>NC_060122.1:553194498-554444498 GCF_021461395.2 Schistocerca americana
TCGGACATGCCTGAATGTCCGAAGGAACAGGTACTGCTGCGACTACAGCCGTCATGAAATACATGAAATGTATTCGCAGTTGCGAAAATGAACTACTATCAGTTGTAGTATTGAATCACAATGAAAATTTGTGCCAAATCAGTACTCGAACCCAGATTTCCCGCCTATCATGAGTGGTCGCCTTACAATTAGGCTTTCCGAGCACAACTCACGAACAGACCCAAACTTCGTCGTCAACCGAGTGTCTACAACCTGTCCTCGTACATCCATTATGTATATTCCCGTACAGGGGAGACATTTTACTTGTAAGTCGCTTGTTCGATGTCGGCGAATAAATACGTTTACGTAGTGCTAGTGTTATTCCGAATTATGATGCATAGTTACTTCGGGCATGCATGCATAAATGCATGACGATATATGACAAATTGGATCTGGCCGTGAGTTGTGCTGGGATAGCGAAATGGGAAAGCGACGGCTAGCGATAAGCGGGAAATCGGAGTTCCAATCGCGGTCCGTTACAAATTTTCATCGTCGTTATACTACTATATAGCTGATGGTAATCCATATTCGCAGATGAGAAAACATTTGACGTATAAAAATGATGTGGTGGTGGGTAGGACACGTATCCCGGTGAATGGTTGGAATACAGACCAGGGAATAGTTTTTTGGATTGCAAAGCGTAGTAAGAGAATGGGCAACAACCTACTGAAAGGTAGTAGATGGCATTAGGAAACATGGATGAGTAGGGTGGAGTCTTATCGGTTTCAAGACTGTAATGCATGGAGAACTCTGAAAGAGGCCTGTAAGCGGCACTAGATGTCAAAGAACGTTCATGGCTGAATTAATAGAAACTAAAAATCTGTTGAAACGACAGAGAAAATGTGTCTGACAACATATTACCATGCACAATATGGCGTAAGAAACTCGTCGACATTAAAATCAACTTCCAGTTGTCTCGGAATGGGTAAATATACACGTCCTATATTGTTTTCAAGGGATTCTTATATCATTCTACCTTTAAAATAGTGGCAACTTCAGTTCACGGTGATGCAGGCGATTGACGATCACGCATCCTTCTCTCCGAAGTAGCCCACAACGGCTCAATAATGTTGAGATCTGGTGACTTGTTGTAAGGAGATACGCGACAGTTCATCCTATCGTTCAGAAAATCATACTCTCTTTCAAATTCTAAAGTTGGCAGGGGTAAAATACAGGGAGCGAAAGGCTATTTACAATTTGTACAGAAACCAGATGGCAGTTATAAGAGTCGAGGGGCACGAAAGGGAAGCAGTGGTTGGGAAGGGAGTGAGACAGGGTTGTGGGCTCTCCCCGATATACTTCAATCTGTATATTGAGCAAGCAGTAAAGGAAACAAAAGAAAAATTCGGAGTAGGTATTAAAATCCATGGAGAAGAAATAAAAACTTTAAGGCTCGCCGATGACATTGAAATTCTGTCACAGTCAGCAAAGGACTTGGAAGAGCAGTTGAACGGAATGGTCAGTGTCTTGAAAGGAGGATATAAGATGAACATGAGCAAATGCAAAACGAGGATAATGGAACGTAGTCGAGTTAACTCGGGTGATGCTGAGGGAATTAGATTAGGAAATGAGACACTTAAAGTAGTAAAGGAGTTTTGCTATTTGGGGAGCAAAATAACTGATGATAGTCAGACAGGATATAAAATGTAGGCCGGCAATGGCTAGGAAAGCGTTTCGGAAGAAGAGGAATTTGTTAACATCGGGTATAGATTTAAGTGTCAGGAAGTCGTTTCTGAAAGTATTTGTATGGAGTGTAGCCATGTATGGGGAGTGAAACATGGACGATAAATAGTTTGGACAAGAAGAGAATAGAAGCTTTCGAAATGTGGTGCTACAGAAGAATGCTGAAGATTAGATGGGTAGATCACATAGCTAATGAGGGGGTATTGAATAGAATTGGGGAGAAGAGGAGTTTGTGGCACAACTTGACAAGAAGAAGGGATCGGTTGGTAGGACCTGTTCTCAGGCATCAAGGGATCACCAATTTACTATTGGCGGGCAGCGTGGAAGGTAAAAATCGAGGAAGGAGAGCAAGAGATGAATACACTAAGCAGATTCAGAAGGATGTAGGTTGCAGCAGTTACTCAGAGATGAAGGAACTTTCACAAGATAGAGTAGCATGGAGAGCTGCATCAAAACAGTCTCGGGACTGAGGACCACAACAACATCGTTCATGGACGAAATGATCATTGTGAACAGACGCCCCGTCGTTTTTGAGCCGAGTATCACTATTGGCAAACAAACATTGTACCATGGAATGGACCTGATGACCCAAAATGGTCACAAAATCCTTGGCAGTAATGCGAACAGAATAACCATGGGCCCATGGAATATCACAATATGCCTGCCCAAATTATGACTCAATCTGCGCCACTCTTGGTACTTCATTCGTTCAGAAGTTGGTTCGTGTGAAACGAGACCCATCCGACCAAATTACTTTCTTCCATTTTTCCATAGTATAGATTTGTGGCTTTGGCTCCACATTTTCCTGTCACGGGCTTTTGCGTCACTGATAGTTCCCTGCTTATGGAGTACCCTTCGGATTGTTTTGGTGCTGAGGTTACGGGAGCGCGACATTCAGTCCTGCGGTGACTTTCGCAGCTGTCATCCTCTTATTTTTCCTTATAATCCGTTTCAGTAACCATCTGTCATGGTCGCTAGCCACACACAGTCGTCCTCTTTGTGAGTTAGTGTGTCATGTTTTTCCGCTTCCCGTAATGCAGAATAAATCATCAATGCGGTCCCCCTTGAAGCATCAAAAACTTCGGTTGCATTGGCTACAGAAGAACCCGTCCTACGAGCAAAACAAATCAGCCCACGTTCAAATTCACGTATCTCTGACATAATGCAGACACACACTTCCAACACACTGCGACCATTGCACAGATGCTGTCGTTGTCAAACACAACTGCGCAACCTTCAGGCTTGGCTAGCATCTGCATGTATTTGCAAGCAACATTTGTCGCGGTGTTCCCAAATTTTTATATGATCGCTGTAAACGTGTGTGATATTCTACAGGTTCCCTTTGCAATTTTTTTAATATGTTTCCTTCAAAAATGAATAATGTGAATGAAAATAGAGAGATTGTCGTATCTAAGTTGAAAGTAATTTTTTGTAGCACGTTCTTTTCAGTTGTGCTGGTGTTTCGTAAAGTTAAAGCCCTTCGCTGAAAAATACTACACACATCAAAAAAAGTTTTGCATCACCCTGGTTCCAAGAAATCCTGAAGGTAGACGTTGACTGGATATTGTATCATAGACACAGTCCCTTTAACGGTTCAGAGATGTCGCTAAACACGCCCAAAGATGTAAACAACCACGTGTGAGCAGCGCGTATTAGACGGAGGGGGTCCGACAGCAGATCAGCACCAGTCTTTCCACCAGGAAGGAGGTACACGGCTCGCGTTGTCTGAAGTTCAACCATGCCTAGACGGTCAATACCGCGGTTCCATTGCGTCCGCATTGTTACTTTGTGCCAGGAAGGTCTCTGAACAAGGGAAGTGTCCAAGCGTCACGGAGTGAACCAAAGCGTCGTTGTCCGGACATGGAGGAGATACAGAAAGACAGGAACTGTCGATGACATGCCTTCCTTTGGCCGCCCAAGGGCTACTACTGCAGTGGATGAACGCTACCTATGGATTATGGTTCGGAGGAACCCTGACAACAAGGCCATCGTGTTGAATAATGTTTTTCGTGCAGCCACAGGACGTCGTGATACGACTCAAACAGTGAGCAATACTCTGCATGATGAGCAACTTCATTCCCGACGTCCAAGGCGAGGTCCAGCGTTGCAACCACACCATGCAGCGGCATTGGGCCCAATAACATGCCGAGTGGACCGCTCAGGATTGGCACCACGTTCTCTTCACCGATGAGTGTCGCATATGCCTTCAACCAGACAATCGTCGGGGACGTGTTTGGAGGCAACCTGGTCAGGCTGAACGCCTTAGACACACTGTCCAGCGAGAGCAGCAAGGTGGAGGTTCCCTGCTGTTTTGGGGTGGCTTTATGTGGGGCCGACATACGCCGCTGGTGGTCATGGAAGGCGCCGTAACAGCTGTACGATACGTGAATACCATCCTCCGACCGATAGTGCAACCATATCGGCAGCATATTGGCGAGGCATACGTCTTCATGGACTGCAATTCGCGCCCCCATGGTGCACGTCTTGTGAATGACTTCCTTCAGGATAACGACATCGCTCGAATAGCGTGGCCAGTATGTTCTCCAGACAAGAACCCTATCGAACATGCCTGTGATAGATTGAAAAATGCTGTTTATGAGCGACGTGACCCGCAAACCAATCTGAGGGATCTATGCCGAATCGCCGTTGAGGAGTGGGACAATCTGGACCAACAGTGCCTTGATGAACTTGTGGATAGTATGCCACGACGAATACAGGCATGCATCCAGAGGACGAGCTACTGGGTATTAGAGGTCCCAGTGTATACAGCAGTCGGGACCACCATCTCTGAAGGTCTCGCTGTATGGTGGTACAACATGCAATGGGTGGTTTTTATGAGCAATAAAAAAGGCGGAAATGAGGTTTATGTTGATCTCTATTCCAATTTTCTGTACAGGTTCAGGAACTCTCGGAACCGAGATGGTGCACAACAATTTTTTTTATGTGTGTATGTTTTTTCTGTATAGCATTGAAAAAATGACTTTTCATTCCTTTAAATTTTCACATCATTTTGTGAGTTCTGTGTTACTCTTTCTATGATCAAGTTTATTTGGCTAACGTGCTTCTTCGGAACATGAGAAGAAATAGCGCTAACGAATATTACGTAGAGTATAAACTCACCTATGCAAATTTTCAACAATAATATTGACATCACGAGGGTTACTGTAAGAATCATCTGCTTCGAGGGAATCCAGCTGAATATCAAACGTTGCATAACAGTGCTACTAATGGAATGTGTATGCAAGTCCTGCGGTCCATGGTTCAAGTGTATACACCTTTTCTATATGATCGTTCAACAGGTGAACAAGCAACTCGTTTACACTATTTAATGATAAAATTAATGTATTCCCGATCCCTTAAAACCGAAACTGAAGATGTCGTGGATTCAACACTGACACACTTATGATGTCCTTCTCTTGTTAGAAGAATTCGCGATGGATGTACTAACCACAGTGTTCCCATTTCATCGAACTCTCTCAATTTTCGACATTTGATAGGTATTAATGACGGCAGCACTAGAACACGCAATGAGTCTCATAATATACTTAGTCGCAACCCCGTTTCAGTTCACACTTCTGAATAATTTCTCTGCTGCCCAAATACAAATACGTGGCTTTTCTACAACAATACGAAAAAGCGAATGAAATTGTGAAAACTGTGGAGAAAAACTAATTAAGAAAGTGGACTTGAGGGCTATGGTGTTTACAATTGTTAATACTTACTTCGATCTCAGGCCACTTCTAGGTGGTGGTGGTGGTGGTTAGTGTTTAACGTCCCGTCGACAACGAGGTCATTAGAGACGGAGCGCAAGCTCTGGTTAGGGAAGGATTGGGAAGGAAGTCGGCCGTGCCCTTTCAAAGGAACCATCCTGGCATTTGCCTGAAACGATTTAGGGAAATCACGGAAAACCTAAATCAGGATGGCCGGAGACGGGATTGAACCGTCGTCCTCCCGAATGCGAGTCCAGTGTGCTAACCACTGCGCCACCTCGCTCGGTCCACTTCTAGGTATTTAAGGATGTTTGCTAGCTCTTTGAGAATAGAAGATCTCAGTTGGTAAATATTCTTAATTCAATTACAAAGAACTTACGCCAATGCTACACTTCGAATTTAATATTTAACGTAATTAAACACACAGTGTTGCACTTCCGTATGTTTTTTGTAAAGCCAGCTCCATTAGGTAATTGTTTACCATTTGCCATTGCATTTTATGACCAAAATGCTAAAAAATGTCTCCAGATGTTTGAAAACAGCCAAAGGTCGAAACAGAACGAAAATAAAAGTAATATGAATAGTTACAAGTATCATGAAGTCGTTCAAAAAACTTGTCGCAATTGTGGTCGAACTTTAAAGAAAGTCATGGTTTGTAAGATAATTTTTTTTTAAAAAAAAAAGAACTTTACTTCTGTAAAGTTAATAGTTACATTTGAAACTTTTGAAATTATTTTTTTTAGATATTCGTCATATTACAGGCTATTATAATGTAGCCATGAAATACCATCCCGGCAGTTGAGATATGTGTCTGCGTGTTCAACTTTTGCAGTTCTGTCTTCCTCAGTTGCGTGAAATATTACGGTATGTTGATAACTTTAACTTTTGGGCCATCTAACTACAGCTGAATGAAACACAATTTCCGTACCATAAGCGTTTCGCCTTTATTCCCTGCAAGGCATTTTCAGTGGCCTGGAAATGTACATATTTTAACTATTTATTATACGTTTTGGGACAATATACCTACAGGCTAATAAACAGCTTGGTGGTTGGTTTTTTTCTATGAGGTAGTAATATTTTACATTCTACTTACAGGTTGCGTGGACGATTTTCTACATGTTATCTTTCGTTTCTTTTTTGGTGCTGTTCCTCTTCTTATAATTACCACTTCCCGTTTTTGTTTCCCAAATTTCACAGCTATAGGATCTGAATACCTCTGTTGATACAATGTTTTGGTTTGTGTTATTGACTGTCGGATGTTATTGCCAAAGAGCGAATGTTATTGCTAACTTGATGCATTGTTAAACATTCAGACACACAGGCTATATATTGTTTGAAACAACAATGTACAGATCTTCTGTTAAAAGCGACTGTCAGAAAGAAAGTGCTGCCCTCTGCAGTTTTTGTCGCAGCCAAGTTTAACTACGATAGCGGGGCATTTCAGATCTTTGGCAAATTATTCCTCCGATATATAATATTCTTTCTCGTTGTATATATTTTAAACATAAATTGTATACACAACATTGTACTCTTTTATTTTCTTCCACGCAGATGGTTTTCACAGAAAACAAGAAAGATGTTTTTCTTGGTTATAGGCTTATGAATACTAGTACAGAATCTGAATTTGCAATAACAATAAACAACCCTCAAGGTCAAAGAGGAGGGAAGAACAGATGGACAGAGAGGTGGTTGGAAGTGGTCATAGATAGCGGAAGAGAGCGCACGGACAGATAGGTGGGGCAAGCGAAGATGGAAAGAGAGGGGTAGGGAAAGACTGAGATAGTGGGAAGGAGGTGATGGGCAGAGAGACGAGGAAGAAAGAGATAGACAAAGGGAGGGGTCAGAAGGAGATGGGCAGGGACATGGGACGAAAGAAGATCAGACCGTATATCCAGTTCGCATACGTATTAGACACCTGTGGTTTCGCTTCACACTGAGCCACAGCAATGTGTGGAGTAGTCCAGGTAGTAATGGTACACACTCACAGCGCGCCAGAAAAATGTATACACTCTTTGTCAGGCTCTATCGTGATATCGATATTGTCGTTCGATTTGAGTTACGAGTGTTTTGTAGTATAGACTTTGGCTCAACAGATATTAGTATTTTCATCTTGGGATTGAGAAAACAAGACGGCTGGAGCATGCTTGATATTCGAGCAACGAAAATGTATTATGAAGTGGTTTTTCAAGTTTGATAATGCCGTTGAGGTGCAATGTCAGTGGAGGCGGGAGTTTGAAACAGAACCGCCAACCCCCCTATCAATTAAATGCATCATTGAAGTGAATGAGACGATTTGTGATACACAGGAAGATCAGGAAGGCTGCGTAGAGCTAAAAGTCCTGCTTCGTCGGCTCTCGTGTTGGAAACTATTGTTAATTCTCCACAGAAGTCTGCTACGCAATGTGCACGCGAAGTGGGAGTTAGCAGTACAAGTATACGAAAAATCCCAAAAGCCGCAAAGTGGAAAGTTTACATTCCACGATTACTGCACGCGATTGATGACGATGATACTGATCGCCGAATGCGATTTTGCGAATGGTATCAGCAGATGGCAACTGATGACGAACAATTTGTGACGAAGGTGGTGTGGAGTGACGAGGCACAATTTAAACTTAATGGAACCATGAATCGGCACAACTGCGTGTACTGAGCACCGGAAAATCCGCATGTTTATGTGGATAAAGCGGTCAATCTACCAGGGGTTCACGCGTGGTGAGGACTATCATCTGGGTGCTTAGTAACACCCTTTTTCTTTCATGCTACTGTCACTGGACAAGTGTACCTGGAAATGTTAGGCACATCAATTTTGCCAGGTATACGTGCACTTTATGGAGCTGGTGAAGTGGTCTTCTACCGAGAGGACGGGGCGCCACCACACAACCACCTAGCCAAATGAGCTTTCTTGGATGACAATTTTCCGGGGCCTTGGATTGGACGAAGAGGGCCCATTGAGTTCCCTCCACGGTCGCCAGTTGTAACACGTATGGACTTTTACTTGTGGGGAACTGTGAAAGATAACGTCTATCGACGTAAGCCACGCATGCTGGAGGAACTTTCTGCAGATTACAGCGACATATGCAGCGATCTCCACTGTAACAGTGGATTGTATGTGTAGTATCTCCTATCCTTAAGAGTCGGTATCTAACTAATTATTAAGACCAAGATGGTGATTTCCATTTCCTGCGGGAACGTGAAGGCTTTGGACAGCAGGGATACACCTGCAAAGTTAAGTTTCCAGTTCAGAGACGGCAGTTGCTAGCAACTTAATGCCGAAGACAGGTCCTTCCAGAACTGGCGTAAGAGACACAGATTGGTCATAAAAAGCAGAGCTACATTTGTCTATCGATTGTTTCTTTGAGCGCTAAAGCTTTAAGCAGCGCCCAGAGCAAGCAGAGGTTCACTTCCTCACTTTTTAGATATCCGTGAAGAATTGGACATACCTTTCCGCCATACGTACAGTCACTACAATTATTTATTACCTCACTTCCGAATAAGAATATTCATTTTCCGGCATCAGTACCAAGTTGCCGTATCCAGATGTAATTAATCCACTAAAAAGCATCGTCAATATGCAAACAATTTCTGTTACGCACTACGAACATCATGAAGTCTAAAATACGTCAAAGAATGTAAATCGTATGTCACATGATAAAGAATATGACAATCGGAGAAATAAAGTGGAAATAAACTGCTGATTCTGAAAAAGTGAAATAGTTTAACATTTAACATAAATTTAAGTGTTAGGAACACTTGTAACTTTATATGGAACGTATCTCGACATAGAGGTGAAACGTGGATGATAAACAGTAGAGATGAGAACAGAAGCTTTTGAAATGTGATGCCACAGAAGAAAACTGAAAGTTAGACGGTTTGAGTGGATAATTAATGAATAATCTAATTTGGAAGAAAAGAAAAGTTATAGGATAATTTGAGCAAAATAGTGGATTTGTTGATAGGTAACTCCAAAGGCATCGATATTTAATTTACTAGGTTGTGGAAGAAAATGCGCAAGAGGAGAAAATTGTGGAGAGAGCGAAAATCGTGGAGATCTAGATTTTTCTACAGTAAACAGGTTGGGGTGTACGTATGTTGCGTTAATTAAACAGGGGTAAAGATCCTTTTCCTGAGTGGTTCGTTCCGAGGCTCGTCTGTGTTTTGAAAGCAATACATGAAGACTTTCCTACTGGCTTGCTAGGCCTAACGCAGGAAAGGATTTTCTGTTGGGGTTGTCTCCATTAGCCTTTGGAGTTTCTCCTCCACCACAAGGCAGTGGTTCCCTTCTCATTTTATCCCCAGAAAGGAGGGTTGCCTCATCTGCCAGCTACGCCGTTTTGAAGTCTTCCATCTCCGCCGTCGCTGCCATTAAGGTCTTCACCCGTAACCCTGGGCATGAGTTCCGTGTTATAGCCTACGGGAATGGGTCCCTGCCTGAACTCAGCCATCCTAGCACTCCGGCCTACTGAAGTGTAGGATGCCCACCCCCGCGACGTGGACGCGCCAGACAGGAATTACCCCAGTGGAGGAATAGGGAATGGGACCCTACCTCCCTCGAGCCGGGTTAATGATTGTGTATGGTGCCACTTTTTAATGTTGTGATGGAGGGAATGAACAGGGCAGTTAAAGATATAGTAAAAGAAAAAGACAAAAAGATGATGTTTGCAGATGATATGGTAATATGGGGTGATAAAGGGGTAGATGTACAGTTACAGCTTGATGCGTGGAAGGCAATAATGAAAAGGAATGGATTAAAAATAAATAAAGGTAAGAGTGAAGTAATGGTATTTGGAAGAGAGAAAGGGATTAACGGAAATATTAAGTTGAATGGAGAACTCCTCAAAGTGGTAGAAAGTTTCACTTATTTAGGGAGTGAAATATCTTTGGATGGAAGAATAACTAACGAAATCAATAGGAGGTTACAGAAGGAAGGCAATTTCTACCGAACAATGAAACACCTGATTTGGAATACGGAAGTTTCAGAAAAAGCAAAACTCCTTATGTATAAGAATTATTACTTCCCTGTTGTCACCTGTGGTGGTGAAACATGGACAATGACAGAAAGGCACTGGAGCAGACTGCAAGCAGGGGAAATGAAATTTCTCAGAGCAGTTAAGGGAAGAACAAGAATGGACAGAGTAAGGAATGCAGAGATTAGAAAGGACCTTAAACAAGAAAGTATGAGAGAAGAAATTGAAAAAAAAAGAGATTAAGATGGTATGGGCATGTTAAAAGGATGCATGGGCAAAGACTCCCCAAACTTATGGAACAACTAAAGATGGATGGGAAAAGATCTAGGGGGCGCCCAAGAACACGGTGGAAAATGGGAGTGAGAATATCAGTAGAAAGGAGAGGTGTGACCTGGCAGCAAGTGGAGGAAGAAAAGTGGTGGGAGGACCGAGCCAAATGGAGAGGACTCGTCAGCACCCAGACCCGGCAGTAGCTGTAGGGGGATTCGGATATAGATAGATAGATAGATTCTTTTACAGGGCTGAGCAGTGTGCAAGGGTGCATTAAACCAGTCTTCAGACTGAGGACCACAATTACAGTGCATGTCGGGAGGCGGATACGGAGGGTGAGAATGCCACATTTTCGATCGCTGCGTAGAACCTATGTAGTCAACGACGCCTAGTATTGGAAATTACTTCTCTTATGATGAATATGAGCGACGTTAACATCGCTTCACCCACGAGTTTTGAATTCGCTACTAAGGGTACGAGTTTATGAATTACAAGATAAAGAACACATGCCGTTATTCGTGTGCTCCCTACTGCATAATATTTCAGATTAGACTGTAGTCACCCAGATCTGCTAACTGCACGCCCGTCTGCTCGAATATGCTGAGTACAGCGCTGCAGAGGTTGCCAGCATTAAAAGCCAATTCGCCTTTGCGGTACTGTTGGCGGTAGTGCAAAGAGACGACCCTGCAACGTCTTCCTTTGAAGGGCTCTGTTTCTTCCTTGCAGTTGCCTGCGCACGAAGTTTCCTCCGCAGTTTCCGTGTCCCGCGGCGGTGCGCAGGCATCGGCGAGCGCCTTTAGCCGACGAGCGGTGCTTATGCAAATAGCGGCAGTCATTGTCGTGCGGCGAGGACAAAAGCTGCGGGCCACTCGAGTCTCCGTAATACGAGCGGCTGCCCTATCTGCTGCCGGCGGTGCGGCCGGCGTAATGTCCCAGCCCTTCATATCTGTCTCTTCTCATCTGGAACACCACCGCACCCCTACCCAGCCAGGTCTAGCGGTGTTACTGCCCGCTGTTTCTTCCAGCGTACTTGCAAAGTAGGATCCTCAGCTCGAAATGTCCTCCTGGCACAGAGCGGAAAGTCGTCGACGCCGTCTTGGTATATGCAATCCCTTCGCTCACACATCTGACCAAGTCCAAGACCATTTTAATACACTTCGGACTCTATAGCAATCAGATTCCTGCAGGTATATCCTGATGAAATAGCCACAGTCTAAGCAGCCAAATACAAACGCTCACTAGACGTAAATCCGTACCTAAAGACTAAAGGACTTGGGAGGTCCCACACAAGTAAGGAAGCAGAAGTAATCCACTGACTTACAGTCTCATGTCATTTGCATGAATTTTTGGTTCTTATTTCATTTTTTTTTTTTTTTTCTTTTCCTCTGAGGGCGGAGATCGGATTGTTTGACAGCGTCTTGGTTGCATTTTGCAGTTATTTGGTTTACACAATATTTCTCTTCTTTTATTAATGCTTTATCCTTTTCCTTGTGTTACATTTCATATTCAGTTTTATGTAACACTCATCTTAAATTTAATCAAAATACCTTACTTATTTGGCGAACGTTCCATCTTTGTAACTAAACGAAAGGCTATTTCTTTTTTGCCACATGGGTTTCGCTTCTTTTGTTTGGGAAGCATCTTCAGTGGCCTGTAATATATATACGTTTCTATATAAATAAATGCAGTATTTAGTAGTTACAAGTATATTATTAGGTTACATTTTCTCTTGTTTTTCTGGTTAGAAACAAATCTCGTAGTTTCGTTAGGTTAAATTATCGTTTTGTGTTACGATTTTGAATGTTGCTAGTCCATGTGTGTCCTCCTGGAGATGAGTTTACCTTATCCCGACATTGTAGAGGGCCAATCTCTGACGTTTTCGTTTTTTCACCGTCATTTGTTACAGCACTTCACTTGCACGTATCATTGTATGTTGAACGGTGAATGTTAACGGTGCGTAGAGTTGCCATCTGTCGCTGTGTGTTTGTCTTTCGTCTTTTATTTGTGTTGTGTGCGCGGTTTGACATTTCTGCATTTGGTCTTTCTCCCTCTCTCTCTCTATCTCTCTCTCTCTCTCTCTCTCTCTCTGTGTGTGTGTGTGTGTGTGTGTGTGTGTGAGAGAGAGAGAGAGAGAGAGAGAGAGAGAGAGAGAGAGAGGATGGGGGGATTCATTTATATTATATATGTGGTTATGATGATGATGTTCAGATGTGTGTGAAATCTTATGGGACTTAACTGCGAAGGTCATCAGTCCCTAAGCTTACACACTACTTAACCTAAATTATCCTAAGGACAAACACACACTCCCATGCCCGAGGGAGGACTCGAACCTCTGCTGGGACCAGACGCACAGTCCATGACTGCAGCCCCTTCGACTGCTCGGCTAATCCCGCCCGGCTATGTGTTTTTGTTTCATATTTCTGTTATTGTTTTAGTGCCTAACGTGATCAGTGAGTTACTGCTTGTATTAACCACTTTCTTTTTCATCACAAGGGCTCTTCGTATATAAACGTTATCTCATAATATTAAGGAGTTATCTGTTGTAATTGTTCACTCTAATAACTTTCCGTGTTGGATGGGACAGGCCAATGTTTTATCAGGTGTTCAGCAAAGGTAAATTTGCTCTTTTCATACTTCCAGCTTCTTACATGTTCTTTATACAAAATTTTGATATTCGTGCCCTCATTCCCAGACATACTAATACGTATTCTTGACACTGTAGTATATACCTGCTCCTTGATATTTATCTGGTTTATCTGTTGTTTGGAAATTTGACTGGTGTGTGTGTGTGTTTTTTCTGTAAGCAATGTGTAATCCTTGTTTCTTTATAGCTGCCCTCTTGCCTACACACAAAATCCACTCACATAAAGAACAACATATTCACACGAAACAAAGCACACACGCGCACACATTAACGAATATCAAACCACACACACAACACAAACAAAATTCAGAAGATAAAGATAAAGCGACTGTTGGCAACACTACACACTGTAAACACGCACACAAGTTCAACACACAATGAACACGGGAACTAGCAACATTCTAAATGGTAAGTAACAGCAAACGATAATTTAACCTTACGAAACTTGTCCTGGAATAGTTGTTTCTAACCTGGAAAACAAGGAAAAAACGTGAGAAACATAATACACATACTTATAACTGCTTCAGAATATATTTATTATATATACATGACTTGTATTTCTTGTATTTCTTGTCGTAACTGATTCGTGGTGTCAAGTTGTATTTCTCGCATTTCTCGTATGCTCGAAAATTGTTCATTGAACTGAGTATTCAGGTTATCGATCATTTGCATGAGGGTCTGACGCGTCACTTCCGTATTCTTTTCAACTGATGCGTCAGGTGTCGCCTATGTTCTGTTTTGGTGTGGAGACTTCATCTACAACCATGGACGTCTCGTTTGTTGCATTATTTGCACAATTACCGTTAACAATATCTGATGGATTTCCAAGAACAGACTGAGCACCTTGCACTGTTTTTTCCTCTGACATACTATTGGCGATCAGACCAATTGTGTGAAAAGCAGGCAAATCACCGACCTCACTCGGTAAACAATCCAGTTTTCAATTGTGCACATCAGCCATGTGCAGATCAGCTGCGTCCGCAATACCGGAATCTACCGTCTGATTACTAGTCAAATTAGTGGGTGAAATTACGGTGTCAGGAAACTGTACATTACTTTTGGAAACGGAACTCACGTTTTCTGTGGTGCTTTGTAACTGCTGACCAGCAGAGTGATCACAGTCATTGTCAACATTATTGTCAGAAATCGGAAAATCATCTATTGCGGTATCTCTAATAGTAAGATTACGAGCCGTAACCTTGAAACTTTTCCACGGCATCGTAAATCAATTACAGAGCACAAACACAAAGACAAAATTTCAACACTCAACTCAACAGAAAAAAAAACAAGGCGTAGCATACAATTGCCGATGAACTTTGGAAAAATTTTGTACAAGTCAGAAAACTGCGTTGCGCCAAAAAATCTAATAAGTATTATCGCTACACAGTGATTGAGAAAACAGAATATATTTATCTGACTTTTAATATCAAACTACTCACAAAGTGAACGACTGGCAGACCTGTCGCCAAACGAAACTTTCCTTAAAATAATGAAATAATAAACTTAACGATTACGTTGAATGAAGTCTGAACTGTGGTATGGATACAAAACTCTAATTGTCGTGTGGCGTGTTGTAACTGCAAGTGGTGTGCTTACTCTGTGTTATTGTTAGCAAACTTTACGAATCGATTGGGCAATGCAATTCCCAATATGTACCAATAAAGAAATACAGTCACTACAAAATACACCCAGCCCGTTGAACACGGAATCCGAAGGCCCTTGTCTTACCTCTAAAGCAGCAACTGAGTAACGCAATATATTCTGGTCTCTCATAAAAAATACTACCATGTTAACTACAGGCTCAGCAGTGTGCAATGCTGGCCATAATACTTGAAATGCACATGAAATTCATTTGGCTAAAAAATGAGAACATTTAAGAAAATTCAACTTCTTTAAAAACATATATGACCTGGAGTGGGAGAAGGCACTAATTATGTTGAATTACTAACGCTCGGTTTTTTTTAGCAAAATTATTTTGCAAATTAAGTTTGCCTTTTAAAAACCGTTTGACAATTGAAGTTACATTACTTACAATTGATCCACAAACAATGAGATTTAAACAGCAAGTATAATCTAACTTCCTTAATCCAACATTAATGCACATCTTCAAATTACATACAGCTCCGTTAACAAATCTTAAAATCATTACAAACATGAAATATCTAACTAGTCTTTTTCTCAAAACAGTTAACGTACATTCTGGGATTACTCAAAAACTACAAATTATCAGCCAACTGATCTATACTAACGCGTTGGCAAAAACAGAAATCGTACTTATTGAACATCTTTACCTTACGTCTGCTTCCACGTCCAACAATACTGAGATACCCACATTAATCTAACTCTTGGTGGTACTATGGGACTTAACTGCTGAGGTCATCAGTCCCCTAGAACGTAGAACTATTTAAAACTAACTAACCTAAGGACATCACACACATCCATGCTCGAGGCAGGATTCGAACCTGCGACCGCAGCTGTCACGTGGTGCCAGACTGTAGCGTCTAGGACCGCTCGGCCACCATCGTCTTTCCCTCACAGACAGCTACCTACAACGGTGCGCCAAGCTCTCTCTTACTCCAATACTAGCAGTACAGTATCTTTTGGCTCTTCGGTCGAGCACAGCCTGCGATCCGCATTATCGAGCCTATCAGAGAGACATTAAAAAGAATGGTTCAAATGGCTCTGAGCACTATAGGACTTAATATCTGAGGTCATCAGTGCTCTAGAACTTAGAACTACTTAAACCCAACAAACCTAAGGACGACACACACATCCATGCCCGAGGCAGGATTCGAACATGCGACCGTAGCAGTCGCGCGATTCCGGACTGAAGCGCCTAGAACCGCTCGGCCACCGCGGCCGGCCATCAGAGACATTCATCGTTTATAGTATACTAGTTTCATTTTAATTTACTAATATTCTTATCTTATTCTGGTGCCAAATACAAGTTCGCCCCAGTATACTCCTTTAAAGCGAAATAAATATTTTGTGTAATATAATTACAAATTCATAATTTCCGGATTTTATTCTTTCCTTATCCAGGGAAACCTTACTTCTTGCCAAATTTCCTCATTCTACACCAACGGGAAGTACCCTCTAGGTTTTGAAGTGTGAGTTTGCGAGTATCAAAATATGTGACATAAATGTCCGTAACTTTTTATTGCACTGACTTCGAAGCTAACGTTTATTACACCGATAAGGGACCATAGGCCTAACTATGTGACATAAATTTCAACTTCATTCGTCCAACTGTTCCTGAAATAAGGGTATTTAATAGCCCTGCAGACACACAGAGAGACGGACGGACACCGACGTGAACCTATACACGTTCTGTTTTTATCTATTGGGGAACGTAACCCTAAAAAGACGAATGCCTCTACAAAAATATCAAAATAAAATTGTAGTTTATCCCAAAACTGTGGATTTGATTCATACATCACAAAATTACTTCCTAAATTATCGATATTTTAATTAATTAAAACATCGTCCTTGTAAGTGACGTATATTGACGTACTTAGACTTCTGCATCGACTGCGATACTTCAATTGCTTCAGAACGCTTTCCAAAGGAAGTATGAAAAAGTTAATAAGCAGTGCACTCTTAGCAAGTTTTTCGGCATTGATTCATGATGAAGGCTATGCCCCACAAAACGCATTACGTCACTGCGAGTAAGATGTGATTCTTACTTACTTTACACGTGGCTAAGGCCTTATCGACCATAAACCTGCTCTACGAGCCTCTTCCAATTATTTCTATCCAGGGAAATTGTTGTCCAATCAGAGTTGATGCCCATCCTAGCTACATCTTCCCGGATATTCTCCATCCACCTAATTCGAGGTCTTCCTCTTCTTCTCTTTCCTTCTAATTTCTTAGTGGATGCTATTTTGGGTAGTCTGTTCTCCGGCATCCTTGCTACATGACCAGCCCAGTTCAGTCTTCTCTTCTTTAACGTTTCCACAATGGTACTATGTGATTCTAACTTCGCATAAATATTGATGATTGCTGGGGAAAATTTCTAAGAGGGAAACCATACACGAAAGCTTGATACATACGAAGAAAGCAGATAAAGACAGATAATTTCAGCTAGTTTTATGTAGTAGCTGAAAATGTTTCATATGGTGCATAAGAATCAACTTCTAACAATCGAAATTTTGTCATGATGAACAAAAATGGTCTCTGTTGAAACGCTCGATTTGGTAAGCAATTAGAGTTCGCAAACGATTTTCGATTTACGAAATGGATAGAAATTTCAATGGAATTATTACATTCTCAGTCGATCAGATAATCACTACCATCTCCTTCCAACAATTAGGTTTTGTAGCCACCTGTTCCGGTCTCCATCATCCATCCATCCATCTTTTAAGAGGTCTACCCAGTTCTCTCTTTCCAGTCAGCGGATAATTCATTATCTTTTTTAGCAATATGTTTTCACCCATTCTATCAACATGATCCTTCCACTTCATTCTGTTCTATTCTAGCTAGTCATTAAGTAAAAAGATTTTTAAATCAGATCTTATTGTTTCATCCCTCATTTTATCAATTTTGTTACAGGCTCTTACATATTTCTCGAACTTCATCTCCGTTGCTTATATACGTGATTATTTTCTCCTTACTATCTATGATTCGGAACCTTATACAAGAGTAGGCACAGCTACAATTTTATAAAATTTCGTTTTTGTTTCTTTTATTGTTCTTCTTCCTAGAGTCTGCAACTGTTCCTCAGACAGGTTAATATTTATTAACCTTTTTCTCAATGCCTTTGTCATAGTTAAAAGTATATCACGTTCTAGGTAACTGGTGTAATACTTGTTCTAAACTTTTCTTGTTTACTATGATTTTCGATCTGACTGGATTCTTTCCATTGAAAGCCATTGTCTATGTCTTCTTTGCAGATATAGTCAACTTGTAATACATCGTATTTCGGCTTAATTTATATACTGCTCCTTGTCAATTAGTCTCTACTTCCTGTATAATTATCTGGTTATTGGCATATAACTGAGTATTTAATGGTATTGTGAATCTTATTTTGATTCTTGACTGTATTTTATCTTTCCACTTCACAACTAGGTCGTTAGTCTATAAATTAAACAAATTGGGTGATTTCTTCGATCAGACAATCACCCGTGAAATGTGCGTGTGTGTGTTCTCCCAGAAATCTTTTCTTATTTTAAGCGATTATTGGGTCAATACGGACAACTAGTTGTCTTGTTCGCACCAAAAACGAAGAAACAGCGTAGTGAATACGAAAAAGCCGAGGCCATGTCAACTGTTGATGTTCATGTTGCTTCTCACCGCTTCCCAGGTCTGCAACCATTGTAGCCTTCCTAATAGGTAAATATAATTTTTTTTTTCACTTGTATCGGGACTAGCTGTCAACATACTGGCAATGCTTCAGTCGTTTCCCAGTGCTCACGCACGAGAAGCATGCCGACGTTAACTTCGCGTTTCTCGAGTATGCTACCACAACTACGTTTGAGGCGTGATCACACGCCTCCAAGCTGTATAACTGGAAATTATTATGATTTCGCATTGAGGAAACACTTTGTTTGGCTTGTAGAGATACAAAGGACATCTGCTATTGGCTCCTTAAATGTCGCGTAATTGTTTCCCATGACATCACAATCCGAAACGCCATCCATCGCCAACGGCAATTAACTTCTCGAAACTGACTCTTTCGTATGTGCCTATCCGGTTTTTTGCGATTGTTTCCGACAACAATCGATTTCTATAGAAGATTCTTTGATGCTATTAACTCCTTTGTTCTCTCGATTGTAGGTGACCTCATCAATCAATCAATTTATGATAGCAACATTTCCCTCACCCGGTCACGAAGCCAGGAACTGGAGGTCTGAACCAAGGACTAAGTGGCGAGCTCTCGTAAAGTATATTTATGAAATTCAATAATTCATAGCTTTTAAAATACATACTAAATACCATGCTGAAGACATGAGGGACAGTGCAATGAATTTCACGTTCCAGAAAACTTAGATACATTTTTAACGTCAGTATCAGCTCTTCAACTGCAGCACCGAAATCCACTGAGGTTCAGACAAACTTCGGGTTTGCAACCGGTTGTCGTTTAATTCATCGCACGCCATTTCGATTGGGCAGTCATCTTCAGGTGAGCCATCGAATTTTAAAATTCACATCCACTGGTGTGTCTGCTGGAGGGGTCGTGCACTCTACACACTTCCACGGTGACAAAAGATTAGGTCCACGGAATTTATTCCAGGCTATAGAGACAGTTGCGGAACAGGAACGTCTGGCGTAACCCATTTCTAAGAAAACTGTATATTTGGGGATATCATAAGTTTTGCGAAAATCCCGATACCACTACACAAAATATTAATACAAAATAACTTTAACTATAGGAGGTACATGCAAATAATGTGAAAAGATGTGTTCCAGGTGAGGCGTACAGAATCTCCGGTCGGCTTGTGATGTAACGAGACTCACGACACCCCCCATCGTAGTATCATACAACGCAGAGGTCGCTGAATAATGTCTGGAAATTTGACGGGAAAGTTTGCTAACGGGATGGAAACTAACTCTGCCGACAAATTTCCGGACACTTCGTACAGTATAAAAGTGCGGCAGCTACAATCTGAATAGCGGTGGCTCTACTATAGAGTAGCAGTAGCTCTTTGTAGTTTTACATCACTATTTTAATAATAATAGATTGTTACCACTTACTGCACAGTTAGTATCCGATCTTGTGCACTATTTGGCAGACAATGACACCGGCAACACAAGAACATAGGCGAGAGCGGTCACTCCGAGTGAGCAGAACAGAAACAACGAATTGCGTTACCTGGAGTATGGACGCCAGTTACCCAGTACATAAGGAGATAAATCGCACACATAACGTGAAGTTATTTCTGCACAATTATTTTACAAAAAAGTGATAAGGATCACTACTGTTTAAATTAACAACAGATTTTCTGTTACATAACGTCGGAACTCTGTTAGTCTGATCGCGTATGATACAGGACAGTCTCGATGTAAAAAAGAGGATGGCTAAATGCAGGAAGATGTTTAGTAGATCCATGCTTATCGCTATCAGAGACAGTGGACTATCTACAAAAATAAATGTAACTTCTTGCACATAAATGAGTGAGAAGACGGAAGACCCGTTATTGCTTGACTACACGATAGGTAAAAAATCAACAGAAACCGTCTTAAAATATCTATGAGTATCCGTACGGAGCGGCATAAAATTGAATGGCCAAATAAAAGTTATGGTAGTGAAATGAGGGGGTATCTAAATTTGATCTGTTGTGCGCCTTTATATTATATAAAACCATGCTAAGGAGGGCCGTCATATGAAAGGAGGATATCTTAATTTTGTCCTTAGCTACCATTTAATACATATAATAAAGCAAGCGCAAGCAGCAGTCACTGTATGCGAAGGGGTCTATCCTAACTGTACCACTTGCTTGAATTATCAGGTCAATCGTGTGCTTTGTTGTCACATAAATTGGTGGGAATATTATTTGGGCCAGCACACAGGACAAGATTTCAATCGTCGTAGTTCGCCTTGGCTAAACTGTTCACTGCACTTGCAAGGCTTCTACTGGATCCTGACATGTCACGGAAAAATATATAAACCCTACACTTTCTGACTGATCTGGCAAAGGAACAACAAAAAAGAGCACGACAGTGCGGTAATGGATCTCTCTACTTTCACTCAGTGTGCATTTTATTTGGCAGATTAGTGACATCTTACATAGTCTCTGAAAGAAATGGAAGGGGAACAAGCCAGCCGCAGTGGCCGAGCGGTTCTAGGCGCTACAGTCTGAAACTGCGCGACCGCTACGGTCGCAGGTTCGAATCCTGCCTCGGGCATGGATGTGTGTGATGTTCTTAGGTTAGTTAGGTTTAAGTAGTTCTAAGTTCTAGGGCACTGAAGACCTCAGCAGTTAAGTCCCATAGTGCTCAGAGCCATTTGAACCATTTTTGAAGTGGAACATTCTTGAGTATCAGTTAACTTGCATTCAGAAGTCTGGTTATTTATTACAAAACTTAACACCAGACTGAAAGAAAGTTGTTGTCTTAATACAATGAGTAGGCTATAGGCAGACGTTGCACTCGTGGGCCTGAGTTCACTCCATCCACTGAAGTTATAATAAAGTAAACCTAAGCAGCACTTGCTGCATACAGAATGGTTTAAGTGGCCTGTGACCACATGGCACCCGACACCATGTTAAGAAAAATCACACATTTGCTCATCTCTGTATCTAGAACAAAATGAATTAATATTATGCCCACGTAGTCACGTCTTATGATCTCAGAGAAAGAATTAATGCAAAACTATTCACGGACTTCATGAATAAGAAATACACATTCCCAGCAGAAAATACTCCTCCAAGCAACGGCATGTGAGAAAAAAATATGAACCTGACAGAAACGTTAATAAAACAGTAGTTAGTCAGGCAAAGATAATATTATGATGGAGGGTGTGATGTTTCTTGAATATCAACAAAAATGGTCTACATTTTCGCATAGTATTATTTACATCCTGACTGGAAGGAATCGATTAGAATATAAGAGTGCCAGTATGACACGCCTTTCAGCTCGGCCGAAAGAGTAGCTCCCTTGAATTCCCAGGAATATGATCGTAGAGTCTTCCTCATCTGCTTTCATTCACACCAATGTTACTCCTTCCATATTTTATATAACTATCCACATTAAGAGTTAGCGACCTTTGTTTCCCTCAGTACTTAAATCCAGAGGTTTATTTATATGAATGAATATTGTCTGTTCTTTCAGACGGAATCCGTGGCTATGACACATATGTAAACTGAAGGTGGAAGGGGCAGGAAGGAGGGAAAGGAACTGTTGATATCAACTGCATCAGGACTTTTTCACGCAGAATCAGCAGTGACCAGCGAAAATGTTTGCCGGACCAGAATTGGAATCCGGAATCTCCTGCTTACCAGACAGTTTCGCTAACCACGGTGCCACCTGGACATATTGTTTATCGCAACTGCGTGGACTACCTCGGCACGCCTCTCTGCCGATCTACATTTCAACCCATCTACAGTCTCAGTCCATGTCCTCCATGTTCTTCATTTTTTCCAACTTGCCGGATTTGCGCACACATTCCGACAACTGTTTAATGTGTTCAGTATGGGATGTGACCACTCCTGGCAGCAATACGGGCCTGACAACAACGGGACATGGTGTGAATTATGACATCAGTGTCATGGTGAGTTTATAACCCCCATTCTTCCTGCGAGCTGCTCGCAGTCTTGGAGAGAGGTTGGTGGAAGCTGTCGTGAAGCAACCCGTCTCCGAAGTGCATCCCAGACATGCGCTATGGAATTCAAATCAGGAGGGCGAGAAGGCCACGCCATACATGCAATACCTCATTTCCAAGAAAAGGTCAACCACCTGTGCTCTATGAGGTCGAACATTATCGTCCATCAGTACGAAGTCTGGGCACAGAGCACCTCACAGCAACCGCAAATGAAGTCCCAAGATCCCGTCACGATACCTGATAGCAGCTAAACCTAGCCGACTGACTCATTCAATTTCATGAAGTGGAGTCCGAGTGGTAAACATAATCCTTGCCCACACCGTTAGGGATCCTCCTCGATATCGGTCTCTTCCCACAATATTTGGGTCCCGAAATCGTGTACCACGTTCCTTCCAGAGGCGAATCCATCGAGAATTACTCTCCAGACTAAATCGGGACTCATCTGTGAAAACAACGTTGGCCCGCTGTTCGACCATACAGGTGGCATGTTGATGACTCCACACTAGGCGTTCCCTTTTGTGAAGATGCGTCAGAGGTAGACATAAAGTAGGTCTCTTACAATAAAGGACACTCTGCCGAAGCCTTCTGCACCGTCTGCCTCGATACAACACGTCCAGTGGATGCGGCGAGCTAACATGCCAGTTGCTGTGCAGTACTGGTACGGTACTGTCGTACCCTTACAGCCAAATAATGGTCCTCTCTTCTAAAGTCACACGTGACCGGCCCTGCCCTGGTCTTCGGGATACAGTTTCGGTCTCTATAAAATGTCGCCACATCCGAGAAACAACAGAACGATTCACATTAAGCCATCGAGTCACATCAGTTTCCGACTGTCCTGCTTCCTTTCTTTCCATGGTCTTCCACAGCAGAGAGTCTGGTAGACATCTTCTCTGTGCTATACTGCACCGTCTGTGACTGTGTACACAGCGACTGTGGATTTGGGGCTAGCCAGCAATAGCTACCTCGTTTCATAGGTGTTCTGACGCCGTCCGTGGTGTGGTTGCCTGCTGGAATTGCCAAAGTCCGCCAAAATGCGCAATGGACATGAAGGGATGCACGTGATGAGACAGGATGCTTACGTACGTGTCACCTGTCAGAGTAGTATTTAGACGTATCAGGAGTCCCACTTACTCCAACTGCACACGTCCCACACCGTTACAGAGCCTCCACCAGCTTGAACCGCCCCCTGCTGACATGCAGGATCTACGAATTCATGAGGTTGTCTCCATAAACGTAACGTCCATCCACTCGATACAATTTGAAACTAGGCTCATGTGACAAGGCAACATGATTCTTGTCATCAACAGTCCAATGTCGGTGTTAACGGCCAAGGCGAGGCGTAAAGCTTTGTGACGTGCAGTCATCAAGGGTACATGAGTAGACCTCAGGCTCCGAAAGCCCATATCGATGATGTTTTGTTGACTGGTTCGCACGCTGACACTTGTTGATGCCCAGCACTGAAATCTGCAGAAATTTGCGGAAGGGTTGCACTACAGTCACGCTGAACTATTCTCTTCAGTCGTCGTCGGTCCCGTTCTTGCAAGATCTCTTTCCGGCCGCAGCGTTATCGGAGATTTGATGTTTTAACGGATTCCTAATATTCACGGTACACTCGTGAAATGATGGTACGAGAAAATCCCCTCTTCATCGCTATCTCGAAGATGATGTGTCCCATCGCTCGTGTGCAGACTATAACACCACGTTCATACTCCCCTAAGGGTTGAGAACCGGGCATTGTGGCAGCAGTAACCGATGTAAAAACTGCGCCAGGCACTTGCTTATATAGGCTTTGCCCACAGCAGCGCCGTATTCTGCCTGTTAACATATCTCTGTACTTGAATATGTATGCCTTTACCAGTTTCTTGGTGCTTCATTGTAAATCCCCTAAGAAAGAAGAGACCGAGCGGGGTGGCGCAGTGGTTAGACACTGGACTCGCATTCGGGAGGACGACGGTTCAATCCCGCGTCCGGCCATCCTGATTTAGGTTTTCCGTGATTTCCCTAAATCACTCCAGGCAAATGCCGGGATGGTTCCTCTGAAGGGGCACGGCCGACTCCCTTCCCAATCCTTCCCTAATCTGATGAGACCGATGACCACGCTGTCTGGTCTCCTTCCCCAAACCAACCAACCTAAGAAAGAAGACAATTTATTAGCGAATTAGATCGTAAATTATTGTCATAATCTTATTTCTTTCAGCTAGAGAGAAGTTCCTGATCCCACTGAGACTTCTAAAGACCAAAATTAACCGACTCCAAGGAGTGTATATCAAATCGAAGTAGAAAGACATGTAGATCGTACTAAAAACTTTCTTCAGTATCACTTAAGTAAAACACTTTAACATAAATTGAAATCAAATAGATACACAAATCAAACACTTCAATCGCTTCGAATCACCAGTGACAAAAACCATTATTTACTGTAACATATCTGCGGTATTTCGTATTTAATACACCCAAGCGCAGTTCTTCTCTGACTAGCCTTCAGTGATTATTAACCTCACTCTATTTCGGTAATAGCATCCGGCCTTGCACTTATACCATTAACACGAGTCCACGTGAAAACAAAAAAGAGAATAAGAATCAGTTACGTTTTTGTAATAATTTTTTTAGCGACGTTCTGTTCGGGTCTCTATGGTGGGCGACCCACTGCATGGTTGCTACAGTCGCAGGTTGGAATCCTGCCTCGGGCATGGATGTGTGTACTGTTCTTAGATTAGTTAGGTTTAAGTAGTTCCAAGTTCTAGGGGACTGATGGCCTCTGATGTTAAGTCCCATCCAGAGCCAATTGAACCATCTGCACCTCTTACGATGACCATCCCCTACTTTGGCCCTTCGAGACCTCTTCAGCCTACCGCATTATAATCTCATCTTTGTAAGGTAATCTACCACTGTTCATTCTGTCAAGATGTCCACTCCATTTTTTATGTCTTCAATTTTATTCCTTACTTTAAATATGTCTAAATCCTTCATAATGTCATTGTTTCGTAGTCTATGTACTCCGGTACATCTTCATCTGTACTCCACAAGCTCCCTGATGGTGTGTGGGTGTGTGGTGGAGGATGCTTCTGGTAACACTGACAATTACCCGCATCCCGTTCCCACTCGCGAACGGAACGTGGGAAGAATTATTATCGGTACCCCTCTATACTAGCTCTAATTTCTCGCATTTCCTCTTCGTGTTTTTTTCATGAGATGTATGTGGGAGGAAGTAATATGTTTCAGTGGTAAGCCTCACGGTGATGCACAACGCCTCTTTTGTGATGTCTGCCACTGGAGTTTGTTCAGGCTTTGCTCCGACTGAATGATCCCGTGACGAAAGGTACCCTCTTCGTTGAGCTTCTCTATCTCTTCTGTCGGTCCTACTTGCTAAGGACCGCAGATTGATGGACAATACACAAGAATCAGTCGAAAAGCGACTTGTAAACCACTTCCTTTGTGGATGTGTTACATTTCCGTAAGATTCGTCCTCTTCATCTCAGTTTGGCATCCATTTCCCTACTATTTGTTTTTCTTAGTCCTTGCACTTGATGTCGCACTGGATAATTGCTCCTAGATATTTTCCGTTAGATACTATTTCCAGCAATTTACCATCAATAGTGTAGTTGCACAGTAGTGGATTTCTTTTACTATGTACAATCTTTGGGAGCCATAAAAAAAACCTCATTTCAGCTGCCTCCATCATACTTTCCTGTCATTTGTAAATGATCGACGGCTGACTTCCATAGACCACTTCATTCGTGTTATATTTGTGTCTTGTTTCTAAGGTACATTTTTACTGTTTCACAGAGTTTGCTACTTTCTCGTCTACGTCTTTATCGTAGTCTTACGTGGTATCATCCCAGATAATTAAAGTGGCTGACCTGTTGTATTACCACATTAGTCGTCACTATTTTTATTCACATGAGGTCTCGTAAAAGGCATTGTTACAATTCTCTTTGTGGATACAGTCATGTGGTATAGCCTTCGTTTATTGTACTTATATGTATGTGACATAATTAGCACATCGTAAACTAATTTTTTTCTAGTCTCACAATTTTTGAGAAGAAATCGTTTTCCCACATTTCGCTTGCTGCAGATCCCTCCTCGTGTTAACGAGCTGTCGACGGGACCCGCAGAGGTGGGAAATAATTTCGCGAGTTTGTTGTGCTGACCTGCGGCCCGCTGCGGCCGCGCGCGACATTCTGGGAGATCGGTCCCCGCGGAGATTGGGCCACGAGAAAACCGCGTGGCGTGGCGGCGCTGCCTCCGTCGGAAGAGGAATGGCTGCGGGCCGAAGAAAGGCGACCGGCCAGATTAAAGTTTCCTCCCGCCAGGAGCAGCCAATATCCCAGCGGCCGGACCTCGCCACGGCGCGCGATTGCTCGCCGAGATTAGCGGCGCTCCTCTCAGCCAGCCTGTGTGTGTGTGTGTGTGTGTGTGTGTGTGTGTGTGTGTGAGAGGGGGGGGGGGGCGGCTGCGTCGTGACGGTACCGCCAGCGACAACACTTGATCTTCGCTAGTGTTTATGGTGGGCACGTGAGACGGTGTTGCTGTCTCCGCACCACTGCGCCATTCTACTGTGCTCACGTTGCTGCCTACCTCGTTCGGTGGTTCGAGTAGGAGGAATAACTTGAAGAATGGATTCTTTTTTTGTTACTTCTATACTTCTGATAATCTAATGCTAAAGTTATACAGAGATTGTCAATATAGCGTAGTTTATTCAGGCCCTGTTGATAGATTGTCAACTAAATAAGCGTATTGCACCGATGTGGGACTTCAGCTGATGATGTACGCTACCGGCCATTAAAATTGCTACCCCACTAATATGACGTCCTACAGATGCGAAATTTAACCGACAGGAAGAAGATGCTTTGTTATGCAAATGATTAGCTTTTCAGAGCATTCACACAAGGTTGGCGCCGGTGGCGACACCTACAACGTGCTGACATGAGGAAAGTTTCCAGCCGATTTCTTATACACAAACAGCAGTTGACCGGCGTTGCCTGGTGAAACGTTGTTGTGATGCCTCGTGTAAGGAGGAGAAATGCACACCATCACGTTTCCGACTTTGATAAAGGTCGGATTGTAGCCTATCGCGATTGCGGTTTATCGTATCGCGACATTGCTGCTCGCTTTGGTCGAAATCCAATGACTGTTAGCAGAATATGGAATCGGTGGGTTCAGGAGGGTAATACGGAACGCCGTGCTGGATCCCAACGGCCTCCTATCACAAGCAGTCTAGATGACAGGCATCTTATCCGCATGGCTGTAACGGATCGTGCAGCCACGTCTCGATCCCTGAGTCAACAGATGGGGACGTTTGCAAGACAACGACCATCTGCACGAACAGTTCGACGACGTTTGCAGCAGCATGGGCTATCAGCTCGGAGACCATGGCTGCGGTTACCCTTGACGCTGCATCACAGACAGGAGCGCCTGCGATGGTGTACTCAACGACGAACCTGGGTACACGAATGGCAAACCTTATTTTTTCGGATGAATTCAGGTTCTGTTTACAGCAACATGATGGTCGCATCCTTTTTTGGCAACATCGCGGTGAACGCACATTGGAAGCGTGTATTCGTCATCGCCATACTGGCGCGATGGTATGAGGTGCCATTGGTTACACGTCTCGGTCACCTCTTGTTCGCATTGACGGCACTTTGTACAGTGGACATTTCAGATGTGTTCTGACCCGTCGCTCTACTCTTCATTCGATCCCTGCGAACCCTTAATTTCTGCAGGATAATGCACGACCGCATATTGCCGGTCCTGTACGGGCCGTTCTGGATACAGAAAATGTTCGACTGCTGCCCTGGTCAGCACATTCTCCAGATCTCTCACCAATAGAAAACGTCTGGTCAATGGTGGCCTTGCAACTGGCTGGTCACAATACGCCAGTCACTACTCTTGATGAACTGTGATATCGTGTTGAAGCTGCATGGGCAGCTGTACCTGTACACGCCATCCAAGCTCTGTTTGACTCAATACGCAGGCGTACCAAGGCCGTTATTACGGCCAGAGGTGGTTGTTCTGGTACTGATTTCTCAGGATCTATGCACCCAAATTGCGTGAAAATGTAATCACATGACAGTTCTAGTATAATATATTTGTCCAATGAATACCCATTTATCATCTGCATTTCTTCTTGGTGGAGCAATTTTAATGGCCAGTAGTGTATATGAGAAAATGTACCAGCACAGCACGGAAGCAGCAGGCACTAAGTTTGTACAGTATAAAATGGGCCACATAAATTTGCTATAAATGTTCCTCACACACAAGCATCTGGTGACAAAATGACAAATGTAATGTTATTTACGAGATGAAATATCACTATAGCTGCATCCTGAGAATGTCTTTATTGTCTCATACGACTAGTTTCGGCGGCACATTATTGCCATCTTCAGGCCAAAAGAGTATTAGATTTCCTTAGCGCATTTTTTACGGAGTCCTTGTTACTAACACATGTGGGCTAACTTTCCTCAGCTTAACAAAGTGTTGTCGTGTTGTTGTTGGAAAATAAAAGGTTGTAGTCAGCGGCTTCCACCGAGATTGGAACTGCTATGTCATACAGTACGACCACCGCAACACACAAGGGAACCTCTTTTTTTTATTTTGCTTCTTTTCTTTTACTTTTTTTGACGATTACCCCTTTTTTTCTCTCTTATTTTAAAGCCCCTTAGGAAAATGGCAAAAAAAAAAAAAGAAACTAAGTGCCACCGCCACTTTTCATCCTATATCAAAAAAAAAAAAATATATCTGGTCCACTTCAGGCGTTGGCTCCTGACTAAACCTACCCCCAGAGCTTCCTATATACCAGGGGAAATATGGGAATTCAAGGTTAGGGCTATCATTACAAACAAAACAAAAACTTCCTTTTTCTGAATTTTATTTTTATTTTGATTTTTGTTTTGTTTATTTTTGTTGTGTAATTGATCAGACGCCTTCTGCACCCCGCTGGTAATATGTTGAGTCACATCTTCTCGAAATTGGTGTGTTCCGTTCAGTAGTTCAGAAATGTTCATTGGTTCAAACAGGAAACCTTCTTCATTCTTGGCTTAACACATTCCAGCTGCGAGGCGGGTCGTGGAAAGCACTCCCAAGGAAGTTCGAGAAAAATTGTCTGTATTTTGGGTGGCGGACAACGACATAATGACGGGTGTTGAGGGTCATAGCATTGGTCTTTGTCCGAGGAAAATAGTCACGTCCCGGAACTAATAATGAAAGGGGAGTATTCCGATTCAGAATGTCCCGCCTTAGAAAAGCCACAATATGACGAATAACCTCTGAGCTAACGACACACTGGCGACCACAGACGGACTATAGTCACTGCGATGTTGCCTGAGCCTCAAAACGCAACCTTAAAACACACAAACAGGTGTTACTTACGTGTGTCAGCATCTCGTGGTCGTGCGGCAGCGTTCTCGCTTCCCACGCCCGGGTTCCCGGGTTCGATTCCCGGCGGGGTCAGGAATTTTCTCTGCCTCGTGATGGCTGGGTGTTGTGTGTTGTCCTTAGGTCAGTTAGGTTTAAGTAGTTCTAAGTTCTAGGGGAGTTATGACCACAGCAGTTGAGTCCCATAGTGCTCAGAGCCATTTGAACCATTTTTTTTGTTACTTACGTGAAGAACGCCGTTCTTAGAGTCCAGAAATTAATTATACTTTCTAAGTGTCTCATCTTACAGTGGATTCTATCGTACGAGTCTTCGATGTGGAAAACGAATGTCAAGTGAATTTAGCGAGGTAACGCCGGCCTACACCCGGAAGTAAATGCACTATGAGAGTGTTGACAAATACTTGCTACGACGCTGCCATTTCTCGGTTCTCTTACGAGGCAGCTCTTCAGCGAAATGCTTGCCGTGATTCTCCGATACGGTCCTTCAGAGTGGAGACGCGCGCGCACGTTTGGTTTTTATGCGGCGTTCTCCCCTGATGGTTTCTGACGTCGCCTTGTGGGCTATGTCTACATTTGAGACATTCAATTATCATTAATCCAGAATGATACAAGTTTCAGCTTCCGGCATGGAAGAAGGCTGTTGACGCCGACATTATATCATTTCAACGTAGGGAAAGCAAAACGGTTCATTCAATGTTTCTCATTCAACATAAAGCATGTGAGATAATTTTCCGTAACGTTCATAATCATCTAAAAATACAAACGAAGTAAAAATACATCTGAAGCTTATTCGAATTGAATATAATGTAGGATACCAAACGCTTTGCACCTCGATGTCGAATTTGTCCACGTGAAATCTTTTGCAGCATACAAAAAGAATGTCATGATTACCACGAGAATGAAGAAATATGTTGGTACGGATGGAAGCAAGGAGAGATGCAGTCAACAAATATTCGATTCCTCATGATATTCGTTTCATTTGAGACGTAAGAAGAGTTAAAGCGGGATATTACTTTCGTTAACACGAAAGATATGCCACACATATTGATAACGAGGAAGTCTGCGTCTTCATACGTTTCCTCCTTGAAATCTGTATGCTCTCTTATATACTAAGTAGCCTGATCATTGTTTCAGTAATGTTACCCTCTTGTTTGACCCCGTAACGATGAACAGATTCCAAATGCATGTCTCTGCATGAAAGTAGCTGTTCGAACCCTTCCTGGATTGCTTTTTGTGTTTTATTGCTTGGAATTCCTGAAGCAGACCACTGTGCCTTCTCCCCTTGTGGGTTAGGTCTCAAAACTAAACCCCTTTTTGTCCAATGGCATAATTTATTCAGACAGCATCAGCACAAGACTGTCAAACAAAGCCTTCCATTTACAGTTGCAACACTCTAACCAGCACTGACCGAAGTGTAATCCACGTACTACACTTTCGATTCCGCAGCACCATTTTATCTAGTAACACTGTGTAGTTGCAGAGTTGTGCCAGCATGTCTGTCCTCACACTGTCAACTTTATGTAGCTCACTTCTCCTGCAGCGTTGATAACGAGGAGCAGAAGTAAATGAGTGTATTCTGCATGACGTAACATTCAGTATTCCCTTCTTTCATAGCCACACTTCATGTGCATCGATACCAAATAGGAATGTGAAAACTCTTGCGAGTGAGAGAATGACAATAACAATCGTAACAAGAACAATCAAATAATGAATGATGTTTATTCCAACGCAGAACGAGAATGGCTTTAAATATAAAAATCTATATCTATATCCATATCTATCGATCTTTGAGTTGGCACAATGCAAATATATTCTTAGCATTTAGTTACTGAATTTAGTTCGGGATGTTTGCAGAGAAAAGGAAAAGTCAGTACTTCTCGCTAGTGTAATATAATGTGAACCAGCAACTACCCTTTCCTTAGAACACGACTCAAGCAGGTCCCCAAGTAGGTACCAAGGCACTGCTGCATTCTGTTCCCTGACATTGCTCTGATGACGGTTAATGCAGATAGTTCCGATTATGAAATACAAAACGTATTGCAGGTTAGTTCCTAGGATAGTAACATTAAATTTGCGTTGTAGACGGCACATGAACGTGACGACTATCCATATTACTCATCAATATAAAAAGACAATATTATGGGAATTTAGCAGGATTACTCAACATGAATTCTGAAATTGGTTGACTGACCGCACAGGTGCTAAACGTCGTCAAGAGTATACGATGTCCTAATCGCATTAGGAATATGAAGATCGTCTTCGACAGTTCGCAACTTTCACATTGCTATCTCCACCCTACTCCAGACAGCCCTCGGTGGAGTTGCACTAAGTTGCCGATGCAATGTAAGGCCTTCAAACCGACAACAGACCACATATTGAAAAATACAAGCGAGTTCTCTTGCAGCGTAAGCTTATTGTAACTAATCTAAAAATTATTGGACAGGAACATTGTCCTATTCAAAAAAAGCTGTCCAACAGGTCCTCTAATCGCTCCTTGGTACAGTCGTTTGACTATTGAAAATGGTTCCAATAAGTCACCACTAGAAAACACTGCTCTGTACCGCAATAACTCAAGATGTAAAGTAATACCACGATACTACAAATATCAGGGAACACCTTATCACAGATAAGACTGTCCTTAAGGCTTGTAAGCTCACATTTATTACAATAAATGACATACCTGAAATGTTACCACTCTCATTATTATGTCAGATTGGTAATGCACGTAGTAAGTTCGTCGTATTCATGATTTCCTCTTCAAAGTAACATACCGTACTTATTATTTAACACAAAATGACATTAAAAATTTAAGTTATTCACGAGCACCTAGTTGAGAATATGTATGAACTTCAAATGACACGACGAACCGTCTTGTTCCGCGTATGGATTCAAACCCAGCTCATGCAAACTAAGCAAAGATTTCGTTACTGACGGAAATTAACAGTCATTCCTGATTAAGCATACAGAGAGTGATATACCTCGATTTTAGACAGTATCAGTTAGCAAATATCAACTTTAAATTGCATAACGCAAACATGTTTAACAGACGCGAATTCCTACCCATCATCTATTGTCCCTGTTAACGAACTACGAGAGATGTTAAATATTGCTTCTTCACAAGTAACTTACTTGAAATGCCGTGAGGTAAAGCTTTGTGTTGGACACGGATTCGAACCCAGAACCTAATCGGATTGCTATCAAAGCACAGTCAAATGTGACATATCGGATTTTCGCGGCAGTAGCTAGATGTTTTAACTGAAATAACGAGACGAAACATTAATTTTTTCCTTCCCAGGACTCCTACCCGGCACCTACCGCTGTTATATTCTAGAGAAAACGAACGTTAAATATGGGTTTGTTGCGCCAGCAGTGATATGTGAGCATGTTTGAACTAGAAACAATATGACGAAGAGTTCAGCGCTCACTGGGAATAGAGCCCCACACATATCGTTGTTGACTACACACAAAGAGACGTCAGCTACCGAATTTTTCTCCACCAGCTGCTCAGAATAACATCTTGAACTTACAGTCATCTCGCAAATAGTTCTGTGTCTCACTGGGAGTTAAAAACGTCAGATATCGTTAGTGTTGACAACGAATGAAAATACATTAAAAATCAAAATTCTTATCCACCAGCAGATAGGTGTTCTCATGCTAGAGCTTGATAATACATAATTAAATCTTTAGTGCCGGGCCAGGATTCGATCCCATTCACGCGTAATATGTGGAGATGTTAAGGAATCTGCAGTTTTGAACAAACAACAAATTGTAGCCGAGCTGTACTGTCACGAAGGGATCAAATTCCGCGTTAAGGGCGGTCTGATTTGCATTCCCAGTTCAGAACCAATCCTATCGACATACAGAAGCTCAGATAAAAGATGGAATAAGTGTCCTGTGACCATACATAGCGTTTGTTTCGTCACTTGAAATAAATAACTAGCATAAGAAAGGTTACTGGTGATAGAGTTTCTACATGTCGCCACTCCAGACTTTATTGTGGTTCAACCTACCGTCTACTTGGTAGAGAAGGAAAATCATCTTTAATGTGAATTTTCAGACCACACTGCCATTACACCTTCTTCACTTGGTGTAGCCAAGAGAGAATGGACTCTGTGTCTCCCTATCTAAAATCATTGACAGAAGTGGGAATCAAACCCAGACCATAGGTATAACAACCTACCATCCGTCCAACAGACCACGAAACCCTCTTCTCTCATTTTTCTCTCGTAACGCCGTTTCGCCACACTGGATGAGAATTCTGACACACAGGCGTCCTGTAGCAATTTGCACCATGTTCAGTAAATTCATTTACTTGGTTGACCGAATCACCATGAACTAGCTGCCTCGGATACCTAGTGCATACATTCCACTCTATATTTTGTAATCACCGAAATAAAATCACGTAACTGCCACCTACACAGCACTGCCAACAGTGTAGGATGCAGAAGTTTAAATAGGAAGTGTTCCTTTCCACTTGAGCTATTATATTGCGCTATCTGTTTGTAGAAAACGTCTTTCAGTAAAAAAAAAAGAAAAGCTGTAACTGTTTGTCTCTCAGAAGTCAAGACCTGGCCATATGCATAATCTCACAGTGCTGTGGAATCCAAAAGTTCTGGAGGAATAGTTGTCGAGCTCTGGAGCTGTTGTAGCTACGTGTCAGCTAGTAGCGTAGATAAGATGTCGCGAGTTCGAATACATTCAGTGCTACATTTTTTAAAACGCAATTCTACTGTCTGCTGAAGTTGTCAATCTAATGGAACTTTGAACATACTTCCCTTCACTTCTCAACCCAAACTAGTCGCATGTGGAAAAAGGGCTAACTACTGTGACATTTTGTTCTGTTCAGGTTTAATAGACAGCAGGCAGCAGATGCATCTCGAAGATGTGTAGGGAGAGCGCATCGTGCCATAATATGTCAGAAAAATATTTTATACATTAGCTGTCGTGTGGTAGTGAGATTTTATTCTTCTTCAATCTTTGTTTGACAGCTTTAACTCAGAAAAAGTTTTCTACATGCATGTAATCAATAAACTGCACGTGCATTGTCATACTGTCATTGATAACATCAGAGAATTCGCATATATCTTTGATGATTAATTCCTCTATCATGTTTACTATTGTTTTAACAACACTAAAGGAAACCTTACGAAAATTGTGCACTGTATTATAAGAAATGAAATAAAACTAACCACGATTTATACGAAATCTGAAGAATGCCTTTAAACATCAATCTTGGTCCGATTCGACTTAGTAAATTAAGTTAATATCATGGATGTGTGCTTTGCAAATGCCAAGGTAAATAGATCCTGAAAAGATTCAAAGCGACTGTCAACGATATAAATTTGAGTTTTGTTCGTCATATAGGTCTAACATGTCAGAAGGTTGTTTATGAAGTGCACATGTTGATTAATATAGTTCCCCTCTTCTAAATTTTTGCAATAGCATTTAACTGTAGACGTTTTCTAACACCGGCGTTAGCAATTCCTTTCCGTTCTCTGAAACCTCCAAAACGACGAATTTTTCTGGTATAAATCTGATGACCTTAACCATCGCTTCCGATCAACATTAAATACTTCATGAACCCATACATGGAACTCCAAATGTGCAGTGTTCCTGCACTGCTACAGAGCATGCATTGCAAGGTATTCACACAGTTTATCGCATAGAGTTACCATAAGGAATGAAACAAGAACTGTAATACACTTTACACCACAGACGCTCACCCCGGCTTGACGAAAACATCCGAACATTGACCAAAAGTTGCACAAATAATTGAGTTTGAAAGGAAAAGAGACGAGGTATGAAACATTTATAAATTCATCGAATGTAGCGAGGTGGTTTAATTTCGTCCCAGTCTATAAAATTAATTTCGGGCCATACTCAGCTCTTGCCGATTAATGTAATATAATACCCGCCTACTAATCAGGGCGTCTGTCTCCGTTGCTTTTGAGCGTGAATGGAAATCGTAGAAATTTTCTGTGGAGCAACATTTAATAATAAAGCGTTTTAAATCATCAAAAGCGATGAGCGGTAGCAGGCGCTTTCGATAAAGAACGGGGGAGTGCAGCGCCGCTGCTGTCGCCACGGCCGCTGCCGGTAGCCAGCAAATGGATCCCGGAGCTTTGCCGCATACGGCGTCCAGAGGAGGACAGTCTGCAGGAAATCTGCCGCAAAATCGTTACTGGATAAAATTTTGATATCGGTGTGTCAGAAAGCGAAATAGATTGAATCTGCGCTACCATTACATTCACGTCTTCAGAATTCAGACAGAAGAGGCTATAAAAATATTTTATGCCAGCTGCTCTCGATCCACTGACATTACGAACAGAAACAACGCACGCTACCGCTTTTTTTTTGTTGTTTTTTTTCCTTTTGTGGGCCGGTGGCCGGTAGCCGCTGCAGCGCGAGGAAACGCTCGAGCGTAAGCTGTTTTGATCGCGGCGCAGCCACGAGCTATCCTGCGGAATTGTTGCTGGAATACTTGTTATTGCTGGTGGGTAGAAGGTTAAGCGAATTATCTTTGATATTCAGTCAGACTCGTAACTTTAGACCGACTGTGGTAAATATATATATATATATATATATATATATATATATATATATATATATATATATATACACACACAGTTGGACGCGAACAGGCGACCATAAGTTTAGAACGCACGACGGTTGCCACTTTTTTTTGTTTTTTTTTTAGACGCTACCCCCTTTTTGGACCACTTTTTTCCCTTAAAAAGCCCCTTAGGAAAATGGAACTAAAAAAATAAAAAAAACCTAAGTGCCACCGCCACTTGTCATCCTATAACAAAAAAAAATCTGATCCACTTCAGGCGTTGGCTCCTGAGTAAACCCACCCCAGAGAGCTGCCTATAGACCAGGGGAAGTATGGGAATCAAGGTTAGGGCTATTCGTTGCCACTTTTTCTTATTTTTTTATATGATCACATTTAGGGAGCGTGTACAAGTGAGAATTCTAGTAACTAAGTGTTACAAGTAAGTGTTACAACAACAAAGGTGGCATAAAAAAGTAATCAAAAAAATAAAAATATAAACCACTGATGTAATTCTAACTAAAAGGTTCTTCAATAATGTAACTGGTTCCACTTGGAGCCTTGCCATCGTTATCTGAAATCTCCAATAGCGCCTTTGAAGGGCATTTGCAACGGAGGCATTCTGCTTCGCTAGTACCTCAAGGAAAACAGTATCCTTGCAGCAGCTTGTCTCTTCCTTTGGTAATGGCTGACAAGGCAGAACGTTGAGCCGTTAGTGTGATGCGGCACAGCACATTAACCACAGTCTGGCACTCCCCAGCTGAGTGGGGGGTTAACGAAAACGCTGCGTAAATAATTTGCGAAGAGCGTACGGTATTTCGGTGTGCGTTCGAGGGCATTGTGAGCATTTTGTAGGAACCACCAGTAATCAAGCTGCTCTTTCTCTCCGTCGCTAAAGATGTAGGCGACGGTAAGTCTCTTGAACCATGTATGCGCATGATATTTTGCAGCCGGAAAGTAAGTTTCATCGGGACGGAGTAAGGTCTGCGGGTCAATCATATCAGGTGTGTTAGTCGCCAAACTCCGGACGATGATGCGCAAGTAAAACGATGTTCATCGGTATCCAAAAGGTGACAATCTGGGCAATAAGGGGAGTCTGCCAGTCCAATAGTGTGAAGTCGCTGGCGTGTGGCATATTTTTTGTTGGCGATCTGATACCACTTCGAACGCACCGTGGATGACAGAAAGTGGTGGTGTACCGTTTTCCACACTCTTGGCCAGTGAACCGTAGGGTACTTGTCTTCCACCACGTTATGGTGAACAGCCCGCAGAAGGTTGGTATAAAAATCTTTCGCCTTCGGTGGACGTGTGGCGGAGAGGTTCAAGCTGACATAGCTGTAATCAAGAATGAAGGTCAACACATGGGAGAGCTGTGGTGCGACGTGCGCAACCGACACCGGCGGAACGTTAGAGGCTGGCATCAGAAAATGGTTCAAATGGCTCTGAGCACTATGGGACTCAACTGCTGAGGCCATTAGTCCCCTAGAACTTAGAACTAGTTAAACCTAACTAACCTAAGGACATCACAAACATCCATGCCCGAGGCAGGATTCGAACCTGCGACCGTAGCGGTCCTGCGGTTCCAGACTGCAGCCCCTTTAACCGCACGGCCACTTCGGCCAGCGCTGGCATCAGAACCTGTAGTAAACGACCCGTGAGAGAGGTACATTGACTTTTCCATCGTTTCCTCATGTTGCTCATGTAAAGGGCAGCTGCTCTCGCCCTGACGTTGACCAATCCCAGCCCTCCTTTGTGCACTGGGAGGGTAAGAGTGTCGTATCGTACTTTAAAGATATGACCTGCGGAAACGTAGTAACTGAAGGCCGCCTGAAGCCGGCGACCTATCTGCAGCGGTAGTGGGAGGACCTGTGCCACGTGGTTGAGTTTGGATGCTACGTGGAGGTTCAAGTATTCAACACGTTGTAGCTGATTCAAGCCCCGGAGCAGGTTCTGTCGCACCATTGCGCGTATGATCTGTAATAACCGTCGGTAGTTTGCTGCAGCTGTTTTAAGTACATCTTTCTTGAACGTGATGCCCAAATATCGCAGATCAGAAACTGGTGGGAGGGGAGCGAGGGCTTCCGGTACGAGACCACGCCCAATGTCCAACGCCGCCGACTTGTTGATGTTCAGAAGACTCCCTGCGGCCTGTCCGTATCGCTCAATCCAGGTTAGTAAGATTTGAACTTCGTCATTGGAACGAACCAGCAGTAGCAGGTCGTCAGCGTATGTCCTATAGCGAAAGGTGACGTCCCGCAGCGTGATACCAGATAGGCGGTGGTTAAGGCCCCCTAGGAGTGGCTCGAGTACGATTGCATAAAGGTAGGTAGAAAGGGGACAACCCTGTCGTAGAGACCTCTTAATGGGTACTGGTCCTACCGTCCTTCCATTGACCTGGACGTGTGAGCTGGCTGCGGTCCAAAGACGCCGTAGGGTGTCGATGAGGCCCGGGGGGAATCCCATACAGTCCATCACTCGTAGGAGGAAGTTTTGGTGCACTCTATCAAAGGCGCGGTTGAAATCGACGGAGACGATCGCCGCTCTCAGACGGCATGCAAAAGCGATCGCTATTAAGTCCCTGCAGTCACCGGTGGCCATGTGTATGTTGGCTTCTCCCCCCTGCGACGTCTGTTCTGGAGCGAGGATCATCGGCAAAGTCGTCTTAATACGGCTCGCCATAATCCTGGTGAAAATCTTGTAATCGGCGTTCAACATTGTAAGCGGCCGATAGTCGTTAATCGATAGCCCTCCACCTGGCTTGTGTACTGGTATGAGGAGACCTTCTACAAACGCTGGCGGCACAACACAGTCTGGAGACATAAGTTCGCGGAACATTAGAACCCAGCGAGGCATCATGATGTCACGGAAAGTCCGGTAGAATTCGATGGGCAATCCATCAGGTCCAGGAGATTTATTGGCCGCACCTTTGTCCACGGCGTCTTCGACTTCTTCGAGTGAGATTTCCTCTGTTAGTGCATTCACGGTAGCCTCGTCGATAGTACGTGTTATCTACTGTAACACTTCAGTAGTGGCCTCGTCAATGACGGTTCTTTCCTTGTAAAGATGACGAAAATGATCCTCCACCGCCTTTACTATGGTTGCTTGGGTCGTACATAAGCGACCGTCGTGTGTCCTGAGTTGTGTGATTAAATGTTGACGTTGTCGGCGCTTATCCGCCACAACGTGGTGCATAGTGGGTTCCTCTGCAACCGTTCGGTCGTGCCGTCGCGAGCGGACTACTGCATCTTCTAATCGACGCTTCGTCAATGATAGTATGTGAGCCTTGATTCTGCTTTGGTCATGTTGTCTCTCCGGGGAAGGGGGTAAGGCGTCGAGGTCCCTGAGTGCCGCGTAGTAAAAATCGAGGGTCTGTCGATGGCACGCAGTCACGTCCTTGCCATATCGCATAAGTGTCCTACGGATTGCTGGTTTGGCACAGAAGAGCCACCACTCCAGGGTCGAGGTGTATCGTGAGTGGCGGCGTTCACAGTCAGTCCACGTTGCTGCAACTTGCCGACGGCAATCCAGGTCCTGGAGATGAGTTATGTTGAGCTTCCAAAAGCCATTGCTGCGCCAGACTTGTTGGGGGCGTAGGTGTATAGTGCAGATATAGGCACTGTGATCGGAATAGGCTTGAGGCCATAATTCGGCGTCCACCACACCTTGTGTGAGATCTTGTGACACATATACGCGGTCAAGTCGGCTGGGCGAATGACTGGTAAGATGAGTGTGGCCAGAGCGGTTACCGTGGACTTTTTCCCACGTGTCGCACAAGTGAAGTTCTTGGGTCATCGCACCCAGTTCCGGACAAGGCATGTAATGTGGGATTTGGTCCTTGGGGTGAAGTACGCAATTAAAATCGCCGGCGAAGACGCTGTGGTCGTATCGTCCAAGGAAAAGGGGAGCGACATCTGTGGAGTAGAATCTGGCGCGGTCGTGACGTCTTGTGGTACCCGACGGCGCGTAAACATTAATGAATCGGGTGTTGAGTGCCGTAAATGCTATTCCTCGCGCGGAGGGAAGAAACGTGACGTCGGTAACTTCAATACCTTCACGCACTAATATCGCCACTCCGGTGTCTGCAGGGCTACCGGGCTTCACATGTGTGGCGTAACCGTAAAAGTGCGGGAGTGCAGTCGTTTTCACTTCTTGTAGGAAAGCAAAGTCAACTCCCATGGCTCGTATGGTTTCTTTCAAAAGTTGGATCTTGACAGAACTGATCATGTTGATATTCATTGTCGCCAGGCGGTAAGCCTGGCAACGCGTTATTTGGGCGAGGTTATCCATGTTGAAGTTGGAGAGAAGCGAACATCGGAAGTAATGTCACCCCCCGCCAAACGCGGTCCTCCCTGTGCTGCTTATGCTGCATGATCCGGCGGCGCCTCAGCTGGCCGCGGGTCGGGATCTTGTGTCTCGACGTCCTCGGCCCACGAAGCGGGGGCGGATGTCTGTTCATGTTCCATAGCCTCGGGATGTTTGGTAGTAAGGGACCGGGCGACTTCGCTGCCTGCACTGGTACCTTCCCGCTACTCACTGTTTCTGTCAATGGGCTGATGTTCGAAAGCTGCATGTTTTTCTGTCTGTTCTGCAAGGTTGGAGTCAGTGGAAACAGCCCCAGCTTCGCGGCTGGCTTCTTGAGGGATCAGTTGTTCTTCCCCGGCCGAATGCGAACCGCTGTGTTCCGACACGGTCCGACGACGGCGCTTTCGGCGTTTCGGTGATCGCTGTTTCCGTACATGGCCTTCATTGTCAGAAGACGGCACTGACTCACGCTCCGCCGGAACAAACGCTTCGGTCGGTACAATAAGGGAATCAATTGCCATCTTGCCGGCGTCAATGTCTGTCGCGTTCGGTAGCTCCAGAGTCGTAGTACTGTTTTCCACCACTGGCCAGGTCGGCGGATCATCCAGGTTTTTGTCCGTGGAAAGTGATTCTTGTACCGCTGAAGCGGTCGGCCGTGTCTGTTGTGTGGAGAACGTCGTGAGCGCCGCCGCGTAAGTCACGGGTAGAACAGTCTTCGCCGCTGGTGGTGCAACATCCTTCGGTGGGAGTTGTGTGATCCGACGCTGGAGGCACTCGGAACGAAGATGTCCTTCTTTGCCGCATCCGGAACACGTCTTCGGCTGGCCGTCATAAATAACTATGGCCCGGCATCCTCCTATCTGTAGATAGGATGGCACGTGTCGTTGGAGATCTATGCGCACTTGGCGTACTCCATTGAGTACGGGATACGTCTTAAACTGGGTCCATTTTTCAGCCACGTGTTCGTGTACCGTGCTGTAGGGGCGGAGCGCCGCTACAACTTCTGCCGCCGGGAGTTCAAATGGAAGTTCGAATATGCGGATAGTCCGCAGTCCCATTGCGGCATGGTCAACCTCGACGTTGCCAACATTGCCATCTGCGTGGCAGAAGCGGAGTTCTTTTTTCATCTCACGAAGCACCTTGTCGCATGTAGTTTCGTTTATGAGCTTTACATAGACCGTGCTACTGACGATCGAAAAGTGAATGCCGACAATGTCGGCAGCCGGGATCTTGGCTTCCTCTTTTAAAAAGCGTTCAACTTCGAGCGCCTTTGGTCGGGTAAAGTCGTTCCGAAATGTGAATTTCAAGGTTGATCTTCTGTATTGGTTTGCCAAGGTCTTGTAGCGCTACGGCGTCACGTTAGTGTCGGCCGAAGAAAGTAAACAAGGCGCGCGGGCTCTCTCTGACAGCGGAAAGCACACACCGCACGTCTGCTTCGCTCGGCTGCGAGAGCCGCACTGACTACAACCTTTTATTTTCCATTTTAATTAATGGAGTTGCAAACGGCTGGTAAAAATTCTTTATACGAAATCTGAAGAATGCCTTTAAACATCAATCTTCGTCCGATTCGACTTAGTAAATTAAGTTAATATCATGGATGTCTGCTTTGCAAATGCCAAGGTGCTTCACTGTAAAATAGATCCTGAAAAGATTCAAAGCGACTGTCAACGATATAAATTTGAGTTTTGTTCGTCATATAGGTCTAACATGTCAGAAGGTTGTTTATGAAGTGCACATGTTGATTAATATAGTTCCCCTCTTCTAAATTTTTGCAATAGCATTTAACTGTAGACGTTTTCTAATACCGGCGTTAGCAGTTCCTTTCCGTTCTCTGAAACCTCCAAAACGACAAATTTTTCTGGTCTAAATCTGATGACCTTAACTATCACTTCCGATCAACATTAAATACTTCATAAACCCATAAATGGAACTCCAAATGTGCAGTGTTCCTGCACTGCTACAGAGCATGCATTGCAAGGTATTCACACAGTTTATCGCATAGAGTTACCATAAGGAATGAAACAAGAACTGTAATACACTTTACACCACAGACGCTCACCCCGGCTTGACGAAAACATCCGAACATTGACCAAAAGTTGCACAAATAATTGAGTTTGAAAGGAAAAGAGACGAGGTATGAAGCATTTATAAATTCATCGAATGTAGCGAGGTGGTTTAATTTCGTCCCAGTCTATAAAATTAATTTCGGGCCATACTCAGCTCTTGCCGATTAATGTAATATAATACCCGCCTACTAATCAGGGCGTCTGTCTCCGTTGCTTTTGAGCGTGAATGGAAATCGTAGAAATTTTCTGTGGAGCAACATTTAATAATAAAGCGTTTTAAATCATCAAAAGCGATGAGCGGGAGTAGGCGCTTTCGATAAAGAACGGGGGAGTGCAGCGCCGCTGCTGTCGCCACGGCCGCTGCCGGTAGCCAGCAAATGGATCCCGGAGCTTTGCCGCATACGGCGTCCAGAGGAGGACAGTCTGCAGGAAATCTGCCGCAAAATCGTTACTGGATAAAATTTTGATATCGGTGTGTCAGAAAGCGAAATAGATTGAATCTGCGCTACCATTACATTCACGTCTTCAGAATTCAGACAGAAGAGGCTATAAAAATATTTTATGCCAGCTGCTCTCGATCCACTGACATTACGAACAGAAACAACGCACGCTACCGCTTTTTTTTTTTTTTTTTTTTTTTTTAAGTCATATTGTAGCGCGGGGAGTCTCAGATGTCAGCAGGGGGGGCGGGAGTGCTGTCGGCGTGTGGCACCATCCAACTGAGCGGGGGTGAAGTAAAGATCGCGTGTAGGTAATTGGCGAAGAAGGCGCGGTAGCGTGGTCGCTGTTCGACTTCACTGTGGGCGGTTTGTAAGTACTGCCAGAAATCAAGGCGTGATTTGTCGCCACCATTATACATGTAGGTGATCGTCCATCCCTTGACCCATACAATCGCATGATTTTTGGAGGCGGGGAAATAAGTATTCTCAGGATGGATAAAAGTCCGTGGGTCAATCGAGTCCGGCGGAACGCGGAGGTAACAGGCAACGAACTGTCGGGCAAGTTTCCAGACGTCACTGGTGGCAGTACAAGTCAGTTGATGGACATCGTCATCCACGAGGTGGCAAATGGAACAAAGTGGAGAGTCCTGTAGTCCGATGGCGTGAAGGCGATGATTTGTGGCGAATTTTTCATTTGCGACTTGGTACCATGTTGCCCGGACGTTGGAGGGAAGAAAAGGCTGGTGGATGTGACGCCAAACCGTTGGCCACCGCGTGGACGGATGTCTCAGTTCGATATTGTTGCTGGATATGGAACGAAGGAGAGGGGTGTAAAAATCTTTAGGTCGAGGAGAACGCGTGGTCGGTAAGTGTGTGTGAGCATAACTGAAGTCGACGATGAAATCAGAAATGTGCGTCAAATGGTGCTTGATGTGTCCGACTGGTACTGGAGGTGTTATGGTCGCGGGCACAAGAATTTCCAGCAAGCTGCGCGTAAGGGAGGTGCCCCCGTGCCACTGCTTGTGGATGGTGGACATGTACAAGGACGCCGCTCGGAGTCGCACATTGACAAGGCCGAGGCCTCCTGCTCGCGGGGGAAGGGTGAGCGTGTCGCAGCGGACCTTAAAGATCGTACCGGCCGTAAGGAAGTATCCAAGGGCAGCCTGGAGGCTGCGTCCAATAGTTGATGGCAGCGGGAGGACCTGTGCGATGTGGACCATTCTGGCCGCCACATGTTGATTGAGGTATTGGACACGTTGTAAAGAATCGAGTCGTCGGAGAAGATTTTGTCGCACCGTCGTGCGGATAGTTTGGAGTGCACGCCGAAAATTGATGGCAGCGGAGCGGCGCACGGTGGAGGTGAAAATGATACCAAGGTATCGTAGTTGTTGTACACACGGGAGAGGTGCTAAGTCTTCGTGTGAGAGGCCGCGTCCAATGGGCATCGCCGCGGATTTAGCCACATTCATGTTACTGCCCGCTGCAGTGCCGTACGTTGATATCAAATCAAGTACCGTGTGTGTTTCACTCCGTGAGCGGATCAAGAGGAGGAGGTCGTCCGCATACGCACGACATCGAAAACTGTGCTGTCGCAAAGTGAGACCAGAAAGGTGGCTCGTCAGACTCCCGATGAGTGGCTCCAGGCTTATGGCATACAGTAGGGTCGAAAGTGGGCAGCCTTGCCGTACGGAACGCCGGATCGCCACTGGTCCCGCCACACGGCCGTTAACCTGAATCAGAGATTCGGCGGTGCCGTACAGGCGCCGGATCACGTCGATGAAGGCTGGTGGAAAACCCATGCGGTTCATCACTGAGAACAGAAAAAGATGCCGCAATTTGTCGAATGCGCTGTCAAAATCAATGGCAACCACTGCGGCGCGGAGTCTGCACGCCGCTGCCAGTGCAATTAAATCGCGACATTCTCCTGTGGCCGTTTGTATATTAACTGAGCCGCCCGGAGTTGTCTGTTCCGGGGATAGAATGCTAGGCAGGATCTTGCGGCATCGCGTTGCCAGTAGGCGTGTAAAAATTTTACAGTCTGCGTTAAGCAGAGTCAGGGGACGGTAATGTGCTGTCGTCACACCTGGTGTCGGTTTGTGGATGGGTATAATAATTCCCGTGACGAAGGACGGCGGTACGGCGTTCCCTATCGTCAGCAGTTCATTAAACATCGTTGTCCACCGTGATGCCATTAGTGTGAAGAAAGCGCGATAAAATTCTATCGGCAATCCGTCGACACCAGGTGACTTATTCAGAGCACCTTTTTTGATTGCATCGTGGATTTCGTCACGCGTAATGGGCTCCAGCAGCTCGTCCGCTTCGTCGCTGGTGAGGGTGCGAGTTACGTGTGGTAACACAGACTCCTCAGCGTGGTTGTTGGTAGTCTCCTCCTGGTACATTGTGCGGTAGTGGACGACAAAGGCACTGACGATTTCGGCCTGGCAAGTGACGTGCTGGCCGCGACAGGTGGTGATCTCGGTGATGAGTTGTCGTCGTCGATGTTTCCTATCGGAGGCGATATGATGCATGGTCGGATGTTCTTGTTCCGCCGAATCTTGACGTCGGGTTCGCACCATAGCCCCCTGCAGTCTACGGCGTGTCAAAGTTACAATTTGCGCCTTAATCCTGCTGCGTTCCCTCTGGGTGTCGGGGGTGGGCGGTTGGGCGTCCAGGTCGCGGAGAACGGCGTAGAAATAGTCGGTAGTGTGCCGGCGCCACATAGCAACTTCCTTTCCATACTGAATCAAAGTACGTCGAATGGCAGGTTTGGCACATTCTAGCCACCAGGTCAAGGTCGTGCAGTATTTAGGTAAGCGACGTTCACAGGTGGCCCATGTCTCGGTAACACGTTGAAGACATTCGGGATCATGAAGATGGGAGGTGTTTAGCTTCCACGGTGCACGACTACGCCAGACCACTTGCTTGGGGAAGAGAATGTTGCAGATGTAGGCACAGTGGTCCGAAAAGGCCAGGGGCCAAAGTTCTGCACCTTGGACTGCAGGTGTGAGTTCCCGAGAGACGTAAATTCTATCAAGGCGGCTCGCGGAGTGACTCGTCTGGTAAGTACGTCCAGGCGCGTCGCCGTGCCGAACTTCCCAAGTGTCGCGGAGCAACAGATCTCGGACGACAAGACGCAGTTCTTGACAGGTGTTGTAGTGGGGCACTTGATCTTTAGGGTGCAAAACACAATTAAAATCACCCCCAAGCAAGTAATGGTCGCAGCGTCCAAGAAACAAAGGAGCGATTTCTTCTGAATAGAAGAGGGCCCTGTCGCGTCTGCGGGTGGAGCCTGACGGAGCGTAAATGTTGATGATACGCGTCCCCATGACGGTGACGGCCATGCCTCTGGCAGATGGAAGGTATGTGATATCGGCCACTGGAATGCCTTCTCTGGCGTAGATGGCTACGCCGCGTCCCAGGTGGTCACCAGGAGAAGGATAAGTGTTATATCCCGCGACGTCTGGTAGTGTGGCCAGGTGTACTTCCTGTAGTAGTGCGATATCGACGTCCGACGCCCATATCATCTCTCGCAGCAGTTGAAGTTTCACGGGTGAGCTAATGGTGTTAGTGTTGATCGTCGCTATTCGGTAGGTTTGGAGCCGTAACCCGCCGTGGAGGGGAACTCCACCGGCGGAGGATGAAGAGGGACGAGGCAACGGTGAGCCGTGCCGTACGCCACCTGACGGCATTGTCAGCGGCGTAACGATGCTTCCGTCTGGGGTAACTCTGTCCCCAGCGTGTGGTCCGGCTCCTCATCGACGTCCTCACTCCACACCATTGAAGGCGTTGTCGTTGTGATGGTCGTACGTTCCAATTCGGTCGTAGGGGCTGAGGACGTCTCGGCGGCAGTCGCATCTGTGGAGTCCATTGGTTCAGGAGCACCTGAACGAGCCAGTAGAGTAGGCATCGACGTATCCGCAGTCGGCGTCATGTTGTCGTCATTCATATCGTCGTGTAGGTTCTCCGAGGTCTCGTCGGGTCGGACGGCTTCTGGAGCATCGGGGGATGGTGATCCGTCTCGTTCCGAGACCGTACGGCGCCTCCTCTTGCGCCTCTTAGGTGAACGTTGTTTGCGGGTTCGTCCCTCCGTGTCGGAAGACGGGAGGGAGTCGCGTCGCTCTGAGAGGAAGGCCGTCGCGGGAACGTCAAATGAAGGGGCGTCCATATGTTCAGGCGGATGGGTGTCGGAAGTCGTCGCTGTTGGTAGTGGCGCCGGAGTAGCGTCAGGCTTTGAGCGCGACGCGTCGGCCCCAGCGGTATCCGTAGCAGCTGGAAGGGTCACCGGTGCATGGTCCGATGGGCGGCGGCCGGTGGGAGGAGAACAGAGCGCCGATGCGTAGGTGATCGGTAAAACCGTCGTCGGAGCCGGAGGTGCCACAGTAGCGGCTGGCAATTGGGTGATTCGTCGCTGAAGACACTCAGATCTGAGGTGGCCTTCTTTGCCGCACCCGGAACAGGTCTTGGGTTGGCCGTCGTAATGACAACCGCGCGGCACCCGCTAATTTGCAGGTAAGATGGCACGTGGCGATGGAGATCGATGGTGATCTGCCGTACACCGTTAAGAACAGGGTACGTTTGGAATTGCGCCCAGCGTTCGGCAGTGTGGCCATGTACAGTGCCATAGGGGCGAAAAGCCGCGATAACGTCTTCCGCTGGAAGCTCGAACGGGAGTTCGAAAACACGTATGGTGCGCATTCCTAAGCCGGCATGGTCGACAGTGACCGCTCCGACATTGCCGTCGGCGTGGCAAAAGCGTAATCCATGGTTGGTGTCACGAAGTATTCTTTCACATACCGCGTCATTGACGACTTTGACGTACACAGTACTGCTTAATATGGACAAATGGATGCCCAAGATGTCAGAAGCTGGGATCTTAGCAACGTCGCGTAGGAAGCGTTCCACTTCCAAGGCCTTTGGTCGTGCGTAGTCGTTGCAGAAGTTGAAACGTAAAGTTGATTTTCGAAAACGGTTGGCCATGATTCTAGTGCACGTAAGCGACACGTAAGTGACGGCCGCTGAAATGTAAACAACAGCGAGCGCGCGCGCTCCGCAGGCGCAAATAACAACACGTCCGCACTGCACGGCGGCGAAAGCCGGACTGTCGCTAGACCAAAGGCGTAATCAACCTTGTGTTTCTCTATCATGGGACACGTTTTCCTCCAGGAAGTGTCGCAGTCTACAGTGTTGCCAGATTGTGCAGATAACCGGACTTTGAGGATTAGCGAGTTGGCCAGTTTTTTTGTCCCATGTCGCGATCGGCGCGGACTTAGCCTCTGAAGCGGCCGGCCGCCGGTCGAGTTTTATGTCAAAGAGTGTACATTATTCAACGAACTTCTTAACGTTTTACAACAGATCAAATATTTTAATGGAATTGTAGCTAGTTTTTTTTTTCTTTTTTTTAGCAGTACTTCAATTCTATAAGAGGCAGTCGGATGGGAACGCAAATGATTGGAAAAAGGAAGTAAACTGTTTATTATTTCCTGTGTAATCGCCGCAAAGCACATTTATCCGACTGTGAGACAGAACGGTCAATGCTTTAATGGAATAATGTTTGCAGTTGCATACGGAAATATGATTGTACCCAGGCGTGCACTTCTCCTCCGACGCCTACGGACGGCCAGGTATGTCTTTGTGCAGGGCTCCAAAGATATGGAAGTCGCGTGGGGAGGGATTGGGATTTAATGGAGCATGTGTAAGGGCTTCACAGCGAAAGTTCTGCAGTGTACTAGAAACATGTGGTGGAAGGGAGAGAACGCTGTTTTGATTAGTGCCTCCTTGGATTACGAATCTCATTGTATTCTCTTGCACCACGTCGGGCCACGCAGGCTCTGGCTTCCTCACTGTCGATTTTCTTCCGGCCTTTGCTTCGTCTGAGCTCTTGTTCGTTTCTGTCGTTGACACAAAAAAATATTTACGTCTACAATCTTTTCCAGCAAATTAAACTGCAATCAGAAAGCCAAATGCCATAGAATGATATACGCAAAAAGTTGCAACTGAAACCGTCTTTACAACACATGCACAGCTAAGTTAACACACAAAATTCGTTCACGTTTTCTGTCTATAAGATTACTGAGAACTACTTGCCACTGCGATTTCTTCTTCCGCTCCTTTATTATTTGAAGAAGAACTTATTTTCAAATAAAATTAGGGAATACGGAAAAACGAATGTAACAATATGCGGGTAGCCCTATGTTGTAAGTAAAGTTTTATGCAGTTCAAAATTTGTCAGACTCTCATTGGGAACTTAATGTAACAGCTGTACTTTTTTAACCGCACTCCAGGGACTTCACTTTTATGTTGATGGGGTTATAACCTTAGCTGGCTTAGGGGGATAACTTACACTATACTTGATTATAATTCATGAATTTAAGTGTAACACGTTGCAATCGGGCAAATTAATTGTAGTAATCCACTTGATATCCATATTTTTAATCAAAAAAATTAAAGACGAAGTGTTCCATGTGCAGTGACATCATTAATAACTAGTTCTACATGAATTAACAAATATGGCCTACAGTGAAGAGTAGTTACCCATTGCAGTGCTATTTAATACGTTATTCCGAAGTGCTTAAAATACCACAGCTAAACAAAAGCACCTGACACATGTGAGTCAAAACGCTGGATGAAGACAAAAAAGGGTTTCTGTGGGGATTGCTAAACTTATTTTGTCAGCTGATAGGCCTGAAAACCAATGTCTGTTGTAATACCCAGCACAACAATTACAATTAACTTGGAAAAGGACAAAACCAAGTATGGATCTTATCATACTCTCCTGTTCAACAATCTGAAACTTGAACATAAAAAACGACCAAAATTAGCATGCAAAAGTTATGTATTCTACAAATACTGTACCTTCGACCACTACACCAACGATAATGATAAAAGTGTGTGAACTGGTTTACAGACGGGTTCTTCAGCCATTTTTTCCTCTTTAACTCCGAGTGGCTCGTTTTTCTGTCCTTACAAGAAAGCTTGTCTTTATCGGAAAATATTACTGTCGAATGAAGTACTGGTCGTTATCACTGAATAGTATTTTGCAAAGTTTAACGTAACATATTTTTCCAATAAAAAGAAAAACTGGAAACTCCCTAGAGAAAATGATCAGCCAAGGATGTTTGAAAGGATGTAACGTGAGTTTCTTGCACTAACAACGTTTACTTGCTCTTTTTTTCTGCTCAGTAAACTGGAAGTTTCTAGAGAATCAATCAGTCAGACACACATATTCAAAAATGTAGATTGAAGGAAAACATGCCACTTCTGGTTTTTATACACAAAGCTATAATGAAAACAAAGCCATTGACAGTTTGCAGCTATTACACAGTGGCCTGTCGAGATAAATGTTCCCCTATCAGCACCAGTCACGCAAACGATTTGTTCCTGGGAGCTATGCGCCGGCGGTAGGGTCCACATTTTGCACTACCCAGTTCGATTTTGGAGGCAGGATATTTTATTCAGGCGAGGAGCTGCTGGAGGTGGCGCACGCTCGGCTGCACACACGTCAGAAAGAGTTCTCCTCCTGGCGGAAATGAGGCGCCAGTCTGCAGATGGCGTCTCAGCGCCTGCGTCTACCACTATTGAAAACCTCACTGCGATCTGGCACGCAAGTGTTAGATGTTTGGTCCACTAGAAGATACTGTATATTAAGAAAACTACCTTAATTAAACACCAATAATTTTATACGTCTTAATACCGGTAGTAAAACGATGATGCCTGTTAAATAGTTTAGACACTGCGTGTGCATGAGACTCTGCGTCTCGGATGTATATATTCATACACTGTGCAGTCACATTAATGTGACCAAATGTCAGAAGCGTGAATAACCACATTTTGCTGCTCTTCCCGGTACGTGTCGTGTAGGAAGTGAGTCACTGACGTTCTGGAAGGTACCTACAACTACACGGAGCCATGCCGACTTCAGTGCTGTGGCGAGCTGCGCTGGGTTTCACGGTTGAGGATCTGTGGCGCGAACAGCCCTATCGAGACTGTCCCACAAATTTTCGATTAGGTTAAAATCCGCGGAATTTGGTGACCAGGGTAGTAGAGTAAACTCATCCTGGCGCTCTTCGAACCACGCACGTACACTGTGAGCTGTGTGACACGCTGCATTGTCCTGTTAGTAGACGGCATCGCACCGACGAAAGTCATTCCCAAGGATAGATGCACGCTTCTGTTGATACACCGAGCCTTCCAGAATGACAAGATCACCAGGGAATGCCACTAAAATATTCCTTTCTGCAGCCTGAACCCTCCCGATGATCCAACGGCCATCTGTCTCATAAAATATCAAATGACACCTGTCGTCGCTGATTGATCCCCTAGGTGTGGCACTGACGTGCAAATTTCAGCCAATGAACAGTAGTCAGGTGCCGACTGCGGAGGGCTACACGCAGCTATGTTCACAGAACGTTAATTGAGGGGACACTGTTGGTAGCTCCTCGGTTCATCCGGGTGGTCAGCTGCTCAACAGTTGCACGTCTGTTCGCCTGCACACCTCGCCGCAACCTTCATTCCTTTCATCTATGGCCTCGAGGCTAGTTTTGGATGGCGCCATTTCGCCATGTGAGGTATACTGCACTTTAACAACTGCACGATGCAAAGAGTTTACAAACTTAGCCGTTTCATAATTCGCCCACCTTTGGCATGAAAGCTAATAATCATGCCGTTTTGGATGTTCTTTCCCGCATTACGACAATGACTGCGCTGTTGTCGCGTCTCTCCCACCCCGTCCAACATTCTTTATACACCCTCCACTTCTAGTACTGCCACTTGCCGTCTATGAGTGGTCATTGCACGTTGGCATCGAACATAAGCCGTTGTTCACATTAATGCGACTGAAACGTGTATATATATTCCAGCTGACTCAAGTACTCTATTACTCCACCTCCTTCTTCCCGCTCCCTGTGTCCATCACCTCCTCCCCCATCTGTCCACCTTCTTCACCTGACCCTCTCTCTGTCCAACTCCTCTCCCCTCTCTCTGTCCATCTCCTGCTCTCCCCTCCCTCTGACCATCTCCTCCTCTTCCCTCTTTGTCTATCTCGTCCTCTCCGCTATCTGTGTCCATCTCTTGCGTCGCCTCTGCGTCCAGCTCCGCCTTCTCTCTCCACATTTTCACCTCCACCGCAATAGAAGATTGCCAGTTCTTACCCCACAGTATTCCTTTCCAGACAATATGTATCCCAAATTCGGTTGAAATCGATCCAGATATTTAGGAGGAGATTCTTATCTCCATAGCGATTCCTTCCTGACAGTAAGCTTCTTCTTTTGTGCCAACCTCTACTTCTCAGAGTAGCACTTGCGTCTAACGTTCTCAGTTGTTTGTTGGATATATTCCAATCTCTATGATCCCCTACATCTTTTATTCTCTACAGCTCCCTCTAGTACCGTGCAAGTTATTCCCTGACGTCTTAATACATGTCCACCTATCCTTTCCCTTGTTCTTCTTAGTGTTATCCGTATGTTCCTTTCATCACTGATTCTGCATAAAACCTCCATATTCCTAATTTTATCGGTCAGCCTGATTTTGAGTATCTGTCAACAGCAACACATCTGAAACGCTTCAGTTTTCTTGTTCTTCGGTATCCCCATAGACCATGTTCCACAAAATGCTGTGCTCCGAACGCGCACTCCGACATTTCTCCCTCAGATAAAGACCCTTGCTTGATAGCAAAACTCTTGGTTAGGAAGGCCCTCTCCGTCTGAGCTAGTCTGCTTTTTGTGTCCTTCTTGATTCGTCCGTCATGGGTTGTTTGTTTCCAGGGCATCATAATTCCTTTTATTCATCCACTTCGTGATCGCCAGTTTGTGATTCTCGTCATTATTTTAGCCTTTCTTTAATTTACTCAAAATACTTAGTTTGATCTAAGTTGGCGTTCATTCAACAGGTCCTGTTCTGCACTTTCACTGAGGATACAAAAACCGTCAACGATTGTTATCATTGCTATATTTTAAAACTGATTTTTAATCCTATTCTTGAAACTTTCTCTTATTTCTGTCATTTTCGCAATAGAGGCGAAATACAGCCTCTCTATGTTATAGTACGTTTAATTCGTGCACTTTGTTCTTGGCTTTCCATTCTTATTGTTAGCTCTTGGTCCTTGTACACTTTGTACACTACCAGTTTTTCATCAAGGCTTAATCCTGCTTCTCTTAGAACACTGAACGACTTGCACCATTCCTCACTGTCGAACGCTAGGTCGAGAAATCCATTATCAAGCGCAACGTCAGAATTCCCCCTCCACTGACTTTACCTTCCCGAAGGCCAAACTGATCGTCATCTAACAGCGCCTCGATTTTCTTTTTTATTCTTCTGAATATTATACTTGCCATAAGCTGGGGTACGTGAGACGTTAAAATGATTCTCTGATAATTCTCGCACTTCCTTAACGTTTCTTTCATCGTGATTTTATGGATGATATTTCGGAAAGTCTGATAGTATGTCTCTAGTTTCATGGACTCTACAAGTCATCTTGGATAGTCGTTGGTTGCCATTTCTCTCACTGATTTTACAAATTCCAAAGCAACGTTATCCATTCCTTCCGCATTATTTTATTTAGTTGCAAGTCTTGCAAAGCTCTGTTAAACTGTGACTCTAATACTGGATCCCATTTTTCTTCCACGTCGACTCTGATTTTCTCTTCTGTTAAGTCATCCGATTATTCCTCCTCCTCATAAAGGCTTTCAATGTATTCTTTCCACCTACTCACTCTCTCGTTTGCGTTTAATAGTGGGGTTTCCATTGCACTCTCAATGTTACCACCCTTACTTTTTTCAGTGAAGGCTGTTTTGAATTTTCTGTATGCTGAATCTATCCTTCCCACACGCATTTCTTTTTTGATTTGTACACATTCCTCCTGCAGCCATTTCTCCAGGGCTTCTCTCAACTTCCTTTTTACTTCATTTATCTGTGGCTTATATTTCTGTATTCTTGTCTTTCGCTGAACAGTTTGTACTTCTTCATTCGTCGATAAATAAATACTTAATTTCTTCTGTTACGCAATGTTTCCCCGCAGGTTTGTCTGTACAATTTCTGTGATTTCCCCTTTTAGAGACATATTCTACTGAAATGTCTACTGTATTTACTAGCCATTATCTACAAACTTAAGTAACTTGTAACACGTCTATTACTTCCTCACTACTTCTGTATCTCATTTCTTTCCACAAGGACGATTCCTTTAAATTTCATTCAACTTTTCGTCGTTGCTAAGTTATGATCGAGTCTACATCTTCTCCTGAGTCCACCTTACGAGAAATATCTGATTTCGGAATTTCTGTTTGACCACGCTGTATTCCAGATGGAATACCTCCTGCTCCTCTTAGATTTTGACAACAATTATTGGTTCAAATGGCTCTTAGCACTATGGGACTTAACATCTATGGTCATCAGTCCCCTAGAACTTAGAACTACTTAAACCTAACTAACCTAAGGACATCACACAACACCCAGTCATCACGAGGCAGGGAAAATCCCTGATCCCGCCGGGAAACGAACCCGGGCGCGGGAAGCGAGGACGCTACCGCACGATCACGAGCTGTGGAGAACAATTATTAATAAATGAAATTTAGTGCAGAACTCAGTTAGTCTTTCTCTGTTTTCATTCCTACTACCAAGACCGTATTCTCCCATAACTCTGTCTTCTATACGTACCCATACTGTTGCATTCGAATACCCCACGAGTTTTGGATTATCATCTCCTTTTACATGTTGACTTATCCTTTCAATGCCGTACTCTGTATATCTCCTCATTTTCTGATTGTGACGTTGCTATATCAGATATTGTCGTTGACGTTGGTTCTGTCGATTCTGATGGAAATAATGTTATCACTGAATTGCTCAGGGAATCTCATTCTCTGCTCTTCCTTCTTACTCACAATCAATCATACACACGTTATAGCATTTTCCACCGCTGTTAATACCACCCTATATTAGTCTCATAAGAAATCAACATCTTTTCATTTCACTTTACTGACCCCAATCGTTGCGTACTTGCGAGATCGAGCATTTTCCTTTTCAGATTTCCTAGCTCTTCTACTACGTTCAAACTTCTGATATTCCATGCCTCGACTCGAGGTATATTAAATTTCGTTGATTATTCAATATTTTTGCCTTGCTTACCTCCCGCTTCACAGTTCCCTGCCGGAGATCAGAATGGAGGACTAATCCAGAATATTTTGGCAACGGACTGATCATGGCTATGCTTTTTTCAGTTACAGACAAAATGTCCTGCAGATACGCATTGACTGTCTTTAAGGCAGATTTCTATAGGCCTCTGCAGTCTCACACCGTTTATCATTCTTGATTCTTTCACCTTTTATGGGAAATTTCCACGTAAATACTTTACACTTAGACTTCCGATACAGAATGCAGTATGTGCAGCACATAAAAAGACCTAGTGGTTAACGTCGGAAACCCGATGGGGCTGCTCGCGGATGACGTTGTTTTGTATAGAAAAGTCGCAGCGCTCTAAAACTGTAGCGAAATGCCGGAAGACTCGCAGAAGATCGACACTTGGTGCAGGTGCTGGAGATTGACCCTCGGCATATAAAAGGGAAGTAATGCATTGCAAGTAAGTAACTGGAAAGATCCGTTACTGCATGATTACAAGATTGCTGAACTGTTACTGGAAGCAGTAACATCACTTAAATATCTGGGCGTATTGGAGGGTGGATGATTTAAAGTAGAGTGACATATGAAACTACTCGTAGGAAATGAAGATGGCACACTGATCTTCATCGGAAGAATGCACTCAGCTTACAATACCCTCGTTAGTGTGGGACTCTTACCAGGTTGGACAGACAGAGAAAACAAAGAAGATGCAAAGACAGGCAGCATGTTTAGTTAGCTTTTTCACAGGGATAAGTATTATTCGTCCAACTGTTAAAAAAAAGGACATCGTATGTTCCCAGAAGTTTCAGTATCAGATTAAGGTAAGCTTAGAGAGATTCGAGGTCATACGGAGGCTTTCTTACAATCGTTCAACCATCGCACAACTCGCCACTAGACTTGAATAATTAAAACTGAAACCAACAGCTGTATTGAAATTCTACGTTGTTTACTCAAAACCTGCCATCGGTTTCGAAGTCAAAAACATAACCTATGGGTCCCAGTATATGGAAACATACAGTACATGACGGTAAGGCATGAGGGTACAGACATCAAAAAATCACATCATAAAATTACATAAAAATATGCTATCGTTATCCATACAAAACGAAATTCAGTATCTAACTTATATTTTAATAGTTCATTTTAATATAATAATCCCATATCCCAGTGACGTAATGTACCCGAGGGGAACGCAAACGTACAACGAGTTGCGCCAGAAAAGCAGTCTAAGTCACATAGATACCCAACTGGAACACCAACGACTATGGGATGTACCAATAATAAAAGAAATCGAAACAAGATAACGTAACACCAAACGACTGGAGTGAACAAATCCAACAAAAACCAAAAGAACAAACGTTAATTGGATAATGCAAATCCACCGAAATAAGATCATAAAATCTAATGACATAAACAATGTCAAAAATAGTTTAAAACCTTGTTTACAAATAGCGTTGAAATTACAAAAACTATACACACAAGCTTCATTAATATTACTACACACCCAGTCATATCCCTAAGGTCCACGACTACACTAGCATAGCAAATGTATAACATGTTTAAATAAAAGATCCTAAATGCGGTATCTCCACAGTAACAACGAAACAAAACGCGAATGTTTCTATTAATTTTGTGAAATATGCTGGACCTAAAACAATGTTGCCAACATTAGCAACATCCGCCGCCAACATGTACCCACAGAGTTAAAAGTAACATACATGATACATGACGAAGAACCTGTGCTGAAGAACATCTCGTGTTGAAAATCTTCTATTTATGTGTAACAGTGGCCTACAAAGTAACCTAGTAGAAGTCAAACTGTAAAACGAGTAGCCACACATGCATAAAATAAACTTACAGGACTATGAACTCAGAAACGCCCATATGGAAATCCAGCGGAATAAAACCAAGAACACGTACATATTAACACACAAGAACAAGACAATGAACTCCGAAGATTTCATAAGAAGAGGATCCCAGACAATAACACAAACGTGACAAATTCCGTGTATCGAGCGTCCAACATTTTCTGTATCCAGAAAGGTCCGTACAGGACCTGCAACATGAGGTCGTGCATTATCCTGCTGAAATGTAGGGTTTCACAGGGATCGAATGAAGGGTAGAGCCACGGGTCGTAACACATCCGAAATGTAACGTCCACTGTTCAAAGTGCCGTCAATGCGAACAAGAAGTGACCGAGACGTGTAACCAATGGCACCCCATAGCATCACACCGGGTGATACGCCAGTATGGCGATGACGAATAGACGCTTCCAATGTGCGCTCATCGCGATCTCGCCAAACACGGATGCGACCATCACGATGCTGTGAACAGAACCTGAATTCATCCTAAAAAAATGACGTTTTGTCATTCGTGTACCCAGATTCGTCGTTGAGTACACCATCGCAGGCACTCCTGTCTGTGATGCAGCGTCAAGGGTAACCGCAGCCATGGTCTCCGAGCTGATAGTCCTTGCTACTTCAAACATCGTCGAACTGTTCGTGCAGATGGTTGCTGTCTTGCAAACGCCCCTATCTGTTGACTCAGGGATCGAGACGTGGCTGCACGATACGTTACAGTCATGCGGATAAGATGCTTGTCATCTCGACTGCTAGTGATACGAGGCCGCTGGGATCCAGCACGGCGTTCCGTATTACCCTCCTGAACCCACCAATTCCATATTCTGCTAACAGTCATTGGATCTCGACCAACGCGAGTAGCAATGTCGCGATAGCATAAACCGCAATCGCGATAGGCTACAATCCGACCTTTATCAATGTCGGAAATGTGATGGTACGCATTTCTGCTCCTTACACGAGGCATCAAAACAACTTTTCACCAGGCAACGCCGGTCAATTGCTGTTTGTGTGTGAGAAATCGGTTGGAAACTTTCCTTATTTCAGTACGTTGTAGGTGTCGCCACCGGCGCCAACCTTGTGTGAATGCTGTGAAAAGCTAATCATTTGAACAGCACAGCTCTTTTTCCTGTCGGTTAAATTTCGCGTCTGTAGCACATCATCTTCGTGGTGTAGCAATTTTAATGGCCAGTAGTGTATTTTCAGGAGATCGCTGATGAAACTTATTTCTGAAATTTCTGGTAAGATTACGAACTCTGACTGAACCAATTTTTGAGGAATGATACCGGAATTACGAATTTTATTGAACAGATTTGGCAGTCATTGTATTTGTACTTCGTCAGACAAGGAATTCAGAATGCATCCCATCTGGTCCTGCCGTCTTCTGACAATTTACACATTATTGCACTAGGATGGAAATGAGTCATGAGGATGCTGATATCGGATTGCCCCAGGAAGAACGAGAGACCCCGAGACGCAGACGGGCTCCGGAGGCAACAGACTCCTGCCGCCCTCCCACTCCCCCACCCCCCCTTGACAGCTCGCTCCCCCCCTTATCGGCGGACCCCCGCCGAGATTGAGCACGGACACACACCTAACACAAAGGCCAGCTCCTGCGATCAATCGCGACAGCCGCGTGCGACCAGCGGCGCGACGCCAGCGATAAACGGCGCCCGCGCTGCGCCACGCCGACTGCCGAACCGGCGTCCGCCCTCTGCAGGCGTCACATCTGGCCTGCTCTCTGTGAGCCCGCGATCTCCATCACGTCCACTTCCCCTCCCTCCCCCCCCCCCTCCTTTGAAAGAGAAACCGGAAGCCCCACTCGGTCTCTGACTCGCATTTCAGGAGTTTTCAGCTACGTCTCGTAGCACTTTCAAAGCTGTAGAGACTTTTACAGTCTAAAACCTGTTTCACACGAACGATTTTCCGGTTAAAACCGACTGCTCTGGTAAGTACGCATTGAAAGATGATTATTGTAAATGAAGTAAAGGTCCACGAAGTGGACACCAAGTGAAAAAGCTACTCCTTATGTTTCTGATCTAGACTGCCACCAAAATGCGAAGGAACTGTTAATCAGAACTCAGGGAGAAGTTGTAGTCTAATTCACAATCGATTTATTGATCTTAAACATGACAAGACAACAAAATTATTAAAGAAACATCACACAAAAAATATTTATTTAACAAAGGCCTTACTAAAATGGGATCTATGGTGGACAAAGTGATCTGCTGGGGATCGTTACACGACACTAACCAGAACACTACTCACTCTATCTCACTTCATACACCTGAATCCAGGTTATGGCATCAAACTACGCCACCACCAAGCATCTATATTCAACCACACAATAAAAGGAAAAATATGGTTCGAAAGAACAGGGTGCTGAGAAATAGATATTATAGACCTACGTCGCAGGAGTGAATACTTTACCATCCTACTGGTCAAGGCGGCACACCACGATGTGTTCGGCGACTGAAGTCATGAACGGCGGCAATCTGTTATTAAATGCGCGGTCCCGAAAACTGCAAGTACGTGGTCTTGCGTTCGGTTAATTTCAGAACGCAGGTACTTCCCCAAGAGCCTCTGAAACCCCCTGACGGTTCAGAAGGTGACTGGCACAGGCTCTAAGTCGCACACTAGCAAAGGACACAAGTCTCACCGTTTAGGTAGAGACCTGCAGTTTCTTACTAGCGAAGCGCCAGTACAAGAGACTTGTACAAGAGTGACAATCTTCCTTTCTCTGTGTTTCCTCCTCAGCTCGGTTCCAAAAGCACATTTCTCTTTTTTTACTTCCTCCGCTTTCGCACAAGCCAATCACGAGCTGGAGTCTGGCATTCTAAGCTCCAATAATGGTCTTTGCATTGCAAACAGATTTGACCAATCAGAGATTTTGTAGTTAATTGGCAGAAAACGGAAAAAATTCAGCTTCACGGCCTCCTTCCCACACGTTTGCCGTGTCTTTTACTAACACAATACAGGGTGGAAGCACAGCCATCCATGAACAGCTTGTTGTCTCCCCTGTTGCGTCCGTTTCAGAGTTTGCAAAGAACAGCCATAAACACGCAAACAGCTCCGTACATTGACAAAGCATGTTTTCAAATAGACTCTGGGCGCCAGTTTCCCTGTCCCACAGACATTTGCAGAACGTTTACATTTCTTATGGCGGCTTGCTCGCTAACAAGGCCTACAATGCGATGTCGGCGACTTTTCGGCGCTAGGCCATATACCTGGACGTCTGCCCCCTCTCTGGTCCCAATCTAATGTGTTTTGCACAATGCAGTCACTGCACCCGGCCATCTGGAAATATCTCCTCATCGTTCCCCAGAAAAAACGCTCTTTGTCGGCCCACCAACACGGTGCTTTTACTGCAGTCGTTTAAGTCGCATCCTGTTCCTTTGAACGCAGGTAAAGCTTACCATATTTCTTTCCGCAGAGCATGCAAATAATACCATAAACCGCTGCCCACCATTTCATCACAATGTATGAAGTCAAATCGCCATAGATTGTATTCCCTACACCGAATCAGAAGTGAGAGTGCCCTGCAATCTCTCAGTATCACACACGATCATGTGGACAAGTCGGAAATCACATCGATGATGTCAGCAATGATTTGATAGAGCTGAGAGTAGAGACCTAAAACCCTCAGTATAGTGAACACTGTGAATGCAACATAGGTGGCAGCATCATCTCCTAACATTGGATGTTAACCGATAGTTACTCGCTTTGCTCTATCCCATTGCAGTCATTCTGTTTTTTTGTTTCATCTTAACCTATCTTAAATCTGCCCACTTAGCAAGCAGTGAAATAAACCAAGGAGAAATTTCAAACATATTTAAATTTCAGGGAGAAGAAATAAAAAATTTCCGATTTTCTTATGAGACTGTAACACTGTCAGAGTTGGCAGAGGGTCAGAAGTTCCATTGAATGGAATAGACAGTGTCTTGAAAAGATATACTATGTGATCAAAAGTATCCGAACACCTGGCTGAAAATGACTTACAAGTTCGTGGCGCCCTCCATCGGTAATGCTGGAATTCAATGTGGTGTTGGCCCACCCCAAGCCTTGATGAAAGCTTCCACTCTTGCAGGCATACATTCAATCAGGTGCTGGAAGGTTTCTTCGGGAATGGCAGCCCATTCTTCACGGAGTGCTGCTCTGAGGAGGGGTATCGATGTCGGTGCATGAGGCCTGGCACAAAGTTGGCGTTCCAAAATATCCCAGAGATGTTCCATAGGATTCAGGTCAGGACTCTGTGCAGGCAAATCCATTAGACGGAAGTTATTGTCGTGTAACCACTCCTCCACAGGTCGTGCATTATGAACAGTTGCTCAATCGTGTTGAAAGATGCAATCGCCAACCCCGAATTGCTCTTCAACAGTGGGAAGCAAGAACGTGCTTACAACATCAATGTAGGCCTGTGCTGTGATAGTGCTACACAGGACGAGGGGTGCAAGCCTCCCCCGCCCCCAACGAAAAACATGACCACACCGTAACACCACTGCCTCCGAATTTTACTGTTGGCACTACACACGATGACCAATGACGTTCAGCGGGCATTCACCATACCCACACCCTGCCATCGGATCGCCACTTTGTGCACCGTGATTCTTCACTCAACATAACGTTTTTACACTTTTCAGTCATCTAATATTACTGCTCCTTACACAAAGCGAGACGTCGTTTGGCATTTACTGGGTGGTGTGTGGCTTATGAGCAACCGCTCGACCATGCAGTCCAAGTTTTCTTGTCTCCCACTTGTCATAGTACTTGCAGTGGATCCTGATGAAGTTTGGAATTCCTGTGTGATGGTCTGGACGTGTGCCTATTACACATTACGACCCTCTTCTACTGTCGGCGATCTCTGTCAGTCAACAGACGAGGTCTGCCTGTACACTTTTGTGCTGCACGTGTCCCTTCACGTTTCCACTTCACTATCATATCAGAAACAATGGACCTAGAGATGTTTCGGACTGTGGAAATCTCACGTACAGACGTATGACACAAGTGATACCCAATCACCTGAGCACGTTCGAAGTCAGTGTGTTCCTCAGAGTGCCTCATTCTGCTCTCTCACGATATCTAATGACTACTGAGGTCACTGATTTGGAGTACCTGGCAGCAGGTGGTCGCACAATACACCTAATATGAAAAAGGTATATTTTTGGGGGTGTCCGGATAATTCTGATCATAAAGTGTCTTACAAGAAGCACATCAGCAAAAGGGTAATGTAATGTTGACGAGTTACATCGGGTGATGCTGAGGGAGTTACATTAGAAAATTAGGCGTTAAAAGTGGTAGACGGGTTTTGCTATTTGGACAGCGGAATAAATGATAATGGCTTACACTGAGAGGATATACAATGCGGGCAGGCAGCAGAAAAAAATGTGAAAAAAATATTTCGTTAACATTTACCATAATTTTAATGTTTCTTTTGTTTGTAATAAAATAACAGAAACAAGATCCATGGTAGGCTGTAATGTAGACGATCTTTATTTAAATCGCGCGATTAGCTAACTTCAACGACTTGTCATTTTCAAGCACATGTGTAATACTGGTGTGGTAGTGTAATACATGTGGTAATGTAATACATGTTGTAATTGTCAAATCATTTTTCACTAGACTTAAAAATTAGACGTTATAGTTGCCTTATATTTATTTTATTAATAATTTTAGAGGTTAGCAGATCTCTTATACAGCTACGTGGCTGGAGTGTAGCCTCGTATGGAAGTGAAACGTGAACGATAAGCAGTTCAGATGAAAACAGAAGCTTGATATGGTGAGGTGCTATAACAAGAATGCTGAGGATTACACTGGTAGATCGAACAACCAATGAGAAGATAATGACGCGACTAAAAGAAGGGATCTGTTGATAGGACATATTCTGAAGCATCATGGAACTATCAGCTTGATAATGCAGGGGAGTGCGTGGGACAGGCTGGGGTGAGGGGAACTGCAGAGGGAGAAGTGAGCACGAACGCAGTCGGCAGATTCAAAAGGATGTAGGTTGCAACTGTTATTCGGAAGTGAAGAGCCCTGCACAAGGTAGATTAGCGTGGAGAGTTGCGTGGGACCTTTCTCCCCAGCCTTCCGACTGAAGACCACGACAACAGTCTTTAGTTTACTGCTTGTTTTCTGTCAAACTGTGAAGATTGCACCACGACTTGACATACAGTATATCCTTCGATCATTCTCCCACAAGAGAAGTCAAATATCTGAAAGCAAAAAGTTTGTGTAGTTTTGTTGTCGTGATGTCAGTAGTAAGTAGTGATTTCAGTAGAAAACAACTCATTATTTTCAGTCACGGAATTAATGCTACAAGAAGCTAACACTCAGTAATTTCACAGATATCAGCACTACACAAAATTAAGGACATAAGTGTCTTTGACTACATCAACTCCCAGCAAATGCAAACCTGGAGAAGGAAAAGATAAGGCTACACAGTCAGTAAATTAAAAACAAATCAAAAAATGTTTTTCATGAAAAGTGTTTCAACAGTGAACACGTCAAGTTTACTGAAAGGAAAAAATAGTTTTTGATGTTTACTGGCACCTCGAAAGAAAACAGGAGAGAAACGATAAAATTAAAGGGCTCTGTATACTACGTTCTAAATATTGCTTGATGTCTGTGTATGTATAATACACTCCTGGAAATGGAAAAAAGAACACATTGACACCGGTGTGTCAGACCCACCATACTTGCTCCGGACACTGCGAGAGGGCTGTACAAGTAATGATCACACGCACGGCACAGCGGACACACCAGGAACCGCGGTGTTGGCCGTCGAATGGCGCTAGCTGCGCAGCATTTGTGCACCGCCGCCGTCAGTGTCAGCCAGTTTGCCGTGGCATACGGAGCTCCATCGCAGTCTTTAACACTGGTAGCATGCCGCGACAGCGTGGACGTGAACCGTATGTGCAGTTGACGGACTTTGAGCGAGGGCGTATAGTGGGCATGCGGGAGGCCGGGTGGACGTACCGCCGAATTGCTCAACACGTGGGGCGTGAGGTCTCCACAGTACATCGATGTTGTCGCCAGTGGTCGGCGGAAGGTGCACGTGCCCGTCGACCTGGGACCGGACCGCAGCGAACCACGGATGCACGCCAAGACCGTAGGATCCTACGCAGTGCCGTAGGGGACCGCACCGCCACTTCCCAGCAAATTAGGGACACTGTTGCTCCTGGGGTATCGGCGAGGACCATTCGCAACCGTCTCCATGAAGCTGGGCTATGGTCCCGCACACCGTTAGGCCGTCTTCCGCTCACGCCCCAACATCGTGCAGCCCGCCTCCAGTGGTGTCGCGACAGGCGTGAATGGAGGGGCGAATGGAGACGTGTCGTTTTCAGCGATGAGAGTCGCTTCTGCCTTGGTGCCAATGATGGTCGTATGCGTGTTTGGCGCCGTGCAGGTGAGCGCCACAATCAGGACTGCATACGACCGAGGCACACAGGGCCAACACCCGGCATCATGGTGTGGGGAGCGATCTCCTACACTGGCCGTACACCACTGGTGATCGTCGAGGCGACACTGAATAGTGCACGGTACATCCAAACCGTCATCGAACCCATCGTTCTACCATTCCTATACCGGCAAGGGAACTTGCTGTTCCAACAGGACAATGCACGTCCGCATGTATCCCGTGCCACCCAACGTGCTCTAGAAGGTGTAAGTCAACTACCCTGGCCAGCAAGATCTCCGGATCTGTCCCCCATTGAGCATGTTTGGGACTGGATGAAGCGTCGTCTCACGCGGTCTGCACGTCCAGCACGAACGCTGGTCCAACTGAGGCGCCAGGTGGAAATGGCATGGCAAGCCGTTCCACAGGACTACATCCAGCATCTCTACGATCGTCTCCATGGGAGAATAGCAGCCTGCATTGCTGCGAAAGGTGGATATACACTGTACTAGTGCCGACATTGTGCATGCTCTGTTGCCTGTGTCTATGTGCCTGTGGTTCTGTCAGTGTAATCATGTGATGTATCTGACCCCAGGAATGTGTCAATAAAGTTTCCCCTTCCTGGGACAATGAATTCACGGTGTTCTTATTTCAATTTCCAGGAGTGTATATTTTGTCTAAGAAATGAAAGCTGATGTTCAGAAATGTTTAGATGATCTTTTTTCTATTCTTTCAGTCCTCAGCAGTGTGGAGCATGTACCGTAATACCTTTGTCAAGAACGTCCATTATAAATTTTGCTTTTGTCATAATTAAACTCCATTATCATTACTAGTTCCTTAATTCTGTTACTATATGTCAACTTTTTGTAATATGCATATTGGCTCAAAACTGCAGTCTCATCTTAAAAACATAAACATTATGTAATAAAATCCAAATATTTTAAAGATGTATTTACTGTGAAGGTTCCATTTCGGCTAGATTTCCATCTTCAGACCATCTGCGAAACTTAAATAACATTTTTATTTTATTATAGCGTTGGTTAATCATATCTTCGCATTTAGAAATTTGGTATTTACGTTCTTATATCTCTGGTCGCTGTCACTGTGTTGTTTCACAATGTGTTGTAGGTTGAGTAGTCTTACGCTATAAGATGTTACGTCGTTTTCTCCTATTGTTAATGGTACTTTTTGTAATTGTTTTTTTCATTTTATCGTCAGATTTGACAATTGACAGCTGTGGCTGTTGACCAAAGAAGCTATATGCTTACAGTAGCTATGGTGTATTGATGTTGTCATTTTGGGCTTTATGAATGATCTTCATAATATACGTGCCTGTGGGTAGTTGTTTGTGTCCATCCATTATCTTTGGTTAGGAATTCAATAGAATTTTGTATGAAATATTTATATTTAAAATCCATTTCTTCATTTGAAATATCAGCAGGGTTTCGTTTGTATGTATGTAGATTTCTGTCTCTTCAAATACGTTCACTGTTAAGCGGTTAGGTAATACGTGTAAAATTTTCATTGCTAACTCCATTCGTTCTGCTTTGTGGACATCGTTCTTCAAATGACTAAAGAACGTAGATGGGTTATTTCCACTAATTCTCGTGTTCTCTCCATATGTAAAATTATTGCATGCCTGACATTCTATTTCGTATACGCCAGGATTTTTGTATATTGTATATGTTGATGTATATTGTTTTTCCTGAGGGCAATCTATGCCTAATATTGTTATTGGTTCTATACGCGAATTCGATAATTGTGTTCTTCATTAGTGATTTTAATTTGTGTGTCACTGTATCTAAATATGTTGTATTCCTGATCGTATGGTCTTTTTTGGTCATTCTCTGGAAAATTGTATGACCTTGTGAATTTCTCGTTGCGAAGGTGTAGTTTTCCTTTTGTGTATCTGTATTGTCTGGGTTGAAACCGTTTTGCTGTGCTATATATCGAAATATACATCATTATACTACTGTAGCAGCAATATGGATTACATAAGGTCTCTAAGAGATATCTTATCACTCAGATGTCCAAATACGTCTCAGGCAGAGCAAATAATACATGCAATTTTCGTGCTGTCGTTTAAACGAAAATAACCACTCCTGACAAGGGTATCGCATTACAGGAGCAATATACCAGGGGCGCTGCAGTAAACTCACTTTACACAAGCAGTCGTTTGAGACAAGAAGTCTAATTTCTAAAGGTGCTTAAGGGCAGCCTTGCTTAAGTCACAAACCCTGCAACTTCCTGGTCTCCCACTCAATTTCTTCCTACTCTTAACTCTGCGTCCTTTCTATGCTCAGAAGTCTGCGTTAACTGTTGTTAATCTTAGTCGAAATAATTCATGGTCATGCAGCCGGTTAAAGTCCTCGACAACCGCCGATATTTCGACAGCTGAACACCCCGACATCTACGAGGCACAAATGCAACAAGAGATCGCCGTGCATGGCTATTTGAAATCTTCGATGGATGAAGCTGCGCCGACCCTGAAACCAAAAGACGACATACGCAGTAAACTAATAGCAAATGTGACCAACGTCAGGAGTAATCGACAGTGAAACATTAACTAAGAACACGTGAGCAAATACCGCTGACTCCGTTCCTCCAGTATTTAATCATGCAGATAGCGGGAATCCAACTTCCGTCTCTGGTTACAGGTTCACTTACTAGTTTAATCTCAAGAACTTCCTTTAATATCACTACCCCATTGACTGCAGATGCACGTCAGGCACTCTGCAGCCTTACAGTCCATAAGATGACCGGATGTTAGGTAATTTTCTGCAATCGCTGGACGCGAAGAGGGCGAAGAGGTGAAGTCTACAGCTTCTTTCCCTTACGCAGGTAGTATTTCGTTATTTCCTATCCGCAAAACATTGTCAGTATTTCACATTTCGACTGTACACAGGCTGTCATAACCAACCATAATGCAACACCTCGTAGCTGAAAGTGCTAACAATGTGGGAAGGTGGGGGAGTTCCAGACAGCTAGAAAACACTTGCATGTATTCTGATAATGCTTCAAAGAACTCAAACAATTGCACTGTACATGAAAAAATTATAACATTTAAATTAAATATTAATTAAACGTGTGTGACCCTGTCTGTTACTGACCATTCATTACTGAACACAAAAATTCTGCATATTTTGTTACCTAGACATAAAGAACAGTTTAGAGATACCGGAGTGTATCGTAATTTAACACGATTGTACGCCAGACGAACCATTCAATCTGGCAACATCACTGTATTTTTGAGAAATGCCTTCACATAAGACATATTTAAAAAACTTCCCTCCTCTTCTGAAAAACATTTTTTGCGCACTGTAATGTATCTTGCCTTAGTGGCAGAACAAAATGTGAAAACAAAATTAAATGTAAAAAATATGCATTGCATTAACAGCGGTTTGCCTCGGGAAAGATACAACACAAATGCTACGGCACGATGTGGTTACTGTTATAACATAAATAAAATCGTAATCAGTTGTCGTATTACATTTTATTGCATTCATACACATTCGTAGACCACCGCTTTTTATTTTCCTTTAATGTATCAGATTCTGGTGGCTACTTTACATCGTCATTGTTTGAAAGCATTTTAATCATGAAAATACTATACTGATTTCCACGTAAAAAGTGGTACAAGTTAATTCGGACTTCGTAGAAAAGAACATACAGGGTTAACTTCGTATGAACATGATAATTCAACGACACAGGGCGACAGGCTTAACTTCGTATGAACATAATAATGCAACGACACAAGGCGATAAGCTATATGTCAGTCGGCTCTTAATGTGTGGACATTCGAGACACTTTGATCTGTAACATAAAAACTCACATAACAAAATTAATAGTTCTCGCTAGAAGAGTCCTACAATGAATGCTGACACATTTACCAGAAAAGTAATAATTGTTGCTGAATAAGTAGCAAAGCACACACAACCCAGTCCCACATATCTCCTATCGTCTCGTAGTTAACAACTGGAATTAAATCCAAGAAGTACAAGTCGTCCGTTTCCAAACTTTTGTTTTAAGAAAAAAGTTGAAAGAAATGTAGAGATTATCTTTAAGATTTCTCCTATACAATTTCTGTGAATTACAAACAAGATTAGAACTGAGTGATTGTTTCATCGTAAGAGTTTAAAGAATTTGAAAAATAATACATCTTTCACAAGTAAAATAATAGCTTTTTTTACAAGAACCGTTTCAACATTTTTTCTTTCACCTAGTTTCCTAAATCAGCACTTGCATTCTTTTAATTTCTTATTTTTTCTAATAGTCATGTTTCAATAATTCGTTACTAACCTTCGAGAGACGATACACCGAGAATTCCAGACTTTTCTCAAGACCGAAATAAATTCGGTGAATGCGAATAACTTGCGCGTCAACTGTGTTAGGTGCAGACCTTCTGCGTGTTGGTGAAATGTGAAAATTTGATGCTGGACCGGGAGTAGAACCCGAATTTTCCACTTATCGGAAGCGGTCGCTTTACCATTAGGCTATCCGTGCACCTAAAACAGCTGACACCAAACTATTGGCATTCACGGAATTTATTTGGATTTAATTTCGAACAGCTGTCAGTCATCATCAATGTAAACAAAAAAGTGATTAAATTCTAACAGAGCGCATCTTTCTGGAAACATCTTGAAGGCATAAAGTAACGGATAAACACCCAGTTGGTAGAGCACTTGCCCGCGAAGAAAAAAAAGGCAAAGGTCCCGATTTCGAGTCTCGGTCCGGGTCATAGTTTTGATCTGCAAGGAAGTTTCATGCTAACAGCTATATTCGGACTCTCTTCATTCCACCTTTTTTTCTCATTTCCTGCCATTTCAGTCCGAAAAGAAGTAAGAAAAACCAAACATAAATTAGAAACTGAAATTGCTTCTGGCCGACAGTGAAATATAATCGCGTAGCCGGTACTGAATAATAGACACGCCGTGTGATTTAGTCATATTAAACGTTCTTTTATAGAAATTATCATGAAACGCTTGTTAAATATCTTTTCTTACATAATATGTTGTTTTTGTTGATATCGTCTTCAGTCCAAACGCTGGCTTGATACAGCTCCCCAGGCTATTCTATCCTGGGCTAGCCTCTTCATCTCCGAGTAACTACTGCAACTTACTTCCCTCTGAATCTGCTTACTGTATTTATCTCTTGGTCTCCCTCTAGGATTTTTACCCCCCACGCTTCATTCCAGTATTAAACTGATGATTCCTTGACGCCTGAGAATGTGTCCTACCAACCGATCTCTTCTTTTCGTCAGGTTCTACCACAAATTTCTGTTCTCGCCTACTCTATTCCATACCTACCCATTAGTTAAGTGATCATCCCATCTAGTCTTCAATATTCTCCTGTAGCACCACATTTCAAAAGCTTCTAATCTCTTCTTGTCTGAACTGTTTATCGCCCATGTTTCACTTCCATACATGGCTACGTTCCATACAAATACTTTCTGAAAGGACTTCCTGACACGTAAATCTATTCTCAATGTTAACAAATTTCTCTTCTGCAGAAACACTTTTCTAACCGTTGCCGGTCTACGTTTAATATCCTCCTTACTTCGACAATCATCAGTTATTTTGCTTCCAAAATCAAAACTCAATTACTTTAACTGTCCTTCCCTAATCTAATTCCCTAAAAAATACCTGATTTAATTCGCGTACATTTTGTTATTCTCGTTTTGCTTTTGCTGATATTCATCTTATATCCAGCTTTCAAGATACTGTCCATTCCGTTCAACTGCTCTTCCAAGTCCTTTTCGGTCGTTGACAGAATTGTAATGTCATCGGCGCACCTCAAAGTCTTTATTTCTTCTCCCTGGACTTTAATTCCCAACACAGATTTATCTTTTCTTTCCTTTACTGCTTGCTCAATATACAAATTGAACAACATCCGAGATGGGCAACAACAGCGTCTCACTCCCTTCTCAAACACTGCTTCCTTTTCGTGCCCCTCGAGTCTTTTAACTGCCATTTGGTTTGTGTACAAATAGTAAACAGCCTTAGGTTCCCTGTATTCTACTCCCCCCCCCCCACTCCAACTATCAGAATTTGAAACGAATACTTCACTCAACATTGTCAAAAGCTTCCTCCAAGTCTACAAATGCTATAAGCGAAGGTTTGCCTTTCCTTAACCTGTCTTCTGAGATAAGTCGTAGGGCTAGTATTGCCTCGCGTGTTAATACATTTTTCCGGAATCCAAACTGATCTTCCCCGAGGTCGTCTTCTACCAGTTTTCCCATTCTTCTGTAAAGGATTCGTGTTAGTATTTTGCAACCGTGACTTATTGAACTGATAGTTCGGAAACTTTCCCACCGGTCAGCACCTGCTTTCTATAGAATTGGTATTGTGAAGAGCCAAAGGAACTGGTACACCTGCCTACTATCGTGTAGGGTTCCCGCGAGCACGCAGGAGTGCCGCAAGACGACGTGGCATGGTCTCGACTAACGTCTGAAGTAGTGCTAGAGGGAATTGACACCAAGAATCCGGTAGAGCTGTCGATGAAACCGTAAGAGTACGAGGGGTTAGAGATCTCTTCTGAACAGCACTTTGCAAGGCATCTCCGATATTCTCAATAATGTTCATGTCTCGGGAGTTTGATGGACAGAGGAAGTGTTTAAACTCAGAAGAGTGTTCCTGGAGCCACACTGTAGCAATTCTAGACGTATGGGGTATCTCATTGTCAAAGTCCGTCGAAATTCACGATGAACGTGAATGAATGCAAATGAATGCAGCTATTCAGACAGGATGCTTACGTACGTGTCACCTGTCAGAGTCATATCTAGAAGTACAGGGGTCGCTTATCATTCCAACTGCATACGTCTCACACCATTACAGAGCCTCCACCAGCTTGAACAGTTCCCTGCCGACATGCAGGGTCCATGGATTCATGAGGTATCCGCTCGATTCAATTTGAAACGAGACTCATCTCAATAGGCAACATGTTTCCCGTCATCAACAATCCAAAGTCGGTGCTGACGGGCCCAGGCGAGGCTTGAAGCTTTGTGTCGTGCAGTCATCGACGGTACGAGAGAGAGCCTTCGGCTCTGAAAGCCGTATCGATGATGTTTCGTTGAATGGTTGGCATGCTGGCACTTGTTGACGGCCCAGCATTGTAGCAATTTGCTTAAGGGCTGCACTTCATCAAGTTGAAAGATACTCTTCAGTCGTCGTTGTCCCGTTCTTGCAGGATTTTTTACCGGCCGCAGTGATGTCAGAGATTTGATGTTTTACTGGGACCCTGATATTCATGGTTTACTCATGAAACGATCGAAAGGGGAAAATCCCCGCTTCATCGCTGCCTAAGAGATGATGTATCCCATTGCTCGTGCGCCAACTGTACCACTGCGTTCAGACTCACTTAGGTCTTGACACGCTACCATTGTAGCAGCAGTAACGGATCTAACAACTGTGCCAGACACTTGTTGTCTTATATCGGCTTTGTCGACCGCAGCGCCGTATTCTGCCTGTTTACTTGTCTATGTTGAATACACATATCTATACCAGTTTCTTTAACGTTTCAGTTTTTATTTTCTTTGAAGTCTGAGGGTACTTCGCCTGTCTCATACATCTTGTTTATCAGATGGAAGAGTTTTGTCTGGTTGGTTCTCCCAAGGCTATAAATAAATGTAACGGAATGTTGTCCACTACCAGGGCCTTGTTTCTACTTAAGTATTTTAGTGCTTTGCTAAATTCTTTACGTATTGTCGTATCTCCCTTCTCTTCTTCCCCTTCGTCTTCTTCCAATTCTACAATACTGCCCTCAAGTACATCTCCCTTGTATAGACCCTCAATATACTCCTTCTGCCTTCCTGCTTTCTCTTCTTTGTTTAGGACTGGTTTTCCATCTGAGCTCTTCATATTCATATAGGTGATTCTCTTTTCACCAAAGGTCTCTTTAATTTTTCTGTAGGCAGTATCTATCTTGTCCCTTGTGATGTATGCTTCTACATCCTTGTATTTATTCTCTATCCATCCTGCTTAGACATTTTGTATTTCCTGTATATATCATTTTTAGACGTTTTCATTCCCTTTCGCCTCCTTCATTTATAGCATCTTTATATTTTCTTCTTTCATGGATGAAATTTAATATCTGTTGTGTTACCCAAGGATTCCTACTAGCCCTCGTCTGTTTACCTACTTGATCCACTGCTCCCTTCACTATTTCTTCTCTCAAAGCTACCTATTCTTCTTCTACTGTATTCATTTCCTCTATTCTTGCCAATCGTTCCCTAACGTTCGCACTGAAACCCTCCACTACCTATGGTTCTTTCAGTTTATCCAAGTCTCATCTCCTTAAATTCTAGCCTTTTTGCAGTTTCTTCTGTTTTAATCTGCAGTTCATAACCAATAAACTGTAGTCAAAGTCCACATCTGCTGCTGGAAATGTCTTACAGTTTAAAACATCGTTCCTAAATCTCTGTCTAATCATTATTGAAACCTTCCGATATCTCCAAGACTCTTCCACCTACACAGCATTCTCTCATGATTCTTAAACCAAGTGTTAGCGATGATTAAACCACGTTCTGTGCAAAATTCTACCAGGCGGCTTCCTCCTTCATTCTTTCCCCCCCACTCCATATTCACGTGCTACTTTTCCTTCTCTTCCTTTTTCTACTATCAAATTACACTCCCCCCGGGCTGTTAAATTTTTGAGGTCCCTTAACTATCTCAATAATTTATTTTATATCATCAGGCATTTCCGCAATCCACTCCTCATCTGCAGAGCTAGTTGCCATATAAACCTCTGCTACTGTGGTGGGTGGGTGCTTCATGTCCCCTCGTTATTAAACGTACTCCTGCATTATCCCTATTTGATTTTGTATTTACAACCCTGTGTTCACCTGACCAGATGTCCGGTTCCTTCTGCCACCGAACTTCACTAATTCTCATTATATCTAACTTTAACTTATCCATTTCCTTTTTTTAAATTTTCTAACCAACCTGCCTGATTAAGCGATCTGTCATTCCTTGCTCCTATCTGCAGAAAGTCAGTTTTTTTCTCCTGATAAAGACGTTCTCCTGAGTAGCCCCTGCCCGCAGAACGGAATGGGGCACTATTTTCCCTCCTGAGTATTTTACCCAAGAGGATGCCATCATCATTTAACCACACAGTAGAGCTGCAAGCATTCGGGAAAAATTACACCTGCAGTTTCCCCTTGCTTTGAACTATTTGCAGTAGCAACACAGCAAAGCCATTTTGGTTGATGTTACAAGGCCAAATCAGACTATTATCCAGACTGTTGCCCTTGTAACTACTGAAAAGGCTGCCGCCCCTCTTCAGGAACCACACGTCTGTCTGGTCTCACATGAGATACCCTTCCCTTGACATAGCTAACTAAAATATAGCAACGAAATTAATTACTTACCTTAAAAACGTCTAGAACACACCTCAAAACAACGTCCGTGCAATAAGAGCTACAGCAATCTCTTCAGTCAGTCAGAGCAGGCAAAGCACTGAAGAGTGGAAGAAGTTATCTGACTCCAGTGCACAAGGATACATAAGCGTGCTTCTGCTTACTGCACACTTCTGCTATTCGAAGGAGCAAAGGGAAATGACAGTAGTGGCCGGTACTGTAAGCTCTCACCTAGCTGCAGCGGAAGTATTGAAGTATTTAAATTGGAAGTGATTGTCTGAGGTTTCCTATTAAATGAGAACAATGTTTAAGCTGTAACAAAAGGTGCATATGCAGTTTATTTAATGTAAGCAGGACACAAATACTGCTACAAGTTGTTCATTTTACAGACATAGTACAAGTCATCAGAATGATGGATGCATAATATTATGTATTTCTCGTAACGGAGCGAGCAAGGTGGGAGGGGTGGGGTGGGGGGGGGGGAGTAAAATGGAGATACTAGATAAACTTAAAGCTCAGGCAAAACTACAAGATTAACGTGCAGGCTACTTACTTACCGTGAAACCTTCCAGTTTTTTCAAAATTAACGCTTCTACGTACCACAAAAGTTCAGAAAAAAATAGAACACCTTGAACCACTAAAGCTAGGACGTTCATATTCACAGGACATGTACATTAGAATGTACTGCAAAAATGATTACCATTTGAACTAAGTCAGCTCGCGGGTTCAAGGACAGCATCGATATCGCGGCGTAACACCACCTACCGGTTAAAGGTGCCTGCGGGTCTCGTTGTCGCTATAAACTGAAGGTAATGCATCAGTGCGATTTGAGCAGACATCCAGGATGCTTCACAGATATATGCGCGAACCACACTGTTTAATCGGTCAGTTTGAAAGAGGGCTCATGATCGGTACGAGAGAATGTGATGCACTCATCCGGAAAATTGCTGCTCGTGTGGGACGAAGTGTTTAGACAGTTCAACGGGTGTTTGCAGGACGGTTCACGAAGATCGTAGAACATGACAAGATGAGTCAAGTCGCAACAACCAGATCATCCCTGAGCACATCGACCCCTCATCCGAATGCCATTGCAGGACATATCTGCATCCTCCTTGGCTCTGGCGCAACACTGGAACAGTGTAACACATTGTATACTATAAGAGTTAACAGTTAATTGCGGCATTGGTGACGTGCGCGTCATCCACTTCTCCGCCCACCTTTGACGAACGTGCAAAAACATGTAAGGCGTCAATGGTGTATGGAACGACGTCACTGAGAAGAGGAATGGCATTAGATAGTGTTTTCGGTCGAATGAAGCTTCTATTTGTTTGAAATGATGACCCCATTTTGGTTCGCCGCAGACAGGGGGAGCGGCATCATAGTGACTGCATCCACATAAGACGTACATTGCCAACTCAAGGCCTTGCGGTGTGCAGTGCTATTCGGTACTACCACAGATCATAGTTGGTGCGTGTCCAGAGCACTGTGACTAGTATGACCTACGTGAATTACATCCTGCAACTCCTAGCAATAACCTTTCTGCACAACACCCCAGACGCCATTTTCAGCAAGACAATGCACGACCACATGTTGCTGTACGAACACGTGCTTTCTTGGTGTCACAAGATATCAGACTGCGTCCTGACTCTCCAGATTACCAGACTTGCCCGCCAGTCGAAAAGCCTGGGATATGGTGAAACGACAGGTGTAGCGCTATGACCCAATGCCACCAGCACAGATGAACTTTGCAACCAGGTGAATGCAGCATGGATGGCTGTACCACAGGACGCCATTTGCGCCTTATACGCGACGATGCCCTCACGCATGGAACAAGTTATCAGAGCCCATGGCAGACCTTGTGCCTGCTAGGCAACGGGACACTCTGAACCGAGTTGACGGAAATGCTAATCATTTCTGCAGAACATACTAATATATACGTCCTGTGAATATGAACGTTCTATCTCTAGTCGTTCAAGGTGTTCGGTTTTATCTGAACATAAGTGTATTTCATTGTAACGTTTACTAGCAGCACTACAACGAAATTGTTGAACACACTCCCGATTTTAGATTAAGCTTAACACGTACGCTGTCTCTAAAAACGGACGTACTTCAACTAGAAAGGTTTTAAAATACAGAGATGTGGCTGTGCTATAACCCATCAAGGTCACTTTTCGGCAAAACACTATTCGTGTGCACAATCTGTATTTGAAAGTTAACGAATCTAAAAACTTGGAGAATCACGTCACTGCTGAAACCGTACCTCACAACAAAGATAAACGGAACAGCTCACGACTAACACGTTAATAAGATGATCACTATGTAACACGCTCGGGGGTACCACTGGTGGAGGACCCTTAAACTGTTCTCACTTTAACCGCGCGCCCTGTCCACGCCACGAACCTGATACTCCCACGGTGGTCGTATTATTCCTGCACCACCCTGCTGCTGGCTTGCCTGAAATTATGTATATAAATGTGCAAGCGAGTTTAGGGGAGCCACTCAACACTAAATACAACACTGTCCTACGTCTTGTATGAAAACTTATATTCTGAGACGATAATAAAACTGCAGGTTGCACTGTTTACACACTGAGTCGTAAATGTTGATGCCAATTAACATTCTTGCTAATTTGATGAGAGGTCATAATTATCATTCCCTTATTATTGTATAGTATTCTTGACGATGTTAATGTCTGTCACTATTGTACTTCAAACCGTCACACGTATTTCACAGTCTTACTCTGGCCGAACCTTCGGTGATAGATACACAGGCAAGTATGATGACCATCTGCCGCAGTAATCACTTGGAAGAGCATACACGTAACCGACATGACGCTCGTGATTGTTGATGATGCGGAAGCCAAATGGTCGAACGAAAGTTCTTACGCTCGTCACGTAAAGACAGATATCTGGTACCAGTCCTTCTTGACACTTGAAATAATATAACACTGTAACACTGTTCATAAAAGTTAATTTATAGGTCACTGTTCTCAATAGTACGAGCGCTGCGACGCGGCTGATCGTTGACGATGCGGAAACCCGATGACCGAACGCATGTTGCTCGCTACAAGACGCTGGCACTTGATTGCTCTCGTTTGTGGTAAACTATTATACTGATCCACATTAGTTTCATTCTTGGGGGCCGAACACGACGCAGATGACTGACGTTGCACGGTTCGACACTCAAACGGGTAGATACTCAAATACGTTATCGGTGGCCCTGCTAATTCTTAATTACTTCTTTACGCGCTTTTCACTGAATCCACTTCCATACTTACTTCACAATAATAGTACTTGCAACCTCACTTCCATAATAATGCGTTTCCCATGCAGAGCTACCCACAACACAGCATAGCAGCTCCGTGTCCCGTGTTCGACTCTGCAAATGCAGCCGCTCGAAAAGATACTCCGTGACAAAGCCAGCGATATGACAATACGCTTACGACTGCGGCTTCCGATCTGGACTGCTGTAGTACTAGTGCATCGAAAATTATGTAGCACGTTCACATGTCCTCGTCAAATGTGCATACCGTCCATTCTGCTGCGTTTAGTCGCTTCGTTGACAATAAATTTGCATTACAAGGGGAGCGTGTCTACACGCCACAACTGATTTCCTCCAGATTTATGGCATTTGCAGATCTTGCCTAGAAATAAAAATGACAGAAGAGGGATCTCCAGATGCCCAAGCTTTTAAAAAAAGAATAACTTTTTTTCGGGTGTCGGGCGAGGAATGACCACATATGCTATTTCCAGACAGCGGTTGGCGTAGTGGAAAGGGTACAGATTGATAACCCGAAGGTCGTGTGTCCGAAACCCTATGCGGCACTTTTTTATTTTTAGCTTTACATTACGTACAATGCAAATAAACCGAAATAATGCTCAATGTATTGTATTTATCAATATTTCCACAAAAAAAACATGAAATGGAAAGAAACGTTAAGAGCATAAAAATGAAGCCCTTCGAGCAGAAGGACAACTGATTCGTGGAGGTGTGGGAGAGAATCCACAATTATACGACCAGATTCTTCATGGTAAAGGAGGATGCCATCGTGCAGAGGTAAAGTGATTCCGTCAAATGTACTCCGCTAGAGCAGCCCTGCGATGTCTATTTTCGCCATCAGGTAAAGGATTTGATCAAAAAGTTTCAAAACTGCTCTTATGTCATCGAGAGAGCAAAATACATCGCTTTCCGAGAAGACTGCATCAAAACACACAACACTGTACATCGCCAGCTAACTATAAACCTACCACAACTATTGTATTCGTAATTTAGTATGCTTTTACTTAAATAACAGAAAACCCTGTCTCTGTGTTGCCATATATAACCCTCGCACTAAATTTAGTTTAGTTTCCAAATAAAAACAAGGATAGTCCTGCTAATAGGAAAAGCTAATCAACAGAGTTACCGTGTGTTGTGTCTAATGGATAAGTTAATCAGACTATTCAGATCTTTTCCTAAGATTTTACGCAGCGTCTAGAAAGAAACCTAGTAATATATTGAAGCTAGGCAGACTCAGTTCCAAGTTCATTTAGTGGTTTAAAATATGTACTAACAGTCGCCAGCCTACCCAGGCAATGAGACAGCGAAGTATTGGAAAAGTAGAAGTATGAATGTTGACCACTTTCTTGCTACTGTTTAAGTTGCTTACTCAAATAAATATTACTCCGCTTAAACAATGTTCGACTACACCCCTACACATTACGTTTTTAAAAGAGAAAAAGCCCAGTAGATAACTTCAAAGAAGTTAAAAACTTTTGACCAAGGGGTACCTATAGTAAAGAACTTTCCGTAATCAACAAACTCAAAAACTAAAATACTTAGATACTAAAGCACTCAGTTTCTATACTGAACATTTCACTTCAAGGAAACCGCTTTCTTAAAGGAATTTACTATCAAAAGCTACTATTTTTTAAACTAAGCCTGCATAGTCATTTAACAGATTCTGTTAACTTGGCTTCACTCTGATCGAATTTTATGCAAGCAAACTTTTACTATAACACTTAGCAATAGTTAGGAAAAATTTCACATTATTTACACAAAAACAATGTAAGTGGTGGCTCTTCATATTAACTTGACACTTCATAAATCTGTAAAACGGGATACTCGGTTTAATCAAAAACCAGGAAGGAACTCTATATAGGTGTATGATTAGGATGAAATAACAGGGTAGGATTCTGAGGACACGGCGCTGAAGGTACGTCGACGATACCTTTATGGTGTGGCCTCATGGGAAAGAAGCTCTTGACCGCCCCCTAGATCATTTTAATTCCCTGCATCTTAGCATCACGTTTACCATGGAGGTGGAAAGTGATGGAAAGCTTCCGTTTCTGGATGTTCTGGTGTACAGAAAGGATGATGGGACACTGCGACACAGTGTTTATCGAAAGCCTACACACGGACCGTTACCTGCATGCTTCTAGCTGCCATCCATCGTTCCGTTGGCGAGAAGAGCTTACGCCATTTCAGATGGAGAAAGCTTGACACAAGAATTGGACCATCTCAAGGTTGTGTTCTAGCAGAACGGCTATATAGGTAAACAGATCCGTCGTGCTTTCCAGTTTGGACCTTCACCTGAACCACCAGAAGATGTCTGCAAATCGGTGGCTTTTCTACCTTTTGCTGGGAGCATTTCCTCGAAAATAGGAAGAATTCTAAAAAGATATCGTATCAAAAGTATTTTCCGTCCGCCAACCAAGATTAGAGCGCTTCTTGGCTCTGTTAAGGATGACTTGGGTTTGAGGAAGCCCGGTGTATACAAGATCCCTTCTCACTGTGGGAAGGCTTATATTGGTCAGACAATAAGGACCATTCAGGACCGGTGTGTTGAGCACACACGGTTGCTTTAACCTGAGAAATCTGCCAATGGCGGAGCACTTTCTCACCGAGGAACATAGAATGCTGTATGACGAGACACAAATGGTTGCCCCTGCATCTCGCTATTGGGATTGTGTTTTAAAAGAATCCATAGAGATTCGTTTATCTGATAATCTTATTAATAGAGACAAGGGCACCCTTTTAAGTAAAACTTGGAACCCGGTGTTATCAGACATTAAAAAACAACTGTCTGTGTTTCGATCGTCGGAATAATTTTTAATTTTTGATAGCGATATCTCGATTTCACCTGAATCCACCACTGGCGGCGCGGTATGTTTACTTGCGCTAGAGGGGAGTTACCGCACCTTCTCACGCACACGTTGTGGGCCTTCTGCGGCCTAGCTTGCATTGAGAAGTCAGTTCCAGCGAGATCGTGTACCAGCATTCTCGCCTGAAGATGGTGGCCAGTTGGACCGCTGAAATAGTGTCAAGATGAAGTTATGATCCGGCTGCCACACCCGAGAAAAATATTATCAATTATTACGCCGGGAAAGCCTTCGTAATCACAGGGTTAACCACTTTCTTTAAAGTTCAAGAATGATATTAAAATCACAGTATAAATTATTGGTTCACGCTCTACAAAAGTAAAATATTAAAAAAATTTTATCTGGTGGCTGTAGGCTTGTGTGTGGCGAAAATTATGAAGGTTACACTACCCACAGTACAGCCTGCAAATATCTCGCTGTATGGGCTCCATTTCTCTTCTTGGTGTCGTTCAGCTTTACATAGAGTAGCCCAACAACTCGAAGGTATGCCGTAGGCCGTTTGCAGTCTTCATCCGAGGCAATTTTGTGCAAATTTGCAGGAAAGTTTCTCCTGCTCCACAAAGGTGTTGCCTCAATCACTGCTACCTACAGACTGTGTGACTCACTTCCCGCGCTTGCTCAAGGTAGCGCCCCAATTCGTCCTTGACACGTTTTCCATGACCCAGAGCCACTTTCGTTTCAAACAAAAGCACACTGGCTTTTACGTAACACCTATTCTTTACATTGCTCCTAAGTGTGATCATTTCTTACAATTGTCAAATTTACATTAATATGCATAGTTTATACACACAAATATTTTTAAATACAAATGCCATCAGCAAATTATTTAACGTAATAAACAATTTACAAAGTATTTTACATATACTGCTCACATACCATGCATAGAACTTCAGTCTCCAGTATAGCACACTTTACATTACATATACAGAAATTATAGTACCAATATGTGAAAATTAAAATATATATATATAAAAAATATACATGAATCATAAACAAATGGCGTTATAACTTCACCAGTATTTGGAGAAATGATGCATTATGGTTTAGTTGCAGCCAAAGTGTGCGATTAGAGAGAACCTTTTATGAATGTAAAAATTTTGTTTTTGTACAGAAACTTTAAAACATCCAGGTAATAGTAAAAATTTGTCGTTTGTAACGTGTGCAAGATGCCGAGATAACTGCTGTTTCCCCTGTTTTTACAAAATGGTTCAAATGGCTCTGAGCACTATGCGACTTAACTTCTGAGGTCATCAGTCGCCTAGAACTTAGAACTAATTAAACCTAACTAACCTAAGGACATCACACACATCCATGCTCGAGGCAGGATTCGAACCTGCGACCGTAGCGGTCACGCGGTTCCAGACTGAAGCGCCTTTAACCGCACGGCCACACCGGCCGGCCCTGTTTTTACAATCAATGTCAGAACAGTATTTTTAAATCATCAACTTAAAATAGCAAAAGTATCAACTTGTGTACGAAGTTCTCGTGTACGCCTTACAATCCCTTCGTGTGAATTTATTTGCAATTCCAAATTTTGCATTGCCTCTCATTTTATTCTTTTTACGAAAATATTAATAAATACGATATACTGATCATTTTTTAGGTATGGTTGCAGCGTAGGTAACGTAAGAACTGAAGACGAAAAAACAAACAGGAAAGGCTGTGCTCTCGGACTCGACCCCACCACCCTCGGATCACTATTCTGTGGTAGTTCCACTACGCCAAGCGCTGCCTCGCAAGTAATCTAACATAAATGGCACAGGCATGGCCCAACACTCACCAAAAAAATGTTTTTTTCTAAACGCTTGGCCATCTGGAGTTCCCATTTCTGACATTCCTGACTAGGTGCATTATCACAAATTTGGACGAAATCCGTGGTAGGCGTGGGCCCATTGTAAGACAATGAATAAGGGAAGAACGTACAACGCAGTAATTTCTATTTTGAGAAATGTGATTTTGTATGTTCTGCTGTTGTTAACATTTACTGATTCGAGCAAATGTCTAGCTTTTCGTCACGTAATACCTCGCCTCAGTCTGGTGGATCTACTATCTACTATCTACTATTGTCTTTTAGGTGGTACTGTTTCTTTAGTGAGTTACCTACATGCACTCTTTAGATCTTTAGATTTGCTAACCTTCAAACGTCGAATGTGCGCATTTACAGATAAAGATCTTGATAAGTGGCAGAACGAACGCATTTCCGAATTTTAAAATAATTTTTATTCACTTTTAGCGGTTCGAGATGCGTTACCTTCCTTATAACACACAGTTTTTTTTGTTTTTTTTTTTTTTTTTTTTTTTTTTTTTTTTTTTTTTTTTTGGTCGGCCATTGAAATATTCGTCATTGAAAGATGTGTGTGTTAGACCAAATCTGGGAACATTATTTGCTGCTCTGAATTTCAGCTACTATTAATGAGCTCAGTAACAGTTCAAATTGAGATTGCCGGGCAGTTCGCTACAAAGATGTTGTAGCCAGTGCTTTGTCGCTGTCAAGGTGTGAAAATTATATTGGCACCTAGCTGAACCTGTCCCCCTCGAAAACACATTTCCAGACGTTTAATCGCGTTGGGCTTCGATTTGATTACAGAGCCAACAGCAATTATCTGCTCCAGCGTCGAATCAGCCAGACACAATACGAAAAGCAAATGTCCAATGGTCCAATGTCCAACCGTCCAATCAAGAATCTAAAGCCCAGCACAACGATAAGAGGTAACGTTTTCGATTTGCTATTGGGAGCAGCTTCATACTGTAATCAAATCGCTGACTCTATAGTTAGCAATACCCAGTTACTGTCGTCATACGCACCCGTACATTTCGCCTTATATCGCACGAGTTCATCGTAGTATGAACAAATTTAACCGTGAATATATTGACTACGATGGAAACCGCGACTCTGTGGAATAATTACTTATTTGTATTTTCTGCCACCAGTCACCTTTACTTGCTTTACGATTAACTTAACGAAACGCAGGGCGTTTCCAGCATGTTCTGCCCATTTTCAGGCATTTATTCATACCGAAGGTAACCATTTTGTATGTGCATAAACCCCTGAAGACGGGCAGAAAATGATAGAAATGCGATGCATTATCTTAAATTAAAAATAAAACAAATAAAAGTGAGTGTTAGCAGCAAATATAAATAAATAAGGAACCAAAGTACATATGCGTTTTCCAGCCACATTTTAGAACTTGCGCCAGTTAATTTACAGAGACCTGCGGGCCATGAAACGTAATGGTATTCCATATTACTGTAGATTTGTGACAGTTTTTTCATGTTTTCTGTTAGTTTTGAGTACCTTGTTGTTAACACCATGTTTGTTTTACAGAATCACCGCGTTGCTGAGATTCTCGCTCTAGGGCTATCAGCGAACTGAAGTAATTCATAAAACAGTTACTCAATCTGAATGTGAAAGTTTGGGAGACGGGGGCAAGGGGGGAGCTAACTGAAATTCAGACTCCCAACGAATGATAATCTAATACAATGTAAGACATTTGGGGCGTATCACTTACATTTTTCAAGACAAGTTCCATATTAGTAACTCCCATGTTGTCTATGCTTATAATACTGACAGGTGATAATATGATGTTCCATTGAGAACTATGATCCGTTGTAGAACGTATTCAGAGCCACACATAATGAGATATCTGGAAAAGAATGCCGTCTTGCATCTCAAAAAGGCTGGATTCCAAGATATCGGCCATGTAAAAAGCAGTTCGTGTTTTTCTCGCACGATATCCTGCAAGCCTTGAGATAAGGCAGTTAGGTGGTTTCAGTATATCTTGATTTCCAAGACGCGTTTGACAGCAGTAACAATCACTTTTATTAACAAAAGCAACCCCATATATGGAATCAAACATCATTTATGGCTGGAGTAGGGATTTCTTGATAGGGCAGAATAGTATGATATCTAGGATGGAGAGTCACCGACAGGAGCAGAAGTGACTTCGGAGGTATCCCAGGGAAGTGTACTGGGATTTTTGTTGTTCACGTTGTATATAATGACCTGGTTATAATACACACATCAAAAAAAGTTTTGCATCACCTCGGTTCCGATAATTGCTCATGAAAACCACACACTGCATGTTATACCACCATAGGAGGGAGGAGGAGGAGGAGATTAGTGTTTAACGTCCCGTCGACAACGAGGTCATTAGAGACGGAGCGCAAGCTCGGGTGGGAGAAGGATGGGGAAGGAAATCGGCCGTGCCCTTTCAAAGGAACCATCCCGGCATTTGCCTGAAGCGATTTAGGGAAATCACGGAAAACCTAAATCAGGACGGCCGGAGACGGGATTGAACCGTCGTCCTCCCGAATGCGAGTCCAGTGTGCTAACCTCTGCGCCATGTCGCTCGGTATATACAACCATACAGCGAGACCTTCAGACGTGGTGGTCCAGATTGCTGTACACACAGGTACCTCTAATACCCGGTAGCTCGTCCTCTTGCATTGATGCATACCTGTAATCGTTGTGGCATACTATCCACAATCTTCGAACATCCATATTGAAACTGGATGAACGTGGGACACAGCTGGTATAATTTTTATTAAAAATAAAATTCCTCCAGCTGTACTTAAGATTTTTTATTTAGTCCGCTACTAGTTTCGACGTTGTGTCAACGCCATCTTCAGGCTCGTACACATTGATGAAATGAGCTGTATGTGGCTCAGTCTAGAAGTCCGCGGTGAGATCAACACGTGCTCCACATGACGTGTTGATCTCACCGCAGATTTCTAGAGTGAGCCACACACAACTGATTTCATCAAAGTGTACGGGCCTGAAGATAGCGTTGACACAACGTCAAAACTAGTAGCGAAGTAAATAAAAAATCTTAAGTACAGCTGGAGGAATTTCATTTTTAATAAAAAAAAAATACTATCCACAAGTTCATCAAGGCACTGTTGCTCCAGATTGTCCCACTCCTCAACGGCGATTCGGCATAGATCCCTCAGAGTGGTTTGTGGGTCACGTCGTTCATAAACAGCATTTTTCAATCTATCAGGGTTCATCCGAGCCATAGGTAGCGGCCATCCATTGCAGTAGTAGCCCTTGCGTGGCCTGAGCGAGGCGTGGCATCAACAGTTTCTGTCCCTCTGTATCTCGTCCATGTCCGAACAACATCACTTTGGTTCACTCCGACACACCTGGGCACTTCCTTTGTTGAGAGCCCTTCCTGGCACAAAGTAATGACATGGACGCGATAGAACCGCGGTATTGCCCATCTAGGCATGGCTGAACTACAGACAACACAAGACGTGTATCTCCTTCCTCGTAGAAAGACTGGAAATGATAGGCTGTCGGACCCCTCCGTCTAATAGGCGCTGCTCATGCATGGTTCCTTACATCTTTGGGCGGAGTTAGTGAGATCTCTGAATAGTCAAAGGGACAGTGTCTGTGATACAATATCCACAGTCAACGTCTATCTTCAGGAGTTCTGAGAACCTGGGTGACGCAAAACTTTTTTTTGATGTGTGTAGTAACTACAACGTTGGGGTATCTGTTGAGAGGCCAGACAAACGTGTGGTTTCTGAAGAGGGGCAGCATCCTTTTCAGTAGTTGTAGGGGCAACAGTCTGGATGATTGACTGATCTGGCCTTGTAACCCTAACCAAAACGGCCTTGCTGTGCTGGTACTGCGAACGGCAGCCGTAATTTTTTCCAAGGGCATGCAGCTTTACTGTATGGTTAAATGATGATGGCGTCCTCTTGGGTAAAATATTCCGGAGGTAAAATAGTCCCTCATTCGGATCTCCGGGCGGGGACTACTCAAGAGGACGTCGTTATCAGGAGAGAGAAAACTGGCGTTCTGTGGATCGGAGCGTGGAATGTCAGATCCCTTAACCGACAGGTAGGTTAGAAAACTTAAAAAGGGAAATGGATAGGTTAAAGTTAGATATAGTGGGAATTAGTGAAGTTCGGTGGCAGGAGGAACAAGACTTTTCATCAGGTGAATACAGGGTTATAAACACAAAATCAAATAGGGGTAATGCAGGATTAGGTTAATAAAGGAATAAAAAAATACGAGTGCGGGTAAGCTACAACAAACAGCATAGTGAACGCATTATTGTGGCCAAGATAGACACGAAGCCCACACCTACTACAATAGTACAAGTTTATATGCCAACTAGCTCTGCAGATGATGAAGAAATTGATGAAATGTATGATGAGATAAAAGAAATTATTCAGGTAGTGAAGGGAGACGAAAATTTAATAGTCATGGGTGACTGGAATTCGAGAGTAGGAAAAGGGAGAGAAGGAAACATAGTAGGTGAATTGGGATTGGGGGAAAGAAATGAAAGAGGAAGCCGTCTGGTAGAATTTTGCACAGAGCATAACTTAATCATAGCTAACACTTGGTTCAAGAATCATAAAAGAAGGTTGTACACATGGAAGACTCCTGGAAATACTAGAAGGTATCAGATAGATTATATAATGGTAAGACAGAGATCTAGGAACCAGGTGTTAAATTGTAAGACATTTCCAGGTGCAGATGTGGACTCTGATCACAATCTACTGGTTATGAGCTGTAGATTAAAACTGAAGAAACTGCAAAAATGTGGGAATTTAAGGAAATGGGATCTGGACAAACTGATTAAACCAGAGGTTGTACAGAGTTTCAGCGAGAGCATAAGGGAACAATTGTCACAAATGGGGGAAAGAAATACAGTAGAACAAGAATGGGTAGCTCTGAGGGATGAAGTAGTGAAGGCAGCAGAGGATCAAGTAGGTAAAAAAGACGAGGGCTAGTAGAAATCCTTGGGTAACAGAAGAAATATTGAATTTATTTGATGAAAGGAGAAAATATAAAAATGCAGTAAATGAAGCAGGCAAAAGGGAATACAAACGTCTCAAAAATGAGATCGACAGGAAGTGCAAAATGGCTAAGCAGGGATGGCTAGAGGACAAATGTAAGGATGTAGAGGCTTATCTCACTAGGGGTAAAATAGATACTGCCTACAGGAAAATTAAGGAGACCTTTGGAGAAAAGACATCCACTTGTATGAATATCAAGAGCTCAGATGAAAACACAGTTCTAAGCAAAGAAGGGAAAGCAGAAAGGTGGAAGGAGTCTATAGAGGGTCTATACAAGGGCGACGCCCTTGAGGACAATATTCTGGAAATAGAAGAGAATGTAGATGAAGACGAAATGGGACATACAATACTGCGTGAAGAGTTTGACAGAGCACTGAAAGACCTACGTCAAAACAAGGCCCCGGGACTAGGCAACATTCCATTAGAACTACTGACGGCCTTGGGAGAGCCAGTCCTGACAAAACTCTACCATCTGGTGAGCAAGATGTATGAGACAGGCGAAATACCCTCAGACTTCAAGAAGAATATAATAATTCCAATCCCAAAGAAAGCAGGTGTTGACAGATGTCAAAATTACCGAACAATCAGTTTAATAAGTCACAGATGCAAAATACAAACGCGAATTCTTTACAGACGAATGGAAAAACTAGTAGAAGCCAACCTTGGGGAAGATCAGTTTGGATTCCGTAGAAATATTGGAACACGTGAGGCAATACTGACCCTACGACTTATCTTAGAAAATAGTTTAAGGAAAGGCAAACCTTCGTTTCTAGCATTTGTAGATTTAGATTAAGCTTTTGACAATGTTGACTGGAATACTCTCCTTCAAATTCTAGAGGTGGCAGGGGTAAAACACAGGAAGCGAAAGGCTATTTACAATTTGTACAGAAACCAGATGGCAGTTATAATAGTCGAGGGACATGAAAGGGAAGCAATGGTTGGGAAGGGAGTGAGGCAGGGTTGTAGCCTCTCCCCTATGTTATTCAATCTGTATACTGAGCAAGCAGTAAAGGAAACAAAAGAAAAGATTCGGAGTAGGTATTAAAACCCATGGAAAAGAAATAAAAATTTTGAGGTTCGCCGATGACATTGTAATTCTGTCAGAGACAGCAAAGGACTTGGAAGAGCAGTTGAATGGAATTTTGGGGAGCAAAATAACTGACGATGGTCGAAGGAGAGAGGATATGAAATGTAGACTGGCAATGGCAAGAAAAGCATTTCTGTAGAAGAGAAATTTGTTAACATCGAGTATAGATTTAAGTGTCAGGAAGTCGTTTCTGAAAGTATTTGTATGGAGTTTAGCCATGTATGGAAGTGAAACATGGACGATAAATAGTTTGGACAAGAAGAGAATAGAAGCTTTCGAAATGTGGTGCTACAGAAGAATGCTGAAGATTAGATGGGTAGATCACATAACTAATGAAGAGGTACTGAATGGAATTGGGGAGAAGAGGAGTTTGTGGCACAACTTGACAAGAAGAAGGGACCGGTTGGTAGGACATATTCTGAGGCATCAAGGGGTCACAAATTTAGCATTGGAAGGCAGTGTGGAGGGTAAAAATCATAGAGGGAGACCAAGAGATGAATACACTAAGCAGATTCAGAAGGACGTAGGTTGCAGTAAGTACTGGGAGATGAAGAGGCTTGTACACGATAGAGTAGCATTGAGGGCTGCATCAAACCAGTCTCGGGACTGAAGACCACAACAACAACAACAACAACAGCAACAACACAGTAACTACAGACTTTTACAGCTGATGAGTCATCTTTAATGAACTACTATCTGAAGAAAAATTGCATAAGTATCCAGTCAAATCTTGACAACTTTTCCAAATCTTACAAAGGTAGATAATTTGCCTTTAAATTTGAACTAATGTATAATTGCACACTTTGTAAAACAGAAAAGAAGATTCGTTCGACTACAACATTACTCTCAACTGTAATTAGCCAACTAATACAAATACCTGGGTGTAAGAGTTTGTAGGGATGTGAAATGAGTAGGGTATTCTGAGGGTGGGTCGTGGAATATTAGATCTCTTAATCGAGTAGGTACGTTAGAGATTTTAAGAAGGGAAATCGATAGGTTGAAGCTCGATATTGTGGGAATTAAAAAGTGCGATGACAAGAACAAGGCTTCAAGTCAGGCGAATACAGGGTTATAAACATAAAATCAGACAGAGGTAATGTAGGAGGACGCCTGATAATATACAAGAAAACAGCAATTCCAGTAAATTACTACGAAAAGAATAGTAAATGCATGATCGCAGCCAAGTACAACTTTGTATGCCATACATTTCGGCAGATAATGGAAAGATTGAAAGAGTGTATGTTGAAGGAAATTATTCTGCGAGTTAAAGGAGACAAAAATTTAATTGTGATGGGTGACTGGAGAAGAAAAAATAGCAGGACAACATTGAGTGGGGGAAAGAAATTATAGAGTAAGCCGCCTGGTAGAGTTTTGACACCTTGGCTGGAGAATATGTAACAAGGTTGTGCACATGAGACAGACTCGAGGGCACTACAACGTTTGAGGCTGATTACACAATGGCAAGACAGACATGTCGAAAACTATATTTTAAACTGTAAAACTTTACCAGGGGCAGACGTGGATTCTGATCCTACTTTATTACATTTTAACTAAAGTTCAGTCTTAATCACAACACTTATGTCTCAATAACATAGGTGACCGGTTTAGGTTATATTTATATAACCATCTTCAGACCCATGGCTTCCTTGGAGGAAGCAGCTGAGGAGAGCTCCGCCTAGCATCCTCCAAGGAACCCATAGGTCTCAAGCTGGTTATGTAAATATAACCGAAACCGGTCACCTATGTTATTGAGACATAAGTGTTGTGATCAAGACTGAACATTATTTAAAATATAATATTCCATTGATCACTGTATTTCAAAAATGTTTACTAAAATTGTAATACTTTATTGATTGCAATCTGAGAATTAAAACTGAAAAAAAAATTGCAGAAAGGAAGAAAATTGCAGAGATGGGACCTGGATAAATTCAAGGCACCAAAGGTTGTTGAGAGTTTCTGATGGTGCAATTAGGCAACTTTGGACAGATACAGGGGAAAGGAATAAAACAGAAGGCGAATGAGTAGCTGCGAGAGATAGGGAACACCGAAGAGGATCACGCGGGTGAAAAGACGAGGAGCTGTAGAAGTATCTGGATAACTCAGAGATAATATAAAAAGTAGAAAATGAAGGTGGCGAAAGGGAACAGAGAAGCCTAAATGATGAGGAACTTCCAGAGAGTGCAAAATCGTTACGCAGAAATATCTATACGACAAGTTTAAGGCTGTAGAAGCGAGCACAACTAGGAGAAAGACATACGCCGTATATAGAAAAATTAAGAAGACCTCAGGAGAAAAAGAATCAGTTGTATGAATGTCAAGAGCTCAGATGGCAACCCATTACGAAGAAAAGAGGGAAAAGCTGGGTGGTGGAAGGACTACATAGAGGGTCTCCATAAAAGGGAAAGAACTTGAGGACAGTATTATTTAAAGAGAAGAACAAGTAGATGAAGATGAGTTAGGACGTGTGATACTGCGAGAAAATCATGACAGCGCACTGAAAGAACTGATGAAAGAAAGTCCCTGGCGTAGAAAACATTACCTTCGAATTATTAGGCTCAATGGGGAGTCAGCCATGACAAAATTATTCTGCCTGGTAGAACTCAGACTTTGAGAGAGTTAATAATTCCAGTTGCAAGGAAGGCAGGTGCTGACAGGCGTGTATACTACAGAATTACCAGTTTAATGAGTCATGGTAGCAAAATATTGACACGAATTATTTACAGAAGCATGGGAAACCTGGCAGAGCCTCACCTTGAGAAAGATCAGTTAATTTCCTGGAGAAATGTAGGAACACGCGATGTAAAAGTTCTCTTACGACTCATCTTAGAAGATAGGTTAAAGAAAGGTAAACTACATTTATAGCATTTGTGGATCTAGAAAAACCTTGCGACAATGTTGAGTGGACTAAATTACTTCTAATTTTGGAGTTGGCAGTGACAGACAGCTAAGTACTTGGAAGAGCAGTTGATCAGAATGTAGAGTTTCTTGAAAATAGGATTGAAGGGGAGTCGTCTTCAATTAAACTCTAAATGCGTGGCAGAACATATGTGCTCAAGCTGTTTCAGCTGCTGGTAGTGAAACAACAACGCCCTGGCGTTAAATCTTGCCACTGTACACAAAGGACAACACCGATAAAAAAAGCACAACGTGGTAGGACAATAGGTTAACTTTAACCTACCCTACCACTAATGGTGTGAGACAAGCTAAGGGTCTTTTAATGGTAGTCAGAACTGCTTTTAAACAAATTTTTATTTACCCTAAAGTTGAACAACATGAATGAAACAGTTATTTGCCTTTAACGGTACTTTTAGTTTTAGATTTTGTGAAACAGAGGCTTCTACTACAACAACTCTGCTCTCAGGAGAAACTGATTTCGCTCTTAAATTGAGCAAATGTTAAACGTATACAACGAAAGATACAATTAATCTGCCTTTCTCAGAATCTGATTTTCCCCTTAAACTGAGCAAGTGTTAAGCAAACTTTGAAAATGAAAGAAACAGATGTGGGAGGACACCTATGGAAGGAACACTGTATGGAAGCAACAACACAAATATATCGATATATGTGCAGCGCGATGATGCAATATTACAAAACCTGGTTTCAAACTGGAGTTGAGTCAGTGACTCAGGCTGCACGTTCAAACATATCGAAAGTGAACTGCCCATATTACAGATCGCGATACCGCGACTGCGAAAACTTACATCTGGTCCAAGACAGTGGAACGCTGCTTGCAGCCACAGTTGGCCAGCGGCATCCGTCTCTCTAGATCAGCATTCGTTCCTCTTGAATCGTCGTTTGCAACTCGTCCTCCCTAACAAAAAAAATCATAAGTAGAGGGGCTTAATCTATACCATTGCCAACGCAACAGCCAGCAAATGACAAAAATCACAGGAAAGAGTGATTACAATCTTCATTAGCTCATTTACATCTATGATGTTGTACCTGGTCAATGCACTGAGTTGGTGGGGGATAAATTTCCTTTATGAACCAATGAAAAAACTCTCACATACTCAATGTGCGGTTAGGTTAGTATACTAAATTTTGATATTCAATGGTCAAAGCATATGCAAGTTGGAGTGAGCAAAACCTTTAGATTTACTGTGGCCTATTGCATGATGGTACTTTAACAACTGGCATCTGCAACAGCATTGTCTCCATGCTGGATCTGTAACGCTAATTCCCCACTCTGGCCTTGATTGAATCCATTCAGTCTCAACTTTCCTGTGTTTCATAGAACATTAATTTTTCCCTAGTCAAAAGAATGGCTATTGCACACTCGCTAAGAGTTGGAGTGACGTGCACAATTTCCTCGCCCACAAAAATTCCCCCAGGAATAATTAACTACCTCTTTGCTAGCCGTCGCCACGATACGTGAAGCGTATCGTCCATACTTCGCAGAAATCAAAGCACTTAACACCCTCACTATTTTCCACACACTTGTGCAGTCCGCCACAAGACAAGAGAGATGTCTGGAAATTTTATTTCTCCCCACAATGTCGCACCTGCGTCAGCCAGTATGGCTTCAGCCAATCGCCGTCTCGTTAGAGGTGAATTTCATTTGTTTTGCTGGGTCGCAGCCTTATAAGCAAAAGAACCACAAGTCCCTGCGAATTCTCTATCATTTCACTCGCTTTATCAGAACTCCTCCAAAATAATCCATAAAAATCTTCATAAACAACATGACGTCAACCTCATACTATAATCCTCATAAACCCAATAATCATCTCAAACTATTCATAGTATCATCATTATAAGCATAATCATCATCTCAAAAACCTCTATAATCATTCACTTATCTCTTATGTACTGAATATCCAAAAGAAAAGAAAGGCTTGTGACCATCTGAAAAAAATCGTAAAATGTCATCATCCTAGTTCAATTAATTACCTGAAAGTAAAGACACTTTTACATCGATTTCTTTATACTTCAACAAAAAAATGGGCTAAAGTCCACTGTAACTCATCATCAACCTAGTCAAAAACCGACCTGCAGTTAACCCTTTCTTCTTTTTGGTGCATAAAGGTGGTGCAAATCATTCTTTTTCTTATAACCTTGTACAAGACTGTTTCCTATTAATTCTGTATTATAGACCTGCATAGGAAAAATTAAGTTCAGTGGCTTATTAAAAATGTATGTTAATCTGCAAAAGTAAAGTGGTATCACATGAGAGTGAGAGTATAAAAGAAATATGGTTGGTCTTGTTATTGAAAGGATACTTTTAAAAATAAGACATTGTATTATAAACTTATCACCAATACATCAAGACTGGCATGTTAGAGAAAAGAATGGAAAATGGCACAAAACATTCTGCTAAAAAAAGGTGCTGAATCTGAACAAGAGCTGAAAGTCGTAACGCTAAACGTCGCAAGAAAGAGAAAAAAAATGTGTTGCTTGTTGAATAATCACTATTAAAAAAAAGATCAATCTCATCTTTGTCTTGCCCTCTGGCAGTGGCAAGTAAGGCTGAAGATACATTGTTTCCAGAACTATCTGCTGAATATATACTAAACTGAAGTTTTACTGACATAAATCTGCAGATGTCTCGTTTTGAGAGCCTCCCAGTGACTGTGAGAAAGCGTTGGCTACAACACTGTTTGTACCAGGAATGTGTATAACTGTGATACTGAATTCTTGCAGAAACAAAGCCCATCTGACCAACTGATCATGTGATAACTAGCAGACATCATGAGCTGTAATGCGCAGTGGCCTTTATAAACTATGTTATGTCTCCGTGGTAAAAAGTGCGGAAATTTGTTGAAGGCAATGCGGCTACCAGTGCTCCAGTTCTGTGATGGAATACTTACATCCTGTTGGTGAAAGAACAAGTCCGGCGAATGCAATGTTTTTAATGACTTCAATATCGTTTTTTTCAGTTTCCTGGAAAATATGTACACCAATAGCTATCTTTAAACTGTCTGTGACAGTGCAAGGCATGAGAAAGGTCAGGGTGGGAAAGCAAATGTGCGTCTAACAAGGCTTGTTTAAATGTGACGAATTCTTTTTGTGTGTGCCCACCCCAACTCCAGTTTGTATTTTAACCAGTTAATGCAATTAATTTTGGAGTGTCCAAGGCCTTGTAGTGAATAAAACGGCAAGTAAATTAATGAGTCAGAGAAAACTCTTAACCTAACGTTTATTTGTTGGTCTGTAATGTCGAGAATGGCTTGGAATTTGTCTGGATCCGGTTGGCTACCAAAAGCGGAAATAACGTGGCCTAAACATTTGATATCTGCAGGTTGATGACAATCCATTTTTTGCAAAAGACTGTAAAAGGACGTGCAAAATGCTGTTATGTGTTGCCAAGTTTTCTCTGCAATAAGGATGTCACCAACATATGTTGTAATTCTGCTGTTTATGTCGTCTAGTAGAAGCGGATGTAAGCCTCTAAGTAAGGCTGGTGAAGAGATCTTTAAGCCGAATGGTAATTTGCAGAACAAAGGAATGCGGTGTATTTGTGGCAACTGGGATGCAACTCAACCTGCCAAAAACCGTATTTCAAGTCTAGTGTAGAAAAAAAAAGAAATGCCATGAAACTTCTGTAGCAATTCATCTGATGTTTGTTTCTGGAACAATGACGTCGTTAATGAGTCGTGAGTCAATCACAAGTCCAAGATATCCATCTTTTTGTTTATAACATGAAGTAGGCTGGTATAAGGACTGGTGTCTTTTTCAATAATGCCTTCCGTAACACAGACTCAATTTTTTGGTGTACTTGGTCTCTATGACAGAAAGGAATAATATAATGACGGGCGACAAAAGTATCATAGGGTTCAACATGAAATTCGTACAGGAATCCACGAATGGTACCAGCAACGTTGTCAAAAACGTGAGAGTGTTTGGTTAAAATTTGTTGTAGTTGGGATTTGTCATCGACAGATGCTTCCTCACTGGTGTCAAATTTGGCTTGTGCTATTTTTACGATATCAGAGTGCAACTGGTCGTCTGAAGAATAAAAAGGGAGATCTGCTGAAGTAAAGTGGGATGTGAACCAGTTTGTATTTTTGCTTAACCTTAAGAAATGTAATCGATTGATATCGTGGTTTTCCATAGACACATTATGATCAAAATGCAAAGTAATCGGAATGTCAACTTTCTGAAAGGAAAGCAGGAATAGTTAAATCTCAGATTACTTTATGGAAATGTAAGAAATTGGTGTCTAAGGTTATTTTGGTAGTAAGAAGAGGGACGATTAGGAAGTTGGCAAAAAATGAATGTCCCTGAACAGAAAATTCCAAGTGAGTTTGTAGTTTGATATCCCCACTTCTGCCAGAAACTGCACCTCTAATCTTTGTTTTATGTAATGGTAGTGCTGGACAATTGTCATCAGACTTACTTTTATTGGAAGCGGAGTCACTGATCACTGACACGGAAGAGCCGGAATCAAGAACTGCATTTATCGTATTGTTGCCTATCTGAATGTTAACAACTGGATGAAAAATGTGGCTTTGAGGTTCTTCTTTTTTCGGTAACCGAGAGTCCCTAACGTCTTGAAAGGAAATAAAATTTTCGGTAATATCCTGTGAAGCTGTGGGGTCTTGTGTAATCACAGATTGGTCATGACTCGGATATTGGTCGGCTAGTCATTGTTGATTTCCACTACCTCGTCGTTTTTGCGAGTTGTTTGTTGCCGATTGAATTATTTGCACTGATATTTGCGGTTTGGAATAGCTGGAAGATTGTTCTGGATGGAAGTGAGTATCCAGTTGATTTGGGGTGAAATTTTGCTGATTATCATGATTATTACGTCGTTCGTCAACATTTTTGCTTCCGTTAAACTAACCGTTGTTGTAGTGATTAAGATTTTGCTATTTCTTGTTGTACTGATTATGAAGGTACGGTTGCTGTGTGTTATTTCACCAGTTGTCATTTCTGTGCCCAAAATTGCTGCTAAAATTATTCTGCCGTGAAAAGGATTGCGGGGGTGGCTGTTGCTGCACATAGTTTTGATGATTCCGTTTTGGGCCTCTATCGCTTGTAAACTAGTTGTTGGAATAGTGATTATGATTATTGTATTTCGGCCGGTTATTAGCACAGCGCTGATCAGAACTGTAGAAAGAATAGTGTTTTCTCCAATAACGGATATCATATGTGTTTCGGTTATTACGTGAAGAAAAATTGTTTCGCCGTGAATCTTGCCAATCATCAAGATCTAGAAGTTGAAAGACGTAGCAAAATACATCTGTGTTATCCTTTTGATGATAAGCCTATAAAGGAATGCGTAAATATTTGAATAGTTTTGAAATAAAAAGTTGTATAAGCACGGATGGACTGTACGAATCTGTTAAGTATTGGTTTTGCTGTGTCATGTATTCAAAAAACGGTGTGATGGTTGCAAATTGTGACTCATGGAAATATGGTAAACTAAGAAGTTCATGTTTCGTGCCACGTTTTGTTATTTCTGACCAATATTCGTCTAGAAAAGGGTTTTGAAATTCTTGCAGCGAGTAGCACTGACGCGCAATTGGCCGCATTCTCGTAGCTGGTTCACCGTCTAAATGGCTGCATATTAATTCCAGTTGTTGAGTTACCCCCCACTGAGGTGGTATAGAATAAGTAAATTGATGATCCAATAGTATGGATGTAAATAATTTGCAGTATTTCGAAAAACTTTGAACTTAAAAAAATTAGAGGAAGTGTTTGAAGTCGAAATCCTCATGTCTCGGCGATTTACCAAATTTTTGTCTGTTAAAATCGGGATGAGAGAATCCATCGTCAAAAGAAAAGTTCCTCTCACGTCTGAGTGGGCCCAATTGTTGATAATACGGTTTGGCGTGTTCATGTTCAAAAAATTTTGGAGACTGGTTTTAGGGAAAGTTAGACGAAGCAAACTTCCTGTCTGAGTTGGAGGGTTTGTTGGTTGTTTTGCTCCATCAATTGTTCAAGTCGGTTTATGTTTTCTTCGGATCGTTGGATGTTTTGCAGCAAAATTTGTTATAGTTGTTGGTTGCGTTGTTCGGACTGTTGGATGTTTTGCTGCATAATTTGTTGAAATGTGAGTTTAATATTTCTATTAGTACAAGAAATTTCTGGTTCCGAAACTGATTGTTTATTTTTGTCTGCATTACAGACTGTGTTGTGTGGTAAAATATGCGTATTGTTCGTGACATTATTATTAGACTGAGGAGAATTTTGCAAACCATTAGACTGAGCGGAATTTTGGAGATCAGATGTGGTATTTTGAGTGTGCTGAGACAAAGTATTATCGGGACTGGCAAAAATGCTGGAATCGGTAATAGGTTGCTTGACAGTGCACCCTGTCATAAACCCCATCTGTGAGACAACTACATTCCTGAAATGGACTAGCCTACCTATAGTCCCAACCTTAACCCAACGTAATACATTGGGGATGATTCAGAATGTCGACTTCGCTGAAGACCCCAGCGTCCAACCCTCTCTAAAATCGGTTGTTGAGGGAGAATGAGCTACTACTCCTCCACAGACTTTTAGAAACGTCATTAAAAGTGATCGCAGGAGAGTTCACGCTATAAAAGCGAAGAGTATACAAGTGTCGTGTTAACGTCTACTAAAAGGTGTCCGGATAAATTTCATTAGACAGTGAGCGTGGCCATCCAGTCACTCAGATTAGCCTTACGACTCGACATTCTCATTGCACTGGGTCTCAGTGCGACTCATTATATAATAATATTAACCTTCCCAAAGGATTCTCATTAATTGACTGTGATAACTATAATCTGATGTTTATGATACTTATTTGCGAAAAATAACTTTTCCTCCTTCAACTAATCTCTATTTTCATCTGTAGCAGCAACAATTCAACACCACTGGCGTTACTAATAAACAAATATATGAAAAATGGCGACTACGTGCAAAATTTAAGTTTAGATCTTAGAGCAAAACGTTAACGGCAACGTCATATGTAACGTGACGTCATTACTTGCTGTTAGCCCCATGCACAATGCATAATGCTCACTCTGAAGATATTCCAACTCTGCGGTGGTGCTGTGTAAAACAGTTTGATCATCCGTACCACAATGGACAAAATTAATTAGTTAAACTGCGTTTCTGTGACAGCAGTGAAACACAGGTTCTACAAAATTTGCGAACTGAGAAGCGAGAAAAAAGATTACTCTCGCAGTTATTTATATTGATTTTAAGGCTTATGTTACAAAAGAGGAGAGCCCCAGGATTGAGTGACGTTGGATATGCATTATTACTGCAGTTAAACATATCGTCAGCATTCGCGGTGGCGATATGGTATGTCAATGTGTAACTATCCGAGCAGACAATATTCGATATGTGTGTACAGGCTTGAAAGAATGCTATGAAATCCTCCTCCGTAAGGTCCACATTAGGCTTCTTCACATTTTAGTTTCTTTTTTTTGGTCTGATCATGGAAAAACAGTAGAGCAACCACTAGGAAGTCAAATAATTTAGGGAAAAACGGCTCAAACGACAAAATCAAGATTTCTGTGTATCAGGTGCAAACAACTTAGTTCATCCTTGGGGAAGTGTGTTATTGTTCGTGGTCATTATGTTGGGAAGCAGTAAAAAAGTCTAATTATGTATAAAGTACACAATTTTTTTCGACATCAATTTGTCTCCTTAATTATTGAATGTCCATCGTAATATAGTTTGTTTCTGACAATTTCTAAGTCGCAACGCTGAATTGATCGACGAGTTGCCTAATATTCTTACAGCTCCCAACACTGGAAAGCTAATTTACTTTGTGGAGCGATGCTGATACAAAGCAGTACATCAGAAAAGTACTGAATTAAAAAGTACAAATTCCACACTACTTGTACTACGAAATAATCCAAAGTTTAACAATAGTGGCTCTCACGGTAGCAGTTGATCTCAATGTCTAAGCTCACCAGAAAAATGTTGCAGGCCGACTAAAGCCGTTAGTACAGAGAATCCAACAGTGAGTATTTTTAGATAAGGAACCAATGCTCCGAAATTAATGTTTTTATTGGTGTAAACAACATACGTCGTATAGCAACGCTTTATGGATATGCTACTGCCGTTAGGGCAGTTAGGCAGGCCGTTGGACGTAAAACCAATCACTTAGCATACTCAGGGACCCGCACGTAATGAAAATCACTGATATATTTAAATACACGAAGAGTAAGTAATTTATTGCAACATGGGACAATAACAACTTTTATCTGGCATGTTGTAATATTAGTATTAAATGTAAACGAATAGTTCTCAAATCAAAGAATTTTTAATGAGGTAGTTGTGATAGGTACTGATGGCATGAATTCGCACTAATATTAACACACTTGTTCCAAGGATGAACTAACTTTTTTGTGCATGATGAAAAGAAGTATTTATCTTGTTCTTGAGCCGTTTCTCCATTAATTCGTTGACCTCCTAGTGGTTAATGAACTTTTTTTTCCCTTCAGTAGACCAAAAAATTAAAACCTTAAAGAACCAAATCTGTACTATATGGAGGACAAATTTATAGCCTTCTCAGATCTCTACACACTTTGGGTGTTGTTTCCTTGTGTTGTCGCGGAAACTCTTTCGGGACGCACCTTGCACATGTATTGATGTACTTATTAAAAGTGCTAACACCTACTGCAATACTATATGTTCATTTATAATGCGTCGGTCTTAACGAATAATGTCGTCAGTGCGAGTTTCAAGCGAAGGCACTTCAACTGACCGGCCAGGAAGTTGCCCGTCAGTCATTGAGGTTCGACCGTTTTTGGATTGGTCTGCATGCTTATAAAAATTTCCGCTGTTCTTACAGCCTTGGTCACACTGCAAAATCATTAGAGAAAAGATTTTAGCCAGTTTTTCACCTTTAGAAATCAAAAAGAAAAAAGACTCATCGCTGGGAGTTGTTCTAGTAATGTAGAAACTTCAAGCAGACACGCCATCATTAAATGGGATATCGAGATTATAAACAAAACAATTTTAAGTAGTCAGCTGTTCACATTTCATCACAGTGATACCAACCTAACGTCATGGATATACGAAACTCCTCTTACGAACGGTTTCATTTCTACATCAGTTTGTCTCTTTAATTACTGAATGTCCCTCATAGTTCATAGGGCTGCAAGCCTCGTCATTATGTAGTCATAGCTCCGACCGTTGAGAGCTAGTAGCGAACTATGCAGCCGCAGCGCTGCGTTCTAGCAAAGCGACTGTATTAGCGCATCGCCGCTTCATTGTCCCGGAACTGCACGCCGGCCTTTGTTACGATGCAGTACACGAGTGCGGAATCCACTGTGTGTTTAATCCACTACGCATGCGATGGCGGTGTATACACGCGGACACGTCGTCCCGTAAAATTTATCGTACAAGCACTTGAAACTACTAACTGCTCGACACGACGGCTTTACAGGTTATTAAAGTAAGAGGGACGAGTAACATCAATAATCCGCGTCCACTAAGAGTTGCGTCATTAAAGTCTTTTACAGCTTAAGTGATTCAATAGAAAGAAAAAGTTAAAATAGCAACACTGACCAGATAAATACACTAAGAAGCTTCGATATGAAGCTATTGTTGACTTATGATACTGATGCTCAGGTAGTTATAGTGTGTACAGACTTGGTTAACACTTTGTCAATACTCCCTCTCACCTTTTACAACTCATTTATCCAATTAAGCAATAGTACACTTCGCTTTTCGTTCAATATCCTTGTTCCTTCGTTAGTTTTGCTCTAACCGTACTATCCCTTTAAACGGTAGCGTAACCCCAGAAATAATTCGATGACATCTTTGTTAACAAGATTGTTCTCATAACATATCTCTGTTTATAAACATTGGTTGCATTTTCTAATATTTTATCCTGAAGAACAATAATTACACAAAATACTGTTACCCGCTTTCGAAGATATCTCTCCCTCCTCCCCACCCTCTCCCCAAACTGGTAATAGAAAGGACTGATCCCCAAAATTGCTGACGTTCTACAGATGTTCGAGACATAGAGCAGACTTCAGTGCAAAATGGTTTTAACATTTTCCGCAACGAAACTCTGGCAGAAGATTATACCAGCAGTAACATACAATCAATACCTTCACTAAGTGACAGCAATGGTAACGTCGCTGACGACAGCGTCACTCAAGGCGGATTACTAAACACGATTTTCCGTAATCCTCCACCAAAATCGGTGCCGACATGGTATTCGAATTAAAAACGGCTCCCAACATGAGTAGATACCATTCGTGGCGAAGCATTTTAACTCCGGTAACAAGGGATCTTCTTCAGGTCCTGATTGTATACCAATTAGGTTCCATTTAGTCTTTAAATTTTACAGTATATCTTTTTTAGGATAAACAACCGCTCACTGGACGAAAGATTTCTGTATAAAGACTCGAAAGCTGAGCAGGTCACACCAATAAACAAGAAAGAAAATAGAAGCAGTCTGATGTATTATAGATCCACATCATTGACAACGATAGTAAGATTATGAAAGTACCGGTACCTCGAAGAATACGATAAAGAACACGATAAAGTGCCACACAACTAGCATGGATTTTGACAATACAGTTCCTGTGAAACCGAGCTGGCTCTTCATTCGCACCAAGTAATGAGCGCTACCGGCAAGGATTCTCAAATTGATTCCATACTCCAAGAATTCCAAAAGACTTTTGACACCGTTTCCCATAAGCAGCTTCTAATCAAATTGCTTGCTTGTGGATTATAGTTTCATCTGTGCGACTGGATTCTTGATTTCCTGTCAGAAAGCCACAGTTCGTAGTAACTGGCGGGAAGTTATCTGGTGAGATCGATCTTCTATCTATTTTATCTGTCTATCTTCTATCTATTTTATCCATTTTGCAGCAACTGTAGTTGTATACAGTGTGAATCACCTAAACCTTGCGCTGCAAATATTGCGGAAATGGAAAGTTCTATTGAGGTGCATTTAACCGAATGGATTGTTAGTCAGGGGATCGTATTATTAGGCAATAAACAAATTATAGTAATACTTAGAAAAAGTATTATTTGAACAAGCATACACTTTTTTAAATGGAATAATGCCTACTGACATTAAAAAAGTAAAAGTAAGATACAAAAGAATCTCAGTGGCGTTTGATGCAGGATTGTAGTGCGAGTCATTTCCGTGTTTTGAAAGGTTTTCATGCCGAGTCTTGTGTCATTTAAGGAGCATAGTTGCTGGATGCGATGTCGTTATGTTTGGTTACAGTGCGCTTGTATTCCTTACGTGCATTGTGACTTGCTAGTCTGTTAGTGTGTAACAGTCCATGCAGCACGTCGTGGATGGATTATGGAATTTGCCAATGCAGAAAATGGCCGACATTCTCATGGTGTATGGAGAGTGTAGTAAGAATGCTGTTCGTTCTTGTACGGTGTATGCGCCAAAATATACCAATACCATCTCGGCAATTATTTACCAAGCACTTCAACCAGTTACGTGAAGTTGGTAGTGTAACACCTGAACAACGTAACAGAAGGAAACAAGTGACGACGGAAGAAGGGGAAATTAATGTTCTTGTTGCCGTTACAGTTGATCCACACATTAGCTCCTGTGCAATAGCACGAGGGAGAGGCATGAGTCAGGCAAGTGTCCCACGCTTTCTCCATCGACTTAGGTTCCATCCCTATCACATTTCTCTCCATCACGAGCTGCATGGAAACGATTATGAGAATCGTGTCAGCTTCTGTGTATGTGCGTTAAGACAGGATACTCCAGATGTATCGTGTATCTTGTTTAGTGATGAAGCCACATTTACCAATCAGGGCCAGGTAAACCGTCGAAACACGCACTATTGGTCTCTTGACTATCCTCACTGCCTTTGTCAGATGGAACATCAGCATCCATGGAATGCAAACGTGTGGTGTGGGATGCTCAACCATCAGCTCGTAGGCCCGTTTTTCACAGACGGAACACTAAACGTGCGGAAGTATCGCAACATCTTAACAGACCATCTACTATGGATGCTAAAAGACGTTCATCTGCAGACTAGGAGGAACCTTTGGTACCAACATGATTGCTGTCCACCCCATAGTGCACGAAGTACTACAGCATGTCTTCAAGAACTGTTTCAGAATCATTACATTGGGTTTAACACATACGCAGATGCTAGTCCAGCTGGTTGGCTGTTGTTTTTCACCACGAACTGCTCCTCTGCAATGCCTTCAATACGTTGCAAGTGTCATCTGCGTTTAGCACAGTGTCCTGTGAGGTTATGAGTTCATTATTTTGGAGCTAAGTGAATTTTCACGTGGACAAATTGTTGGTACTGGTACGGTGGGTGCTTCCGTGATCACGGCAGCCATAGTGTTTGATGTTTTCTGAGGCTCCCTACCGAAGATTCATACCGCATGCAGGGAAAGGGGAAAAACATCATCCGCTAACTTTGAGTTGCGTGATCGTGGCAGTTAAAGAGGATTGTTGCAAGAAATAAGAGGAAGACACCTGCAAAAAGTACTGTAGAACTGAATGTCGCACTTGCGAATCCTGTTAGCACCAAAATCAAGCTGAAAGATACTCCATAAGATGGAAATTGCACGGCGAGCTGCATTTCCAAAACCACTCATCGATGATGCAAATTCCAGTAATAGGAAAATGTATGGTACCGAAGCCATAAAACTTGGACTTTCGAGCAATGGAAGAACGTTATTAGATGGGATAAGTCTTGTTTCGCACTGTTTCCGACTTCTGGCAGAGTTTACGTTACGGTCTATGACAGGGGTGTGGGCTGTTACCAACACTCTTTAAGCTGCATCTAGAAGTAATGCTATAGATTTGGCACAGAAAATGCCAAGTTATCGGAGTGAAAGTAGAGGACAACAAGATATTAAGCCTGTATTTTGCAGATGACCAGAGTTTACTAGGAGAAGATGAAGATGATCTGAGCTATATGGTAAGAAAGCTCGAAGAGGGATATGATAAGGATGGCCTGAAGATGAACATAAAAAGTGTGAGTACGTGGTCGTTGAATGGAAAAAGTTAACGATTTGGAGGTAAATGAAGAAGTAATTTTAGGTGTGAAAAAGTATATCTTGGAGTATTATTTAATAATCAGAGCACAAGTGTTGATGAAATCATTAGTAGGATTAATGAAGGACGAGCTGTGACAAGGGCTATGAACTCTTTTCTTGTTCTGCGGAACAAAAAGACAAGAAGAAGAACGAAGAAGAGAATGTTTAGGACTGTAGTTTAGAGGGTAGTTTTGTACGGAGCAGATGACATATGTATGAGATGGATTACTTAAGACGAAGCTCAAGCTATACTAGAATAAGAAATGACGCAATTCGACAAGAGATGAAAATGGATATTTGTGACGACATCCAACAAAAATAGCTGATGTGGTTTGGCCAATTGAGTAGGATGAATAAAGACAGGATACCACATAGGATACTACGATGGAACCATCCTAGCTGAAGAAAGGAGTCGCCCACGACGCAACTAGCAAAATGATGTGAAAGAGGCAATGGAAGCACGGAATATGAATACTGAAGAAAATGATCAGGACTATGGTCGGAGAACCGGAGCCAGTCGCAGATAATCCGTAAGAAGAATAAGAAACGGAAGAAGAGGAAGAAATGAATGAAATATTGTAACTAACATTTACTGTAGAATGATAAGTGCACAGATATTACTACGTATCTGTAAAACAGAGGGAGAAGAGAAAGCATGGAGTAAGTCAGCTGAAAGGAAGAAGCTCGAAGAGAGTTGCCATGGCATTACCGTGACGTGTTCCACATTGAGTGGAATGAAAATGGAATATATGTAGTTGTGGTTTTTAATGGCCCGAGGTCTACCAGTTGACGACAAAGGAGCGTGAAAGTTAACCTCAGAATGTGCAATGTTAAGTGGTGAACAATTATTGAGATTTTTCTTACGCTTTCGCAACATAGAGGATAATTTATAAATGAAATGATAATGATGAAGAGTATTCACATTACTAAGCTGAACCTTTGTATGGACATAGTATATGTAATTTCCTTGTTTTATTGTTCAATAGCTCACCCCCGCAAACACCATCACAGATCTGAAACAGCCTACTCTACTATACTATAACAAGATGCTATCAAACGTTAAAGAGATGTTCAGTGCCATCAGCACTTGCTATACTTGCCTCTCTACATACGTTCATATTATCGATGCTACTCACTTATAGTCCATTATATCAGGACGGCACACCATGTATAAGCCTATATTATCTGTACAGGCAACAATGGATTATGAAAGACTTCGATCAATAAATTATTTTACAACTGTGGCGGATTTGTTTACCACGAACCTATTGCAGAACAGTTGTGGATGTCCCACGAATAACACTTTACAATAAATTAACTGCTTTTCGTGTTTTTGTATATGTCAATCTTTATCATTACACGTTCCTAAATAACAGGTTTTGACTCGAACGATGATTCAAATGGTTCAAATGGCTCTGAGCACTATGGGACTCAACATCTTAGGTCATAATTCCCCTAGAACTTAGAACTACTTAAACCTAACTAACCTAAGGACATCACACACACCCATGCCCGAGGCAGGATTCGAACCTGCGACCGTAGCAGTCCCGCGGTTCCGGACTGCAGCGCCAGAACCGCTAGACCACCGCGGCCGGCTCGAACGATGATATCTAGTGTATTATCAACAGTGGCATATCGATAAAATCTAAGGGAACGTTGTATCAAATTACCTCAATAACATTTTAATATATTTACTGGAAATCAGTTCCTACATAATTCAACAGATACCATGATACGAGGGTTGGAACTTGAATAGTGAAAACTACTTATTCACAACAACAGAGGAGTTACATGTTTGCACCTGTTACGGTCCTTCAAAGTAGTCACCAGGGTTGTGTAGAACCCGTTGCCAGCGATGTGGAAGGCGTAGATACCGTTAGCATAACCCGTTCTGTTGATGGTTCGAATGGAGCGATCTACTGCCTGTTGAATCTCTGGAACAGATCTGAAGCGAATGCCACGAAGTGGTTCCTTCATCTTCGGAATCAAATCAAAGTCACAAGGACTTACGTCTGGGGAGTATGGTGGATGGTACAGTACTTCCCAGTCCCATCGACCGTAACAGAGCAGCCACAGCTTGCGCTGTATGCGCCCGCGCATTGTCGTGCAAAATGATGAGTGGGTTGTTGAGCAGAAAGTGTCCCCGCTTCTTTCACAAAGCTGGTCGCAGGTGATGCTCCAAAAACGAACAGTAATACTGTGCACTGACGGTGGCATTCGCTTCAGAATTGTTCCAGGGATTCGACAGGCAGTAGACCGCTCCATTCGCACTATCAACAGAATAGGGTCTGCTAACGGTATGCTACGGCTTCCACATCGCTGGCAACGGGTTCTACACAACGCTGGTGACCTCTTTGAAGGACAGTAACAAGTGCAAACATGTAACTCTTTTGTATCGGTTGTGAACAAATAGTTGCAACTATTTAAGTTCCAACCCTCGTATTTCTTATTTTTCCATCTTGACGAAGCACAATCCTTTCCAGGGCAGTATTTTCTGATGATTGGTGCACAGATCGTGGTGTCAGTGCAACACATACACAACAAGGTTTTGTAGTACATTTTTAAATACTCTGAGAACCGACCGGCGGGATCAGATGTCACCTCATCTTCTCCTCTTCGAGGAATCTGCCGCCTACAGGGTCGTAAAACCGTTCGTATCTCTGATCCAAACCCACCACTCGGCCCTGTACGAAAGGTCTACAGTTGGTCCTGTTCACGATGGTACAGATGATGAGATCTACCTTAGTCTCACAAACAACACTGGTAACCTTTACCATTTCAGCCAGCTGCCCGAAACCTGAGAGAATCTCTTCCGATCCAAAGCGACACTCATCGTTGGCACCTACATGAGCCACCACCCGCAGTTGGCTGTACCCTGTGCTCTTTATGGCTGAAGAAGCATCCGTTCCACATCTGGGATGACTCCTCCTGGTACGCACACAGAGTGCACACTGGATCTCTTCCTTTCCTCGGTAGCCGGATCCCTAAGCGTCTTCATTACGCACCTAGCATTGGAGCTCCCAGCTACTAGCAATCCCACCCTCTGTAACTGCCCAAATCTTGCAGGCCGAGAGGCTTCCCCTGAAACAGGACAAGCGCCTGCATCTGGCTCAGGATGTTTAACAGACACAAGCAGTGCTTGACGCAAGTCCTCCACGTTTAGCAATGGAATTTCCGTTGGCGCCCTAGCTTTTACTTTTGCAAGGTACCCGACTCCAAATATCAATTGTATGCAGTTTCTTTCGCAACGTTCCCTCGGAAACTGGTTAAGATGGACTTGTATTCGCTGGCCGAAGAAATTCGTGTCATGTTTGAAACCGATTATTGTTGTGAAATAGTTAAGCTGGTATTACACGATACACCTATTGTGTACAAGTTTGCACCAGCGCCCCTGGGGTACAGATTCGGAACTGCAGGCTTGCTTACGTCATTGAGCGTGGAAGTTGATATTTTTGTAAAGTTGCTGCTTACTCACGTTGAGCTGCTGCTTATAAGAAGTCTAGGTTGGTATTTATAAGCATTATTTTTATATTGCGCACCTAGAATGAAATTACATGTCATGCTGGTACAAGCAAATGTTTAATTATATTTAAGTTTCACCGTATTTTAGACATGGAGGACGCACTTATCTACGCAGCAATGGTCGCGACAGAGTCCGTCTTAGGTGTTAGGAGGAAGGCTGGGAAGAAGGGAAGCAAGGAAGATTGGGTTTAACGTTCCGTCGACGTCGAGATCATTAGAGACGGAGCACAAGCTCGGATTATGTCAACGATGGGAAAGGAAATCGTTCGTGCCCTTTCAAAGGATACCTGCCGGCCTTTGCCAGGATTCATTTAAGGAAATCACGGAAAACCTAAATCTGGATGGACAGATACGGGTTTGAACCATCGTCCTCCCGAATGCGAGTACAGTGTGCTAATCACTGTGCCACCTCGCTCGGTGGGAAGAAGGGGTGAAGACACTGGAACACACTCCATGTTAATGTAGGAGTTGAGGCCCGAAGATGGTTCAAATGGCTCTGAGCACTATGGGACTCAACTGCTGAGGTCATTAGTCCCCTAGAACTTAGAACTAGTTAAACCTAACTAACCTAAGGACATCACAAACATCCATGCCCGAGGCAGGATTCGAACCTGCGACCGTAGCGGTCTTGCGGTTCCAGACTGCAGCGCCTTTAACCGCACGGCCACTTCGGCCGGCTGAGGCCCGAAGATCGACAAGAGTTTTGGAGCTTCGTCAGAATGGATGTGCCTTGTTTCGACAAGCTGCTATCGATCGTACATGACGGGACTGACGCAAGTGACACAGTAATGAGGGGAGCCCTTTCACGATAGTGCGACCGCTGAGATGCAAAATGCCTTTTACAGTCCTCACTGGTTGTGGCCGCGCAACAGCTGACTCTCGTGGCTATTCTGTCAATACTGTCATTCCTGACAAGCTGGAATAATACAAAAGATGCAATCAAAGCAAACACGTGGGGTAGTTTCATTAATTAACGCGAAAGGTACACATATCGAAGGTAAAATTATAGGTATATTTAAGTAACACACGTAAACGGACAGTCATAATTTTGTAGACGAATTTTACTGTGATACAACGTATGTAGAGGATCATATAGACACACTCCCTTGCCATATGCCTCAGTAAGCAGGCTTATATTTTCTTTGTATTATTCCATTTCTACAATAAGAAGTTAACATTAGATATGCAGTTTTTCCTGGCGGCTATACGAAGAGGAGAACGTTTATTACTGTATTTACAAAAAAAAATTCCCGGTGAAAAACGTGTCAAACAGCAGACAAAATAGTGCTCAACAGCTCAAGTTGTAAGGTGCAATACTTGTGGTTTACTTACTCTAGGATTGAAGACAACTGTGTAAGTTGAAATGACATGTTTAATGTCGCAATATTAGCACAAAATTGCACGCTTTTACACAATTTTCAATGTGGCAACAAAAAACAGTTGTCAGGATAACACATCTCGTCAACACCAAAAGTGAAATAATCCTAAACACAACAATGTTAAATATTAACTCTCAGATGGTTAAATTATTCTAAACACGACAATATTAAAGTTTAAGTAGAAGTTTCTTTACAAAATTGTTCCTACACTTATGTTATGATGTTGGTCAGCGCTACGAAAATCGTCCGATTCCGGTTCAAAGTTCGGTGCTGTTTTTAGGATGACAGTCAAGTCTACGGTGGATGGCTAGTTATGTGACAAATTCAGCGAAAGATTACCCAAGGCCGCTCGAGCTTACAGAGGACGCAAGCTGCACACGGTATTGACCTTAAGCTGCGATGAGCTGTCGTCTGCTAGGCCACTCTCTTGTGTTGAAATTACTATAAAACTAATTACACTTTTGCTGAATTTTCCAGCAGAAACTTTCCCTATGTTTCTCGTTATGGAAGAAAACATGTACTCATCCCTAGTCTTAGAATGTGGCGATATGCACGCACATGGTTGGAGCAGCGTGCATATTATAATGCCCTCTCAGTTCTCGCAAGAACTTTAACTGATTGGCTGGTTCGTTTCTCCACAGCTGGAGCTAAACGATGCTACAGCTGATTTCTAACTGGATATCAACCGCTGTGAACGCAGTGTTCACACAAACTACTCCTCTGCGTCGTACAGAGCGTTATGCACTCCGTTCTGCACTTGACGCCAATTCAGAGAAGAGTCCTCGAAAATTTCCGTCTTGTCTTACTCATAGCCCAACTGTCTCCCCACCTGGGTTCTTTCGTTCTTCAAGTCACGTCTTTTTTCGACTAATAGGAGCGTTCCTCTTAATTTGTGGAAACTCTCTCTACCAATCGCAAGGTCCCTACCATTAAATTGCTCTTTTCTCCTTCGTAGCGCGTTTCCGCCAATCGGACGTTTTGTGCCCGTTACAGACCCCTAAATACGTACATTGACTCTCTCACGTATGTATCACTACTGGCAAGCCGTCTACAGCGGACTTGTACATATCAAGTGCGTCGTTTAATAATGGCTTTAGTATCCTTGTACGACCATTGCTTGTATGTCAAGTTCATGCTTCGAATAGTACACCATTCCTTGTACACAAGGTGTACAGACTACAGCAAATCGAATAGCTTCATTCACGATGTAATCCAAGAACGAAAGCACCTATATGCAATTCTGCCGCCTCTCCAAGTCGACGTATCTTATTGTGCTGATTCTATACAATGGACTGGCACATAAATACAGCATCTTAGCCAAGACGGTGGATCACACGGCCTCTTGCTGCAAGTCCTGGATCCCCTTGACCGCTTCATGTGTGTGTGTGTGTGTGTGTGTGTGTGTGTGTGTGTGTGTGTGTGTGTGTGTGTGTGTGTTAGAAATCAAAAACGGAGTTAGTACGAGGTTGAAGTTGGGATTGCATACTTCACAAATCAAGGAGCCGCTGTTACAACAGGGCTAACGGACTTCCTTCGTTCACGCTGTAGTTCCACGAGTATGACGAGTCGGACTACTGTGGCGCAGTGTCGGGAACTCGTTCTCTCATACTCAGGAGTGCGAGCATCGTTGAGACTTATTGTAAGTACGAAGGGTGGGAACACGATCTTGCTGCTGAAGGTATCACTGAAAAAGTAAAAAGGCTGATTGTCGGAATCAGATGGCTTTTAACGAAGCTGTGTTTTGTGATACAGCGTGGAGGACGCTTTGCAAATGTGTTTCATTTGAGGAACAGTGTTATCTTGAATAAGCTTCAAAACATAGTCCACGCTATAGACGAGGAACATAAAAATCTAGTCCAATGCAAACACAAATGGTTGTATTCTTGTTCATTCCATCGCCCTCATGAAAAAACATGTGTGCTGCGTCAAACGAAAACTGGGCACAGAGCACCGTCAATATTATATCCCCGCAGCAAAAACCGCGCTATTTCTGGATTCATTTACTAAATCCATTCAACAGCTGAAATCGCATAAAATATTTCTTTAAGACAACCGGTTTCAACAGACATTGCTATCACCTTCATGTCTTAAAAATCTTGTTGCAAAACGTGTTTATTTTACACTGAACCTTATGTCTTGATGTCAAGCGCATAAAAATCAGCACATGAAAGTTTGTCAAAAGGCCTTTTGCACAAGTTGCTTTATGTTTTTAAATATTTTAGCTACGACAAACCTTTTATAATGTACTGATTTTTAGCCACTTGACATCTTGACGTGAGGATCTGTTGGCCAAATATCGTACTGCGCTTTCGCGTCAACTCATCGGAGATCTGGCTACGAAGGAGAGGGATAGACCATTTGGAAGGCGTTCTATAGGTCATGTGAATAACTGTGAGACTGCGCGCCATCTGTTGATAACAACTGTGTACTATTTCGTGCGCCTTCGTTACTTTTAGTACAAACAGTTAAATAAAGATAATGTCAGAGCGGTGGCTGATAGGAGCTGCAGTACAGCCATTATATGTCAATTTAGCTTGAACGGATAGTACAAAGAGAGTTACCATAAGGAATTCGAGCGACTATGGAAATAACTGTCAGAGATCGCTATTTTTTCTCTGGCAGTTATCGTTATTGGCTCACAGTACAGCTAACCTGGAAGTAAGTAAAGGTATAACTGTGTGTCTCTGTTCCTGACTCGGCGACTTCAGTTAAAGGTCTTTGGGATGGCTAAAAAGCCTCTATGCTAGAAGCCAATAAATCGAAAAAAACAGTTAAAGGTCGTAGACCACGGAGATATTTCTAGAGAGGGTAGTTACTGGAGAGAACAAGCATTTTCGTACTGTTTCGGAAATAGCCGCTGGCCATCGCGAATACAAATAAATGTCAGAAAGTATAACATAAAATATTTGAATATAATAATTATTATCCTCATCATTTGTCAGTAGATTGTCAAAATATGTAAATGTATTACAGTAACTGCTAATATTTACAGAATTGATACACTGTCAGAATAAAACATAGTTATGCACTTTTAAAAAAATTTATCATACAAGAAATACCTGATCTTGACTGTTGTGACCAAGTGCTTTCGAAACTGAAATATAGTAGAATTTTTACTTAAGCGGGTCTAACAGTCTCTGTAGAGAGAATTTTCTACAGAGTAGGAGGAGGGGTCAATGGAAGCGTTCGATACCACCTGTCTGCTTTGACGTAAAGGTGTTGTGGTGTGTGTGTGTGTGTGTGTGTGTGTGTGTGTGTGTGTGTGTGTGTGTGTGTGTGTGTGTGTCATTAGGGCACGGTGTTTGTAATTCCAAACGTAAGATTTGGAACCTTTGCAATGAATTATTAAGTTTTTTTGTTTATGTGTTTGGCGTTTTCGTTAGGTGTTATTGGTTTGTTGTTTGTAGTGTGGTAAGACGTTTACAGCTAAAAGATTTTTAAGACCTGAAGAGACAGCAAAATCTGTTGATACCGGTTGTCTTAAATAAAGAAATGTTTTATGCGATCTTGATTGTTGAATGGTTTTTAGCAATTACAACAGATCGCCCTTCGGTACTTTCAAATTGAGAAAATTCAATCAAATTGTGTTCATTTACTCACGGCAACTCGCGTTTATGGGCTAATAGCGAGTTGCGTAGTTCATCATTAATTTCTGAAAGTTACTTTAATAATCGCTCCCTCTGGAGAGACTGACTTGATCTTCATGTCATGTTTTCTAGTACCGTCATTAGAGACTCGATAACGCCTCGAAAGTGCGTATATTTCATCGTAGTTGTCGGACATTCTCTGCATAGATATTAAATATTAAAATAAGTCTACAGCAGTCTTCGAAAACGTTTTTTTTTGTATATAATTGTTTGTAAAAACAGAATAATATTCGCTGTTAAGAGTTTAGTCGTTATATTGGTATACAACTTGCTTCTGTCATTTAGGCAGATCGTACATTTTTTGACATTGCAACTTGCAGTTGAGAATGGCTATCAAACCGAAATAATTATTGCCTGAAATAAATGACCAGTAATTTACAATTTAATGGTGGATTTTCTTTCAAAACGGTTGCATTATGTAGCAGATATGCGGCGTGTCCGCGGTTATACTTACGAACTCGTGTACTCGCTCTCCCTTCTGAGCGAGGCGAGTCCACTTCCACCCGACAAAAGACTCAGCTGCGGCGGAGACTAAACAGTAGTATCTCCGGGCACACGGAGACTCACTGACAAGTTTAAAGTGAGTGTACAGAGCTCATTTCTGATCTGTAGTTTTGTGTGTGTGCGTGCGCGTGCGTGTTTTTGTGTGTTTAAATAGTGAGGTGAGAGTTTACAGGAGGGAAGGAGTAGTACATCTACATCTACATTTATACTCCACAAGCCACCCAACGCTGTGTGGTGGAGGGCACTTTACGTGCCACTGTCATTATCTCCCTTTCCTGTTCCAGTCGCGTATGGTTCGCGGGAAGAACGTGCGCACTCGAATCTCTCTAATTTTACATTCGTGATCTCCTCGGGAGGTATAAGTAAGGGGAAGCAATATATTCGTTACCTCATACAGAAACGCACCCTCTCGAAACCTGGACAGCAAGCTACACCGCGATGCAGAGCGCCTCTCTTGCAGAGTCTGCCACTTGAGTTTGCTAAACATCTCCGTAACGCTATCACGCTCACCAAACAACCCTGTGACGAAACGCGCCGCTCTTCTTTGGATCTTCTCTATCTCCTCAATCAACCCGACCTGGTACGGATCCCACACTGATGAGCAATACTCAAGTATAGGTCGAACGAATGTTTTGTAAGCCACCTCCTTTGCTGATGGACAACATTTTCTAAGTTCTCTCCCAATGAATCTCAACCTGGCACCCGCCTTACCAACAATTAATTTTATATAATCATTCCACTTCAAATCGTTCCGCACGCATACTCCCAGATATTTTACAGAAGTAACTGCTACCAGTGTTTGTTCCGCTATCATATAATCATACAATAAAGGGTCCTTCTTTCTATGTATTCGCAATACATTACATTTGTCTATGTTAAGGGTCAGTTGCCACTCCCTGCACCAAGTGCCTATCCGCTGCAAATCTTCCTGCATTTCACTGCAATTTTCTAATGCTGCAACGTCTCTGTATACTACAGCATCATCCGCGAAAAGCCGCATGGAACTTCAGACACTAGCTACTAGGTCATTTATATATACTGTGAAAATCAATGGTCCCATAACACTCCCCTGTGGCACGCCAGAGGTTACTTTAACGTCTGTAGACGTCTCTCCATTGATAACAACATGCTGGCTGGGAGAGTGAGTACATCTTGACTGTCCAGGGTACCTGCGCCGCACGGGATTAGCCGAACGGTCTAGGGCGTTGCAGTCATGGACTGTGCGGCTGGTCCCGGCGGAGGTTCGAGTCCTCCCTCGGGCATGGGTGTGTGTGTGTTTGTCCTTAGGATAACTTAGGTTAAGTAGTGTGTAAGCTTAGAGACTGATGACCTTAGCAGTTAGGTCCCATAAGATTTCACACACATTTGAACATTTTTTGAGTACCTGCGTCACGGCATCGAATTCTCGATATCGCCTGTGATACCGTTCCTCGTGAGAAACGTGGGGTAGTTTGTCAGTGACCCGTGGGCGGCAGGCCCTCTGCTGTGAGCGGCGCGCGCGCACTCTGCCAGCCATCCCTCCTGGACGATCTCCCGGGGGACCGCGGAGGCTCCCGGACCGCAATAAATAAACCAATATCTATCGGCGGCGCTTGGCCGAGGCATGCAGACGGAGGGCCGGCGGCCCAGCCGATATGTCTTAGCCTCAACTTCATATCCCATTCACCTTCAGAGGGAGCGCCTATCCCCAGTGGGTAACCACGTCCTCTGTCCCCGTGCGACCTGCATCGGAACGCCCTCTTAGTCCCCGGATCGCCGTCTGATCCCACCGCCCTGTACCATGACAATAAAATAAAACAGCCAGCTTTATTTGTTTTTCTTGACAGCTCCCAATTTCTACTCCTACTGGTACACAATCGTATTAATTGTAAAAATTGCCGGCCAGTGTGGCCACGCGGTTAAAGGCGCTTCAGTCTGGAACCGTGCGTCCGCTACGGTCGCTGGCTCGAATCCTGCCTCGGGCATGGATGTGTGTGATGTCGACCTCAGATGTTAAGTCCCATAGTGCTCAGAGCCATTTGAACCATTTTGTAAAAATTAAATAACACATGATACACATACTGCAGGCAAAAATTCCGGCAGTTTTCCATTAAGAAATGGGTGATCGTCAGTTTACTTGCAAAGTCTACCCAGGGCGGATGTGGGTACAATTTTAAGTCGTACAGACATGTGGTGTCTGTTCTTTCACACATGTATGTCGTTCCGCACTGTCGCCTGATAAACAAAGTAAGAGCCTACGGAATATCAGACCAGCTGTGTGGCTGGATTGAAGAGTTTTTAGCAAACAGAACACAGCATGTTGTTCTCAATGGAGAGACGTCTACAGGCGTTAAAGTAACCTCTGGCGTGCCACAGGGAAGTGTTATGGATCCATTGATTTTCACAATATATATAAATGACCTAATAGATAGTGTCGGAAGTTCCATACGGCTTTCTGTAGTATACAGAGAAGTTGCAGCATTAGAAAACTGTAGTGAAATGCAGGAAGATCTGCAGTGGATTGGCACTTGGTGCGGGGAGTGGCAACTGACCCTTAACATAGACAAATATAATGTATTGTGAATACATAGAAAGAAGGATCCTTTATTGTATGCTTATATGATAGCGGAGCAAACACTGGTAGCAGTTACTTCTGTAAAATATCTGGGAACATGCGTACGGTGGAATGATCAAATGATCAAACAAAATTAATAGTTGGTAAGGCGTTTACCAGGTTGAGATTCATTGGGAGAGTCCTTTGAAAATGTAGTCCATCAACAAAGGAGGTAGCTTACAAAACACTCGTTCGACCTATACTTCAGTATTTCTCATCAGTGTGGGATCCGTACCAGATCGGGTTGATGGAGGAGATACAGAAGATCCAAAGAAGAGCGGCGCGTATCGTCACAGGGTTATTTGGTAAGCCTGATAGCGTTACGGAGATGTTTAGCAAACTCAAGTGGCAGACTCTGCAAGAGAGGCGCTCTGCATCGCGGTGTAGCTTGCTGTCCAGGTTTCGAGAGGGTGCGTTTCTGTATGAGGTATCGAATATATTGCTTCCCCCTACTTATACCTCCCGAGGAAATGACGAATGTAAAATTAGAGAGATTCGAGCGCGCACGGAGTCTTTCCGGCAGTCGTTCTTCCGGCGAACCATACGCGACTGGAACAGGAAAGGGAGCTAATGACAGTGGCACGAAAGTACCCTCCGCCACACACCGTTGGGTGACTTGCGAAGTATAAATGTAGATGTAGATGTATGTACAATTAAGGCGAGACAGCTAATGATCTCTTCAGTGTAGATGCTCTAACTCTTATGGAAACCGGCGAAATCCCGCAGGTAATTTGTATCATGGGCACGGAACGCCACATAAGTAGTGTGTCGATAAGTTGAGAATTTGGATCTAACAGGATGCGCGCTGTGGTAGTCCGTGCAATTGCAATGAGCACTGCGTCCAGATGGCGTAGTGGTCAGAGTGTGTGCCTCGTAAGCAGGAGACTCGGCTTCGAATCCCGGTCGGGCATTAATTTTCAATTTTCTTCATTGATTTCAATCATTGCCGGTTCGCAGCCAATATCTGTAATTTCTTTGTGTCTTAATTTTAAATCTGTTATGAGTTTAGCAGTATTTCCCGTTTGTGCCTTGCGCAACAACGGTAATAATGAAAGAAGATATGTATTATCCACGCTGAACATTGAATGTTGCATAATAGTGTTTAATTTGAAGAGGAAGTGCAATCAGCTATAATTTATTACATTGAAGTCATTGACCTGAGTTAATTTTAGTGTACATTATTTTCGTCTTTTGCTAATGTGAACTTGTGAAAGACGCCTGTCCTTTTATATGAACTGTTCTCTCTCTACCCATCGTTTCGCGTGTGAATGATCGACTGTATCCGCTCACATCTTCGCAACTTAAACATAAAACACCATCTCAAGGCTACTCAAATGTCATGCCTAAGTCCGTCCATGAGTGCAATCATAAAACTATCAATTTTTATTAATTTGAGTAAACAAAAATTTAATGCGAGTTCTTCGGCTACGCCTGGGAAAAAGATAATTTAAGGTTTTATTGCGCGGTGAGGTGGTTTGGGGAAGGAGAGGGCGGTGTGGGGTGTTTGCAGCCGATTTATTATTTTTTTTGCACAATTTTTCGATAACTTTTCTACTTCTCTTCCTCAGGTGTTGCGTGATGTTCGAGCTACAACCAAATTGTGAACGGGACACAAGTTGCACGGGCCAAGAGATTGTTTCCCACCGCTGTAAAAGAATAAAGCAAGCACGGATATTTACGTCGTATTAACAGGCAATCCCACATAATAAAAAGAAGTTATAAGTAAGGGGAAAATCACAAGACAGCATCCTCCCCAAAAAACGATTTAGTAAGACCTTAGCTATGAGGTAGAAACAGAACGTAGTTATCCTTTCTGGCGTGGTTTACGGAGACGACACTTTACTTAAGCTAAGGCATCTGAACTTGTTTCTTGCATTATCTGCCACTGCAATTTCTGTTCCTACCTTTACTACACTCTTCCAGGAATTGGTTGGCTGCACCACGATGCTTGTACTGTATCTTCGTATATCTTTCCATACTCACGGGCGAGGCAGTGTACAGCGACAGCTGATTTAGTAGCTGCTTAAGTTTGGTGTTGCGCTTGTGTTCTATACATATTTGTCCAACATTTCTTAAGGTATTTCCAGCATACCGTATGCCTCATTTGCACGATATGCGGTATACAATCGGCTTTCGCTTATATGAATTTTCAGTCAACATAAGGACATTTTAATTTCCTTGGAGGATAGACATTTACAAAATATCCTCCCGATGTTTCCGGAAATGGCTCCGGTATATGGAAGGTAAGTGGTTTCGGTATCTCCTCCATAGGTATCGAATCCAACTGTAAACTGTGTCTGACTGTGTTGTAGGCCTCGCTTGCTCTGTTTTTATCAGTACCCTTTCTTTTTAAGGCCGCAGAGGTTAGTTTGATGCTAGCTGTCTGGAATGCTGATAGATCATTTGAAACATTCTCAGCCCTCTGACAATTTGATGTTAGCAGTGCACCCTTATTGGTTACGCCGTAGAACGTACCTTAACGTACCAGTTGCATTAAAAGCTGTGGTCTGGCGATGGTTGTTCAACAACTGAAACCGGTTTTCTACGATAAACACATTTGCTCTATAAAAACAGCTGCTGTAGTTCTTTACAATCCGATGCTGAACTTAAAGAGACTCAAAAACTGGGATGATATATCACTTCAATAACCTGGTAAAATTACTGTGAAACCTGAGTTTCACCCGGCGTACAAAATGTTCAAATGACTTACGCGACAACCATCGATATTTCGATACACACATACACTGTTCACACTAGCACCACCACATAATCAAGATGACCGACGTCAGAAGCTATCGATAGTGAAATTATTAACCAACGGGTGAGGTAGATTTAATCATGGCCTTATGTTTCTTCAAAAGAGAGAGAGAGAGAGAGAGAAGGATTCCACGGCAGAATTTAAACAACAACTCCCTCATTTATGTATAAGGTCACTTCAAATCATTTAATTTCAGCTGCTTTCTTAATAATTCTATCCCAGTAGCTGCAAGTGCATGTCAGAATCTCCGTGTCGGTATACTCAATAGGATGACGGGTGTTGTGAGCGTGTGACTCTTATGCTCATTGCACGGGACCTCCAAGGTCCAGATTATCTGACTAATATACACTACAGATACGCGCCTGACGCGAACCAAGACCATTCCTTCCGGACACTAAAAACACCCTAGTTTCAGACGGTGGTTGAGACACATATTTCATATTACGTTTCCGCGAAATACGAGCTGTCCCACTGGAAGTGCTTCCCGCATAAGGCAAAGAGACCATAGACTTCGGTGCCATCTCGCCATTATCATCACTCACTCAGTGGACGGTTGGTCGTCAGCGTAATGCGCATCTGATCTGTCTTCCAATATAACAATTCTGAGGAAAGGTGACACAGGATGGGCAACTTCAGCTTACTCTTACGGTATGAGATGACGTGGGCCCAGTGAACAGAGGAACGAAGTACCCCTTCAGTCTTCAAGACGGTTGTGCGGTGGCGCTAGTGTTTGCAGAGTGTGTGTGTGGTTGTGTGTGTGTGTGTGTGTGTGTGTTTGTGTTTGTTTTTATCTTTCCCGAAATGCTCAGCATGCCGTGGTTTTGAATTTCCTAGCACAGTGTTACCTTTCTGCATTCGTGCACACAGGGTGTGCAGTCGTCCAGACATCGGTGATTATCGAAGACATCACCCTGCTCCATTCCTGTAAATTATTTGATAAAATGATTGTTTGCAGCTAACATACGATTTGACTGCTGCCAAAGAAGTGTTTCTTAATTTAAAGCTACATTTTTTATGTACCAGGAACTGGTCTTAGGTTTCGCAGATAGATAACAGAGTTTTCGAGATTTAGAAATGTAAACTTGATGAGGTACGGACATCACACCAAAACTCTATGTTATATTTCAATACCTGAAGACTATATTTGTGTTTTAATTTCCTAGTTTTCTTGTATTTTCACAAACGAACAGACAAACGAAAATTTAGCAGGGTAATGAGTGGAAGCTGTGTACTCTTTTCTTTTAAAACATAGCTTAAATTTCGAGTCACTTGGTTACTGATTCCTAATATTTCCAATAGTGCCATCTCTGTTTACCTTACTTAGCTTCACCGATAACGACTCCTTCAAAATCGAATGGGTAGTTGTGCATTAGATCAGAATCAACAAAAGCTAAATGATGTTTTTGCTGTCTGCTATTTCTTTCCAGATTAAGCTACCTAATTTAGAAGGCTCAGCTTAGTTGACCCTACCTATGTGATAGATCGTAGTGCTTCACAAACCACATTGTGCTTCATGTTCGATATTTATCATTACCATTAAATGATACCATGTTTCTCTTACGTTATATAACACAGAATGGTAGTTTCTAAATTTAATTTTTTTACTAGAATATTTTGAAATTCGCAGATATATGAAACGATACAAAATTTTAATCACTGTTGATTGGTTCGTATTGATATCTGTTTGCGACACATTACCTATCCTACTGTCATGTATGTGGGAACATTTTAATAAGCTTTCAGATCTTTTGTATATCTCATTGTCATTCTCTGCAGACCAACTGACTTCTGGTTCTACAATTTTCCCGCGAATGTGCCAAATTGTAGACTAGTATAATGAAGATGGTCAACGCTGTAAGACATAAGTATCGTCGCAGAAGGATACTTAACATCACAGGGACAAGCAACAGCTTTAAATGTTACTACTATGCCGGCCGAAGTAGCCGTGCGGTTAAAGGCGCTGCAGTCTGGAACCGCAAGACCGCTACGGTCGCAGGTTCGAATCCTGCCTCGGGCATGGATGTTTGTGATGTCCTTAGGTTAGTTAGGTTTAACTAGTTCTAAGTTCTAGGGGACTTATGACCTCAGCAGTTGAGTCCCATAGTGCTCAGAGCCATTTGTTACTACTATGCAACAACTGCGGATAATTTATAGACACGCAAACAGATCAGGAAGAACAAGGAAGGAAGGCTGTGACGAAGCTAAAGGATTTAGCGTATGTCAGTCTGCAGGAAGTGCTGTGAAACTGTGTTGTGTTTTACCAGTTACTGGTTTAGTATAGTACGCAAAGTCATGTTACGTAATAGCGCTGCTAGAAGTAACATTATATAGGACAGTCTGAAGACTGATGCAAAATCTATAGTGTTCACCATCAAAAGCCGCAAAATCAATCAGTACAGCAAATATTGTGCAATATTGTCCGTATACACTATAGCAGGAAGAATACATGATTAAGTTTGTATGAGATTTGCTGGTATACTAGGCGCTAAATTTAGTACACAGAACTGAAACACCGCTGGCCATCGAATCGAGCTAAACTTCAATGACGGATACATCATTTACGTCAGGGTTTACCAATCATAGCGGCTAATGTCAAGTGGGGTACCTGTCACTCGGCGACGTATGTTTTCAACGAGTAAGTGATCTGGAGAACGCGCAGACCACATCAACAGTCCAGGACAGTCAGTAGGGAGATAGATCAGGACAGTATGTACAACATGTGGGTTTCATTTTCGTGTTGAAGGAAACGTCACAGAGACCATAAATAAGGACAAAGCTACCAGCCTTAACACTTCAGAAATATAACTGTTGCTGTCTAAATTACCGGCTGTTCGAACCAGAAATTGTAAAGTAACAATTTTACGCGTAGGCTATATACTTCAACTCGAATTTCGTTCAGAAGCAGTGTTTTTTGTATCCCATGAATGCAGACAATTTCTCGCAATACACAAACGGAATATAATTTAAGTAAAATGTTTTGAATTAGATAGGCAAAGAGGAAGTAGTGCCTAAATTTCGTTTCTCATGTCATAAACTACGGAGAGAGCGAGAGAGATGATCCGTGAAAGAGGAGAGTATTGCCATCTGTTGGGATTAAGTAGGACTCGATAGAGAAGGCGTGCACTGTAGACGAGACTGACATCTGTGAGCGAGTGAGAAAACCTAAGCAGCGGCACCGAGTTTTTATTAAAATCAGCGGCATAGACGCAACTATAAATAAAATTACTCATTGATATGACGTAATAATTTCTTATTCTTAAGAATGTTCTTTGATGTAGAAATGCAGTGTGCTGTGTCTGAGAGTTTAAGGATAAGAAAAAGGGTTTTGTCGTAAAGTTTTAAGGTGGAAAGAGTATTGAGCATTCAAAAACTTACGATAGAATTTTAGTAACGAATGTAGGCTAATTACTTAGAATGTTCAAATATAATTTAAGTAAAATAAATAGGAAGTAAAGGGAAGCAAAGGAAGTGGTTGCATGAAAAATGTGATGAAATCGTAAACAAAATGATTCTTGAAATGACTGACTCAGCACATAGAAAAGCCAAAGCAATCTTCACTGAAATTAAAAGCAAGGATGGTAACATTAAGAGCGCAGTGGTAATCCCACTGTTAAAGGTAGAGGAGAGAGTGGATAGGTGGAAAGAGTACATTGAAGGCCTATGAGGGAAAAGACTTGTCTCACGATGTGATAAAAGAAGAAGCAGGACTCGGTATTGTTCAAATGTGTGTGAATTCCTAAGGGACCAAACTGTTGAGGACATCGGTCCCTAGACTTACACACTACTTAAATTATGCTAAGAACAACACTCACACACACACACACACACACACACACACACACACACATGCCCGAGGGAGGACTCGAACCTCGGGCGGGAGGGGCCGCGCAATTCGGGACATGGCACATCTAACCGCGCGGCCACTCCGTGCGGTGGATCGTTATTAGAAGAGATAGGGAATCCAGTATCAGAACCAGAATTTCAAAGAACTTTGAAAGACTTAAGATCGAATAAGGTAGAAAGGACACATAACATTCCATCAGAATTTTTAAAATCATTGGGAGGAAGTGGCAACAAAACCACTATTAACTTTGGTGTCTAGAATGTACGAGTCTGGCGATAAATAATCTGACTTTCGGTAAAACATCATCAACACGATTCCTAAGACTGCAAGAGCCGATAAGTGCGAGAATTATTGCACAATCAGCTTAACAGCTCATCCATCCAAGGTGCTGACAAGAATAACATTCTGTAGAATGGAAAAGAAAACTGAGGATCTGTTAGATAACGATCAGTTCGTTTTGGGATAGGTAATGGCATCAGAGAAGCCGTTCTGACGTTTCGATTGAAAATGGAAGCAAGACTAAAGAAAAAACAAGACATGTTCACAGGATTTATCGATCTGGAGAAAGCGTTCGAAATTGTCAAATGGTGTAAGGTGTTCCGAAATGCTGAGAAAAATAGGGGTAAGCTATAGGGAAAGACAGCTAATACGCAATGTGTACAAGAGCCAAGACGGTACAATAAGAGTGGAGGACCAACAATGAATTCCTCGAATTAAACAGGATGTAAGATAGGGATGGCGTCTTTCGTCCCTACTGTCCAGCCTATATATCGTAGGAGAAAGACGGAAACAGAAGAAAGTTTCAAAAGTGGAATAAGACTCGTTGATGACATTGCTATAGTGAGTGAAAACGAAGAAGAACTACAGGATGTGCTGAATGGAATAAACAGTCGACTGAGTACAGAATATGAAGAAAAACGAAAGTAATTGAAAGTCTAATGTTAAACTTCTAAACTCGTGTTTGTAAGAGTCTGGTTGGTATTTGAGAATTTAGGAAAACTTATTCTGATATCAAAATTCGTAAGCCTCAGAGGAGGGCAACAGAACTGTGTTAAAATTAAATTTTGACCGGAAGTATGAAAAACACGTGCTACACGATGCGAAATCCAGACTAGCCTGTACATCAAACAACTGGCCTGCGAAAATACATTCGGTTTTCAATGAAATTTACATACTCTGACTGACTGCAAATGAAAACGAGACAGATGTTTTTTAATCTTGCTAAAATTCATTGCATCAGAACTGTTGATGTAATTACACAGCTAATGAACATATAAATTATCGCATCTGACTTCCTGATAAACTGCTTGAAAACTTAGTATATAGCACTTTTCTGAAAACTTTTACTGATATGAAACCTCTGAACTGGTCTGATATTTTCACAAATACATTCCGACAGCCACTGTACCTTGCAGTGGACATGAACGTTCATGATCATTAAATTTGTTCGTCCAAGTACGCACGTCTTTTCTGCAACCAATACGAATGCGTGGTGTCTGTTCGTTTGGACATACCCGAAAGAACAGACACCATGCACTGTCCGCAGCTGTTATTCTTTATATGTAAAGTGCAGGTGGAGAGAGGCAAAAAAAGGAAGGAAAGGGAGGGAATCACTGCTGTCAGCTGCATCGCGACGTTACGCAGAAACTGCGGTGAAGAGTGAAAAATCTGTGCTGGAGTAGGATTCGAACCAGGGATCCCCTGCTTACTAGACAGTACGCTAACCATTGCGCCATCTGGGACACAGCGTTATCAACATTGAGCGGACTATCTGGCCATCCCTCGCAGCTGAGGTACACTCCCATCGAGGCCCACCTATCCGCAGTTCCTTCCATTTCCTCCATATTCGCTCTCTGAGAGTCCCACAGGAGGTCGGACATATCTGGGTATCCGTCCTGAAGAAGGTGGATTCATTGCCCATCTAGGCCTATCAGATCATCAGTAATGCCCTGATGCAGCTGACAGAGTGATACCCTCCCTTTCCTTTCCTTTCTTCCCCTCTCCACCTTCAGTTTACACATAATGTATATATAACAGCTGTAGATTCTGCATGGTGTTTGTTCTTTCAGACATGTCATTTTTGTTTATTCTGATTATTTTCTTATCGTGTTCCACGTTTGTGGGATGGTGGTTGCGGTGTTTTAAGTGCTCTGCTAATGTGGAATGGTTTGTTTCACACTTCCAATACCTAATGCGTTCTTTGTACGGTGTCTTAAAGTTCCTGTATGGCATGCCTATGTATATTTCATTACAACTCTGAAAAAGAAAAAGAAGGTCAAACAAATTTTCTTGAGGAAACTATGATAAAAGAAAATGGCAGACACACATTTAACATTTTCAGAATACCAATGGCCACAGACTGCACTAAGGCATATATGGATTACACAGAAGAAACTATGAAAAATAAAGGAGTACAGTCATACAAAAAGCTAGGAACAAAGGGTATGACACACAGGTGGTTCACAGACTCATTAAAAAAATAAAAACATAAATACAAAACAAACACAACACATTCAAAATTTCCAGAATGCAAGAAAACCCACAAGCTGCAAATTCAAGAACACCCAATACACGTGCACAATGACATCACACAGAAAAAAATCAAATGGTACACTATGACTCGCATATATAAATTAACACACAGAGTGGCAAACGTACTAAAGGAATAGGGCTTTCAAATAGCATGTAGTACTGTCCGAACCCTCCAATGAAATTTAAGCCAATCAACATTCAAGAAAGACAAATTCCAGGTTGGTTCAAATGGCTCTGAGCACTATGGGACTTAACATCTGAGGTCATCAGTCCCCTAGAACTTAGAACTACTTAAACCTAACTAACCTAAGGACATCACACACATCCATGCCCGAGGCAGGATTCGAACCTGCGACCGTAGCGGTCACGCGGTTCCAGACTGAAACGCCTAGAACCGCTCGGCCACAACGACCGGCCCAAATTCCAGGGATCTGGAATATACGGACTTGAACGTCAAAGTTGTGATGCCGTATACAACGTCAAAGCTGTGATGCAATACATATAAGCAAGACATGCAGGAATTGTGAAACACGGTACAAGGATTACACCAGGTGCAGAAAGTTGAAAAATACCACTTGTAGAGCACTTACAAAATTACAGCCTCTATCCTGCAAACACGGAACAAGGTATGAAAATAATCAGAATAAACTACCATGACAAATACCTGATACAAACGTAAGAAAATCAGAAACCCATTGCTGAGAACAAACTTGTAATAAATAACCAAACATACAGCAATACAGACTCACTACTACACTTAATAATACAAATGATAAGATTAAAATCATTTCACTTCCACTTGCCGCCACATTAAAACAAATACATATCCTCTCTCTCTCTCTCTCTCTCTCTCTCTCTCTCTCTCTCCCCTTCTGATCACACACACACACACACACACACACACACACACACACACACACACACACACACGTACACATACATACATACACGCATTCACACGCTAAAAACATTTCACTTATCATCATCCGATCATAGCAAAGCAAATACCAATATATATCACAGTTATCACAAAATTACACTCAATAGTTGGTAATAACGTACGATCTTTGGCAGTAACATTCGACAGTCAGCGACACCAACCAGAACATAGCCTCAAAACAAGTGTTCAGTTCCTAGTGCTGTGAAGGCCGAAAAACAAAATTTCAAATGGGAATTATAAGAAGAAGAAGAAAAGCGCCAAAAGTGGAACAAAAACACAATATGTAGAACAACATCCACGGAAACTGTAAGCAGAATTTTAAATTGTTACTTCATCATAGAAAAGCCAACCACCAGAACTGTTTATAACCTATATATACATCGTCCTAAAATGTAAAATAAAAATATGTACATACTCCAGACCATTGAAGACGCCTTACAAAGAATAAAGGCGAAGCACGTATGACACGAAAATTGTGTTTGATTTAGTTGTAATTATATGGTCCAAAAATAAAAATTATCAACATATCGTAAAATTACACACAACTGAGGACGACAGGACTACAAAAGTTGAAGAATTTTAAGTAATATGAATTGATTTTCAATGCCCTTCTGTAATATAAATTCGAGTCATTAGCGCATGGCTTATGTGCAACTTTAAGCCGGGGTTTCGTAACGGCAAGAATTTTGCGCCTTGTAGTACGTGATGCACCTAACACAGAGCGTCGTCCCCTCGACAGTGATAAAACAGTGAAGGTGTTTTCCAACAGTGCGCAATGCGTACTTTACATCAGGCGTCACAGGCCAACTGGTTATCGACGAATGTAATGCCTTGTACACTGTGTTCTAGGCAAGCAGACTTCTGCAAGTCAGATAATGTTTGTGTGCAAAATGGCTAAAAAGCGAGGTCAAAAGCTAGAAGTGCGTTTCTGTGCTGAGGAAGATAAAATGTCCTCATCGGCCATTATATATTTAGCTACAGGTCTCGTAACATACGGTGACCGGTGCGCAGTGACCAGTTTTCGTCCAAAGAGCTAGGCGAGTTCATTCGTTTGTTCACAAGGGGAGGCCAACAAGCGTTTGCCACTTTGCGGCCGGTCGGCGAGTATAGAATCGATGCACATGCCCTGCTATCTTTCTCAAACGATTTTACAGAAACTATTTGGTAAACACATTTCAATTTTGGTCTACTTGTAGCTTTATATGTCAGGTTTTTTATGATGTGCCCATCATTTCGTTAATGATCATAGTTATTGGGATATTTACGTAGAAGTAAGACACTGCGAGCAATTCGAAAAAGTTTGAACTGAAAAATAGGTGCGACTGGTGCATATTACATAATGTGTTATATATTACGTGAATTTAGCTAAGATACTGAATTTTTCTTTAAACTTCGTTGGGGGTATGTATCTGTCACCAGTCTCGAGAAAATTGATCTGACATAGCGCACTCATTTGCAATATTTCATAAACGGTTTGAGATATCGAAATGATATTTTGGCAAATGATAGCACACAAAGAGGAGAGTATTTCCCCATACGGTTATTATGCAAACCTTCATTATCTAATGTGTTATTCCATTAACTACAAACTTTTCCGATGAAAGAATTTTTGAAACAAGAAATGCTATGGTTTTTGGAACAACGTAAATGAAGTTATTACACGTTTATTCCATACCGAGGATATGCTTTTTCATAAGATGCTGATGTTACTTTTCCTCAGTTCCTCACTTAATAAACTACTGTTTACTCTCACAATTCCATCTGCACAACTTGTTAGTGAGATGGGACTGAGTAAACTCTGCTCAGCTTTGGTAAAAGAAGCAAATTTTAACATGACAGAAAGAGAAATGTGTAGATTTTACTCAAAGTGTCCTACTCATGACTGTTCTCTGTAAGTTAACAAATGAGACGCAAATGAATCGCTGGATTTTCGGCGGAATTGTTTTTAGATACTAAACAAAGAAGAGGTGACAGATCTTCCTGAACAGTCACCATGCAAGTGTTTAGGCTGAGGTGCCCCGGTTAATATTTACCAAAAATGTGAATATAGGCTTCAGTTTATAACGGCACTTCCCCTCCACCGCTCTGAGCGAGCCCCCACCACTGCCACTCTCCCCATGCTCCCCCAGCCGACTGCGCAACTAGCGGCCACGGCATTTTGCGCAATCTACATCAGCAAACCTAGGAGTTTTCTTTTCATTTCTTGCATGCGATCCATCAGTGCAGAACAGTATGTTAGTACTTTGGTTAAAATATTATACTGTTTGAAAACTCTTCCTGGATATCACTTGTGGAATGAATAGTTAATGCGCTTGCGGTTTCATTATTTGAGTAAACACAAATCGGCAACGTATTTATGTCCTGCGTCCCTGCCGATGCAAAACGCCATTCCCTGTTCGGGTGGCGTAAAATTCCCACTACTAGGAAAATCCATCTTTAAGAAGTAAGCCAACCGTGTAGGAAATGTCATCGTTGTGTGGAGTAAGCACCACGTAGGTTGGAGTGTGTAGAAAGAGACCTGAAGTGCATGACGTTCGACTGTTAACCATCTGCGTGTACTTTTCCAGCTTGAAAGTGGAGTAGCAGTGTAAATACGAGGTTGATCGGGGCTACTCCCTTCGTAATCCCTCTGCGTATAGAAGGAGACCGTACAAACTGCACCTTAGCGAACTGATTCGTTTTCACACGGTCTCTAGGACTCTATTAGGATCTCAAGATATGGAAATAGGAAGACACATCTCTCAACCATTTTCGTGGAAATCGAATTCAAAATTTTTGGCGTGCTCATATACTTTGTATCGTGGCTAACATTCAACGAGACCGCAACGAGTAAACGTTTAGTTTCATAGCCGGCCAGGGTGGCCGAGCGGATGCCGGCACGGTAGCTCAGCGTGTTCGGTCAGAGAGCCGGTTGGCCTCTGTAATAAAAAACTGAGTGGAACGATCAACCACCGAACTTGAACAGGGTGTCTTGCGACGTCCGCAACGACCAAACACAGCGATCAATAATGAACAAAATGAAAAAAAAGCGGTTCTAGGCACTACAGTCTGGAACCGCGCGACCGCTCCGGTCGCAGGTTCGAATCCTGCCTCGGGCATGGATGTGTGTGATGTCCTTAGGTTAGATAGGTTTAATTAGTTCTAAGTTCTAGGGGACTGATGACCTTAGAAGTTAAGTCCCATAGTGCTCAGAGCCATTTTTAGTTTCATAAACACGAGGTTTCTGGATCGAATCTCACAGCTAGTAATTTTTTTCCATTCACACATAATTCTAATATCAGAGTTATTATGGCTGTGGAAATTATCAAACTCCTTCCTGGATGCTCTCTCGCTAAACTTATTATGTCTTCATGCTCGTCGTCAAATATATGGTGTCTAGGAAGACTGCTTTCTCGGTTCGCTAGACAAGCATTCAAACAAATCTTATTAATGAGTTTTATCACAAAAAGTAAAATACAGTACTTAACTTTGACAATTACACAGAAATGTCGCTTGCAAAAGATGACATACAAAATAACCAAGCTTCTTTAGTATAACAATTCCAAGATTGTGCTGCATAGATAGTACAAGCAAACTAGTGTTGATGCTTCTATACACGTCGCTAGTCTTGAAGCACCTATTGAACAGGACCATCACCAATCGATCGCGGCGCTCATGTCCTCTTCACATAGGGGTCGGTGCTGTTGCGTTGTCGTCCTGGACGGAGTCCGGTCAGTGTGCGATTCGCTCACTTCTCACAGCTTTCTCTTCCCTGTCGTTCTCGACTGACGTGCCGGCGGTTGACTTTACGCCGTAGTGAAACTGAGTACTCTAATCCTGTAATCAGGTGGAACCTAATCTCGTCTGAAGAAGATGAAACAACATCTTTGGTTCCAGAATGAGACGAGATACTGGTAGAAGTAAAGCTGTGAGGACCGGGCGTGAGTCATGCTTCGGTACTTCAGATGGTAGAGCACTTGCCCGCGAAAGGCAAAGGTCCCGAGTTCGAGTCTCGGTCGGGCACACAGTTTTAATCTGCCAGGAAGTTTCAACTTCTTTGGCTTCTTCAAATAGACCTTCTCCTTCGATATTAGTGCTCCTTGTAGAGCGAGTTGTTTCTCCGCTATCATTTCAAAAGTGCTGCGAAATATTTCTTATTCAGTTTCCACGTAACCTTATGTTGTTATTGCAGAAGAATTCGAAACGATGATATCGTTTTGGAGATAGAACTACTCGCTACACAGGAATCCCACTTTTAATCACACTCTTGAAACTTCACAGCAAAGCGATTTGACTTCAGACTCGGATTCGCTTTCTCCTGCTGTCGAAGTACTGCTCACATCCTTTCATTTACTCATAAAATGAGACATCTTGGAGCGTTGGCAAGTAACATAGATAACATACGAATATAATGTCCTCTGGGTTTGTGTACGTTGTTCCCTTTCGCCCTCCAAGAACCAAAATTCGTTTGCGCACTTGTAGCTTTGTTTGGTGGGTCAAAACTACTGGTCTATCGAGCGGTATCGGAATTCGGACGTGATAATGGCCCAGTGCTCCGCTGCATGGGAACCTGAGGGCAGTCATATTCATCGTGAAGATTCCGGTCCACCACGTCGCTAGGGAGGATAGCCGCATTGTATACCAAACACATCGCAACCACTTCACGTCTTCGCCAGACATCCGAAACGAGCAATGATCTCCCTGCAAGACTTTGTCTCATCCTATATCAATGGTCGAAGACTAGCAGCTACGGATTGTGAAATTACCGTCCCCTGCGTAGGTTGCCGTTAACATTACAATGCCGACGGCTGCATTGGAAGTGATACTGCAATGGGGAAGAATGGACTTCTGATGAATGGCGTCGCACTTTGTTCAGTATTGAATTGTAGTTCTCCACTACCCCCAATGACCATCACTACCCCCAATGACCTGGGGAGAGGTCCCATTCTTCCAAGGTTTTGGAGAGGAACAGCGGTATTACTATGGGACAGTTGGGTATTACTTCTCGGCTGGTCATGAATGAGGGAAATCTGACAGCGAATGGGACTTCACCTGACATCCTGCGACCTCGTCTTTTACCCCACTACGACAGAAACGTAGTGCCATTTTTCAGCAGGACAATGTCCCAATTTATTCCTGTTGTCAAGTATAGCCTCTACCCATACAAACTCGTAGGAACTATCTACTTCAGTTACACTACAAATTACGCCCAACAACAACGAATAAGCAACCAGCAACAGTTTGTTTTCTGTCCGTTCTGAACCGCTTTATGTCCTTTGCACAAATTTCAACTGAAGTTAACTCGGGTTTGGCTAGCTTTCCGTATCTGTAATGATTTGAGCTTCAGTATTTTCTGGCAGCACTTGGAACTTTGGTTCTTTCCCAACACAGCTATGACAGTTTACAACAATAACAGCTATGCTTAGTAGATCTACCCTCCTCCTGTATTTGACCTGCACCCTTTGATACTGACGCCCTTTTTTGTTCTTTCCCACAATGCTCTAACCTAAAATGCCACCCACTCAGTTTCACACAGCCTCTCCTACCCGTGTAGCTGCCTCCTGTGTGCAGTGGAACCCGATAGTTAACAACCATAAGGTGCAAGTTAAGGAAACTGCAGCCTAAACGGACGCGTTATCAACTGTGCTTCTGATTTAGACCGGCCGCTCGGCTCTGTTCCTAAGGTCTGCAACAGGTCCTGTCGACGATGCTAGAAAAGTTAAGCTCTGCCTCCATCTCGTAAGCAAGACTGGTAGTCTTTAGCAATTCAGATAGCCACCTGAGACCAGAGAGAATCTTTTCAAATCTAAAGTGATACACATCATTAATACCAATACGAACCACCCCCAGCAGTTGGCTACACCATATTCCCTTCATAGCATCCGGAGGGACCTATCCCACCTCTTGGACGACTCCCTCGGTATGCACGTAGTGAGCACACTGGATTTCTTCCCTTTCTTGGAAGCAATATTCCTAACAGATGGAGCTCCCAACTGTCAGCAATTCCACCTTCTTTGAATGGCTGGATGATTCAGGCTGAGAGGCGTCCTCTATAACAAGGCATACTGTCTCTGGCTCAAGACCTTCATTGTCCAGCCTGAAGCTTGTTTACTTTTGAATACATTATGGGAGAGGCAGTGATCAATGTCTTACAAATATTTACTATTAAAACAGTCTTGATCGCAATTTATTTATCAAGGTGACCGATTTCGACCACTACTATGGTCATCTTCAGACCTACAAGTTGTATACAAAGCTTTAATTAGAGGGCTACATACATTAAAGAAAACACATAAAGTTATAAAGCTATAAAGGGATGAATTACCATTGAGTAGTGAAACACGTATGTATTCAGTAGCAGCGATGGCGAGGCATGACAGAATCTCTGACCAGAGAGTTATTTATCGTTGCCAGTCTGCGCTTGATCGCGCGTGATTGCAGTAGTTGTACGTAGCGAGTCGCGAGAGCATGTAGTTCAGTTGCGAGTCGGAAGTCGTGTGTGAGGAGACGGCGGGCGTCGACATGGGTCTCTGGTCACGGTTCGGGACGAGGTATATTGTTAAATAAGGTAATGAAGCAGCATTGCGCTCAGCCAATAACATCTGTTAATTGTAAATAATTTGTTCAAGAAATGCCCCAATAATAATTTTGTTTTCAAAGCAATCTTTTTTTTAGAAAAGAATCATTCCAATTGAAACAATATTTCCTATGCTTTTCCTCCCACAATCAATTTATCAGATTAATTATTGCACAAGGCCTAAGGTCAGCGATGCTGCCCTTCAATTTATCAGGTTAATTATTGCACAGGGCCTAAGGTCAGCGATGCTGCCCTTATAAAATTTATCAGGGTGATCTTAACGTTAATTTTGTTGGGACTTAACATTTTTGCACATTTTTATTATCATTGAGTTTTATTACTGTGGGAAGCTAACATTTGGCACTATTCGCAATTCTATTCAATTCTTTTCATTTTCATATTTTTACAGGGAGGTTACACTTGGCTCCCATTTATATTTAATAAATAAATTTCATTCATTTTTGTGGGGAGGTTACAGTAGGAACCTCTTTCTGTTGGAGAATCACTACTGCAGAAACCAGTGCACGTCTTACTATATATAATGGAGGCTCCACCCACTTCTGACGGCATGATGTCATTACTAACCAATGAGTTATAAGTCGAATTACAATTTAAAATTTCTTAGTTAAAAGAACATTGTCAAGAATTAAAAATAAATACACACTAAACTTAGCTTATTAAACAGCTATTGTCAATTAAGAAGCGTTTAAAATATTTAAATATGTAGGATAAATGAACTTCGGTTTGGCAGTACAAGGGTTGCCCTCTCAAGGTCTGTTAGTGAACCATTTGGAACCACTGGTTGCCATGTTGAAGTTGGACGCCGTTCCAAAGATGAGACAGAAGGCTTCTTTCCACTGAAGTTGTTGTAAAGTCGATAGGTGAACTAGTGGTTGCCATGGTGAGGACAAACGCCAGTGCAAAGATGTGGCAGCAGGCTTCTTTCCAAGGAAGTCGTTGCGAAAGTGGAATGGCGAAGACTGTCACGTCAGACGATGTATTATTGAGCAGCAACATGTCTTTATTGTGAAACGTCCCCTTTGAACAATTTATACACGACTGTGCTTAAACTGACACACAATATTTTTAGCGCAACGCAATCTGACTATCAAAGATCCCTGCAAAAGAATGGCCCTGAGTAACATTAAACTATACCTTTCAGAAATCACTTACCTCACAAAAATCTTCATTACTCGAACTACTGCAATACAGCGAGCGCCACTACTGCCAGCTAAATAAAAGATTCAAACTACGGAAGGCACTAACTACTGATAGGGATGGTTAGCAAATGAAAGATATTAATAGAGAACAAACAATATATTTACCTTAATAGTCATAATATGTATAGCAGTTCATGACAAATTACAAAACTCCGCCATTTCTCTCCCCACATCCACCACTGCTGGCGGCTCACCTCCAACTGCGCAACGCTCCGCGCTGTTCACATCCAGCTGCCGCTGCCCAACACTACAATGGCAAACAACAATGCAAACTAGCCACAGACTGCACACAGCACAGCCAGAGCGCTACGTAACGTTGCCAATAAGAAAACATAAACAGCCTACTTACATAGCCCCCATGCTCCCCACAAAAAATTTTACAAATTGTTTTGGGCACTGGCCAATACAGATTTGAAAATTTTTTCGTAATTACAGTAAGAAAAACATCAAATGCACACACTTATTAAAACAATGTTGGTCAAAAGCTAAAATTTTCTCACAGTCCTTAAAGACAGTCCTGATCATTCATCACAGTGAAACTGCCGTTTCTTTTCTCAAAGTCTGAGCAGTAAAAGACAATGCACACGGAAGTAGTGGATTTCCATGCAGTCTTGAAGAAGTAGTGTTGCCCTTCGAAAGCTAAGTTCTGCAGAAGTCAATGTACTTACCTCATGATACACCAAATTTCAAGTAAACCAAAATGTTGCATTAAAATCTCATTAGCAGTACTGGTAAATGTTCTAAGTATGTGAGCCTTATAGTCGTTACGTAATCGTGCAACTAACAAGCAAGAATGTACACACACAATAACACTGTGACGTCTGTTCACTATAACAATGCATTCGTAATTTCTGTTTAAAAATGTTCCCTTGGTTCTTGACTGGACATTTAACTTCAAACATTGTTGCATGTTAACAGTTTCTTAAGTCTGACAAAGCATACTAGCAATGTAAAGTGAAAAGTTATATGGCAAAGACAAAGTTAAAAAGCAGATTATCTTTCAATAAACGGTTTTACATGTGAAATGTGGTGTAAACCTTTATTCTTCCTAGTACGCAGAGTTTCAACTTTAACGCAATTATCATGTGGTATTCGTCGGTAAAGAAAACTGGAATTTTTCTCAAGGTTAGCGTCTATGTTATTTTTCCCTGAGCCAGCCGGCGCACGCGGCTGCCTGTGCTGCGAGTCATTGTCTGTTCCTTTGTTGGCGCGCGTCGTTATTGGGATTTGGAGACCTACAAATTCACCTCCTCGAGAGGGCCCTGCTCTGTTTGAATCCCGTCAGATCTGATGCAATTCAGGTCTGTCGTTACGATCATATCGTCTGTCGTCATGTCGGTAGATTCCATAGTATCTTTCTCGTCGGTCACTGGTGGAGAATTTCTCCCTGAATCGTAACTGCGCGCTGGACCGTTGCATCTGAAGTTATTCTGTCTCCCTTGATAATAATTATTTTGGTTCCCATATTGTCTGTTTCTCTGATTGTCTCTGTGATAGTCATTACCGCGGAGAGGTGATCTTTCCCTGTAATTATTACTACTCTGCCAACGGTTGTCATACGGGTGGTGTCTGTTTTGGTCACAATATGTATTGTGAGAATAGCCTTGTCGTGTCCAGTTATTATTTCTTTCATTGCGGAATTGTGACAGATGTGACCTGTAATTGTTGTGCTCCTGTTTCCGCGTTCCCCGATTGTCAGTGTCAATTTCCAGTTCTTGTAACAGTCCCTGAAAAGCTTCAATGTCTTCTTTGCAACGTCCTGCTAAAATAATATGCCGTAAATGTTCAGGTAATTTGATTAAGCAAATGCGGATGAGTTCTGAGGGGCTGTATGGGTTTGAAAGATACTGATTCTTATGCAACATGTCTTCAAAATATTTCACAAGACTGGAAAATTCAGATTGTTCGAAACGTTTCGTCATTATAATGCCATGTTTTACTCGGTCTTGTGTGGCTTGAGACCAATATGCTGAGAGGATGGCATGGTAAAATTCTCCTTCACTGTGGCAATCGTGAATGACCGATCGCATTCTTACAGCTGGTTCATTCTCTAAGTAGCCACACATAAATTCTAATCTGTGTTCTAACGACCAGTTGGGAGGAAAACAGTGAGAGAATTGATGGAGCCATTCTTGTGGATGAATGTCGTTGCCAGAATTCTTAAACGTTTTGAATTTACGTGTAGTAATGAACAGCTTATAGTCAAAATCATCGTGTCGGCGAGTAGCATATCGGTCATTGTTACGTCGTGTCGGCGGTTCCATCTCAAAATTCGGTGCACATTGCCAATTTCTTTCATAATTTCCGAAATGCGCTGTGTTATTATTTTGTGGCTGTTCCGCATTTCTATGTCCCTCTTCCTGTATTGGGGCGCGAGTGTCCTCTGAAATACGTAATTCTTGTATTACCTATGTCAGCTGATCTTGTACTTCCCGGATATCTCTTTGGTGTTGCGTATTAGTTTGATTCAGATTTTGTTTCAGTTTCCTAATTTGTTCGCTCTCTTCTGTATCAGTGATGGCTACAGGTCTTGTGTCATTCAGATCATCATCTACCTTTGCAGATAAGTTAGTGAACTGATCCGAAAGTTCGGCTACTTTCTCCGATAATGAACTAATTTCCTCCATGTGTCTTTCTGAACAAATTTTCAGAGTATCTACTGTGTACTTCAAGTTTTCTTGAGTTTTTGCAAGTTGCGTAACCGAATCGATAGATGCAACTGAGTCAATTTTAGCTTGCAGGGTCTCATGATTTTGATGAACAATAGTTTGCAGTTCTTTTATGGCTGCTTCGTGATTCTGTAATGCATTTTCATGCCGCGAAAAAATAGGTTGAAAATGCTCACAAATTTGTGTATTTACGTCACTACAGACTTTTTGACATTTCGATTCAATGTTATGTAACTCAGTAGTTAAATCTTCACGTGTTTGTTCAAGCATGGTGTGAAGATTTTGTTCCATTGCGTCCAACTGTTGCTGTGTTTGTCTCTGGTGTTGTTCCATTGTGTCTAACTTTTGAAGATTTTGTTCCATTGTGTCTAACTTTTGAAGCTTTTGTCCCATTTTTTGCATTAATTGTAATAACAATGCACTGGTGTCTGAAACATGTTCCTCAGTGCTATTCGGCAATGCATTTGTACCGGCAATATTCGCAGTTTGAAAAGCAGAAAATGTGTCTTGACTTATTTGAGAAAAGGGTGAGGACGCAAAACCTGAATCTACAGTATTTGCAAGATTGTGTCCTGTCATTTCGGATTCCTGAGGCAAGCTGTTGCCGACCGATCGATCGATAATGCTACCCTGTTCACTAATTGTTTCACTGTCTACACCATTGTTTGCAGCCCGCTCCATTTCCCTATGCACAGTTACCAAATTACTACTTTGAATGTCTGTTAATTCATTACACAGTGGTGCTGGCAAGCTACGCTCGTCGTCACTATTATTTCTCAGTTTACTTTGGAGCCTAGTGTTACGTTTTTCACACGCCATTATTGTCACAATATTTCACACGATAACACAGAAAAACACAATTTGAAGAGCAAAAATAAGAGAACACATTAACATAGCACTGAAAATAATATCTAGTTAATTGCAGCTGCGAAATACTTGGTGCAAATCTACATGCATGCCACAACTGTTTTACTGTACAACAATGAAAAACTACAACTACAAAGGAAACTCTCTCTATGATTACGCGCTATCAATAAACAATAGCTACACTAATTACACAAACTACAAGAAAAAAAATCAGAAGATTCCAGTGAGGTATCCTCGGCTAAGGGTCGACATATGAAACGTCCCCTTCGAACAATTTATACACGACTGTGCTTAAACTGACACACAATATTTTTAGCGCAACGCAATCTGACTATCAAAGATCCCTGCAAAAGAATGGCCCTGAGTAACATTAAACTATACCTTTCAGAAATCACTTACCTCACAAAAATCTTCATTACTCGAACTACTGCAATACAGCGAGCGCCACTACTGCCAGCTAAATAAAAGATTCAAACTACGGAAGGCACTAACTACTGATAGGGATGGTTAGCAAATGAAAGATATTAATAGAGAACAAACAATATATTTACCTTAATAGTCATAATATGTATAGCAGTTCATGACAAATTACAAAACTCCGCCATTTCTCTCCCCACATCCACCACTGCTGGCGGCTCACCTCCAACTGCGCAACGCTCCGCGCTGTTCACATCCAGCTGCCGCTGCCCAACACTACAATGGCAAACAACAATGCAAACTAGCCACAGACTGCACACAGCACATCCAGAGCGCTACGTAACGTTGCCAATAAGAAAACATAAACAGCCTACTTACAATTGAAACGATTTTCAATGTGTAGGCTGCAATAATCTTTAGCTGACATGCATACTACATGCAGCACAAATACGATACGAAGTAGTTGTCCATATATATGAAATATGGTCTATGAAATTGGTATGTAAATTACATGTGACAATTTTTAAAAGGCATCGCTATTCCTTAAGTTATATGCCAGTCTTATAATTTTACATTGTAATTTTATTTCACCAAATATTATTTTATGACTGACTATCTGTTATAGAATTTTTGCTTATATGCTTTTAGACTGCATATTGCTAATTCACATCCTTTTATTTTTGACACTATGGCTCATAATATTATAATTTTAAATTCCTTCCATTTTCATTATTTTTATTTGTTTATAGGACTGGCATATAACTTAAGGAATAGCGATGCCTTTTAAAAATTGTCACATTAATTTACATACCAACTTCATAGACAATATTTCATATATATGGACAACTACTTCGTATCGTATTTGTGCAGCATGTAGTATACATGTCAGCTAAAGATTATTGCAGCCTACTCATTGAAAATCGTTTCAAGAAAGACATGTTGCTGCTCAATAATACATCGTCTGACGTGACAGTCTTCGCCATTTCACTTTCGCAACAACTTCGTTGGAAAGAAGCCTGCTGCCACATCTTTGCACTGGCGTTTGTCCTCACCATGGCAACCATTAGTTCGCCTATCGACTTTACAACAACTTCAGTGGAAAGACGACTTCTGCCTCATCTTTGGAACGGCGTCCAACTTCAACATGGCAACCAGTGGTTCCAAATGGTTCACTAACAGACCTTGAGAGGGCAACCCTTGTACTGCCAAACCGAAGTTCATTTATCCTACATATTTAAATATTTTTAGCACTTCTTAATTGACAATAGCTGTTTAATAAGCTAAGTTTAGTCTGTATTTATTTTTAATTCTTGACAATGTTCTTTTAACTAAGAAATTTTAAATTGTAATACGACTTATAACTCATTTGTTAGTAATGACATCATGCCGTCAGAAGTGGGTGGAGCCTCCATTATATATAGTAAGACGTGCACTGGTATCTCCAGTAGAGATTCTCCAACAGAAAGAGGTTCTTACTCAATGGTAATTCATCGTTTTATAGCTTTATAACTTTATGTATTTTCTTTAATGTATGTAGCCCTCTAATTAAAGCTTTGTATACAACTTGTAGGTCTGAAGATGACCATAGTAGTGGTCGAAATCGGTCACCTTGATAAATAAATCGTGATCAAGACTTTTTTTAATAGTAAATATTTGAAACTTGTTTGTCGGAAAAACTGGGGAGGCCTTTCGATTGTCCTCCAGGAAGCGTTTTGCTGTCGGCCCCAGAAAGCTTGCTGCTTGTTGCTTGTTACAGCTTGAAGTGACCTCCCACTCGGCCATGGGTAAGGCTCAACCTCCTTGCTGGCAATAACCAGGGTGGCCAATTACGTTAGTGGACTGATCGGGGGCACTTGGGACGCGTTGGACGTGCTTTGGATCCACAAGTCTGGCCTCACAGTGACGCTGATTGACAAAACCTTTATGCTGCATGAGTAAAGCCAGCACCGCCTGAGGCTGTGAGCGAAGTGACACCAAAAGAGCTCGCTCCGGGTCACAGAAATTGTAGTCCATATCCACACTAGTGACGTCAGAACTACATACTACACAGTTTTTGAAACGCAAGATTGATCGCAGCAAATACACAAACACACAATATACTTAAAATTAAACTGCAAACCGCACAGGTAAATCAAAATATGTCGCTTCTAGTTAGGTGTACAAAATTCACAAACGAATACGTCGTTGCAGGAACGGAAGCTGCCATCTAACTAATGTGTTTATCCACTGTAACTAACTGTTCACACAAATACAAACGTTTTTGTACTTTCAACATTGCAGCACAGTCAGCAATCGTGATAATCTAATATATAAGAAACTATCAGCCTCGATTGTGGTAATTAAACCAACCTTTACCTAGATTTCAGCCCAAATAATTGAGCCTTCTTCAGAAGATGTACCTGAATCTTTAATTTCTCTAAGAGGGCATGGTCTAGAAATAAAACAGCCTGTATAGGCGTAGTCACATTTTAAAAATGCGGTACGTAAGTACTAGCCGGCCGGAGAGGCCGTGCGGTTCTAGGCGCTACAGTCTGGAACCGAGCGATCGCTACGGTCGCAGGTTCGAATCCTGCCTCGGGTATGGATGTGTGTGATGTTCTTAGGTTAGTTAGGTTTAAGTAGTTCTAAGTTCTAGGGGACTGATGACCTCAGAAGTTAAGTCCCATAGTGCTGAGAGCCATTTGAACCATAAGTAATAAGTCAACTCTAAGACTTAAGCTCTGGTGTGCGCCTCGTCTCCATGGAGGCGTTATCTAGTCCTACTTCGTTTGACGTGAGCTCCCGAGGCCCCCCGCTCGGCGCCCATGGAGACGAGGCGCACGCCAGAGCTTAAAGCCATTTGAACCATTTCATCCGATCACTGTTCCAATAACGACACACAGACGGCAGGTGGCAACCTAGCAATGGAGGGCAGGAAACAGAACAGTCGTTGTCGTAGTGTGGAAACGGTGTGATTTATCTGACGTCCTGAAGGGCATCATGACTCGGTCTTGGGGCACGGGTGTAAGCATTTCTGAATAGGCTGTTTGTAAACATGTTGCGTGCCGCCGTGGTTAAAGTATTCCGTGCATGGTAAATGGGGTGAACGATGGCTGTGGAGATGTGTACGGGCAAACAGACGTGCTAGTGCTGATTACTGACCACACATATGAACCTGGGGGCTACCACCAGTGTCTTTTCAACGACAACTCGGCGAACGTTGTTGCATGTGGACCTCCGCAGCAGGGCCTGGTTCATGCACCCATGCTGACTGCTGTTCATCGGCGACAAAGGCTGGAATTTGCACCCCACGAGTTAACTTTACAGATAAACCACCTTTTTAATGCTCCATCGGTGTGACGTGTAAAGGCAAACATCTTGCAACAATAGTCGGAAGGGTCTAGGCCGGAGTAGGTAGCGTTATGGTTTGGCAAATGCTTTCGTGGTATTCCCTCGGTGATATCGTCATTCCAGAAGGCACACTCGATCAAGACACGTATGCATCTATCCTTGGGGACCATGTCCACCGTTACATGCGGTTTGTTTTTCCTCAGCACTATGGCATCTAATAGAAGAGTGCGTGCTAAGTTCTAAGATCACCTGAATGAATTTACCGTACTCTCATGGCCATTAAACGCCCCGGATTTAAATACAATCGAGAATCTGTGGGACCTCCGCGATCGAGCTGTTCGCCCAACTGCCCCTCAACCAAGAAACGTAGCGCATCTGGCTACCGCACTGGGGTCAGCATAGCTCCACATTCCTGTCAGTACCTTCAACATTCTCACTGACTGTCTTCCTGTTGGATTCGTGCTGGAAAAGGTGCTTACTGATGCTTTTGACAGGTGATCACATTAACGTGACTGGGCATTATACACTATGTGATCAAAAGTATCCGGACACCTGGCTGGAAATGACACAAGTTCGTGGCGCCCTCCATCGGTAATGCTGGAATTCAGTATGGTGCTGGCCCACCCTTAGCCTTGATGACAGCTTTCACTCTCTCAGGCATACGTTCAATCAGGTGCTGGAAGGTTTCTTGGGAATGGCAGCCCATTCTTCACGGAGTGCTGCACTGACGAGATGTATCGATGTCGGTCTGTGAGGCCTGGGACGAAGTCGGCGATCTAAAACATCCCAAAGGTGTTCTATAGGGTTCATGTTAGGACTCTGTGCATGCCAGTCCATTACAGGGACGTTATTCTCGTGTAACCACTCCGCCACAGCCCAGATGCAAGCCGCCCCCCCCCCAATGAAATACATTACCACACCATAACACCAACGCCTCCGAATTTTACTCTTGGCACTACACATTATGGCAGATGCCGTTCACCGGGCGTTTGCCATACCCACACCCTGCCATCGGATCGCCACATTGTGTACCGTGATCCGTGACTCCACATATCGTTTTTACACTGTTCAACGGTCCAATTTTTACGCTCGTTTCACCAAGCGAGGCGTCGTTAGGCATTTATCGGCGTGATGTGTGGCTCATGAACAGGCGCTCGACCATGAAATCCAAGTTCTCTCACCTCCCGCCTAACTGTCATAGTACTTACAGTGGATCCTGAAGCAGTTTGGAATTCCTGCGTAATGACTACTGAGGTCCCTGATACAGAGTACCTGGTAGTAGGTGGCTGCTCAATGTACCTAATATGACAGACGTATGTTTTGGGAGTGTCCGGACACTTTTGATCACACAGTGTATACTGGCAGAAACCTCTTATCAAAACAACGCGTTATATAGATAATTAGAAAATATTTCTCACTATAGTGTCTTCTCCACTGATTTATGTTATCTGTTAACATTGAGTACGCATTGAAAGCCCAATTTGATTTCAGACTTCCTGCTGTAGTGGTGCCAGCTGTACACAAGCCACTCAGGGTATTTTCTCCCCCGCAAGACTCGGCTGACAGAGTCGCGTATTTTCTGCGGGGACTTGCAGTGAAATGGAAATCAACAGTGAACAACAACGTCAGAACGAGGTTGGCCACGGCGCCACAGGGACCGAGCGCGGCGTCCGGGTAGAATTTTGTGCCCAATTCGCTGCGAAGCGGACTATTGTTCCGCCGGTCCCCTGCTGCAGCCGTCGCCGGGGCACGTACCGGGCCGTTTCTTCGCTTAACTCGGTTATGACGGCGCGCCGGTTGAGGTCTGCTAGTGCTGGTGTCGCGTTAAAAGCTGGGCCGCGGCGGCGGGGCGGCACGCCAGCGAGGTGAGCGGGCGCAGAGCAGCGCCGCGCGGCCAGTCACCGCCCGTGTCTGCCCTGCCCCGCTAGCTCTGCTCTGCTCTGCTCTGCTGCAAACTTGGTTAGAGGTGCCGACGGCTAACAGCGTTAAGCCTGTCTGAGAGGGCGAGAGCGCCACGCGCAAAATTAAACGTCGGTTGAGAAAGCATCTTCCCACCGCCTGCGACACTTTCTCTGCCGAGCGCAGGCGCCTGGAGTGTCTTCGGGCGCACGTCTCTGTGGTTTCCGACCAGACAGCCAGATTCATACTATTCATCCCACTCTCACAGTGTCTTTACTTGTAACTTGAATGTTCACACACACACACACACACACACACACACACACACAGGGTGTTACAAAAAGGTACGGCCAAACTTTCAGGAAACATTCCCCACACACAAAGAAAGAAAATATGTTATGTGGACATGTGTCTGGAAACGCTTACTTTCCATGTTAGAGCTCATTTTATTACATCTCTTCAAATCACATTAATCATGGAATGGAAACACAGAGCAACAGAACGTACCAGCGTGACTTCAAATAATTTGTTACAGGAAATGTTCAAAATGTCCTCAGTTAGCGAGGATACATGCATCCACCCACCGTCGCATGGAATCCCTGATGCGCTGATGCAGCCCTGGAGAATGGCGTATTGTATCACAGCCGTCCACAATACGAGCACGTAGAGTCTCTACATTTGGCACCGGAGTTGCGTAGACAAGAGCTTTCAAATGCCCCCATAAATGAAAGTCAAGAGGGTTGAGGTCAGGAGAGCGTGGAGGCCATGGAATTGGTCCGCCTCTACCAATCCATTGGTCACCGAATCTGTTGTTGAGAAGCATACGAACACTTCGACTGAAATGTGCAGGAGCTCCATCGTGCATGAACCACATGTTGTGTCGTACTTGTAAAGGCACATGTTCTAGCAGCACAGGTAGAGCATCTCGTATGAAATCATGATAACGTGCTCCATTGAGCGTAGGTGGAAGAACATGGGGCCCAATCAAGACATCACCAACAATGCCTGCCCAAACGTTTACAGAAAATCTGTGTTGATGACGTGATTGCACAATTGCGTGCGGATTCTCGTCAGCCCACACATGTTGATTGTGAAAATTTACAATTTGATCACGTTGGAATGAAGCCTCATCCGTAAAGAAATGCACTGAAATAAGGATTGACACATTGTTAGATGAACCATTCGCAGAAGCGTACCCGTGGAGGCCAATCAGCTGCTGATAGTGGCTGCACACGCTGTACATGGTACGGAAACAACTGGTTCTCCCGTAGCACTCTCCATACAGTGACGTGGTCAACGTTACCTCGTACAGCAGCAACTTCCCTGACGGTGACATTAGGGTTATCGTCAACTGCACGAAGAATTGCCTCGTCCATTACAGGAGTCCTTGTCGTTCTAGGTCTTCCTCAGTCGCGAATCATAGGCTGAAATGTTCCGTGCTCCCCAAGACGCCGATCAATTGCTTCGAACGTCTTCCTGTCGGGACATCTTCGTTCTGGAAATCTGTTTCGATACAAACGTACCGCGCCACGGCTATTCCCCCGTGCTAATCCATACATCAAACGGGCATCTGCCAAGTCTGCATTTGTAAACATTGCACTGACTGCAAAACCACGTTCGTGATGAACACTAACCTGTTGATGCTACGTATTGATGTGCTTGATGCTAGTACTGTAGAGCAATGAGTCGCATGTCAACACAAGCACCGAAGTCAACATTACCTTCCTTCAATTGGGCCAACTGGCGGTGAATCGAGGAAGTACAGCACATACTGACGAAACTAAAATGAGCTCTAACATGGAAATTAAGCGTTTCCGGACACATGTCCACATAACATCTTTTCTCTATTTGTGTGTGAGGAATGTTTCCTGAAAGTCTGGCCGTACCTTTTTGTAACACCCTGCATATATATAAACACATGAAACGCCAGATTTATACTATTCATTCCACTCTCACAGTGTCTTCACTTATAACTTTAATGTTCACACACATACACACACACATATACAGGGTGGTCCATTGATAGTGACTGGGCCAAATATCTCATGAAATAAGGATCAAACGAAAAAACTACAAAGAACAAACTCGTCTGGCTTGAAGGGGGAAACCAGATGGCGCTATGGTTGGCCCGCTAGATGGCGCTGCCATAGGTCAAACGGATGTCAACTGCGTCTTTTTTAAATAGGAACCCCCATTTTTTGTTGCATATTCGTGTAGTACATAAAGAAATATGAATGTTTTAATTGGACCACTTTTTTCGCTTTGTGACAGATGGCGCTGTAATAGTCACAAACGTGGAAGTACGTGGTATCACGTAACATTCCGCCAGTGCGGACGGTATTTGCTTCGTGATACATTACCCGTATTAAAATGGACCATTTACCAATTGCGGAAAAGGTCGATATCCTATTGATGTATGGCTATTGTGATCAAAATGCCCGACTGGCGTGTGCTATGCATGCTGTTCGGTGTCCTGGACGACATCATCCAAATGCCCGGGCCGTTTGCCGGATAGTTACGTTATTTAACGAAACAGGAAGTGTTCAGCCACATGTGAAACGTCAACCACGACCTGCAACAGATGATGATGCCCAAGTAGGTGTTTTAGCTGGCTAATCCGCGCATCAGTAGCAGACAAACTGCGCCAGAATCGGGAATCTCAAAAACGTCGGTGTTGAGAATGCTACATCAACATCGATTGCACCCCTACCATATTTCTAAGCACCAGTAATTGCATGGCGACGACTCTGAACGTCGTGTAGAGTTCTGCCACTGGGCACAAGAGAAACTACGGGACGCGTTCTATTTTGCGACGAAGCGTCATTCACCAACAGCGGTAACGTAAACCGGCATAATATGCACTATTGGGCAACGGAAAATCCACGATGGCTGCGACAAGTGGAACATCAGCGACCTTCGCGCGTTAATCTATGTTGCGGCATTATGGGAGGAAAGATAATTGGCCCACATTTTATCGATGGCAATCTAAATGGTGCAATGTATGCTGATTTCCTACGTAATGTTCTACCGATGTTACTACAAGATGTTTCACTGTATGACAGAATGGCGATGTACTTCCAACATGATGGATGTCCGGCACATAGCTCGCGTGCGTTTGAAGCGGTATTGAATTGCATATTTCATGACAGGTGGATTGGTCGTCGAAGCACCATACCATGGCCCGCACGTTCACCGGATCTGACGTCCCCGGATTTCTTTCTGTGGGGAAAGTTGAAGGATATTTGCTATCGTGATGCACCGACCACGCTTGACAACATGCATCAGCGCATTGTCAATGCAAGTGAGAACATAACGGAAGGCGAACTACTCGCTGTTAAGAGGAGTGTCGTTACACGTATTGCCAAATGCATTGAGGTTGACGGACATCATTTTGAGCATTTATTGCATTAATGTGGTATTTACAGGTAATCACGCTGTAACAGCACGCGTTCTCAGAAATGATAAGTTCACAAAGGTACATGTATCACATTAGAACAACCGAAATAAAATGTTCAAACGTACCTGCGTTTTGTATTTTAATTTAAAAAACCTACCTGTTATCAACTGTTCGTCTAAAATTGTGAGCCATATGTTTGTGACTATTACAGGTCCATCTATCACAAAGCGAAAAAAGTTGTCCAACTAAAACATTCATATTTCTTTTACGTACTACACGAATATGTAATAAAAAATGGGGGTTCCTATTTTTAAAAAACGCAGTTGATATCCGTTTGACCTATGGCAGCGCCATCTAGCGGGCCAACCAAAGCGCCATCTGGTTTCCCCCTTTAAGCTAGACGACTTTCGTTCTTTGTAGTTTTTTCGTTTGATTCTTATTTCGTGAGATATTTGGCCCGGTCACGATCAATGGACCAGGGTGGTCCATATATATATATATATATATATATATATATATATATATATATATATAAGCACATCAAACGCAGTTAAACCATCTACGGGACGAGTTTCATTGTGAACATACTCTGCGGATAGTCCCTCGGCTAAAAAAAATCGCGCTGTTGAAGTAGGGTATACACTCATGACACAGCGCTATCTTGACCTGGCTGCAATAATTTTACAGGAGTGAGTCAATAAATAAGCCATCAACACCAAAATACCGCAAAGCGTTTTAAATTTGGCGCCTATACTCATCTAGAAGGTGGCAGCGCGTTTCGCGTGGAAAGCAGCCGATGCACAATATTCTGCGCCCAATAGTTAATGATCTACAATTAGACCAAGATGGCAGGTGTGTTAGGAGTGTGTGCCTGACTACAACAACGCAATTTCTGTTAAGCAAGGGACTATCCACAGAGCACGTCCAAAGTGAAATTCGTCACGCATATAGTTTAAACTGTCTTTCAGGGAAATCTGTTTTCAACTGGGTACAGGAGTCCAAGAAAGGACAAGAAAAATCACAAACAGAATTCGTCCTGGCCCTTATTATCCATTGATGGCACATTGTGTTGTGGACTGGGGGCGTCCACCTCCATGAAAATCAAGCTGCTGCTGAAACAGACGGATGCGTGGGTTCTAGGACAGCGCACACACAGTGAAAGTAACACTTAAGCGAATAGTAAAATATGTTACTCAAGTTTGGTACCCTGGTTACAGCAATTATAGAAAGAAGATTTAGCTTATCTACCCCACGTTGATTACAGATCCATGAACACAACTAAGTAATGGTGGAAGTAAACTAGTCTCCTGTCTTGATGCACTACTCCAAGAACAGCTCCAAACTAACAGTACTCAGTTAAATACTAGGCAGGCGGTCGCTGTCCATACAAGATAATTCTATTCACTGTTCCATTTTTATTGAAGACTAACTAACCGCTGCCTACTACTGTTTCTACCTCACTCGACGACTTAAAGACTTGAAGACACGTCGAACGTTCTGCAGGAGTTCTCTAGCCGGACTCGGACTGACCAACAACTTGCAGCTCCCGATTTCACTGCACTAGAATGTTCACTGGCATCGTACGAAATCACACTCGTGGCCTCGGACAGAATCTACGAGGGCTACGTTAAAAGTCTTGAGCAAACATTAATGGAGTGTGTTCACTGATAATAGATCTGCACACCGCCTCCAACCGGCTACTGGCAACTCTTGCCGATAATCTTCACACAACAAAACGGCAATAGAGTTCAGTCTCCCAATATCGGATAAAGTCTCATGAAAACACCACACTCCAATATTCATAGTAACAAATGAAATTTATTGGTGTTTATCAACTCTATTCAAGCGGCCACTTTCAGTACCATCTCCAGCTAGCTAATCACACCGCGCTCTTCTCTGAGGCCTACTTTTACCGAACAAATCGCCATTCAAAAATCGGCAACACTAGCCGGGAAAAGTTGGAAAGTGCCCAAGCCGAATTTGATGCCTGTGTATGCGAAGACACTTTTGAATTGCCCGCATCTCGTGGTCGTGCGGTAGCGTTCTCGCTTCCCACGCCCGGGTTCCCGGGTTCGATTCCCGGCGAGGTCAGGGATTTTCTCTGCCTCGTGATGGCTGAGTGTTGTGTGCTGTCCTTAGGTTAGTTAGGTTTAAGTAGTTCTAAGTTCTAGGGGACTGATGACCGTAGATGTTAAGTCCCATAGTGCTCAGAGCCATTTTTGAACACTTTTGAATCCTTTGTGAGCTTTACGTTCCGGATTAATAACCTCGTCGATCACGAAGGGCCACAGACTTCTGAAACGATTATCACTTTCATAAACACCACCCCAGGAGTCCACAACTTGTCACGACAGTTGCCAGCCGATTCCTTGATTTCGAGAGCTCCAAACTCTAAACCGCTTCATGAAACTATCTAACGAGTAGTAGTCAACGTGGTTCCTACCACCAACTAGTGGGCGTTCTAACTTTCATGGTGGGCGATAGGCCTTAAGGGGTTTTAAAAACATTTTCATTAATGTTTTCATAAAATTTTGACAAAAATTATGTGGTAAGTAACTATTATTATATGCTGTGACTGGCTGTAGCTCTACGTTATAAATTTTGTAAAGTAAAATTACTTCCTCATTTTGTAAATAACCATTACAGTGGAACCAATGGGCAGATATACAAAAGTGAGCATTAGGTAAAAGAGATTGATTACCCCTGTTCTGACGTATAGGACTTTCAGCTAACCAGAATCATGAGCAGTATGTATGGATTCTCACTGCCAACAGTGTTTCTCCTGCACGACTTTAAGAGCTTTTTCTACACCCTCAGCCATTGTGGAGAAATTAATCTCCCTGTAAGACAGCCACGTAGGCTCCAGTCACAGCCCACTTAGGAGGATTAGGGAAGTCTGGCCCATCATCTTCTGGTCGAGCAAAAGCTCTGTTCCCCCTGCAGCTGGAAAGTGGCTGAGGTGACTATAGTAGCAAATAGGGCTGGCACATATAGGTCCCCGGAAGTGATGTGGTTGTTACACTGTGATTATTTACGGGAGTCTACACTACCTTATCGCACTTCATTCAATTTCCATTTAATCAACTGGTAGAATAATTATTATACAAACATGTGCTAAAAGTAGTTACCTCTGCGTTGTGCGTTGTAAATTTGCGTTCGACTATCATTGAATATTCAGGCACATTTTGCTGATACTGGTCATTTGTGTGCATTACTGGTCATTTATGTGCATTAAATTGCATCTGTTTATCATTTTAATACTATATCGTACTAAGACTGAATACTGCACATGACTAAATCTCAAATGTGTAAGCACAACGGAAAACAAGTCACTCTTTGCAGAAACCCTTCCAATATTCAGTTTTCATTCCCTATACGCAACCCGTTAAACAGGGAGCGGTTCTAGGCGCTTCAGTCCGGAACCGCGCTGCTGCTACGGTCGCAGGTTCGAATCCTGCCTCGGGCATGGATGTGTGTGGTGTCCTTCGGTTAGTTAGGTTTAAGTAGTTCAAAGTCTAGGGGACTGATGACCTCAGATGTTAAGTCCCATAGCACTTGGAGCCATTTGAATTCGTTAAAAAGGAAAACGCTTTAGAATCAGAAGTTTACATCATGCATGAAAACGAATTCGGCCTCAAATTTTCCTAACCGTAATCAACCCCCTCCCCCTCCGAACTTACTCACTGACGATACTACCACTGCGCTGAAAGAGCGCAAACGTGATTACTGTAGTAACATATCGATCGAAGTATATAAATACGTGTGACCGAAAATCGCTGAAGTCAGGGACTTATAACTTGATTGCTCTTGCTACAGGTCAGTGTGTGTGTGTGTGTGTGTGTGTGTGTGTGTGTGTGTGTGTGTGTGTGTTTCTGTGTGTGTGTGCGGGCAAGCGCAAGGGCGTCTTTTTATAATTTTTCTTTTCATTTTCACGCTAACGCCGGCCATTTATGAAGTGCATGAAAATGGTAAACAAAACAATGGCAGTCTGATCGAAAACAAAATCCTCTGCACTTTTATGAAATCAAAACCTGCTATTGCTTAACACACTATACCGTGATGCCCCCCCCCCCCCTTGTGCAATGTACCGCGTGCCGACCCTCATTGGCGTCCTGTGCAGAAGGCTGTCGGGATTTTGTTGTTCCATTCTGCCCCACTGTTAGACTACAGATATCCCGACACCATTCAGTATGTAACAAAGAATCCTGGAATGATATACTGCAAGTTGCAATCATGCTAAATCTGTTGCATGTTACTAAATGCCTCCTCCCGAAAGAAGATGTCCACGAGTGAGTCGTGGTGCGTTCGTACACTATCATGTTAAACAATGAACCCACCGCCGAAATGTTGGCTGTAAGCTGGAAAATAGGTTGGAGATCGTATTCTGATACTGCACACTTGCCGAAAAGGTCTTGCTTACAATCTCACTAGAGGGATTCACTGCCTGTGACCCCTCTACAGCTCAGGACGATCGAGCGGGGAAGCGGTGGTGAGAGCTTCATTCAATGGGACAGCGTTAAACTAATGTGCGTTTATTTCTGAGAGTCTTACAGTGAATCAGGCTACTCCTCGGCGTGGGCTGGTAGTGGCCGTGCTGCGTCTCCATGGCACGTCAATGGAAGTCATGGACTCTGTGATCGAGGCCCATAGTGTTGGCCGCGGCTGCGTACGTGGCCTCGTGGGGAGCGGGCCAGCGATCAGTGTGTCCCCACAGTCTGGTGTGCTTGTGAAGCCTCAGTGCTCTAATGAGGCTGCTGCACTTAGGCTTCATCCATGGAAGATCTTTCCGGCCCTCATCTTCAGTCAGCGACCATTTTGACCGGGAGGACTGACAGCTATCAGGCTTCCCATCCGCCGCCGGATGGCTGTGGCCTCGTAGAAGTAGATTCCAAACGGGAATCACCTGGCTATACTTCGTTGTATGTCAACAGGTCATCCTGCAACTAATGGCCTTCAGTCGGCATTAGTGATGTTGACTCTGAGCACTGCGTGGCAGGAAGATGGTCAATGATGTGATTCCCCTCTACGGGTGACAAAACATGCTGCAGTTTTTTCGAGCTAGTCAGTGTTCTCTGCTGAACTAACCTTTAGCTTCAGAGCTTCAGATATTTCTGTTGTGCAAGGCTTGCAGCTTAAACGGCGCTCTTATGTAGTCTTAAGCGTATTCTTCATTTGTATGGCCGTAGTGTTCGTAGTTGCTTGATAATTCTTGAGAGTATTTTGTTCTGTCGTTGCAACTACAAAAATGTGTGATTTTTTCCACCACACGCTTTATTGAATTAGAGCATAATCAGTGGTCTGTAATTAAGTTATTTACCCTTTGATTTCCTTTTAAATCGAAAAACGGTTCGTTAAAAGTAAGTTGATTAGTACTTACGGTGATTTTCGGTTGATTTCTCGCTTACATCGGGAAATGCAGTCTGCTAGCACATCGTCGTTTTTCTGCATTAGACACTGAGACACTAATAATTTTTGTTTAATTTTTAGTTGTTCTGCAGCAGTATGCATTTCTTAGGTTTTTCACAACACACTTTTATGCACATCACTGTATTCTGTTTGTTTTTGTACTTCTAAGTATGTGTTGTGGTTTGTGTTTTGTAGTGTCAACCATCTTTTACATCGCGGAGAGCTACGAGACGTGCACGAAGAGTTAGTTAGGTTCTTAAAGGTAGCGACAGGGATTATGGAGCCATGCCGGCTCCAGCAGCGTGGCTAGCTGTGCTAGGTTTCTCGGTTGTGCATACACGGCAAGAGCAGCCCTTTGGAGGGAGTCCCACGGGTTCTCGGGGTTTAAATCCGGCGGGGAGTTTGATACCAGATGAGCACGGTAAACTCATCCTGATGCTCTTCGGACTACGCACGCATACTGCGAGCTGTGTACCAAGTTGCATTATCCTGCTGGTAGAGGCCGTCGTTCCAAAGAAAAGTAAAACTGCTTGTACGAGTCAGTATAGTCCACAAGGATAGATGAATACTTGTGTTGATTCATTTTACCTTCCAAAACGACGATATCATCTAGGGAATGCAACGAAACCATTCCACAGATCCTTCCTCCGGCGTGGGTATTTGCTTTCAGGCGTTTCACGCCTTAGGCGCCAATGGCCGTCTGTCCGATGGAGCATAAAACGTGATTCATCCGAAAAGGCCACCTGTCGCCACTCACATGTCAGTGAACGTCCAGCTGCGGTACTGACGTGCTAATTCCAGCGGTTAGCATGGGCACATGAACCAGGCGCCTGCTGTAGAGGTCCATACACAGCAACATTCTCTAAACGGTCGTTGATGAGGCACTGTTGGAAGCACCTTGATCTGGGTGGTCAGTTGCTCAACAGTTGGCACGTTTGTTCGCCTTTACGCTTCTCCTCAGCCGACGTTCACTCCTGTCATCTACGGCCCTTGGTACACTACGGTTGCCCGGCTCCGGTTTACGATAAAGCCATTTTCATATGCACCGTATACTTTAATCACGACGGTAGGCGAAGAGTTTACAAATTTAGCCGTTCCGCAAATGCACTCTTGGCCCGAAAGTCAGTGATCAAGTGCTTTTCGACGTCAGATAAATCGCTCCGTTTGCACATACGACGACTTCACTGTTACTCGTGATTTTTTTTTTCATGTTGTGTCCAAAGAGTGATCGCCTTTGGCGATTTTTTCTTCTGGAGTGGCAAGGTGGGATAATTGGTTTCACTTTATTGTGTATTCGCTTGCAAAGGGATTTGGTCTCTCTGTGTGTCCTTGAGGCCTTTGAGGATGTTGGTTAGGTAGTCGTACGACTGATGGACAGTAACTACCACGAATAACTGAAGATTGCATCATCTTTGATGGTTCTGTGGGGGTGCAATAATGGCTCGAGGCACATTGTATTTGTGACAATACTGTGATAAGGCTTGGCCTACATTCGCAAGTTCTGTAGCCCGCGACCACCGACACGCTTTATATACCCTCCACTGCTAGTGCTGCCACCTGACGTCTGTGCTTGTTGATATACTGAGTCGGTGGTCACATTAATGTCACTGGACCGTGTATATGTCTTTCGGTGTATCGGTGAAGACAGTGTCACCTACATCTGCATCTACATCGACATTCGTACTGCGTAATCCACTGTTCTGTTGTAACAGCACATATCAAAGGAGACAAAAAGTTTAATGTCAGTTGCTGTGGTTGTCCCAAAAAAAGGTGCGGGGATGGATGTAGCAGCGGAAAGTCGGACAGACATAGGCTGACCTACGGTTTCTATAGCGCAATAGCGCTTTGTAATACGCAGGTAGAATGCGAGTCGACGGATTCCGCAGACGGGGCGGCGCTGACCGAACCATTGATAACAGCGGGGTGAGAGTCAACAGTCCAGACAACTTTTAGCTCCTAAATAACCACAAGACTCCGCCAAAAACGTAATCACCGAATCAAGCTTTTTATTTAGATTATATATGTCCAATTTAATATAAAAACTGCCCTCAAAATTCAGGAAGTACAGTCAAAAGGAGTCGGAATAGTTCAGTAGGCAGTAAAGTTGATGAGGAATGGACATCTCTGAAAAGGGCGATCACAGAAGTTGGAAGAAAAACATAGGTACAAAGAAGATAACTGCCAAGAAACCATGGTTAACAGAAGAAATACTTCAGTTGATAGATGAAAGAAGAAAGTAGAAAAATATTCAGGAAAATTCAGGAATATAGAAATGCAAGTCACTTAGGTATGAAATATAATGGAAGTGCAGGGAAGCTAGGGCGAACTCGCTACATGAAAAATGTGAAGGAATCGAAAAAGAACTGGTTGTCTGAAGCACTGACTCAGCATGTAGAACAAACAGTCTTCGATGAAATGAAAAGCAATGCTGGCAACATTAAGAGTGCAATGGGAACTCCACTTTTAAATGCAGAGCAGTAAACTGATAGATGGAATGATGAGTACATTGAAGTACTCTGTGGTAGTGGGGGCGGGAAGACTTGTGTGATGACAACATAGAAGAAGAAACAGGAGTCAGTATAGAAGAGACAGAATTTAAGAGTCAGAATTTAAAAGAGCTTTGGAAGCGTTAAGATCAAATAAGACAGAAGGGATAGATAATATTCTGTCAGAATTTCTAAGATCATTAGGGGATTGTTTGGTTGGTTGGTTGATTCGTGGGAGGGGCCAAACAGCGAGGTCCTCGGTCCCGTCGGATTACGCAACAAAGACGGCCGTGCCCTGTCAGAGGAACGATTCCGGCATTTGCCTCAAGTGATTTGGGGAAATCACGGAAAACCGAAATCCGGATGGTCGGATGCAGGTTTGAAAAGTCGGCCCACACTCCGAATACGAGTCCCGAGTGCTAAACACTGCTCCTCCTCGCTAGGTAATCATTAGGGGAAGTGGTACGAAAACGACTATTACCGTTGGTGTGTGTAGATTATATGTCAGGCGACATACCATCTGACTTTCGGATAAACATCATCCATACAGTTCCTAAGATTGCAAGAGCTGACAAGTGCGAGAGTTATCGCACAATCAGCTTAACATCTCATGCAACGAATTTTTTGACAAGGATAACATACAGAAGAACGGAAAAGAAAATTGAGGGTCTGTTATATGACAAATAGTTTGGCTTTAGGATATGTAGAAGCACCAGAGAGGCAGTTCTCACGTCACAGTTGATAATGTAAGCAAGACTAACAAAAAATCAAGATACGTTAATAGAATTTGTGCTGGAAAAAGTTTTCGTAAATGTCAAATGGTGCAAGATGTTCGAAATTCTGAGCAAAATAGGGATACATTAAAGGGAAAAACGCCTAATGTACATTATTTACAAGGGCCAAGAGGAAACAATGAAAGTGGAATACCAAGAACGAAGAGCTCGGATTATGATGGTGAATCAGAGGAAGTTTCACACGAAACACAAGCAACTGGATATATTCCTTTTGAGGCCCTTCATACAACCTATTTGTAGCAGGTCGGTTATTTCGTGGAGCTGTGCAACTCGATGTTCATTCGTACGTAACAGCTTGTAACGGTATTGCCGCATACCTTTAAAGGTAATCGATGCTAACGTTATACCTCAGCGAGGAATTTTTGATGAGTTGTGACGGTGAGATAACCTAATGGAAACATAACAATCAAACTGCGATTCGTTCCGGAAACACTCCAGGAGAGTATACCTAACAGTAAACAGTAACATGACTAGGGACAGACGTACTCCCAGTGCAAAAGCAAGTTGTAACATTACATACTGAAATCGGTCGCCACCCTAATCGGGCATTCAAATATCAAGCAACTTAATAAAGCAGAAGGAGGTGCTAAGGATAACCTAACCTTCCTTGACACAGACACTAAACACTTTCTTTATATCTGTTCACACTAAAACACAGTAATGTAACGTTGCAGATAAGTGTAATGCCAACTTGGAAGTCAGACCAACAAATGGCCAGTGAGATAGCAAACAGTAACATATGCCTCTCAACAACACGTACCTTAAATGAACTAGATGCAGCAGTTTATAGAACCAGTCACCAACACACTTGAAACTAGTAGCAATACTGAACAGGGAAAGGCATGAAATGATTTTAACTTAAGACAAGGTATCTTAAAAAATGGTTCAAATGGCTCTGAGCAATATGGGACTTAACATCTGAGGTCATCAGTCGCCTAGAACTTAGAACTACTTAAACCTAACTAACCTAAGGATAGCACAAACATCCATGCCGGAGGCAGGATTCGAACCTGGGATCGTAGCGGTCGCGCGATTCTAGACTGAAGCGCCTAGAACCGCTCGGCCACACTGGCCGTCACAAGGTATCTGTTAATGATCATATTCTATACATCATTGCTTAGTATAGGGTCTGTATGCCTTTGTACTAACTACCTTCATTAGAATAACTAACACAGTAAATATTTCTTTCTCAAATCTAAGTTACACTGACTCTGAGGGAGTCTTTGCATTGCTTCATTAACTAACTAGTCTACTACATGAGACTCCTTAAACTTTTGTGTTTTGAAGAACCATGCTCATTAACAAAACTACACCAGTATGTAAGAGAAATGGGAGGTATTCTCATAAATCATTATTAATTAAGTAAAGCACAACAAACTATAACTCTTTAAATAAAAAATGTGCCTTGATAAGCAGTATTTTAACCTACTCAAAATATAATTGGCTGTGCAAATGTCAACACAAAATTAAATACAAGTTCAACCACTTTCTCATGAAATGAACACTGATACAACTTCGTAATTCTGATCAAAGTGCACATAAATGCCGCATTTAATAATCTTTTTCATTTATGGTTAACTTCGCTATTTTTAGGCAGCTTTTCAAGTAAGGCAAATTGTTTAAGGAAATGACAGTAAATTGGTCTCAAAGTGTACTGCAAATGGAGTACTTCTCAAACTATAAAACTGAACTTTAAACACAAAACACCACACATTAGAAAGCAGTCATAACTATTTTTACAGCTGTCAAATAAGTATTTCCATAATAATATAGGACACTCGGAATTAAATTCACTAGGACAGGATTGCTGCCCAGGTTTATGAGTTGAGATAATCACGGGTGTAAAGCAGAGTTTTTACTAAGACCACGATCATTATTAAAATCAACCAAATTTCACAAGTACTTGGTCCATTTACAGAGTGCCAAATATAAACAATTTAGTGGAAAGCTGGTGGTACTGGAGACTTAATCTCCAGTAGCTGTTAACATGGTGGCGATGCAGTCATGGCAGTACTGCTGACCTAGCCCTATTACTAATCTTCTTGGCGTCGGAATTATATCTTTACAGGGCCAAAAAACCGTGCCATGATAACATTATCACAAAATTCAATATCCGAAGCCCATAATTGCTGTTCTTAAGCTCTTCTGCCCTCTAAACTCCAAGAATATGAGCCACAATGTTCCGCTACTGCTAGCGAGATGTTAACCACAGCACTGCTCAGCCCAGACTCCTTACCGTCACTAAGAACGAATTGCCACTTGCGCGCCAACCACACCTTTTCCACTCGGCCATGCTACTTCCGTAGCTACGGGGCTTCCCTATATCTTTTACATTCAATACTACGTTCCCTAACTATGGACCAAGTCATTCGTAGCACATTATATAACAATCATTCCAATAGTTATTTAAATCCACAAGCATACTTTAAACAACATCATTCAAAAGTTCACGTAACGAAAACAAGTATACATAGTCAAAGAATTTGCACGATAGATACAACACTCTACAAAAACAACACTACAAATTGACATAGAAATATCGATACGGATACAAAATAGGTCGAAAATAGGTGTTACAAGCTGTACGACATTACGGAACTCAATGGAGGTGTCATTTTGGCGCGCTTTATAAAACGAACTTGGCAGACTCGCAACTCTGCAAAGGATTCATCACACGGAAGAGAACCGCTTAAAATTACGTGATGACTTTATGTCAGTATCATTATACTATATTTGTCTCCAACACCATCCCGATCAATTTCAGTCACTCTGTGTCAAGCAGACACATACAAAGCTCTTCAAAGCACAAAACGCAATAGTAAAAGTTTGTCTTGCTATGAAAGAGTTGCTACTAAACGAAAAAGAGAAATTTAACCGACGTAATGCCAAAATTGTTTCGACATCGATGGCTCATTAGAGAAAATGTCCCGCAGTTCTTCGGATTTTCTATTTTTATTCACACTAATAGAGGTACACGTACACAAACGATGCCTGTATATATATTTTTACTAACAATCTCCTTCTATAAAAATTAAAGTAATTTCAATTTGAGTAGGTTTTCCTTGTTCTATAATTTAAGGATTTCCGTAACGCCGGGAAGTTGAAGAGTCAGAAACTTGTGTTACTATTTCAATGTGACAAACAGTCAAAGATGCAAATTATATCTTTTTATTGGGTGATGATCCCACCCATGAACCATGGACCTTGCCGTTGGTGGGGAGGCTTGCGTGCCTCAACGATGCAGATAGCCGTACCGTAGGTGCAACCACAACGTAGGGGTATCGGTTGAGAGGCCAGACAAACGTGTGGTTCCTTAAGAGGGGCAGCAGCCTTTTCAGTAGTTGTAGGGGCAACAGTCTGGATGATTGAGTGATCTGGCCTTGTAACACTATCCAAAATCGCCTTGCTGTGCTGGTACTGCGAACGACTGAAAGCAAGGGGAAACTACAGCCGCAATTTTTCCCGAGGACATGCAGCTTTACTGTATGGTTAAATGATGATGGCGTCCTCTTGGGTAAAATATTCCGGAGGTAAAATAGTCCCCCATTCGGATCTCCGGGCGGGGACTACTCAAGAGGACGTTGTTATCAGGAGAAAGAAAAGTGGCATTCTACGGACCGGAGCGTGGAAGGTCAGATCCCTTAATCTGGCAGGTAGGTTAGAAAATTTAAAAAGGGAAATGGAAAGGTTAAAGTTAGATATAGTGGGAATTAGTGAAGTTCGGTGGCAGGAGAAACAAGACTTTTGGTCAAGTGAATACAGGGTTATAAATACAAAATTAAATAGGGGTAAGGCAGGAGTAGCTTTAATAATGAATAAAAATATAGGAGTGCGGGTAAGCTACTACAAACAGCATAGTGAACGCATTATTGTGGCCAAGATAGACACGAAGCCCACGCCTACTACAGTAGTTCAAGTTTATATGCCAACTAGCTCTGCAGATGATGAAGAAGTTGATGAGCTGTATAATGAGATAAAAGAAATTATTCAGGTACTGTAGGGAGATGAAAATTTAATAGTCATGGGTGACTGGAATTCGACAGTAGGAAAAGGAAGAGAAGGAAACGTAGTAGGTTAATATGGATTGGGGCTAAGAAATGAAAGAGGAAGCTGCCTGGTAGAATTTTGCACAGAGCATAACTTGATCATAGCTAACACTTGGTTCAAGAACCATGAAAGAAGGTTGTATACACGGAAGAACCCTGGAGATACTAAACTGTTTCAGATTGATTATATAATGGTAAGACAGAGATTTAGGAACCAGGTTTTAAATTGTAAGACATTTCCAGGGGCAGATGTGGACTCTGATCACAATCTATTGGTTATGAACTGTAGATTAAAACTGAAGAAACTGCAAAAAGGTGGGAATTTAAGGAGATGGGACCCGGATAAACTGAAAGAACCAGAGGTTGTACAGAGTTTCTGGGAGAGCATAAGGGAACAATTGACAGGAATGGGGGACAGAAATACAGTAGAAGAAGAGTGGGTAGCTTTGAGGAATGAAATAGTGAAGGCAGCAGAGGATCAAGTAGGTAAAAAGACGAGGGCTAGTAGAAATCCTTGGATAACAGTAGAGATACTGAATTTAATTGATGATAGGACAAAATACAAAAATGCAGCAAGTGAAGCAGGCAAAAAGGAAAGTGAGATCGACAGGAAGTGCAAAATGGCTACGCAGGGATGGCCAGAGGACAAATGTAAGGATGTAAAGGCTTATCTCATGAGGGGTAAGATAGATACTGCCTACAGGAAAATTAAAGAGACCTTTGGAGAAAAGAGAGCCACTTGTATGAATGTCAAGAGCTCAGATGGAAACCCAGTTCTAAGCAAAGAAGGGAAAGCAGAGAGGTGGAAGGAGTATATAGAGGGTCTATACAGGGGCGGTGTTCTTGAGGACAATATTATCGAAATGGAAGAGGAGGTATATGAAGATGAAATGGGAGATATGATACTGCGTGAAGAGTTTGACAGAGCACTGAAAGACCTAAGTCGAAACAAGGCCCCGGGAGGAGACAACATTCCATTAGAACTACTGACGGCCTTGGGAGAGCCAGTCCTGACAAAACTCTACCATCTGGTGAGCAAGATGTATGAAACGGACGAAATACCCTCAGACTTCAAGAAGAATATATTAATTCCAATCCCAAAGATAGCAGGTGTTGACAGATGTGAAAATTACCGAACTATCAGTTTAACAAGTCACAGCTGCAAAGTACTAACGCGAATTCTTTACAGACGAATGAAAAAACTGGTAGAACCGCGGGGAAGATCAGTTTGGATTCCGTAGAAATGTTGGAACACGTGAGGCAATACTGGCCCTACGACTTATCTTAGAAGAAAGATTAAGGAAAGGCAAACCTACGTTTCCAACGTTTGTAGACTTAGAGAAAGCTTTTGACAATGTTAACTGGAATACTCTCTTTCAAATTCTGAAGGTGGCAGAGGTAAAATACAGGGAGCGAAAGGCTATTTACAATTTGTACAGAAAGCAGATGGCAGTTATAAGAGTCGAGGGACATGAAAGGGAAGCAGTGGTTGGGAAGGGAGTGAGACAGATTGAGCAAGCAGTAAAGGAAACGAAAGAAAAGTTCGGAGTAGGAATTAAAGGTTTGAGGTTTGCCGATGACATTGTAATTCTGTCAGAGACAGCAAAGGACTTGGAAGAGCAGTTGAACGGAATGGACAGTGTCTTGAAAGGAGGGTGTAAGATGAACATCAACAAAAGCAAAACGAAGATAATGGAATGTAGTCGAATTAAGTCGGGTGATGCTGAGGGAATTGGATTAGGAAATGAGACACTTAAAGTAGTAAAGGAGTTTTGCTATTTCGGGAGCAAAATAACTGATGATGGTCGAAGTAGAGAGGATATAAAATGTAGACTGGCAATGGTAAGGAAAGCGTTTCTGAAGGAGACAAATTTGTTAACATCGAGTATAGATTTAAGTGTCAGGAAGTTGTTTCTGAAAATATTTGTATGGAGTGTAGCCATGTATGGAAGTGAAACATGGACGATAAATAGTTTGGACAGGAAGAGAATAGAAGCTTTCGAAATGTGGTGCTACAGAAGAATGCTGAAGATTAGATGGGTAGATCACATAACTAATGAGGACGTATTGAATAGAATTGGGGAGAAGAGGAGTTTGTGGCACAACTTTACTAGAAGAAGAGATCGGTTGGTAGGACATGTTCTGAGGCATCAAGGGATCACCAATTTAGTACTGGAGGGTAGCGTGGAGGGTAAAAATCGTAGAGGGAGACCAAGAGATGAATGCACTAAGCAGATTCAGAAGGATGTAGGCTGCAGTAGGTACTGGGAGATGACGAGGCTTGCGCAGAACAGAGTAGCATGGAGAGCTGCATCAAACCAGTCTCAGGACTGAAGACCACAACAACAACAACATAGTTGATGATGACTAATTTCAGATTTTTTGGACGGATGATTTGAGAATGGGTTATGAATAAAAACCCGAAACTAGTCATTATCAAATAATTAGAAGAGATATTTTGCAACTTTGTCTGTTTGGCATATTGAAATGTTCTGTACTGCTGCAGTCAACGGCCTTTCGTATTTTACGTATGGTTATGATTCTGTATTGTGTGAAGTCTTTTGGCGCGATTCCTCTTGCTAAAGGGGGGATAATGGTTGAAGTGATCGCTTTAGCAAGGAGAAATCTACAGATACCAGTATTCGAATGGTGGCTCCTGTTTTGACCAGAACCGAGGTGGAATTTTCCTACACATCAGTCAGGGGCCTGAAGATGGCGTAGTAAATCACCGAAACTGGTAGCCAAATAAAAGAAAATAATTTTGGAAACTAGACGACTGAAAGGTTTTTAATCTGGCACCCTGTTAAAATTCACGTCACACGATTGGGGGACCTTGCATTTCTCTTTCACACTCATTGCTGTTTTCAACTGGATTATTTTCGTACCTGAAGTCTTTATAATCGTACAATTCTTGTGTGTGTTCTTTCCAACATACACATATCTCACCTTTATCCAACAGTGATATTACCCCATTATATTTTACTGCTAGAGATTTCGTTGTAGAGTTGTTCTGAAGAGCTATGTTTTTCTTGTAAACCTGGTCCTGTTTTATCTTTCTCTGAACTTTCTGTGTATCTTCACCAATGCTTTTAGTCAATTCCTCTTTTTTCTCTGCATTTTTGTGATGCGATCTTTAGTAATAAATCTAACTAAAAACAAAAACTCAAGGAGTTACTCGCAAGAAAGATACGCCTTTAAACAACTTCGAGCATACACCATAGCATCAAAGTTTAGGCTCTATGGCGTATCAAGGTGGAAGACACTTGATATGCATTAAGTCCATGATCGAATAAAATATCTTTAGTTTTTGTTGTTTCACACTACCGGAGAGAATAGAAAACCTGTATTGTGCAGTAAGGAGAAGGCAGGTAAAGAACATATAATGTGACTGCTTTTAACGGTAAGGCTAAGAAGGTAGTTTTGCATCATTAAATGCGGAACCACGCTTAATGTCACCTGAGATTCCAACAAGTACCCCCTCCATTAAGGCTAGCCTGGAATGAAACCCTGGCTAGATGGCAGAGATGTGCAGCGCACAAGCCGCACATCACGCAGGGTGAGAGGCCGTGTTAATGGCGGGGCCTTAATCACCGAGGCGAGCGTTAAACTGCCATCACTCAAAGCCTCGACGAGATATGGGACCCGCTCAACCAGAGTGCCCTGGCACAGTTTATATCGTACAAGCAATAATCGCTTAAGTGAATCTCCACTGAACTGCAACCGCCTACTCTAGGACGACTGGTGACACACCGCACATGCTCTTTCAAGTTGTCTTGCCTGATTCTGAATTAGTTTCCAAGTCTGTTTCTTTTGGGGGTATATTAGTCATCAAAAACAGTTCCATTAATTTCATCGTGAGAATGTATTTTTTTTAAACAAACGTGTTTCTTCATGCTTTTCCTTCTGTTGTTTCGGTGATGCAAATTTTGTGCCCAGTAATAATAACAGCGAGCTGTATGCGAGGGCAATGTGAAACGTTGTCGGCCTCATAAATATCATTGAGGTTTTGTAACAAGACAAGTCGAGTGTTAGATATGTGCGGAATATTTCTCTTTTGTTTTTTATGGGGCCTTTGAAAGGAGTCACAAAATCATCTTTTCACTCAAATATATAATTTATAATACCGTGACAACCTTAAACTATTTCTTCCAGACGATTTACTAGTAGAATAAATTGACCTAAAGTAAATGTGGGTTTATAAAGAGTCTTCTTTTTAACTTTCAGGAAAAGGGGGACCTAGACTCAAACGTACCGTAGTTCCTTCGGAGCCGGCCGCGGTGGCCGTGCGGTTCTAGGCGCTACAGTCCGGAACCGCGGGACTACTACGGTCGCAGGTTCGAATCCTGCCTCGGGCATGGATGTGTGTGATGTCCTTAGGCTGGTTAGGTTTAAGTAGTTCTAAGTTCTAGGGGACTGATGACCTAAGATGTTAAGTCCCATAGTGCTCAGAGCCATTTGAAACCAGTTCCTTCGAAGATGATCAACGTGATGGACGTCTCATAACTGCAACCGTATATGAAAAAGATAACAAAGCGCACCATATGGTATTGGGATATCAATAATGAAATGAATACGAAATAGCTGTAACCATGAGTTTTAAATAAAATTCTTTCAAAATGAATCCAGCTCACGTTATTCGCTGAATAGGTAGTGTTGGTGAGACGTCAGTCAGCAAATTAGTTTCAAAACCGAAGTTGCAGTTGAAGGGATGAATTGAATCCAACGACTCAATGAGTAGGCGAGACTGATTTCAAGCGCAATAGCTCAGTGTTTTCTGGGAAGCAAAAGCGTTTCATCTTATTGACTATCTTACAAAGGGTAAAATAATAATAAAACTAATTTATTTCCAATAACAGCCGTAGTGCAGTATCTGAGACACTGCGTTCACGATCAACAGCTGCGTTGCCCTAAGAATGAACGCTCAAATTGTGATTATGGTTCTGCATCAGCTGTCGATCCTGGAAGCATGCACAGATAGCCGAAATGGATAAAGCGACCACTTGCGACAATCGGGAAATCGGGGTTTGAAATGTTCTGCAAATGATGCAGAGCCGTAATCGCAGTTTGCGAGTTCATTCTCAGCAATCACTGCTGATTACTAAGAAACGCTTCTAATCCAATAGATGATAAACAGTTGCACAGAGTATAGTACTGTAAGAGGAAACTAATCTTTTACTCGCCAAATGTTTTTGTACTCATAGCGTTTTGCCAGTATGATACCTGAATTATTCGAAGTAGTTATTGGAAAACCCGTCGTATCTACAAGAGAGAGAAATGTTCAGACGTAAAAATAAATTCGGACGTACCTCAAGGGAGTGTTATAGGGTCATTACTTTTCACAATTTTAAACGTTTTGATTGGCTGTGATCCAGCAGCCGTACGCTATTTAATTACAGGATGTATATACAGCCACATCGGTTGCATAATTTTTTTTGTCAGTTGGCCATGGTTTTGATTGCACTAGGTCAATCGAAGCCATGGACAACTGACAGAAGAAAATTGTGCAACCGATGTAACTTTTCGCTTAAGTGACCACATATAAGTGACCTGGCGGATAACGTCGTATGTCCCAGCAGGCTTTACGCGGATGGTGCCGTTTTATACCGAGAAGTCGCAACGCTAAGAATTGTAGAAAGCTGCATAGAGGCCTGTAGAGGATCGACGATTCATGTAGTGATTATTGGCAGTTGATTCCCAATGTAAACAAATATAACTTACTGCACGTCGATAGAAAGACCCATTCTGCAGAACAATCACTGGTAGCAGCCACATCCATTAAATATCTAGAACTATTTATATTGAGCGACTTAAAGTAGAACGACTACAAAAACCTAATCGCAGTAGGGCAGATGCCAGACTGAGATTCATCGGAAGAAACCTTAGAAAGCGTAGCCATATACAAAGGACGTAGCTTGCAAAACTATAGTTGGACTAATATTTGACTACTGCTCGTCAGTCTGTGATACGCTCCAGATAGGATTGACACAGGACACACAAAAGTTTCAAAGATTAGCAGCAAGTTTCGTTAGAGGTTTATTTAGTAAGTGCGGAAACCTCGCGGAAATGCTCAGGAAAGTCTAGAGCAGACGCTACAAAAGAGGAGTTGTACATCAAGGTGTGTTTTGCTGTTAAAAGTTCCTGGAGCGTACGTTCCTGGAAGGGTCAACCAATATGTTGCTCCCTCCCATGTATATTTGTTGAAGGAATCACGAAAGTAAACTCAGAGAGATTCGAGCTCACACAAAAGCTTACCGGAAATCGTTTTTCTCGCTGACCCATTTGCGATTGAACGGGAAATGGAGGGAAGAGACAGTGGTACGTAAAGTACTTTCCACTACACACTATAAGGTGACTTGCGGAGTATAGATGAAGACGTTGATGTAGAATCTCTTTCTTTCCCGGTTAATAATCTAGTGTCTCAACCACTGCACTATTTTTCTAACTAAAAAAAATGTTAAGGCAGAGAAAGTTAAAAAAATACGGTATCAGTCTTGGATTTCTTTAGTACCATTACAACTACAAAAAATTAAAATCAACAGACTATCATCAACCGGAATATAACTAGTCAGCTTCACACACACACACACACACACATACTCGGAACTTCAGACGCATGCAGACTATGCATGGTCTCTGCAGAACGTAGACTGTTCGCGCACAAAATGCCAGTTGGGAAGCAGGTGCGACCAGCAAAAAGGATAATAGCTCCCGAAAATACAGTTCACAACATCCACCTAATACCCAAGAATACACGATTAGACTGAAGGTTCTGATGTGTAACTTGATCAGTACAGCAATTTTCAGCTAGGAGAAGACGATCACTGTACTAACCTACCGAGAGATGCAAACCGAATATGGCTTCCACAGCAATGCAGAATTGTAGTTTTACTAATGGCATCAGAGCGGTGTTCCACTCCCCTGAGTGCTGAAGAACAGGGTTCTACTACATTATTATTATTATTATTTATTTGTGAGAAAAGTAATCAACTTCAGAATACGAGATACATATATATACACACATACATTTATCAGCTAACAGTTACTCTAAAATTAAAATACAGTGGTACAGATTATAGGACATATTCTGCATTGATAAAGTCATCTGTGTTGAACTCAACAGCCATTAAGCATTGATAATGTTGAATAGCCCAATTTCCGCAAATTATCTTTTGTCCGAGAAATCCCTGTTCTGAGGTTATTTACAGTTTTTCATCTGGGCCATTCTTCACAGAAATCAGCTGCTGCATTTTCCGATGGTGGCATCCACCCATGTTCAGACCTCATCTTTCATGTAGATACTCGGGAACGCATCTGTTGGCCGTTGTTGTTGTCGTCATGAAACGTTTCTTGGACGGTACTCTTAAGGGAATAATATAGTGGCCATATAATGAATGCTCACTGGGGATAGAGACCTTATATCTTCTCTACATGCAGCTATACCGTACCTGGTGTGTGGAGGGGCAATTCCAGCCACATAGTGGAGTTCCCTGCGGTGTAGGTTTCAGAAATCCAGTAATGAGCATACACGACTCAATAATCGCGATGTCCATTTGCGTAGCGTGGGCAAAATTGTACCAAACATTGCTAGCATATTCACGCGCTACGGTGATTTCAATGACTTCAGGCTTCTCGTCCTATATGATTACAAGGAAAAAGAGAAAAGAATGACTTCTTTTTTTTAGTCATCAGTCTTCTGACTGGTTCCTGTGCAAACCTCTCAAATTGGCGCAGAGTAGCACTTACAGCCTACGTCCTCAATTATTTGCTAGATGTAATCCGGTCCTCTGTCTTCCTCTACAGTTTTTGCCCTCTACAGCTCCCTTCATTACCACGGAAGTTATTCCTTAATACGTTAAAATATGTCCTACATCTCGTCCCTTCTTCTTGCTGTGTTTTCCATATATTCCTTTCCTCTCGTATTCTCCGGAGAACATCTTTCCTTACCTTACCCGTCCACCTAATTTTCAACATTCTTCAGTAACACCACATCTCAAATGCTTCGATTATCGTCTGCTCCCGTTGTCCCACAATCCATGTTTCACTAACATACAGTGCCGTGCTCCAAACGTGCGTTGTCAGAGATTTATTCCACAGATTACTGTCTACGTTGGATACTAGCATATTTCTCTTGGCCAGGAATGCCCTTTTCGTCAGTGTTAGTCTTTCATGTCCTCCTTGCCTCTTTGATGTCCTCCTTGCTCCGTCTGTCATGGACTATTCTGCTGCCTGGATAGCGGAATTCCGTAACTTCATCTACTTCGTGATTACCAATCCTGATGTTAAGTTTTTCACTGTCCTCGTTTCTACTACTTCTCATTACTTTCTTATTTCTTCGATTTAGTCTTAATCCATAATCTGTACTCATTAGACTGTTCATTCCATTCTACAGATCTTTTAATTCTTCTCTTTCACAGAGGGCAGCAGAATCATCAGCGAATCTTAACGCTGGTATCCTTTCATCTTGAATTTCTGACGTCCTTTCACCTTGATTTTTTAATTCCACTCTTGAATCTTTCTTTTATTTCCGTCATTGTTTCTCCGACGTGTAGGTTGAACAGCGGCAGGGAAAGACTACATCCCTATTTTATATATTTTTTAACCCGAGCACTTCGATCTTGGTCTTCCACTCTTATTGTTCGCTCTAGGCTCATGTACATATTGTATATTACCAGTCTTTCTCTATAGCTCACCCCTTTTTTTCTCAGAATTTCGAACATCTTGCACCAATTGTCATTGTCGAACGTTTTTTCCAGGTCGACAAATCCTATAAACGTACCTTGATTTTTCCGTAGTCCTGTTTCCATTATCAACCACAACATCGCAACTGCGTCTCCGGTGCCCTTTCTAAAGCTAAACTGATCGTCATCTGAGAAATTCTCAATTTTCTTTTTCATTCCTCTGTACATTATTCTTGTCGGTAATGCATATGCATGAGCTGTTAAGCTGATTATGCGATAATTCTTGCACTTCTTGGCTCTTGCAATCTTCGGAATTGTTTGAATGTTGTTGTTCTGAATACCAGGTGGTATATCGCCAGACTCATATATGCTACACACCAACGTGAATACTCGTTTTGTTGCCACTTACCCCAATGATTTTAGAGATTCTGTAGTTTTAAAAGTTTTTGATGCTGTACTCCACGACGTTCACATAATTTTGGAAAGTTTGTACCTCCTTGCATATACTTCTTGTTTTACATTCAGGTGTGCTGCGTGAAACTTTAGCAAGACGGAAGATGGGAGGGAATTAGGGGTAGAGGGGTGAGGGAAACTGAAGCTTGCTAGAGACCACCTCTTTTCCCCTTCTTCTTCGACGACATTTATGACATTACACTACGTAACTTAAAAGATCTTTGGACACAAATCGTTGACGCTGTACGTACTATACTTCGGAGTGGACGTGGGTGGAGGATTTGACATCCTCTGCAAAACTAAAGGAGGCCATGTCGAAGTTCTATTTATTGTTTGTAAAATAAACTTTATAACTTTGTATAACACGTGTGGGAGTTCCGTTGGATTTGTCTGCTAAAAGGCATTGATATCAGAAACCTGGCTGCATCAAAAGCAACTGCCTCTTAAGCTATAGAACGTAGTCAGTGCAGCGTGGCAGCTGTAAGGCGCTGAATTTTGCCACAGCGGGAAGCAACTCGCACTGCAATTCACATTTCGCGCGCACGGAGGATGAACGAAATGCTGTCATTCACAAGCAGCTAAAAGGTTGCAACTCTCAAAGTGAATGCAATCGCACCTTTACAGCGTCAACCCTCTTGTGTTTAACAATTATACCTCCCTTTGCTTTTCTCCTTTTAGTGCTTTTACCGCCTGCCGGCAGTGTGTTACTTAACAGGTGCAAACCGTTTGATGTTACTTGGATTATTTAAGGTACATTGCATGAGCCCTGCGCAAAGAAATTGCAGTCTGTAACGTTGCTTTTGAATGTAAGCTCCCTGAACGTATCACCTTTAACAAACATCAGTTACATATTTTTCTAATCAAGCATCATAGTACGCACAGCCACCATCATTTTGTCCCTGCCTGATTCACACAAGTTTCTGCCTCGCAGAACCGATTTTCTTATATTTGCGAAAGAATACAAGAATCAAAGAGCTTTTCTACTCAGATACGTGGTGAAACATACTAGCTGTTCACTTCAAGTATTCCCGAAACCGTTTAAGACACCGTAATTCTGTTTTCACTCAGACAAATTGTAATAAGAGCCCTCACTAAACGTCGTGTAGTCTCTCCTCTAAACTGCACTAGTTATAAAGACATTGGTATCATCTTTGGTTTTCCAGAGGAACTGTATCAGTTTCTGCTGCTAAATGTGACAAAGCATGTGCGTAGACTCCTCGTTTGATGTCATATCGTAGAAAATCGCTAATATATGAGACTATGCAACGTAAGAGATGCAATAAATTTTGTAATAGACTGCCACACAACCTAACATCCAACAAAGACAGCTCAAGCGTCTACAACGTGAAATGCATATGTGCCTAGTATGGTGTGTGGGTCAGACTGGACGAAGCTTTCGAACTAAAATTAAAAAACACATACACGCATCTACGTACAATACTACCAATAAATCTGCTATAGGTTCTCAATTAACGACACATGGCCTGTTTTTAACAATACTGATAATAATTCAATAATATGTCACAAATCAGACAAATGGCGCAACTTGAACCTTTATGAATAACTCGAAATTTTTATTTACCACAGAAATCACGGGCAAAACATACGCACTGACAAAGCTGATCGTGGTAATGAACTTTTTAGAAGTTTCTCATGCTCAGTAGACCATGCACAGCAACTTTTCCTACCATATACTTTTAGTGACCTAAATCATGGCAACAAATCCAAATCAACCACTGTATACATTATCAACTAAACATGCTGAGATATAGACTTATAAGTTCTATATACATGCTGCTTGACTAACAAGGCACTGTATTTCTACATCTGTGCTATCTCTGGACTGTTTATGTTGTTTCGTGTGCCATGTTTCAATGTTTTTTTTTATGATGACTCTCAGGGTTCTTTTCTCTGACACATCTGGTAAGTAGCTTTATTTAAAATTTGTAATTCTAGTGTCATATTACATTAACAAGTACTAGTCACAACTTACTTGCAGCAAAATGAAACTCAGTAGCGACAAATGGCTACATCCATCAAATAAAAATGTAAAATAACGCACAAAGGTATAAGCCCTCGAAACGCGTCATGGGATAAAATAAAAGTGACTGGCACGAATAATAGATTTAATTTATCTGTTGTAACAATTGTTGTCAGGCTACAAAAAATGTCGACCGAGGACTGTTCATTTTATAATGATGATAGTTATCTGCAGTATTTAGTGGAAATATTTTATTTGTGTACCTGAATACGTACCAAGACATTCAGTTTAAAAATAGATCATTTAGATATGTGTCTTACAAGTTTATACTGAAAAATTGTAGTTGTAGTATTGAAACATAGTACTGAGATTATATTAAAGACATAGTTTTTGTTTTCAGATTATGAACCGATTTTCTATTGTGACAGCAGATGGTATTTTAAACGACAACTTGACATCCACAAAAGTGAAAACTTCACATCGCCCACAGACGTTTTAATTTTGAAAATCTCAAACCTTAAACTATCAAATAGCTCATTCTGCGAGGCAAGCCGATTACTGGCTCTGTAGCTGTCATGTAGCGGCAGCTGTTGTCACAAACGGTACATTTACTGGTAGAGGAGTAGCCATACAACCAGGCCTGCTGAATTTTTCTGTTCGCTGTGAATCAGGACGCAGTTTCTGAAACTGAACTGCTGCAGGTTCCGGTACTGTTCATCTTTCATTACTCATCCCAGTACCAGAACGGTGAAAGGTTTTCAGAAGTAATAAAATGTATGTATGCTAACCGATTACATTTTCAGTGAAGTCGTGCAGACACAGTTTATTGAGAAAGTGCCAGGCTCTTATTTTCCTTCAATTTTCTGTCCGTCCCGGCGTCCCGAAGTGTATTTCTTTTCAATTTCTTGCTACGTAATGGCTCGTCTCCTATTGAATTCGTATTCCTTTGCTCGCAGAAAAGAGAGCTATTGATTTTATGCTAAACCGATGATTTACAATTCAACAGTTTGCAAATTTAGCAAGAGCGCACCCCTTTGAGCTACGTAAAACCTACATCTTTGCCGACGAAGCTTAACAACGGACTGCCGCTCGATAACACAAGCGATGAATAACTACATTAGACGCGCTATAATCTTCCGCGTTTATTCTGAATAATGCATAAAGTACATCCGGTTATAGTGTGGTCGTTGAAACACCGAAGGGATAAACAATAAACACTTAACAGAGTCCTCGCTGGATAATGAGTGCTTTTATTTGCGTCCGGCGGCGATGTTAACGAGTTGATGACCCAGCCTTGACCCTTTGTCTTAGAGTAACGAACTGAAACCTTCTACTGCCCTATCGTTTAGGCTTCCGTCATTAGCATTATGCGTTTCCCATCTCGAGATTCATTTGCAGCTTCAACTCTAGACCGCGTCCCTCTGCGGAGTCCACGTTCTCTCCAGTAACAATAAACTAACTTCATCCGCATATCCAGTATACCATTGCTTTTCGAAGTCACAGGAACTTGAACAGAGGTAGGTTAAGGAGCAACTGCAATTTGAGTAATTAAAATCTGATTACTCTTTTCATGTTTGCCGACAGTTTTATGACGCAGTTTAGATTGACTTGGAGTCTGGTCTTTCTCATCTAAAATGACCCAAGTATTTTAGAGCAACGGGATTTCATTAGTTTATCTCCCTTCATCTGATGGAATCATTGTATGTTTACATATTTATCAGCAACTGTACATCTTACCACACGATCTCATCATTATTTTATTCTTACTGTTGTCTTCTAGGAGATGTGGTCCGTCTGAGCTAATAAATAAAATGCTAGTTGCTTTTATGCCTTGCACGTTTTACTTGCTTTTATTAACGAAGCTTCCTTAGTGACCTGTAATACGTTTCTTATACCTATATGATAAATGTATTGCTAAATAACAATTTTTTGCCATTCTCTTTTTGTCAGGTAAGAAATAACTTTCTGGAGCGTTCGTAATGTTACATTTCTATTTGGCTCTACTTACAATTTCTGAGATCTTATTGCCCCATTTGTGTCGCCCTGTGATAGTGCCTCGTTGTCCCGCCTACACCAGTGTGTCCAGTTTTCGGCGTTTGTGAACACAATTCACTTGAACACTACACTTGCACTACGTGTTTCTTTTTAAAATGCGTTAGCTGTGTATGCTTACTGTTTATAGTGTTTTTGTGTGTTTTTCAGTCGTCTTGTTTGCGCTGTCGTGCTTGTATGCTGTCTGATACCCTTTTCTTATGTAGGTCTGTATTAGTATGTGTAGTTTGTTTTTAATTAAAGTGTTCGTGCTAAGGCGATTGAAATGGTTGCTGTCAGATCGGTTATGTTTATCATTTCGGTTTGTTCTTGTTTCAGTAACTAATATGATCAGAGAATCGTTTCTTACATTGATCTGGTCACTTTTTACTTTCTTTTTCATTGCAAGAAAATATACCGTATGTGAAAATTTTCCTGGGATATTCGGAGTTTTCTGTTTCGATTTTCGATTCTAATAATCTTCGTGTCTTGTTCCTTGTTAACAGTTCCTGCTCATGCTTTATTAGGCGTTCATCAAAGATAGAATGGCTACTCTTTACTTCTAGCTCGTTGTGCATTCTTTGTGAAATGGCTCTGAGCACTATGGGACTCAACATCTTAGGTCATAAGTCCCCTAGAACGTAGAACTACTTAAACCTAACTAACCTAAGGACATCACACACACCCATGCCCGAGGCAGGATTCGAACCTGCGACCGTAGCAGTCCCGCGGTTCCGGACTGCAGCGCCAGAACCGCTAGACCACCGCGGCCGGCTATTCTTTGTATCTAGTTCTGAAATTTCTGGCTGTCGTCTCAGGTACACAGATTTTTAATTTTGACATTCTGACTAGTATGTACCGGCTCATTTGTATTTGTCTAGTTTTTGCATTGTTGTGCGTAAATGTGACTGGAGTGTATTTCTTGTTCTGTATGCTATACGTAATCGGCTATATGTAATCGTTGTTTATTTACTGTATTTGGTTTCCTGTGTGTTGATTTATGTATGTAAGCAGAATCAAACAGTTAAGTTAACCTTAAAAAGCTCTTTCTTTCCTAACAATAGGAGAATAACAAAAAAAAATCTCATACAGGAACATACGGCAAAAATATAGTTCTAGGGAGACCACGTAAATATTTCTTCCTTTACGGTTTTGTTTCGTTCATCACGTTTAGTGATAAATATCAGTACATTCGCCGAACGATGTAGTGCTGTCGTCAACACAGTGGACTCGCATTCGGGAGGATGACGGTTCAAATCCCTGTGTCGGCACTCAGATTTACGTTTTCCGTGATTTCGTTAAATCGCCCGAGGCAAATATCGGGACGGTTCGTTTGAAAGGGCACGGCCGATTTTCCTCCCCATCCTTCCTCATTTGAAGCATGTGTTCTTTAACCCCTTTCTACCGAACGCTGAAAACTCGCGGCATACAACTGCGACGCCTATAAATGGAAGGTGAACTATATTTGACTACCAGAGATGGTAGAAGCATGCAGGAAGCTACAATGGTTGCTGACATTTGCTACCATCAACTGACTGTTTCGGGTACTTCTAGAGAGAAGTCATTTCTTATTTTTTTCTCCCATGAAGATATTTATTCAGATTTTAACTCTAGCAATAGCAACGCTTTTCCCGTAACGCGCATTATTAGGGAGGTGGAAGGAGGGGGGGGGGGGGGAGGATTTTATACTAACCCGAAAAAAGAAAACAACAGAACTGATTAATTATTCTTGAAATATATTAATAACTCACTCTTAAAGAAGTACTGATGTGTAACTAGGGTCCAGAACCTAAAAATACCTTCAGCATACTGTTAGAAACATCAGCTCACTTTCAACAACGTGTGTTATCAGCTTCGTGAGCATCATAAAAAATTTAAAAATGCAAGCTTCATTCAATGTTGTTGACCTTTATATTTAACAAATTTTTCAAAGAGCTTCTAATACATAACGAAGGCCCTGAACCTGGAAACATTGAATACGACGTACATCAGGGAAAGTGGCTCATACTACTGAGACTTACGTGTTTAGTTTAAGTCTAACTGAAAATTTTAAAGATATATGGAATCTGGTAGGGGAATTCATTAAAGACAAGAAGTACTCTTTTAAAAATTTTTGAGTATGGAATAATTGATTATATTACAATATTCATAGGATCAAGTAGGTAAAAAGAAGAGGGCTTGTAGAAATCATTGGGTAACAGAAGAAATATTGAAATTAATTGATGAAAGGAGAAAATATAAAAATGCAGTAAATGAAACAGGCAAAAAGGAATACAAACGTCTCAAAAATGAGATCGTCAGGAAGAGCAAATTGGCTAAGCAGAGATGGCTAGAGGACAAATGAAAGGATGTAAAGGCTTATCTCACTAGGGGCAAGATAGATACTGCCTACAGGAAAATTAAAGAGACCTTTGGAGAAAAGAGAGCCACTTGTATGAATATCAAGAGCTCAGATGGAAACACAGTTCTAAGCAAAGAAGGGAAAGCAGAAAGGTGGAAGGAGTATATAGAGGGTCTATACAAGGGCGATGTGCTTGAGGACAATATTATAGAAATGGAAGAGGATGTAGATGAAGATGAAATGGAAGATACGATACTGCGTGAAGAGTTTGACAGAGCACTGAAAGACCAGAATCGAAACAAGGCCCCGGGAGTAGACAACATTCCATTAGAACTACTGACGGCCTTGGGAGAACCAGTCCTGACAAAACTCTACCATCTGGTGAGGAAGATGTATGAGACAGGCGAAATACCCTCAGACTTCAAGAAGAATATAATAGTTCCAATCCCAAAGAAAGCAGGTGTTGACAGATGTGAAAATTTCCGAACTATCAGTTTAATAAGTCACAGCTCCAAAACACTAATGCTAATTCTTTACAGACGAATGGAAAAACTGGTAGAAGCCGACTTCGGGGAAGAGCAGTTTGGATTCCGTAGAAATGTTGGAACACGTAAGGCAATACTGACCCTACGACTTATCTTAGAAGAAAGATTAAGGAAAGGCAAACCTACGTCTCTAGCATTTGTAGACTTAGAGACAGCGTTTGACAATGTTGACTGGAATACTCTCTTTCAAATTCTGAAGGTGGCAGGGGTAAAATACAGGGAGGGAAAGGCTATTTACAATTTGTATAGAAAGCAGATGGCAGTTATAAGATTCGAGGGACATGAAAGGAAAGCAGTGAGACAGGGTTGTAGCCTCTCCCCGATGCCATTCAATCTGTATATTGAGCAAGCAGTAAAGGAAACAAAAAAACAAAAGAAAAGTTCGGTGTAGGCATTAAAATCCATGGAGAAGAAATAAAACTTTGAGGTTCGCCGATGACATTATAATTCTGTCAGATATAGCAAAGGACTTGGAAGAGCAGTTGAACGGAATGGACAGTGTCTTGAAAGAAGGATATAATATGAACATCAACAAAAACAAAACGAGGATAATGGAATGTAGTCAAATTAAGTCTGATGATGCTGAGGGAATTAGATTAGGAAATGAGACACTTAAAGTAGTAAAGGAGTTTTGCTATTTGGGGAGCAAATTAACCGATGATGGTCGAAGTAGAGAGGGTATAAAATGTAGACTGGCAATGGCAACAAAAGCGTTTCTGAAGAAGAGAAATTTGTTAACATCGAGTATAGATTTAAGTGTCAGGAAGTCGTTTCTGAAAGTATTTATATGGAGTGTAGCCATGTATGGAAGTGAAACATGGACGATAAGTAGTTTGGAAAAGAAGAGAATAGAAGCTTTCGAAATGTGGTGCTACAGAAGAATGCTGAAGATTAGATGGGTAGGTCACATAACTAATGAGGAGGTATTGAATAGAATTGGGGAGAAGAGGAGTTTGTGGCACAACTAGATAAGAAGAAGGGACAGTTTGGTAGGACATGTTCTGAAGCATCAGGGGATCACAAATTTAGGATTGGATGGCAGTGTGGAGGGTAAAAATCGTAGAGGGAGACCAAGAGATGAATACACTAAGAAGGATGTAGGTTGCAGTAAGTACTGGGAGATGAAGAAGCTTGCACAGGATAGAGTAGCATGGAGAGCTGCATCAAACCAGTCTCAGGACTGAAGACCACAACAACAACATTACAATATTTTCGAATGATGGACATAAAGTACTCCCACCTAGGCCCACCACGCCCCCCACCCGCCTCCGACCCCCCTCCGCCCCCGCCCTTCGCATTACGAGGGGTAAGTGTCTTAACGACCACATTGTCAACGGGACGTTAAACTTTAACCTTCCTTCCTTCTTCCTAAATAAAAACGCTAAGCAGGTCGAAGACTTCTATCCAGTCACTCGTTGACCATTCTGGGGTGGCAATACAAGACAGCAAAAGGAAATCTTAAGTTTTAAATTCCAAGTTAAGAAAATCATTCACGCAGGAGAATCGTACAAACATACCGTCATTTGACCATCGCACAGACTCCAGACTCCCTTACGGAAGACAGAGTAGTAGGCATCCCTGGCGTAGATAAAACTGAAGGAGTTAAAAAAACAAGTGAGTCGTCAGGTGCGGACGAAATCGTAATCCCTTTTACCGTTTTACAGAATTACTCTACGGCAATGGTCCCTTACTTAGCTGATTTTTATCGCGAATCTCTCGTCCAGCGCCAATTCCCAGGCAACAGGAATAAAGCTTAGGTGACTCCTGTACATAAGAACAGTAAAAAAAGTGACCTGCAGAATTACAGACCAGCATTCTTAACGTCGGATTGCTGCAGAATTCTTGAACGAGTACAATAAAGCTCCTTGAGACGGAGAAGCATCTGTCCGTAAATCAGCACGGTTTTAGAAAGCATCGCTTGTCGCTCGTGCGAAACTCAGCTTGCCGTAGGAATTATGTATGAATGGCAACGGGCAGATTTTCCAAAAGCGATTCACAGGGTGCCCAACTGCAGATTGTTAACGAAGGTACGAGCATACGGAATAGGTCCCCATATATATGAGTGGCTCGAAGACTTCGTTCGTAATAGGACCCAGTATGTTGACCTCGACGGCGAGAGTTCATCAGAGATGAGGGTATCGTCGGAAATGAACCCAGTTTAGTGTCAGAGCACCACTATTATTCTCTATACAGACAAATGTCTGACGCACAGGGTGAACAGCAATCTACAGCTTTTTTGCTCATGGTGATATGGTGTAGGGCATAGTGTCGTCGTTCAGTGACTGCAGGATCCGAGATAACTTAGACAAAATTTCTAATTTGTGTGATGAATGGCAGCTAGCTCTAAATGTAGAAAAAGATAGGTTAATGCGAATGAGTAGGAAAACAATCCCGTAATGTTCGAATACCGCATTTGTAGTGTGCTACTTAACATAGTCAGGTCGATTAAACACTAGGCGCAACATTATAAAGCGATATGAACTGGAACAAGCACGTAAGGATTGTATTGGGAGAGTTTTAGGAAAGTGTGGTTCATCTGTAAAGGACTCCGCATATACAACACTAGTGCCACCCGTTCTTGAATAATGCTCGAGTGTTTGGGATCCTCACGAGATTGAATTAAAGGAAGATATCGAAACAGTTCATATGGGAGGGCTACCACACTATACCAGCCCCCCCCCCCCCTTATCGTACCATTTCTGAGTTTCAGCGGCACGCACATTGAACACTTACTTTTATAAGATATATTTAATATCGTTACTGTCGTTGTTATTATAATGGATGGAAATGTGGAAACATCACGCCCGTTACCGTCAGGGTAATTGGAAAACATTTTACACTTAGCAGTATCAGGACGGAACACGCAGAAAAAAAGGTGTAAGAGAGGTAATGCGCCTTAGGCTGAACAGCCCACTGCGACTAATGACGTGTTTATACTGAATGCGCTGTTCACCAAAGGGACTAATTGCTAGCGGATTAATCCTACCGTGACAAACTCCATGTACATTTGTACACATATCGAATTTTCTTCTTGTGTTATTCCAAAAACATCGTGGCAGATGTGTAGCATACGGAAATGATGAATATGCGGATATGGTTCTGGTCGTAGGTGCATCTGATAATCGGGCTGCTGTCGTGGCTTATAAATATGCTGCTAGATATTCTGGTCGACGTCATCCAGAAAAAAAAGTGATCCCTCGTGTGGAACTTCGCTTTCAGAAGACAAATTCTCTCCTTCCGCCATCGCGTGACAGAGTTCGTACTCCAGCTACAGAGGAAGCTATTCTGGGGGCATACACCAAGAACCGCAGCGAAGTACACGCAGCGTAGCAAAGTCTACGTGTCTCGCATCGCACGGTCGTTGATGTGCTGCACGGTCATTGGCTGCACCTCTATCATTATTCTTTAACGCAACACCTGCGTCTTGTAGTCCGCTGTCTGCGGAAGCAATTCTGTCAATGGTTTCAACTACAACAGGAAGCCAACTGCGACTTCATAGACATTGTAATGTGGTCTGATGAAACAGCGTTCACTCGCGAGGGTGTATTAAATATGCACAATTCCCACCTTTGGTATGACGTTAAACCGCACGTCACCCGCGACCGTGGATATCAAGTTCGCTTTGGCATCAATGGCTGGGCCGGAATATTGGAAGACAGGAGTTTCTGTTTCTACTTGTTGCCCGACCGGTTGACTGCAAGGAGGTATCATATATTCCTCCCAAATTATTTGCTTGACGCAGTGGAAGATGTTCCACTTCATGTTCGGCAGATTTTATGGTTCCAACGTGATGGTGCACCTCCACACTTTGGAATTAATGTGAGACGGTATTTAAACAGAACATTTTCAGGGAAATTGCTAGGACTGGGAGGTCCAGTTATATGGCCCCCGCATTCACCTGATCTGAGTCCTCTGGATTTCTTCCTGATGGGACACTTGAAGGAGCACGTGCATGTTACTCCACCGACACATGTGGAATAAAAGATTGCACTTATTCATGCTGCTCTTGTATCTGTGAATGCAGCCATGTTGCGAAGAGTCCAGAGCAATGTTTGGACGTGCAGGGGGGGGGGGGGGGGGTCGCTTTGAGGGTCTGTTGCGAGGACAACATATTCTTTTGCAAACGTCATTCGGTCATTAATACGGAAACTACTGTTGTCACTGTTTGCTAATGTGTTACACCTGAGCGGACGTACTGCATTTAGTATAAACGACTGGTATTTAACCGCGCAATCATCTTTAGCGTTTCGTAAATGATATTTTTTATGTAGTTATTCTTTCCTATGACAGGTTATTGATTTTAGCTGTCTGTTTCTGATTAGTCTGACCACGTTTTTGTTATGTTCACACCTGTACTACGAATATGTCGGATACGTGTGGTTTAAGACGCAGTGTATACTACAATATTGTAAGGAAGAATGAAACTGGCAAATAAAAATAAATATACCTCGACACAGAATCGACCCTTTGATCTCCTGCAAGCAAATCCTTAGCGCTATCCGCTGCACCAGCTGCACAGCACTGCTGGTCTATCCTGACAGAGATAGTTACTATCTTATGATTACTGTGTTGCCAGATTGCCAATCTTTAACATCCATTTACTACCGGAAATATGCGCAGGACGAAATTTTGTGACAGACATTTTTGTATGGCTAGCATGTGAGGTACCGCTCTGCGAAGTCCGAGTGCGCGAGTTTCTCTTCAAATTATCTTCACCGCAAGTATCGAGCTCAATCATCGCCACACTATCTTGAAATCCTGCAACGAAATGAGGTGCAGCCAAACCAGAGACTCTTATAACTTGTGAATAGAAGGTAGGTATGAGTTACAAAAGTTGTTTGCTTTCTCTTTAAAATAAAATTCTGTTCCTGTTCTTGCCTTAGATCGACAGCACTGTCGTTTTTGCAACGGTACCAAATATAAATGTAGAGTTTGTCCCACATTCCTCCCTACAGTATTTCTATTTATCCCGCTTATTTAGTACATTAACCATGTTTCATAGACTGTGATTTCTCAAACAGTAAACAAATATTTTCCTGAAGTGAACAAATGTGCCGACTACCATTGTACGGAATGCACGAGAGCAAATCATAAATTTTTGTTCCTTTTGGCCGAGAACCACAGCCCGCGCGGGGTTCACATATAACGGCTGGTGCACATGTGTTTCAGGCTGGTTTGTTTACAATGTTGTGTGAGTTGCATGCTTCTGGCACGACAATACATTTAAAGTGACAAAGTGCATTTCTGAATGCAAGCATACTTATTATTCAGCTGCATTTGTACTACGTACGTGTGGCAACCACACTACCTGACAGAAAGAGTGAAGCGCCCAGAAGACATATATATCAATACAACATCATACATCTCCACACCATTGTCGGCTATATAAATCACTAGAGTTGTAGTTCTCTGTGACGGATATAATAACCGCCAGAGTGTATTTGTGTTGTTTGGGTTTAGTGTTGTCACCAAGCCTCGCACGACATGTAAGGGACGTGAAACAGTGTCAGACGGTGAGTGATCACTTTGAAGGACAGAGAGAGGCCTCGTACTCATGTGAGACCCTGGCTTCACCATCTCACAGTTTTTGAAAGTGATCTCATTCTATGTGTCCATTTAGCTGTCTGGTCTAATCGCGCAATATCCAGATTTGTTGGACATTCAGTAGTGACAATGGACCGGTGACTGACTTCAGGGGAAAGAGAGGGCCGGTATACCCGTTGTCAAGGTTCCGTTGGACCACTTCTGATCATTACAGAGGAGGATCACCGTAGTGTGCGCCAATCACATTGCAACTCATTCACATCTCCACCTACCGACTGAGAACATGTAGTGAACACCCAGCAACGTTCTGTGTCGTCCTGCAACCATTAGTTGGAAACTAGCACCAGCCGCACTACACACCTGCCGTCCCGACGTAGGATGGCGTTGTCGTCACAACACATAGGGCTGCATTTGGAATGCTGCTGTGACTGGGAAGCATGGTCTGCTGATGAATGAGGTCGCAATGCATTCAGCGGTAGATCATGGTTCTACACTGCCCCTTATGACTATTGTCATGGTGGTGACGTGGGAAGAACTCCAATTCTTCCAACGTTTTTCAGAGGCACAGCGGTGTTTATCCTATCGTCAGTGTGTGTGTGGGGGGGGGGGGGGGGACCATTGGGTATTACATCACTTCACGGCTGCTAGTGATTGAAGCAACTCTGACAGCACAACGGTACCTCAAGGACATTCAGCGCCCTCATGTGTTACCTCTCATGCGACAGAATCGTAGTGTCATATTTCAACAGGACAATGCTGGATCACACATGACACGTGTCACTACCAACTACCTGCGTGATGTAGCCGTACTCCCTTGGCCAGCAAGATGCCATATTTGTCCCTAACAGAACATGTGTGGGACCAGCTCAGATATTAACCTCGACCCACTGTAGGTATCGAGGATGTGAAGGACCAATTGCAGTATTTGTGGGCCAGCTTGCCTCAGCTGAGGATACAACGGTTTTGACAGCCTTTCCAACAATCACTGCATGCTTTCAGGCCAGAGGAGGTTTTCAGAGTCGTACTAATAAATGAACTCTTACTGCCAAGTTCTTTATAAAACTGACTTCATTTAGTAATCACTAAAATAACATCACGCACCCTCTCAAGCCGTGCTGTTTCATTTCGTTTCCTTAGCCCATTCTGCATGTTTCACTTTTTTTGTCAGGCAGTGTATAGTTGATGTCGAGAATGATGTGTATTTAGTTTTCTTGATCCTGATTTCTGTATGCTTGGGTGAACAATCGATTACACAGTCATTCACTCTATTTGAATTTGGGTTGATCATCCGGGTGCGTTATGGTATTTGGAAATATTTTGTAACAGATTTATTACAGACATGCAATAAACATGTGTGACAGGCCACTGAGGATCTTCTTAAATAAAAGGAAACAAACCACATATTCAGTGAAAACAAACAGTTTTTTACTTAGTTGCTTGGACGGGCCACAGTCCCTAACAAGATGATGATAATAATTTTAATAATAATAAATATAATTCAGAAGCAACTTACGAACGACTGAAGACAAAAGTGACGATAATCGTGATTTACTACAATTTCGGACGGCAGAAATTTGAAAGGCGATTTTTTGCTTTAGCACTCGTGATGGGTTTCTGACCTGAACGGACGCAGATCAAGACAGAGTCGTCTGCTACTTTTATTGGTGAGATCGCACGATGCTCTTCCGTATAGGAAACGTAATACTATCTTAATTTTTTGCATTAACATATTACTTCCATCTTTCTTCCAAACGTGGTATACCCACTCACTTTATTGGTAGCACACATGAACTGCGATTTAGTGACTTGCGAAAGAGTTTGAGCTTCTCATACACCAGTAAATCCCAGATTCTGTGCAGAATTGATCACCCACAAATAAAACTGCTTCAAACGTCTGATTACGTTACAAATGAGATAATGTTTTGAACATTAGTATTTGATTTTCAGCGTGTAAGTGACAAAAAGTGTAGGAAAGGTTTGAAATTGTGCTTTAAGTTAGCACCTGAACGCAAAGTGTTCTTATTATAAAACATTCGATGAATATACTTTAAAAAGGAACCAAAGAGTCTTGACCGGAAAAACCTTTATTTTGCGATAACCGGTTTCAGTCAGTTTTTGGCTATCTTCAGACCCTCATACCATGATGGTAGGCGGTGGCGGTGAATAGAGTGTGTGTTATAACTGTACGAACCCGCCACTGCCTACCACTGTTGGTGTTCATTTTTAAAATACTTTTGCCAGGCCGCTGTTCCCCATGAGAAATGTTCTCAAATATTATTGGATGAGTATAGTCTATATAATTTGCGCTCATCAACAGCTATTCTTAGCGCATTTCAATGTTTATGACTTTATAGCTCCTGAACTTCGAGTCGTACAATGATGTAATGCTGTAGATACATTCAATGATGTATGTAGATACTGTCTGCAAAGTACGTTGCGAATGGATCGAATAGTTATGAAGTAAAGATCAAAACGTCATGTCTGATGTTGAAGTGTTACTGCACGAAATCTTAAGCAAAAGCTCATGTAAATATTCATAGCTCCGGAATTATGCGCCGTACAATAAATTTTTTTGGAGATACGTTGAGTAGTGTGTGAACACAGTGTGCTAACTGTATAGGAAATAGAGTCAAAAGTAAAGAAGAATTAAATCAAAACGTTATGTCTGATGCTGAAGTCTGACTTCATCAACAGAGAAAATATAGTAAGCGATAAGCCTTATTTGTCTTCCATCATTTTGTGGTGGGTGTCAGCAAGAAAAAGTTTTGCAACAGTTCGAAATTATGTGTGAAGTTTGTTGGAAGTCGCTAAGTGCTCGTATTCTCAACCACTGCATAAATAAAGTCCGCGTGTTCGCGCGCCGTCAGTTACATACAAGTTAAACACACAGTTTCTGACTGTAATATTTATCTTATTGTAAACTTCTAACATAAGATTATATCTCTTAATGAGCAGATTATGAAAGCATTTAAAATTTTTAAATTCGGTCAATAATTACGCGAAATATTAAAAAGGAAATTCTTGTTACTTCTGGAATTTGTTACACGGGCAACGTGCGATAGTGTTTGGTTCTGGGATAGTGATTTAGTGATACACAGGGTCTCTCAAATCTTTTGCATCGGACTGATACTGGTGACAGTGGGTTCGCAACCGATTATGTTGAGATAGGAAACCAGTGGTCGGAAATGAATATTTATTGTGTACGTAACAACAACGTGCCTCATAGTGTTGTTCAAAGCGACGACCGCCAATCTCAGTGCATGCATGGCAATGGCGCATGCAGTTCTGCGGCACCTTCACAGAAATTCTGGATGTCTGATGTACACTGGAACAGGCAACGGGTGATAAAGAGCGTACGCTCTTGACAACGAAAGAGACATACTGTACTCAGTTAGCTCATAGCCCGTGTTTCATGTGATGACCACATGCATCCCACTGTCTCCGGCGTCATTTGCCCATTCATCGGACAGCTTGTGATCTGTCCTTGGTGAGGGGTGTTTCTGTTTACGGTGCATGACGTATAGTCAAAGATAGTACGTTACTCGTCACAAGAGTTGACAGACATGCATTTAATGTAAGGTGTGGCAGGATGTATTGTCCGTAAGGCAGTACGAACGGATGGAGAATGCTTTCCCAATAGGCGACATCCAATTGGAAGAAGTTTATTTCAGACAATCTGTCGTCTCACTATGACCAGTTGTAGTGGTTAATAAAAAAGAAAAAGGGAAGAAAAGAAAAGAAAAGGGTGAAAACGTGGGAAGAAATTTTGAATAATAAGGGGGTTTTAAAATCGTTAATTACCTTGAAAAAGGGAAAGAATGAAATGCAAATCGGACTTCGTATTACAGAAAAGTTATCGGACTTTATGATTCGGAAAAGCTGTTGTTCGGGTGGTCCTTGTGGCGTTTCTGAGCAAAAGTCAAACCAATTTCCGCTACAAAAATTATTTGAAAGAGAACAGAGGATAACAAAATGTGATTAACATGGGGAAATGGCGTAGATAAGAGTTCATTCTTTACCATGTTAACATGTCTTCTCTCGTGCGGTGTCCAGGTCTTGTCTCCAAAAATCTCCTGCTTCATTTCTGCGTGAAAAGTCGTAGCTACTCTGAAATCTAGCAATAAATTTCATTGTCCAGCAATTACTAATGTATACAAATTAAAACCATCTTGATATTGAATGCAATGTGTTTTACGTTGCTGTTTCCATTCTCCAAATTTCATACAAACTTCCACAATACGTCTGCACATCAATAAGTTTTTCCGTGTTAATCCGACGAAGACTAGCCAATAAGTAAGTTAAGCTTCCGCTCTCAAGAGACAAGAGCGGGTAGAAAACAAAAAGAGGTTACAATTTTTGTACCTTCATTTTCTTATATATTTTCTCTGCTGTCGAGCACTCATACAGCTGCGACGGTATAATTTATATCTGAGGGAACGAGTGTAGCGCGGCGAAATTCAAAGTCCCACTACATGTGGCAGGATGTATTGCCCGTAAGGCAGTACGAATGCATAGAGAATGCTTTCCCAATAGGCGACATCCAATTGGAAGAAGTTTATTTCTGTGGATACTAGCTTACTAGAGATGGGGTCATTCACGCCACAGAGAGCTGGCAAAGGTTCCCGCCAGTGACATATCCAATCATCAGGCTTTGAAGAGATGGCCGACTACTCAGCAATATGCATCCATCAACTTGTGTGTGAAACACGCAATCTGAAGGATACAGTGTGGAGAGTACTAGTGAAACATGTATTACACCCTTATCATAAGAATATTTGCAAATACTGGGATCAACGGATTTTGAGCCTCACGTCCACTTCTCTCAGTCGATTAGCCACAGCAGTGCTGTTCGTACAGATGAGGCCTCATTCAGCCGTGATAGTGCTTTCACCTGCCGCGACAGCCATAACTGGAGAGAGGTCAGTCCAAACGCCTCATACATCAGTGGAAACCAGCAAATAAACTCTGTCAAGGTATGGGTGCGCATTGTCCAAGATCACCTAACAGGACATAATTTGCTGTTTCCCCATTTGACTGGTTCACATTATCTGCTGTTCCTGTGAGATGTACTGCCACAATTCTTGGAGACTGAATCCAGTCCGTAAAAGGATGTCGTTGCAACACGATGGTGCATCAGCCCACTTCGATGTTAAAGTCTACGAGCACCTGAACAACACGTACCCTCATCATTAGACTGGAAGCGGATGTCCTATCTCACGGACAGTGCGACAGCCGAATCTCATAACTCTGAATTTTTTCCTCCGAGGTTACCTCAAAAGTTCGTGTACGAAACCTCTGCAGAAATGGATGAAGACCTGCTTGCTGGAGTCTAAGCTATTTGTCTCCTGGTACAAGAGATACCTCGGATCTTTGAGAGAATGTGGCAGAACTTCGTGCGCCGTTACCATGCATACATTGAGACTGGCGGTCGTAACTTTGAACAATTATTTTCACCATTTTGGTTGGAGAACACTGCAGATGTTTTCGTAAATTACACTGTAGGAAATACTGCAACTAGACACAAGTTTTCTTAGAATGGTTTTATTATACAGTTACCAGTTTCAGGCCTGAGCCTATCGTCAGATAGTAGCGTTGACTTCTTGCAAGTTTTACGTTTGTACAGTTTGAAACAACATGGCTGTTTCACAGCAAATATATATTAGATTCATCATAAGAATCAAACAGCAGACAGGTTTTAATTTTGTGTCCTAAAGTATAACGCAGTTTTTGGGATCCATAGTTTACGAAAGGTTTCTCATTTTACATTTGCGTCCTAAAATTAACAAAGTTTTTGTGATTACATAGTGTTACTGTACCATGTGTTCTATTCATTGTTTTTGTGATTACATAGTGTTACTGTACCATGTGTTCTATTCATTACCCTTACTTTCTGAGAAGCCAACCTTTAAGTATTATAAGATAGACGTTATGTTTTCTTTTACACGCCATACTGACCCCTGAACTGAACTAAAAACAAGATGGCTGATGCGTTTATATACATAGGTTGCTGATATGTGACAAAGAATGTAATATGTGTACGGATATGTTACACTTGTAAGACGTGTATATTTCTATAGTTTATTGTCAAATCACAATTTATGAACGATGTTTATATATTATTAATAGGATTAAGTAGGAATAGTTAATATTTGTCATGTCGGAAATAATTGTGGTAGCAGGGAATGTCTGCACCAAACTACTGACTTCCTACGAACGCTAAAGTGCGGTCTCTCCTGCCAACAATGCTTTCTGGTGCAGACAATCCCTGCTACCATTACAAAATGTATCAATGCACTGTCTTTCCCGCTCTTTTCTTAAAATGTACCCATACGCGGTCTCTCCCGCCCTTTTTAAAATTATATCAATTTGCGGTCTCTCTTGTCAACAATACTTCGGTGAAGACATTCCCTGCTACCACAATTATTTCCAACATGACAAATATTAATTATTCCTATTTAATCCTATTAATAAAATATAAACATCGTTCATAAATTGTGATTTGACAATAAACAATAGAAATATACACGTCTTACATAACCTTCCACTGGGTTTCCTTAAAATTTTGCTACGTCGTTAAGTCATTTGGACTTGACATAAGGAGAAAATTTGATTATAGAAACATGTGTAGTAATAAGTAAGTTAATGATAGAATATTTCTTTCAACAAAGCACATACATATACTGTCATAAGAATTTGTTTTCCTAAGTCTAACAAAGAGAATATTCAAAAGAGTATACATCAAAATATACCTTCTGGAGTTACTTCAAAGACATTTCTACATAGTACAGATATTTTACACAGTTTAACATTTTATAATTTGGGTTTGAAGGCGCTGGAAATAGCCAATGAAGAACTTTCGATCGGTAGAGTAACTGTTTCTATCGTTTCAAATTATAAGAGTTGTTTGAAATTTTGGATGTACATTTGGTTTTCTTATTCTAGTTGATCATTCCGTATGCAGCCAGTTTTATTGTGAATGTGGCTTTATATTACTAATTTCTCTAAGAAATTCATCTGCAGTTCTTTTTTGGCGAAATGAAATATTTCTATGTCTTCTTTTATACTTATGTCAGTGTTTCCATATTGGAAAAAGTGAGTAGCGAATTTAAATTGTTGAGCCTGACAGCATCCCTGTGTTCCTGGAATCACACGTTAAACTCCTACCAGTTTGGCCAATGTAAAATTTGGGACACACAGAACAGTTTAGTTTATCAATGCCACACCCATGGTGTGCTTGCACTTCAGTTTTTAAGCTGTGAACAATTTTGTGTTTCACTTTATTGTTTGTGCCAAAAATTATTTTGATATTTCTGGCACAACAAAAATTCGCAGTTTCATGTGACACTTGGTCAGGGAGTGGTATGTGGAAATAGTTCACAGAGTTTTGAGGAGCTATTTGTGCTAAAGTACTGTTTGTTTTGGACATAGAACTATCTTTGTTACTGAATTTGTTTTTAATTCTATTGTGAAGTTTATGGTGGTGTCAGGTGAGTAACCATTATTGTAGGCTATTGGTTTCATTGCTTTTAGTCTATGTTCAGTGTTGAAAGGGGTTTTTACCATTCTGTTGACAATTGTCCTATAATATGTCATTTCATGTTCTTTGAGGTGACATGATGAGCTGTTGATTGTGGTCTCTGTTGTAGTCGGTTCGGCATATTTTTCATTTACGTTTACCATTGTATTTACTAATTTTCACAGCCAAGAAGTTTATGCCATTATCGGTTCCATTTTCAAGAGAAGATTTTATGTTCTGATTGAGTTTGTTAAGCTGTTTTCCAAACTGATAAATTTCTTCCACTGTTCCATCAAATAACGTAAGTGCGTCATCCACATAGCATTTGTAAAACATTATTTTTATCTTTGTTGTCAAATGAGCGTTCGGAAAGGATGTTTCTAAACGATTTATGTAAAAGTTGGCTAGCGGGCTAGCTAGGCAACTGCGTATTGCGGGGCCATCTTCCTGTTCTTAAAATTGTTATCAAAGCGGAAGTAAGTATGTCATAGCACTGAAGTTAGAAGTTCACAACTGCATAAATTTTAGGTAGACTGATCTTTTACATTCAAGCAAATTATTTTTAATTACTGAGACTGTTTCTTTTACTGCCATATTTGTGTAGAAGTTAAGGATTTGATCCTTGAGAAAGGTTAGTGCTGTAGCCAACTAGCACAAACTTTGTAGTGACCAAACATTTCCGGCACAGATTTGTGCATCAAACTCCTTGAAATTTAAGGAAAATGTTGCGAAAGTTACGTAATCGTAAAACGACGAGTTTCATTACCAGTTCGCCAGTCACTAGGCTAAGCCTACCACTGCGGTCCTCATGGTGAACATTGGTACGGTCATTTTTTAAAATCAAAGCATCATTTCCTTACCTGGTTTTCACTCGTTATCACTTTTCCATGCAGATCACAGAGATCACAGAGGCAGCGATAAATTTCAATTGGTTTGCCAACGAAGGTAGAACGCACCTCACAATTGATGGTATTTTTTTTATTGCAGCGCATCTTTTGACACTTTACACAAAGCAAAGTATCAGAGACACAGGCAAACATAATTCCCTACCACTGCCGTATTAGTACTGAATGTAGGAATGTTATAGTGTCCCCGCCCACCGCAGCGATAGAACAAGACGTCATTATAATCTGGGTAGCCTTCGTGCTGCTGGATCTGAAGTAAAACTGTGCTGTCATCGTAAACAATGATCGCTGAGTGGGTTGAGCGGCACTGAGCTCTGACGTAGGAACTCATCCAGCGGCGGCGACGCATGGAACATGTTCAAAAATGTTCAAATGTATGTTAAATCTTATGGGACTTAACTGCTAAGGTCATCAGTCCCTAAGCTTACACAGTACTTAACCTAAATTATCCTAAGGACAAACACACACACCCATGCCAGAGGGAGGACTCGAACCTCCGCCGGGACCAGCCGCACAGTCCATGACTGCAGCGCCCCTGACCGCTCGGCTAATCCCGCGCGGCGCATGGAACATCTTGAGGGTGTGGCTACGCCAACATCTCTCACTCGTTGCTGTGTGTGACAGCGACAGTCCCTACTTGTGGTTCCAACTTTGACATGGGACCTCGTTCTTCGGACGACACCGTGTTCCTCATGTCCACACCCCCCCCCCCACCACCACCACCACCACTACCACCACCACCGTCCCAACCCCCTTACCTCATCCTCAAACCTCCGAACCGTCGTCGTGGGGCAAGACCTGAATGCGGACCTAGTTGAGGAGACAGGGAGTGTAATGACGACCGATGGTAGCTCCCTGTCCGCAGTCTGGTATCCAGTGACCAGGAACGTCAGGCGAAAGACCAGCGTCAGGATGCACGCTAGCATCCAGTGGCGCAACCATGTTGTCGAGTTGACTGCATGCGGGACTCCAGGGCCCCGAGATGGCTGTCCGGGAGCGGCGCTTCCACGGACATCGGCTCATGCAGCTGGACCGTCAGCGACGGCGGAGGCGACGGCGCGACGTCGATCTTCATCGGCACCGCCCTGTATTGCACCTACCGAAACGGGCGGATAGGCGGAGCCGACTGTTGCTGCGGACCTCAGCGGCGAGCTGAATCTGTGGACAAAAATGCTGCGGCAGAATCACAGACATAAGAGCTCTGCAGCTGGCTCTGGTGATGCCGATGCAGCCCGGAGGACCTCTCACCAACGTAAGAGAAACGACCCAAGACCTGTGTGATGACACCGTGCTCCCAACGCTGTTTCTTGCCAAAAACTTTAAAGACAACTTCACACCGCTATTGAAACTTCGTCTGACCCGGCGGAATGAACCGTTCCCGCAGCAGTCGCAGAAGATGTAACTGGCTACGATGATGACGAGCATGTCATAATTCTGCCGACGACTCCCCATCATGTAGCAATGGGCAGTAGGAGGAAATAAAAATTTTTAAGCCTTGCAACTGTGTATGGTAGAAACAGAGTTTATCCAAGTGGCTTTTGAACATTCAGCTTCACCATTAGGCAGAGGGTGAAAAGGAGCAGTAGTTGCAACCTGTATGCCGTTCTCGGCACAAAACTGTTGGTTGAAAATCGGCAGACGTTAACTGTGCTCCATTGTCCGAGACAAGGACCGTCAAGACAAAAACTAGAGGACAAAGCCGATACAGAGCTTGCAGTAAAGGTGGATTCATGGGGACAACAAAAGAAAATTTACTGTATCCGTCTACAACACTCATCAACGCAGAACGGACCCACGAAATCAATTTGTATATGTAGCTGTGGTCTGAAATCAGGATGTATGAGTAGCTATGGAGACTAAAAGATGCGCTACGTTGCAGAGGGTCGATGCTCTGCACAGGCATTACAACGAGAGGTCATTTTCTGAATTTGGGATTCCATGCCCTGCCGAATAGAATGATGTCGGACGTATTGCTTTGTTTACACCACGCCCCAGTGACTATTGATGCAACAGTAACAAAACTTTCCTCTGGAGCGAGCGATGAATCACAATCCGAGCATCGACATTCTCCATGTGGAGTATTAGAACACCTGACCACATGGATAGAGCGTGACAGTGCGAAAAAGTAGCGACGCCCCACTGGGTGGTGAATTTGTTTCAAATTACTTGGCCACTCATAGCTTACGTACAGCAAAACTATCTAAAGAGTTGGGTCGGAAGTATTTGCTTTAGCAATACATCGAAAATCAAGAGGAAAATTCTGAATAATTTCAAAATCCCGAGTACTGATTTGATAACGCGATTCCTCAAACCAACCAAGCGCTGTGTCGGTGACGAACAATAACCGAGACACCAAGCCAGCGTTCGAATGTTGTGCCCCGTTGCTACACTGCAAAGTCGGATTCATGCCAAGGTATAAATATATCTATATTGGCTGATCAGATCTATCTCATGGTACAACGTTTGTTCCTCAGCGGTGAACCTGTGTTACGAGATTACAGGGCGTTTCTTCACACAGCTCGCATCGTCCAGGACTGGTTTTGTGAGCACGAGGATGAACTGTTGTATCTCGCCTGGCTACCACTGCCGCCAAATCTCAGTACAATTGAGCCTTAGTGCACTACTTTGGAGAGAGTGCTGCATGATCACTCTCCACCTCCACCATTGTTACCAGAACATGCCACTATTTTGTAGGAAGAAGAGTATAAGATTCTCTTGAAAGCCCGCAGGACCTATATTTATCTATTCCGAGATGACTGAAAGCTGTTTTGAATGCTAATAGTATTCTGCACCGTATTAGGCATGGTGATGCGGTGGGTTTTTTGCTATTTCCATATTTTTGTCCACTCTCCTTTAGTGTTCGTGTTGTTCACTTGTGTGTTTACTGCTCTGTTAGTGAAACTACTCTTCTCCCAAAACCACGAAAAATTCATGTTTGAACAGCATACAAACTCCACACGCACCATTCCACCAAGTTACTCTGTTTATATAAAGAATCCTCACTCCTGGGGTCATGATGCTCTAGAACGTTTTACTTGTTTGCAGCCTTCTCTTTTAAGTTGCATACTAGATCAATTCCTACTACGAACGTCATATTTGGTCTGTAATAAAATGTCAACGTGGAGTTGCTATCACAGCTGGGAGACAACAGCAGCTAGGGCGAAGAACTGTCGTGGATGACAGTTCACTTGCTTTGCTGACTTCTGGAAGGATACACTATTTTGGGCTATGTTTGAGCTCCCACCGAAAGCCAGCTCTTCACTGCCGAAGCTCTCGCTATCAAGAGAGCCCTTATACACTGAAGAGCCCAAGAAACTGGTACACTTGTCTAATATCTTGCAGGGCCCTCGCGAGGACGCAGAAGTGCCGCAACAAGACGTGGCGTGGACTCGACTAATGTCTGAAGTAGTACTGGGAGGAATTGACACCATTAATCCTGCAGGGTTGTCCATAAATCTACATCTACATCTACATACATACTCCGCAATCCACCATACGGTGCGTAGCGGAGGGTACCTCGTACCACAACTAGCATCTTCTCTCCCTGTTCCACTCCCAAACCGAACGAGGGAAAAATAACTGCCTATATGCCTCTGTACGAGCCCTAATCTCTCTTATCTTATCTTTGTGGTCTTTTCGCGAAATATAAGTTGGCAGCAGTAAAATTGTACTGCAGTCAGCCTCAAATGCTGGTTTTCTAAATTTCCTCAGTAGCGATTCACGAAAAGAACGCCCCCTTTCCTCTAGAGACTCCCACCCGAGTTTCTGAAGCATTTCCGTGAAACTCGCGTCATAATCAAACCTACCAGTAGCAAATCTAGCAGCCCGCCTCTGAATTGCTTCTATGTCCTCCCTCAATCCGACCTGACAGGGATCCCAAACGCTCGCGCTGTACTCAAGAATAGGTTGTATTAGTGTTTTATAAGCGGTCTCCATTACAGATGAACCACATCTTCCCAAAATTCTACCAATGAACCTAAGACGACTATCCGCCTTCCCCACAACTGCCATTACATGCTTGTCCCACTTCATATCGCTCTGCAATGTTACGCCCAAATATTTAATAGACTTGACTTTGTCAAGCTCTACACTACTAATGGAGTATTCAAACATTACGGGATTCTTTTTCCTATTCATCTGCATTAGTTTACATTTATCTATATTTAGAGTTAGCTGCCATTGTTTACACCAATCACAAATCCTGTCCAAGTCATCTTGTATCCTCCTACAGTCACTCAACGACGAAACCTTCCCGTACACCACAGCATCATCAGTAAACAGCTGCACATTGCTATCCAACCTATCCAAAAGATCATTTATGTAGATAGAAAACAACAGCGGACCTACCACACTTCCCTGGGGCACTCCAGATAATACCCACACCTCCGATGAACACTCACCACCGAGGACAACGTACTGGGTCTTATTACTTACGAAGTCTTCGAGCCAAATCCGTAAGAGTACGAGGGGCTGGAGATCTCTTCTGAACAGTACGTTGCAAGGCATCCCATATAAGCTCAATAATATTCATTTCTGGGAGTTTGGTGGCCAGCGGAAGTGTCTAAACTCAGGAGAGTGTACCTGGAGCCACTCTGTAGCAATTCTGGACGTGTGGGATGTCGCATTGTGCTGCTGGAATTGTCCAAGTCCGTCGGAATGTACAATGGACATGAGTGGATGTAGGTGATTAGACAGATTCTGACGTACGTGTCACCTCTCAGAGATGTATCAAGAGGTATCAGGGTCCCATACCACTCCAACTTCACACGCCCCACAATATTACAGTGCCTCCACCAGCTTTAACAGTCCATGAGGTTATCTCCATACCCGTACACGCCCATCCACTCGATGCAATTTGAAACGAGACTCGCCCATCCAGACAACATCTTTCCAGTCATCTACAGTCCAACCTCGGTGTTGACGGGCCCAGAGGAGGCATAAAGCTTTTGCGTAGTGCAGTCATCAAGGATACACGTGAGAACCTTCGACCCCTAATGCCCATATCGATGATGTTTCGTTGAATGGTTCGCACGCTGACACTTGTTGATGGCCCAGCATTGAAATCTGCAGCAATTTTCCGAAGGGTCGCACTTCTGTCACGTTGAACGATTCTCTTCAGTCGTCGTTCGTCCCGTTCTTGAAGAATTTTTTTCCGTCCGGAGCGATGTCGGCAATTTGATGTTTTACCTGATTCCCAATATTCACAGTACACTCGTGAAATTATCGTACGCGAAAATCCCCACGTCATCGCTCCCTCGGAGATGCTCGTGCGCCGACTATAACACCACGTTCGATCTCACTTAAATCTTGATAATCTGCAATTGTAACAGGAATAATCGATCTAACAAATGCGCCAGACACTTGTTGTCTTATATAGGCGCTGCGGACCAAAGCACCGTATCCTTCCTGCTTACATATCTCTGTATTTGAATACCTATGCCTACACCAGATTCTTTGGCGCTTCAGTGTATATACAGAAAATATGTTAGACGACATCCTTATTGTCACGGATTCACAGAGGACCTTGGAAGTCATAGAAAAACTGGAATGTGCTCGAAAACTAACGGCCATGTCCTTGACATACTTAAATTGGTCTACCAGTGTGAATGCCATATCCTATTACTATGGAAATGGGATCAAGTAACAAAATGGTGGATCATCTGGCGAAAATTGGTATGATTTATGGCTAACTTTAATCTACTCGTCTGTACGGGTTTCATTCGTGGGTTAAAAATATAAACCTTCCGGAATATACACCGATGTGTCAGATCTTTCAACAATCGAAAGGAAAATATTAAGCATCAATACAACCCATCATTCCGTCGGAAACTTGGTTTTCATTGTCAAAACTGTTTAGACGAGACACCACAACTGTAACGAGCGTCACGTTGGATCATGACTGTTATCCTTTGCACCTAAAAAGGATGAAAATTCTAGCAACTCTGTACTGCGACGAATTTCCAAATGAGTTCACAGACCTCTGCCATGTGGTACAGCATAAAAATGGTTAATATGTCCTGGGCAGAGTTAGGCTTGTAAAAGAAGCTTTTCGACGCATCTGGCAACTTCAAAGACATTTAAATCAAATATTTTGATATATCCGCGATTTTTCACTTGTTATAATACCCACGTCACCTAATGTACAGTAATGCATCGTGTCATGTATGCAGCCATATGATATACGAGGGTTGTCCAGAAAGTAAGTTCCGATCGGTTGCTAAATGGAAACCACGGTGAAAATCAGAAACATTTTATTTGCAAGAGTTAGCTACACTTTCAAGATACTTATCTGTATAGTCGCCGCTCCGACTTAGACATTTGTCGGACCGTTATACCAAATTTCCAACATGATCGTCATAGAAGGCAGCCGCCTGTGCTTTCTGATCATTCTCTGCGCTGGTCTATAGCGCGTAGCCTGCGCCCAAGTGTTGTCTTAGTATCCAGCGTTTCATGTGAACAGAGATGGTACTCAGGACGAGCCAATTAGGGCTGCGTTGTGGGTGATCGAACACTTCCCATCGGAAAGGCTGCAGGAGCGTCTTCACTGCCCCTGCAGAGTGCAACTGAGAATTCCCATGAAGAAGGAAGTGCGTGGCAGTTGTGTTAGGTGGGCTGCATTCATTAAGGCGAAGCCTCTCGGCGGGCCCTCCTACTTGAAGTGAGACATCGTTGATCTAGGCACCTTTAGTCGCTCACAGTGCGCTCACAACTGCACAGAGCGTCTTGATGCGATCGGCGGTCATACTAGAGACACTACCCAACACATCTGTGCAAAGTTTCATCGGGTGTTCACCGCGGTGTCCATTTCACGACCAACCGGAACTTACTTTCTGGACAGCACTCGTAACATGTTGGTTACTAAGGCTGGCGAATCTTCTGGATTTTAGGCACAGGATCAGTGTCTTTAAACTACAAAACGTAAAAAAGCGCTGACTCTTTACATACTTGCCTTTTTGCGCTTTTATAGGACCGTTTTTCATTCTGGTTCCCAACTTTTACCCTGCCATAATTTTGAAATTAGGTCGCTGTAGGTTGACAACCTATATGCATTTTTGTTTACTTGAGCGAAGATTGATCTGGAATGGGATTTTTAATTGTCTTTAGAATCCTGTTACTTACATCGTGGATACGGATAATGCTTTCACAAAACAACAGGACGACCATTAAGTACATGTATTTGTCTACCTTCTTGCAAATTTCAATTTTGTAGTAAGAATACATTTCTTGTTTATTTGATTCACTTTAAACAGTTGCTGCGCATTCAGTTCAAGTAAGAACGGATTTTACATGCAACATTAAGCTCGACTTCAAGGCGTCGTATCTCGACAATGGATAAAGATTAATGGATAAAAAAATTTCGTTTTGACTTTACATTCAAGTTTCAAGTGTTGAAGTGGCGCACTTCAAAAAACTTAAAGAAAAACATGTGTCTGCACTTAAAATTCAAATCAAGCTGTTAAGATTTGTCTCAGGCCAAGATCCGACACACCGGTGATTCCAATATGAACCATCAGTCTCGCTCCAGTTCGGAGTTATTTAAGTGTGACAGTTTCTACACTTAAAACCCGAACGGTGCACATGCAGGTGGTGTCATTAGCTGAGCATTAATTTCAGCCCAATTAAAATATTTTGTAGAAAGAATTAATCGATTCGCACAATTTGTCTGGGCGCCAGCTCTGGTTCGTCGTTCGAACATTTCTTAATATGCTGTATCATAGCTATGGCTATAAAAATGGCCGCTAGTCAGGGCTAAACCAAAAGTTTCCTACCCAATTTTTCGTCGTCGTCCCCTCCCCCGCGATTCCGCGCGTGACTATTTCAGACAGATTTGCTTCAGAGCCTCAGTATTGCCGGTTAAATGAAAGTAGTGGATATACATACATAAAGCAGACGTAAGACTATATGATAATTCACTCCAGCGTGATATGTTATGACACGTGGACGGCGTTGAGCAATCAGTGGTGAGTAAGAAGGATGCTGTCGAGGTGCACTCTTGAAATTGAAAAATGGGCAGCTGTCAGCTCGTACAGTCTCTATAGGATTTCGTATGAAGAACATATTCATACACGATGTAAATGGAGAAGTGTCTACAGCGCCGGAGAGCAATTACTTCAGTCCGCAGCTCGTGGCCGTGCGGTAGCGTTCTCGATCCCACGACCGGGTTCCCGGGTTCGATTCCCGGCGGGGTCAGGGATTTTCTCTGCCTCGTGATGACTGGGTGTTGTGTGATGTCCTTAGGTTAGTTAGGTTTAAGTAGTTCTAAATTCTAGGGGACTGATGACCATAGATGTTAAGTCCCATAGTGCTCAGAGCCATTTGAATCAGCAATTACTTCTCACTGCTATTGTGATTCTGTGAACAGTGAAACATAATAGTGGTTTGACTTCTCCCACTTCAATTCAAAACCAGCATGATGTTTAAATGGTATTAGTTTAATCTGAAACGCCTATTTTCAACGTTTGGTAAAGAAATCAATTTGTAAATATTCAATTTCGCTGGAAAAATGGCTAATGCATAAGGCCAAGTAAATAAATAAGTGCGTCGTGGCCACACGCGCTGTAGCTACACATCACATTGGCAGAATCCGTCTGCTGAGATTGTATACAACGCCATTCTGGGAAACGAGACTTCAGTCTGTGTGAGGATCCTACTGTGCTTACAAGTCATCAGGCGGTGCCCAATTACTTCCACTCAGACTTGGTTTCAGTCTGCATACTTACTGGATCCGAATGTTGCTCATGTAAATTAAGTACTAGGTTTTTACTCTTCCCACTTTGAACAGTCTCTCGGCCTGCTTATCGTGACGTGTGACGTGAAGATTTCGTAAATGTCATCGTTAAGTTACACTCTGTGTAACTATTCTGACTCGTCAATAAGTATGCTAGCTGAAATAGCAAAATTTACTAACAGTTAACACCGTTACCCTATACCTATATGCGGGAGATCAAGCGGGAACGAACGAAAGTGAAAGACATACAGTGGTGGGTTCGTGTGTCACTGTGCGGAAGGTGGAAGAGGGAACAGGCGCACTGCTGGCTCCCTACACCTTTGCAAACAGGTACGAGGTGCTACACAGTACCGATAATCCTTCTTAGCCGGCACGGTATGCCTCTCCAGCGGCCAGTTTTCGTGTCCAGTCCGAAAAAGTGCAGAGGGCGTATATGCTAGACCGTGGGAACTCCAAGATTGGTCGGGTAATTGAGCCCCTCAGGAAATTGCATGCAGGTACATCTGCCGCGGGATCTGGTCCACGAAGTGAAGGAGGCTCTGCCGGTGGCTAACGAGCACACTGGGTGCGACAGGCTGCAAAGGGTGGCATAAAACGTCATCCTAAATTGTACTGAATTGCGAAAGCATAGTTGACCTTTAGCAACAAATAATCCTGGACAAATAGTGAGTATTGTGACGAATACAGGGATTAGCGACCACAAGGCAGTTGCTGCTAGGCTGAATACCGTAACACCTACAACCATCAAAAAGAAACGCAAAGTATATCTATTTAAAAAAAGCTGACAAAAATGCTCTTAACGCCTTTTTAAGAGACAGTCTCCACTACTTCCGATCTGATCATGTCAGCGTAGAAAAGTTGTGGAATGTCTTCAAAGAGATAGTATCGACAGCAATTGAGAGATATATACCACATAAATTAATAAGTGATGGTACTGATCCCCCATGGTACACTAAACAGGTCAGATCGTTGTTGCGCAAGCAACGAAAAAAGCATGCCAAATTTAAAAGAACCCAAAATCCCCAAGATTGGCGAAGTTTTACAGCAGTTCAAAATATGGCGCGTACTTCAATGCGAGATGCTTTTAATAATTTCCACAACGAAATTCTGTCTCGAAATCTGGCAGAAAAGGCAAAGAGATTCTGGTCATACGTAAAGCACACCAGTGGCAAGACACAATCAATACCTTCACTGCGCGATAACAACGGTGAAGTCACTGATTACAGTGCCACTAAAGCAGAGTTATTAGACATGGTTTTCTGAAACTCGTTCACAAAAGAAAATGAAGTAAATATTCCTGAATTCCAATGAAGAACTGCTGCCAAGGTGAGAAACATGGAAGTAGATATCCTAGGAGTAACGAAGCAGCTTAAATCAATTAATAAAGGCAAGGCCTCCGGTCCAGATTGTATACCAGTCAGGTTCCTCTCAGAGTATGTTGATAAAATAGATCCATATTTAGCAATTATGTACAACCACTCGCTCACAGAAAGATCCGTACCTAAAGACAGGAAAATTGCTCAAGTCACACCAGTACCCAAAAAGGAAAGTAGGAGTAATCCGCTGAATTGCAGGCCTGTATCACTAACGTCGATTTGTAGTAGGGTTTTGGAACATATCCTGTATTCTAACATTATGAAGTACCTCGAAGAAAACGATTTATTGACACATAGTCAGCACGGTTTCAGAAAATGTAGTTCTTGTGAAACACAATTAGCTCTTTATACTCATGAAGTAATAAGTGCTATCGACAGGGGATGTCAAATTCATTCCATATTTTTAGATTTCCAGAAGGCTTTCGACACCGTTCCTCACAAGCGTCTTCTAACCAAACTGCATGCTTACGGAGTATCGCCTCAGTTGTGCGACTGGATTCGTGATTTCCTCTCAGGAAGGTCACAATTCGTAGTAATAGCCGGAAAGTCATCGAGTAAAACAGAAGTAATGTCCGGCGTTCCCCAAGGACGTGTTATAGGCCCTCTATTGTTCCTGATTTACATTAACGACATCGGAGACAAAAAATGGTTCAAATGGCTCTGAGCACTATGGGCCTTAACTGCTGAGGTCATCAGTCCCCTAGAACTTAGAACTACTTAAACCTAACTAATCTAAGGACATCACACACGTCCATGCCCGAGGCAGGATTCGAACCTGCGACCGTAGCGGTCGCGCGGTTCCAGACTGTAGCGCCTAGAACCGCTTGGCCACACCGGCCGGCCCATAGGAGACAATCTGAGTAGCCATCTTAGATTGTTTGCAGATGATGCTGTGATTTACCGTCTTGTAAGGTCATCAGATGATCAAAACGACTTACAAAATGATTTAGATAAGATATCTGTATGGCGCGAAAAGTGGCAATTGACCCTGAATAAGGAAAAGTGTGAAGTTATTCACATGAGTACTAAAAGAAATCAGCTAAATTTCGATTACGCGATAGGTCACACAAATCTGAAGACTGTAAATTCAGCTAAATACTTAGGGATTACAATTACAAGTAACCAAAATTGGAATTGTCACACAGATAATATTGTGGGCAGAGCAAACCAAAGACTGCGATTCATTGGCAGAACACTTGGAAGGTGCAACAGGTCTACTAAAGAGACTGCTTACACCACGCTTGTCCGCATTATTCTGGAGTATTGCTGTGTGGTGTGGGATCCGCATCAGGTGGGACTGACAGATGATATCGAAAAAGTACAAAGAAGGGCAGCTCGTTTTGTATTATCGCGAAATAGGGGAGATAGTGTCACAGACATGATACGTGGATTGGAATGGTAATCATTAAAACTGAAACGTCCCCTTTGAAAAATTAATGAATTACTGTGCTGATAAACCTCTTACATTGATTTTCAAACAGCTGAGCAGAACTGAACGTACTCAGACATTTCGCTCTTTACCTATTCTGATCATCACTAAACTGACACACAATATTTTTAGCGCAACGCAATCTGACTTTCAAAAATCCCTGATTAACATTAACCTATACGTTTCACAAATAACTTACCTCACAAAAATCTTCGTTACTCTAACTACTGTGATACAGCGAGCACCACTACAGCCAGCTAAATAAAACATTCTAACTACTGAACGCACTAACTACTGATAGGCATAGTTAGCAAATGAAAGATTTTGATAGAGAACAAACAATGTATTTACCTTAATAGTGTTCAAAGGTCATAATATATATATATATATATATATATATATATATATATATATATATATATATATATATATATATATATCAGTTCGTGACGCCCAGTCCTACAAATGTACTGTTTCTGATGGACACACGTCCAGATCATCCGCTCTCAAAATTCCGCCATCTCTCTCCCCACATCCACCACTGCTGGCAGCTCACCTCCAACTGCGCAACGCTATGCGCTGTTGACATCCAACTGCCCAACACTACAATGCCAGACAACAATGCAAACTAGCCACAGACTGCACACAGCACAGCCAGTGATTTTCATACAGAGCGCTACGTGGCGTTACCAATAAGAAAACCTAAACAGCCTACTTACATAGCCCCCATGCTCCCCACAAAAAATTTTACAAATTGTTTTGGGCACTGGCCAATACATATTTGTTAAAAATTTTTTCACAATTACAATAACAAAGATATCAAATGCACACACTTATTGATACAATGTTGGCCAAAAGCTAAAATTTTCTCACAGTCCATAAAGACAGACCTGACCGTTCATCATAGTAAAATAGCAGTGTTTTTCTCAAAGTCTGAGCAGTAAAAGGAAATGCACACGGAAGTAGTGGATTTCCATGCAGTCCTGAAGAAGTAGTGTTGTCCTTCCAATGGAAAGACAGTGCTGACTCTTGACATGCAGACAGGTAATGGGCCACAACAGAGCAAACCCACAGCATAGTCATTCGAAGTTTTGAAGAATATTGGTAGGTAGGTCATCACAGAGCAGACCAACTGTAGTCCTGGTAGAGATTACGGTATTGGTGGGCCACCAGAGGTGCAGACCCAGCGCAGTCCTTGTAGAAATAATGATATTGGTGAGTCATCAAAGGTGTAGACCCACTGTAGTCCTTGTAGAGATGGCTAGCAGCCATCTGCTGTGACTGTGCAGGTGCACAATCACCATTGAAGAGTCTTGCGGAGAATATAGCAAGTCCATGAACCACCACTTGTGTACTCACAAAAATTTTTTTTGAAATGTCCTTAGAACCAGCAATGCTGTTATCCAGTCCGTTGCTGAATTATTAACACACGTGCAAACACTAACAGTCCTCCTTTTTTCACATACTGTGCATATACTACGACCAACAGAAATGTGTGCAGTGAAATGAATGCTTACAAGTTACTTAATTTGAAAAACTGGTGTCAATTACAATTTTATAACAATACAGGCTTTACAAAAGAATAGAAATAAACATATACATTAGTGTTACAGGAATTATGACATAGTTAAATATATAAAATAATGAGAATAGTTTTCGAAATATTAATTTCACAAATGAGCATTGAAACAGAACAGAATTAATAATGTCTAAACATCTTTACAAAGTAAATAACATATTATTATTGCAAATTATATTTGAGGATAACAGTATTCCTCATCATAGTGAATGTAGCTTAGTACTAGAAAAATTCTACAACATAAATCTTAGTAGCTAAACACATAATGACAGAAAAAACACAAATACACAAGAGTACACAAACACACAGCAGAATAACACAGGAGGAAAGGACAGGGTTTGTTTTCAGTGTAACATTTGGTACTGCAGTCCAACCCAAAACTTCATTCCATAGATATTTGTCTTATTTCAACATTTGTTTCCACCAAAAAAATCCTATCCAAGCATACTTTCTATATTTATATGTTCACATATTTCTTACCTCATTATTTATTTTCCATTATCTTACCTCATCATTTATTTCCAAGAAAATCCTACCTATACCTGCTTTCTGTACTTTTTTGTGTGACTTCTCAATGAATTTCTTTCAATTCATCGCAACTAATTCTCTTATATAGTTACCCCCTCTTAAGCTAACTTAAATCTACTGAGCTCAGATGCTAAACTAAGAGATGAGGCAATGCAGCAGCACAAAACAATTAACACATGGAGCAATGACAAAAAAATGCAAAGTGGCAAAGCAAGCAGCAGTAAAATTAAATTAACAAAGCAAATGCAACATTATAACTAATATGAGCTAATGTTGAGCAACAAAAAAAATAAATCAGTAGTAAAACTAGCTTAACAGAGTAATACAAAGTGAAATTCAGTAGCACTATGCCTGGCAAACAGCAGCAGCAAATGCAATAACTTATACCTAAATATGACGCTAAAGACAACAATGCATATAAGGGAAATGTCTATTCACATCTTGATGTCTATGTAATGAAAGTGATGCACCACAACTTATTCTACGAGAAATATTACCAAGTAGTTGAAAAGAAAATCATGTATGCAAGTCCTGTGAAGGGAAACGTCTTTTCGTGCTCCTCCGTTTTTTTTAAGTAGATCATAAAGTTTTTATTTACTGGATCTGTAGGCAAAAAATATTTATATTAGTACATCTATAAAATTTTATTTTAACCAATGCTGCAGTGCAGCTAGAAACTAGATATTAAACAAAATGATCAAACTCTCAACTAGAAAGACAATAGATGTAAAATGTTTCTCATCATTTCATTAGGCATTTTAGTAAATATCATAAATTAAGAGATCCACAGTATAATCATATGTTTTCAAGTTTGAGCATGTCGTATTTGTAATGCTTTCTACAAAGAAATGTCAATAGCGAGGATAATGGCCTCCTTTTTTCCCCACCTGTGCCTCTGAGAGGCACACACTAACGACTTTTTTCCAGGCAACTGTCACGCAGCTGGGTGCCCACGATGCATTACGTGAAGGTCACTTAACTTTCTTACCGAAATATTTACGACACCAGTTTGCACTACAGTGACAGTCTCATATAAAAAATTTCACAGGTCGAGAATTTGCGTTGCAAATGTGTAGAAACAAAATCCTATGAATATAACAGTGTGCAAAAAATTGTCACCTGCAATGTGATACATTCACGCATTTACACACATTTCATAACTCTTTAAGTACGATTCTCAGCCTATTGATCATAAACATACCTCAACAGCATAATACACATCTTCATCGTAGTAATAACATCATAACAGATCAATCACATCTCAGAATCGTCGTAGCTTCTTTCAATAATTTCAAGACCTTCAATAAAGTCATCTACTTCAAAAGTACTTCAAAAATCATGATCCCTTACCAAATACATCATTCAAAGCTCTCATATTATCACAATGGTTCCCAAAAAATATGAACAGTTGACACAGTGCAGACAAAATACAATTTCATAAGTGTGAAGTTATCCAACTGTGGAATTACGTAAACATTTGTCACTGACATAGTACAAAAATGTTTGTTTCTCTGTTAAATAATCAGATTGCTGTGTAATTCTGTGTTAGAGGAATATGGTACCGATGTGTAAAGTTGTATAAGCAAATATCATATTAGCTACGGCTCCTTGTGCTTGCCAAACACATGGTACACAATGTAGGCGTGTACCCCCTGAGGATTAATGTAATTATACCCTCAGGTGTTACAGATTACAGCAATGGAATGAAATGTATCATGGAAAACCTTTGTATCATTGTAATTCAAAAATATTTAAAAATATATATTTTAAGTACAAAATTAATCACTCGAATACGTGTACTGTAGCGCTAAACTGTGCGTCTTGTTGTAAGATAATCTCTGTGGAAGTGTCGTAGTCATCGTCCTCCAAAAGCTAAGTTCTGCAGAAGTCAATGTACTTACCTCATGATAAACAAAAGTGAAATGCTTTGCGTATAGATATCTTACTTATTATGCTTATTGCCATGATGAAGAAAGAAGTGTGCTGTAATGTATTGCTGTGCTACGGAAAAGGCTGTCTCATTGTAGCTCTACCACAAAAGTTACTACTAAAACATATTTTCCTTTCCAGAAGAATTCAGAAAACTGTGCAGATATAAAACAGAAACACCGCAAAAGCAACATTGTAAATTATCACTCATTAGTAGCGTCGTGATAAAATCGTGTAACTGTCACATAAACTAACCACTGTGTCATCTGGTATCTCACAGAAAGTACTTTAAATCCAGAATGTATTGTCAAGTAAACCAAAATGTTGCATTAAAATCTCATTAGCAGTACCAGTATATGTTCTAAGTATGTAAGCCTGATAGTCGTTATGTGATCGTGCAACTAACAAGCAGGAATGTACAAATAACAACACTGTGTCGTCTGTTCACTATAACAATGTATTCTTAATTTCTGTTTAAATAAGTTCTCTGGGTTCTTGACTGGATATTTAACTTCAAACACTGCAGATTATCTTTCAATAAACAGTTTTACATGTGAAATGTGGTGCAATCCTTTACTCTTTCTAGTGCGCAGAGTTTCAACTTCAAAGTAATTATCATGTTGTATACGTCGGTAAGGAATGCTACAATTTTTCTCAAGGTTAGCGTCTATGTTATTTTTCGCTGAGCCAGCCGGCGCACGTGGCTGCCTGCGGTGCGAGTCATTGTCTGTCTCTTTGTTGGCGCGCTTCGTTATTGGGATTAGGAGACCTAACTTCTACATGTTCACCTTGTCTCTGCTGCTCTGTTTGAATCCCGCCAGTTCTGATGCAATTCAAGTCTGTCGTTACGGTTATACCGTCTGTCGTCATGTCGGTAGTTCCTGTAGTTTCTTTCTTGTCGGTTAAGTGGTGGAGAATTTCTCCCTGAATCGTAACTGCGCGCTGGACCGTTGCGTCTAAAGTTATTCTGTCTCCCGTAATAATAATTATTTTGGTTCCCATATTGTCTGTTTCTCTGATTGCCTCTGTGATAGTCATTACCACGGAGAGGTGATGTTTCCCTGTAATTATTACTACTCTGCCAATGGTTGTCATACGGGTGGTGTCTGTCTTGGTCACGATTTGTGTTGTGAGAATAGCCTTGTCGTGTACAGTTATTATTTCTGTCATCGCGGAATTGCGACGGATGTGACCTGTAATTATTGTGTTCCTGTTTTCGCGTTCCGCGATTGTCAGTGTCAATTTCTAATTCTTGTAAGAGTCCCTGAAAAGCTTCAATGTCGTCTTTGCAACGTCCTGCCAAAATAATATGTCGCAAATGTTCAGGTAATTCGATTAAGCATATGCGGATGAGTTCTGAGGGGCTGTATGGGTTTGACAGGTACTGATTCTTGTGCAACACATCTTCAAAATATTTCACAAGACTGGAAAATTCAGACTGTTCGAAATGTTTCATTATTATGATGCTATGTTTTACGCGGTCTTGTGTAGCTTGAGACCAATATGCTGAGAGGAAGGCATGATAAAATTCTCCTTCTCTGTGACAATCGTGAATGACCGATCGCATTCTTTCGGCTGGTTCATTCTCTAAGTAGCCATACATAAATTCTAATCTGTGCTCTAATGACCAGTTGGGAGGAAAACAATGAGAGAATTGATGGAGACACGCTTGTGGATGAATGTCATTGCCAGAATTCTTAAATGTTTTGAATTTACGTGTAGTAATGAACAGCTTATAGTCAAAATCATCGTGTCGGCGAGTAGCATATCGGTCATTCTTACGTCGTGTCGGCGGTTCCATCTTAAAATTCGGTTCACCTTGCCAATTTCTTTCATAATTTCCGAAATGCCCTGTTTTATTATTTTGTGGCTTTTCCGTATTTCTAAGTCCCTCTTCCCGTGTTGGAGCGCGAGTGTCCTCTGAAATATGTAATTTTTGTATTACTTGTGCCAACTGATCTTGTAGTTCCCGGATTTCTCTTTTGTGTTGCGTATTAATTTGATTCTGATTTTGTTTGAATTTCTTAATTAGTTTATACTCTTCTGTGTCAGTGATGGCTACAGGTCTTGTGCCATTCAGATCATAATCTACCTTTGTAGATAAATTAGTCAACTGATCCGAAAGTTCGGCTACTTTCTCCGATAGTGTACTTATTTCCTCAGTGTGTTTTTCTGAACCAAGTTTCGGTGTGTCCATTTGTGTTGAAATCGTATCTACTGTGTCCTTTAAGTTTTCCTGAGTTTTTGCAAGTTACGTAACCGAATCGGTAGATGTAACTGAGTCAATTTTAGCTTGGAAGGTCTCATGATTTTCTTGAACAATAGTTTGCAGTTCTTTTATGGCTGCTTCGTGATTCTGTAATGTATTTTCATGCCGCGAAAAAATAGGTTGGAAATGCTCACAAATTTGTGTTTTTTACGTCTTTACAGACTTTTTGACATTTCGATTCGAGTTTATGTAACTCAGTAGTTAAATCTTCACGTGTTTGTTCAAGCGTATGTTCCACTGAGTCTAACTTTTGAAGCTTTTGTTCCATTGCGTCCAACTGTTGCTGTGTTTGTCTCTGGTGTTGCTCCATTGTGTCTAACTTTTGAAGATTTTGTTCCATTATTTCTAACTTTTGAAGATTTTGTTCCATTGTGTCTAACTTTTGTAGCCTTTGTCCCATTTGTTGCATTAACTGTAATAACAATGCACTGGTGTCTGAAACATGTTCCTCAGTGCTTTTCGGCAGTGAAGTTGCACCGGCAACATTCACATTTTGACAAGCAGAAAATGTGTCTTGACTTATTTGAGAAAACGGTGAGGACCCGAAACATGAATCTGCAGTATTTGCAAGATTGTGTCCTGTCATTCCCGATTCCTGAGGTGGGCTGTTGCCGACCGATCGATTGATAATGCTTCCCTGTTCACTAATTGTTTCACTGTCTACATCATTGTTTGCCGCCCGCTCCATTTCCCTGTGCACAATTACCAAATTACTATGTTGAACATTAGTTAATTCATTACACGGTGGCGCTAACACACTGCTTTCGTCTTCACTGTCATTTCTCAGTTTACTTTGGAGCCTAGTATTACTTTTTTCACACGCCATAATTGTCACAATATTTCACACGATAACACAGAAAAGCACAATTTGAAGAGCAAAAATAAGAAAACCCATTAACATAGCACTGAAAATAATATCTAGTTAATCGCAAGCGCAGCTGCGAAATACTTGGTGCAAATCTATATGCATGCCACAACTGTTTTACTGTACAACAATGAAAGACTGCAACTACAAAGGAGATTCTCTCTAGAATTACGCACTAGCAATAAACAAAAGCTACACTAATTACACAAACTACAAGAAAAAATCAGAAGATTCCAGTGAGGTATCCTCGGCTAAGGGTCGACATATGAAACGTCCCCTTTGAACAATTATACATGACTGTGCTTAAACTGACACACAATATTTTTAGCGCAACGCAATCTGACTTTCAAAAATCCCTACAAAAGAATGGCCATGACTAACATTAACCTATACGTTTCACAAATCACTTACCTCACAAATATCTTCGTTACTCGAACTACTGCAATACAGCGAGCACCACTACTGCCATCTAAATAAAAGATTCTAACTACTGAAGGCACTAACTACTGATAGGCATAGTTAGCAAATGAAAGATTTTGATAGAGAACAAATAATGTATGTACCTTAATAGTGTTCAAAAGTCATAACATATATATCAGTTCGTGACATCCAGTCTTACAAATGTACTGTTTCTGATGGGCACACGTCCAGATCATCCGCTCTCAAAATTCCGCCTTCTCTCTCCCCACAACCACCACTGCTGGCGGCTTACCTCCAACTGCGCAACGCTACGCGCTGTTAACATCCAACTGCCCAACACTACAATGGCAGACAACAATGCAAACTAGCCACAGACTGCACACAGCACAGCCAGTGATTTTCATACAGAGCGCTACGTGGCGTTACCAATAAGAAAACCTAAACAGCCTACTTACAAAACAAAGGCGTTTTCCGTTGCGACGGGATCTTCTCATGAAATTTCGACCACCAGTTTTCTCCTCCGATTGTGAAAACATTCTGTTGGCACCCACCTACATAGGGAGAATTGATCATCACGATAAAAAAAAGAGAAATCAGGGCTCGTACAGAAAAATTTAAGTGCGCGTTTTTCCCGCGTGCCGTTCGAGGGTGGAACGATAGAGAGACAGCCTGAAGGTGGTTAGTTGAACCCTCTGCCAGGCACTTTATCGTGAATAGCAGAGTAATCACGTAGAAGTAGATGCATATGCAAATCGGCATGAATGACGCCAGCCGCTTGAGTTCTGAGACCATCCTCGCCTACTTTCTGCGGATGGATGATATGGTGAAAGCTGGGGTGTAGGCGAAGCTGACTATTTGTAGCATCATACCCAGGGTTGATCTTGCTCCTCTGGTTTCGAGCAGAGTGGTAGATCTGAACCAGAGACTCAGACGAATCACAGACGGTGTCGGATGCGAATCTCTCGACCTCCGCTGTCGGGTGGAGTGTAGGGTTCCACTTAATAGATCAAGCGTGCACTACACGCAGGAAGTAACTACTAGGACAGCGAAATACGTGTGGCATGCACATGGAGGTTTATTAGGTTAGAACACCTCCGTTGGGATTAGAGACGAACTACCCGCCAAAATCAGTTATATCAGTCACAATGTTCGTCCACGCAGATTGGATATAGAATAGGTTAATATGATATTAGTAGCTGCAGGAACATCTAAGGAAAGATCTTAGAATTAGTATCGCTTATCGAAGTTTATAGTTCCCAGATAGTATTAGGAACAGAAAGTTGGTTGAAACCGAAAGTGAATAGCAACTGAATCCAAGGTCAAATTGTAACATTTATCGTAAGGATAGGTTAATCGCCAACGGTGGCGGCGTAATTATTTCAGTAAAGAACTCGATAATATTTAGCGATGTTGTCGTGGATTAAATTAATGTGGGTTAAGAATGATATCGGATGCTTTTATAGACCGCCTGGCTCAGGAGCTACAGGAAATACCGTTAATAATTTTCCTGATCATGCTGTTGTAATCGACGGCAACGTCAACTTGCCAGGTATAGATTAAGAGAGTCATGCTATCAAAACTGGTGCCAGAGACACGGAATCGTGTGGCATTATCCTGAATGTCATGTCCGAAAATTGCTTAGGACGGATAAGTAGAGAACCAACTCTTGAGGGTGTCTTAGACCACCTAGCAACAAACAGACCTGAACCTACCGCAACAGTTATCGCAAAGGACGGTATCAGTGATCATAAAGCTGTGATAGCAACTACGATTATCGTTATTATAAGGATTGTTCAGAAAGATAGGGAAATATTTTTCCTTAATAATAGTGACAGGATATAAATTGCAGTATACATGAGTAGTCAAATGAGGATGAAGAAGTAGAGCACAAATTGAAAAAATTCAAAAGCATCGTATGCTTTAGACAAGTATGTTCCGAGCAAGGTTTTAAGGGATCTGATAGCCGTGTTAGAAAACAACGAGTTTCATCACAGATTCAAGGATAGTCAAAACCTAGCTGACACACAAAAGCTGAACGAAGTGAAAATGAGCGTAAGGAGAGCAGTGAGAGAAGCGTTCATTGACTTTGAAAGTAAAGTTTTGCCAACCGATCTGAGTGAAAATCCTAAAAGGTTCTGATAAATCAATAAGATGTTCACCTGCCACTTTATCGACTTTAGGTCCACGTACTAAAGCATTGATGACCCAGCCATTACCTTACTGATTGGCATCATTGTTGCTCAGGGTAAAGTTCAGAACTGCACCACAGAAAACTGATGGACCAGCAAGACGACTTGTGTGCCTACATAGTTCTCGATCTTGATAGAAATATTGTCTAGTGCTTTATAGACTGTTGGGCGGGTACGCCTTCTCCTCCTATAGTAACGTGGCATCTGTGTGAGCGATCGATGTTTCTGCACGTCCGAAACGGAAAATGGCAGAGAGAAGGCAGAAACTGTTTCACCGGAGAGGATCGTAACACGGTCCCTCTTCTCAATCATGGTACAAACGCCGAAATGACACCTATTGAGATAACCGATCGCGGAATAGAAAAGCAGACAAAATCTCTTAGTAGTGGAAAGGCATTAGGATCAGACGAGATAACTATAAGATTCTATAAACATCATGCAGAAGAACTTGCTCCCCTTCTAGCAGAAGTTTTAGATCGCTGGAGCAAACGACAAGAGAAAATCACAGGTCATTCTCCTTTCCAAGAAGGGTTGTAGGACAGATGAACAGAATTATGGGTCTCATCGTTGAAGTCAATTTGTTGTGAAATTATGGGACATGTCTTTATCGTCAAGAATTATGACGATTTTGGAGAACGAAAATCTGCTCTACAAAAATGAAGATGGATTCCAAATAACAGAGATCTTGAGATACTCAGCTCGCTATGTTCTTCTTGAGATCCATAGCTCTGTAGATAACGGCGCTCAGATGGACGCCGCGTTCCTTTACGTTTGACACCGTCGCACACTCAAGTTTAGCGAAAAAATACGCGCTTACAGAGTATCGGACCAGATTTGGCATTGGGTTCAACAGTTCCGTGCAGAAAGAACTCAACACGTCGCTCTTAACGGAGCAAATATGGCAGACGTAATGGTAATTTCGGGAGTATCCCAAGGAAATATGATAGGAACATTAGTGTTTACAATGAATGATGCGTCGGAAGCTGTTTAAGACCGTTTGCAGATGATGGGGTTGACTATACGAAAGTAACAATGCCATTCGCGAGTGGTACAAAAGTAACCTCCGACACAAACCGTGAAACTAATTAACTACTGAAATTGTTAACCGGGAACTATGTGTCAAAAACTCTCGCCAGTAATGTGAAAGCAAGTACTTTTCAATTACGATTACAGTGTCTGATCTAGAATCAGTATTGCTGTCCTACTTTTATACATGAACACAACTGTGCAAATTACTTCCCTATAGCTACACAAATATTCCACAATCCACCATACGGCGCTTTTCGGAGGGTACCCTGTACCACTACTAGTCATTTCCTTTCCTGTTCCTCTTGCAATTAGCTCGAGGGAAATAAGACTCTCTCGTATCTTGGTGCTCCTTACGCGTAGTGTATATTGGAGGCGGTAGATTCGTTCTGTTGTCGGCTTCAAGTGCTGGTTCTATAAAATTTTCTCAATATTGTTCCTCGAAAACATTACCGCATTCCGACCAAGGATTACCATTTGAGTTCCTGAAGCATGTCTGTGACACCTGCGTGTTGTTCGAACCCACCAGTAACAAATCTAGTAGCCCGCTTGTGAGTTGCTTCGGTGTCTTCCTCTAATCCTACCTGGTACGGATCCCAAATTACTCTAGCAGTACTCGAGAGTAGGTCGCCCTAGCGTCCTATATGCAGTCTCCTTTGTCGGCCGGTGTGACCGTGCGGTTCTAGGCGCTTCAGTCTGGAACCGCGTGAACGCTACAGTCGCAGGTTCGAATCCTGCCTCGGGCATGGATGTGTGTGATGTCCTTAGGTTAGTTAGGTTTAAGTAGTTCTAAGCTCTAGGGGACTGATGACCTGAGAAGTTAAGTCCCATAGAACCATTTGAACCATTTTTGCAGTCTCCTTTACAGATGAACGACACTTTCCCAAAATTCTCCGAGTAAACCAAAGTCGACCATTCGCCTTCTCTACTACAATTCTCACTTTCTCGTTCCATTTCATATCGCCCAGATATTTGAAGGACGTGACTGTACCAAACAGGACAATATTAAAGCTGTATCCGAACATTACGGGTTTGTTTTTCCTACTCATCAGCATTAATTTACACTTTACTACATTTGGAGCTACATGATGTATATGATACTAGTTAAACTAAACTGCATCTGACTATATGTAAATGACACTGAACATAAAGAGTGGTTATCAAGAATGACGTTGTTATGAAACAGTCATACACAATGTTTGTTACACAGATGAGCCCTTTTATAAAACGCATCTCCTGAATTTTGCTAATGCATACTGTTTCTAATTTTCTCGGAAAAGGTTAATTTAGGACCTACAATTTGTTCTTATCTTGCAACGGATAATTCGACTCTATTCTGCCTGCGCCCGTAAAGAATGAGAATTAGAACCACTCCTCTGTCAACTATTATGTAACGTAACTTGAACTCCGTATGTTATATTTATTGTTTTAGAAGTTCAGGTTTACTTACAGTTCGGCTGAAACTACCACAGACAAAGCCGACTGCTGTGGGCCACTAAATCTACTGTGTAGTAGATAGGTCACAATATAGCATATTACCCACCACGCCACTTCAGTGCTCGGTAATAACCACCTGTGATCAACCATACTATCAACAACCGTATCTTTCCTGTAGGACGCAGAAATCAGCGTTCTACACGTGCACCTTTAGTCACTGACGGCCACGATGCACTTTCATTAGCATAAGCGTAGGAGCAACGTCTTTGGATGTTCGAAGCAAGGGTAAAAAGGTCGCCTGGATTTTAATATTTTTCATATGTTTCTTGTATGTACGTATGATGCCATTCATATTAGCAACATCACTGTAAAGGTATTGATGCCTACGTGATGTCGTTTACATAAATGGAATGGATATTATATGACTTCCATGAAGCGTACGAAGAAAACTGTAAGATTTATATGATCTCCCCTTTGTTAATTATTGTATAATCAGTCAGAGCCTGCATAATTAGCAAATAGTTTTCTGTTGTACACACTGGTTAAACAATGTTGTATTTTGTACTGCCTCTCTTGTATATTATCACATTTATAATTACGAGGAGAATCCACACATGTCACCTGATTGTGATAGGATCGACATGAGATTGTGTGTCTGGCTATTCACAAAACTTGGAAATTATTCCAATACATGGGAACTATAGGCTTTATATTGGAACAGTATTACTGTTGTTGCATTAGTGATTTCATATTTGTCTTCGTCAAAGTATAGTAATGTAGTTCTTATTACCTACTGATTGTAACATGCGAGGTAACCGATGGAAAAGTATAGCACATCGAGTATATCAAAAGTGTTCTAAACAATTGTCCTATAGTTAATATCATATTATTTAATGTCCTGTAATCTACAGAGACAAATGGTGTCCTACTTGTTTTCTTATGGGACTCTGCTTACCCAGTCCTGTCAGTTGTACCCATGGTTTGTAACGCCAACATCCAGGAGATACTTTTCATCTTCTATTTCACGGAGTCTAAACTAGCAATTGTTAATGTTATTTATGTAATTGCTTTTCTCATACTTTATTCCAGTTCATACAGTGCTGTGAAGATGGTCTATGGCCGATTCTCCCATATCTTTCAGTTTACACTTCAGTTTTGTTAGAAACTGTGACATGTTACATTGTGTCCATTCTGTCCATGACAGTTTGAAACTAATGATTGCTAATATACACTACTGGTCATTAAAACTGCTACACCAAGAAGAAATGTAACATGATAAACGGGTATTCATTGGACAAATATATTATACTAGACCTGACGTGTGATTACATTTTCACGCAATTTGGGTGCATAGATCCTGAGAAATCAGTACCCAGAACAACCACCTCTGGCCGTAATAACGGCCTTCATACGCCTGGGCATTGAGTCAAACAGAGCTTGTATGGCGTGTACAGGTACAGCTGACCATGCAGTTTCAACACGATACCACAGTTAATCAAGAATAGTGACTGGCGCGTTGTGACGAACCAGTTGCTCGGCCACCATTGACCAGACGTTTTCAACAGATGAGAGATCTGGAGAATGTGCTGGCCATGGCAGCAGTCGAACATTTTCTGCATCCAGAAAGGCCCGTACAGGACCTGTAACATGCAGTCGTGCATGATCCTGCTGAAATGTAGGGTTTTGCGGGGATCGAATGAAGGGTAGAGCCACGGGTTGTAACACATCTGAAATGTAACGTCCACTGTTCAAAGTGCCGTCAATGCGAACAAGAGGTGACCGCGACGTGTAACCAATGGCACCCCATACCATCACGCCGGGTGATACGCCAGTATGATGATGATGATGACGAATACACATTCCCAATGTGCGTTCACCGCGATGTCGCCAAACACGGATGCGATCATCATGATGCTGTAAACAGAACCTGGATTCATCCGAAAAAATGACGTTTTGCCATTCGTACACCCAGGTTCGTCGTTGAGTACACCATCGCCGGCACTCCTGTCTGTGATGCAGCGTCAAGGGTAACCGCAGCCATGGTCTCCGAGCTAATAGTCCATGCTACTGCAAACGTCGTCGAACTGTTCGTGCAGATGATTGTTGTCTTGCAAACGTCCCCATCTGTTGACTCAGGGATCGAGACGTGGCTGCACGATCCATTACAGCCATGCGGATAAGATGCCTGTCATCTCGACTGCTAGTGATACGAGGCCGTTGGGATCCAGAACGGCGTTCCGTATTACTCTCCTGAACCCACCGAGTCTGCTAACAGTCATTGGATCTCGACCAACGCGAGCAGCAATATCGCGATACGATAAACCGCAATCGCGATGGGCTAAAATCCGACCTTTATCGAAGTCGGAAACGTGATGGTACGATTTCTCCTCCTTACACGAGGCATGACAACAACGTTTCACCAGGCAGCGCCGGTCAACTGCTGTTTGTGTATGAGAAATCGGTTGGAAACTTTCCTCATGTCAGCACGTTGTAGGTGTTGCCACCGACGCCAACCTTGTGTGAATGCTCTGAAAAGCTAATCATTTGTATATCACAGCATCTTCTTCCTGTCGGTTAAATTTTGCGTCTATAGCACGTCATCCTCGTGGTGTAGCAATTTTAATGGCCAGTAGTGTATTTAAATACAAAACTATTTTTCTGATATTTTGTCTTTCTTGGCTCTGAGCACTATGGGACTCAACTACTGTGGTCATAAGTCCCCTAGAACTTAGAGCTACCTAAACCTAACTAACCTAAGGACAGCACACAACACCCAGCCATCACGAGGCAGAGAAAATCCCTGACCCCGCCGGGAATCGAACCCGGGAACCCGGGCGTGGGAAGCGAGAACGCTACCGCACGACCACGAGATGAGGGCTTGTCTTTCTTGTACAGTCCTTTAGAGTGGACTAAATGCACCATTAAATTAACAAAACATTTGTAATCCGTACAATGATATTATTGAGTGGTACGTACGAGTCACGGTACTCATTAGCACAGTCCGATAGATGGGTACTAGTACGTCGGAAGCTACGTTGTAATGGCAAAATGTTCATACTGGCGCTGAAGGTATACTCTTGAGAGTATTACGTAAACATTTGCTTACAACCCAGCACAATGTTCCAGTTGGTGGTATTTGACATCGTTGTAATGTCTCATAGCTCAGCAGCTGACGCCAGTTCATAACGGTGTCTTCTTCACACATGTAGGCTACGCAAACGCAGCATTTCGGTGCAATGATTAGCAAAGGGAAAGGTAATCTGCATTTATTTGTTGTGATGCCATTATTTCGTTCAGTGTACATTTTTGAATAACTTCTCAATTGCGTAAAAGTTTTTTACGTTTCTCATTTTCACTCAGAGCCGTAAGACATCCTAAGCAATCTTCTCGAACATTTTCACACAGGACTTTTATTATACGTTAGACTGGTCGTTTTGAACATTAGTTTGTTGTACTGAAGTATTTTTCTTGGCTAGTTGTTCTGAATCTTCATTATCATGAATCCCAACGTGGGATGATACCCGTTGACAGATTGCTTATTACTCTTCCTTTAATAACGAATTTACACTAGATAAACTTCTGGCGATTGTTAACATTTTTGAACTTCCAATTGAATACATACGTTGAAGGGTCGATAGTGAATCACTCAGTTGCACTGCTTTCAGAAGCCTATTTGTCCGTGCACAACTTCTGCGCAATGGAATACTTACGCATTTGGATACCTCTACGTGATACAGCCCAGTTAACGCGAATTTGTTTCAAATGAGTTCTTGATCGAACTTCCCATATTTAGATTTCTGTTTGGAGAGAATGTGAAGAAAGGATTTCAAGCAAGGTCATCTTACAGTGCTACAGTGGAATGCAGGACGCGTGTCCCAGTCAAAGGAATGTCCGATCACGAATGTGGAATGTTACGAAAACAGTATTGTAACTTCTTCCACAAAGCCAAACATCTCTGTGTCGAACTCATACGACACAGAAAGGAATTTCGATGACATTCTGTCTTGTTTTTTTTACATCTACTTACTTATTTTCACCATCGGACTTGAATTGTAAATGCATTTGAAAACGCATAAATACTTTCTCTCTCTCTCTCTCTCTCTCTCTCTCTCTCTCTCTCTCTCTCTCACCCTCTCTCTCTCTCTCTCTCCCTCTGTGTGTGTGTGTGTGTGTGTGTGTGTGTGTGTGTGTGTGTGTGTGAGACAGAGAGAGAGAGAGAGAGAGAGAGAGAGAACATGCGTTTCTTTGTTTCCTTTTTTTCACTTAAATAATAAATGTCAATTATTTTACTGTTATGAAAGAAACATGTATATATTATTCCGTATTTATTAAAATTTCGTAAGATAAACTCACTCAGTTATTTTAATCTCGTTATAAAAACTACACGCTCACACAAATCGCATATACAGAAAAACATTATTAAATACAAGATAGTGCTCTTGACTTACAGAATTTTTGTTGTTGTCAGTTATCTTTTTGCAGTGTCCCTCCTTTTGTCCATGTAAGTAATATTTTACACATTTTCATACATCTATCTCCACCAGCAGCTTCCCAGACCAACCTTAAAACGGAACTTAATAAAATTGCTATTTCAGTAATAGATAAATTCTTGCAAACAACCGTCCACAGCACACAATAATGCTGTTCTCTGCGCACATAGTCGTCAGTACAATATCCCATTTTTATTGTCAAAGAGATGTAGCTTCAGAATTTTAGTAAATCGCTGACAAAAATGAGCAGTAATTACGTTTGTCTCACTGGTTTATTTACGATGTCAATGGTTAGCGCTTTCATCGGTCGGTAGTAGCATGTTTCAGCGACTCTCTCCTGTTATTTTGTACAAATTCGTTTTGAAATCCTACGTTTTACATTCACAATGCTTGAGGACGTACATTCGTAAATTATTCCCTAATTTCACTCGAAAGTTAACAATGCGTCTGCTGAAAGAAAAATCACATAGTATGTCAGGACAATGTGTTCCCTGACATCCACCTTTCCCTTTCGACTTTTACGGGATGATAACCTCAGGAATTGGGTCTACTCCACCTTTAATAGGAAATAAAAGCTCCTAGGATAAATAAGCAGCGAAATTTACGTCCAAGTTGTGAGAAAATCCTCATGGTTTTACGTAAATGCAGAATACACACACACATTCACAATTGTCCCTGGTCGCCGAAGCCGGTTCTCAGTGACCAGGATCAGTTGCCATGAAACTTCCTGGCAGTTAAAACTGTGTGGTGGACCGAGATTCGAACTCGGGACCTTTGCCTTTCGCGGGCAAGTGCTCTGGAAGGTAGGAGACGAGGTACTGGCAGACGTAAGCTGTGAGGACTTGGGTAGCTCAGATTGTAGAGCACTTCACCGCGAAAGGCAAAGGTCCCGAGATCGATTCTCGGTCCGGCACACAGTTTCAATCTGCCAGGAAGTTTCATATCAGCGCACACTCCGCTGCAGAGTGAAAATGTCATTCTGGATCAGTTGTCATGTGTGTGAGTTGTGCTTACGTGGAAGTGTATGTGTGTTTTCTACGTTAGAAGAAGGCCTTTTGGTCGAAAGCTCACATGTTTAGCAGTCTTTTTGTTGTGCCTGTCTACTCCTACACCTATATCTACATCAACATTTATACTACGCAAGCCATCCAATGGTGTGTGGCGGAGGGCACTTAACGTGCCACTGTCATTACCTCCCTCTCGTGTTCCAGTCGCGTATGGTTCGCGGGAAGAACGACTGCCGGAAAGCCTCCGTGCGCACTCGAATCTCTCTAATTTTACATTCGTGATCTCCTCGGTAGGTGTAAGTAGGGGGAAGCAATGTATTCGATACCTCATCCAGAAACGCACCCTCTCGAACCCTGGACAGCAAGCTACACCGCGATGCAGAGCGCCTCTCTTGCAGAGTCTGCCACTTGAGTTTGCTAAACATCTCCGTAACGCTATCACGCTTACCAAATAACCCTGTGAAGAAACGTGCCGCTCTTCTTTGGATCTTCTCTATCTCCTCTGTCTCCTCAGAGGAGATGTTTAGTACCAATCTGTCCTTTTCATAATATAGTCGTTGTTCCATTCTGGATTTTCGGTTGTTTGCTTTCTGTTTAGATGAATACGTGGGTGCTGGTGGCAGCCCTGCTCTGCGCCGCGCCCCTGGATCCAGCTGGTGCGGCAAACGTGCTGGGCCTGTTTCCGTATCCGGGCGCCAGCCACTTCGTGGTGTACGAGCCCCTCATGAAGGCCCTGGCTGCTCGAGGGCACCGAGTGACCGTCTACAGCCACTTCCCGCAGCGCCAGCCGTCGCCCAACTACACGGACGTCAGCTTGGTGGGCTCCATGCCCCTAGTGGTAGAGAACGTCCCTTTCTTCCCAGGGATCGGAACCAACAACATTTTCACAGACGTGTGCGGTATCGAGGCGACAGCTCTGAACACGTGCGAGGCTACACTTGAGTCTCGCGCTATGCAGGAACTTATGAAATCCAACGAGTCGTTCGATCTCGTCTTTACTGAAATGTTCCACTCCGATTGTATGCTGCCTTTTGTGCACAAGTTCCAGGCACCCCACATCGCCATGTTCTCGTCCGTCCACATGACGTGGACCGATTACCGGTTCGGCAATCCGACTAACCCTTCCTACATCCCTACCCAGTTCTCTCCAGGAATCTATAGGATGAACTTCCTCCAGCGCCTGAAGAACACGTTCTTCTCCGTGTACCTAAACTGGTACTACGACTGGTATGTGGAGCCTGCCATCAACGCTATGGCAGCGAAATACTTCGGCGAGTCGCTACCACCAATGGACGAGATTGCGAAGAACACCAGCCTCTTGTTGCTGAACACGAGTCCCGTGCTGAACCTTCCTCGGGCCATGGTGCCCGCGATAGTGGAGGTGGCTGGAATCCACTTGCCGCAACTTAAGAAGCTTCCGCAGGTCGGTATCATAGCTGCTGGCGCTTCTTCCGGCTTCGTGTTGCAATACTCCTGATAAAAGACGATGAATTTTTCTCGGGCTATCATCCGAGCCAAGGCGGCGTTGTACGGCAATGTGTCCATAAGTTTCCTACTGGTCAACTTCAGGAGAAGTGTCGGATTCACGTTTATTGCATGTCTGCAGTCGAGACAGAGCAGTCTGTGGTCCAGCGGCTATAAAGACACACAATGAAAATGAACCCGACACTTCACCTGAAGATGACGAGTGCAAACCTGTGAAAACGTTATCGCCAACGACGGATTTATTCGACTAATAACTCGGGAAAAATTCTTCATCGAGATTCGCCGAGAAAGCCTCCGTTCCCATGTACTCCCTATTAAATTCCGTCGATTGTTAATAATTGAATAGCAAATGGCTCTGAGCACTATGGGACTTAACTGCTGAGGTCATCAGTCCCCTAGAACTTACAACTACTTAAACCTAACTAACCTAAGAGCAACACACATATCCATGCCCGAGGCAGGATTCGAACCTGTGACCGTAGCGGTCGCGCGGCACCAGACTGTAGCGCCTAGAACCGCTCGGCTACTCCGGCCGGCAATTGAATAGCAGCCTGGGTTCTGATTTTTAGGCCGCAGCTCGTGGTCGTGCGATAGCGTTCTCGCTTCCCACGTACGGGTTCCCGGGTTCGATTCCCGGCGGCGTCAGGGATTTTCTCTGCCTCGTGATGACTCGGTGTTGTGTGATGTCCTTAGGTTAGTTAGATCTAAGTAGTTTTAAGTTCTAGGGGACTGATGATCATAGATGGTAAGTCCCATAGTGCTCAGAGCCATTTTCTAATTTTTATGTGAGCGTGACTCAATAGATAAGCGCTAATTGGGAGTCGTATCTAATCAGAAAGCTGCTGCACAACAATATCAAACACTATGTAGAGGGGCTCTTGCATAATCACTGTCAAGATAATTTACACTGTTTGAGCGATGTATTCTAGTTAGACACCAAGTGAGACAGACATTACTTTCGTCTTAGACTTCCAATTACTGTTAATTTCAACACGATTATATACTTTGGTATATCGTCACACGCTGTAACGATAGTTAGCGCCGGCCGAGGTGGTCTCGCGGTTCTAGGCGCTCAGTCCGGAACCGCGCCACTGCTACGGTCGCAGGTTCGAATCCTGCCTCGGGCATGGATGTGTGTGATGTCCTTAGTTAGTTAGGTTTAATTAGTTCTAAGTTCAAGGGGACTGATGACCTTAGATGTTAAGTCCCATAGTGCTCAGAGCCATTTTCATAGTTAGGGTACACAGTCCTCACTGCAGTCTATTGAGCGGCTGGTTCGGTTGACGCGAATGCGTATTTTCGTCACTCCGTAAATGTCCTTAAGACTCTTCGGTAATGTCACTTGTCGCGATTCTGTATAATGTTTCTGTAGCGTTGTACTAGGGGTCAACAAGCAGCGGTGAGAACACACTCAGCCGATAGGACGAGCTACTTTCTCCCGCCATTCCGACCACGATATGCCCACTGACCGAAGGCTACGCCCTGATTATTATTATACTCACTCACTTAGCGCTCGTGGCACTTGGCAATCGATTCTGCCTACCGTCGACCCGTGTGAGGCAAAACGTGTTTATCTCTGAGCAGGGGATGGTGGACCCCTTACAATGGTCAATATGATACAGCTCTTTTTTCTTGCCGTGATGTAATGATAAAGTGAAACTGCCCGTCGTTTCTTTGGACGTCCTAAAGATCTTCCTCCGGTTCTTTCAGTTTGTGAATATTTTTGTGTACACTGCATGGGGAACATCACACCACATTATTTTTCCGTTAATTTGCGTATTTTCTCTAATTATTTAATTTCTTCAATTTCCTTTATCCGTTCGTTACAATTATAATCTGTAATGGTAACTCTATCCTAGAAGAATGTAATTATTCCAGTTCCAAAACAGGCAGCATAACGAAGCTGGCTGTGGAGAGATTTAAATGTTGAATTTTGACGTTGAATGTGCCTAGTGCTGGGCGGCTGTAATTAAGCTTTCACTACTTGCGCTATTGTAGACGGGAAACTATTTACCGTGTGGGAACCCAAATTTACAGGAATGCTGTTCGGACTTTGCGCTGCATGATTTGCTTTGTTAGCAGTGTTAGCTTCACGATTGCCGTTAGGTGCCGGTGCTGGTACGGCTGCGGAGGGATGAAACACGGGCATCCGCGTGCATTACAGTTGCTGACAGTCAACATAGATCTGAGCAAGGTGAGCAGGGCAGGTTGAAGAACATGATTCGAACATTCGAATTAACTGGTGATTTGGGCATTGCTCCTGGGAGAGGACGACAGCCATTTGCGCCACAAATTGCTCAAGAAGTAACTGTCGCCATGGCTGAGAATTCTGGACGTAATGTGTGGTCTTCAGTCAGTGCACTTACTGTGTCACCACAGCTGAAAATTCCACGGTATACCATTCAAAAAGTGCTATAAAAATTGTGAAATGTTAACTCTAGTGCAGTTCCAAGGTGTCGTGAATGCAGATGACCGTCACATTGCGCAACGTCTGTAACCCGGAATTTAAAAATGCTACGCAATTAACAGATATTACTCTGTCGCGTGCAAACTAGAAGGTGTTTCTTTAAATTATTTATTTGTTATTTCTCTTCTGAATGTCCTTAACAAATGTTTCGACGAAGTTACATTGTCCTGAGATCACTCGTTTTTCATGGGGGCCCTCTCGTGTAGCGGAAGTTAAATCAGCCACAAGTTAATATGGAGGCCCTAGAATTAGGTAGAAATTACAACTAAACTAAACAGATAGCTATGCTAAAGACGTTATTGTTAACGGATAAAACCGCACTAATGATATCTGCAGCAGAACAACCATAGTCGCTACATCGCCATAATACTAAGCGGCCGAGTTGCTTCATGCTGAAGTTAAGGGTTTAAAATTGGACATCTTAGAGCAAATGCAGATTTTTAAACACCTGCAGTATGCCAAAGACGATGTCCTTAACGATCAGCTCCAATAAGAAAACAGAAATTTCTTTGAAGGTTTGGTTCCCTTACTTAATTCTTCACATTAAGTTACATGACGTGGAAGTTGGTTGACACACGCGCACGATGTTGATTGTTCACGGATGGTAACACGAGCCCCCCTCCCCCCCCCCCCCCCCCATTTTGGTACGTTTTCCCTCCTACCGTGTTGAGGGTTTGGTTAGCCAAGAAGAACACCATTTGTATTTTCTTATTGCTGCGCGCTTTTAGGAGGTATTTTATATATCTTCGTTGGCTTCTATGTAATTATAAGTTCATGGAGTCAAGGTATGTTATAAATCTTTTAACTTCTGATTACTGCCTGGTCGGCTGCTTAGTATTATGGCGATGTAGCGACTATGGTTGTTTCTGCTGCAGATATTATTAGTGCAGTTTTATCCGTTAACTGTAACGTCCTTAGCATAGCTATCTATTTAGTTTAGTTGTAATTTCTGCCTAATTCTAGGGCCTCCATTATTAGCTTGTGGCTGATTTAAAATGCATGCACAAAGTTTGTCGTGCGTTGCTATTAAATATGTCTTAATTCCCGCATCATCGCTTTTATCATTTGCTCAATTTGCTATTTGTGTGACAACGTTTGGCAATCTGTTAGGTCCCGATCCGTGTTAACTTTGTAATCCCGCTCCCATGCATAAGAAGAGCGTTTCCTGTCCGCGCGCATGCGCAGTGATTTCGATAGCCGCGCATGTGAGCAGCCTGCGGTGCCTTAGTTCGGTGGAGAGCCCGTGACCATCGTACGTTGGCTAGGGCGAGGCAGCACACACAGGGTTAAGATAAGTACTATTATTGACTTGGTGCATATGTACCATGTATTGTAGGTGTTGATTTTAGCTTTTGACTATGCCTATTTAGGCAAGCTGTTTTATATTTGTTCTGAAGAAGGCGTGGTTACCCACACTGAAACCTAGGTAAACACCAGGTAGTTTGTGCAATCGAGGCGGATTTTTCATAATTATTTTGATACTTAAGATTGCTGACACGCTGCAATGCTGAAAGTTCACTCATTAATATCTACAGAAGCAAATTAACTCAGTCATGGTTTTGAGAATGCTACGACATGACAGGTTCCGGAATGTACACATAATTTCCTGTAATCGAAAAGCTGTCAAATTTAAAATTCCCACTGAGTTTTATTCTTGCACCAATGAGCAATGACCTGCGTTGTTATGATGGGTTGCAGTCCGGAAACTAAACGATGGACGCCGCAGAAAATCCATTTCAACAAATACAACATTTAAATACGTAAAAGTACCTAACATAATCACTGCCCACAGACATATCAAAGCACATCCCCCAAAAGATACGCAATATATAAGCAGTGGCTAACAAAAATTAAAAAAAAAAAAAAGAGCTGGAGTTAGCGAACAGTAATGGTTGAAAAATAATACTATGACAAACAATGACAAAAAGAAATTTTTATTCCAGTCACCATAAATACAGCATTTATGATTACAACATATATGTTTATATACTATCTGTATCTCTACACTGGCCGGCCGCTGTGACCGAGTGGTTCTAGGCGCTTCAGTCCGGAACCGTGCTGCTGCTACGGTCGCAGGTTCGAATCGTGCCTCGGGCATGGATGTGAGTGATGTCCTTAGGTTAGTCAGGCTTAAGTAGTTCTAAGTCTAGGGGACTGATGACCTCAGATGTTAAGTCCCATAGTGCTAGAGCCATTTGAACCATTTTTATCTCTACATTGCATGCGTTTCTCAAGGAACAAACACCGTTCTGACGATTGCAGCTGTTGTAAATATTACGAAGTGGATTCGCAGTTTGCGGATACGTTTTGACGTCACCTGCCTGTGACACATGAAACTCTGTGCCGACTCGAACCCGGATTTCCCGCTGAATGCGAGCTGCCACCTTAACGACTTCGGCTATCTGCGCTCGCCCCTAGCACTGACGCGAACCTTCATGTGCCACGTTGTCCACGACTCTTATGTTGGCACATTTCGTGATTCCCACAGAGGTAGAGACAAATATTTTATTTTCGTCGTTGTAGCCCGTCAGTGATCTGATAATAACAACGTCTGTGTTCATGTAGTGTCCGTATCATTACACTACAATGTCCTTCAGACATGTATGCATTACGAATTGTGTGAGCATAAGAGCTGTGGACAACGTGCCGTATAGAGGTCTGGGTCGGTCCTCGAGGCGTATACAGATAGCCCAAGTCGTTAAGGTGACTGCTCGCGTTAGGTGGGTAATCCGGGTTCGAGTCCTGGTATGACACAAATTTCAGTATATCACAGACATCTGACGTCAATACGTATTCGCAAACTGATATAGAGAGTGAGAGACAGAGAGGGAGGGAGAGAGAGAGAGAGAGAGAGACAGAGAGAGAGAGAGAGAGAGCTTATCTGTGCTTTGCGGGTGACGTTTAATGACGTCAGCAGCTGTGCGTTGGCTGTAACGTAATCATAACAGGTCCGTCAGTGGCAGTCTGCAGCTGTTTCATACTGTTACCTAGAGCATGATCCACTAGACGGTAATACTATTGTTCAGTCGTCTTCCTTCTGGTATAGGCTGGTCGGAAACAGCTGGTACTGTATAGTTCATATGCGTACGACGATAACATTTTGAACACATGATGCAGTTAATAACGCCAAGTGCACAGTGTTTGAAAGCGTACGGTATCCACTACAACTGCCAGGTCGCGAAGCTGCAGTTCATCAGTTTTGCCGCACGTATCACATTCGCGAATTCAGCCTGGCGAATGACTTTCAAACGTAGGGAACTGCTTTATTACTTTTATAGCGGCTGCTAGTGTTTTAATCCGCACATGTCACAGCAAACAATTTAGTCGAGCAGTTGTGTATCCAAAAGAATTAACAAAATCATTTTAATAGTTAATGAATCATAACACGATAAAAGTAATGCATAGTTACTCTTTACAAAACAAGACATCTGAATCAGCAAAGATAATAAACCAAAGAAAAATATACCACTCACAATCAGCAAATGTCTTCACAGTAGATAGGGAGACTGTTGTACTTTGAATATAGTGTACCCTATGCTGATAGTGTACATGATCCTTACTGATCGGTGTTTACATCTAGTGACTGTTTTTAGAATCACATGAAAGAATATGCACTAAAGACCACCTTAAACAGCTGCCAGTCTATTGTTTGTGTTGTTGTGAGATATGAGGTTGGTTTTCGAGTGGCGTTCGAAAATATTTGTTCTCCACATTTAAGTGTCTTTTAATATATTGAAGCTACTTGAATGTTATTGTTAATTCTTCGACTGCAGAGTTTTATGACGAGTAAAATTCTATAAATTTTTAAAACTCGTTACATAACGTGTCAACGGTTAAGCCGTGCTCCAAAATGCGGTATTTCCAAATAAACTGAACCTCTTTAGTATGTAAGCAATCCTACCAGTGTTGAAAGTGGAAATTTACGTTGGTTTGCAACAGCCTGTATTTCTAAATATATTTAACTTGTAACTGGCTTTGGTAATAATTCAGCTAAATTTAACTTCATTTACTGATCATTACTAAGCAGTGGAGCAGAAATGTAACAAACATAATTTAATACAGTATTGTCAAGATTTCCTTTGTTGCAGCACTTTTAAATTTCAATAGAATATTTGTCCCTAGGCACGTGACCATGTTGTACCTTGGAACAGTTTTCCAGATTTGGAGAAACCGTACTTTTTCAAAGTAATTTTTGCAATTTAGGAAGAGGACTGCAGCTCTCAAAAAGTGAATGCTACCACTGAAAAATGGAAAAAGAAAATACGTTAAACTTGTATTTTTGAGTGGCCTATAGACGAAAAAGTGTTCCAAGGTGCCACACTCTCCTCTGCGGACAAATGTGAATATTGTAAAGTACTGAAACGGGTTTGGGTTCTAAAGAAATGTAAGAATACGAGAGCTAATACAGACTCTACAATTTATGTCAGAAGATAGGCCCAAGAAGGGCGAACCTACGTTTGTCACATTTCTAGATTTAGAGGAAGCATATGATAATGTTGTCTGACATACTCTGAAAGTAACAGGGATAAAGCACAAGGGACTGTCCCCAGTGTTATTCAGTCTGTACCTTTAGCAAACGGTAAAGGTAACATAGAGAAATTCGGAAAGGGAATCTAGGTACAAGGAGAAGTAATAAAAGCCTAGAGGTTTTCCGGTGGCTTAGTAATTCTGTCAGAGACGTCAAAGAGCTTCGAAGAATAGTTTAACTGAATCGATCGCTTATTGAAAAGATGTTATAAAATGGAAACCAACGAAAGTAAAAAAGGCAATGGAATGTAATACAATTAAATAAGGGGATGCCGACAGAATTAGTACATTGATGTATAAGTTCGTAGCATTTTTGATTTGCTGTTAGTATGTTATCGATTATCATTTTTTGTTTGAAGTTCACTGTTGCTATTTCCGTTTACACAATTTCCTTTAGTCATTTAGTGATATGAGTGGAGCTGTGGACGCTACAAAACGGAGTGCTAAGTGAAGAAATGGGAACATTTCCAACATATTCTTCTTTTTGAGTTCAATAGAGGGGTGAAAGCAATCCAGGCAAGCAGAAACATTTGCGCCGATTATTAGGATAATGTAATTGGATAGAGCACGGAAAGAACATAGTTTTATTGTTTTAAGGAGGATCGTTTCGCCATTAGTGACTCTTCATATTCAGGAAGACCTACGGGGTTTGATGAAGATCATTTAAATGCAATAATCCACAATGACCCGCGGCAGGTTAGCAGAGAACTGGCAAATGTGATGAACTGTGGTCATTCGAGAATCATGCGACATTTGCATGCAATGGGAAAGATTCAGAAATTGAGTGTAGGGGTACCACATGCTGATGGTTTGTCCTTATTCGCAATTGGGAATTCATTTAATATATTTCGTAACGGCTGTAGTCGCCGCAGTGCCTGTTCCTTTAGGGATGCACACATGTCCAAAGGAATTTTGCATCGTAATCAGAATAACACAGAGACTGCAATATCGTATCACTGCTGACATTCATTGCCAACAACTGAGAGGTCTTTCAGAATCAATGCAAGAACGACCAGGGGGACTGTGTGAAGTGAAGCTATTCCACGAGAACACTCGCCCGCTGACAAAAAAACACTTCACAACAAAATGGTTCAAATGGCTCTGAGCACTATGGGACTCAACTGCTGTGGTCATTAGTCCCCTAGAACTTAGAACTACTTAAACCTAACTAACCTAAGGACATCACACACACCCATGCCCGAGGCAGGATTCGAACCTGCGACCGTAGCAGCAGCGCGGCTCCGGACTGGAGCGCCTAGAACCGCACGGCCACCGCGGCCGGCCACTTCACAACAGTTGGATTGGAAAGTCATTCGCACCCACCTTATTTGCCTGACCTTACGATCTCATAGTTTTACCACTTCTGCTCTCCTTCAAGGAACTTCCTTTCCGGATGAAAATGCACTCGACGACTTCTTCGCTTCAAAACCACGTGATTTCTACAGTCGCGGAATCTGAATGTTGTCCCACCGTTGCAAACTGTTCTAAATCGTGAAGAATATATTACTGATGACAAAAGTCCATGTTACGTCTTTCTGTTGTGTTTATTAAACTTATGGAAGAGCACTACGAAGCAACCCAATAGATTAGGAAATGAGATATTAGAAACTGATCGCTGTGTTTTGGTGTTTGGACAGTAAAATAAGTAACGATGGCCGATGTAGAGAGGCTATAAAACACGTTTTGTCTACTTCATGAAAAGTGTTTCTGAAGAAGAGAAATTTGCTAACATCGAAAAAATACTTAAAAGTCTATTCTGAAGGTATTTGTCTGGAGTGTAACTTTATAGAGAAGTGAAACGTAGACGACAAAAATTCAGACAAGAAGAGAATAACAGCCCTTGAAACGTGGTGCTAGAGTATAATGTTTAATATTAGTTCTGTAGATCGAGTAACTAATGACGAGCGGCCGCGGTGGTCTAGCGGTTCTAGGCGCGCAGTCCGGAACCGCGCGACTGCTTCGGTCGCAGGTTCGAATCCTGCCTCGGGCATGGATGTGTGTGATGTCCTTAGGTTGGTTAGGTTTAATTAGTTCTAAGTTCTAGGGGACTGATGACCACAGTAGTTAAGTCCCATAGTGCTCAGAGCCATTTGAACTAATGAGGAGGTGCTAAACAAAAACGGAGAGAACAGAAATTTGCAGTATAAGGGGCAACCAAATATGTCAAATGTCAAATGCCTCTGAGCACTATGCGACTTAACTTCTGAGGTCATCAGTCGCCTAGAACTTAGAACGTATTAAACCTAACTAACCTAAGGACATCACACATATCCATGCCCGAGGCAGGATTCGAACCTGCGACCGTAGCGGACGCTCGGCTCCAGACTATAGCGCCTAGAACCGCACGGCCACTCCGGCCGGCTGCAGCCAAATAAAAACGAGACTTTCTGGCGAAATAAATAAAAAAAATTATAGATTTTTTGAAAAGAGAAAAAATTATGGATATGGAACTGAAACCTTAGAGTTTTTGAAAGGCTTTTTTACGGACTGTATTGACCGGCTTGAACACGGACAAATTAAGTGCTGCGTGAAATTTGCTTGTAATATAATTTACAATTCCGATTAATTGCATTTTTGAATTCTACGTCGTTGTTGATTTACTCAGAGTTCTCACCTTAGACGCATAATTCGTCCTTCTGCCACAATATTAATTCATTGGTCGCCATCGATGTTCTTCTCTTTGTCGACCGTGTGTGTCTTCCTGAGTCGGCATAGGTTCACTTCACGAAGACGGTGGAAACCAAGGAATACAATGCTACGTCGCTTTAAATAACTCTCATAAAACTTAGATACTTCTCACTATTTTTTATTCACAACACAATAAGACTTGCTCTGCTCGTCGCACAAACCATAAATACTAACAAGATGGCTGCCTTTCCTCACACACCAAAAATTACGTCCATCCCCTACAAGGTAACAATCGAAAGTGTCTCTTAACTCCTTGAAGTATGAAACAAAAGAGAATCCAATATGAACATTACAGAGATTATATTCTACATCCCTCTCAATTTAATCTTTGGCGCAGCCTTTAAGGTATCTTATGTCTCTGCGTCGGGATGTGTCATTACAACCTACAGAAAAAAGTAAGTAAAATGTTTGTTATTTCAAAAGTAATCCCCATAACTATTACTGTAATTACTGTGAGACAAGCCGGTCAGTGCCTTTATGAAAAAAGATGTGTTTGCCTAAGGAACCATCATTGTACCCACGCATGCACCGTTTCGTCCGTAACAAATCGACGGCTACGAATTTTTCTTCGGGACTCCAAAAATATCGAGTGGGAATTAATGATGTTTAAGTGCTTCCCGACGAAACCTCTGCAGCGTACTCGAAGCAACCGCGACCCGCCCACAGTTTTGCCAAAGCTGTTTCGAATATGCTGTAGAAGTTTCGTTGGGAAGCTCTTACACATCCTCCCGATTTCTCCCACGCGATTTCCATTTTTGGAGCCCCGAAGAAAGGTATTCGTGGCCGTCGATTAGTTTCAGACGAAGAGATGTGTGCCTGGGTACAATCATGCTTCTGTAAGCAACCAGAAACATATTTCCATGAAGGGACATTGATCGTCTTGTTCACAATGGGATAAATGTATTAACAGTTACGGCGATTACTTTTAAAATTATAATCAGCTCACTTTCTTTTTCCCGTCTGTCTCGTTTCCATATGACTGCCTCTTATAGTTAGGCAGCGATTAAGACGCTTGCATAGGACACACTAGAGAGAAGAGCTACCATTAAACCAGTCTTCCGACTGAAAACCACAACAATGACAACACGTCTGCTTTTCTCAGCATTATATTTCCGATCTTTTCCAGTATATCCTAATCGTACTGTTCCTAAACTTCAATTTTGTTTTGATCAATATTTCTCCACACAAGCGACATATCATTTGGCGCCCCCTACCTTTTTTTTCCTCTTGTACTTTCACCTACGGCAGCTTTCGCTACTAATTGTGATACGCATTATATAAAAATCTTGCGTCTCTCAACTTGGCATCCAAAATGCCGATTGCTAATTGTGATTCGTCCTGTAGAGAAATCTGTTCTAGTGCCTCTGGCACCCTTCTCAGCTTCGCACCCTAAGAGGTAGCTTGCGTCGCTTAGGCCTTAAACAGGTTCTGTTATTTCCAGTTTCTGTCAAGAAAGTCCTAGCAATCAATCCCCATCATTGTTCAAAAGCAGCAGAGTACTAGTTTGCAATTCTTGGGCTGTCTAAAAAAATGAGTCCGTCCGTTATAACAATTAAACATTATGTTGCAGTTGATATCTTTCTAAAAAGACCTTAAATTCAACTTCATCAGCTAGCATCAACACCTTTATCTGCTGATTTGAGTTAAATACGAAAAAAGTAATTTTGACCAGAAGCAAATTCTCATTTCTTTAAGCGCTAAACAATCACTGTTTAGTGCGTTAGAAGAAATATAATTGCGTTAATAGTAAGAAAGTGGAATTTTCATTTTAGAACTATATACATCGTTTACATTGTGAAGACTATAAAGCTCTGAAAGAAACGATCACAAGGCTGGGTAGCAACAGTTTGTCTTCTCGTTAGCCACAGAAACTGTAGTATTTTTATCTCCGTACTACAGTGGTTTGAGGAGCATTATACTGAATTCGCCTGATGTAAATCCTATGGAACCGTGTGTGCCGCTATCGGGCGCCATCACCGCGTGCGCAAATCTGTGGCCCATTATTTACACGAATTATATGATCTGCGCATAGACATCTAATGCTACACACCTCCACAAACCTACCAACAAGCTGTCGGATCCCTGACCTGCAGAATATAATGTTTTGGCTCATTGGTATACATTAAAGATTAGGGTTCTTAATATCACTTCGTGATAAGGAAGTACATTATCATATTTCTGTTTAATTTTACCATACACGGTATACACTAAACAGTCCATGCTGTCTACAATCAAAACAGTGGCCTCACAACATTCATACAGCTTGAGATCAGCACATCATACTTTTTGTGATAAGCAGTTCCGACTAACAAGCAACGCAACACGTGTGGTTATTTGATTATGTATACATGGTACACACCGAAACCACAAAATTGTATCACTTTTCAAACAGTTAATTTACATCGGTCACCGGCACAATACACACCAGCACTCACGTGTCGCGATAGTCACCATGTTCTCCCTGGTCCCGACCCTTTGTTGATGCTGTTCTCTGTCGACCTGTCTACACTGTTCGAGATGTCTCGCTTCACATTACACTTTCAAAAAATCTGAGTACACGGATTTACAGTTTCGTGCGTAATTACGAGTTCATATTATTCTGTTCATGAAAAAAAAATTTAAACAACATGTTAAAAAAAGTGAGAACATACATCAGTACAAATGAAAGTAGCAATTACATTCACAACAAGTGAATGACGTAAACAGACACATAGTTGTAGAAAGAAAGAAATTTTGCAAAACTCATCATGAAATAACTTTTTCAAATTTTCATGCAGGTAAAACAGAGAATAAAGTAAATCCAGGGAAAAGAAAAAAATTACGTATCGCTCAGTAGTAATACATTCGTACATGACACAGTTACAGAACGGAATAACACTATCCTTCATTAGGAAAGGATTTGGAACCATGAGTCAATCGGAACAAATTTAACGTTTCACAGGAAATCATTTTCTTTGAAGCACAGTGGCTTCTTAAAACGAGAAAAAGCGCAAAGCACTTCGCCAGTTACATCTGTGCCTGGCAGCAAAGCACAGAGACCCATATTTTAGTCCTACCATACTGGACTTTCATGTTATTTCTCTACTCGAGGATCTCTCCAAATGTTAGAGCACCTAACGCTATTTATAGCGACCCAGCGGCCCTCAGTGATTTTAGTTACTGTCGAGAAAATGCATACACTGACGTTAGCGAGCCGGAGACTTACGTGAGACGTCAAGCAAACTGCAGGGCAGTATTGCCATCATTCACTCCTAGGGATGGCGGTGCAGCTGCTGCTGGAATGACTTGCCGACGCGGAAGCTTCCCTCGGCGTATTTCAGTCTGGTGGAACACAGACGAGTCTGGTAGAATCACTGTAACTCTTGTAGTGAGCGCCTCCAGAACATTTATCTCGGCTACGTCGCTGTCTTCATCGAGCATTCACAGAGATTTCTGTGGAGTGCCCAGTAACAACGCTTTCTCCTTGAATACCAGAAGCTCCTGTTCATCGAGGAACAACTAATATTCTGTCTACGTCGCCCTCTGTAAATAGCTAGGTAAATAAAGTTAATTCGTGCACGTTGCCTCACGTCCTTTCATGCAACACTAAGAAGAGCGCTTGTAAGAAGTAAAAAAGCTACAAACTACCTTGCGTCTTTCCTTGCTCGAGAAAAAGGGGCAGTTCCCGTCTTGCAAGAAAGGGTTTTCAAGCTAAGGAACTCTAGAAAGTGGTAATCTGCAAACGTGCCTGGAAGTCTTCCAACGGCCATATACCACCTTTCCGGCGAGCATGCGCCGCAGTGGCAGCCATGTTGGTTCTGAAAATTTTCGCATCCTCCTCTGGTGCATTATTCGGGCTCAGGTTAATTCATGAAATTAGTTACACTCAAATCAACCACATTGTCTTTTTTGAATTTTAATAAACCAAACCCACATTGGCGCTTGAAATCCTTTAGTCAATAATCAAGGTAGATGGGGCAGAATGGAGTGCGGACCCCATCTCGGTGCCATGCTAGACGTGGTTCCAAATCCACATCAAACATGATGCCCCTTCGCTACTGACTGGAGGTCAGTCTGCGTCGGTTTGGCCATGACAGAGGTAGAAGCAACGACAAGTTTCGCTTGATGTTGATTTGCTGTTCCAGTATCGTTGGAGAGCCTCTACAGTTGTGTCCCAATGTAGAGGGAACGTCAAACGGGCTCAGGTATGAATAGGAAATTGGATTGAGGTGCGAGGTGTGCTGGGGTAGTCCGCGCAAGTTCTGTTGATAAGGTACCGACATATTGGTATGCTTTCTAAAGATTATCGACATATAACGGTGAAATTATTTTCTTCAATATAACGATATCAAAATGGCAATATTGAGTGCCAATGTTCTTGTTTCATAGTATACCTTTCCCTCAATTGTCGGTAAATATTTGAGGTTGCTCTTTCCAAATTGTAGTAGAACGTAACTTTACTTTCACTATGTGAAGGAGTCTTATTACTTTTGGTGCTTTCATCACGTCCAACCTTGCTCTTTGAATGTGTGATGCAAGTATAGGTGGCACAAAAGCAGAAGTCAGATTGCACTGGGGAGTGGCGATGTGAATGGAATAACGAGATATCTGATGTGAAGAAATAGCACACCAGTCGCGTTAAAAACAATTTTTAGCGCAACTAGTATGCTATTTCTTCACATCGGCGTTCTTCAGAAATAGATACTCAAAATTATGAACAAAAATCTGAATGAAAATATTGGTCTTTGCTGTGGGTGGTGAAGTGTGACAGAAAATGCTGACGTAATCGGCGCTTCCAAAAGAAACTGCAACGTTTAGCTTCAACACGCAATTTTGGCACTACGCCTGCTAGGTCGCTGGCGTTGGCAGAAATGAAAAAAAGGAGAAGTCGATGTAACGTGTTCTGAACATACCGATACGTGACGAAACCGAATACGGACTCATAAGACACCTTTCACTGTGACACTTACGCAGTTACTACTGTCAGCAAAGTGGTTATCGCCAAGCGTGAACGTGCATCGTTTTCCTTTTAAGTTCTTGCTCTAAGGCGGATTGTCAGGCTGCTAGCTTGTTGATGTAGAGAATGTCTTATAATAATACTTCAACATACAGCTCTAAAACTGGCAGTACATTTACAATTGGCAGTCGATTTTTTTATAGGCTCGTACGTCGATATTCTTTCCGCCGACATAACGATACACCAATACTTCTTTCGATACATCGAGATGTGATGAAAATATATTTTAAAGTGTTGATGTATCGGATTCCCAATATTTCTAAAAATATCAAGTTCTAGTCCATGTAGTTGTGCAAAGCCACTGTGTCAGTGTGGCGAAGTTTTAGCCCATCTACCAGTGAGCTGGAGATCTGGGTTCGAATCCAGACTTTGGAACAAATTTTCGTTCGTAGCTTCACTCTACAGATATATAAATCTCTGTCACCAGCAAGCTGTCTTACACTAGATTTATAGCACATGACTCTTAAAGCGCAATGATAAATAAAATACAAACAGTTCCGTATGTAACTTATAAACAGACATTCAAATGGTAGCCAATATATATTTTATTTGTATGTAAGTAGCTTCATGAGCTATCATGACCTTGAAGTACCAGAGGAGGATACGAAAACAATGAGACCAACATGGCCGACTTTTCGGTGCATGCTCGCCAGAAAGATATGGCCGTTGGAAAGTTTATTTCATTTAATACACCAATCATAATTTAAGGTCATACGGCACTTATTTCTAGTTGTAGCTGAGCCTGAGTCGTTGATAATATTGGTGAGCGATTTGACCCAATCAGGACAACACAGTTCCAACATTTCGTTGCTTCCCAAAGTTCCCAAATTCCTCAAGGTCTTCATGAAATGCGCGTGTTTTGTTTTCGTCTCTCTGTCCTTTGCAATGTACTCGTACTTGTTCACGATTGCATGTCAAACTCTAATGTTCGTTCATCTTCTGAAGTATTCTGCTGCTTTTGGAGACAGAAAAGAAGATAGAGACGACATTAGATAACACGGAGAAGCAACATGGATGCAAATGTCTAGAGGAGGGCTTCAGGCTTTTAGTGGATGTCAGTTGGCTGAGTACTTTTATTATCAAAAGTTGTATCAATCGGCAGGTCCAGAGATACGGTTTGTGTTATTTCTATTCCTGTTATCCTTACCATCCTGTTCTTTTATTCTATGCTAATGATTTCTTTCTGCACCGCATGAGGGAATAAAACTGAAAAATCTGCTAAGCAGCCAATAGCCTTTCTTTGTACCACCGCACTAAATCTATTTCCACTACAGAGAATCAGTCCAAAGCTATACCTTTCTTCGTAAAGTCATTTAGAGTTCCAGCATTTGCACAGATTACTATTGGTGAAAAATAATTCTGATTTTAATCAGATGAAACAGTATGGTTCCACAGACCTTATGAAGACACAAAAATGTATGATGTATCTATGTATGCGCCGAATGAAAATTTGTGCCAAGGCCAGGACGCGAACCGAGGTCTTGCTGACGAGGCAGATACACTAACCACTACGCCATCCCGTCACACTAGCTTTGCACCACTGCATGCACTACGCTAGCACCCCTCCCTCCTTAGTCCAAATTCCCATCGAAGCATCAGCCACATCGCTTCAGTCTGCATATACAAATCAGTGCTTATTTTATCTCTCTTCATGTGTTGTCAACAACAGCGTAGGTGCCGATTCTGACTCCCAGTCAGACATAAAACTTCAATCACATCTTTTCAGGTTGAAGCGTACCACTCCTAGCTACTGGTGAAAATGAATTTTATAGTTAACTTCTCTTCGTATGTAGCCAACTATGTCCGTGAGAATGTTTCTCGCCCACCCTCCCCCCCTCCTCTCACCCCCCCCCACCCCACCAAATCAATGTCATGGATAGAAAACAACTGCAATAAGCGCCTGATTCTAAGGCTGCGTTCACACTGCCGGCCGGGCCGGGCCGGGCTGACGCGTACTGGCTCGGCTCGTGCCTAGCCAGCTCAGGCCGACGAGTAGTGCATTCACATTGAGCGCCGCGCCGAGCCGGGACGGCGCAATGGGGGAAAATCCACTTCTCCGATTTTCATGTTTTAAAAATTCTTAGCGGTACATAAGACTTCGCCACATCGTTTTATGAACTTATTTTTTCCTTAAAAGCGTTACTTACGTCGTGAAAAAAGAAAAAGTCTACTTTTCGTTTCGCGTGATTTCTTAGTTTCGTAACGCTTCCCAACCGATTTTGAAGAAAGTATGCGGCTAAAGAATCTGATTTTTGTACATGTGGTAGTGCAACATCTTAGCTTCGTATTGAATCATTTATCTTTCCATGTTTCTTAACAGTCATTGTGAAATGATGCTATTTGTCAACGTTCTGCACTTGATTCACAAATCTTGTAGTGAAAAAGTTATGTAGCGGGTAGCTTACTGTTAGATCCGTTTTAGACCATACATTGTTGCGAATGAAATGTAGCTAAAAGTACCAAAAAGTTTTTGAAATGATAATGACACTGATATCTGTCTCTGGTCACAAGTAATGCGAGATATTCAGTGGCGTCAGTGCCGCGTCCGCAAGCCACGGAGTTCGAGCGGTTACAGCTTGGTTTAATGTAGTCATATAATGCAGGACAGAAAAAAACTAATTACTAGTGATCAGTGGTGTAAAACTAATCACAAAAACAAACTGGAGATTTGTGATACGTTTACTGCAGAAACTGAAGCGCAATTCTGTAGTCTCGTTGTCTACTTTGACAGAAAAAAAAATAATGGAGAGTTAATGAAACTACTGTAGATCGACACAGATGTCCGTTTCATTGTTCTTCATTATTTTTTTCCTTCCTTGGCGGGCTGCGCTGCACCGTCAAGGTAATCCCTACTCTTTGGCTAAATGGCTGCTAGTTGCCGAAGGCCAAATAAATAAGTTAAAAAAAATCCCCACCCTTCGACAGCTGACAAGCAAGTCACTAGAAAACGCAGCTGCAGTCAACAGTTGCTCGCCTTTGGCTAGTGTGTGCTGTCGTGTAGAACAATGTCTTCACTCTTTTATTGGTATTGTTTTGACTCTGCAGTTACTCGTCGAGTTTTGAAGTACAGAAGAACTAGGAGGTTATGGATTCATCCAATAAATAGCGACAGACATTTAGGAGAGTTTTTTTCTTTACATGAAGAACTTAAAAACTATCCTGAAAAATTTTATTCATATTACAGAATGAATCATAATACATTTCAGTATGTGCTGCAGAACATTCAAGACAAAATTTCGAAACAGAACACAAATTTTCGCAGAAGTATAACAGCAGAAGAAAAATTGTGTATAACGATAAGGTAAGATTCGTTAGTACACACTTTTTGGTTTGCAGTAGAACTTTGTGCAGCATTCACTACCTCCAATTAATTGTAGTCATGCTTTTGTATTTTAAATTTCACAAACGCTTACCTCTGAGGGGAAGAGAGTTTATGGGACTCCTGAGAATCATCAGTAAGTAATTAGCTTCGTCATTTTGGGTAATGTCTTGCTGTGCCTTCAACGAAGAATCGCAGATACACTCCTTCAGAATTTTCCAACTTTTTCTTCGTTTTTCTTCATGATGCAGCGCTTGGCAGTGGTGATAGTTCATCATGTGGAGCCACTGATGACCTCACAGAATTCTTTTCATTTCCTTGTAAGATAGACAGACTGATATGCCCTTTGACTCAGTGGTTCTATTTCCACTGGTAAGGAACTGTGCATAGCTCTTGGAACTTAGGAAAATCATATGACAGAACAAAGCCCGAGTGGAATTGCATTTTAATATACTATTCCCTGGATCACATGACCTTATTTTGCCAAGTTATACAAGTTATTCTCTGCAACTGTCTCTCAGGTCTTTGCATTTCGATTTCATTATTTTAATTGAAAGAATATAGAAGGATGCAAGAAAATGTCTCTTTAATTATTTATTGTTGTATAACTATGAAATGACATGGACTAAGTAAATATCTACTGTGCAAACAAAACTGTAAAAACTTCGCCCAACACCACACTTGAGTAACACATTTTACGATTTTTTTTCTCAGGTATCTGTCCACTGGCATCTCCTTTCATGCACTAGCATCGTCATTCCGATTAGGAGTGTCCACCGTATCAGTGTTGGTGAAAGACGTTTGTATGGCCATATGGGAGTCACTTGCTCCCATTCATTTACCAACGCCAACTGTTTCTCGATTTAAAGAAATTGCCAGTGAAATGCATACGAGATGGGGATTTCCAAACTGTGTTGGATGTATAGACGGGAAGCACATACGTGTCCAATGTCCTAAACTTTCTGGCAGCATGTTTTACAATTACAAACAGTATTATTCGATTGTACTCCAAGCAGTTGCTGATGCAAATTACAAATTTATAGCTGTGGATGTTGGTGCCTACGGTAAACAGTCTGATGCAGGCGTTTTTAAAGAAAGTATGTTATATAAGAAACTTACAAATGGGGAGCTGTTATTACCGCCACCAACAAGACTTGAAGGAATGTGTCAGGAACTACCGTACGTCATTTTGGGAGATGAAGCTTACCCCTTATTAGAGAATTTGATGAGACCTTTTCCTCGCAAAAATTTGGACAACGAGAAGATTCTATACAATGATATGCATTCCAGAGCAAGAAAAGTTGTTGAATGTGCATTTGGTATAATGACCAATAAATGGAGACTACTGAGGAAGGAAATTGAAACATCCGTTGACGCAGCTGATCACATAGTCAAGTGCATTTGTCTACTCCATAATATTGTCATTGACAGAGAAGGATGCAATGTTGAAGCTGAAAAGTTTTGTAACAATGCTGATATGCAGACAGCTGGTGCCACATTCAACAGAAATTCCACATTACGTTCGAAAACTGTCAGGAACACTTTTGTTGAATATTTCGTTAAAAATGCAACTTAAAATAATTAAAAAACCTCTCAAATAAATTTTGGAATTGAAAGTACTTTGCTATTTACTGTATTTTTTTGTATCTCATTTCACTGTAAATAAAACAAATAAAATTATAAAGGAAAATAATTTATATTTGTGCGTACTATCTGAAACACACTCCTTGGTTACTTCGTTCCATAATCTGGAAACTGCATCATTACTGTCATACTAGCCGAAATTCTGATACCAAATTGATAGACACAAGTTAATGTCATGTATATGTTATTCTGCATCCATTAAAGTAAGAACATCGCAAAAAGATGTCACAGACATCAGCTTATAGTAACGTGCCACAACATGACTTTACAATGCATTGTCATCTGGTAGGGACACATTTCCGTCCCTCAGTGACACTCATATCTGCCTCCGTTTACAAGTAAATGCGAACTATTCAGTGGCAGCAATGCCGCGATCGCTGGCAAGCTATTGTTGTAAATGCATGTAGATTAAATAAATGAAATAAAAGTAATTTCGCATGTATCATTATAATAAACGTAATTTTTCCTCACTTATTGTGAAATGTGAGGTAACATCTTAAAATAAAAGACGTGTGCAGTCACACTTGTGATGAAAGCAGAAGGGAGACGTGTGATGCGTGTACTGCAGAAGCTGTAGTGCTGCTCCACAGGCTCGCGCCTGCGGTCGGCTCGCGCCGGCAATATTAAACACTCGGAATGTCGTCGGCTCGGCTCCGGGAGGCTCACGCCGTGTCGGCGCGGCCCGGCCGCCAGTGTGAACACCGCAATTCAAAACCATGTGTTTGATATCGAAGCGGGCGGCGGCCCGGCCAGGCTCGGCTCGGCCCGGCCGGCAGTGTGAACGCAGCCTAACGCTGGAAAGGCATGTCTCATCAAAAATGGTTCAAATGGCTCTAACAAGGGAACCTCCCCATCGCACCCCCCTCAGATTTAGTTATAAGTTCGCACAGTGGGTAGGCCTTGAAAAACCGAACACAGATCAATCGAGAAAACAGGAAGAAGTTGTGTGGAACTATTAAAAAATAAACAAAATATACAAACTGAGTAGTCCACCCGAAGATAGGCAACATCATGGACACTTCGAGACGAGGAGTGCCGTGGTCCCGTGGTTAGCGTGAGCAGCTGAGGAACAAGAGGTCCTCGGTTCAAGTCTCCCGTCAAGCGAAAATTTTTTCTTTATTTTAGCAAAGTTATGATCTATCCATTCGTTTATTGACGTCTCTGTTCACTGTAATGTGTCTGCGTTTTGCGGCCGCACCGCAAAACCGTGCGATTAGTAGACGAAAGGACGTGCCTCTCCAATGGGAACAGAAAACTTTTGATCGCAAGGTCATAGGTCAACCGATTCCTCCACAGGAAAACACGTCTCGTATATTCTATACGACACTGGTAACGGCATGTGCGTCACATGACAGGAATATGTTGTCGACTCACCTAACTTGTACACTTGGCGAATGGGTAAAAAGATTCTTCTACGTTGCCCGATATAGGTTTTCTTGTGGATATGATAATTACTCCCAAAAAAGTGATGAAAACATAAGAGTTTGTCACATAAACTGCAACAAATGAATCCAAAAGTCTCACACTCGCACACTTTTCCCTGTGCTCTGTCAAAACATATGTTTCTTACGTTTTCAAATTTTCGTGTGTAGACCGTCAAATCCTGCATATGTTCAAGCAAATCTGAACATGTCCTGCAATTTTGGAGAGCGAAGTTGATTATGTGTGAGTGCCTGAACTTTGATAATTGTCTCAAAATAAAAAGTAAAAGTTCTGCTCGAAGGTGGACTTGAACCAAGGACCTCTAATTCCGCAGCTGCTCACGCTAACCACGGGATCACGGCGCTCCTGTGCTATGTCGGTACTTGATGTTGCCTATCTTGCGCATGGACTACTCAGTTTGTATATTTTGCTTATTTTTTCATAGTTCCACACAACTTCTTCCTGTTTTCTCGATTGATCTGTGTTCAGTTTTTCAAGGTCTATCCACTGTGCCAACTTATAACTAAATCTGAGGGGAGTGCGATGAGTAGGTTCCCTTGTAAGCACTATGGGACTTAACATCTGAGGTCATCGGTCCCCTAACTTAGAACTACTTAAACCTAACTAACCTTAGGACATCACACACATCCATGCCCGAAGCAGGATTCGAATCTGCGACCGTAGCAGCAGCCCGGTTTCGGGCTGAAGCCCCTAGAACCGCTCGGCCAAGCGGCCGGCTTTTGTGTCTCATCATTTCAGTTACAAACATCTCGCTACTTGTGAAAAAACTCGATAGCCAACATTTGATTGCACTTGCGTAATAATTCTGTTAGGCGGTGCGTTCGGATTCTCAACACAAAACATTAGGTCACGCCATTGCAAGTTTGTTACTTTGAATGAAACCATATTTAACATATTTCGTAGCTAGTTTCCAGGGACGACAGTTGCTGGACAGGAGTCCCAACCCAGCACCAAATTTTCGTCATGTAATTTCAAGGTGAGTCTTGCTGATAGAGGGAAAAAATTTTATTTGGAGTAATGTACTGTGTAACACAGTGCTGTCTTGTAAGTCTTGTATGCTTATTATACGTTTCATCGGATATATTTATGCTGTTAACTGTCATCTGAAAAAAAATTTATGTTCCACCACTCTTCATGCTCAGTTAGCAATAACGATCAGTGCTGCGTTCGAATCTCCATCAGACACGAAAACTTTGCTTGTTTTGCATTGGCTATAAACGCTAGGTTTGAATCGTATCCAGAATAAAACAATTCAAACAACTAAGAGGGCTGTTCAGTAAAGAATGATCATAATTTTTATGGTCATAATTTCTCGCGCTAAAATCTAATCTTATTATATTCTGTTAGCTTAATGTGCAACAATCACGGCCTAGTAGATTCATTGTTAGGACCCCTGGTTCCCGCCTCTGAGAGGCAGTCAAGGTCAGATATGTTCAGTATCGCCTACCGCTGCAATGGAGGTAACACGCGACAGACAATATGTGGCTTTGAAATTGTGCTTTCGTCTCGAAAAATCTGCAGCTGAGGCCTATATAATGTTACTGGAGGCCTATGGGGAGTCTATTCTTCCTTACAACACAGCTCGAATGTGGTTTAAAATGCTTAAAGACAGGAGACAATCAATTTCAAAGGAAGGTGGACACGGTGCTCCAGTTACTGCTCTTACGGAATAAAACCTCAACACTGCTGCTGTCATTGTGAGAGAGAATAGACGAATTACCTTAAGATCACTTTCCGAAATATTGAACATTTCATTGGTTGCCACCCACACGTTGGTGACAGAAAATTACACTTGACACTTGTTTGTGCGCGATGGGTTCCAAGACTGTTGATTCCCCAACAATAGGACATTCCTGTGCAGGTCTGCATGCAGTTAAAGTTGATGTTAGAGAAAGATCCGGAGTTTATTTCAAATGTAATCACTGCTGATGAAACTTGGTTACGTCATTTTGATCCCGAGAGCAAACAGCAAAGCTCAGTGTGGAGATCCCCTTCATCACCAACCCCTCAAAAAGAAAAAGTTGTTGCTTCTGTTGGGAAGGTTATGGTCATCTCACTCTTTGGTATTCATGGAATGGTTTATCAGCATGTTGTACCTGCACACACATCAGTAACTGGACAATACTACAGGGATGTCCTGAAAACATTGCAACTCCGAATCAGGCGCAAAATACCACATTTCGTGAAGCAGGCTGGATGCTGCACCAGTATAACGCGCCGCCACGTATTACCAATGTTGTTGCCAAGTATCTTACAAAAATAAGCGTGAAGTGCACCCCACACCACCACCACCACCACCCCCTTATAGTCCGGTTTACCCCCATGGGACTTTTTTCTATTCCCTAATACGAAGAAACACCTTCGTGGGAGGCGTTATCAATCATCAGAAGCAGTGCTGAAGGCTAAGGAGGCGATTTTAAAGGACCTCTAAAAAAATGAAAATGCTGGGACAAGTGTATCGCATTCATGGGAAACTATGTTGAGAAGGACCATGGAAATTATGACGATGAGTAAAGGTATGTTGTTAAAAAAATTATAATCATTCTTTATTCAACAGCCCTCTCAGTTGTTCATGACCACCTTGTACTTTTAATAGTTTGTGCTAGATAACAAAGGGTGGTAAGCGGCTTTCGAACTGCATATTGCCTGACGTGTCATCATGAATACGACGAAATTACGAGTGGTACGTTATTGATAATATTGAACTATCTATAGAGTGCTTGACGCCGTTAATCGCTTTTTTTAGGTGGTTAGTTCATTAACTAATTCATGCAAAAACCACTCGTAAATGAACAACGTGTTGGAAAACCTTTTACAGAGGAGAATACTGCGAGTTATGATATAAACTTGGAAGTCCATATATTCTTGCGTAAACTAGTTTTGACTAGGTATTACTGAATGATATTTTGTGGTATAGTTAAGAGTCTCAGGCACTAAATAGAGAGTAACGTTTTTGAAATGTCACCTGTTGTAATAAATTCGAGTGTACCGGCGATAAGGAATGTCTCATATCTGTTAATGCAGTTTCTTGAAATTTGTAATATTTTGGTGCTAATCTACATCTAGATTTATTGCCGTAGAGAACAGCGTTCTCTAGTCGTCAGTTATAGTAAACATATTGCATAGTCGAACGTCTATACTGAAAACAGGTTATGGTACCAGTCTCGTATTTCTTCAGCTAGGAAGGACAACACCGTTCCAATGCCCACATTTCATCAGTGTTTGCATGTCCTCAAGAACCTCATTCAGCTTAGTTCCTATGTGTCGTACTGTTACTGTAGGATCTACAGTTTATAATCCTGAGGTTTTCTTTAAGTTCAGCGCCACCTCTGTTACGTTGCGCTGGGATTAAAAAAATTGGTCAAGTAGTCGTAATCTATTATCCACATTGTGTGTAGATTGTCGCTCAGCACTTACTACCCAGTTGTACTTCCGTTCTGCAATGCTGATGCGAACACTATTACTTCGTTCTTGATGATGATTAAAAGTTTGGGCTAGCGATCAAGTGTGTAGACTTTTTATTCGGTCCCAAAATTGTATGTTGAAAGGACATTGTTTGCCCTTGAATTATGTCATTTACCCACGTTGCACTTGCAACAGAGTCTTGAATTTTCCTGAGAAAAAAATTAATGTACTATTAGTGAGGTACGGAAGATGTAAATTCAGGTAGATAGTTACATTTTAGAACATTATTCTTTTAAGCAGATGCTTACAGGCAGCGTTACGCAAAGAACTTCAGGGCGTACGCATTGCAAGAAACTGAACCTCGCAGTTTAAAGAAGACCGCCTTGACGTTCGGCAGACCGTCAGGCTTTGATAAAGACCATAACCATGAAAATCACTGTCATTCAGAGGAGGGTTTAGGCCATTGATGCAGTACGCCGCTTCTACAATTCGTCTGCAAAGATTCCGTGTATGGATACTGCTTGCTTTAGGTCAATTCAGAAAAGTCCGCGCGAGATAATTTGCGAATAAGTTACATCAGTCAAAGCCGAAATAGTCCTTACTAGTGATGAAGATGATGTTGGTTTGTGGGGCGCTCAGCCACGCTGTCATCAGCCCCCGTACAAATCCCCAATTTGTACGGTCAAAGTTTGATACAATCCAAGCTAGCCACTGTCACAAATGATGACGATGATGATGAAATGATGACAACACAAACACCCAGTCCCCAGGCAGAGAAAATCTCCAACCCGGCCGGGAATCGAATCCAGGAACCCGTGATCCAGAGGCAACAACGCTAGCTACTAGACGACGTGCTGCGGACGTCCTTACCAGTGACCAGCAATGGCTCTTCACGTCAACACACAGGAATGGTTCAGCTCTATAAAAAAAATAGCAACAACCTATACAAAAGTGTACCTCCACAAACAGAAGACGGACAAATCTCTCTGAACGTTGCATTAAGAGTCGCTACAACACAGTTAAATACACCCACATGACGCTAATACAAAGACAAAAGACATTAAAGAGCTTATTCGAAGTTGGCTGGTTGGTTGATTGATTTGGGGGAAAGGACCAAAAAGCGAGGTCATTGATCCCATCGGATTATGGAAGGATGGATGGAGGAAGTCGGACGTGGTCTTTCAAAGGAACCATCCCGGCATTTGCTTGAAGCGATTTAGACCTATATCAAAACCTATTTAACCATTTATACCGATATCAAAAGCTGAACGAAGCGAAAATGAGCGTAAGGAGAGCAATGAGAGAAGCATTCAATGATCTCGAAAGCAAGATGTTGTCAACCGACCTGAATAAAAACCCTAAGAGATTTTGGTCGTATGTAAAATCAGTAGTGGGTCAAAATCATCTATTCATTCTCTCAGCTACCACACCGGCACCGAAATGACAGAGGTAAAGGTAATATCCGGAATACCACAGGGAAGTGTGATAGGACCGTTGCTGTTCACAATATATGTAAATGATCTAGTAGAAAGCGTCGGATGCTCTTTAAGGCTATTCGCAGATGATGTAGTTGTTTATGCCAAAGTAGCAACATCAGAAGATCGTAAGAATCTGCAGAACGACCTGCAGAGAATTGATGAATGGTGCAGACCCTGGCAGTTGACCTTAAACGTAAATAAAGGTAACATATTACGCGTACATAAGGAAAGAAATCCACTACTGTATAGCTACACTATTGATGACAAACCGCTGGAGACAGCGTCTGCCGTAAAATATCTAGGCGTAACTATCCACAGCGACCTTAAGTGGAATGGCCAGATAAAACAGATAGAAGGAAAAGCAGACACAAGACTCAGATTCAAGGGAAGAATCTTAAGGAAATGTAGCTTATCGACGAAAAAAGTGGCGTATAAGGCGCTCGTTCGCCCGAATCTTGAGTATTGTTCATCTATCTGGGATCCCTATCAGGTAGGACTGATAGAGGAGATAGAGAAGATCCAAAGAAGAGCAGCGCGTTTCGTCATGGTATCGTTTAGCTGACGAGAAAGCGTTACGGAGATGCTAAACAAACTCCACTGGCAGACGTTACAAGAGATACGTTGTGCATCACGGAGAGCTTTACTATTGAAATTTCGGGACAGCACTTTTCAGGAGGAGTCAGACAACATATTACTTCCCCCGACGTACATCTCGCGTATAGACCACGAGGAGAGAATTCGAGAAATTAGAGCCAATACGGAGGCTTACCGACAATCATTTTTCCCACGCATAATTTGTGAGTGGAACAGGGTTGGAGGGATCAGATAGTGGTACCGAAAGTACCCTCCGCCACACACCATTAGGTGGCTTGCGGAGTACGATGTAGATGCAGATGCAGGGAAATCACGGAAAACCTAAATCAGGATGGCCGGACACGTGTCTGAACCGTCTTTCTCCCAAATGCGATTCCAGTGTGTAACCACTGCGCCATCTCGCTCGGTTTTATTGGACGTTAATGTCCGCCCCGATAGCTAAATGCTGAGCGAGACGGACTGCTGTCCTAAGGGGCCCAGGTTCGATTCCCGGCTGGGTTGGGGATTTTCTCCACTCCGGGACCAGGTGTTCTGTTGTCTTCATCGTCATTTCATCCCCATCCGGCGCGCAGGTCGCCCAGTGTGGCGTCGAATGTAATAAGACCTGCACCAAGGCGGCCGGACCTGCCTGTAAGTGGCCTCCCGGCCAATGGCGTCGAACGCTCATTTCCATTTCCATTGGACGTAAATTACATATTCTCCATACTTTTCCGTGTTTGTGTCATCCGATTCCCACCCTTCCTTTTCTCTATGGCACAGGAAAGCCGTTATATAAAGAAAATATAGTTTAAAATTAGACTTGAAAGCTTTTTGACTGAACCGATACATTTCTTCAGATTTGCAATATGGCCTCGCTCCAGCGCTGAAAGAGAGTCATCGACAATGGAGGCGCATGTATCATTAAGTAACTCAAGTGCGCTATTCATATACTGTACACCTGTTTATATCCACCAAACATTCATCTCACTCAAGAAATATTACTTTTTCCACGCCAGTCCAAGCACCCACAAGATTCTCTATAAACAAATGGTTCAAACGGCTCTGAGCACTATGGGACTCAACTTCTGAGGTCATTAGTCCCCTAGAACTTAGAACTAGTTAAACCTAACTGCCCGAGGCAGGATTCGAACCGGCGACCGTAGCGGTCTCGCGGTTCCAGGCTGCAGCGCCTAGAACCGCACGGCTACTTCGGCCGGCTCTCTATAAACAGTCGTGTTGCCATGGTAAAATTTTTTGTTAAATAAAACTTTGGTTTTATCATTCTTTCTGTCTCATCCCGATCTTATATGTACATGTATTGTGATGATTTAAATTTAAATGTCCTTAAAAGAAAATGTAGGCTTATTTCGCGCACGCCAACTGCCAAAACATTATGTCCACCGACTCACTGTCAATATAAATCCGGGCAATAACAGCGTTACCTGCAAGGAGTGAGTGCCCGTCAGACACACGCACGGTGCATGTACACTGAAGCGCCAAAGAAACTGGTGTAGGCATGTGTATTCGAATACAGAAATACAGGCAGAATACGACGCTGCGGTCGGCAACGCCTATGTAAGACAACAAGCGATTGGCATAGTTGATAGATCGGTTACTGCTGCTACAATGACTACGAGTTTGAACGTTATGTAATAGTTGGCGCACGAGCGATGGGACACAGTATCTCCGAGGTAGCGATGAAGTGCGTATTTTCCCGTACGAACACTTCACGAGTGTACCGTGAATATCAGGAATCCGGTAAAACATCAAATCTCGGACATCGCTGCGGCCGAAAAGATCCTGCAACGACAGAACCAACGACGACTGAACAGAATCGTTCAACGTAACAGAAGTGCAGTCCTTCCGAAAATTTCTGCAGATTTCAATGCTAGGCCATCACAAGTGTCAGTGTGCGAATCATTCAACAAAATATCATTGATATGGGCTATCAGAGTCGAAGTCCCACTCGTGTACCCTTGATTACAGCACTACACGAAGCTTTACGCATCGCCTGAGCCCGTCAACACAGACATTGGACTGCTTATGACTGGAAACCTGTTGCCTGGTCTAATTTCAAATTGTATCCAGCGGATGGACGTGTACGGGTGTAGAGACAACCTTATGAATCCATGGGCCCTGAATTTCAGCAGGGGACAATTCAAGCTGATGGAGGCTCTGTAATGGTGTGCGGCGTGTGCTGTTGGAGTGATATGGGGCACAGATACGTCTAGATAGGACTCTGACAGGTGACTCGTACGTAAGCATCCTGTCTGATCACCTGCATCCATTCATGTCCATTGTGCATTCAGACGAATTTGAACAATTCCAGAAGAACATTGCGCCACCCCACACCTCCAGAATTGCTACAGAGTGGCTCCAGAAATTTCCGATGGCCACCAAGCTCCCCAGATATGAACGTTATCGAGCATATCAGGGATGCCTTGCAACGTGCTCTTCAGAAGAGGTCGCCAACCCCTCCTACTCTTACGGACTTATGGACAGTCCTGCAGGAAAGATGGTGTCAGTTCCCTCCAGCACAACTTCAGACATTAGGTCGAGCCCATATCACGTCGTGTTGGGGCACTTCTGCATGCTCGCTGGGGCCCTGCACGGTAATAGGCAGGTGTACCAGTTTCTTTGGCTCTTCAGTGTAGTATCAAAGAAAGTGCCGTCCGTGTGTAGAATGGTGAAGGAGCGCGATCTATTTGAGTTTGACCGCGGGAGGACTGTGATGGCCCAGAGGCTCGGAACGAACATTTCTGAAACTTCAGTACTTCTCGAGTGTTCGAGGAGTGCTGTGGCGATTGTCTTCAACATGCGACGAAACCATGGTTAAACCACATCGACAAGTTTTCAATACAATAAACTTTACCAACAGCCGTACACTTTAAGATATTTTATTTCGAACACAACTAGTTTCGGTACAATTCATTTTGCCATCTTCAGGCTCCATGCGCTTGTCCAGCTGATTCATAAGAGAGCGCGACAGCAATTGTCACGATCGAACAGCTCGCTGCGTAACTGCCACGCTCTAGTATGAATCATCTGCACAACGATTGGGATTCACGATATCCAGTTTTATGCGCATTACAATAAGCTCATTGATTCGAAAAAAGCGTATGGGGCCTGAAGATGGCAAAATGAATTGCTGAAAATGGTTGTGTTTGAAATAAAATAAAATATCTTAAAGCGTGCTGCTGTTGGTAAATTTTATTGTATTGAAAAGTACGTACCAGTAGATGTCCCCTGACCATAATGGTCCGACAGAGACAACCAGAAGTCGTGGGATTGGGGGCCACCCCTCGTTAGGGATGTCGGACGTCGTAGCCTCGGCAGGCTGGTAGAACAGGACAAGCGAACTGTGGCGGGACTAAAATCAGACTTTAATGGTGGGAAGAGCACAAGTGTGTCTGAGCGCTCACGGCACCGAACACTCCTAACAATGGGCCTCCGCAGCCGACAACCCATGCATGTCCGAATGTTAACACCACGATCACGTGATCATAGGCACTGGACGCTGGCGCAATGCCAGAGCATTGCATGGTCTAATGAATCGTGATACCTTCTTCATTGTGTTGATGGGAAGGCGCGAATCCGTCGTCTTTCAGTTGATTAGCTCCTTGACACCTGTACTGCAGGACGGAGACAGGCTGTCAGCGGTTCCATTACGCTCCGGGGAACATTAACGTCGCCATCCAAGGGTTCAGTGGAGCTCGTACAACGCATCATGATGGCCAAGGAGAATCATTTACTGGTTGCAGACAACGTACACCCCTTCATGACCATAATGTTTCCCGACGGCAATGGCATATTTCAGGCAATGGCATATTTCAGCACGATAATGCGCGATTTCACAAGGCCAGGAGTGTGCTGGAGTGGTTCACGGAACACAGTGGCGAGATCTAGCTGATGCGTTGGCCTCCCAACTCACCAAATCTGAACCCGATCGAGCATATCTGGGATGTGATTGAAAGTGGAGTCAGCACTGTCGCCCCCTCTCCGGAAATAATTAGAATTAGGTGAATTTTCTGTGCAGATGTGATGCCAACTCCCTCCAGCGATCTACCAAGGCCTCATTGCTTCCATGACACGACGAATCGCCACCGTTATCCGTGCCAGAGGTGGGAATACAGGCTGTTGCGTAGGTAGTGAAAATGTTCTGGCTGATCAGTGTATGCTCTCCTCCTGCCAAGTACACGTCGGAGCCGTACACTCAACACATACTAGAGGCATTCAGTAAGTAAAGCAACACATTTTTTCTCACCTAGTTTCAGTTGAAAAAATGTGGAATTTGGTGAGGAACATAGTGGAATATTCCCGCTTCAGCCCCTATAGAAGTTCCGACAGGTGACGGCGCTATACGAAGCCTACAAAATGGTGTCTGTAACAGAGGTGAGTTCTAAGCAGACAGCTGTCACTGGGTGTCTTTTGGCAGAAAAGCAGAGCATCGCAGATGTTCACTGTCGCTTGCAGATTGTCTACGGATACTTGGCAGTGAACAAAAGCACGGTGAGTCGTTCGCAACAAGGTCACACAAACCTGTCCCATCTCCATCGTGCCAGCAGGCAGCTCACAGCTGTCACTCCTGCAATTTTGGAATGTACAGACACTGTCATTCGAGGCGATCGACGGTTCACAATCGAACAGCTCGCTGCATAATTGGACTTCTCTGTCGGTAGTGCTGACACACTCGTCCACCGGTTATGGCACTGTAAAGCAGGTACCCGCTGAGTTCCTGGCCCCCTAACTGAAGACCACAAAGAGCAACGAAGGACCGTCAGTGCGAGGCTGATTGTGAGAATTTCCTTGTCGAACATTTTCACAACCGATGAGACACCGTTTCATCACTTCGAACCGGAAACGAAACAGCAACCCATGGAGTGACACTGTACCGTCTACCCTCCGACGAAAAAGTTCAAAGCTGCACCCTCAGCCAGTAGTCATGGAGCCCGTCTTCTGGGACTCTAAAGGAGTTATTTGTTTGATGGCCTCCTCCGCGGTGCTACGATCAACTCTGAAGTGTATTGTGCTACCGTCCTGAAATTTAAGAAACAACTTCAGTGTGTTCATCGGCACAAAAATGCAAATGAACTTTTCCTTTTCCAGGACAACCAAGGCTTCACGTAAGTATACGCACCCGAAATGGCCTCATAAAGCCTCATGGGACTGGTCTTCGTCATCCGCCCGACAGCCGGAAGTGGCACCTTCCAACTATATCTCTTTGACCCAACGAAGGATGCACTCCGCAGGAAGCAGTACGTAGATGACGGGGTCGGGAAGGGGGGGGGGGGGGGTGTTATTGGTGCAGCAAGACGTTGGCTCCGACATTGAGCAGGAGAGTGGTACCATGCCGGCATGTAGGCCCTCCAAGTAAGATTGCTTAAGGCCGTCGGATTGAATGGAGATTGTGGTGAAAAAGTGGGTATTGAAGCCAAAAGAGTGAGGAACAGTATGGTGTATTGGAATCCTGAATAAAACGAACCTGCTTTCAGAAAAAAGAGTGTTGCATTACTTATTGAACGCACCTCGTAATTATACACTGTTGCTGTCGTGCGGTACATGGAATTATTCAGCTTAGTTTAGTATCCAATCAAACATTTAATGTAGATCGACTTATGCGACAGAATTACATGCTTGATCAGCCATAACCCACTTAAACCCGCAGGACATACAGACGTTCATGGACGAGGCCGAGCATGGAGTGATCCTCTTCACGTTTGGCTCAACAATCCGGCCAGAAGCCGTGCCGCAGGAGGTGACGGCGGCAATGGCGGCGGCCTTCGCCGAGCTGCCGCAGCGTGTGCTTTGGAAGGGGAACCCGGATGGCGTCCCCAACCTTAGCCCCAACGTCATGGTGCGCAGATGGCTGCCACAGACCGACGTCCTTCGTAAGTACACAAATACCAAACGCAAATAATATCTGTTGTGAAGCCATCATACAACTGTCTCAAGATTCAGTACAGAGAATGTTACGCTACCGGTTGTCAAATATGTGATATTTTTAGTACAGCATGTTTCGGTACTATGTTAACCCATTCCCAAATGCTACAAAACGTGGAAACTAATCAATAAATCACAGTACGATACGTACTAACCACCATATAAAAATATTTATATCATCCTGACTATAACATAACTCAAAGCTTCTTTGTCATCAGGCACGAGAAAAAGTAAAAGTCCAGCAGCAAATATGCATTTCATGTTAGCCTATTGTGTTATGTTATGTTACGTTAACCGGGGACATAGAAACGACGGAGAGACTCCGTCCCCGCCGCAGCCGTAGTGGTCCACAACCCCACGACGACTATCGCAGTCCACTTCACCCCTCTGCCGCCCCACACCGAACCCAGGGTTATTGTGCGGTTCGGTCCCCGGTGGACACCCCCCCCCCCCCCCCCCCCCCAGGGAACGTCTCACACCAGACGAGTGTAGCCCCTATGTTTGCGTGGTAGAGTAACGGTGGTGTACTCGTACGTGGAGAACTTGTTTGCGCATCAATCGCCGACATAGTGTCGCTGAGGCGGAATAAGGGGAACGAGCCCGCATTCGCCAAGGCAGATGGAAAACCGCCTAAAAACCATCCACAGACTGGCCGGCTCACCGGACCTCGACGCAGATCCGCCGGGAGGATTCGTGCCGGGGACCGGCGCTCCTTCCCGCCCGGAAAGCGGCCTATTATACTTGTTATACTCTCAAAGCACAGCTCTAAACTGAAGGTAGCCGTTTTCACCTACGATGGTTGCCCAGAAAGTAATGCACCGCATTTTTTTCCTTCAGAACTTCTGTACTGAACATAATGAGAATTACACACACAAAAGAATGGTGTTTTACCTACACACCCTATTTTTCCACGTAATCCCGTTATACTGACTTCCTACAGCGCGAAGCAAGGGTGTGTATGCCCCGTCGGCACCAATCCTTGTCGTGATGTCGGAACCAGTGCTTCACTTTGTGAATCACCTCCTCATCGTCCTCAAAATGTCTTCCACGAATGACATCCTTTAATGGCCCAAACAAGTGGAACTCTGAGGGGGCTAGGTCAGGGCTGTAGGGTGAATGGAGTAACACTGTCCTACCCTGTTTTGCGATGTGTTCAGCAGATCTCAGACTTCTGTAGGGCCGAGCTTTATCGTGATGCACAAAACAACTCCTGGGTTGCTGTGGCGCCGAAGTCGCCGGAAGCGCGTCTTGAGTTTTGTTAATGTGTGGACATATGCTTCTGAATTAATGGTACCGCCTCTTGGCATCACATGAATGAGACTCACACCTCCACAGTCCCAGAACAGCCGCGCGGGGTTAGCCAAGCGGTCCAAGGCGCTGCAGTCCTGGACTGTGCGGCTGGCCCCGGTGGAGGTTCGAGTCCTCCCTCGGACATGGGTATATGTGTTTGTCCTTAGGATAATTTATGTTAAGTAGTGTGTTAAGTCCTATAAGGTTTCACACACATTTGAACATTTTTGAGCCCCAGAACACGGTGATCATCGCCTTACCGACGGAAGCAGCTGCTTTGAATTTTTCGTTCTGCGGCGAGTTGGAAGGTGCCATTCCATCGACTGTCGTTTTATTTTGGGCTCAAAATGGTGAACCCAGATCTCATCACTTGACACAATCCGGGACAAGAAGGCCGCCCCCTCAGCTTCAAAACGTTGCAACAAAGCAAGGAAAATGTTTTTTTCTGTGCGATTTGTGATCCAGCGTTAGATCCCGAGTGGCCCATCTTGCACACACTTTTGAATATTCAAGGGTGCGGATAATTTCATCCACACCTCATTTGCTGATTGACAGATGTAGCGCCAAGTGCCGAGTCGTAATGCGTCTGTCCTCGCGAATGACAACATCAGCTCGCTGCAACATGCGGATGTGACAGTCGTGGATGGTCTCCCCGACCGCTGAAAGTCATGGAGCTCCACCGAACGGTATTCTGATGACCTCACCCTCCGTGCCCAGCGACTAACTACTTCTCTCGACAGCAGATGCTCCATAGACTTTGCACAAGCGTTCGTGAAAATTCCCTACAGTTCCTTTCTCTGCAGTGAGAAATGCAATGACGGCAAGTTACTTGCAACGTACCCTAACGTACATCACCTACAGACACCATTTTGATACTGTCCTGCAGCTACGCTATTTGTCGGAAGTGACGGAAACTTGGCGCACTCACTCAAAAGACTTCGAGTAATACATATGGAACGTTTCGCATTCGTAGCATTGTTTTCGGCTGAGAAAAGAAAATGTGGTGCATTACTCTCTGGGCAACCCTCGTACTAAAGAACGTACTTTCCCGCAGCGCATATGTCACGATCCCCGTTGATGCTACTGTCTATCGCAAAATCTATGAACATTATACGTCAAGTCCCAACAAGTTCTAAAAACCAATACTAGAGCTTTATTGCATCGCGTTCATTTAGATAAAATGGGCAATAGGAAACATAAAATTAACGCCGCTAATTGGAAGTTGCTGACTGCTTCCCAACGGGAACATCGCTAAATCGGGCCCAGAAATGCCTCTTGCGCATTTCTGTTTTCTCATTTAAGACGCGGACGCATTCATTTCTCAAAGACCAAAAATTCCCCACTTCCTCTAAATTGGGAAACAACCGCCCTTTATCTCCAAAGTGCAATGCCTTCATGCTGTCTGTGAACTTACCCAACGAATGCTCCTTGCTCTTGAAGTGCTTCACCACCGCCAACGTACCATTCTCTTTATTATTGTGCTCTTTAGACACTACTTTAAAGTTCTTTTCTAGTTTGCCCTCAGCACATACTTTCATAACCATGACACTTTATTTCATTAATGCGAGGTTTTTGGAACATAGTAGCAGCACACGCTCTCGCATCCCTGCTTAAGACGTCGGCCTTTCTCTTGCCTATGTATTACGTCCGAACTATTTAATGCTGTTTTCTACGACTGTACCTATCTTGAAACTGCCCCACTAAACAGTCAGTGCCTACCAGAATCCCTGGGCGTATGATGACACGTCAGCAGGGGTCTACTGTAGCAATCGTTTATACATTTCAGTGTACCAGCTCTGAGACCACCTTCTTGTAATCACTTGGATTAATGAGCTGAACAGCACTGAACAATGTTTCCTTCAGTGACAGAAGCGGAGCTGCCTCCGTTGCATATCAACGAAATGACGGGCAGGGTGGCCAGCATGGTGCTTGCGCCCGACTGTCTTGTAAACTGGACCCTGGCGCCTGGTCGACTCACTCCTCAGTGCTGCTTTGGGATCCAGCGTCCTTAATACTTCCCAAGCGTGATCCACTGCGTCTTCGTAAACCATCCGCATTACCACAACCACAGGCAAGCCCATCCATCAAAAAAGCGGTTACATCCATAAAAAATCACACTGCTCGCTTTGGAACGCTGTAGTTGATGTGGTGCCAGCCCGTGACGTGACCGTCTAACTGTGACGAAGTCAAGAAACTGAAGTGGAAAGCATTTGCCAGTCGGTTGCATGTAATCAGCGCTGTAATATGGGTCAACGTGGAAGCGTGACAGAATACCTGAAAGGTGCTGCTCATTTTCATTTGTCATCGGCGGAAGAAGAAAAAAAATTACACTACTGGCCATTGAAATTGCTACACTAAGAAGAAATGTAGATGATAAACGGGTATTCATTGGACAAAAATATTATAGTAGAACTGACATGTGATTATATTTTCACGCAGTTTGGGTGAATAGATCCTGAGAAATCAGTACCCATAACAACATCCTCTGGCCGTAATAACGGCCTTGATTCGCCTGGGCATTGAGTCAAACAGAGCTTGGATGGCGTGTACAGGTACAGCTGGCTATGCAGCTTCAACACGATACCACAGTTCATCAATAGTAGTGACTGGCGTATAGTGACGAGCCAGTTGCTCGGCCACAATTGGTGAGAGATCTGGTGAATGTGCTGGCCAGGGCAGCAGTCGAACATTTTCTGCGTCCAGAAAGCCCCGTACAGGACCTGCAACATGCTGTCGTGCATTATCCTGCTGAGATGTATGGTTTCGCGGGGATCGAATGAAGGGTAGAGCCACGGGTCGCAACACATCTGAAATGTAACGTCCACTGTTCAAAGTACCGTCAATGCGACCAAGAGGGGACCGAGACGTGTAACCAATGGCACACCATACCATCACGCCGGGTGATACGCCAGTATGGCGATGACGAATACACGCTTCCAATGTGCATTCACCGCTATGTCGACAAACATGGATACGACCATCATGATGCTATAAACAGAACCTGGATTCATCCGGAAAAATGACGTTTTGTCATTCGTGCACCCAGGTTCGTCGTTGAATACACCATCGCAGGCGCTCCTGTCTGTGATGCAGCGTCAAGGGTAACCACAGCCATGGTCTCCGAGCTGATAGTCCTTGCTGCTGCAAACGTCGTCGAACTCTTCGTGCAGATGGTTGTTGTCTCGCAAACGTCCCCATCTGTTGACTCAAGGATCCAGACGTGGCTGCACGATCCGTTACAGCCATGCGGACAAGATGACTGTCATCTCGACTGCTAGTGATACGAGGCCGTTGGGATCCAGCACGGCTTTCCGTATTACCCTTCTGAATCCACCGATTCCATATTCTGCCAACAGTCGGATCTCGACCAACGCGAGCAGCAATGTCGCGATACGATAAACCGCAATCGCAATAGGCTACAATCCGACCTTTATCAAAGTCGGAAACGTGATGGTACGCATTTCTCCTCCTTACACGAGGCATCACAACAACGTTTCACCAGGCAGCGCCGGTCAACTGCTGTTTGTGTATGAGAAATCGGTTGGAAACATTCCTCATGTCAGCACGTTGTAGGTGTCGCCACCGGCGCCAACCTTGTGTAAATGCACTGAAAAGCTAATCATTTGCATATCACAGCATCTTCTTCCCGTCGGCTAAATTTCGCATCTGTACCACGTCATCTTTGTGGTGTAGCATTTTTTATGGCCAGTAGTGTAGTTATCCTGCTTATTCTGGTAGCTGTCGTAGAGGGTGAACGCAAGCCAGAAGGGTGCTTGTACTGTATTTGGTGACTTGATAAAAAATTTGAAGTTGCCTATATTATTTAAAATATGACCTGAATGACGGTGATAATTAAGTTAAATGTTGAAACAGAGAATAGAAACGAAATATGGAGAGTAGATGACATATTAGGAAGGATTGGCGATTAGATATTCGAATTTTTTTCAATATTATGCCACGTGTGGCTGTAAAATAACCAGACTGGTGTTACCACAGAGTAATTACTCATGCGTAAAAGGTAAACAGCCAATAGCTGTGAAGCGTCAAGCCTTCTCAGTGGAATGCGGCGTCTCTGGTGTTTGTAGAGAAACCAGTGTGGCCTTCTTTTTTGTAAGACCTGTTACTTTATTTTGCCGGATAAATGATAAGTGTAATAATAGAGCAATGAACTGTCATTTAGTTTCACATGGAACTTGGAAAAACTGCTACTGAAACCTATCGTTTAGCAAGAGATGTCTATGACTAGAGCTGTTTATCACGTACGCGAGTTTTTGAGTGATTCAAGAGTTTCCAAGATTGTGGAGTTGACGTCGAAGATGACTCACGCCGGGGACGCCATTCAACATCAAAAACGGATGAAAATCTCGAAAAAGAAGGTAAGATGTTTCGATATGGCCATTGTTTGAGTATTTGATCGATTGTTGAAACTGTAGAAATGGACAAAGAACGCGCAAGACAAATTTTATGTAACCAATTTAACGTGAGAAAAGTGTGTGCCAAAGTTACACCGAAAATTCTCACGATCGAACAAGAAGCAGCTCGTGAAAACTTTTTCTTTACTGACACTGTGCCCCAATGTAAATGATCCTAATTTCTTTCACTTATGTTCCAGAAACTAACCGTCAATCCATGCACTGGAAGACCAACTTCGCCGAGAGCGAAAGAAGCTCGCATGAGCATGAGCTCGCATGAGCGATTATGATTACTTTTTTCCGATATTCATGGAATTGTGTATCTTCACTGGGTTTATAAAGTCAAATTATTGACCTATACTAATACTTTGAGGTTATGGGTCAACTCGTTGAGAAAATAAGAAAATAACACCGGAATTGTGGAAGAACAATTCATGGGTTCTGCATCAACACAACGCACCGGCTCATACCGCATCATCTGTCAAAGAGGTTTCTAGCATACTGCAGCACCCGTTGCTAGAGCACCCACCTCATTCCCATGATGTAGCGTCACGTGCCTTTTTTCTATTCCCCAAGGTGAAATCTGCATTAAAAGGAACACGGTTTCAGTCCGCTGATGCAGTGAAAGGAAAGGTGGCAAGCGTCATCAAGAAGTTCTCAGAGGAAGAATTCCAGCACTGTTTCTATCAATAGAAAATTCGCATCTACTATTGTAGCGATGGAAGAGGGGAATATACTGAGCGTGACAATAACTAAATATGCATGTGTTTGAAATAATATGTTTGACACCTACAGATCCGTTCTTTTATAGCCACACCTCACATTACAGTCAGCGCAGATCAGAATGTACACACGCACAGTGCACATGGCCACTCAATCATTTATTAGTACTAGATAAAAAAGTAACAATGAGCTTTCAGTTCATATTACGAAGGTGCGTGACACTCGTCATTTACTCATTAAGCATTAGAAATTTAATGCATTGTCAAAGCACTTTGGGTCCAAAGGTAGATTTTGATACGCTTACAAATGCATAGGGGCGCAAGTTTCCATTAGGCGAACAGGCTACAGAACGTAAACACGTAAACTTTTTGTTGCTTTCTTAGGTCACCCCGGGATTCGAGTCTTCATGACGCATGGCGGCCAGCTGGGAGTCATAGAGGCGGTGTACAACGCCGTTCCCATGGTAACTATTCCGCTCTTCGCCGACCAGCACAGGAACAGCATAGCCTTGGTCGACAAGGGCGTCGCGGTGCTGTTACCCCTCCCCGAAACCACAAAGGAACGCATCTTGTCCGCGTTGCGACAAGTATTGAACGACCCTGGGTAAGGCCAGAAACCTGCATTCATGAAGATATTTGCTTTATTCATATCACTACAATGAAAAACATTTCAGTATCCACACTGTAAACTTCATACGCAAGGTGAATCTCTCCGTATGAGTCTAGTGTTGCTTTGCTCATCACATACTGAGACCAGTTGCCGGTAAAGGAATTCATTAAAATGAATTTTCTTTGATGCTGTTGACGCTAATGGAATGCACTGTCATGAAAGAAGACGAGGGCTGTTCTCATTGTTAAACGCGTTAAAGCTTTTGGTAGCCGAACAGCTTTCACTAACCACCTTCGTGAAGCAAGTCGTTTCCAAACAACTTCATCGTAATATTTTCCCAATATGTCACGTACAGTGTTTCATGAAAATCCAGCACAATTTGTGAGTAACCAAGTCTTATGTGTTAAAAGAAGATAAGGAATGTGTTTGTACAGGATGATTTTGCTAACTGGGTACAAAGTGCAAGAAACGAACACTGAAAAGATAAGGAGCAACAAAAATCAACATCTACATGATTACTGTGCAATTACACATAAGTGCCTTGCACAGGGATCTTTGAACTACTTCTGACCATTTCTCTACCGTTCCACTTGTAACAGCGCGTGGGAAAAACAAAGACTTAAGTATGTCTGTACGAGCTCCGATTCCTCTGGGTTTGTTACGATGATCATTTCTCCCTATGTAGATTGGAGAAAATACTTTCACATTCTAAGGAGAAAGCTGCTCATTGAAATTTCGTGACGACATCTCGTCGCAGTCGCAAACGCCTTTGTTTTAACGATTGCCACCCCAGCTCACTTATCATGTCAGTGACACCGTTTATATTTACTAAACATCTCATACCGCACAGCAATAGCAGAGAACGGGCAAGCATAGTATAGACAGTCTAATGTTCTACCAATAAAACGCAGTGTTTGGTTTGCGTTCGCTACAGTATTTTCTATGTGATCGTTCCTATTTAAGTTGTTCGTAACTGTAATTTCTAGGTATTTATTTGAATTGATACCTTTTAAATTTGTATGATTTATCGTGTAACCGAAATATATCGAATATATTCTCGTACTCATGTGGACGTGCTCACACTGTTCCTTATTCAGACACAACTGCCTCTATTCGCTATATGATCAACGGCAGTATCATCAGCAAACATGCTAAGAGAGCTGGTCACATTGTCTCCTAAATCGCTTATACAAATTAGGAACAGTAGAGGACGTAAAATACTTTCCTTAAGAACGCCGGGTATCACTTCGGTTCCACTCGATTATTTTACACCGATTACCACATTTGTACATAATTGATTGATACGGGGCTGTTGTATCAGCATACTTTGAATTGCTTCTGACAGAAATAGCAGGAAATCACGAATCCAGCTGCTTGAGTGAACCGACAGTCCTTAAGCATGCGATATGATTAGAAGTATCTTGTGAGGAACGGTGTTAAACGTCTTCTGAAAATCTAGAAATATAGTATACATTTAGGATCCCTTGTCGATAGCACTTACTACTTCGTCCGAATAAAGAGCTAGTTGTGTTTCACAGGAATTTACAGTATTTCCTGAATCCGTGCTGACTTTCTTCAAGGTAATTCATAATGTTCAGTATATGTTCCACAATCCTACTGCAAATAGACGTCAGTGATATTGGCTTGTAATTCATCGGATTAGTCCTACTTCCTTTCTTGAGTATTGGTGTGACTCGTGCACCTTTCCAGTCGTTAAGTACGGATCTTTCATCGAGCGAGCGGTTGTACATGATTGATAAGCAAGGGGCTGTTGTGTCAGCATACTCTGAAAGAAACCTAGTTGGAATACTATCTGGATTGGAAGACATGCCCTTATTTGGTGACATAAGCTGCTTCGCTACGCCTAGGGTGTCTACTTCTATGTTACATTGGCAGCTGTTCTTGATTCACTGGTGTACTTAACATATGACCAAAATCTCTTTGGATTTTCTGTTAGATTTCGAGATAGAATTTTTTTATAGAAGCTGTTAAAAGCATCTCGCACTGAGCTTCAGTAAACCATCGCCAATGTTGAACATTTCGTGTAATTTTAAATTTGGCTGGATTTTTCTTTGCGTCTACAACAGTGTTTTGACAGATTTTGTGCTCAATGGGGAATCAGTGCCATCTTTTATTAAATTATTTTGATTAAATCATTCGATTTGCAACCGATACTATGACCTTGAATTTAAGCTGCATCTGGTGTACACACATATATCTACTTGGGAAGGGGTGGAGACCATCTCTAACGAAGGCATCATGGAAATTTTTGTCTGGTTTTTTACATGGATGTGTTTTGCGTTGGGTTTGGATGTTGCGGTGGCCAGTATCGCTACAATGACCTTGTGGTTTATTACACCTGTATCCGTCATGATGCTACCGATTTGTTTCTAAGGGATCAAGTATCTTTTCGCAACCATTTACACTTCGAGTAGGCTCCTCAACTAATTGCTCAAAATAATTTTTTGGAGAAAGCGTTTAGTACAATTTCTAAAGACGTTTTTTGCCTGCCAACGGCTTTGAACATGCGTTTTGACCAACATATCGAGGGTAGATTGAAATCAGTACCAACTATCATTGTATGAGTGGGGTTCCTATTTGAGATGATACTCAAGTTTTCTTTGAACTGTTTAGCAAGTGAATCATTTGGGTCGTGTGGATCGATAAAAGGAACCAATTATTAATTCTTTGTGGTTGTCAAGTATAACTCTACCCATATGGACATATGGCCGGAAATAGGTTCCAAGCGAGGTACATTGTCTTGAAGGTGGAGATAAAAGGCATTTGACAATGTAGGTTTCAATGACTGAAAGCACACATGATGTTCTGTCTGGACATGTGTTTAGCTCCATATTTAAGAGGACAGTGAGTTGGAGCATTTGCATGTAACAGCCACATTGCCCTTCGTATCACCAAGGGCACGTCTTCCAGGGGGGAGGAGGGGTTTAGGGTGACGTGCAGGAAGTGGTGTTGCGGAAGGACGAGTGGTGCTACGCGATGGTCGCCAGTAGTCACCAATCACATAAAGAGGCAGAAACGGAGTTGATAGTTTGCGGCCACAATACCATGGGTAGTCACTGTAGCTCACAGGTGAGTGAGTGTTGTGAAGGTCGTCAAAACCGCCCTTCGTAACGGATGACTCATATGTGAATAGGAAGGATGACAGTAATCCCAGCTCCGTGATGGCATGTGCGACAAACCAGCGACAAAATCGTCGCCAAGGAGGCAAGTCCTGCACGCATTATAAGTCGTATGGATGGTGGCAGTTGACATGGAGAATGTTACACACAGTCGTCTGGCTGACCCCACGCTGGTGGATCCTCTGCCTGATGCTGCTACTGGGGGATTTCTCAAACTTCATTATCTCCACCTTCAAGTCTATGTACCTTCCTAGTAAAGCATTTCCGGTCATATCTCCCTACGACCATTTTGGCTCCTTATCGTCTTTTTTCCCCATTTAGCAAAATCACCCTTCTGCATAGTAAGAGAACAACAAGAAATCAGAGTAGAAACGATTCTGAGGACAGATAGACAACGAGCCAGTGGAATTTAGAGTAATTTCTTAGAGAGACGCAAACAGTGATGTAGCACAAGCAAGGCCCAATGCGATTTTGATGACTTCGAACACTAGCATGACGTAGTTGATACCTTTGAGGGAATTTATGATCCCATTCATCTGCGAAGGGTGCGTCTGGTGGGATATTCCTCCATATCTGCTGGACGATTGGCACTTGTCACCTTGATCTTGTATGTTCCGCTGCTGTCGCTCTGTAGGACATTGCAAAGACCAGTACTATAAGGAGCGTTTTCTGTCGGAAAATGTGGAATTTGTTTTGGAAGATCAAGGAATATGCCTGCTTCAGCCACTATGGTTTCATGAAGTTCTCATAGGTGGCTGCACTATACGTAGCCTTCAAAACGACCTCTGTAAACGGAGATCTATTCCAAGCGGAGAGCTGTCATTGAGCTTTTTTTTTTTTTCGCGGAAAACCAGAGCATCGCAGATATTCCTAGGTGCTTACAGAATATCTACTAACACCTGGCAGTGAACAAAAGCACGCTGAGTCGTTGGGCTAGCCACCGATCATCATCGCAACAAGGTCCCACATACCTGTCCGACCTCCCACATGCCGGCCGGCCTCACACAGCTGTGACTCCTGCAATGTTGAAAGGTACGGACACTCTCATTCGAGGTGATCGAAGGCTCACAATCTAACACCTTGGCACACAACTAGACGTCTCTGTTGGTAGTGCTGACACATTCGTTCAAGATTTGGGGTACTTAGAAGTGTGTGCTCACTGGGTTCCTAGCAGCCTACCTGAAGATCGTAAATGCAACGAAGGACCATATATGCGGAATTGGCAATTGCTTGGGCTGATCAAGACAACTTTTGGTCGAACGTCGTCATGGGTGATGAAACATGGGCTCATCACTTTGAACCGGAAATAAAACAGCAATCTATGTAGTGTCTTTGCACCACCTCTACCCAGAAGAAAAGGTTCAAAGCCTCACCCGTAGCAGGTAAAGCCATGGCGACGTTCTTCTGAGTTTCTGAAGAGGTTATTCTGTTTGATGTCCCCAACCACGGTGCAACGACCAGCTCTGAAGTGTATCGTACTAACCTCAGGTAACTGGGGAAACGACTTCAGCGTGTTCGTCGCCACAAAAATGCAAACTAACTTCTCCTTCTCCACAATGCCTCACACAGGTCTGCACACCTGAGAGGAGCTCACAAAACCGCATTGGACTGTTCTTCCTCATCCACCCTACAGTCCGGATCTCGCACCTTCCAACTTCTACCTGTCTGCCCCAATGAAGGATGTACACTGCGCGAAGCATTATGTGGATGATGGGGAGGTTATTGATCCAGCAAGACGTTGTTTCAGATGTTGACCAGTAGACAGGTACAATGCGGGTGTACAGGTCCTTACTGTAAGGTGGCGTGATGTCGCCTCATTGAATGGAGATCCTGTTAAAAAAAACCGGTGGTTTTAATCACAAGAGTGTAGAATAATATGGTGTGTTGAAATCCTGAACAAAAGCAACCTGCTTTCACAATAAATATGCGTTATATTACTTATAGAACACCCTTCGTAGTATTTTGAAACGAAGGGTTTTTAACACTAGAAAGTGTGAGCCAATACGCTCCCTAAGGCGAAAGAAGATCGCTGTCAGTTAAATTGGGTTCTGAGCAGCTGTTTCGCACGCCTAACACGACCAGTCACGTAACGAAATTTTGCTTGCGCAGTGCCTAAGCGGTCACACGGCAAGTGTGGCTTTCAAGCAGTACTGACAGCAGCTTTGTCTGTCTAGCGCTAAAAAGCCATTTACACCGTTGCCGGCATCTTCAACATGTCTACAAGGAATGACCACTCAAACCACTTAACATAGCGTAAGAACTGTGGTCTTGGAAAATCCCAACTGGCAGGGACTGGAACAAATGCCGTGCCTTGTCAATTACTAAAAGTTTCAAACCGGACAGGAATGGCTGGCATCAGTGAGTGCAGGTCCATCTCATCAGATTCCTAAGAGAACATTTAGAAAGGAACGCCATGAAATGTACATCAGGAGTTGGGTACCTCGCAAAAGATCCGGAATAGTTCCGAATTACATGGTTCTGTGTGGCTTTCTTCTCTTTCTTTCTTTTTTTTTGGGGGGGGGGGGGGGGAGGGGGAGGTGTTTTTCGTTCTATGACTTGAGGCCACACATTCGGGTTATCATGAAAATGAAGAAAGAAAGATTAGAGTATAACGTTCCGTCGACATCGAAGTCATTAGAGACTGTACCGTGAAAATATTTAGAACATTTTCGGTAAGCAAATGTTGACCTTCCATCTACACCTTAACGATGAGTATCCTGCGGACAAAAAATGGCTCAAATGGCTATGAGCACTATGGGACTCAACTGCTGAGGTCATTAGTCCCCTAGAACTTAGAACTAGTTAAACCTAACTAACCTAAGGACATCACAAACATCCATGCTCGAGGCAGGATTCGAACCTGCGACCGTAGCGGTCTCGCGGTTCCAGACTGCAGCGCCTTTAACCACACGGCCACTTCGGCCGGCTATCCTGCGGACACTCTCGTCTTCCAAGCATACATCAGTTGCATTCATAGGGCTCGCTAAGTTCCTGCTTTGGTGAATACTTACGCACCCTGTCGGTCACCCAGTCTTAATCCCGTAGAAAATGTGTGGCACCATGTGGAACAGCAGGTGAAATGTAGCAATCAACATCCCCGCAATCTGACAGCTCTCCAGGATCTAATCATAGTTGCGTGGGTTGTGCTGAATATGGCATACCTGAAGAAACTTGTGGACACTCTTCTTCGACGTGCAAGTCGCCGAAGTGTCGTCAAATCGAAAGACTTGCACCCGGCGGGAGGCCGTAGTGACGTAGTCACACGACATTTACATTTTACTGAAATGAACCCATTATCAATAATAGTGGCATTTTAACGCGGTATTAGCGTGATGACCCCTGGGAGTGGCCAACTGTTTGTCCAGTCTGGCTATTTCATACGATAACATGCAGCAGTTCAACGAGTTTTGCTATCTTACAGACTGAATAACGCGATTAACTTTTCAACAAGAAGTAATGAGCATACTGCACAAGAGATACATTGTAAACTGAAGTTTTGTATCCGTGCCAGGAGTCGTAATGCCATCTAAAAATACGGTGTGAAAAATTTAGTGATGCCCTGTGGCGCTTAGTCTAATAGCGTTTATTGCGAATCTTTGTGGGGGGCTGCATGATAAAAGAATTAGTAAACTAAAGTTGGTGACCATTAATGTAGGTGTTCTTATATCTGAACCTTCATTATCCACGTTATTGTGGAACAGTCATTAGTCACACATGGAGCAGTAAGAGGAGAGATAATACAGACACCAAGAGATGGCATAGACGTACGGGTACTGCAATTCCCAGACGTCTGAACAGTGGTCTACACGTAGATCGTTACTATCGTTTAAATTTATCTTTTATGATCTATGAAATTTTTTTTGGCAATGTACAGAATTTATGGCTCGATTTCTAACATAACCACAATCTCTGCTTCATTGATGACACGTATAACCAGATTTTCTGTAATTTTCAGAATAACCGTCTATTGTGGAGAATTTTGTACCGACGGAATGCGGATAGTGTTCTACTGAAAGTTTGTAATTCCGTCCAAATAAGTTGTACTAAGAATGTCATAAACAAAAATATGTAAAATGGTTAACTAATTTCAATTAGTTAACGTGAATTCTATCATTTATGAACCTGAAATTTACCAAAACTGTAGTTTTTGACGACGTAATACGGTCAGCAGTTCCTTTACGGGCAAAAGTTATGAAACTGATTACGTTGTGTTGAAACTGAATTTATCTAACAATCATAGAAATTTCTGTAAGCAGGAACTAAACAGGAAAAACAATACGCTACAAAATGTTTCAGAGTTAATTATCATGACAGTGAACAATCTGCAGTAAGTCAAAGTCAGAAGTAATCTGCTAACTGCAACAAGTAATGCAGTAATAGTAGAGGAACGATATTGCCGTATAATGTTCAATGTCTTCAAATTTCACTAACCACTTCCTTCTAATAAATAAGCTCGTTACTGGAAAAAAATAGCTGAACATTGATTCCATCACAGTTATCGGCAATTAGGCACGAAAGCCATGTTTCCACAACACATAAATAAGTACATAGTTACATAATACTGTTGAAATGTAGGGTAAGGTGGTACAATTTCAATGTAAGTACAATTCCGATCAACATAAGGTTTCGCGCCATTTGTCAGTCTCGTAGTGTTGGTAGCACTTGACTTCGTGTGGCGTTGTAGTGTAGCAGGTTTCTATAGCTCCTCCTGTTTTTCCAAGAGTACACCACTTTGTGCTAAGGAGATATAAATTTTTTGTGTTAAGAGGTAAGTGAAGCTACTTATTCTAATGCTCTCTTACAGATGTTCTAGTTTCCACGCGCTTGTAAATTTTATATTAGTGAGGTTATAAACTTGTTTTCCGTTCGGGCGTGTTCTGAGGCACCTACAGAGAAAGCCTCTGTGATATGTGTTGGCATCTCTTGGCACAATTCACTACTATTTTCGATCTGAAAATTGGTACAATTTCGATACCTTAGTACAGTTTCGATCAGTGCACATTTTTAGTTTAATCCGTCACGATTGGTTACCACAGACATATTACACACAATCATTGCAAATAAATTCTGTATATTTAAACATTTTCCTAGACGATTTTAAAGCCACCTCTTATTTTCTAGATACCACGAAAACGAGCAGAAAAGAAAATCTACAATAAATGGAGTCCACCTGCATTAGCTGAGGCAATAAAGAGTGTAATGAGTTGACATTTGAATCTTCGAGCTGCTTCAGAATTATATGACATTCCTTTCAGCACTTTACATGGTGAACTGCAAACTAAAATGAAAATGCCAGCTGGATTAACTCCAACTAGTCCTATAGAAAACAGAATTGGTCATCCAACGGTACTCCCTTCTGAAATGGAAGATGCTTCGGTCCAGAGAGCTTTATTTCTATAACAGCGAGGATTGGTTCTGTCGCCACTCCAGTTACGAAAAGCTGCATTTCGGTTAGCTGAGAAAAATATTTTGAAACATCCATGGAACTTAAGAAAGCAAGGTTGCTGGAACTGATTGGTTTAGAGCATTTGTTAACAGACACACTCACCCTAGCCTGCGAAAACCCTAGGGTCTTTCACGAGCCAGAGTTGAGGGCTTAAATAAAGCAGAAGTAAGTAAATATTTTCAGAATTGAGAAGAAATCTTAAAGGAATATGATTTTTTTGATAAACCAGAGCGTATTTATAATATGGATGAATTCGGGTTTCCTCTTAACAACAGACCCACAAAAATAGTAAGTCGTAAAGGAAAGCAAGAAGTTGTTTCACTACCAAACGTGGAAAGAGGACAAAATGTGACTTGCTGCATGCATGAATGCAAGTGATACATATTTACCACCAATGGTAATTTTTAAAGGTGTGAGGAAACGCCATGAATTTCAAGATGGCTTACTCCTTGTTCCATTACAGAGATGAGTGAATCGGGATACATTAATGAAGAATTGTTCATGGTCTGGTTTCGACACTTCAAGAAATACAAAACAATGGGTAGCCCTATTACACTTCTTATTATTGACTACCATGGCAGCCATACCAGCTTAGATGCTGTAGAATATTGTCGGGAAAATGGAACAGAACTTCTGGGGTTGCCTCCGCACAGTACACATATACTGCAACCATTAGACAGAACTTCCTTCGAGCCCCTAAAGGCTCAGTATCACAGAAATGCAACTGACTGGATTCGTCGCAATCCCAGCGAAAGCATTACAAAACAACGATTCTATAATATTTTCTGTGAGGCCTCGAGAAAAACTGCGTTCGTTGGGTGCGCAGTCAAAGGGTTCCAATGTACAGGAATAATGGTGGTGGTGGTCGTTAGTGTTTAACGTCCCGTCGACAACGAGGTCATTAGAGACGGAGCGCAAGCTCGGGTTAGGGAAGGATTGGGAAGGAAATCGGCCGTGCCCTTTCAAAGGAACCATCCCGGCATTTGCCTGAAACGATTTAGGAAAATCACGGAAAACCTAAATCAGGATGGCTGGAGACGGGATTGAACCGTCGTCCTCCCGAATGCGACTCCAGTGTGCTAACCACTGCGCCACCTCGCTTGGTCAGGAATAATGCACTCTTGCAAAGACATTGTTCCCGAGGAGAAATTTGCACCATCAACGATATTCGAGGCTTCTGCTCCTTCAATCTCCACCACTCAAGGTACTAACAGCATTATGGGAGAAGAACCCTTACCTTCAAAAGATGTAACTGAAGAACACGGCAAATCCGTAACGCCAAGGTCCAGTACCATTTCTCAGTACGATGCTGTCAAGGACATTTTGGAAAGTCCAGAAAAAAAATTATCGTCTCGGAAGAGGAAAACACAGACATCAGCTAGACTCACTTCAGATGAAAACCTGGAAAACCTCCGCAGCAATACTTTTTCAACAGGGCACAAGGAAAGCAAAGAACAAATGCAACAAGAGCAATAAACAATGTACGTCTGTGAGTTATAATGAAAGAAGTGTACTAAGCTTCAAATCGCCAGCAAACAACGTGAATAATTTTGGATTTTGTTTATTGAATTATTATAGAGCAGAATCAGTAGTTAATGGTGACTGGATTCGCTGCCAAAAATGCAATGTTTGGTTCCACGAAGTATGTGTTGGTGCCCGAAGGAAAAAGTTCTTTTTATGTGGAAGTAGTCAGTGATCAAAATTGTACTAGGAAGTGATCACAATTGTACCTATTGTGGTACATTTTCGATCAATTTTTCTCAATTCTGTAACCCTTTTTGTGGTTATACCAACATTTGTAACTGTCTAATATTTGTGTTACATATTGTGTAGCCACGTATGGAAGTGAAACATGGACGATAAATAGTTTGGACAAGAAGAGAATAGAAGCTTTCGAAATGTGGTGCTACAGAAGAATGCTGAAGATTAGATGGGTAGACCACATAACTAATGAGGAAGTATTGAATAGGATTGGGGAGAAGAGAAGTTTGTGGCACAACTTGACCAGAAGAAGGGTTCGGTTGGTAGGACATGTTCTGAGGCATCAAGGGATCACCAATTTAGTACTGGAGGGCAGCGTGGAGGGTAAAAATCGTAGAGGGAGATCAAGAGATGAATACACTATGCAGATTCAGAAGAATGTACGTTGCAGTAACTACTGGGAGATGACGAGGCTTGCACAGGATAGAGTAGCATGGAGAGCTGCATCAAACCAGTCTCAGGACTGAAGACCACAACAACAACATTCATTAAACATCCAAGAACAAGTGCCACAGTTCAAATTATTTCTTTTCTCGATATATCTCCAGCCACAATGACATTTGTCCGAAATGATCGCAATTGTACCACCTGACCCTGCTGTTATCTGGCAGACAAATTAATTTTGATGCTTAATAAGTCTTCTTATCGCAAAGATAATAAACGTAGTTAAGCTTGCAAAATTTGATGAATGCTTTTAGTTAGAATGTAAAGTTTCTCTTTCACATAAGAAGCATAATGAAAAATTTACTTCTGGTATAATGAATATTTTCATATTAGACGTTGCTTAAATCACCTGCCACTCAGCTATTATAATGACTGGAAAATGATAAGAATTAAAGTTAATAAAAACTGTGATGTTCAGTAAATGATTCTGCTATGCTTGAAAGTATTTTACATTTCTAAACTTCTGAAATTGCAGTCTTACTTTGAGGTTCAAATGGCTCTGAGCACTATGGGAGTTAACTTCTGTGGTCATCAGTCCCCTAGAACTTAGAACTACTTAAACCTAACTAACCTAAGGACACCACACACATCCATGCCCGAGGCAGGATTCGAACCTGCGACCGTAGCGGTCACGCGATTCCAGACTGTAGCGCCTAGAACCGCTCGGCCACTCCGGCCGGCTTACTTTGAGGTGGAGCTGCTTTAGGCACCATGTAATAAGTTGATGACAACAGCTTTAGCCAAGTCTCTTGTTCCATTTACGAGCAGAATTAAATATATTTGAGCACCCAGTACTTTTATTCCATTAATACTCTGGAAACTAGTCTCAAATAAATATTTTACTGTGGCCCATACCTCTGGTAAATCATTCTCCTCACAAAGACTTTTGTCAAACATTTTCCCAGCATGAAGGTCACACACTAAATTTTGTTCAAACTTTCACAGTTATTCACATCTCACCTCACTTATTGTTAACTTGTGTCTCCCTTTGCTGTGCACACTCTCACATACCAAAGATGTTAGTGCCATCCTGATAGTATCTTTGGTTAGTGCTTGTTGTTTATGTAGCAGAGATCGTGACTATGCCTGTGTGTCAACTACATTGCTTCCAACATTGTTTTTAAATAGTTTGTAATTAATTTACTTTACAAACCCTTAAAAATTTAATATAGACAAGAAAATGATAAATTATACACAATTATAATATGAAAAAATATAGAAAAAGCAAAAAGAATTAATGTGATAATTATGAAGTACTGTGTTGTTGTGTTATATGTGTCCCACATTTCATTGATCTGTAATGACAGGAAGAGATCAAAGAAATGCCAGAAATTGCACCACAGTTGTCTGTATGTTACATGTGTTGTCTGTACTTGTAATAATTCTGAAAATACACATGCACTCCGTGATAATTTTACAAAGAAAGAATACATTACTTGCTAAGTAAATACGTTATGAAGTAATGGCATAAAGATTGTTGCTTGCCACAAACAGCATACATTGTAAGATTCTGTTAGATAAGTAAAAAAACATTGATATATACGTAAGGCATAAAATCATACCGCCAAAAATCCTAATTGTTACTCTTACTCTTCTACTGGCCACACAAACTGCAGCCAGTCCTTGGCCTCACTCAGTCCAGCTTCCACACTTTTCTGTCATCTGCATCTTCATCTCCCAGACCCAGTACCTGAATGTCTCCCATCTCATTCTCGGCCGTTCCAGTGGTACCTTTCCTTCAACTTCTCCATCCATTACAGCCTTTATTACTGTGTTCTCCCATCTCCTCCTCACATGTCCATACCATCTTAGTCTGTTAAGTTTCACACTCGCTTCTGCAGTGTGTATAATTTTCTGAGTTCTCTGTTTTTCCTTATTCTCCACTGTTCATTTTCTTTCACTGGTTCATATATTTTTCTCAGTACTTCATTTTCAATAGTGATGAGTTTTTCTCTGTTTTCTTTGTCAGGGTCCATGTCTCACTTGCATAGTCCACTACTGGCTTGATGATGGTCTGGCATATTATTGTTTTTGGCTGCCTAGATAGTAACTTCGATCTCGTGATGTTGTGCATATCTCCTTGACATCTTCCCTCAGCTTGAATTCTTGTTGCTATCCCTTGTTTTATAAGGTTTTGTTGGTTGATGTTGACACCGAGGTACGTGAAGGTGTCTGTCTTCTGTATTTTTAGGTTTCGGATTTGTACTGCCTCAAATTATATTAACATGTGTAACGTTTTGTTAGACACACTGTGACGCTAATTTAACTTAAGCAGATACTTAATATTGTTCTTATTTTTAATTACCATATTAAATTTTTTATTAGTTAATTGCTCAATGAGCTAAAAGTTATTAGTGTCCATCACAGCAACCTGTTTACACGATAATGGAATTCGGTGTTGACGAGTGTGCCCAAGAGAATATTTGTCTTTGAAAAAGAGTTAATCAGTCTTTTGATCATATAAGTAGTTTACTCTGTTATGCATAATATTTCAAATAGTTAACTTTTCCTGGATGTCATTATCAGGAGAAAGAAAACTGGCGTTCTACGGATCGGAGCGTGGAATGTCAGATCACTTAATCAGGCAGGTAGGCTAGAAAATTTAAAAAGGGAAATGGATAGGTTAAAGTTAGATATAGGGGGAAATAGGGAAGTTCGGTGGCAGGAGGAACAAGACTTCTGGTCAGGTGACTACAGGGTTATAAACACAAGATCAAATAGGGGTAATGCAAAAGTAGGTTTAATAATGAATAGGAAAATAGGAATGCGAGTAAGCTACTACAAACAGCATAGTGAACGCATTATTGAGGCCACGATAGATACGAAGCCCACACCTACTACAGTAGTACAAGTTTATATGCCAACTAGCTCTGCAGATGACGAAGAAATTGAAAAATGTATGATGAAATAAAATAAATTATTCAGATAGTGAAGGGTGACGAAAATTTAATAGTCATGTGTGACTGGAATTCGGTAGTAGGAAAAGGGAGAGAAGGAAACTTAGTAGGTGAATATGGATTGGGGCTAAGAAATGAAAGAGGAAGCCTACTGGTAGAATTCTGCACAGAGCACAACTTAATCATAGCTAACACTTGGTTTATGAATCATGAAAGAAGGTTGTATACATGGAAGAACCCTGGAGATACTAAAAGGTATCAGATAGATTATATAATGGTAAGACAGGGATTTAGGGACTAGGTTTTAAATTGTAAGACATTTCCAGGGGCAGATGTGGACTCTGACCACAATCTATTGGTTATGAGCTGTAGATTAAAACTGAAGAAACTGCAAAAAGGTGGGAACTTAAGGAGATGGGACCTGGATAAACTGAAAGAACCAGAGGTTGTACAGAGTTTCAGGGAGAGCATAAGGGAACAATTGACAGGAATGAGGGAAAGAAATACAGTAGAGGAAGAATGGGTAGCTTTGAGGGATGAAGTAGTGAAGGGAGCAGAGGATCAAGTAGGTAAAAAGACGAGGGCTAGTAGAAATCCTTGGGTAACAGAAGAAATATTGAATTTAATTGATGAAAGGAGAAAATATAAAAATGCAGTAAATGGAGCAGGCAAAAAGGAATACAAACTTCTCAAAAATGAGATCGACAGGAAGTGCAAAATGGCTAAGCAGGGATGGCTAGAGGACAAATGTAAGGATGTAAAGGCTTATCTCACTAGGGGTAAGATAGATACTGCCTACAGGAAAAATAAAGAGACCTTTGGAGATAAGAGAACCACTTGTATGAATATCAAGAGCTCAGTTCTAAGCAAAGAAAGGAAAGCAGAAAGGTGGAAGGAGTAAATAGAGGGTCTATACAAGGGCGATGTAATTGAGGACAATATTATGGAAATGGAAGAGGATGTAGATGAAGATGAAATGGGAGATACGATACTGCGTGAAGAGTTTGACAGAGCACTGAAAGACCTGAGTCGAAACAAGGCCCCCGGACTAGACGACATTCCACCAGAACTACTGAGGGCCTTGGGAGAGCCAGTCCTGACAAAACTCTACCATCTGGTGAGCAAGATGTATGAAACAGACGAAATACCCTCAGACTTCAAGAAGAATATATTAATTCCAATCCCAAAGAAAGCAGGTCTTGACAGATGTGAAAATTACCGAACTATCAGTTTAATAAGCCACAGCTGCAAAATACTAACACGAATGCTTTACAGACGAATGGAAAAACTAGTAGAAGCCGACCTCGGGGAAGATCAGTTTGGATTCCGTAGAAATACTGGAACACGTGAGGCAATACTGACCTCACGACTTATCTTAGAAGAAAGATTAAGGAAATGCAAACCCACGTTTCTAGCATTTGTAGACTTAGAGAAAGCTTTTGACAATGTTGACTGGAATACTCTCTTTCAAATTCTATAGGTGGCAGGGGTAAAATACAGGGAGCGAAAGGCTATTTACAATTTGTACAGAAACCAGATGGCAGTTATAAGAGTCGAGGGACATGAAAGGGCAGCAGTTGTTGGGGTGGTAGTAAGACAGGGTTGTAGCTTCTCCCCGATGTTATTCAATCTGTATAATGAGTAAGCAGTAAAGGAAACAAAAGAAAAATTCGGGGTAGGTATTATAATCCATGGAGAAGAAATAAAAACTTTGAGGTTCACCGATGACATTGTAATTCTGTCAGAGACAGCAAAGAACTTGGAAGAGCAGTTGAATGGAATGGATAGCGTCTTGAAAGGAGGATATAAGATGAACATCAACAAAAGCAAAACGAGGATAATGGAATGTAGTCGAATTAAGTCGGGTGATGCTGAGGGTATTACATTAGGAAATGAGACACTTAAAGTAGTAAAGGAGTTTTGCTATTTGGGGAGCAAAATAACTGATGATGGTCGAAGTAGAGAGGATATAAAATGTAGACTGGCAATGGCAAGGAAAGCGTTTCTGAAGAAGAGAAATTTGTTAACATCGAGTATAGATTTAAGTGTCAGGAAGTCATTTCTGAAAGTATTTGTATGGAGTGTAGCCATGTATGGAAGTGAAACATGGACGATAAATAGTTTGGACAAGAAGAGAATAGAAGCTTTCGAAATGTGGTGCTACAGAGGAATGCTGAAGATTAGATGGGTAGATCACATAACTAATGAGGAAGTATTGAATAGGATTGGGGAGAAGAGAAGTTTGTGGCACAACTTGACTAGAAGAAGGGATCGGTTGGTAGGACATGTGTTGAGGCATCAAGGGATCCCCAATTTAGTGGTGGAGGGCAACGTGGAGGGTAAAAATCGTAGAGGGAGACCAAGGGATGAATACACTAAGCAGATTCAGAAGGATGTAGGTTGCAGTAGGTACTGGGAGATGAAGAAGCTGGCACAGGATAGAGTAGCATGGAGAGCTGCATCAAATCAGTCTCAGGACTGAAGACCACAACAACAACAACTACTTTTCTTGAAAGCAAAAGTAATTATTTCAGCATCATATCATGCACTTCCTCTAATGTATCGACATTTGTTGAACATTTTTCACTTAATGTGTTCAGTCATCACGTACTAACTTATTTAGCGATCTTTTACATTGGCAACATTTTGTTTAATCCGAAATTGATGCAAAATGTATCAGTACTTCTGAATCTACACTTCACATACGTTATTAACTCGTTTACAGCTAACAATTATCGTGGTGGATTACTGTTCTAATCAAGTTTCTTTTGATAATTTAGTAAGAAAACTTGAAAATGTTTTGGCTTCTTAGCTAATATAACAGCCATTACAGCAAGGAGCTGTTTGCTCTTTACTAAAATCTTTTTATGAATAATGTTGGTCGAAAACTTGATAAAATTGATTTATTTCTACATACTGTATTATATGTTAAACACTTCAGTCGTTTGTGCATAAAATTACTTAGTACACTCAGCCAATAATTTCTGCTATGACAACGTTTCAGCTCTACATTGTCACACACATTTAGTATTCCATAGGAATTTGGATACCACAGACACATTGTCTATTTCTCTCAATTTCTCATGTGTTAACAAATTGCATGTCTCCTAATTAGAAGTCTGCTGGTTGAGATCCTTTTCACGTCTTTTAATCCTCACTTCAGCAAGCTTTCACTTTTTTTTGGAGGGGGGAGGGAATATCCAGGTCGTGTCATGGTGGTAAGTTAATTAATTCTTCCATCACACTTTTCGATTCTACATTTAAATTATCTGCCTAAATCGCTCGTTACGTGGCAGGAAGATACGTGATTAGTGATTCCCTCTTTATAACATTATTCCAAATTTTAAAAATAAATTGAGGTCCATTATGAGATAATACTGATTTCAGCTTCCCAATAATCTTCTACAATTTTATGGAACACTGTTTTAGCCGTAGCTACACGTAAAGTACTTAGCTCAACGAATTTGGAAATATGTATGTGAAGCAGCCAGAGGTCATGGGTAACAGTCCACACAAATTGGTAGCCAATATTCGTAATACATCCATGTTGAAAACTTTGCATTGGATCACAGTCACTCATATTGGTCACTTTTACTTTTTGACGCCTATGATACGTTCATATCCTCTCAGTTACCTTTCTCATTACGTGTTGAAAGTCACGGACTCTGCTGTTGTCGTATGTACTCGACTTTTCAGTCCACAATGGCCAAAACGTATATGACAATAGTCGATCATATCAGACTCTTACTTGACTGGCCGACATACACGCCACTCTTCTCTACTCTAATTCTTTCGCAAAGGTAGTATATGTCATGTAGTATTCTCTTAACTTCACACAGTCACTATCTGTGACGTAAGACTTCATCTTAACTAACTTCAAACACTCATCCACATTCTGATGGTGTCACATGCCTTTACATACATTCTTTATTTTCATTCCCTCTTTGACATCTTCCAAATGCTTTATTTTAAAATTTTTCTCTATATTACTTTTGCTGACTGAATTACTAGAATCCCATAGTAATGAAGACAATGTGTCAGTGACGCGATTGTCTTACGTAATATATATCACAGGCAAATTTTCGTGTAAATAACAACCATCTTGCTGCGGAGCAGACAATATTTCTTTTAAAAACATAAAGGTCTTATGATCAGTATGAACCAGAACTTTGTGTCTCCACAAAAATCGTTTCGTTCTTTCAAAACCCTAAAGAGTCGCTAAGGCTTTCTTCTTAGAAAATGTGTAATTTTACATGTACTTAGTGTTCTATTCGCTGAAGCTATTGAACGATGCTTTCCGTTTTCTTATTCCTGTGCTTCTTGGAATACATGAACTGCGATGCCTTATTTGCAAGAATCTGTTCTCACATTGAATGGTAAAATCAAATAAGAGTGATGTAAAACTTGATCTTTCATGAGAACTTCCTTAAACTTCGGCATTTGGCTGCCCCCAACAAATACTATCTCCTTTAGCAAATGACAAAAATCTGAATCATTGGAAACTTGCCCCTCCATGAATTTGCGATAAAATTTGCATAATCCTAGAAACACTTTTCATTGTTTTCTCGTTTTTGGAGGCGAGCACATTGTTGTTGCTTCTGCCTTATGAGGGTGTTTAGTTATCTGATGTCTTTATAAGAAGGGCTAAATATTTTAATTCTCATTTCACAAACTTGAATTTCTTTATTTTTAATGTCACTGCACCACTTCTAAATTCAAGGAAAACTTTGTTCATTAATCGCAATGTTCTTCCCACAAACAAGTTGCTATCAGTAAATCATCGTCATAGATTGTAATTCCAGCAGTCAGTTCATTTACCAATACGCTGTTAAGACCACTCTGATATGTCCAGTCCAAGAAAAATAACGTTATACTGATAGCATTTCCCGGCTAAGAGAAAAGCCATAAATTTTCTCGATTCCTGTTCCAAAGGAATTTGCCAGCAGCCCGCTGTCAGATCTACACTTAACACATACTGTAAATTATGAAATTTCTGCAACATCTCATCTGAAGATTCTGGACAGTCTGTCTCACGTTTAACAGCTTTCTTCAGAGTACATGTGTCTGTCATCACTGTAACTCTACCATCCTCTTTAGTTGCTACAATGATTGGATTATTTTACTGGCTCTTACATCCTTCGTCATTCTGTCACTCTTCCACATCGTCTGTTTCGTTTTGCACTGTCTCTTTTTTAGATAACTGTATATGATACCAATCCACGGGAAATGGCTCGTGCGATACAGTTTCTGCTTTATACTCATAATTGCAGTGTGTGTCTAGTTAATCTGTAAATAGCTGTTTATACTGAATCGGAATATTGTGCAAAACTTCCCAGTTTTGTGATGATTCCAAAACTTGGTCTAGTATGTCTGTAATTCATCCTTTAAACAGGAAATCCCATTGAAGTTCTGAACATGATAGTACTCTGCTCTATTACCTAACCCATTACATGCAGGCAACATAACTAGTCACAGTTGTTTTTACTCGTTGTCAGCTATTTCATTTACTGCATCAAAATTGACTTCAATTGTTATTATAGTCAACGATCACTTGTGTTTCAATCGATCCATTCTTCCATACTCAGTTGAAGTATTACTAAAAATCTGTGTTCAAAAGTAACACCTTGGTCGAAACAACGCGCGAAATTTTGTGACTTCATGGGATAACTATATAGATAGCTATTAATTTCACGGCTATAACAGGCATTTCAGCTACATCAGGTTTTGTTTTAAGATGTTCGTAAAACGACTGAGATACAACATTGGTTTGACTTCCACTGTCTGCCAGAACCAGAGTTACCTTGAATATTCTTAGGGAATTTTATATGCAGTATGTGCAACAGATGTTCTGCTATTAAAAGATCTTTTAGATTCTCAACCCTTCTGATAGTTGTCCACATCAAGATTTTGTATTATTTTCTCTGTCTGTTCGATATGGAGGAGCATTCAGGAATTCCTGATACACAGCCGGAAAAAACTAGTACACCTGGAAAGAGGACATCGATTTTGATCCAGTGAAGGCATATGCTACCTTGGAAGTTAGTAGATGCACTGATACCGATAATGATGACAATGGTTTCAAGTCGTCCGGCAACGGAAAGCATAGAGGCATAGCTACCGGAGCGCCACTTGTGTTTACTCTTTAATAGGAGTGCTTACAGCCAGAAGGCTCAGTTTGGTGCAATCGCGTGAAGCAAACAGGCAAGCACGCCACAGAAATACATAAGTGCTTCCTACACCCTTGAGCGCGTTTGAAACGGGACATACTGAGGCCTTCCGAGTGGTTTGATGGTCCTTTTGGGGAATTACCACACAAGTTGTACATGCTGCGTCAATTTTGCAACAATACTGGTATCAGTGGTCACGTGAGCGTTCTCGCGCCGTAGATGAGAGCACAGACGCCCGCCAGGATCGTCGTACTGTGAGGGCAGCAGTGGCAGATCGTACAGCTACCACAGCACGGACGAGAGGACGTGAGCCCAGACGTGTCAATACGAACTATTGGGAACCGGTTACTGGATGTGGGACTACGGGCATGCACACCTCTAGCCCGTCTTCCGCACACTGGTGCCGTCAGTGGATCATTTGGAAGATGGAATAGTGCGTCGTGGTCTTCAGCGATAGAAGTACGTTGTGCCTGCATGAAAGTGATGGTCGTTTGCGTGTAGTACGTAGATCTAGTGAACGCTGTCTTGTAGATTCGGTTCGTCCAAGGCACACTGGTGCCATCCCAGGCCTTATGGTCTGGCGTGCGAAAACCTACAACTCTCATTCACCACTGATGGTTTTGGAGGGGATGCTAGCTAATTCTCGGTATGTGCAGAATTTTGGCATACCCGTGATCAGTTGTTCCAACAGGATAATGCTCACCCACACACTGCCCTTGAAACCCAACTTACTCGGCAAGACGTGCAGCAACTTTCTTAGCCAGTACGAGCTCTGCACTTGCCTCAAATCGAAAATGTGTGGGATATGATGGGACGAAAACTGGGTCGTGCGACACGTCAACCAAGAGCTCTTGCAGAACTGCGTGAACAGGTCAGGCAGGCGTGGAATAACGTATCCAAGAACAGTTTTCGCAATCTGTACGATCGACTGGATGCCAGCTGTATTGACGCCCGTAGAGGCTACACCTCGCACTAATATGGTTATTTCAGCATGGGTCGATACCTGGTACCTCTGAACCGCTTATGCTATTGATCTGTAAACGTAATCGCCGCGCGGGATTAGCCTAGCGGTCTGAGGCGCTGTAGTCATGAACTGTGCGGCTGGTCCCGGCGGAGGTTCCAGTCCTCCCACGGGCATGGTTGTGTGTGTTTGTTCTTATGACCATTTAGGTTAAGTAATGTATAAGCTTAGGGACTGATGACCTTAGCAGTTAAGTCCCATAAGATTTCACACACATTTGATCGTTTTTTTGTAAACGCAATCATTTCATGTACGCCACACGCACTATTGCAACAATAAATCTTGAGTGAACTAGAAACCTCTAAAAGAGTATATTGTTTTTTTTCCGGCAGTGTACTTCGCTTTTCTCACTGTGTGACCAGAACTCAGCCTCAAATATACTACAAAATTCTTCTAAGCTTTCGTAATCTTCCACTGCACCACATATCCAATTACGCTTGTATCTGTTGAGTTTTGTTTGTGCAATTAATATGTAATTCTTTTCAGGGAATGTTCAAGGAATCAATTTCCTACGCACGTCCTTAAATGACTGGGTAGATTTTTCCTGTCAGATCGAGCTTTTGATATTCTCTAGACCTTCAACGTTCTTATTTATTTATGATGTATCGGATTTCAAACTCTCTGTATCTTCGTTTTTAAGGTCAGTGGTTTGATGATCTATGTTACTCTCTCAGATTTGGCTTAGACCATGAAAGTCTGTATTAATTGTAATTACAATATCGGACAATTGGTTGTCAACTGCTGTCTGGAAACTTTGTGACAGCACTTTCTGTTTGCTTGAACTCGTCCCTTCATAATGTCTACAGATTGATTCGGTTCAATAAGAATATCCTTGCTCATGGTTCCTTGCTTTCCGCTGACGATCCTAATTTCATGATTAATTTTCTCCGCAAGGTTATAACAAAATGTTGCTTGAGCATTAGCATACAACTCCAGCTTGTCGGTAATTTCTTTAACTTTATTGTCCACTAATTCATTCAAAGAATCTGTTCCAAGGTATAATTAGTTCATCCTACTTTACAGTGGCAGTATTTCCCTTTTTAATTCACATTTTATTGCTTTATTTGAAGAATCTATCTTGCTGTTCATCACTTTGTGCATTTGATGGGTTAAAGCATATACTAATATACCATTTACCATTTGAAACATTTGAATTATTGCGTCATAATGGCATATCTCATTCGATGCTGGATCTGCTTCATTTTGATCTCTGAGTATTATCTAGGTAATTTGGGACTGGCCGTTCCGAACTTCCCTGATCAAAATATGTAATTTCTTGTATTATCATTGTGTGATTTATGTCTTCCATAACTGGTGGCTTATTTTGCTTGCTGTTACTATCTGGCTCTCCCTTAAAAATTACTGAGCTCGCCTCCTACCTTTATACTAGTTCGTCTGGTTAATGCGGACCCGAGACTGTACGATTAAACGTAAAACACGAATAATACAAAATGCACATGTTTTTATCAGAAATCAGTTTTTATCAGAAAACTGATTTTCGATAATAGCCTCGTTTATCCAACCCTGAATCCGAATTTTATTTAGTACAGTAACAGCGGCAACACTCGACGACGTCAGTTATTCAGTTTAAATTCAACCAACTGCCATTTCGCGGATCTTGACACAGTGCCAGTTAACGCTGAGTTATAGAGAACTGTACTACCTCCATTTGTTGGAAATGTAAAATTGCATCAAAGATAAAGTATATGGTACCGTGTAAGGACAAAAAGTTAGCGGCTCTGCACAGGCTGATAATGGAGAACTGTTCAGAAACTATATCGTTGAAGCATTTGTGTGGTTTCCAGCAGGCTCACACGTTTCTGTTAATGACGTAGATGACAGGTTGCTATAGGAAATGATTTCTCATTATGAAATTATCGCCATTTGATTGCTTGACGATAATGATGATAGTGATGTTGGTGTTCAATCTGAGGACACTGTGATACAAACACATGCCACAACGCAGGTGGAAAAAATAATTATTTATTTGAAACACTTGGTGGAAAATACTTCGTCCGAAATTTTGCTGGTGAAACGACTGTGTGATCCTGCTGCACCCAATAAACAACATACTAATCGGGCTGACATGAAACTCACTCGTTATTTGATTGTGTAGGTGGTCTGATAAGTCAGCTAAAAATGCAAGAAGAAATGTTTGTCTCGTAAACATATCCCCTTACTTCTCGACATAGTCTCCTTTGAGGGAAACGCACTTGGTCCAATGATCCTCCTACCTTCTTACTTCACCGGAAAAATAGATTCTGTCAAACTCTGCAAATTATTCGTTGACTGCAACCATCACTTCATCGTTTTATGAAAATTCCTTCCCAGCAAGTCTAAGTTTCAAGTTAGAGAACAGGAAGAAGTCCCTTAGAGCTAAGTCTGGTGAATAGGATGGATGGGGAACCAATTCAAAGGTCAGATCACGCACTTTCGCTGTTGTTATCGCAGATGTGTAGGATGGCGCATTGTTTTAATGAAAGAGCGTATTTTGCGTGCCAGCCTTGATTTTCTTTTCTCAACACAAGTTATAAACGATCCCACAACGAAGCAAACTAGGGTACAGTTATGGTTCTCCCTTTTTCGAAATAATTTATGACGATTGTTCCTTGGGAATGCCAAAAAACAGTTGCCACCACCTTACCAGCTGACAAAATGGCCTTAGCTTCCTTCGGCGCACTTTCACCAGCCTTCAGATTCTGTTAATTGTTTTCCTTAGTGGTGACGTTATTTGGACGACCGGAGCGCTCCTCGTCTTTGGTGATTGTCAGGTTACGTTTAAATTCATTGATCCAAAAGTAAGTGGTCTCATGATTCCGCCCGTGTGAACTTCATCCAGTTCTGTTTTAATCTGTGCGGCAGTCTAACCCTCCAAATGAAAATTTTAATAACAGCAAGAAACTCGGTTTTCACAATTTTGAATCGCAGTCGACACACTGACCAATTCAAACGGCTGTCAGCGGTAAACTGTACGCTGTACATTGCTGAAATTCCTTAAAAGATCTTTGGAATAATCAAGCTTACCAATCATGGAAGGCGTAACAAAAATATTCCATTCATTCATGGAAATTTACCAGACTTATCAAATGACCCTTGTGAAACTCGTTTTACTTTTTCAGTATTTCGTCATAATTTATGTGAAAATAATGTATAACGTTTATTTACATTAAAATAAATACAATGTGTGTTTTTTTGGCATTTAACGCAAGTCATTCTAATATGTTCTGAATTACCGGATTATACGGATTTTCGATGATCCGGATGACCTACGTTTACAAAACATACTGCAGACTTCTTTTGAAAGTCCACTACCTTATTTACACTTCTTCAGTAGAAAGATCCAGACACATATTACTGGGCATTAATCTGTCTTATGACCATCCCTCGCCTTTATGACGGCTTGAAATCTGCTGGGGACACCTTCAGTGAGATGTCTGAATGTCTGGAGGACGGTAACCGCCCATTCCTCCTCAAGAGCCGAATCCAGAGAAGGTAGTGAATGTTGAACTTGGATTATGCAGCGAGGTTGACTTATTCATCATTGGGTTCAAGTCGGGACTCTGGTTAGGTCAGTATATTTCAGAAACGTTACTGTCCACAAACCACGGCCTCACAAATGCTTCATGATATCTTACATTGTCATGCTGATACAGTCATGGTCTCTGAACTGTTCCTGTACTGTATGCAGTATAAAGTGCTGTTAAATGTGTTCATATCGTTCCGCGTTTATCATTTTCTTAAGGGTAACAGGCTAACCTCACCCTAAGAATGAAAGAAACACATACCTTAACACCACCTCCTCCGTACTTCGCTGTTGGCGCTATGCACGACGACAGGTACCGTTCTTCAGGCATTTGCCAAACGCAAAACCTTCCATCAGATTGCCGCAAGGTATAGCGTGATTCATTATTCCAAGTCACTCGTTTCCAGTCATACACATCCAGTGGCCTCTCTCTTTACACCACCTGAATCATCGCTTAGCACTGACCACAGAAACGTTATTTGAATATCTGGATCACTGTCCTTTATTTTTTTTTAACTCCTTACGCCACGGACTGTTGGTAGCACTTTGGAGCTCCCGAGTAATATTTTCACGGATTTCATATAATTTTTACATCTACCCTCTGCAATGCTCCACGACCGCTGTCGGTCAGGGCGTGAGGTCTGCCTGTTCTTGGTTTACCTCAGGTTGTTCCTTTGCGTTTCCATTCCTCAGTCACATCTCCAGTTGTCTACTTGGGCAGCTTTAGAATGGTTGAAATATCCGTGATGGTATTGTTACTCAGGTGACATCCAGCGCCTAGTCCACATTCGAAGTGTTCCGCATTACATATAGGTATCCAGATACTATTGATGAGATAGTGTATGTGCTACACGCTGGAAACGACAGATTGGAAATTAGCGACCTTTAGCTCCTAGGGAAACGTCCTGACCAATATATACACAGAAAATCGACCGCGAACATGTAGCAAGGACGGAGTGCCCGAATGTACCGGAAGATGAAATGGGAAACAACGGAAAAATATTTCTTGGTGTCTGGCAGTGGGATTGGGACCCAAGTCGTCTTCCGACGCTGTAACATCAGTCACATGCATAATAGTGTATTCTAGACGTTAACATTCCTTCTAATAACAACAATATAATACCACATACCTAATTTACAATTTTGACAAGTATAGCTGAACTGTGCTCGACTAACTTGCAAAGCAGATTGCAAACGAGATAATCCGCACCTGGATAATCGGGAGTTTGCGATGTGTGAACCACGGTTATTGTTCTTGACCTCTGGTACCATGACGCCACCAGCAACTTGTAAAAGTGATGCATGGATGAATAGAACCGCTAATACTACGACGATGGGCGTTCAATAAGTAATGTAACACATTTCCTTTTCTCGGCCAATTTCGGTTTTAAAAAAATGCAGAATTTATTGTGAGACATTGTAGAATATTCCCGCTTCATCCCCTATAGTTTCATGAAGTTGTCATAGGTGGTGGGGCTATACGTAACCTTCAAAATGGCGACCATAACGGAGACACGTTCCGAGGAGAGAGCTGTCGCTGTGTTTCTTTTGGCGGAAAACCAAAGCATCGTAGATACTCGTAGGCGCTTGCAGAATATCTACTGAGACCTGGATGTGAACAAAAGAACTTTGAGTCATTGGGGAAGGCGTCTGTCATCATCGCAACAAGGTCTTGCAGACCTGTCCGATCACCCGCGTGCCGACCGACTGCACACAGCTTCCTGTTTGAACGCTCATTCGAGGTGATCAAAGTTCACAATCAAACACCTCCCTGAATAACTAAACGTAGCTGTTGGGTTATCAGAGGTGCATGCCCGCTTCCGACTTCCATCTGTTTACGGAGGAGAAGGAAGAGATATGTCCGCAGCTCATGGTCGTGCGGTAGCGTTCTCGCTTCCCACGCCCGGGTTCCAGGGTTCGATTCCCGGCGCGGGGTCAGGGATTTTCTCTGCCTCGTGATGACTGGGTGTTGTGTGATGTCCTTAGGTTAGTTAGGTTTAAGTAGTTCCAAGTTCTAGGGGACTGATGGCCATAGATGGTAAGTCCCATAGTGCTCAGAGCCATTTGAACCAAGGAAGAGAGAAGTGTTTAGCGTCCCGCCGACAGCGTGGTTATTAGAGACTGAGCACAAGCTCGTATTAAGGAAGGATGGGAACGAAATATGCCTTGCCCTTTCAAAGGAACAGTCCTGGCATTTGCGTGAAGAGATTTAGGGAAATCGCGGAAAACCTCATTCAGGATGGCCAGACACGGGTTTTAACGGTAGTCCTCCCGAGTGAGAGTCCAGTGTGCCAACCACTGCACATCTGTTTGCCCCAATGCGAGAAGCAGAATGTGGTTGGTGGGGAGGTTATTGATTAACAAGACGTTGACTCCGATGTCGACCGGTAGAGTGGTGACATGAGGGCACACAGGACCTCCCAGAAGGGAAACGTTAGGCCGTCGCATTGAACGGATAAAAGGTTGAAAAATAATCTTTTGTAGCCAAGAATGATTCGTCCACGAGACTCAGAGGGCCATAGACACGGGTTCCCAGGTAGATGCCGTGTTTCTTGAATATCCGCAAGGCGTTCGATACAGTTCCCCACAGTCGTTTAATGCACAAAGTAAGAGCATATGGACTATCAGACCAATTATGTGACTGGATTGAAGAGTTCCTAGATAGCAGAACGCAGCATGTCATTCTCAATGGAGAGAAGTCTTCTGAAGTAAGAGTGATTTCAGGTGAGCCGCACGGGAGTGTCGTAGGACCGTTGCTACTCACAATAAACATATATGACCGTGTGGATAACATCGGAAGTTCACTGAGGCTTTTTGCGGATGATGCTGTGGTGTATCGAGAGGTTGTAACAATGGAAAATTGTACTGAAATTAAATGCAGGAGAATCTGCAGCGCGCATGGCGCAGGGAATGGCAATTGAATCTCAATGTAGACAAGTGTAATGTGCTGCGAATACATAGAAAGAAAGATCCCTTATCATTTAGCTACAATATAGCAGGTCAGCAACTGGAAGCAGTTAATTCCATAAATTATCTGGGAGTACGCATTAGGAGTGATTTAAAATGGAATGATCATATAAAGTTGATCGTCGGTAAGGCAGATGCCAGACTGAGATTCATTGGAAGAGTCCTAAGGAAATACAATCCGAAAAGAAAGGAAGAGGGTTACGGTACACTTGTTCGCTCACTGCTTGAATACTGCTCAGCAGTGTGGGATCCGTACCAGATATGGCTGATAGAAGAGATAGAGAAAATCCAACGGAGAGCAGAGCGCTTCGTTACAGGATCATTTAGCAATCGCTAAAGCGTTACGGAGATGATAGATAAACTCCAGCGGAGGACTCTGCAGGAGAGGCGCTCAGTAGCTCGGTACGGGCTTTTGTTGAAGTTTCGAGAACATACCTTCACCGAGGAGTCAAGCAGTATATTGCTCCCTCCTACGTATATCTCGCGAAGAGACCATAAGGATAAAACCAGAGTGATTAGAGCCCACACAGAGGCATACCGACAATCTTTCTTTCCTCGAACAATACGAGTCTGGAATAGAAGGGAAAACCGATAGAGGTACTCAAGGTACCCTCCGCCACACACCGTCAGGTGGCGTGCGGAGTATGGATGTAGATTTAGATGTAGACTAATATGGTGTACTGGAATCCTGAATAAAAGCAACCTGTTTTCAGAAAAGATGTGTTGCATTAATTGTTGAAGGCCCGTCGTAAATCGGCGTAAGTCAGTCGATATAATTCTCTTGGTGCTTTGACGATTGGTATACGACGTACTGCCGTCCCGAGTGCGAGACTTGAGCGTGTGACTATCGGACAGGTACAAGGAGCGCGCCGTGGAGCTGTCGCGCGCCTTCAGAGACTGGCGGACGCCGCCCCTGGAGACGGCCGTCTTCTGGTCGGAGTACGTGCTGCGCCACGGCGGCGCCCCCCACCTGCGCTCGGCCGCGGTGGATGCGCCGCTCCCCCAGTACCTGCTGCTCGACGTGCTGGCTGCACTCGCGGTAGCAGTCGCCTCCGTCCTGCTGTGCTGCCGCCTCCTCACCAGGAGAGTTACCACACTGTGCTGGGGCTCCCCCGGCAAGCCGAAGGCGCACTAGCACCACCACACCAACCAGTGTTCGTGTGAACCGCAAGGAGATTTTGTTGGACGAGAGTGTGTCGCTTCCTGGACATTCCTGTTGGCAGTCATTCATCCTTTTTTCTCACTCACTTTAGATATACCGCAGGAAAACGTTGACATAAGTCCCTCTTTCATAAATTTACGATTTTTACCATTTGTAGTCGTCTTAGAACTGCGTTTCTCTTCTTTCCATCACCAGAGTTCTTTATGCACTCTCATAGTCAATCATTATCCTCTTAAGGGATTAATTTCATAACTCAGCCGAAATTTTGCTGAATTTACGCAGATTCAGATACATTCCCGACGATGTGTGATTTTAAGGCTTCTGAAATGCCGTCCTGTCTATTCCAGCCAGGCTGTAGCTGTCTTAAACTAAAAATGAAGTTACAAATTATTATGTTAACCTATTGTTCAGTGTGTGCAGGCGTCCGTAAGGTTTTAGCCTTGTGTTTTTTAATCTGTCTTTGTGAGCTAAACTTTGTTCTTTCTCTTGTTTCAGGTGTTTTCGTTATTCTTCTTCGGCCGCTTAATTTTCCTTTCCTATTTTTTTTCACATTTTCAACTTAATGTACTCCCGTCCACACAGTATCTCTGGCTTAATTACTGCTTCAATAAATTTGGCCGTAACCGTTTTATGTTAGTTTGTGCAGTACTTTCTTAACCTTTCGTTATTGATGATGACCTCTAGTCCGATGGACTGGATCCGCTCATCTACGAATTTAAATTTGTCATTTCTCTCTTTCTTTCCGCATTGTGCTCTTGTCCACGGTGCATAAATTCCACATATTTAATTTATAGTCTCGTTTTCGCCGTAACTCCATTGAGAATTTCTGTAGTACTATTTGTGGCTCTTTTTCCCTCGTATTGCTTCTCCCCAGTATCTTAAGATTTTATGCAACTTTGAAAAAGCACTGTCGAAAGACCATTGCTGTGAGGAACTCCGGTTCTAACTTTGTACGGCTCACTAACTGTTATAGACCTACTTGTGAGCATTTTTTCTCTTTTTGTTTTTCTGTCTATACGTATTTATTTTTGCATCAGAAATATCGTTTCGTAAAGAGAATAACCACCTTCCATCAGGTATTCTCCGCCTCTGCTCAGTCATTAATTGAAACCGTGAACGAAGAAAATTCGTGAAAATTACAAAGTAATAATGTATGACCCTCTATTTCCCACCAATGCAGTGTTCAAGTGTATTTGTGTCGTGTGGGTGTCCTCATGAGTTTTTGTACTGTCTACTATTGCTCTGTTGTATTTCTTTCTTTTTTATGATTGGTTATGGGAATTAAAGTAAGGAGGATGTTGAAATCTGGTGCTAGATCATAGCCTACTCCTCTCAAATTGCACGAAAATGGCCACCAAGTTTGAGGCCTTCCAGCGCACGGACGTTTCACCGTACATATGTTCAGATGCCCTCAGTTTACAAAGCACAATGTTGCCCAACACTTTGTTGCTCAAGAACTGCACACGCGTCAAGAACCATAGATGAAAATTTTACCTGTCACTCAGATTAGAGCAACTTACCTCAGTGTCAGCGCCACAAAAGCGCCGCAACAGTCATATCGGCTAAACAGAGAAGATGCTCAACATGTTTAATCATTTACCCATGTGCATAACAGCAAACTTGTGTTCCATAAGGGAAGTGTTGCAAGTCTGTAACTTAGAAACAACATTATACACAAGCAGCTGACAACAGTAGCTCATACAGAAAAATGCGACAATGCGACGTGTCTGGGATAATTTTCAGATGGTTAAAGGAACCAAGCTAATCATGACGTAATGTATTACATTAATCTGTATCAGAAAACTTGTTATTGCTACTAGAGTTGTAAATAAAGCTTATTGTATCTTTTTTGTTGTTTTATTTATCTATCTTCCGACGTACTCCCCAAACTACTGAACCCCTAAAATCTAATTTCAGTTTAAAAAATACTTACGTTTTGGTTAGTTTGAAGCGACAACTTTTGTGAAGAACATCTTAATTAAGTAAATACATTGATTTGTTCTTTCAAATTTAAAAATCTCTTTACAGAAAATCATGATGGTAAAAGAGCAGTGTGTACGTGTGAAGAAGAATGAGTGCTAAAATGGAAATTTGAAACGCTTCGTGAGGCATGCTCAAATAGTGCACTGAAGGATTACAGTCCACACTATTGGTCAAACATTCCTTTACAAGTCACTCCAGCCTTTGCAATATATGTTTGTTATAATTCAGCCTGATTATTTATTGACAGTGAGGAAGTATGATCAGGGTTGCCAAATTAGCGGAACTTCCGCTAAATTTGACGGATTTTACACACTGTCAGTGGAGGAAATTTTGCATTTAGCGGTCAACGGATTTTTTAACGGATTTGTGGATTGATGTCGGTAACAATGTTTTTTCCGTTTAATTCAGTCTTTTCATTATACAATTTGAAATTATATTTAGCATGAAAAATCCTAAACTGACAACAATATGGCTCCAGCTAACTCTTAATAATCCGATATCGATGTCGTGTTTTCCCTGCCTCAACACAACAGAACAATCCATTCCAGTCTTACTTCTTTGCTTTTAGCATTGCAGTTACAAGTTACCGTGCACCGAAGTCGATGCAGTACATAGTGTTGAATTGTTAATGTTTATGGTGCAGCTAATCGCGTTAGCGATTTTCTTTACTTTTTCTATTAGTTGTCTCATGAAATGTCGAAGCAAAAGGACAAAAAATACACCCAAAAGCTTAGAAAAGAGTGGCTCAGCAACAAACAATTGAAAGACTGGCTTCTTGAGATCCCCGCTGATCCTTCAAGTGTGCGAATTCGATTTTTCCAGTGCAATTTAAATTCGCGTCTGTCGGATTTATTGAATCATTCAAAAACCAAAAAGCGTGTTAGCTGCAGCATCCGTCTCTTCACAGGGGCAGTTGAAACTAGATGCACATGCAGTTACGCAGTCCAATGAAGTTTCTGTTGCAGAAGCTGCATTTAACCATTCCGCAATAAGATCTGTGGTTCACCTCTGATACCTTTCAAAAAGGTGGTTTATAGGTGCTGGCCATGTCGCGGATGCGTTTGCATATAAGCAAGTGCAGTGGTGTGGTTAAAAACATTATTTACCCACATCTCAAGGTCAGTCTGAAAAAGGACATAGGAGACGGATAATTCAGTGTACTTTTGGATGAATCTACAGACATTAGTACCACTAAATTGTTAACTGCGTGTGTGATATACTTTTCTGAGGCCCAAGGTCGCATTGTTTCCACATTCTTGGGAATGATAGAGTTAGAGGAAGGCAACGCAGGGGCAGTAACCAATGGTTTGAAACCATTGTTTAACGAGTACGGCTTGAACATTCATTTAATGCGGGGTTTGGACACTAACAATGCAGCATTTATGGTAGGCATCAATAATGGTGTGTACCAGAATTTGAAAGGAGAAGTTCCTCATCTTGTCTTAATTCCTCGCGTCTGCCATTTCTTGGAGCTGGCGGTATCTTCTGCCGCAGCTGAAACTTTGCACCGGAATTTGGAATTTTTGTTGTCAGGAACATATTCTTGGTTTTTCAAGTCTTCATCTCGTTATTCAGTGCAATAAATGACGTAGCTAATCCATTGAAAATAGTTCAGAAGTGCAATACACAATGGATGTGTATTTTAGAGGCTGATTCTCGTGCTTTGTCTCAGTGGCTTGATCTAAAAACACACTTTGCTATGGCAGCGCTTCATGAGAAGTGCTACACTGCCCAAATCCTCCATAATATGTGCAATGATGTCGTGAACAAAATTTATCTTACTTTTGTGATACCTTATTTGGAAGAATGCCAGCTGGTAAATAAGGAATTTCAGCCAAATTCTGCAGACCAATCACGGCTCCTAAACAATGTTGTTTTACTAATCAGTGGGCTCGTAAGGAGAACTGTTGTGCCAGGGTATAGAGGCGATCTTTTAACAGCAGATGTTCGCAAATATACAGTACGTTGGCAAGAATATACTTAGGTCATGAAGTAAAAGTCTTACTGCAGGATAAGAATACTTCCAACAAAATTTCATCTGAGTTTGAGAATGCTGTAAGGAAAATATGTGAACATTTCCTTGTTTCCCTTGCTTCTGAGTTGCAACGCCGCTTGCCCCAAAATGTAAAAGTGTTGCAAAAAGTATCCTTAATTGTTCCAAGAGAATGCTTGAGAGTGATAAAAGAACCGATAGTATCGCTGGCTAAGGAAATGGGCTTGTCAGGCAGTGCAGTAACAGAAATTGAATTTCATTGCTCCAGGCTCACTGCTGTCCAGAGAAAACAATTCAACAATACTGCGGCGTTCTGGAATAAAAGTAGGTCACACAGAGATGCCAGGGGCTTAAATCCTTTCCAAGAACTCTCATATCTGTCTATTATGCTTTTGGTTTTACCACGGTCCAATGCAGAGTTGGGAAGGGCCTTTAGCCAACTAAATTTGATAAAAATGTCCCTCCGGAACAGACTAACTACTATTATGGTGAACGCCATAATTACAATAAGAGCTGGTCTTAATCGTGTTGATAAGTGCTGTCACGAATGTTCTCCTAGAAATTGGCACCATGAGAGCATATGTCCCAGAGAGATCTTCACTCGATCCCAGTACTTCAGCAGACAACATACTGCAGGATGAGGAGGAAAATGAAATACTGTGGCTTGAACTACATTAACGTGGTGAGTGGAACCTGAACTTAGTAAAGTTCCTTTCAGTAGTAGAAGTGATGATAATAATAATAATAATAATAATTTCTTTGTAAGTTATCAGTGCATTGAAATTTCGTTTTTAGGAGGGTACATAACAATAATAATCATTTAGCGGAATTTTAACTTCAGTTTAGCGGAATAAATTTTTCTGTGTTGGCAATACTGCGTACGATAAATACGATTTTAAGAACCGTCATCAACTGTTTATTTTCTTTCATCTTTTGTAGTGTGTGTAGTGCCTTCATTTTCCTCGATGCGCCTATAGTTCCACAGTCAAGGTTATCTGTCTTTCTACACCAACTCTAAAAACTTCCTCGAAGTATTTACTAATTTCGTTATTAGTTCACTTAATGCACTTTTCAAAAAAAATGGTTCAAAATGGCTCTGAGCACTATGGGACTTAACATCTGTGGTCATCAGTCCCCTAGAACTTAGAACTACTGAAACCTAACTAACCTAAGGACATCACACACATCCATGCCCGAGGCAGGATTCGAACCTGCGACCGTAGCAGTCGCGCGATTCCGGACTGAGCGCCTAGAACCGCATGGCCACCGCGGCCGGCAATGCACTCTTGATCGTAAAAAATTTTCTCCATGCTTATCGAGACTTCATTCCAAAACTTCTTACAAGGGAAACTCCCCATCGCAACCCCTTCAGATTTATTGGTAAGAGATCCCAGTGGGCAAATCGTCAAAAACTGAACACACATCAAGCATGAAAACAAGAAGAAGTTGTACTGAACTGTGAAAAAAGAAGAAAATCTAGTGAATGATCCAAGAACAACCAAGTCTAATATAGAACAGCCGTGAAGAAGCTGGTATTGAAGTTATGGGGTTACGGTACAGGACTGCGAAGCGGCCGAGCCGTGGTCAAACCTCCTTCGTGCCGGCTTTTTTTCCGCTGTTCGCTTTATTCGGATTTGTGTCTGTGTTGTGGTATAACATCCGTTTTCAACAGCGAGGTGTAAGGCAGGGTCGTAAAATGACAGTTGACTGCACAACTACTGTATTAGCAGCCGAGCCATGTCACGGATTGTGCGGCCCCTCCCACCGGAGGTTGAGTCCTCCCTCTGGCATGTGTGTGTGTGTGTGTGTGTGTGTGTGTGTTGTTCTTAGCACAAGTTAGTTTAAGTTAGTATGTTAAGTCTATGGAGCGATGACCTCAGCAGTTTGGTCCCTTAGGAATTCACACACGTTTGAACATTTTAGCAGCCGAAAGGAAGCGGCTTTCGAATGGGAACCGCAAACGTTTGATGACAAGGCGACAAGTCAACCGAATCCTCCGCCGGAAAACGCGTCTGCTATATCATACACGGCATTAGCGACAGTACGTGTGTCATTTGTTAGGAATCTCTTATCGACACACCTAATTTGTACGGCCGGGAAGTGATTGAGATATGCCTCCTTGCCTGATATAGCTATTCGTACTAATGTGATTGTAATCGCTCCCAAGGAATTGATAGAAACATAATAGTTTTATAATAGTTTTTCGCATAAGCTGCAACAAATGAATGCACCGATTTCACAAGCACATAGTTTCTCTGTGCTCTGTCAAAAAAAAATTGAAGTTGCGTTCCATTTTGGAAGTCTTGACTATTGAATTCCTTTGTTGAAACAAAGTTCACACGCGTTTATTTGTTGTTTCCATTTCTGTTAAACGTCTATGTGGTGAGGCCTACTCTCGATACTCATCACATTTGCTTGCGACAGTAAGGCATTCTTACCCACATGGCTCATATTCTATAAGCAAGGACAACTGCCAAGACTACAGAACGAGAACAAACATTTCAATAACCGGAAGGATAGATTCATAACGTTGTGAAAAAAAAAAAATTATAAATAAACGGCACGAGGGAGATTTGAACATCGCTCGTCCGCTTGGCAGTCTAATCTATTTTTTTCACCTTGACTACTTACCCACACGTCGCACGTCGTTGCTGTTTGAAGCTGCTCTTTATTGCACTTGTTCTTGGATAGGACCGTCCAATGTTCCTATTTTGCTTTTTTTCACAGTTCGGTACACCTTTCCCCTGTGTTCACTCCTGATATGTGCTCAGTTTTTGATGGGCTATCCACTGGGCCATCTTACCACTAAATGTGAGGGGGGTTAGAAACTCGATACCTGCTCTTTATACCTGTGGTCTTTCTAGGTTTTCTATTCTTTTCCCGTATGTACGTGGTTCATGTTAGTCGATATAAGCACGAAATACACTAATAACGAATCCTTCTGCAATATCTCGACCTTATAAGCCTCTACAAACACTCCTAGGTCTCCTCCTACCTTTCCTTTGACTTTTTCATTACACCATTCAATAGAAAAAAAGCTCTACCCTGCAACTAAAAAAGTCATCAGTAGTCATTTAAGTCAGACATTTAACTAAGGAGCAAGTCAATGGAAAAGCATAATTGAAAACATTTAAAAAGCTTTTAAACTTAATAAAATCTTTTCAATTATGTCTTTCCATTGATTAGCTCCTTAGTCAGATGTCTGGCTTAAGTGACTACTGGTTCAAATGGCTCTAAGCACTATGGGACTTAACATCTATGGTCATCAGTCCCCTAGAACTTAGAACTACTTACACCTAACTAACCTAAGGACATCACACAACACCCAGTCATCATGAGGCAGAGAAAATCCCTGACCCCGCCGGGAATCGAACCCGGGAACCCGGGCGTGGGAAGCAACAACACTACCGCACGACCACGAGCTGCGGACTAAGTGACTACTGATGACTTTCTTAGTTACAGGATAGAGCACATTTATTTTTCTATTGAATGGTCTAATTAAGACTTCCTTATATATTACCCTTGACCACTATTATTATGTGACGCTATTTCTTAACTTTTTGTTCTCCCACATGAAATGTGATTATGTGTCCAGGAAACGATCTTCAACTCTGGTTTTCGAAATAACTACCATAACGGTATGTTTATTTTATTTTATCTTATTTCATTGAGAACAATAAAGTGTGAGGGCTTGTGTCACAGCTACTTGTATCTCAGGATATTTTAACCGGCAATACACCATGCATCGTTTGGATGTGTTTAGATAAATTGTACTTTTCACCTGCACTTTGCGCCCTCATTCTTCACAAGTTCGCATTACGCAGACTTCGTTTATTTAATAGCGTTACTGCAGCATCCCGAAATCAGTAAAGCGGGCAGCAACACGAAGATTAGTTTAAACACCACAGTGCATTGCAAGTCTGGTCCTAGCTGCAGATAAAATGCTTTTGCCACCCTCAGCTATGTTGCTTGACTCACATAGTTATGAAGGCATTCAAATCAAATATGAAGTCCGGACAACAGTGGACTTTTTTGTCGTTTTGTATCTTTTCAAGAGAGGTGAAGTCGTGCCAAGTACTAGAGCTTAATATTCGAGCGCTAATTTTTGTATTTCAGCTTTGTTTTCGGAAAAGAATGTTCTCTTAGTTCAGTATGGAAGCCAGATTCTAGCTTCTAATCCACTTTGCAAGTACTTATTCACTCAGTTCCATGTCCGTTGAAGAACAGCAAAAGTCTTTTGCAGGCATGCTGCGTCCCAATCCTTTTCCAATACCTGGACGGCTTTAGCCTTCATTCATCTCTTTAACTACCTGGATTTGTGGGAGATCCATCCTATCATCAAACAAAAGACATAACCTATGCGTTATTACTGCAAGATGGCATAATAATAGTACTTACACTGCATAATAGTAGTTCTTACACTGCGCAACGTGCACCATATGTAACTTTATTCTTGAGACAATCTTCTCAGTTTGAAAGTGTACATTTGACTTATACTGTTAGCTGAGATAGTATATCGTTCAAACCAGTAAACTCACTTCACATAACTCAACGGAAGTAGGAAATCGTACCTACCGTCTTGCGTTCGCTTAAAATACACAACTCACTTCAAAAATTAGATTCTAAAAACGGAAGATTTATTAGTGCGCTAAGTGTTATGTCTGCGCAATGACTGTAGCAACCCAGAATACACACAGTACACTCAACAGCAGGAAACTTTGTGTAGGCTACAATGTTTTTCAACAGCCGCATCGATATCATAATTATATAGTGAGTAACGGACAAATACAAGTTCAGATTTTTGACGAATAAGCAGCTTTATGGGACGTTTTTTCAAATCCATATCGTAAGTCTTCTCCTTTAATTGGTAATAAAACTAGATTCATTGCATATGAACTTGTCTGCATAATTAAACTTATCTAAACCGAATAAAATTACTAAGTGATATACACGAACAAGGTTCATAGAAAAAGCTAACTGAGAAAAATCAAACAAGTAAAATGTAACATATTTTATTTAATTAGGTACGTACGATTTGGGACGGATACGCTGAAATTTTGTAGACCGACTGGTTTTGCTTGCACTACAAGGAATTAAACATACGCCAACATGTGGTCTGATTTATTCTGAAAGGTTCTGATAATGAATTGCTATTAGAAGCAGTGAAAGAACTTCCATTGTGCGTTGCTTGGAATTTAGTCACTACTGATCGTCGAGGCAGAGCTGGAATATGCTCATGCACTGACTGTTAAGAGTTGCGAAATAGTTTTTGAGAGTGAATCAGTGTTGTCAGCCATTATTTTGGGGATAGTTTTCCATACGTAATCAAAATCAACGAAATAAGACACAAATGAAATGTTTACGAATATTAAAATTGCTCATTGACCTCAGGAACAAGCGCTAACAAACAAAACAAATTTCACTTTCGAAGAATTATTGAAAAGAGCACCCACTACACCTGCCAATCTATTCAGTGCAAGACAGTGATTGAATCGCCGTCTTTGATATGAACCTTCATGTCAGGATGTTTCGCTGTCAGTTGATTATCTAACTCAGGATCAGAAGGCTCTGGGTTCTATGATTCCTAAGAATTAATTATGGGCTGGTGCATCTCAATCAGTTCGTAATCAGTATTTATCATTGAAAGTGTGACAAAATGTGGCTACACCTAAAGAAGAAGTGACATCCAGAACTTTCGCAATAATAGTCATCAAATAAAAGTGCATAAAGCAAGGGAAAAAGAAAATTGATATACACTCTCACATGAATAAGGCAGATCATCCCAGTAGACTGAAGCCCTGAAATACGCTTTTGTAAGATTTTCAGAGGAATCACTAGAAGTGAGCACCTGTAGGCCCCTTTAGAGACAGACCGGTATCAGGGGTCTTTTAATTACCACGAAGACAAATGCAAGGATGCACACTCAAAAGATTTAAAATCGGTCAACATCAAAGTTTAATGGACCTTGCGATTCCCTTCAAGCTTCATTGTTTGCCAACAATCGGCCGACTGCTTAAACAACAAGCCGCACTGTACGACTGCGCAGACTAGTTGAAAAGGTAAGTTATTAGCCTGATACTCTTTTCTGTACGTACTCTGAGGCAGCGAAATGGCGTTCATTTATTTTAGTTTGTGTTTTTTGTATTTTATACATCTCTTAACAGCATAACACTACCATATTGAAATGAAACAGAGCCTTGTGATGAAGTAAAATACGACAAGTATTGTCGTGTGTCAGTCCCATTATTCTTTCCTCGTTTGTTTCCATAACTATGAAATTATCCATAGGGCAATTGTAGAGCGTATCTAAGAATTTCACTCCATCTTTTATACGTACGTAAAAGAGCCTGGCGATAAGTCTGGCTTTCAAAAATAGTTCAAATGGCTGTGAGCACTATGGGACTTAACTGCTGTGGTCATCAGTCCACTAGAACTTAGAACTACTTAAACCTAACTAACCTAAGGACATCACACACATCCATGCCCGAAGCAGGATTCGAACCTGCGACCGTTGCGGTCGCGCGGTTCCAGACTGTTGCGCCTAGAACCGCTCGACACTCCGGCCGGTTGTCTGGCTTTCCCTAGTTAAAATGAGTGTAGACTAATACTGGTTTTTTTTGCAGTAAACTTTGTTCATTGCATTATGCGTCATAGTAAGTGCGTAGCAGTAACATTGGTTATTATTTTTCTTTTCTGGTGTGATGTGAGCATGGGGCAAGAATATAGATAATTCATAGTGAAAGAGAATCGTGCTGTGATGAAGTATCTTTTTTTTGAAAGGGGACACAGCCAAATAAATTTATGATGATCTGTATGGTACACTGGGTGGTAGCTGTCCTTCCAACTCCACTGCCCTGAACTGGGTTAGTGCATTTAAAACCGGGCATTTCAGCATTGAAGTCGGAGAGAATCTTGGAAGGCCAACTCAAGTTACAATTCTGGAAACCGCGGATGCCGTTCATTCCATGAACCTGGATAATCAGAGGATAACTGGTAAAAAGAAACCAGAGGCCCTGGGTTTATCCCGGGAACGCATGGGTCACATTATTCATGAGATTTCGGATATGAGAAAGGTATCTTTCAAATGGGTTCCTAGATGTCTTGATGCGGGCCAAATGCGCAAATGAGTGCTTGCTTCACAATCCATTTTGATGTAGTTTCGCCGGGGTGCTGTGGGATTTTTAGATCGACTAGTCACCATAGAAGACCAAAGAAAAGTCCAAAGAACGGAGACGTGATGGTTCTCCACGTCCAAAGAAGTTCAAAACACAAAGATAAGCAATCAAGTTGCTCGCAACCGTCTTTCGGAATAAAGAAGAAATCCTTCTTATTGGCCATTTACAAAATCGTAAAATCATCGCGGCAAAGCACTATATTGAACTTCTCGACAAAATGAAGCAAAAACTGATCTAGAAACGTCGGTGGAAGCTGATAAAAGGAATCTTGTTTCTGAAAGACGGTGCTTGTCCTGAGAAGGCAGACATCAGGCAGCAAAAATTAGGACTTAACAGCACTCCCTTATACATGTGTAGGGTATAGCAAGCTTTTGTAATGCGGACTTAAAAATTTATATTGTCGTTTAACTGACAGTGAAAAATACGCCACTTTCTTACTATCAAACCGAAAGTAGATTCGACCAGGCGGTGAGCTTTGGTATTAAAAATCATGTTGGTGTAATTTTTTTCCATTTTCTAGCCCAAATGCCTGTAACAAAAAATAGTATAGCTTCTCCGTCCATCACCGTGCAATTTTCTTGTGGGAGGTGGGGTGGAGGAACATTCAATTGGTTTCGTGAGAGCCGTTCACCCATGTTAGATATTCTAAGTACCTCTGAATTACTAGTTGTTCCGTAAGAACCGACCTCTATGTAAACAAATTTATAATGTGCGTCGACCCAAGCCATCAGAACACGATAAGAACTTGTTATAGATATAATGTGAAGATCCGGAATGTTGTGGCTGCACCACTCGTGTATGCTTGCCGTCGACCACTCCAGTTACGTTTTGAAAATTAATACGACAACAAAATTCGCTAGAAATTTATAACCAGTCATCATCTTTATTTGACATCCACAGAGTTTAAATAGGCCTATGTTCCATGTTTGCTTGCACGTTGTTTTTACACTGTCTCGTATTGCAGACACCCCAATCAGGTATTCGATTAACAGCATGTTGAAATTAGACTCGGTAGCCGGATACCTGAAAAATGATATAACAATAATAATAATTTTTTTTTTTTTAATGCATTATGGGAACAGCAGTGATCAATGTCTTGTAAATAATTACTATTAAAAACAGTCTTGATCACGATTTATTTTACAAGGTGACCGGTTTCGACCACTACTGTGGTCATCTTCAGACCATTGAGTAGGAACCCCTTTCTGTTGGAGAATCACAACAGAAAGGGGTTCCTACTCAATGGTCTGAAGATGACCACAGTAGTGGTCGAAACCGGTCACCTTGTAAAATAAATCGTGATCAAGACTGTTTTTAATAGTAATTAATAATAATAATGGCAACAATTAGGAAGTCTCTCTATTATTCTCAGCTAAATTGTATTATTATAGCTGCACGCCACGAAGAACAGAAAAAGTGGTACACCTGCGACCTTATTTTCCTAGAGAATTGAATGCATAAAAGAATACGACGCCGGGTCAGGCCTCGAGCAAAAGATGAAAATATGTCTACTTTGACAAAATGTTATTTTTACTTTCATGTATCGGCAGTCGTTCGACAGAAGGTAACATAGGACAGGCACATTCTCTGAATGACTATGATCTTGAACCTGACAGTGAATGTGGACTTCCTACTTGTGCACCAGTCGCACACCCTCGACGAAAAAAATGTCTCTGACAGAATCGTATTTTTCTTGATGATGGTGACAAAGCACTATTGCAAGCATTAAACGAAGCAAAAAATGAAGATACAAGCGTCGCATTATCTATTGTACCCTTTCACCTGTCTCTTGCCCCAGATGAGAAACCGGACGCTAAGATTAATATCCTAAGAATTTTCAAACAGATGAATGAAGACAACGTACAGGTGGCTACAACAGACGCCAACCAACTTCGCCCTCTTCTCTGGTTCATCGCCCACGGACCGACCAATTTTCCAGCGCAATTGGTGATAAATCAAACAAATGATTTTTCGCATATTAGTGGTAACTATTCATCACCGAATTTGCTAACAGAACATGGGACACTTAAAACTTCACATCGTCCGAATGACCCAGTGACTCTGTACAGTCACATTACTCCAATTTTACTGATGCTTCTGAATTAAATGATTTCTAAGAAACATGTATCTTAATTAAATAATAAATATATCTATAAACAGAAAATATATGTTTTACTTGCCTTAACGTTACACTCACTCTCTCTTCTACAGACATTATGACGTCGTAAAATTGTATCCTCTTTTTTTCCTTATGTAGTCTCATCAATTTACCAAGCTCACTGAAACTTGAATTGCTCATTTTACAAAAAGCGAAATTTATTTTCTGGTAGTGTAGGACTGTGATCGTCAAGCTTTTTTGCTTAAGAGCCAGTACTGATTGTGAGGCCGCATGTTTACAATAATATTAGTTGGTAACTTACATAAATTAGTATATTATGAGCCCCGAACAGACTAGCTATAATGAGGGCTCGATAATTTGGCCGCTGGCACCCAAATACAGATCGTCAGAAGTCGGCGCCATTCCCAACACTTCTTGTCGGCTGTTATCTGTTTTACATTGCTCCCATTCTCAGCAAGCCCCAAAGTTATGACATTGTAACTGTATTGTAATGTAATAAAAATAGTTGTGACTCTTTTTCTTTACTATCAGTGTAATGTAATTGAATTTGAGCCGTGACTTATATAAAAAAGAAACATACATTAATGCAATGGCTCAGCATAAAAGAGAAATAAGTAATGTAGGAATATTATTAACAGTGTACTATGTTGTTTAATTTAGCCCGACGCGTATAAGCACTCAGTAAACTAGCTCAGTTCTCAGGGGTTACGGAATTGTAAATATTCATTTATTTAACTATTAAAACACCACAGATATTCCTCAATATTTGCCTAGTCGACGTCAAGTTGAAAGTCGTGCGCTTATAGCACCAGACAATATTTCATCAGTCTGTTCACAGTACAACAATAAATTCCGTAACTCAAAATCATCGTTTCGTCTTGATTCCCAATATAACAAGCGTAGCTTTTGCAAATAAAATCTTATACCAGAACTAGAATCCTGTGACCAGGCCTTCCTGCCTGGGATGTTATCTCGCAACTTTGAGAAAATCTGAAAGTGAATCTTATTAAATTATTTGCAGCGGCCGCCAGGCTCGTAGAATCTGAAAGAAAAGTTCAGTTTTCTAACCGGCGGCACGTCTCGACGATGAGCTAAAAGAAAGTTCTTAATTATTTTTTAAGGTGGCACCTAACAATGAAGAATTTCTGTAAAGGCCCATGTCTACTCTAGACAAGCAACACAGACACAATTTTAAGTCACAAACAACTCTATTTTCAGTTTTGTTAATAACTTACATTGGCTGATACAGCAAGATGAACCTTCATTAAACGCTCCTTACGGTTCGCGTCCAGATCATAAGATAGAAGGAAGAGTAGTAATAACAAAAGAGGTCAGAATTCAAACACAATCTCAATTCCATGGAATAGGCATACGTTGTAGCATAATATATTGTTCCCTGGTAAAACTCGCAAGTTACTCCTAGAACACTTATCGTAAAAACATGTAATCCATACATTTCACATTCATGTCCACCCAGGAGAAACAATACAGTATGACGAAAGATTCTTCTGTTGTCTGTATGAGAATATGATTGATCGATTAATAACAGTAATTGTACTTACATCTAAATGCATTATGCAATTGAGACACAAGACAAATATTTACTAAATGTTTTGAATGTCATTTTTCTTCTACTCATTGCATTGTATTATAACAACATCCTTAATTTAGTTCTCGCTACAGATAAGTAACGCACTTGAAGATAAACGTGTCTATAATGCGCATTCATGTATCTATGTTACTTCCGTTTGATATTTATACCACAGCATTTGACCAGTAGTCTACGAGTCACGCACGCTCCTGGTAATCAGTATTGGAACATAAACAATAAAACATTCCCCCAGTCACATCTTCTTAACACTTAAGTATCCGCAATAGTTGCCTGTCTGCTCGTCAGGCAAGCGGCTAACTTTCATTGGACCGCGGCCGAATTCACCAACGTTAATAAAAATTAAGTAATGTTGCCTCTGTAAGCATTTCTTACTTGTTACCAAGTAGGAAAATTCCGCAGTTAAGAAGCTCGTAACGATATTTCACGTTTTTGGATTTCGTTGTTCTCGACGCGGCTGAGAACCACGGGCGCGCGAATACCTGATCCAGGCCGCATGCCATCCGCTCCCACAGTTTGACGACCACTGGTGTAGTAGTTTACAATGCAGTGTGTAAAGCGTTCTTCGCACTAACATAGCACCGAATACTAGGGGTACTCAATGGCCGTGACTTAGTAATTTCTCAATGTTTTTTTTTTTTTGCTCCTTCGCTTTATAATAAGGGCAATAACAGAAGCTCTTCTCGACAATATTCTCTTGAAAAAGTCACACAGTCAACGTGCATATTTACAGCAAGACTAATCGTCGGCCAGTCTGCGCACCTACCATGATCATTTTAACTGCAGCATTGTACAGAGATGTAGTCCAATTCGACCAAATTATCGTACGCGATTAGAGACTTATCCAACAGTCACATCGCTTCTCTTCACAGCAGGACAAAGGAATCCTTAAGAGTTTAGAATTTAAACATTTCCACAGACTAGATCTAACCGCGTGGTTTCCAGCAAAAGTTGTAAGCAAGTATAAAACATTCCTTAACGGTCGTCTTAAGACGTAATATTGATCCACGTGTTACCATGCATGGTTTTTCATATCTTTTTCACTTCACTTTAACCCGGCATCACAAGTTTACATAAACAAAACCAGATTTAGAAAAACTTACGTCGCAAAACGCACCGAGAGATGATGTACAAATTCAATTACTCGCATATAATAATCAGAAGATCGAAATTTTGTTTGAGAGCTTTTGTCTTCTGAGCAATTTTAATAGTTCAAACTATTTGCAGTAGCTTATACGTTAACATTTCAACAAATCATTTGTTCTGCACAGAAATAAGTGTTCTTTCTACTCCAGAAGTAGTGATAAATATCGAGAGATAAGCAGATATCAGTAACTCTATTTAACACCATTTTACTAAAGTCTTCACTAAAAGTTTAGGGCTGTTTCTTTTCAGCAGAAAGTTAAGTAAACCGTCTTGGAAACTTATATAACTTGTAAATTAATATACTGCGCATATTTTGAAGACCTTTTAGGAGAACCCCAGAATCAGTCTTTGTTTCGACAGAATATTTATTACCTGTCAAGGTTACATGTAAAGACTTTTTTGGCAACTTACAGGGTATCAGGGTTAAACACATAATAATATAAAATGTAATAACTTGAAGCGTAATTGAGATATTTATTGTCGGTTTGTTTCTACAAGTCTGGTAACTTCCTGGCGGCAGGTGGTACCACATGTTCGTGCCCGAAACTACTTTGTTCACTTAAACTCGAGTAAGCAGCCATGCGGTCTCCGTAGCAGAAGGTATTCTGTGTGCTTTGTCTCTCGGAGCTGAAGTATGTTATATTACTACAACGTTTGTTGGGGTTTATCAGTAATCAAGTGTACCAAGCACCAGTTTGTGATCTACCAGATCGGTGACATCGCATTTGTCCAGACATTGCCAACATAATACCTACAGTATTGCAAAATATTTGGAGAGTAGCGGAATACAGATTGGATGACTATCGGGCCACTAACGATACGCTTATCGAGGTATATTATGCGTGTAAACAAACGTTTTGCGTTACCATAGTTGTAGAACCATACCACTTTATATTTCTATAAGTTTAACGCGAACACTTCTATTTCACAACTGAGTTATTTTTCTTCCTCTATGATAATGATGAATGCAATCAACAACCATTTTATGTAATATTTGTATAAGAAACATATATTAATGGTTATGCATTAACTGAAACCATTGTAAGTTAAAGTCCTTAGTACCCAGGTGGATTATACACTCCTGGAAATGGAAAAAAGAACACATTGACACCGGTGTATCAGACCCACCATACTTGCTCCGGACACTGCGAGAGGGCTGTACAAGCAATGATCACACGCACGGCACAGCGGACACACCAGGAACCGCGGTGTTGGCCGTCGAATGGCGCTAGCTGCGCAGCATTTGTGCACCGCCGCCGTCAGTGTCAGCCAGTTTGCCGTGGCATACGGAGCTCCATCGCAGTCTTTAACACTGGTAGCATGCCGCGACAGCGTGGACGTGAACCGTATGTGCAGTTGACGGACTTTGAGCGAGGGCGTATAGTGGGCATGCGGGAGGCCGGGTGGACGTACCGCCGAATTGCTCAACACGTGGGGCGTGAGGTCTCTACAGTACATCGATGTTGTCGCCAGTGGTCGGCGGAAGGTGCACGTGCCCGTCGACCTGGGACCGGACCGCAGCGACGCACGCCAAGACCGTAGGATCCTACGCAGTGCCGTAGGGGACCGCACCGCCACTTCCCAGCAAATTAGGGACACTGTTGCTCCTGGGGTATCGGCGAGGACCATTCGCAACCGTCTCCATGAAGCTGGGCTACGGTCCCGCACACCGTTAGGCCGTCTTCCGCTCACGCCCCAACATCGTGCAGCCCGCCTCCAGTGGTGTCGCGACAGGCGTGAATGGAGGGACGAATGGAGACGTGTCGTCTTCAGCGATGAGAGTCGCTTCTGCCTTGGTGCCAATGATGGTCGTATGCGTGTTTGGCGCCGTGCAGGTGAGCACCACAATCAGGACTGCATACGACCGAGGCACACAGGGCCAACACCCGGCATCATGGTGTGGGGAGCGATCTCCTACACTGGCCGTACACCACTGGTGATCGTCGAGGGGACACTGAATAGTGCACGGTACATCCAAACCGTCATCGAACCCATCGTTCTACCATTCCTAGACCGGCAAGGGAACTTGCTGTTCCAACAGGACAATGCACGTCCGCATGTATCCCGTGCCACCCAACGTGCTCTAGAAGGTGTAAGTCAACTACCCTGGCCAGCAAGATCTCCGGATCTGTCCCCCATTGAGCATGTTTGGGACTGGATGAAGCGTCGTCTCACGCGGTCTGCACGTCCAGCACGAACGCTGGTCCAACTGAGGCGCCAGGTGGAAATGGAATGGCAAGCCGTTCCACAGGACTACATCCAGCATCTCTACGATCGTCTCCATGGGAGAATAGCAGCCTGCATTGCTGCGAAAGGTGGATATACACTGTACTAGTGCCGACATTGTGCATGCTCTGTTGCCTGTGTCTATGTGCCTGTGATTCTGTCAGTGTGATCATGTGATGTATCTGACCCCCTTCCTGGGACAGTGAATTCACGGTGTTCTTATTCCAATTTCCAGTAGTGTAGTCAGCAACTGAATAAACGTATAGATACATTAATCAGGAAGCTCTCTTGCGTAAGTTTTTACCTTGAAGCGTCTCGTATTGTATTGATATGCAGAGTAGGGTTCGAGCCAGCTTTTTACAACCTGTAAGTCCTTTTGTGTTACGGAATTCCCTTTAGAGTTAATGGTTCTAAATGAAATAATGTACTTATTTCTGCATCTATCAGTGACTCTGACAGAGATTCCATCGGCAACATTTGTCATGTCACGCATCCACCAGTGGTATTCACAATATTGTACTGAAAGCAACACTCTATGCAGCAGATTCACCCTTGGGCGCCACATTAGCCAGTCCAGCGAGCTCCAAGAGATTAGTGTGTTTTGCACTTAATTTTCATCAACTGCAAGCTGGCCATTCCTTCGACAACTACTGCTACAGTAAGCTGTAGCTACAGTTTGTTGTATTGGGTGGATTCTCATTTGCAGATGAGTGTGCCTGCACGTGATTCGTCGCGTTAGACTTTGGTATATATCCTGTCGTATGACGCACGCTATAAGAAGAGAAGTGTGCCCAGATAATCAAGAACAATAGAAATTTATTACTAGTACAAAAAATACATCATAACGTTAGGATCTGAATAACAACTGAACAGCTTCTGAATTAATGGAACTGAGAGACTGCCCTGATCTGATGAAAAACTGAACTACTCGACAATAGTTCTTGAAGGTATAGTTTAAGTACACGGTCTGTCACAGCAAGGAAAAACTGCCATAGGCTAAGTCCGTATCTGCTGAGTTGCGAGTGCCTCGACAGCACGACAACCCACAGCTCTCTGCTGTATGGTTGTTGCCTCGATTGTAAAATGCCAGCCTTGGCTACTGCATCCCTCCTTCCATTGGAGGAAAGCCATCTCCAGGTGTAGCTGGCAGCTATGACATAGCAACAACCAAGGATGCTGCATCCCTTTCCCTATGGAGGAGATGGCAGAGCCGTCTCACTGGAGTCAGCAGCTGTGACGTAGATGACGTCCTCAGATGTGGCGTCCCTACTTCTCCAGTGGAGAGATGGTGAAGCCATCATGGAGAACAAGCGCCTCCTGGATGAGGGAAATGTCTTGGTATGGGACAGCAGATACTGGAACAGGTATCTGCAGCAGTGGAGCCCTCAACTAGAAGCAGGACTGATGGCTGGCAGTGGGAAGATTGCCACAAAGAGATATACCCACTTGGTGGAAAAATGGGAGGGGTGGACCTGGACAATAAGAGACATGCAGAGTCATCATCAAACAAGGGGTGGCCAGACCACTGAAGGTGGTGGGACGTGGCGAGACCAGGCTTGCAGTGGACTTTCACAGCTTGTAAACTGGAGCAGCTCAAGACTCATGGAAGCTGCCCCAAGGAGAAGAGACAGGCGCTCTGTGAAAAGGAGAAATCCTGGAGGACACAAGAGATCACCATGACTGGAGACATCTGAGACCAGTGACCAGGATGGACCAACGTGGAGCACAATCTCAGAGTAGGTATGTTGTGTGCCAGGAGGCACCTGTTGGAGGAGGAACCAAATGCATGAGGCGAGTGTGACCTATACTCCAAAGGGACGAAGCCCAGAACATGGCTCGAAGGATGAGGGCTAAACCGAGGGCAGTGTGCCTAGAGGGAATAATGTGTGGACTGTGAAGACACAGAGAACAGAGTGACATCACCCTCAGACCGAGCAGGTGAGGTCACAGATATGAAAGGAAGCAAAGGGACAGCAAGGTCAAGGGCATGGCCAATGGAGGAGTGTGTTGAGTGGGCCAGTGCCATGCATGCCTGTGGCATGTGGGCTGACAATTTGTTGGCCAATGGAACCAGGCGAGTGACATGCTGGTCAGTGGCAGAGAGGGTGACAATGGTACTGGGACGTGAAGAGGAGCTGAGGCTGGCAGCTAGGGCACCATCCACTCTGGAACTCGAATGTGCACTGGATGTGACAGTGAGAGTAGCAGCAGTGCTGGTGTAGGTAATGCAAGAGCTAGCAACACTGCAGCAGGAGGTACTGCAGTGGAGGTGCTGGATTGGGAGGCATCAGATCAGTAGGTGCTTGGTTAGAAGGCACCATGTCAGGAGGTATTGGATTGGGAGTCTCCAGAATGGGAGGCACTGGATTGGGTGGTGCCAGACTGGGAGGTGTCAGACCAGGAGGTGCCAGAGCAAGAGGCCCAGGAGTAAGAGGTGCAGGAGCTTGAGGTGCTGTAGTAGGATGGACTGAAGCTGGAGGTACCGGAGTGAGAGGTGCTGGAGTGGGAAGCACCAGAGCAGGAGGTGCTAGAGTGGGATGCATCAGAATTGGAGGTGCTGTAGCTGAAGGCTGGAGCAAGAGACACCGAAGTGGGAGGTGCCAGATGGGGAGGCTCTGAAATGAGTGGCACCGGAGCAGGTTCTCTTGGAGTGAGTGGCATCATACCGAGCAGCACCAGAGTGGGCAGTGTCAGTATCAGTAGCACCAGAACAAGAGTGCCAAAGCTGATGTTGCCAAAGTCAGCAGGTCTCGTGATGCAGGAGCCAGCAGAGCATGAGGCACAGGAACCAATGGGGACCAGGGCACAGGAACTAGCAGCACCAGTGGGGCAGAAGCCATTAAGGCCTGCAGAGCAGGAACTTGCAGGGATATGGTGAAGGAACTGGTACAGCCTGAAGCCCAGGAACTGGTGGAGCCCAAGGTACAGGAGCTGTTGGTGCAGGAGCTGGTGGTGCAGGTGCAGAGGTGCCAACGTAATGGATGCCAAGGTAGGGAGTGTGGGCGCAGTGGGCCCTGGAGCTTGGGCTGCTGTTGTATGGGGCATGTGGGACAGGGGCAGCAGGGAGTGGGGCACTGGGGCAGGGACAGAGCAGGCAACACTGGTGGCAAGTCTGCTAGAGGCAGATGGGCCAGAGGCGAACAGGCTGGAGGCAGCAGGGAAAGAAACTTTGGAAAGTGCAGAAATATGAAGGAGGCATTCTAGTGTTGCCAAATGCCAGAGGGAGTGAGTGCATACTAGCTGAGTCTTGGGTGGTGGGAGCGTCAGGATGTGTGAGGCACCATCAAAGCAGCTTAGAGGTGTGCAGGAAGTGCCATGGTTAATGCAGTAGCTGTGTGTTCCCATCTGCAGCATGTGTGGTCATTTTCCTCAAACACAGCCAACTCATGTAAGTGATGTCCTGTGTCAAACGGTGCAGCTGCTGACCCCGTAACTGAGAAAGTGGTATGGAAGGAGCTGTGGCAAATGAGCAAGCAAGACGAGGCACAAATATATAAAAGAGGATCCAATATTAACATCAAATAAACCACAGTTCCCCATTTTGTCCAAGATGTAATCAAGGCAGAATTTTCCACACATCTCATCTACCTCTTAGGAGTGTCTGTTAGCAATTGTACAAAAGGCAAATGGCTACATCATATTTTGTGGGGCCTTGAAGACAGAAAATTCTCAGTTTATTGTACTCCAAAGATTTATTTTTCAAACTAAAAGTTGGGAAATGCTATATCACCTGTCCACTACATATTTACAACTTCCATTGCGTCCAGGTTCCCAACAACTTTCAGTTTTATACAGTCATTAATTTTATGTCAGTATCAATGATTTCCCTTTGGAATAGCTAACGCTCAGCAATGTTTCAGCGCTATTTAGACAAGATGATCAGCAATATTCCTGCATAAAGCAGTTTTCTTGATGACGTAATTGTCATAGGAGGCAATACAAGCAAACTTCTGCAGAACCTCCACATACTAATCATTACAACATAGAATGCAGGCCTGAAATATGGTCTACAGAAACTACAATTTTTCAGACAGTTTGTGAAGTATCTATGTTTCATAATCACTCAAATGATATTCTTTCTATTTAACAGCATGTACAGGTCATTGACTAGCCAACCCTCCTCCCAGTCTGAATCAGCTGCAATCCTTTGTGGTACAAGTGTACTATTACACTTGGTTCATTGCCAATGAAGCACATATCATGAATCCTCTCAATGAACTTTGGAAGAAGGGAACCTAGTTCAAAAATGGTTCAAATGGCTCTGAGCACTATGTGACTTAACTTCTGAGGTCATCAGTCACCTAGAACTTAGAACTAATTAAACCTAACGAACCTAAGGACATCACCCACATCCATGCCCGAGGCAGGATTCGAACCTGCGACAGTAGCGGTCGCTCGGTTCCAGACTGTAGTGCCTAGAACCGCATGGCTAGTCCGGCCAGCGTACCCTAGTTCACACGATCATCAAGGAGTGATAAAAAGTTTCACATCCTCAAAAAGAGATAGCATCAGCACACTGTCTAACACTGCACTCTCCAGGACTCTGCTGATATTAGCACTGATACCTCTCACTATGAAATTGAGACAGCCTTGTTCTCTGTGAAGGAGATAGTTACAATCTGTGTGTAATTCAAAGGTATTGAACTCAGTCCTGCAGAATTATGCACAAATATTAAATTATATATGATAGATACAAATTCCTCCTCATGATGGACCACAACTCATAAATGCCATTCTTTTGTCCTAATGGATAAACCAGCCCAATTCATATTCAAGGAGCTCTGTTCTCATCAGCATATGACTGTCACATTGGGAACAATCCTATCAGTTGGCAGACCAATGAAGGAACATTATCTAGGCTTCCATGTGGTTCAGACACTGATTTTGACTGATAAGAGTTCTATGTTTTAAAATTAAACATAGAACCATGCCACACATTACAAGAATTTCATGTTGCGGGATGAACAATTACAGCGTAGTCGATGAAGGATACCATACTTTGACAACTTGTGCAACAGGTGAAGTTAGACTAGCCTCATTGTCTACCAGCATGGATCTATATGATGCTGAAAAGCTACTATGCTTTGAGGCGTCACTTAACTACTCAAGATTGTATACTACTAACTGGCAAAGAAATTAAGCCCTGCCTCGGCCTCTGTGCTAAAATTATTTCACTGCTATAAGTAGAACACTGAACCATTGCCCACGTTAAGTCCCTAGCCTGCCACCATATCTTCTGGTTTGCTGTAAATAAGGAAACTGAACATCCATCCATGTTTTAATTAACCCTCCTAATACCATGGGGTCTATAATTTTATGTAAAATATAACTTATTTCCTATTTCTAAAAATTATGAAAAATTCAGACTATTCCTGAATTAAGAAATGGGCTCATAATATATTAATACAACTTTTTGAAAATATTCAGTTTTGCAGAAATTCAAGACAGAACCACTGAATACCATTGGGGTTAAATGCGACCCCACTTCTCTCTTGCGGTATTATTACCTAATAATGCCACACTGAATCCATAACTGTTGCTGTTGCTGTTTTATTCTTGTAAATATTGTTGTAACGTATGATTGTTGCCAATACTTTATAAGCCGACAGTTATTTGTTCCATACAAGTGGAGACTACTATTGTGTGTGTTGCATCTAGTGGGAAATGTCTCGTCACCTTTCCGAAGACGAAGTGCTTGAAATATTACTGCGGGATAATCCTCTATCTGGAGAATCAAATAGTGATATCAGCAATATAGTTTCTGATATGGAAGTGAAACATGGACGATAAATAGTTTGGACAAGAAGAGAATAGAAGCTTTCGAAATGTGGTGCTACAGAAGAATGCTGAAGATTAGATGGGTAGATCACATAACTAAGGAGGAGGTATTGAATAGGATTGGGGAGAAGAGACGTTTGTGGCCCAACTTGACTAGAAGAAGGTATTGTTTAGTAGGACATGTTCTGAGGCATCAAGGGATCACCACTTTAGTATTGGAGGGCAGCGTGGAGGGTAAAAATCGTAGAGGGAGACCAAGAGATGAATACACTAAGCAGATTGAAAAGGATGTAGGTTGCAGTAGGTACTGGGAGATGAAGAAGCTTGCACAGGATAGAGTAGCATGGAGAGCTGCATCAAACCAATCTCAAGACTGAAGACCACAACAACAACAACAAAAGTTTCTGATGTCTGATGCAGTGGTGGAGAAATTGACATCTTAGAAGAGAATATTTCTCAATCAGATGGAAGTTCAGAAGAAGATTTGGACAGCGCAGACATCCAGCCTGAACAGAAAGTTACACATATTTCTCACTGTTGTATGTAAGTACACATTGTATTTTTGTAAATGTGCGTTAGGTCTAGTGCCAAGATATACCCTTTGTATTTTTTTTTATTTTGTGTAGATCTAAAAACAAAGAAGAATTGTGGCACAAACATAAGTTGAGAAGAGCTTGTGGAAGCGAAGAGAGATGGAACTTAATGCAAGTAAAGCCAGGTCCATCAAAATTCGCAGTGAAAAATGTAGACTCCATAAAATCAGCTTTTCAGTTGTTTCTTAGGAGAAACATTGTTGATGTAATTCTAAAGTGGACTAACAAAGAGGGTAGTCTTGTTTACGGTAGTAAATGGAAACCAGTAGATGCCATTGAACTGAAGTGCTTTATCAGTGTCTTGATCCCAGCAGGTGCTTACAAGGCCCATAATGAAGCAGTTACACATCTGTGGAACAAAGAGGATAGTAGACCCATTTTTAGTGAAGCAATGGCTAGAAATCGCTTTACGCAAATTTCAAGGTGCATCCGATTTGATGATGCAGATGTGAGACGTCACAACTGTGCTCCTGACAAGCTGGCTCCCATTAGAGAAATATTTGGAATGTGGGTACACACATTTCAAGAAGCATATGTTCCTCACAGCAACGTAACAATTGATGAACAACTTGTGGTATTTCGAGGTAGATGTCCATTTCGGTAATATATTCCTTCAAAACCAGGAAAATATGTTTTGAAATTATGGGCTGTATGTGATAGTTCAACGTCTTTCATTCTCAATCTCCAAGTTTACACTGATCGACAAGAAAATGAATCTCATGAAGTTGGTCATGGCAAGAGAGTTGCTTTAGATATGGTGAAAGGCTTAGAAAACAGTGGCAGAAATGTAACAACTGACAATTTTTCACTAGCCTTAGTTTGGCAAGAGAACTTCTGAAAATCAATCTCACACTCTTAGGAACAATTAGGAAAAATAAAGGAGAATTACCACAAGCTTTCACTCAGACCAAAGGTCGAGTCAAATATTCATCTATTTTTGGATTCCAAGAGCATGCTTCAATTATTTCATATTGTCCGAAAAAGGGAAAAGTTGTAACTTTGCTCAGTATAATTCATTCAAGGAAGGAAGTGGAAGATCGTGAAGAATTCAAGCCAGTAATGATTCTGGATTATGATGAAACAAAATCAGGAGTAGGTACCATGGACAAGCTGTTTAGAACGTACACTACAAAGAGGATGAGCAGATGGTGGCCAATGCTATTATTTTACAACATGATTGAGATCAGTGCTACTTCTTACCCCAGACTGGGCAGAAGGGATCAACTACAAGAGACAGGCATTTCTCATAGAATTCAGAAACCAGCTCAGCGGAAGAAAGCCAGACAAACTTATTTCCATTAACAGTACAGACAAAAAAAGAGGAAGGTGTCCGTTTTGCAAAAGGTCTGAGGATAGAAAATTCACCGATAAGTGTTCAAAATGTGGATGTTCTGTATGTAAAAACCACTCTGCAATTTATTTCTGTAAGTGTAATGAGTCATAAATGTCAATTCGGAATTTAACCAAAAATATTTGTTGTTTCATGAGAATCGTTTGTAAATTTTACAGAAATAAATAATTTAAAAAAAATGCATTTTAATTTAATGTAATGTCACTGACATCATGTTTTAGATTGTGGAAAAAATAAGGAATGTGATTTTATTCAACCATTATTAAAACTATCCTTAATAAGAAATAAATTCCGCTGGGTTCACTAAAGACCCCAATGGTACTCAGTGTAACAAAAAATACTCGGTATTGGAAGGGTTAAGCACCTCAGCAAAGATCTCCCTCAAACATTCCTCCTCAATGACTTCAACTGTCTGATCCTTAGGACCAACTGCTTGTTGATTTCATTGTGGTGTGGTTTATAGTGGCGGACTTGTTTTCAAGAAATCAGTATGTGGACCAAATACTAGTGAAGACAATAGTTAAGGTATTAACTCAAGTCTTTACCATCAAAGGACTGCCAAGGACAGCAGTCAGTAACAATGGTTCCCAGTTCATGTCTGGCATCTCTACAGAGTTTTTCGAACAATGGGGCATTCGATTCCTTACTACTCCTTACCTCCCACAATTCAACGGGGAGGCGTAGCAGTTGGTCTTCACCTTTATGGAGAAAATGAAGGCAGTGATCCAGCTGATATCCACAGAATGTGCCCTAACATTGTGTGAGTGGTTTTTTTTTTTTTTTTTTTTTTTTTGCAACAGTGATTACTGGAATGATTCAGTGGAGCTCCTGTATGGCTGTATGGCAGACACCTGTGAACCTTTCCCATACCCCTCCAACCCAGTAGCATAAGCAGGAGTCATACACCATAGTTTCTGCATGGACGCCACAGTATAGATGCAAACCTTTGACTAGCATCCAGTGTGGGCACCGCCAATGGCCACCAAAGCCCACAGACACTGTCTCTTCATGGCAGAGACAGTACAGCACAGACTGAATTCATCAGCACCTTTGAGCTGGCCCACAGATGCCTCATCTGTCCCACCACTGCCTTGCCCTCACCGAAGTAGCACCCTTTCCACTATGTTGGAGCTAGCCTCAAGTTGGGCCGATTGTGCCCCTATGTGCCTCAGCAGAAAGAGATAAGTTGTATCTGTCAGCAATCCAAAATAACGATTACCACGTCACATAACTAGTGGCTCTTCGTTCTGACGTTTGCACCAAGAGAGGTGCTCTATGCAGCAGTTCTTCCCACTCATCCTTAAAATAGTTTCCAACAATGACACAATTCACTGAATGTGCCCAACTATTCTACCTCTTTGATTCATTTCCCTTATTAATACAGTTTTATTATCTTTGGTCAAATTTCAGATTTAACTCCTGTTGTGCTAACCCAGTTCTATCTCATACTTTCACAAAAAAAGAGTGAGGCTGCTGAAAGATTGCATGAAAGCAAAATGTAGGTAAGCATGGTTTTCTGCTCCTTTTCAAAACATTCTTTCATCAAACCAATACCTCTCTGATCTCTTAGTCCACCATATTCACAGCCAGTCATCAGTATATTTGTGTTTCCATTATAGGAAAAATTTGCTCTGCATAACTGCATCCCTAAGTTCCTCTGGAACATCCTCTTGAAACATCAGCTTGGCGCAAAAAAATACATTCTGCAAGTCTGTGGATGCTAGAAAATGGAGTTCAAAAAGCAGAAATCACAACATTTCCGACATATTCTTCTGTTTGACTTTATTAGAGGGGTGACAGCAGTGGAGGCAGCCAGAAACATTTGTACTGTGTGTGAGGATAATACTGGCAGACAGAGCATGGCAAGAAAATGACTTTGTCATTCTAGGGAAGATTGTTTGGACCTTAGTGGCCCAATATTCATGAAGACCTTCAGGGTTTGATGAAGACTGGTTATACACATTAATTCACAATGATCCACATCATTGTACTCAAGAACAGGCAAATGTAATGAACTGTGATCATTCCACCTTTATGCAACACCTGCATGAACTGGAGAAGGTTAAAAACTCAGGTGCAATGGGTACCACATGCTTTAAGTCAAAATCACAAAAATCAGTGGGTGGCCATATGTGCATCACTGCTTGTTTATCATGAATTGGCTCATGAACGACACCAAACATTTCTATCCTGCATCTTTACTGGTGATGAGAAATGGCATCCTTATACTAACACAAGGGAGGAAAGGAATGGTTGAGTCCTAACAAAGCAGAAACTCCCAGTAGAAAGACCTGCAGACAATGACAAAAGACAATCTTATGTACCTGGTGAAGCAGCTATAGTGTGGTGTGCTATGAATTGCTTCCCTCAGGTGTAATCATCACTGCTCACATTTATTGACAACAACTGAGACGTGTTGGGTTGGGAAGTCATTCCACACCCATGTTATTCACCTTAGCACCACACCCTCAGATTTTCACCTTTTCTGCTCTCTATTCAAAAACTTTCAAGAAACTTCCTTTCCGGGTGAAAATGCACTCCAAACATGCTCAACAAGATCTTAACCTCAAAACCACATAATTTCTGCATTCACACAATTGGAAAGATGCCACAGCATTGACAGACTGTAAACAAGAATATACTTTTGTAAGGAGAATATATTATTGATGACTTAAGTCTCTGTTGTGTGTATCTGTTGTACTTATTAAATTTATGGGAAAACCTATGAACTTATGGACCAACCCAATATTATCTCTATATTATATACTGAGGAAAATAGATGAAAAGGTATTTGGAGATCAGAGTTATAGAAAATATATGTGTATTTTCCTATATATAGGTTTTGTGTTCACTTGCAGTTCTTTGAGTATCATTTGAATATATTTAAACTACTCAACTGCAAAGATGAGAAATATTTTCTATAACTACTGAATAAACGTATCAATTTAATTATAAATTTTGCATAATTCTGTTAAGAAATTTCACCTCATACAAATTTTGACATGTTTGTTTTGCAGTTATTTATATCAGAGCACATTTACCACCTAATGTCTGCATCATCATTGTAAGATAATATACTTACATTTCTGTCTCAGTCACTAGCACATTCTGTGACTGATATTTTGGGGCTAGAAGCAGTCATGTCAGTTTTACTGTCTAGAGTACGTCAAATGATTGTTACCATAAGTAACTTTTGTGTTTACTGGCAGTTAATTCCTCTTGTGATTGTTATGCCTTTCTTGCTGGCTGTTGTGCCACTGTTGATTATTTTTGTTTGTATATAACCATTTGGCATACAACCCGAATGCTTGTCTATTGTTTATTGCAGTTATTGCTGTGGTCCTTACTATAGCTGTTGTCTTACTGATGATGCTGAGAATTTGGTTGATGCTCATGGCAGGCACTGGATGCACTATATCTGTGACCATTGCTAGTGCCACCAACAATCACTTGACTTGTTGCTTGACATGTTCTCACTTTAGCATCTCTGTGTATCAGATCTACTGAGTTGAGTACTGACGTAAATTTCTCTGAGATCAACTCTGATGCATGAATCAGATTCTGTCACTCATCAGCTGCTAATTTTTTCTTTAAGGTTTGCAGAATTTCACAATGTGACATCAGCTCATCCGGGTATCATGCCTTTCTTGAAATAATGTCTGAGACTCCCTTGCAAGAATTTGAAAGGCTCCAGATTGAACACTTCTCTCCAGAGGCATTCATGAATACCATTTGACCTGTATTTGACTGCAAATGCTCTTCCCAGCTCATCATTGGTGTGAGAGTACTCTGCTGCCTCGGTATCCCACAGTGCAGCATCTTGTGAATACATCCAATAACAAAGCCTATTTTTTTTACATCATTCCAAGAGCATGGCAACATACAATGTAATGCACAAATGAATACAAGGGGATGTACACTCATCTTATCTGGTGAAAAGGTCAGAAACGCCATGTGCTCAATTAAATTCGCTTTCATGGGTACCAATGTACAGTTTGTTGCAGCCTACATCACAAATTTGATGAAACCTCATAGTGCTCTCTTTGTGTTTGATCTGTCAGTGGTGCAGAAGCTTGTATCTTCTTGGCTTTGTGCATAGTTGACTGAGTATCATGCACAACCTCTCTAACATGAGCTGATTCTCTGTTTACTAGGTCAATTGATTCACATTTTTTCTGAGGCAGCTCATTATCTACTGTGTCTGCTGAACCACTATGTTCCTTTGAGATGAGATTAGTTGTGGTCTCAACTTTATTGTCTATTTCCTTGGCAATCTGTTCATCATTTATGGATGTCTGATTTACAAATCTGGCTGCAAATTGCTCTCATTGCAACTCAAATTGTTCATTTTTTTTTCTTTTCTTGTTCAAGAGAAAGGTTGATAACTCATTCTGCCAACTGACAAATGGTTTCATATAGTGATTCCTGAGCCTGCTTTATCTCTCCTACCTCATCAGTTAATTTAATTATATCTTCAGGTACACCATTTTGAGCCGTTATCAGTTTGGTCATCTCATTAGAAGTCTGATTTTGTCTCTCAAAAATTGCTTTTGCCATTGTGGCTTTCAGCTTGGGAAGTTCCTTCACCAAAGCGGATTGGATAACAGAATTTCCCTGCAGCAATTTTTCCTGCTTTTTAAACATGACAGCTACTTGGTTAAGTACTACAGACATTGTACCAGATGACATTCACAGTTTTTTAAATAATTCCATTATTGAGTCTATATGTTGATGCATTCAGCAATAATTTTGTTAACTGGCTGGACAGTGCTTTTATATGTTATGCCTGTCTTCATTTGTTTGGAAAATTTTACCATCATAGCTGAAAGTATCACCTAAAGCTCCAAAACCACCAACTATTAAAACAATAACAATAAATAACCAACCCAAACTTATATGTATTCGTTTGTTATTACAACAATTGAGCTCTAATATTACCTTCAAATTTTCAATTACCTTGAAAACAATCTAAGAGTACCTGGCCATTATACTTACATGGTGTGCAGTTTTTCCACAAAATCAGAAAAAGAATATAGTTCTGCTATAACAATGCAATTGCCTACAAATATAAGCGAAATCTGAACTTTGCATAATAGAACTTGTTTCAAGCCAGATAGCTCACAGAGATAAGTAATATATATTTTTCTAACTTGCTCCTCTGAGAAAGTTCTCGATTCAGAAAAATTCTCCACATCTTAACTTTGATTTCTTTCCTCCACTAGTTTATCCAGTGCATAAAACAGAAGAAAACTCATTATTTGTAGAACAACAGTATTCAAAGGATATTCATGATATTGCAACTTACGGAGTCTTGTTTTGTGGATGTCTCATGATATAATAGATTCTTATTTTTGGGGTTATGGAAACAATTGTACTGTAACATCTTTACACACATATTTCATTTCTGCCTCCATGGCTGGCAGTGTATCACAATGACTCAACAAGTTTCCTTGCTTGACAGGCTAACAGTTAACAACAAGATTTTTATTTTTTTAAGTTGGAAGTGAATAATTTTCTCTAAAGATTGCAGGCTGTAATTTTGCTTTTGCATTAACTCACTGAATAATAGCCATACCATATATATTCATCAATACATGTGATACTAATAATAAGAAGCATGATTAACATTTTTATCTAAAATAATAAATATTTGATTGCCAGTTCTCACCATTATCATGTGGTTTATTGCCATTCACAAAACAATGGAATAAGTAGCCAAGTCTACCAGTATGATCATGATTACAAAATCTTTGAATCAATTAATCTAATATCGGCTCTTCTTTAACAGTGCTTCCTTACTCCACCCACTAAAAGGTTAAAGTGTTGTTCTAAAATTAATCATTTTGAAAAGAAGTTTTGGAATAGCTGAAGGGCAGCAGTGGTAACAATATGCACGCTCAGGGCTTTGACTGAAACCAGCAACGCAATATCCAGACTGAATTCACACATTGTGTCTTTTTGTCCTACAAGATGTTACAGTCACAATTTGTGAAAAAAGAGATTTCACTTTTGGGCCATATTGTAACCTTTCCATTAAATAAAAAGGTTATAATGCCAGACTACAGTAAAGTCACATGATTTATCTGTTCTAAGAAATAAGGATTATTTGAGTTTTAGCAAAAATTGTAAATGAAAAATCATTTAGTGCACCATATTTGAGTAAATTATTAAAGAAAATGTGATATGGTTTTATAATGAGGACTGCGAAAATGTTTTCAGGAAGTGAAAATAAAGAATCACTTAACAGTAAAATTTTATACCATCTAGAATTTCCATTACCATTTTGTATGCCAACTGTGCTTTTGCAGACATTGAAGGTGGAAGAATACATAAAACTATAGCCTTTCCTGGTAGAACCCTCTGACAACATGAAAGGCACTATATTGCAGAACCTGAAGCATCAACTACAGTATACAAATTTAAAAAAATTGAAGAAGACTTTTAGGAATAGAAAACAATAGTGCTTACAGATCGTCAAGCTTTGAGCTTCTTACAAATGGTACATTAAAACATCCAAAACTGATAAGATGAGCTCTTAATTCTCCAACAGCCTGATATGGAAGTTCAGTGGTCCATAGCTCAGTGGTCAGTGTGTCTGGTTGCTATGTGGAGGACACAAATTTGAGTCTCAGTACTGCTGAGGATTTTTACTTGGTGGGAGGTACAAAGCTTGGAGCATGGCCTTGTGATGCCAATTGAGGAGCTACTTGAGTGAAACGCAGCAGCTCCAAGCTCAAAAACACTAACAGTGGCTGGGAGAGTGATATGCTGACCCCATACCCTTCTGTATCACCTCTGAATGGCACCACTGGCATTGAATGTCCTGCTGGTCAGTTGGTACCAATTAGCCCATGTGGGCCAGATCACAGAGCTTTGCTTTCTTGCTTGCTTTGATGTTAAAATGAAATACATAAAAGGGAAGGAAAACACAATATGTGATACTTCATTTAGAATGCCTATTGGGAAAGTTGATGAGGATTCACAGTATTACTATGTAAACAATATCAGTATCAAGGCTGGAATAAAGCAGGAGAAGATAATTAGAAAAGTATGTAAATATATGGAAAGAGAACAGAATGGAGATGAAAACTAATGGAAAGATAAACATTACTGTAACTCAAGAAGTCATCCAAATGTAAATCAATGTTCTGATATTTATAAAAGGGTACAATTTAGAAGGAAATTCTGGGTAACCAGGAACAGAAACTGTTTTCTCCAGCAGTATCTAGATAAAATGATTAATTATTTACACCAGTGCTGTAGTCCCTATGGGGCTAGGAAAATTTTTCCAAATTGCCAGAATGAGTAACGTTTGAGAATATGTGGAGAAGAGCAAGAGAAAGGTTGACTACCCATGACATATGCCGAAGGGTTATAGCATCCACAGTTATGATGAAAGGTTTGGTGCTCTCAGTACCACGAAATGCTCCTGAAGATTCGGTAGCAGGAGATTTATTAGACCAATTACCGACTTTGAAAGGAGGCCACTCATGGTTTTTGCAGCTCTTGATATCTTTTCCAAGGTTGCAAAATTTTATCTTATTAAAACAGCCAGAGAAAAAAGTAGAAAAAAAGTAGAATGAAGTGGCTTTCTCGAAGTGGGGGTTAAGAAAGCACTGTTGTCTAACAATGTATCTCAAGTTGTTTCTGAATGATTAATAAAATGCATGGGAATGCACAAGAGTAAACACATAAGGATATCAAACTACTCTCCACAGGCCAATGTGAGTGATGGAGTAATGAAGGAGATCAGTATGTTGTGTAGAACTTGCTGTAGCAAAAGTCAGACTCCGTTGCCCAAGAATACTGTAAATTTTGAAGAAATTATTAATAACTTATTGAATATAGTTACACAGTTTAGTCCATGTAGGCTGCCCTTTGGTAGGAAACCTTCTAATACAATCAGCAAAGATAAAGAATTTCCTACTCTAAGGGGACCACACTCTGCCCATCTAACCCATGTTAATTTAGGCAAGTATCTGACCCATTTCTGAAAAAAACTTTTTGATGCAGGACTTTAATATTTTTACTGTATGTTACATGATGCTAATAGAGTCAACTGTACTTAAATTTACTTTATCCATTTTATAGTGTTTAAGAAATACATTTTTTAAATTTATTAACAAAACATATTAAGTTTTTGCTGAAGAAAATTTTTTTGTGAACTTCCTAATGGGGGAATATCAATTAATGTGATACCAGAGGTGGCTTTTTATGTTATGCAGAGTCTCTGAAAATTTCATTCATTTATCTATGATAGTTTCTAATATAATGGGGCATATGTACTGAAAATTTTAGTTTGCGGGAAATTGACTTTAAAGAAAAAACTTTTGAAATTTGTTACTTACAGTTAATTAAAACTGCCCTTCTGCATATCATGGCCCTTCTTTGGCTCCTGGCAGATCTTCCAACTTCTTTTTCACCTTCCTGGATGTTTGTCTTGGTTTCTTGGCCATATTAGATGCAGGTCTGTCTGCATCGGCTATCCTCATTTTATCACAATGTTGCAGCCCAGTGATCATATTTTCACCAGGATTAATTCCCTGCTTTTTCAGTACCCAACACTTTCCAATATTACCACAACTGAATGTAATAACAGCATAATGAACTCCTAGTTTCATTGTATGCATGCCTTCAAATACAGTTTTAGGAAGTCGGTTCCAAATTATGCTGTTGAAACATTCATTTGGGTTCTGAGTGTGCCCATGCAGACATTTCCTTAGAAGGTCAGGATGAGCCAAGTCTCTGAAAATAGGTTTAATTGCTGTAATAACAGCAGCAGGAAGAGAATGCTGGTGAGAATAAGATTCTCTGGTTTCCTGAGCCCAATTGTATTTGCACCACGAATTTTCTCCTGATGGACACAATCCATGACATGGCTTATCATCAGTAGAGGAGTTAAGGAAGAATATGGCCCACACATCTCTCTTCATTGCCTCAAGATTTTCTTTATTTCTCCTAATTGCCTGCCCATAGTATGCCAGCAAGTTTTCTATTTCAGTTTTAGTTAGCCGATCCTGTCTGGTCAACAATTTTCCATCTTCTAATTTTTTTTTCCCTGTCATATCAACAGTTAGTTTCCTCTGCCTTGTTCCCAAACGTTTTTGAACGTGACCTACACATTCTATTTTGCTAATAAATAAAACCTTAATCTGTCAAAATATGGTGAAAACCGAAAATCAATTTATTTCGACCTGAACCATGGTGTGGTCCCCCTAAGTGTAATAACCAAGTAAGACAAAATAGGCCTGGCCAAAGAAATGATGAAAAAGGAAGCAAATGAAAGAAGAAGGTGATATGATTGTAAAGGAGCACCTCTAAATTTTAGAATAGGAGATATCGTTTTGCTGAAAACCAAATAAACATCCAGCAAAGTGGATTCACAAATAGGAAAATTGTTATACATTTACCATGGAACATTCAAAGTTTCACAAGCTGCCTATGAAAATGCTCATTTATTCTAAATCCAAAAGATTATGTGGTTTGAGGAATAATATAAATTCAGCCTTACGGTTTGCTAGAAAACAGTCTGAAGTAACTCAGACCCAACGAGGACGAAATTCTAGTATTGCAGAATTTAGGGAAAATGTCATTTGTTCACAACTTAGGAAAAAATTCTGGATGAAAAAGTGTTTAACAACCGCCAGTCTTTGTGACTAAATGATATGGTGAACATGGAGTCTCAGACTGTTGTGACTTTCTTCCTTTCCTGAATAACAGTTTACTTTTATTAATCTTTATTGCGAATATTCTTCGATGATTATATAAATGGATTATGAACATATAACGCAAATGAAACTAAGCATATGACCTGATTACAACATAAATCTAGAAGTAGGATCTAAGATTCAACTAAAATATATGTGTACTAAAATAAATAGCTTAATCTGTATAATGCTTCCATCTGGATAAGTAGATGTAGAGAGTTTGTGTTATTGCATGTTTTACATTTTTGATGACTGAAGTAAATAAAAACTGTAAAGAATATCATGTAATATTGCAGTATTATGTGGCCAGTATACAGCAAAATCATTGTTGAAAGAAGGTAACTTCAAATGCAGAGTTTTAGTAAGAAAGAATGAAAGTTTATGATAGTATGTTTTGTTGTAGTTGAAAGGTATAATAGTTGATTTATAATTATTGAAAAGACACGATGAACTTGACAAACAATGGCAAAAGAATTGCTCATTTATGTGAGAGGTATAAATGAGAGTTAATGAAATAATAAATGAAGAACAAGAAGAAATAATATGACAGTTTTCAATGTTGGTGTTTTTGTTGGGGATCTTGCCAGTGAATAGTCAGTATCTGTGTTAATGTAAAAGTATAATAATATAAGAATGGTAACTCAGCAGAAGTTATACATAAAGTAACAGTTAATAACATGCATCACAGGAACTGATAAAACTGAGTAACCAAAACAATAGCTTTGAATAAGTCATCACATGGGTAAGTTATGGTAACAAGACACTTGCCAAATATGAGGTATGTTCAATAATTTCCAGAACATTTGTAATTTCGTACTAATGGTGTGTTGGATCAAAATGCAGTTGGCATCCCTGCACATGCCTGTGTTTATTGTGTATGGTTCAAATGGCTCTGAGCACTATGGGACTTAACTTCTGAGGTCATCAGTCCCCTAGAACTTAGAACTACTAAAACCTAACTAACCTAAGGACATCACACACATCCATGCCAAAGGCAGGATTTGAACCTGCGACCATAGTGGTCGCACAGTTCCAGACTGTAGCGCCAAGAACCACTCGGCTTTATTGTGTAACTACCAGAAGTTTCATTCTTGTATGTCTATTAGTTATTGTTCAGTGCTCTATTGAGGAGAACACTGTGTAGCACAGTTTGTGAATTTTGAGATGGCAGAGTTAGAGGAGCAAAGCATCTGCATTAAATTTTGTGTGAAACTCAAGAAAACCTTTACAAAGACACATAAAATGATGCAGGAAGCCTATGGTGATGAGTGCTTAAGCCATACTTGGTGTTACAAGTGGTTCACATGGTTTAAAAAATAGCCAGATGAAAACTTACGATGACAGTCATTCAGCATGCCCTCCGACATCTCAATAAGGCTCATGTCAGGAATGTCAACAAAACTATACATGCCAGTCAAAGACTGACTCTCCAAGAGATTGCAGACTAATGTAACATGTCAGCTGGATCATGTGATGAAATACTGACACAGGATCTTGGAATGCATATTGTTGCCACCAAGTTTGTCCCATGGCTCATGAGTCAAGACCAGAAAGACCTTCACCTCGCAATTTGTGAAGAATTTTTGGAACACACAAATGAAAACAAGATGTTCCTTAAGTGAATTGTAGCTGGTGATGAGACGTGAGTCTACAGTTATGATGTCACCACCAAGGTCTAATCTCCACAACAGGTCGTGAAAGGTTCTGCAGGACCAAGAAAAGCTCATCATGTCAGATCAAATTTCAAAGCTTTAACTTTTAAGGATTAGTTCATCATGAATTCATGCTGCAGGGGTAAACTGTTAATTGGTGGTTCTATCAGGACATGTTGTGACACCTGCAACAAAAATGTGAGAAGGAAACAGTCTGAAATGTGACGAGACAATTCAGGCCCTCGCATCATGATAATGCACCCACCCATTCATCCCTATTAGTGCATGACTACTCCACAAAAAACCAAATCACTGTGCTGACTCATCCTCCATACTCTCCCGACCTGTCCCCTATGGACATCTTTTTTTTTATTTCCAGAGTGGAAAGGACCAAAATTTGCAGTGATAGAAGAGATAAAAGAAAATTCACAGACGGCACTTTATGTGATCCATCAAGAGGCATACCAAGACTGCTTCTGGAAGTGGAAATGGCATTGGGAATGGTGTTTCAATTGTGGGCAAGTGTATTTTGAAGAAAACCATGCACAATAAGTAAAATGTAAATGAGGAAAAATTTTGCAGGCAAAATTACGAAGTTTTTCAAACAGACCTCGTGATCAGAGTAGAACACTATGATAAAAGAAAGTGCTGAATACATATACTGTATACCACACACACACACACACACACACACACACACACACACACACACACACACACACACACACACACATGTATATATATATATATATTTTAATAGCTGTTTAACCTAAAAACTGTGGAATCCATTAAAGAGAACTGGATAAATATACCCTAAGTAGCACTGACTGAAGAAAACAACGTGTCAAAAAAATTAAACAATAGGTAAACCAATAAAATGAAATGTTTATGATGGGGGAGAAATAAATGTTTTAAAGAACAGAAATGGTTTGTATAGCATTGTATGTCTGCAGCACCCTGTAATATTAAGATTTCTTTTCAGAATGTTTTGTTTTGTAAATGTTGTGGATATGAGACTAGGTTTCTTTCATGGTCATTGATAACACTTTTCTGCCTTCAGAATAATGGTATCATAGCTGACCTCACAATTTTTGTGTTAATACATTGTGTGTGTTTGTCTTGAAATATGTTGGAGACCTGTTGGTTTAAGAATCATCTGAGTAATTACACTAAAAGACCGTGGACTGCTCAGACAAGAATTAATTCTTTATTCTGAATACAAGCATTTGGTGTAAAGAAAAGAGTAATGAATAGCACTTTGGATAATAATTTCTAGAGAAATGTGACTTCCAGATGTTTACGCAATGGATGCATCTGTGTTGGTGTACTTTGTGTAAATGTTTGCTAAGTTTTGATGTAACATAGACAACTATCTCACAATAGAAAACGAGTAGAATGAAAGCTGAGATATGTACAGAGAAACTATGTGATAATGTTACAAACTATCAGGCATGCTAGAGAAGGGTTTTGTATCAATATGAGGTAAAGGACATGGGATCTGAAATGACCAAGTCAAAAGTTACAAACAAAAATCATTCTGATATTTCTGATAGTGGACCTCTTCTACTGCAACCTGTTTGCTTTCTGTATTAACAAGAAACAATTGTGTAGTAAATGTGGTCTCTAAGATGTCTACCTCAAGACCTATGAGCAATTGTTTAGTAAAAAAGATGTTTTATAGTAGCAAAAATAAACAAACACTCATAGCTCTTCATGTATGCACTTTGGAGATGTTGTCTACTGGACATTTTTTTCTTGTTTTGGTCCATACTACCTCCTCCCAAAATATGGGAAGCAAAGTGCTTGGAATAGAAGATGTCCACTGTCACAGGCATCAGAATGATTGTTTTTTTATAATTTTCAACTCTTTCATTTCCATACCAGGATTCCTTACCTCAAACTGATACATTAACCCTTCTCCATCGTGCCTCAAAGTTTGTAACATCGTCATGGAATCACTCTGTGTATGCATACTAATGTAAGTTTTGTTGTTTCTTTGTCGTATGTGAATCTTTGAGGTGCTGGACTCTGGATGATAACTGTAATAAACACTGAGTAGTGGGAGCTGATACCAGAACTTGCAAATGATGGTTGTTGAAATGAGGAAAACCTCATGAAAAGTTTGTAATGTCTCAATGTAATGTAATATGATTGTAATATTCCGGATGCGAGTACCAGCAATTATGCGCTACCGTAATTTGATATGACAACACTTTTTGCTCTGACAATGCTTTTTGCTGAAAAAAAAGGAGGTGCATCTAGGTTTTCTTGTAATTGTTGGAGATAAGAAATGCTGATTGAACATTGTGCCTTTTTGGTGTCAGATAAGTTTGCATACAGAAGTAATCTGAAGTGCAGAGGTCAAGATGTAATCAAGATTATCAAGAATAAAAATTCAGTTTGTGGAAAAAAGGAAGGTAAATACCTTTATGAACCTTTATTCAATGTTGGATCCTCATACCTTCATAAAAACTATTAGTGTGTTTAGCAGTACAGTGCATATTGTTTTTTTCTTGAATTAACAAGGGTGAATCTGCTACTATCATGGTCAGAACAACGTGCAGTATTTCGCCGTCATCTTGTATGTTCAAGGTGTTTCCTAAGTGACCAGTTTATTAGTCAGAAGATATCATACTTCGACTGTTGTTCAACCTTATCATTCTGAAAGTGTTTCCAGAAAAGAAAACCTTACGGTGACTGTGAATATTGTGATATCTTCATCACGAGTTGTAGCAGTTTTCTCCGACTTCGCCTGGTGTTCTCTGAGAACTGGAGAAGCAGAAACCTCTGACCACCAACTTATCCTGTACCTAACCTGTTCTCTCTTTACAGCAGCTGTGAAGGAAACATATTCATCTATAGTCAAATTTTTTCACAGATTGTTTGCTTTAGACAGCTAAAAATTTTATAATGTATGCATCTAGACAAAAAAAGTTCAAAAGAGAGTTTTTTAAGGCAGTACCTGTCTTATCTTTGTCAAAGACAAAAGTCAAAGAGCCAATTAATTAACTGATAATTTTTGTTTTTTGTGTAGCAGATTCATTTCAAGATGTACTCAAATAAATGAAGTGAGTGAAACATAATGAATGTAAAGTGAAAAGGAAAAACAGCTACAACATTTTTTTCTAATTTTTTTTATGAAAAACATTTTTAATGTTGGATGAGAATCTATCAAATTACTATTTCCTTTTATTTAAAATTTTCTGTTAATTTATAAAATACGTAATTGATGTTTTTTTTTTAGTTTGTAAAAGCTACTTTGTATGACAATTATCAGCTTGGTTTTATTTACTGTGCCAATACCCTTGCTGCAGTGGTAACACCGGTTCCTGTCAGATCATCAAAGTTGAGCACTGTCAGGCTGGACTAGCACTTGGATGGGTGACCATCCAGTCTGCTGAGCACTGTTGCCAAGCAGGGTGCTCTCAGCACTTGTGGGGCAAACTGGGGAGCTACTTGATCGAGAAGTAGCGAGTCTGGTCTCGGAAACACATGCGGTCAGGAGAGCGGTGTGCTGACCACATACCCCTTCATATCCACATCTGGTGATGCCTGTGGGCTGAGGATGACATGGCGGCCAGTTGGTACCATGGGGCCTTATGGCCTGTTCAGCGGAGTTTTCAGTTAATATATTAAAGGGTAATGTAAAGAATGATTACCGACCACATTTTAAAATTGCATCTCTCACACAAAATATAAATTCTACAATGCATATTTGTCATGTAATTTTCATAGGTATAAGTTTCAAATAGCATCATTCTGATAATTTTGAAAATGTCCATCTACTCTTACAGTATTGAATGTTTTAAGGGTGCTTTTGTTTTATAAGTACATTATACTATCCAGATAGCTATTGGCAATATATAACCATACAGTCCATTGAGGGTGGGGATAATGAGACATGGCAAGATGAGGTGGCTCCATATGCCACTATTCAACTCCTTAAATACATTTTTTTCTTTTTTCCAATGTTTATGTAATGTGCATACCATAGTTACATAAAATGATTACATTTTTATCAATGACATACTCGTATTACAAAGTGACCCCTGGGATTGCCAATCCCTGAAGGAACACTTTAAAGAGATGATATTAAACCCTGCTGCTCAAACCCAAACACTTGTCCTACTAAGTGGATGACACCATTGTTGTGTGGGAACATGTCAGAGAAACCCTGAAGGAGTTCCTTTGCCACATGAAGAGTGTCCATTAAAACATACAGTTCACAAGTTCACAAAGGAGTTATAAAAAACTGGATGTCTTCCATCTGCATACATTCTAATAAAAAGAAAAGCAAATGGTGTTCCAGAATATGCAGTCCACACAAAGAAGGCCCACACAGATATGTATCTGCATGCAATGAGCTGTCATCATCAGGCACATTGGTACACTGTTCTAACAGCTCTATTTCATAGGATGTGACAGAGGTGGTTGACACCCACATCCTACTTCATGTGCACTCCTATTTCATGAATTACGATCTATATAAAATTTTCACTTATTTTCTTTCCAAAATTTCAATGTTAAAGTTCCTACGTTAAGCTGATGTTACACGAATTTTCAAAAAAATTGTAGAAACAAATTCCCGTCACAAAACTGTATCATTCAAATCATTCAGGTTGTTGGCCTCACTATAATTGAGGTAATTAATTTCATCAGAATTGAAGGTCATTAATCACCGCAATTACAAAATTTTCTACATATAGCCCTAGAGAAAATGTTATGAGCTAGTAGGTAAATTCAGAAGGAAATACAACCTTTAGTATAAACAGACATTTTTCCATTTTTCAGTAATATATTCCCACTATCCCAAAATTAATTAATTTAAAAGATATTACTAATGATTTCGCCTTGTCCAAACTTTTAGTGGCAACTAGAGTGAAACCACTATAAATTTCCAGTATCTGCTGATATACTTTTAATCACATGAATTTTCTGAGTAAGTTGACACCAATATTAATGAGCAAGAGTCCCTCATTAAAAATCATTTAATTTTCAATAAAAACATTTTAACATACAAGGTGGATCCTGTGGCCGTAAACCTGAGATTTCCACTGCATAGGCATAAATTAGAATTGTGTACTTTATTAGCTGCTGTTCTTACCAAATAATATATAAACAAAATGCAATAATAATCTACTCAGGCACTTAAAAGAAAACATTCTCACCTATAAAATTTATAAGTTAAACTGTTATAAATTATAGAAGTTGAACAATGCTCACACCATTTCAATGATTCTGGTCACTTTGCTCTTAGTCTTTGTCTTCTGGCATAGATTCAGGTTAGCAAGTCTGTATTCTATCCCAAGCTTGGGAACCATTTGTGGTGCCTTTCCATTTTTAAAAATTCAGATTGTGAGAACATATTTAATAGCTATGATAAGCAGACATCGAAATTTATATATGTTGTGGTTAATTTGAATAATATTTATCACTACAGTAATAGTTCTGTGACTTTTCCTACTTGTATAATCACTTCATCTGTATTGTGCACTATTTTATCTTTTGATGAAATAAGAATGATTAAGCTCTGTATATGTTTGTACTACCTACCTGTGTGTAAATGTTATTAGAGACTGTAAGAGACCTCACCATCACCAGTAGGATCTTAAGGACATGATTAAAAACTGATGAACTTCCTCTTTTGAACTTAAAAAGAAGCTTCTGGCTATTTGTTTTAAGGATAGATTGTACATCAGCCTTTTTATATGGTCATTCAGTGAAACTGTGCTGCTACTGGAGGCTTATACCACAACAGGTTTAGTTATGTTACAGTACAAGGACATATGTCATTTGTGCAAAAGACAGTCTCTCAGCTGACATGTAGCACCTTAAAGATATGTCTCGCTAAAATTCCTACAGAAAAGTGCAGATTATACTTGCATTGAAGAAAACAAATGATACAGGCATGTGCAAGGAAGAGTTAGAGAAAGATAAACTTGCCTTATACTCTCTACTGGGCCTCCTTCAGCCAAAATTGAGACAGCCCTCAGAAAAAACATTAAAGCTTTCTTTTCACCACTGAAAAAAATAAAAGATGTGCTTGGCTTGATAAGTGACAATTTGCAACTGCAGATATCAACTATATATAGCATCCTTCGTGATTGTGGACTCCAGTACATCAGAAGAACACAGTGCTGTACATCATAATGCTGCATGGAACACATTAATTGCATAAGTCTTGGGAATAAAGACAAGTAAGCAGTGAAAGAACACAGTGCAAATGAAGGAGATATGATTGAGAAAACGAAAATGTTCTGCTAGCAAGTGGCTTTTGGGGGAGCACTGTAAGGCTCCAAGACAATCTCAACAGTGAATGGGCTACCAGCTGTGTGAGGTATGGAACCCTGCATTAGCAGCTGTACACAAAGCATGTGCCCAACAATTAATGCTTTGCAGCTTTGAGAAAGAATAAATGCACTAAGTGTTGAATGGCAGTCCACCCCACATCATTGGGCTGATCCCCACTAAAGGACAAAGGGATTGAGATAGGTGACCATGACTTTGATACAACTCAATACTTTGATAGAATGTGATGTGAGTAACACTCATCAAAACTTACATTATTTCAATGCAGCCACCTGAACAGAAATCCAATGTAAACTTAAGGGGGGATGTAATGTATTTTGGTCCAAAAAAATTGATCTTTCAAAAATATTATTTTCTTGATCTACACAGTTTATTCTATGATGTGTGTGAATTTTATCATGATAGCAGCTTTAGTAATGCCTTTAAATTGTTAAACTAATTAACTCTGCACTGGGGGCCACTCCCACCTTTTCTGAAACTTGGGAAACTGCTTGCTTCAGTGGAATTTTTGTCAGTGTGAAGGCTATTTTCTTTTGATATCTTTGGCTTCAACAAGTTAGTAATTTAAGGAGATGGGACCTGGCTAAACTAAAAGAATCAGAGGTTGTAGGGTGTTTCAGAGAGAGCTTAAGGAATGATTGACAAGAACGGGGGAAAGAAATACAGTAGAAGAAGAATGGGTAGCTTTGAGAGATGAAATAGTGAAGGCAGCAGAAGATCAAGTAGGTAAAAAGATGAGGGCTAGTAGAAATCATTGGCTAACAGAAGAGATATTGAATTTAATTGATGAAAGGAGAAAATATAAAAATGCAGTAAATGAAGCAGGCAAAAAGGAATGCAAATGTCTCAAAAATGAGACTGACAGGAAGTGCAAAATGGCTAAGCAGGGATGGCTGGAGGACAAATGTAAGGATGTGGAGGTGTATATCAGTAGGGGTAAGATAGATACTGCCTACAGGAAAATTAAAGAGACCTTCGGCAAAAAGAGAATCACTTGTATGAAAATCAAGAGCTGAGATGGAAAACCAGTTCTAAGCACAGAAGGGAAAGCAGAAACGTGGAGGGAGTACAATGAAGGTCTATACAGGGGCGATGTACTGGGGGGCAATGTTGTGGAAATGGAAGAGTACGTAAATGAAGATGAAATGGGAGATATGACACTGTGTGGCAAGTTGGACAGAGCACTGAAAGATCTGAGTTGAAACAAGGCCCCGGCACTAGACAACATTCCGTTAGAACTACTGATAGCCATGGGAGAGCCAGTCCTGACAAAACTCTACCATCTGCTGGGGAAGATGTATGAGACAGGTGAAATATCCTCAGACTTCAAGAAGAATATAATAATTCCAGTCCCAAAGATAGCAGGTGTTGACAGATGTGAAAATTACCAAATTATCAGTTTCATCAGTCACAGTTGCAAAATTCTAACATGAATTCCTTACAGATGAATGGAAAAACTGGTAGGAGTCGGCCTTGGGGAAGATCAGTTTGGTTTCCATAGAAATGGTGGAACAGATGAGGCAATACTGACCCTACAACTTATCTTAGAAGATATATTAAGAAAAGGCAAACCTATGTTTCTAGCATTTGTAGACTTACAGAAAGCATTTGACAATGTTGACTGGAATATTCTCTTTCAAATTCTGAAGCTGGTAGGGGTCATATACAGGGAACTAAAGGCTGTTTGCAATTTGTACACAAACCAGATGGCAGTTATAAGAGTAGAGGGGCACGAAAGGAAAGCAGTGGCTGGGAAGGGAGCGAGACAGGGTTATAGCCTATCCCCAGTGTTATTCAATCTGTATATTGAGCAAGCAGTAAAGGAAACAAAAGAAAAATCTGGGGTGAGAATTAAAATCCATGGAGGAGAAATTAAAACTTTGGGGTTTCCCAATGACATTGTAATTCTGTTAAAGACAGCAAAGGACCTGGAAGAGCATTTGAATGGAATAGAGAGTGTATTGAAAGGAGGATGTAATATGAACATCAACAAAAGCAAAATGAGGATACTGGAATATAGTCAAATTAAATCAGGTGTTGCTGAGGGAATTAGATTAGGAATTGAGACACTTAAAGTAGTACATGATTTTTGCTTTCTTGGGAGCAAAGTAACTGATGATGGTTGAAGTAGGGAGGATATAAAGTGTAGACTGGCAATGGCAAGGAAAGTGTTTCTGAAGAAGAGAAATTTGTTAACATCGAGTATAGATTCAAGTGTCAGGAAGTCTTTTCTGAAAGTATTTGTATGGAGTGTAGCCACGTATGGAAGTGAAACATGGATGATAAATAGTTTAAACAAGAAGGGAATAAAGGCTCTCGAAATGTGGTGCTACAGAAGAATGCTGAAGATTAGATGGATACATCACGTAACTAATGTGCAGGTACTGAACGGAATTGGGAGAAGAGGAATTTGTGGCACAACTTGTCTAGAAGGAGGGATCAGTTGGTGGGACATGTTCTGAGGCATCAAGGGATCAACAGTTTAGTATTGGAGAGCAGTGTGGAGGGTAAAATTTGTAGAGGGAAGACCACAACAACATCATCTCTGGCTGGCATCTATATCTCTGGCTGACATCTATATCTTTGCCTGAAAACTTTCATGCATGTGGGTTATTTACGTTTTGACAATACAAACACATATTAGTATGTGGAAGGTTTAATTTCCAAAGCTTTACTTGGAAATCAAGATTTATACATAATGGCTGGTGGAAAAACTGTGTTTAGGGAATGGAGGTTTCATGGAAATTGATTTACCAACAAAAAAAAGAAAGCAGCTCGAAATGAAAAACATAAGCTCTCACCTTCAGCATCGAAACTTGGGACAGGAGAACTATACAGTTGCATGAATGATGTTGATATTGATTCCACTGGATTCAGACTTATTGATTTAGAGCTTCTCTGCCAGGCTATAAAGTTTTCATGTTCATCTGCTAGCCGTAAAAATACGGAATGCATGAGTGTTGTTGAAGAAAGAAGAGTGGTAATAGCTTGTGATTTTAAATTAATTTGTAACTCTTGTGGCTATGAATTTTCATAGCCAAAAAGTCTGACACTGATACCTATGAAAGCAATTTTAGGTTGTCATATGCTCTAAGATGCCTTGGACTGGTCAGGGAAAGAGGTAATTTATTTTGTGGTTTTCTGAACATGCCTCCATCTTGTTCAAGGTTTGAAAAAATAAATAAAGAAATGTTTGATGCTGTATGTGATACTGCCAAAGTTTCTATGAAGAAAGCAGTGGAGGAATAGATCCTGGGGTAGATATTCATGACTGAATCTGAATCTCCTATAAATGTTATTGAACTGTGTGTGTCTGTAGGTGGGACCTGGATGAAAAGGGGTCACACCTCTCTGTATGGAGTTGCATCTATTATTGGTATTGACTCAGATAAAGTTTTAGATGTAGAAATTATGTCTAAATATTGCCACCAGCGAGCAACAAGGAAAATGTCCAACAATGAAGACAATGCAGAAACGATGGCAAGAAAAGCATGCAGCAGTAGGATGCTCTAAAAATTATAGTGGCTCAAATGGGGGCATGGAGGCTACTGCAGTTGTGAGGATGTTCTCCAGATCTGAGGACCAGTATGGTGTTAGATATACTAATTACCTTGGTGATGGGGACTCTTCTTCATTCAAAGCTGTAACAGGTAAAAATCTGTAAAATAAAACAATAGAAAAGTTTGAATGTGTTGGCCATAGGATTGGTGGGAGGCTTCATTCCTTGTCCTTGGTGAAAAAGAAGAAAGGTGAAGTACTTGAGGCTGAAAAACCACTAGGAGGAAAAGGTAGGCTTACTCTGAAAGAAATTGATTCTCTTCAGCTATTTTATAGGAGAGCTATCAGGAAAAGCACACATAATTTAGAGGCAACGAGTCGTGCTGTGTGGGCATTTTTTTCCACAAACTATCCACTGACCAAACACAATGCTCAATCTGTGTCTGAAAGACGATTGATGTAAGTTCAACAACAGAAATGAGATGTATTCACATAAAAACTCATTACCAGGACATGTTATGAATGCAGTTAAGCCCACGGTCATTTATTGAGGAAGTATCTTCATGGGAAGGCACAAAATGCAAATCAAAGCCACAATAATTTCATTTGGAATAGATGCTCAAAAAGGATATTCTGCGGACTTGAAGTACTCAAAATAGGTGTCTATGTTGCAGTTTTATGTTACAATAACAGAAATGATCGCAGAATTGAAGTGCTGAAGAAAGTTGGTGTAGATCCTGGTGTGTTTAAAACAAAAACATTTTACACCATTGATGAGAGCAGGGTCAAGAAAGCTAACAAATCTGTGTTTTATCTCCAAATACAGGCCAGCCAGATTCGAAGAGGAGAGAAGAAAAACCTGGAGGATGAGGAGTATCAGAGGTAAGCTTATTACATGTAGAAGTATGAGAAGAAAATCTTTGAACCTCCTTTTCTCTGTTTTACATTTTCTCTTTTTTTATGTTATTAGAAGCCTTTTTCAAAAAGTATATGAGCTAATGGTATGAAATTTTCAGGAACTGTTTGCAGTGTGTTGCTGTCTCCCTGGAACTAAAAAGTATGAGATCCTGCAATTACTTTCTGATTTTTAGATGATTGTATGTAGAAAAAAAGTTAATTGTGGATGTACAAAGTTAGAAACTCTGTTAATGATACGATTTGTACCATAAATTAATAACTAGTTCAGTGGTCTTATAACCTTCTCAGGACACTACAATAAAATTTTCAGATTAATTGTATGAATAGAATTTGAGTTATGGCTTTTTATTAAAAATTCAAATTTCTGGCAAAATATTGATCCTGCATATTTTATTGTATTTCACCATTAAAGCACAGCTCTTTTGCTTTACACATGCAAATTTTAGATTTGTACATTAATAAATATGGCTGTAATGATTTTTTTAAATAAGTGTTTAAATTTTCCGTTACATCACCCTTTAAGGAAAAAAGGAAGAAAAATATTATCATTGCAGCTGTTTTTAATGTAAATGTGAGACGTCATGACTATAACTCAAAACTGTTTAGTGACTTAATGCAGAACCCTTGTTTTGAACTAAATTTTTGTGAATTCAGTAGAGAAAACACTAAAAAAAAAATGGTTCAAATGGCTCTGAGCACTATGGGACTTAACATCTATGGTCATCAGTCCCCTAGAACTTAGAACTACTTAAACCTAACTAACCTAAGGACAGCACACAACACCCAGCCATCACGAGGCAGAGAAAATCCCTGACCCCGCCGGGAATCGAACCCGGGAACCCGAGCGTGGGAAGCGAGAACGCTACCGCATGACCACGAGATGCGGGCGAGAAAACACTCATTCAACTAATTTCTGACATTCTACATTGTTTATTCAGCTGTAAGGAATAACTAAACCAAATGTTACGAAAGGTTTTATGAGAATAAACTTTTATGAAAGATAGATGCAGTAAAATGGCACATAGATAATAATGTATCAAGTACTGAGAACTTTGATAAATTTCTAAGCAGTTTTCTAGAGATGTTCAGTGAATCATTCATACGAAGGATCTGGCACCAAATAGCCAAAAGTAAACTAAACTGAATTATTACAAGATTAAAAATATCTAGTGCTACAAAACAAGATCTACATAAAGAGATGAAATACAATTAGAATCCTGACTTTATTAACTATGTGAAATGTTATAAAGTTGTACTTAAAAGTTTTGCCAAAACTGCCAAAAGAACGTCAAATGACAAGTTTATTTTATGACATAATGTCTAAGGCAGTATGGCCTGTTAAATATGAATTAGGTACAGCAATCAACCAACACAGAATTTCAAAAATTAAACAAAACAACAACACTATTTTCTATCCTGTTCAAATGTCTCAATGCTTTAATAAATTTTTCATGAATGTAGAAAAATATAATGTTGATGTGATTACTTATTAAAACAGTGTATATCTGGCCTGGACCAGGATAGTGACCCTGCTGTGGTCTTTAATAAAGTCTCTACTGAAGATGTAAAAACGCTATTTTGTCCTTCAAAAACAAAAACTCTGCAGGGTGGGATCAAGTACCTACTAAAGTAATTTAATTTGTCTATGATGCCCTCTATCTTTAATCATGATTTAGTCATTTGAGCAAGTCAACTTTCCTGAAGTACTTAAGTATGCAGAGGTTAAACCACTAAATAAAAAAGGGTCAAGGGAGCGTATGGAAAATTACCATCCTATCTCTATTCTGGTAGAAGCTGAACTCGGGGACGATCAGTTTGGATTCCATAGAAATGTTGGAACACGCAAGGCAATACTGACGTTAAGACTTATCTTAGATTAAGGAAAGGCAAACCTACGTTCCTAGCATTTGTAGACTTAGAGAAAGCTTTTGACCATGTTGACTGGAATACTCTCTTTCAAATTCTGAAGGTGCAGGGATAAAATACAGGGAGCAAAAGGCTATTTACAATTTGTACAGAAACCACATGGCATCTGTAAGAGTAGAGGAGCATGAAAGGGAAGCAATGGCTAGGAAGGGAGTGAGACAGGGTTGTAGCCTACCCCTGATGTTATTTAATCTGTACATTGAGCAAGCAATAAAGGAAACAAAAGAAAAATTTTGAGCAGAAATTAAAATCCATCGAGATGAAATTAAAACTTTGATGTTTGACAATCACATTGTAGTTCTGTCAGAGACAGCAAAGGACCTGGAAGAGCAGTTGAACGGAATGGATAGTGTCTTGAAAGGAGGATGTAAGATGAACATCAACAAAAGCAAAACGAGGATAATGGAATGTAGCCAAATTAAGTCAAGTGATGCTGAGGGAATTAGATTAGGAAATGAGACACTTAAAGTAGTAAAGGAGTTTTGCTATTTGGGGAGCAAAATAACTGATGATGGTCAAAGTAGAGAGGATATAAAATGTAGACTGGCGATGGTAAGGAAAGTGTTTCTGAAGAAGATAAATTTGTTATCATCAAGTATAGATTTAAGTGTCAGGAAGTCTTTTCTGAAAGTATTTTTTGACAAGAAGAGAACAGAAGCTATTGATATGTGGTCTTACAGGAGAATGCTGAAGATTAGATGTGTAGATCATGTAAGTAATGAACAGGTACTGAACAGAATTGGGGAGAAGAGGAATTTGTGGCACAACCTGACAAAAAGAAGGGACCAATTGGTAGGACATGTTCTGAGGCATCAAGGGATCACCAATTTAGTATTGGAAGGAAACATGGAGGGGAAAAATAGTAGAGGTAGACTAAGAGATGAATATGCTAAGCAGATTCAGAAGGATGTAGGTTGCAGTGGTTACTCAGAGATGAAGAAGTTTGCACAGAATAGAGTAGCATGGAGAGCTGCATCAAACCTGTCTCTGGGTTGTAGACCACACCAACAACAACATCTCTATCCTCTCAGGGTTATCCACAGCATTTGAAAAACTAGCTACAGTCCAGATATACATTTTATCACAAAACATAATGTTATTCCCAAAAACCAAGGTGTGTTGGTTTGAAAAAGGAAAAAACACCATGAATGCAATCACTGAATTCATTGAAAAAATCAGCTCATCATTAGACAAAAGCAATCAATTGGCAGTTATCTTCTGTGACCTTACAAAGACATTCGATTCAGTGAATCACTCCCTGCTGCTTCATAAATTATGCAGGTATGGGATCAGATAAAATGCTCTGTAGTGACTTAAGCCTTATGTGACAAACAGGAAGCAAAGGGCAATCATAAAATCTAATACCATAAATTATGCATCTCAGTGAGATACAATTGTACAAGGAGCCCTAAAGGCTTATTTCTCCTTTACATAAATAGTTTACCTCTCCATAACAGTTCCCAACCAGTCATGTTTACAGATGGTACTTCAGTACTTATTGAAAGAGAAAATGTGAGGGAAATTCTGGATGCTGTCTTAAACTTAAATTTTCAAGGATACTTTTTCCTCAGTATAAAACCAAACAATCAAAAATCAAAACTAAATTAAATAGCCTTGCTTTTACAATGGACCTGCTATCTGGTGTAGCAGACATAAACAGCAGGAAGCTCAAGTACCACAGTTACCTTGAATTCGTACTTAGATATGGTAATTTTTTTTTTTTTTTTTTTTTTTTTGGGGGGGGGGGGGGGGGGGGGGGGGCAGAATTCAAGTCACATGTCACAAATCCTACTACTTCAGAAAAGAATTGTTAGAAAAATGTTTGCTGCCTCTCCAAGAATGTCCTACTGCCCAGTCTTCAAGAACCTTTGCCTGCATTGTGCATATCTGAGATTATTGTCCTTGTACACACAAATCCTGAGGTAACACAAGAAAACTGTTTCAAACATGTGTACAACACTAGACACAAAGAAAATGTCCTGTTTCCAACAGATCACTTAAGACCCTACCAACAAACACCCAACTACATGGGAATTAAAGTCTACAGCAAACTCTAGGGTAGGGATATACTGAACGTGGGTCTATAGGTTGAAAAATGCTACTATTCAGTTGGAGAATTTGTGAACAATGAGATGATCATTTGAACAGTGTGAGTAATTAGCATCATAGTGTAATGTATAATATTGTATGTATAAAAAATGACTGAAAATTTAGACACTAAGTATTGTACATCATGGTAAAAACAATTTATTAATTTGTTCAACATAAACCTGTGCTGATAAAATTACTCTTAAAAAATTGTGTGTGTATGTAGCTATACACATCCCATAAGCCAAAAATTAACATGTTTCCTGTACAATACAATCAGATAATCTGTAAAATGTATGTTATGAAATGAAAACAAATACAATAAAATACAAGATTTTTCTGTAGACATAATGTTTATTTCAATACATGAAAGTTCTCTGATGTAGTGGCTGGATTTCAAAACTTTTCCTTCACTAATTCGTCAGCAACTGTTCCTAATAAGAATTAAAATTGTTATAACTGACTTGGAATCAGTGACGTTTTTCTCCACCTTGTGCTAAGACAATATTTTGTTGAATTTTCTTCTTCCCTATATCATCTTGCACAGTTTTCCACATGGACTTATTTTCATTGGATGAGCCATGAAAAATTTGTTGTTTTCTTTTATTTGACCCACTTTTATGACACATCTCAGAACTATTTTTTAAAATAACTTAGAAATGCCAGGTCGCTGTTTATTTTAGAGAAAAAAGTTCTTGTTTACTTTTACACATGGAGATTACTTTCAATTTTGGACAAGCTACATGAAAGTTATACTTGAAAATGGTAAACAACTCTCCATCTTTTTGTTGGTAATAGAGATATCATATACTTTTGACAAAGATTGTTCACTAATTAGGGATAGGAAATGTTCGATATTTTTCTGACTCTAACCCCTTCTGTCGGTAACAGTTTGCACACTGGTTGAAAAAAGAAAGAAAGACTACATTGTTATCAGGTCATCTGTATACACATAAAACAATAATTTTTTCTGCCACTCAAGAGTTGTGGCACTTCAAAATCTCCTTCACAACACAATTTATGTGCATGAATTTTGTTGTACATAGATATAGATCCCTTCATATTTTTATTTTGTTCTACAGAAACAGTTTACAAGGTTCAAATATATTATTTTCAAGTGTTGGCAATAATCAATCTGAAATCAATGTTCACAAAAAACATAAAAGTGAAGCATCCCTCCATTCACTGCTAAAAAAGTGTTTATTCCATCATCTATGTTTGTTAATAACTCTGCATTCTCGTGTGCAATCTTTAGGGTATGTTTGCAGATTAGTGCTGCATCATATTTTTTGTGGTACAGTTTTTGACTGTAAAAATTTTTCTCACTCATTTTGCAATGTACAGAATCTTTCTTAATGACCCATTTGTCACTGGCATGCTTTCTGCACTGTAGTAACACCTATTATGCACCTTATTATTAAAAATGTGCTAGACAGGCCCTGCATCCTGTTATGATGTGACACATTCCTCATGTTTATGTTTCATCGTCTTCCATTCCTTGACAACTGCAGTGAGTTGGTATGTTTGTCTGCTAATTTGCATTGTATTCCAGATCTGCTGATAAGTTGTACTTGATCACTATATGACCCGTGAGCTCATCTTCATGGGGGCCATATGTACCATTATACAGCCTTATTTGCAATTCTGTTCGGTGCTGCAATAGGACAGACAAATAATGAATTCATTGCATTAGAATAATGATATGTTTAATTGTAAAACATGTTGGATAATATTAGTGCCTCACATGTGTTGGCAGATTTGTATTATACTAGTGACCCATCCCAGATCTGCACAGGTAACATTAAGTATTCTATGGTTGGACAACTTTTCTAGGATAACAGTAACAATTTATATCCACAGTGTTTCTGCCTCTTCACTTCTGAGTAGCACTTGCAACCAATGTTGCACTTATTTGCTGGATGTATTCCAATCTATGTTTTCCTCTACAGATTTTATCCTCTACAGCTCCCTCTAGTAGCACGGAAGTCATTCCCTTATGTCTTAATGGACATCTTACCATCCTGTCCCTTCTTTTTATCAGTGTTTCCCATAGATTCCTTTCCTCACTGATTCTCCAGAGAACAAATGCTTAAACTCTCTTCTTTTCTGGTTTTCCCATGGTCCATGTTTCACTGCCATAGGAACCTGTGCTCCAAACATACATTCCAAGAAATTTCTTCCTAAAATTAAGGTCTACGCTTGATACTAATAGACTTTGCTTTGCTAGGAATGCCCTTTTTGCCAGTGCTAGTCAGCTTTTTATGTCCTCCTCGCTCCATCCATCATGGATATGTACAGATGTGTTAAATTTCACGATTTCTGGTAGTTTGGTAAGCAAGAGGTCTAATACATGTCTTTTCAAAAGAAATACTGCTGACACTGAGGTTATCAGGTGCACCTATAAAACGCACATGCATAACATAATTCATCTAAAAACAGTAGATGAAGGTAAGTGGAAGATATAAATCTGTACTAGTTTCTATAACAATGAGGAATATATCATACTAACTCTGATAATGGTCTTCCACTATGTGTGCTGTGTTTACTATGCTGTTTCACTAAAGAATGTTTCTACTGCTGATTTCATATTTTGATTGTTTCAGTACAACCAGGTATACACCAGCCTATTGGAGTGAACCTACAGGAACAAAAAGAAAAAAATAAGAATAGTGATGGTGCAAGTGTAAGGCTGTGGACAGAATGCACAGATAGAGAGATAGAGATAGAGAGAGAGAGAGATCACAGTTGCAACTAGATGTGTGATATGATTAGAACATTAGGTGTTCATCGTATACTTGTTTAAGATGCACAAACTTGTTTATATATGCAGTTATTTCCATTTTGGATGGCAGTGGAATCCTTCATAATGTGTAAAAGTAGCCACAACTGAGAAATAAAATTCCAGCACCATAAGTATAGTCTTTTGGCATTAAGACTTGTTTTTTACTATGAAATGGTTGTTTAACTATTCAGCTCTTAAAGTAACTTATACTTTTTAAATCAAATGCAAAATTCAGCAATGTCACCTGTGAATTAGATTCTTTAAAGGATCTTGGTAGCCAAAGATGATCATGTAATTATACTTGGATTTGCAGTAAATGCTTTGAACTGCAGTCATAATAATACAATGGTGGATGCCATTATGCACACTGCAAGGAATGTTCCTCTTACTAGTGTGGAGATTATGTCACTCTTTGAGCAAAGCAGCAACACTTGGATGACCCATAGCATATATAGCATAATGCAAAGCTTTGTTAGCAACTCATGAGAAGAGAGTGTTTGCACATGGGTATGATGGTTGCATTGACCCTCAATTAGAGGCAATATATGCTGTGGGATCTGCATCAGAGTGCTTCTGGTAAGAGGCTACTATCACATGTAATTGCCATGATAATAATAATAATAATAATAATAATAATAATAATAATAATAATCATTATCATCACAATCATCATTCAGTGTGAGCAAAACAAAACAATATCCATCTATTCCCCGCAGTTTCCAGTGTTTGAACAGAGTTTTTTCCAGGATAAATTCTTCCAAAAGACAGAGCTGCAGAGTAAATACAGTTACGATGAAAACAGACACCAGGAAAGCACAACTCCATCATTCTGAATGACCATTCGCTTAGTGTCTTTCATCAAAACATAAGGCTTGTCATAAAGAAAAATCAATACAGTTGCGATATCAGCAGAACTGTTATGTTTATCTGAATGCCACATGGAAATCATGGGCTCTACAGATGACTGAATATTGTATCAAATAGATATTTAAATGTTGTGCAACAATAGTGGATCTTCAAACACTTAGATTAGTTATAGTGACAAATTACAGCCCTACAGCAGTAAATGTCGTAAGTTCCAACAAACAGTAGGTGATATAGTTAATAATATTGTGAAGGTGTAACAGAAGACTCATTATTTGTGGTGACATTTGTAACGATTTTCTGTATGATAGTACTAATCCAGAATATATTGATGACCTTGTCCACCTTTTAATTATGTCTGACAGTAAAATTTCCATCAATGATTGAATGTCATAGTACAACATTTACTGGCAACTTGTTATTACACTTGGACACCTTCAGTTATTTACAAGTAAAAGCAATAAAATGACCATGGCAGTGAAATTTTGACAATAAAACACGTAAAGGAATTAGATTCAAATCATGACAAAATAGTTTGTAACAGAAACAAAACTAGTGAGGTGGTCCTGGGATTTAGATAAAACTTACAGGAAGAACTGTGTGAAGAGATTTCCAAAGAGACAGTATTGATGAAAAGTTGGCCTCTTTCTTAAACATTGTTCTTCAGCACTTTGAATCTTGTTTCTCTACAACAAACAAGAATAGCTATTAATGGCTGAAATCATGACATATTGCAATCAATGGCCACTCGTTTAAATGACTACTTCCCACTTTGGCATCCAACATGATGCCTATAAATAAACAAGCAAATTCGTAGACATTAGATTTACTCTGTATACACTCTTTACTCTAACAATAGACATTACTTTCAACAACAGAACACCAAAGGAGGCTTCAGGAAGCATTGTATTACTAAATGACTTCTCTAACCACAGTCCAATGTCACTCCTCCAGCCTTTAAGGAAAAACATGACAAAATGGCCCATAATAATATTTTGAAATGTAAATTGCTAGCTGTCTTTCATTTTAGTTTTCATAATGATTAGCTAAAGAGAAAGCCATTTGTCAACTCTCATACAAAAATTTGAAAGAGCTAGACAACAGCAGAATACTAGGCTAGATATAGTGTTACATGAACCATGAACCTTGCCATTGGTGGGGAGGCTTGCGTGCCTCAGTGATACAGATAGCTGTACCTTAGGTGCAACCACAATGGAGGGGTATTTGTTGAGAGGCCAGACAAATGTGTGGTTCCTGATAAGGGGCAGCAGCCTTTTCAGTAGTTGCAGGGGCAAGTCTGGATGATTGACTGATCTGGCCTTATAACACTAACCAAAACAGCCTTGCTGTGCTGGTACTGCGAACAGCTGAAAGCAAGGGGAAACTACAGCTGTAACTTTTCCCGACGGAATGCAGCTTTACTGTATGGTTAAATGATGATGGCGTTCTCTTGGGTAAAATATTCCGGAGGTAAAATAGTCCCCCCATTCGGATCTCCGGGTGGGGACTACTCAAGAGGACGTTGTTATGAGGAGAAAGAAAACTGGCGTTCTATTGATCGGAGTGTGGAATGTCAGATCCCTTAATCGGGCAGGTAGGACAGAAAATTTAAAAAGGGAAATGGATAGGTTAAAGTTAGATATAGTAGGAATAAGTGAAGTTCATTGGCCGGAGGAACAACACTTCTGGTCAGGTGAATACAGGGTTATAAATACAAAATCAAATAGAGGTAATGCAGGAGTAGGTTTAATAATGAATAAAAAAAATAGGCGTGCGGGTAAGCTACTACAAACAGCATAGTGAACGCATTATTGTGGCCAAGATAGACACGAAGCCCACGTCTACTACAGTAGTACAAGTTTATATGCCAACTAGCTCAGCAGATGACAAAGAGATTGATGAAATGTATGATAAGATAAAAGAAATTATTCAGATAGTGAAGGGAGATGAAAATTCAATAGTCATGGGTGACTGGAACTCGAGAGTACGAAAAGGAAGAGAAGGGAATGTAGTAGGTGAATATGGAATGGGAGGAAGGAATGAAAGAGGAAGCCGTCTGGTAGAATTTTGCACAGAGCATAACTTAATCATAACTAACACTTGGTTCAAGAATCATAAAAGATGCTTGTATACATGGAAGAATCCTGGAGATACTAAAAGGTATCAGATAGATTATATAATGGTAAGACAGAGATTTAGGGACCAGGTTTTAAATTGTAAGACATTTCCAGGGGCAGATGTGGACTCTGACCACAAACTATTGGTTATGAACTGCAGATTAAAATTGAAGAAACTGCAAAAAGGTGGGAATTTAAGGAGATGGGACCTGGATAAACTGACTAAACCAGAGGTTGTAGAGAGTTTCAGAGAGAGCATAAGGGAACAACTGACAGCAGCAGGGGAAAGAAGTACAGTAGAAGAAGAATGGGTAGCTCTGAGGGATGAAGTAGTGAAGGCAGCAGAGGACCAAGTAGATAAAAAGACGAAGGCTAGTAGAAATCCTTGGGTAACAGAAGAGATATTGAATTTACTTGATGAAAGGAGAAAATATAAAAATGCATTACATGAAGCGGCCAAAAAGGAATACAAACGTCTCAAAAATGAGATCAACAGGAAGTGCAAAATGGCTACGCAGGGATGGCTAGAGGACAAATGTAAGGATGTACAGGCGCATATCACTAGAGGTAAGGTAGGTACTGCCTACAGGAAAATTAAAGAGACCTTTGGAGAAAAGAGAACAACTTGCATGAATATCAAGAGCTCAGATGGAAACCCAGTTCTAAGCAAAGAAGGGAAAGCAGAAATGTGGAAGGGGTATATAGAGGGTCTATACAAGGGTGATGTACTTGAGGACAATATTATAGAAATGGAAGAGAATGTAGGTGAAGATGAAATAGGAGATATGATACTGGGTGAAGAGTTTGAGAGAACACTGAAAGACCTAAGTCGAAACAAGGCCCCGGGAGTAGACAACATTCCATTAGAACTACTGACAGCCTTGAGAGAGCCTGGCCTAACAAAACTCTACTATCTGGTAAGCAAGATGTATGAGACAGGTGAAATACCCTCAGACTACAAGAAGAATATAATAATTCCAGTCCCAAAGAAAGCAGGTGTTGACAGATGTGAAAATTGCAGAACTATCAGTTTAATAAGCTACAGCTGCAAAATACTAACATGAATTCTTTACAGACTAATGGAAGTACTGGTAGAAGCTGACCTCGGGGGAAGATCAGTTTGGATTCCATAGAAATGTTGGAACACGTGAGGCAATACTGACCCTACGACTTATCTTAGAAAATAGATTAAGGAAAGGCAAACCTACATTTCTCGCATTTGTAGACTTAGAGAAAGCTTTTGACTATGCTGACTGGAATACTCTCTCTCAAATTCTGAAGGTGACGGGGGTAAAATACAGGGAGCGAAAGGCTATTTACAATTTGTACAGAAAGCAGATGGGAGTTATAAGAGTCGAGGGGCATGAAAGGGAAGCAGTGGTTGGGAAGGGAGTGAGACAGGGTTGTAGCCTGCCCCCGATGTTGTCAATCTGTATATTGAGCAAGCAGTATAGGAAACAAAAGAAAAATTCAGAGTAGGTATTAAAATCCATGGAGAAGAAATAAAAACTTTGAGGTTCGCCGATGACATTGTAATTCTGCCAGAGACAGCAAAGGACCTGGAAGAGCAGCTGAATGGAATGGACAGTGTCTTAAAAGGAGGATATAAGATGAACATCAATGAAAGCAAAACGAGGATAATGGACTGTACTCGAATTAAATCGGGTGATGCTGCGGGAATTAGATTAGGAAATGAGGCACTTAAAGTAGTAAAGGAGTTTTTTGGGGAGCAAAATAACTGATGATGGTCGAAGTAGAGAGGATATAAAATGAAGACTGGCAATGGCAAGGAAAGCGTTTCTGAAGAAGAGAAATTTGTTAACATTGAGTATACATTAAGTGTCAGGAAGTCGTTTCTGAAAGTATTTGTATGGAGTGTAGCCATGTATGGAAGTAAAACGTGGACGATCGATAGTTTAGACAAGAAGAGAATAGAAGCTTTTGAAATGTGGTGCTACAGAAGAATGCTGAAGATTAGATGGGTAGATCACATAACTAATGAGGCGGTACTGAATAGAATTGGAGAGAAGAGAAATTTGTGGTGCATCTTGACTAGAAGAAGGGATCGGTTGGTAGGACATACTCTGAGGCATTAAGGGATCACCAGTTTAGTATTGGAGGGGAGCGTGGAGAGTAAAAATCGTAGAAGGAGACCAAGAGATGAATATACTAAACAGATTCAGAAGGATGTGGGTTGCAGTAAGTATTGGGAGATAAAGAAGCTTGCACAGGTTAGAGTAGCATAGAAAGCTGCATCAAACCAGTCTCTGGACTGGAGACCACAACAACAACATAGTGTTACATTGATCAGCCTTTGATTGTCTTAACATTCTACTTGAGTGAGAAAAGTCTGATGGTATCAAGGGCATAACAGTAAGCAGAAGGTCTGTAACTGCAATTACATAAACAAAACCAGACTCAGAAGGGAGGCACAAAAGTTTCTTTATAATCTCCACTCTTGCTCCTAACACACAAAAGTAATCTTCCAGTGATATTAATTGACTGCTCAAAAAATAATAGTTATAAAATCTGTACAAGCCTATAATTGGTTCACAGCAAACAGATTAAATGTTACTCTTAGATGTGTAGTATCTGTTCTTTCAGGCATCATTTCATGATATCATTAGTGTGAATGTACCCCTGACCTCTTGTTGGAGCCACACTAAATACTGTGAGCAACAAGGGTGGTGGAAAAGGTGGTGCTATGGAAGCAATGTGTCACAGGTTGGAAATATGGGTTCAACAGGAAATGCGCTCAAATAGCCAAAGCAGTTAAGGTGATTGCTTGCATAAAGTGGGAAATGCAGGTTCGAGTCCTGTTCCAGAACTAACTTGCAGTTGTCACCACCGAATTATTTCACTGCCCTCAGGTGGCCGATGTTGGTATTTCTCTTTCATTAATGACCATTCAGTAAATGTAGCATTATGTGCAAATGTCCCTAAAAGTTGAAATGCAATCAGTGGATAGATAGCCTAATCACAAAAGTCACTTCAACATATTTTGCATTTAAAAGTCTCACCCACTGAACGCCAAAGTTACCAGGGAGTAAGATGTCAGTGTACAATGTTATGAACCTACCTGTTGTGCGATGTCACTGATGTTCAAGAAACATGTAGTGTCTTTTCTTTAACTGTTGAGTGCCACCCTCTACCCCCCCCCCCCCACCCCCCACCCCCCCACAACCCTCCCAATACTCTAGTTTTTTACTACTATGTAATTTGAAGAATGCTTTGATTGAAGCCTAAGTATGTCCATTTGATGAGTTACACTATGCAGTCACTTGAAAATGGCTACACAGATAAATCTGTACAATAGTATATGCAAAATAAACAACTACTGAGGCAGAGTGCTACTGTTCAGAAAATTATAGAATTGTCATTTGTGAGAATGTAGCTTGAGTATTCAATTGAATAGGAGATTTACACATGCATTATTATGAATACTTCCAACCCATCAACCATGGACCTTGCCGTTGGTGGGGAGGCTTGCGTGCCTCAGCGATACAGATGGCCGTACCTTAGGTGCAACCACAATGGAGGGGTATCTGTTGAGAGGCCAGACAAACGTGTGGTTCCTGAAGAGGGGCAGCAGCCTTTTCAGTAGTTGCAGGGGCAACTGTCTGGATGATTGACTGATCTGGCCTTGTAACAATAACCAAAACAGCCTTGCTGTGCTGGTACTGCGAACAGCTGAAAGCAAGGGGAAACTACATCCGTAATTTTTCCCGAGGGCATGCAGCTTTACTGTATGGTTAAATGATGATGGCGGTCTCTTGGGTAAAATGTTCCGGAGGTAAAATAGTCCCCCATTTGGATCTCCGGGCGGGGACTACTCAAGAGGACGTTGTCATCAGGAGAAAGAAAACTGGCATTCTACGGATCGGAGCGTGGAATGTCAGATCCCTTAATAGAACAGGTAGGTTAGAAAATTTAAAAAGGGAAATGGATAGGTTTTAGTTAGATTTAGTGGGAATTAGTGAAGTTCGGTGGCAGGAGGAACAAGACTTTTGGTCAGGTGAATACAGGGTTATAAATACAAAATCAAATAGAGGTAATGCAGGAGTAGGTTTAATAATGAATAAAAAAATTGGCATGCGAGTAAGCTACTACAAACAGCATAGTGAACGCATTATTGTGGCCAAGATAGACACGAAGCCCATGCCTACTACAGTAGTACAAGTTTATATGCCAACTAGCTCAGCAGATGACAAAGAGATTGGTGAAATGTATGATGAGATAAAAGAAATTATTCAGATAGTGAAGGGAGATGAAAATTCAATAGTCATGGGTGACTGGAACTCGATAGTACGAAAAGGAAGAGAAGGGAATGTAGTAGGTGAATATGGAATGGGAGGAAGGAATGAAAGAGGAAGCCGTCTGGTAGAATTTTGCACAGAGCATAACTTAATCATAACTAACACTTGGTTCAAGAATCATAAAAGATGCTTGTATACATGGAAGAATCCTGGAGATACTAAAAGGTATCAGATAGATTATATAATGGTAAGACAGAGATTTAGGAACCAGGTTTTAAATTGTAAGACATTTCCAGGGGCAGATGTGGACTCTGACCACAAACTATTGGTTATGAACTGCAGATTAAAATTGAAGAAACTGCAAAAAGGTGGGAATTTAAGGAGATGGGACCTGGATAAACTGACTAAACCAGAGGTTGTAGAGAGTTTCAGGGAGAGCATAAGGGAACAATTGACAGCAGCAGGGGAAAGAAGTACAGTAGAAGAAGAATGGGTAGCTCTGAGGGATGAAGTAGTGAAGGCAGCAGAGGACCAAGTAGGTAAAAAGATGAGGGCTACCGGTAGTAGAAATCCTTGGGTAACAGAAGAAATATTGAATTTAATTGATGAAGGGAGAAAATATAAAAATGCATTACATGAAGCGGCCAAAAAGGAATACAAACGTCTCAAAAATGAGATCAACAGGAAGTGCAAAATGGCTACGCAGGGATGGCTAGAGGACAAATGTAAGGATGTACAGGCGCATATCACTAGAGGTAAGGTAGGTACTGCCTACAGGAAAATTAAAGAGACCTTTGGAGAAAAGAGAACAACTTGCATGAATATCAAGAGCTCAGATGGAAACCCAGTTCTAAGCAAAGAAGGGAAAGCAGAAATGTGGAAGGGGTATATAGAGGGTCTATACAAGGGTGATGTACTTGAGGACAATATTATAGAAATGGAAGAGAATGTAGGTGAAGATGAAATAGGAGATATGATACTGCGTGAGGAGTTTGAGAGAACACTGAAAGACCTAAGTCGAAACAAGGCCCCGGGAGTAGACAACATTCCATTAGAACTACTGACAGCCTTGGGAGAGCCTGGCCTAACAAAACTCTACTATCTGGTAAGCAAGGTGTATGAGACAGGTGAAATACCCTCAGACTACAAGAAGAATATAATAATTCCAGTCCCAAAGAAAGCAGGTGTTGTCAGATGTGAAAATTGCAGAACTATCAGTTTAATAAGCTACAGCTGCAAAATACTAACATGAATTCTTTACAGACTAATGGAAGTACTGGTAGAAGCTGACCTCGGGGGAAGATCAGTTTGGATTCCATAGAAATGTTGGAACACGTGAGGCAATACTGACCCTACGACTTATCTTAGAAAATAGATTAAGGAAAGGCAAACCTACATTTCTCGCATTTGTAGACTTAGAGAAAGCTTTTGACTATGCTGACTGGAATACTCTCTCTCAAATTCTGAAGGTGACGGGGGTAAAATACAGGGAGCGAAAGGCTATTTACAATTTGTACAGAAAGCAGATGGGAGTTATAAGAGTCGAGGGGCATGAAAGGGAAGCAGTGGTTGGGAAGGGAGTGAGACAGGGTTGTAGCCTGCCCCCGATGTTGTCAATCTGTATATTGAGCAAGCAGTATAGGAAACAAAAGAAAAATTCAGAGTAGGTATTAAAATCCATGGAGAAGAAATAAAAACTTTGAGGTTCGCCGATGACATTGTAATTCTGCCAGAGACAGCAAAGGACCTGGAAGAGCAGCTGAATGGAATGGACAGTGTCTTAAAAGGAGGATATAAGATGAACATCAATGAAAGCAAAACGAGGATAATGGACTGTACTCGAATTAAATCGGGTGATGCTGCGGGAATTAGATTAGGAAATGAGGCACTTAAAGTAGTAAAGGAGTTTTTTGGGGAGCAAAATAACTGATGATGGTCGAAGTAGAGAGGATATAAAATGAAGACTGGCAATGGCAAGGAAAGCGTTTCTGAAGAAGAGAAATTTGTTAACATTGAGTATACATTAAGTGTCAGGAAGTCGTTTCTGAAAGTATTTGTATGGAGTGTAGCCATGTATGGAAGTAAAACGTGGACGATCGATAGTTTAGACAAGAAGAGAATAGAAGCTTTTGAAATGTGGTGCTACAGAAGAATGCTGAAGATTAGATGGGTAGATCACATAACTAATGAGGCGGTACTGAATAGAATTGGAGAGAAGAGAAATTTGTGGTGCATCTTGACTAGAAGAAGGGATCGGTTGGTAGGACATACTCTGAGGCATTAAGGGATCACCAGTTTAGTATTGGAGGGGAGCGTGGAGAGTAAAAATCGTAGAAGGAGACCAAGAGATGAATATACTAAACAGATTCAGAAGGATGTGGGTTGCAGTAAGTATTGGGAGATAAAGAAGCTTGCACAGGTTAGAGTAGCATAGAAAGCTGCATCAAACCAGTCTCTGGACTGGAGACCACAACAACAACATAGTGTTACATTGATCAGCCTTTGATTGTCTTAACATTCTACTTGAGTGAGAAAAGTCTGATGGTATCAAGGGCATAACAGTAAGCAGAAGGTCTGTAACTGCAATTACATAAACAAAACCAGACTCAGAAGGGAGGCACAAAAGTTTCTTTATAATCTCCACTCTTGCTCCTAACACACAAAAGTAATCTTCCAGTGATATTAATTGACTGCTCAAAAAATAATAGTTATAAAATCTGTACAAGCCTATAATTGGTTCACAGCAAACAGATTAAATGTTACTCTTAGATGTGTAGTATCTGTTCTTTCAGGCATCATTTCATGATATCATTAGTGTGAATGTACCCCTGACCTCTTGTTGGAGCCACACTAAATACTGTGAGCAACAAGGGTGGTGGAAAAGGTGGTGCTATGGAAGCAATGTGTCACAGGTTGGAAATATGGGTTCAACAGGAAATGCGCTCAAATAGCCAAAGCAGTTAAGGTGATTGCTTGCATAAAGTGGGAAATGCAGGTTCGAGTCCTGTTCCAGAACTAACTTGCAGTTGTCACCACCGAATTATTTCACTGCCCTCAGGTGGCCGATGTTGGTATTTCTCTTTCATTAATGACCATTCAGTAAATGTAGCATTATGTGCAAATGTCCCTAAAAGTTGAAATGCAATCAGTGGATAGATAGCCTAATCACAAAAGTCACTTCAACATATTTTGCATTTAAAAGTCTCACCCACTGAACGCCAAAGTTACCAGGGAGTAAGATGTCAGTGTACAATGTTATGAACCTACCTGTTGTGCGATGTCACTGATGTTCAAGAAACATGTAGTGTCTTTTCTTTAACTGTTGAGTGCCACCCTCTACCCCCCCCCCCCCCCCCACCCCCCCACCCCCCCACAACCCTCCCAATACTCTAGTTTTTTACTACTATGTAATTTGAAGAATGCTTTGATTGAAGCCTAAGTATGTCCATTTGATGAGTTACACTATGCAGTCACTTGAAAATGGCTACACAGATAAATCTGTACAATAGTATATGCAAAATAAACAACTACTGAGGCAGAGTGCTACTGTTCAGAAAATTATAGAATTGTCATTTGTGAGAATGTAGCTTGAGTATTCAATTGAATAGGAGATTTACACATGCATTATTATGAATACTTCCAACCCATCAACCATGGACCTTGCCGTTGGTGGGGAGGCTTGCGTGCCTCAGCGATACAGATGGCCGTACCTTAGGTGCAACCACAATGGAGGGGTATCTGTTGAGAGGCCAGACAAACGTGTGGTTCCTGAAGAGGGGCAGCAGCCTTTTCAGTAGTTGCAGGGGCAACAGTCTGGATGATTGACTGATCTGGCCTTGTAACAATAACCAAAACAGCCTTGCTGTGCTGGTACTGCGAACAGCTGAAAGCAAGGGGAAACTACATCCGTAATTTTTCCCGAGGGCATGCAGCTTTACTGTATGGTTAAATGATGATGGCGGTCTCTTGGGTAAAATGTTCCGGAGGTAAAATAGTCCCCCATTTGGATCTCCGGGCGGGGACTACTCAAGAGGACGTTGTCATCAGGAGAAAGAAAACTGGCATTCTACGGATCGGAGCGTGGAATGTCAGATCCCTTAATAGAACAGGTAGGTTAGAAAATTTAAAAAGGGAAATGGATAGGTTTTAGTTAGATTTAGTGGGAATTAGTGAAGTTCGGTGGCAGGAGGAACAAGACTTTTGGTCAGGTGAATACAGGGTTATAAATACAAAATCAAATAGAGGTAATGCAGGAGTAGGTTTAATAATGAATAAAAAAATTGGCATGCGAGTAAGCTACTACAAACAGCATAGTGAACGCATTATTGTGGCCAAGATAGACACGAAGCCCATGCCTACTACAGTAGTACAAGTTTATATGCCAACTAGCTCAGCAGATGACAAAGAGATTGGTGAAATGTATGATGAGATAAAAGAAATTATTCAGATAGTGAAGGGAGATGAAAATTCAATAGTCATGGGTGACTGGAACTCGATAGTACGAAAAGGAAGAGAAGGGAATGTAGTAGGTGAATATGGAATGGGAGGAAGGAATGAAAGAGGAAGCCGTCTGGTAGAATTTTGCACAGAGCATAACTTAATCATAACTAACACTTGGTTCAAGAATCATAAAAGATGCTTGTATACATGGAAGAATCCTGGAGATACTAAAAGGTATCAGATAGATTATATAATGGTAAGACAGAGATTTAGGAACCAGGTTTTAAATTGTAAGACATTTCCAGGGGCAGATGTGGACTCTGACCACAAACTATTGGTTATGAACTGCAGATTAAAATTGAAGAAACTGCAAAAAGGTGGGAATTTAAGGAGATGGGACCTGGATAAACTGACTAAACCAGAGGTTGTAGAGAGTTTCAGGGAGAGCATAACGGAACAATTGACAGCAGCAGGGGAAAGAAGTACAGTAGAAGAAGAATGGGTAGCTCTGAGGGATGAAGTAGTGAAGGCAGCAGAGGACCAAGTAGGTAAAAAGATGAGGGCTACCGGTAGTAGAAATCCTTGGGTAACAGAAGAAATATTGAATTTAATTGATGAAGGGAGAAAATATAATAGTGCAGTAAATGAAGCAGGCAAAAAGGAATACAAACGTCTCAAAAATGAGATTGATAGGAAGTGCAAAATGGCTAAGCAGGGATGGCTAGAGGACAAATGTAAGGATGTAGAGGCTTATCTCACTAGGGGTAAGATCGATACTGCCTACAGGAAAATTAAAGAGACCTTTGGAGAAAAGAGAGCCACTTGTATGAATATCAAGAGCTCAGATGGAAACCCAGTTCTAAGCAAAGAAGGGAAAGCAGAAAGATGGAAGGAGTATATAGAGGGTCTGTACAAGGGTGATGTACTTGAGGACAATTTTATAGAAATGGAAGAGAATGTAGATGAAGATGAAATGGGAGATACGATACTGCGTGAAGAGCGTGACAGAGCACTGAAAGACCTGAGCCGAAACAAGGCCCCCGGGGTAGACAACATTCCATTAGAACTACTGACGGCCTTGGGAGAGCCAGTTCTGACAAAACTCTACCATCTGCTGAGGAAGATGTAGGAGACAGGTGAAATACACTCAGACTTCAAGAAGAATATAATAATTCCAATCCCAAAGAAAGCAGGTGTTGACAGATGTGAAAATTACCAAAGTATCAGTTTAATAAGTTACAGCTGCAAAATACTAACATGAATTCTTTACAGACGAATGGAAAAAATGGTAGAAGCCGACATCGGGGAAGATCAGTTTGGATTCCGTAGAAATATTGGAACACGACTTATCTTAGAAGAAAGATTAAGGAAAGGCAAACCTACATTTCTAGCATTTGTAGACTTAGAGAAAGCTTTTGACAATGTTGACTGGAATACTCTCTTCCAAATTCTAAAGGTGGCAGGGGTAAAATACAGGGAGCGAAAGGCTATTTACAATTTGTACAGAAACCAGATGGCAGTTATAAGAGTCGAGGGACATGAAAGGGAAGCAGTGGTTGGGAAGGGAGTGAGACAGGTTTGGAGCCTCTCCCCAATGTTATTCAATCTGTATATTGAGCAAGCAGTAAAGGAAACAAAAGAAAAATTCGGAGTAGGTATTAAAATCCATGGAGAAGTAATGAAAACTTTGAGGTTCGCTGATGACATTGTAATTCTGTCAGGGACAGCAAAGGACTTGGAAGAGCAGCTGAACGGAATGGACATTGTCTTGAAAGGAGGATATAAGATGAACATCAACAAAAGCAAAACGAGGATAATGGAATGTAGTCGAATTAAGTCAGGTGATGCTGAGGGAATTAAATTAGGAAATGAGACACTTAAAGTAGTAAAGGAGTTGTTAGGAAGTCGTTTCTGAAAGTATTTGTATGGAGTGTAGCCATGTATGAAAGTGAAACATTGACAATAAATAGTTTGGACAGGAAGAGAATAGAAGCTTTCAAAATGTGGTGCTACAGAAGAATGCGGAAGATTACATGGGTAGATCACATAACTAATGAGGAGGTATTGAATAGAATTGGGGAGAAGAGGAGATTGTGGCACAACTTGACGAGAAGTAGGGACCGGTTGGTAGGACATGTTCTGAGGCATCAAGGGATCACAAATTTAGCATTGGAGGGCAGCGTGGAGCATAAAAATCGTAGAGGGAGACCAAGAGATGAATACACTAAGCAGATTCAGAAGGATGTAGGTTGCAGTATGTACTGGGAGATGAAGAAACTTGCACAGGATAGGGTAGCATGGAGAGCTGCATCAAAACAGTCTCAGGACTGAAGACCACAACAACAACAACAACATATTATGGATAACAAAGTTTAATTGGCCAATTAACTGCAAGAATTGTAAACTGCCCAGACAGCTAGTCACACCACTAAATTGTCCCCCATATCAACCTTCATGCTGTTAAGTGTGACATTCATGGCACATCTCATTTAACAGTAATGTTGCAAACATATACAGGAAAATTACTTCAAAGGTTTGACAGTGAGAAAGTTTGTGCCAGTTGTGGCCATTAAGTGTAGGGATACCAAGTTCCCCAGCTGCCTGTCACCTAAGATACACTAGATGAACTGTGTATGCTGCTTTCAGGACTATGTGACTGTGTAATAGTAACAGTGGGAGGTTCTTGTCCTTGGCCTGTGGTTTCATCAGGTCACCTACATTTGCTTTGGTAGTCTGGGCGAAATGGTGTGAGAGCTACTCAACAGAGAGTTGTGGACATCAAAGCTATAAAGCTACCAGCATTTCATAACCAAATGATCAACTGCTTGGCCACTCTCGGACCACATCAGTTGTTGCTGCAGCTGCCAGAAGTAATGGATTGCTTTATCAGCATATGAGAAGCATTTCCACAAGATGTGAACCTGTCTCCATATGCACACTTCATCCTCTCAGTTCTGGCTAGGCCATTGTAAAATTACATAATGCATTCTTTCTATTGAAAATATAAATGAATTTGCCTCAGGCTGCAATTAAGTGATCTTCAATTTCTATTTCAATATGACTAACTTTAAGACATCTACCTCATCGTCAGATGCAACTGTTCACATTAAAGAATTGCAATAATCCAGTGCATACATAATACAATTGAATTACTTATTGATCATGTGATATAAACTTCCTTGGCATCTTCTGGTTGAGAGATTAATTAATGCCCTTATATTCAAGAAAAGTTTATATAAAATTAAAGTTAAATGTACTGTAAAAGGTAGACTGCTACTCACCGTTAGACGAGATGTTGAGTCACAGACTCACACAATGAAAAGATTGCTAAACATTTAAGGTTTCAGACAAGAAGTCCTCCTGTGGAAACAGAAAGCATGAACAGACACACACACACACACACACACACACACACACACACATGACCACTGTCTTCAGCCACAGTAGCTGCACACAGTGGCCATAAGTGTATGAGCTGTGCTTGTGTGATTGTGCGTGTGTTTTCTGTTTCTGAAGCAGGTCTTTTTGGTCTGCAAGCTTGAATGTTTAGCAGTCTTTTCATTTTGTCTGTCAGTGACTCAAAATCTCCTCAATGTGGTGAGTAGCAGGCTATCATTTTAAAATACTGTTGTTGTTCCATCCTCATCTTACCAATGTTTAGTTTCATACTCTCATAGTCGACAATATTTATACAATGATATTGTCCAAACTTTTGTTTGTTGAGAGTCATTTGATGGCCCTGGCAATTAGTTTATGTTGTCAGATAACAAATATTCACAATGACAGTGCATGTTTCATGCTCAAGTGTCCCCATGTATTTTTGTATCAGGAACTAAATTGAAACTTCATGATTAAACAGGGTAACATTCTAAAAGACATATAAATGTAAAAATCATATCAATTCAGTTTCTAAAATACCATTGTGGATTCATACTATTAAAGTGTTGTGGAAATCTATCAAACAGCTCCATGTTGAATGCTGGAAGCAACCTATTTACAACAGTGTTCAAAAAATGGCTCCGAGCACTATGGGACTTAACATCTGAGGTCATCAGTCCCCTAGAACTTAGAACTACTTAAACCTAACTAACCTAAGGACATCACAAATATCCATGCCTGAGGCAGGATTCGAACTTGCGACCTTAGCGGTTGTGCGGTACAACAGTGTACGAGGGTTATTCCAAAAGTAAGGTCCGATCGGTCGCGAAATGGAAACGACTATGAAAATCCAATAAAGCTTTGCACAGATGTGTTGGGTAGTGTCTCTAGTATAACCCCAGTTAGCATCACGTCGCTCTTCTCATTTCTGAGCTCGCAGTGAGTGCGTAAAGATGTCTAGAAAATAGTGTCTGCCGCCAAGTACGAGGGCCTGGTGAGAAATTTCGCCTGAAGCTATGCAGCCAACATTACATAACTGTCGTGCTGTTTCGTCTTCACGACAATTCTCAGCCGCATTCTGCAGGGGCAATGAAGATGCTCCTGCATCGTTTTCAAATGGAAATGTTAGATTACCCACAATACAGTCCGCAATTGTCTCCCCCTGAGTTTCATCTCTGGTCACATGAACCGCTGTCTTTGACGACAACATTTTGACACAGACAACGAGGTGTAGGCCAGCGTGGAGAATTGGCGGAAAGCACTGGCGGCTGCCTTCTATGATGAGGCTATTGAAAAGTTGGTACAACGCTATGACAAAAGTCTAAGTCAGAACGGCGACTACGTAGAGAAGTAGCTGAAAGGTGTAGCTAATTGTTACAAGTAAAACATTTCTGATGTTCACTGTGGTTTCAATTTGGCAATCAATCGGACCTTACTTTTGGAATAACCCTCGTATTATGCCACATAGGGACACTGTATTCATAGGATATTCCATCTGTGACAGGTAAAAACTGGTTCTGTTGGTGGTCTTAAGTTAAAACTAAGTGTGTTGTTCACCCAGTACCCACATAAGAGGGTTACTAAAACCAACCAGGAACTAATATGTTTAAGACACAATGAATTATCATGTTTTCAAATGTATTAAACCTCATTCATGAAAAGTATCTTGCTTGTAAAATATACAAATTAAAATCTGAATGCCCTGTGACGTGAAACTATAAACTATTATCAAGGAGGGATTACAGTTTGCCCAAGATCTAACATATTGACTTTGCACCAACAGTGCAATCACACTTGGTATTCACTGTTCATAAGTTCCTATTATATTGTGCACTTCATTCTCCTTCATAAAGCTCTGTGATGGAACCTGCCCGTCCTCAAGCTAAACACACCACTGATACAATAGTACAATAAGGTTTCAAAATTATATTATGCTTGGATGTTTAAGATCTACTCTTGTATCATGTTGTCCTGGATGTCCATCATTATAGGCATTTGAATTTGTATGTCTGCTTGATGGGCACTGCACTTGAAGGTGCTGGTGGGAAACTAGCTTCTAGGCTGTTGAATGAGTGCTCTCTGTGCTGGGCTCATGGTGCATAGCTGAGGTGGGGAGCTGTCTGTCAGCCCTATGACTTACTGAGAATGAGACATTCCTGTTAATTGCGGAAGTAGCATTGTGCAGCTTGTGCATAATAGGACAAAGTGTTAATGGATAATGTCTGTGGACACAGTGTTGATCTGTAGTTTTTGCACTGTGAGTTCACATGTCTTGTCTGAGTTATCAGTTTGATAAGATTGTATTACAATAGTGTGAAGGGTCAAAGATGCAAAAACCAGAGTATCTGGTTAATGAATGGATACCATTCATTTATGTCGAGTTTGAATGGTTTGCATTGAATTTTAGGATTGATTTAACATCATTGCCATTGGTGGTGGTCATCTTGTGTAGGCACACCAGAGTCAGAGAAATTGTGACTGGTATGCAGTTGAAGGATTTTGCTCCATAACTGTTGTTAATGTGAGCCCCTTGGTTTTACTGTTTTGACAGGCATTCACTATTGGTTTAGAGAAAATATCTTACAGTGAAGAGAGGTACTATTGAACATTCAGTGACCAAGAGTGCAACTCTGTGGAAGCACCTGGACAGTAGACGTTACAGATTAACTGCAGGCTTCATGTGGTGAAACGTGATTACAGTTTTATACACGTGTCCTGGTTTGTATGGTTGTAATTGAGATTCTTGTTCAGCCTGATTTTCTGGCACCACACATGTGATAAAAGTGGAGGGTTGCACCATTAGTGACAGTGGCTGTGAAAGTATTACACATCTTATGTAATCTAAATATTACACATCTTATGTAATATGAAATATACGTCAGGAAGTTTATTTGCAGTTTGGAAAATTTATTGTGAGTAAAGAACTGGTGACTTTGTAATTTGTGGTAAAGAACATTCAGTGTTGCCATCTCATATTGGTTGTCAGTGTTGTACTTAATTAAATTACGGGTACTAGTATAAGACATATTCTTGCATCCAAAAGGGCTGCCCCGTAATTCTAAGTTGGATGTGGTGCACCTCACTCTCTTAGGCTAGTATACTAGTTAGTTATCTAGCGTAAGTGGTATCTATGGACATCTAGTGCTGCTATGCTGGCCTGATTTAGAATAAAGCTCTCTTAAGGTCTGCTAAGCTATCTAAATTCTGCTGCAAGTGTTATGGATAGTCTGAGTTGCTGATGCTTTGACATGTAGAGAGCACAGCTTCTAATGCCTTACTGTTAAGGTGACACATTGTGTGCTGTTGTGTGCTGTTGTGTGCTGTAGACCCTTGTTATATGTTGTGTCCTGCGGCAATGGGTAACCGTGGTTCATTAGTTGTTACATGAGGTGTAAATCGTAGTGTGGAGTAATTCTTGTTGATGGGAAAAAATTGTATACGTGATGAATCGACTTACTATGTTTTAAAGTGCAAGTCCGTCAAAAGGCAAACTAAAGCACGGATATTAGTCATCAAATTTGAATGTGTATTATCACACAATTGAAGTTAGCCTTTTGAGTAACAGCATAAGTGGCAGTCAGTTTAAAAATTTTCAGTATTAAATGAGAATCTGTGGGTTTTAGAGAGTTTTTTAAAGACTGTATAGTTTCTTGATGTTGATTTATGAACTTTAAAAGGAAAAATATTTTCATAATACATTCAATATAAAGTTATCTAATCTTCTGATATTCACCCAAAATCTTGTGTTATTTGTCATATTTAAGTGTATTGACAATGTAAGTGTGCCATGGTTCTTATACTAATCTCAGTTACAGGAGAGTATCTGGCAACCATAACATAATCTTTACTGTAGCCTCTGAGATTAATGTACCAGCCACAATTAAATTTTTCAATAAATGCTATTCATATCAACTTTGTCAGTTACTAAAATCCCAGCCATCCACTCCCCACCACTAAAAACTTGGTTCAGTATGAAACATGCAGCAGAAAGGAGTAACAGATACACCATCAAGAGTGGAAGTACAGATTACTGAAAAGGCACTCTCCTTAGCAGAAGTATACAGTATCACAATTAGTAGCTGTCTGCAAGCTAAAGTGGTCACAAAGTAATTTCACACTGAATAGCAAGCACAGATATGTATTTGGTATCCCAATTATAAACTATGATAAACAACTTAATTTAACTGCAATATATTGCCCTAATTCAGCACTCAGCACACTAGAAAGATCCCTATGCTGGCTAATCCCAAAATAGAAGTGATATTCTGTGTATGCCGTCAATTGTTAGAGACATGCATGAGGAATGGAGATTTTCATTCAGTAGGCCTTAAGTATTAAAAGTCTGAATAATTAAATAACTTGAAAAAATAGAGACTCTAAAATTGCAATTTTTTTAAACAACTGTGTTGATCTGTTTTGAGATGTGTGATGCCACAAGAAATAAATTTTATAGGTGATACAAAAAACTTACCGTATTTTACCCACAGAACTGAAATGTGTGAGAATTCTGTGATGAATAAAAACTCTTTGCTCCAGATTTCAGCGAAAGGGGAGGGTAGATCAGTGCCCCATCTTGTTCCTCCTTTTGGATGCCTATGTATATGTTTGACTGTAAAAAAGGGTTGGATATCTGTATCTTGTGAAGTATTCATCTACATAAAGTTTTACTAAATGCATCTGTCTTGAATGGAATTGATGTGAGCACCATAATAAATGGTTTATCTTGTCATGATGTTCAAATGGCAGTAATAACCCATCCCCATCAATTACTTGTAACTGAGGAAAGAAGGGGAAAATTTAACAGAGTTGTACATGGTGACTCAGTTACACTATTCAGAGAGAATTTATAGGATTAAAAAATGGGAAGAAGCTTACCAAGGACACACAGTATGGAAGCTGAGAAAAAGGGTAGCTTATATCTGGGCTTAAAATACTTTGTGCTTGGTAAGGAGAACTTTATCTAATGCAAAGAACTAGCTCTATTGAGACTTAAAAGTATACTATAAGCAATATTTTTCACCATATCATCAAAAGAGTAAAAACAATGTATTGCAGACAAAAAATTCAAAATTCCATGAACAAGACATGAAAAATATCAGGCATTATTAGGCACAAAACAAATAAACTTGACAAGGCAAATGATATTGAACTTTTAGGTGGCAGTAGCACTGACACAGGTGATAAAAAATTTAAACCATTGTTTCTAAATTGACTGCATTGTTCCTAACAGTGGAAAAAGCAGGGAAAAAATCACCCACTGAAAGCAGAGCCATTAAACTTGCTTAGAGAGGAAATGCATACTCTACTATCAGGTAACAGTTTTTCCAATACATTTGTTAGATAGACCACAGAAATCACTAAGAGCTAATGACCCTTCTAGATATGATGGTATCCTGGTCAAATACTAAAATATTGCACTGACTTGGTAATGCAGCCCTTGAGTTACTTTTGTAATTGTTCTATGTGTCAAGGCATATCCCCTGGAAGACTGATGTACTATATGTAGTAGTAACATCAATATAGAAAAGTGGAGGTAAGCAGCTGACCTCTAATTATAGACCAGTCTCACTCCTTCCCATGTTCTCAAAATTTTGAGAAAGTAGGAAACAACAGGATACTGAACCATCTTTCTGTCAAGATATTTTGTTGTAAAATCAGGGGAGTGTTTTTTATTGCTTGAGACAATATATGGATTTCTCCATTATAGAATACACTGAAGCAGATAGCAACAAATAATGACTGGCTTTATTTTTATTCAAATAACAACCAAGTCATGTTCCCAGTTTCTTAGAGAAACAATGCACTGATACCAATTATGTCCTTATATTAATAGTCATATGATAGCCATTGTCTGCACATCCTACAGAAACACTTATTTCCCCTCTTACACTCAGCTTTTTTTAATACCCAAGTTGTTTTGTACGCATCACAGATCCAAAAATACCCAGACTTGACAAATTTGTTCTTCTTCCATACCCAATTTGAGCTAGAATCACATCATCTGTTGTAATAAGACTTCTGTCCATGAGCTAAGCTGCAGTCTGTAAAGGGACACCCTCCTCTAGTATTACTTTTCCTCAACAGAAGTAGGTGATACCAAAAATAATAACAACCTTTTTAAACAGGTTAATATTATCTCAGCTGTTTTTCTAAAAAAATTTCATTTGATTTTGTACACAATGTAGTATATTTCAGTCTACAATCAATTTAAAAAATTACTTTATTTTCGTTGTTACTATCGATATGTACCATGTATGCACAGTTAAATTTCCATTTTTTTTTTTTTTTTTTTTTCAAATATTTGAAATTACATAATATCTGTCACACTTAAATTCTTATTATTAATTGTGAAACCTGATGATATTTATTATGTTTACTTCTGGATTCATTTATAAAATAATTATATAAGTTGGTGGAGATTCATTTGTCAAGAAAATATTAAAACCGCAGAAAGGATGAGTAATGGGCATGCCTCTGATGTAATCGGGCGTATTTTAATTTTTGCATTAAAAATGTAATTTTCGGTTTTGGAGTGGAAATTGTAAAGACAATGTGATATAGAAAAATGTGAGAGAATAAAATTAACTGCTCAGGCATTACTTCAGCATTATTTACATCAGTTGGAGCCATGAAGACCTACAATGTCAAAAATTTCAACTTCAAGAATCAGCTCCTAGATGTGGAGAACTGGAGCAAACTATGAGAAAAGAGGATAAGTAAAAAGTTTAATGTAAATCTTACTCCCCTATAATTTTATTAAAAGAGTTAATTATAAAGTCACTGACAGTCAATAAATGATGTGAGGGAGGGGTGGATTACAAGTCTCACATTTTCTTTCCAACTTTTGAATCAATCAACAAGCCCTTCCTTTGTTCATGGTATTAAGATTTATTCTTTCTGCCTTACCATTCAACTAAAAAGACCCTTTAATTGTGTAATCCATCACTACACTGTTTTTTTAAGCATTCCTTAAAGTCTGTTGATCTGTACTCTCCTTTTCTATTAAATCTATTTTTTCTGTCTGCAAATTTAAATGAGCTTCACTTTCACTTACAAATTCCCAGATGTAGTCTCCCATTTCACCATTTGTATCTAAAGCACACACTTTCAAGAAATATGCACAGTCATCAAGACATTAAAAATATTAATTGAGATAAGTTAATGGGATTACCTCATCACATATGTAAGTGCACATAATCTTAAGAGGCCTTGTTGTCCTGTGCCACACAACACTGAATAGTTTCCTTATTTTTTGCCACAACAAATCCTTCACAATAAGGTACATTCTCTTTTGACACAGCTTCACCCACGTAGTTCTGGTAGTTTCTTCAGTTTATTAAGATTCAGATGTCTTAGTTTTTTGTGCCACTGAGTGTTTTTTTCTTCTCCTGTGTCCTTGGTACTTCCTTGTTAGTCACTTCTGATATCAAGGATGTAGAGTCCATTTTCTGATTTGTTGGTGTCCAAATTAAAATCTCCATTTTCACAATCTTCACAAATTTTTTGTCTTATACTGGTGCCCCTGCCCCCTTTTTAAGTAATGGCATTTAGTGACAATAAATTTCTTGATAGTTCAGAGGCAGCTTGCACAGTGACATATTATCAGGGCCACTTAGAGAACGTTTTTCCACATAAGTGACATATTATTTTGTGTCCCCCTGTAAATTTACCCTTCCACACATCACCTTTAATGTTCTCATTCTTTCCACAAAATTTTGAAAACTTTGAGAGGAGTAAGATTTCAAAAGAAGAATTTTTTTGCTTTATCTTAATTACCTCATTGTTGTCAATGCTGGCTCAAAGTCTTGTTATGTCTAGGAGTACATTCTCACTGCTAAAAATTTTTATTTAGTGTTTCGGGTTCTTGTTGCAATAAATAACTGATGAAGATTTGCCAGTTGCTAGAAACATCTTTTTATTTTATTCCATCTGAGGCATGCCCACCATTACTTACATTCTGCAGTACTCTCTTATTCCAAAGAGTTTACAAAGCAAAAGAGTTTACAAGCTATCTTGACAGGAGAAGAATCTCTGTACTTGATCAGTTTTCTCGCCCCAAAACTGCGAACCTTCACTGAGGTGGACCACCATTTCCTGAATAGTTGCCTCTATGACTGTTTCTCCATTATACTGCCCATGGTTATCACCATTATTCCTGTTCTGCTGAGGTTCAAAATTTCTGTCACTTTTTACAATGTTGACACTGATGAAAGTTACCAGCATCTCTGTTGCTGTACATCTACACCTGCGTCTACATGGATACTCTGTAAATCACATTTAAGTGCCTGGCAGAGGTTTCACTGAACCACCTTCACAATTCTCTATTTTTCCAATCTCGTATAGTGAGCAGAAAGAATGAACACCTATGTCTTTCTGTACGAGCTCTGATTTCTCTTATTTTATTGTGGTGGTGGTTTCTCCATATGTAGGTTGGTGTCAAAAAAATATTTTTGCATTCGGAGGAGAAAGTTGGTGATTGGAATTTCGTGAGAAGATTCATTCGCAACGAAAAATGCCTTTCTTTTAATGATGTCCAACCCAAATTGTGTATCATTTCAATGACACTCTCTCCCATATTTCACGATAATACAAAATGTGCTGCCATTCTTTGAACTTTTTCAATGTACTACAGCAGTCCTGTCTGGTAAGGATCCCACACCATGCAGCAGTATTCTAAAAGAGGACGGACAAGCGTAGAATAGGCAGCCTCCTTCATAGATCTGTTACATTTTCTAAGTGTCCTGCCAATAAAACGCAATCTTTGGTTAGCCTTCCCCACAACATTTTCTGTGTGTTCCTTCCAATTTAAGTTGTTCGTAATTGTAATTCCTAGGTATTTAGGTGAATTTAGAGCCTTTATATTGGACTGATTTATCATGTAACCAAAATTTAACAGATTCCTTTTAGCACTCATGTGGATGACCTTACAAATTTTGTTATTTAGGGTAAACGCCAATTTTTGCACCACTCAGATACCTTTTCTAAATCGTTTTCCAATTTCTTTTGATCTTATGATGACTTTATTAGTTGATAAATGACTGTGACATCTGCAAACAACCTAAGACGGCTGCTCATATTGTCTCCCAAATCATTTATATAGATAAGGAACAGCAAAGAGCCTATAACACTACCTCGGGGAACACCAGATATCACTTCTGTTTTACTCAATGACTTTCCATCAATTACTGCGAACTGTGACCTCGCTGACAGGAAGTCACAAATCCAGTCACATAACTGAGATGATATTCCATAAGCACACAATTTCACTATAAGCCACTTGTGTGATACAGTGTCAAAAGCCTTCTGGAAATCCAGAAATGTGGAATTGATCTGAAATACCTTGTCAATAGCACTCAACATTTCATGCAAATAAAGAGCTATTTGTGTTTCACAAGAATGGTGTTTTCTAAACCCATGTTGACTGTGTGTAATAGATCTTTTTCTTTGAGGTAATTCATAATGTTGGAACACAATATATGTTCCAGAATCCTGCTGCATATCGATGTTGATGACATGGGCTTGTAATTAAGTGGATTACTCCTACTACCTTTCTTGAATATTGGTGTGACCTGTGCAGCTTTCCAGTCTTTGGGTACGGATCTTTTGTTGAGTGAATGGTTGTATATGATCAAGTATGGAGCTAATGCATCAGCATACTCTGAAAGGAACACAATTGGTATACAGTCTGGACCGGAAGACTTGCTTTTACTAAGTAATTTAAGTTGCTTCACTACTCTAAGGATATTTACTTCTGCATTATTCATGTTGGGAGCTGTTCTTGATTTGAATTCTGTAATATTTACTTCATCTTCTTTTGTGAAGGCATTTTGGAAGGCTGTATTCAGTAACTCTGCTTTGGCAGCACTGTCTTCGATAGTATCTCCATTGTTATCACGCAGAGAAGGCATCGATTGTTTCTTGCTGCTAACATACTTCACATACTACCAGAATCTCTTTGGATTTACTGCCAGGTTTCGAGACAAAGTTTCATTGTGGAAACTGTTATAAGCATCTCACATTGAAGTCCGCACTAAATTTTGAGCTTCTGTAAAAGATCGCCAATCTTGGGGATTTTGTGTCTGTTTAAATTTGGCATGTTCGTTTTGTTATTTCTGCAACAGTGTTATGACCTGTTTTGTGTATCAAGGAGGATCAGCTCCATCATTTCTTAATTTACTTGGTATAAATCTCTCAATTACTGCTAATACTATTTCTCTGCATTCAAGCCACATCTGGTCTACACTTGTTACCACTGTGATCTCTATCATTTCGATTATTATGGTACATATTTCTTTTTATTGCCCTATCCAGCCTGTCTACATGTTGTAAAAATTGTTCTAGACAATCTTCAGGTCTGTCTTAAATCCCACTGCAACCTTTCTGGTAATCTCCTTTTTAGTGCATCAGTTCATGTCATTTCATTAACTGTCAAGGTGTGCTAATTTCTTAACTTGATTCTTACAAAACTCTTTCAGTGTACCGTCCCTATTCCTAGAATTTGGACCATTCAGAAATTCACTTTTAATTCTCTTTTGTTCAGCTTCTGACCAAAATTTATTTAAAAAACCTTTTTCAACACATTGGTATGTCTCCCATTGACTTAAATTCAGATTTACCCATGGCAGAACTTCACCTTCAAGACATCTTTTAAAAAATTTAATCTTTTGGTCATCACTCATGCCTGACACAAAACTATCTCTACAGTGGTGTAGAAAGTCCACTGGATGTAATGTGTCTGATGGAAAACTTTTGATTGGAATGTTGGACCATGCAATACCATTGTTTGAATGCAAATTATTGTGAATGAAATTTGCCTGAATTACTGAAATTTTTTGATCCAGAACATTTATATACTGTTTCCAACATTTAAATTTTTTTTTATCTAAACTACTGAAGTTCTGTTCCATTTTTTCCTTTACAACCTTCTGTTGAATTCTTCTCCTGTTGTGAAGATTGTGCAACTAACTCATTTTCTAAAACAATAAATTTCTTTTTTAATATATTGACTTTTTCATTCACACTTTTTAATCCATCTGACAACCAGTTTTTTATCTCCAAAACTTGATTACTTAGTTGGTCTATTCGGTATTGTACCCTGTCCATTTTACTATTGTTTTCAGATTGTATTTCCATTAACTGATCATTAACTGCACTAAATTTGCTTTTCTTATCTGTTTTTATTTCTAATTTTGCCAAAATCAACTGCTTAATATTGGTTTTCACTGTTTCTTTGCTTTCTACACTTTCACTTCATTCAAACATGTGTAGCCTATGTCCTACAGCTTTCACTTCATCACCACTACCCTCATCTCCGTTCGTTTTGCTAGCAATTACACAAGTCCACAAAGAAGAACTAATTTCACAAATAGTTTGGACTTATCTTTTCTGATGTCCTTCATTGTAGTTGTAAAGTCCTCGTTCAATTCATCTGGTCCATCATTGTTGATATCATATGAAATTCTCTGTTGATACAACTTTGTTGTCTTCTTTCTTAAAGTAATTGGAGTTTCTGTATGTGTATAAAAACTGTAAATGACATATAATTGTCCTTTCTTCTTCAGCAACAGACAAAACTTCGCTATCAGTCAACAGATCATGGCTGATGCCCCCACTAGTAATCTTACCCTCCAACACATCACCATTAAAGTTCTCATTCTTTGCACAAATTTTGAAAACTTTGAGAGGAGTAAGATTACAAAAGAACTTTTTTACTTATCTTGAGTATCTTGTTGTTGTCAATGCTGGCTCAAAGTCTTTTTGTGTCTAAGAGTACATTCTTGCTGCTGAAAATTTTGATTTAATGTTTTGGGTTCTTATTGCACTCGATAACTGATGAAGATTTGCCTGTTGCTACAAATATCTTTTCATTTAATCGCATTCTTCTATACCACACTGACTTCAGAATTACCATTTTTGTCACTCACTAATTACGTTATTAGAGACAAGATTAGCAAAATACATGCATTTCCATCTGAGTCATGCCTGCCTCTACTTACATTCTGTGGTACTCACATTATTTCAAAGAGTTTACAAAGTAAAAGAGTTTACAAACTTTCTCAACAGGAGAAGTATTTTTACCACATTATATCATTATTTCATAAATAAATCCAGAAACATATTTAAAAATTAGCATTTGATTGTGCAATTGACAATATGAATTTTAAGTATGCCAGAAATTTTGTAATTTCAATTATTCTTGAAAGAAGAGTAATTTTAACTGTTAGTATGCATCGATTGCAACACATTAATTTCTTTTAATACATTTTTGACTGAAATATACTGTACCATATACAAAATCATATGAATTCTTTTTGTAAAACAGCTGAGATAATTTTAATTTATGCAAGAATCAATAGTATATGTGGTATCAGTTATTTCTATATAAAAAAAGGTAATGTTACAGAAGGGTGACTCGTTATACCCCACACCACCATTCTTCAACACAAATGATACATCATTTGGCACCCTTTCCCCCCATGTATATTAATTACCATTCCTCAGATTCTTGATAAGACTTTTAAAATTAAATCTAAATCTGGTGAGTGTGGAACTGGTTTTTTCACTTCTTTACATACATGCTGTGCACAAATTTTGCACTAAGGACACCTCTGGTGTCACTCTCACTTGGCACCCCAAGTGGTCACTTGTGTCACTTGGGCCTAAACCAGTGTTGCACATTTATCAGCTACGCCTATTATCATTAAACCTCCCCAAGTTTAGAACACAAGACATTTCAATTTGCAATCTTAATTTTTGTACTTTCACACCTCTTCACATTTGACCTATCTTTCATCTTGTGTGGCATGTGCTCATTACTACCACTGTCTACAACAAACTTGGCATCTATTTTATCAATCTTCTTTTCTTGCTTTTCTGTCACAAGTACCTCTGGGAATTTTTCATCTTCTCATGTTTCTCTTTGTAGTTAACATTTTTCCATTATTTGTGTTTATGTGGTACTTCCATGGAGGCAGTCCCTTTGTTGCCCAACACTCTCCCTGATGATTACCATAGGTTTCCAGAATGAGATTTTCACTCTGCAGTGGAGTGTGCACTGAAATGAAACTTCCTGGCAGATTAAAACTGTGTGCCGGACCGAGACTCGAACTCAGGACCTTTGCCTTTCGCGGGCAAGTGCTCTACCATCTAAACTACCCAAGCACGACTCACGCCCCATCCTCACAGCTTCACTTCTGCCAGTACCTCGCCTCCTACCTTCCAAACTTTACAGAAGCTCTCCTGCGAACCTTGCAGAACTAGCACTCCTGAAAGGTGTTTTGTTATTGTTATCACTAAGTTTCTTTTAATATTCATTTACTTAGTGACCTAATGATCCATATCCAAAGCACATCACTTATTTCTGGTTGTTTTTATCCCAATCTTTCTTCTTGTAGACTGCAGTATTCAATGAAACATTTATTTCTTCTTTTCTTTCTCTATATGTTCTTCAGATTGAAGTCTTGGTTTTAGGGTTTCCAACATTTTCTCTTCCTTAGTTGTAGAGTCTCAAGCACGTGCAAATTTTTTATATTCATCAGGCAACTTGATTATTATTAGTGTGATGAATGCTATGTCATCAACGTTCTGCCTCAAACAGTTCGATGTGAAAGCTAGGGCTTTCACTTTAGCAACACTGGACATCATTTCTCGACATTGTCATATCAAAGTTGTAGAACTTTCCAAGTAATTGAGTCTTGTTGGTCTGCATACTTCTGACATATGTTCAGTAAGTGCCTCATAAATATCCTTAGATGTTTCACAGTTGTTTATTATGTTTTAATATTGAAATTATAGTTTTCAAAATATAGTATTTTGCAAGGGCATATTTTTGTGAGTGGCAAACACTTGTCGGCGTCGCTTGTCTGACGCAGCTCCTGTCCTCCCATGACCAACATCCATCCTGCACACACAGGCATGTGTTGCAAAGTAAATAGGATCTCTCTCACACTTATCTTTAAAACATCATGTGACAGAAGTTCAAGTGGTTCCAGAATTTATGTGGAAATTCACGAATCACTACATCCCCCCCCCCCCCCCCCCCCCACCTAGAAAGTCAAAATAAGTTGGGACAATGCGGGATGAGTCACGAAAATAGGCAGAGGCGCCCTGGAATAAAAAATGCAGCCGCTTGGCCTCAAGCCCAAGCAGAAAGCCGGCATGATGAAGAGGCAAAACTAAGTGATGCAGATGAAGAAGATGAAGCTCTGGATGATGTTTATGGAACTGACAAGGATGAATGAAAATGAAAATTTGTATTTTGTCCCGTCTTTTGAATTGTATGTTTTTTATTTATCTCTATTTTTTGTAAAACCAATGTTTAGGTCTTAAAAATAAAGAGGAGTACTTTTCTACTTTCAAAATAATTTCATTATTGACCTACATTTAGAAGCCAAGGGGTCCAAGTGCACGTATACAAGAGATCCAAGTGCAGTGTGCAAAACATGGTGAACTTTCAGTATGTAAAAATATGTTTACATATAATTAAAATAATGATGTAATATGCTTTTATGATGAACTATATCCTTGAGGTACATGGTAATGTAAACAAAACTACCTAACTCCAAACATGACCTACTGGAATTTTTTTGAACTTTAACTTCATTTATCTCGAAATAATGTTTACTGTACTTGGACCCTTTGGCTTCTAGGCGCCACATATCTGAGAAAGAAATTGCACCTGATAAAAAGAAACTTGATGCTATTGCTAATTTTTCTACTCCTCGCAACAAAAACAGCTTAAATAATTTTTTGTGTTAACTGTATTCTATAGAAAATTTTGTGGCAGCCAAGCATTGAATGTTTCATGCCAGTGTGAACTTATGAAGAAGAATACTATTTGGGATTGGAATAAGGAATGTCAGGATGCTTTTGATCAGATCAAAGGACAGTATGTCAAAGTTAGATATTGTTCAGACTGGCTTTGTCTCTTCCTTTTTTTATTATGACAGACAGAAGCAATGTTTGTTGGGTGCTCATTTATTTCAGGAGGTTGAAGTTGAAGGTGTTATTGAACACAGATCTTTTGCATTTGCTAGCAGAGTATTGCAGAAGCATTAAAGGACATACACAGTAATTGAGGAAGTAATTTTGGCTGTACATTGGGATTGGACAACTTCAAAAATTATTTGCTAGTTCAAAAGTCATCATCTATACTGATCACAAAGCATTATGTTGTCTCCAGGTAAGTAAGCTATACCTTAAAAGAATTACTCTTTGGGTCTTGTTTTTACAGCAGTTCAATTATGAAATCAGATATATTAAGAGCACAGACAAGGCCACCTGTAGGGACTGAATCATCTAACAACTTTGGAGAAGGAGAGAAAGAGTTTAAAATTATGTACTTGAGAGGTGTGAAAGAGGAAAAAGAGATCTTGAAAATTTGCAAAGACATCCACAGGTATCAAAATCATGATCAAATTTGGAAATTTGTTAAAAGAATTTTGGGTAAGAAAGGAGGAGAAAAGACAGAACAGTATTATAAGGTACACAAGAGCATTTTATTCAGGAGACATAAGGCAGACTCAAATGATTGGAAACTATGTTGGCCGGAACAGTGTATTGATACTTTAATTACATATACGCATGACAGTTTTGATCACTGTGGATCAACAAAATGTACACAAAAGATTCAGGGAAACATCTATTTTTATAACATAGGAAGAATATTGGCAGCTGTGAAAGATGTCAAAGAGTGAAGGTAAATAACCAAACAAGTAAAGGCCAAATGCAAAACATACTGCCCAATAGTAACATAGATCTCATGTCTGTGGACGTTTATGGACCTTTGCCTAAGTCTACGAATGGACTTTGTTATGTTTTTGTGGTGGTTGATATATTTACAAAGTTCATAAATCTAATTCCTCTTAAGAAAGTACAAGTAAGCAAATCATTTCTAAGTTTGAAAACACACATTTTCATCAGATGGGTATTCCTACAACAATTTTATCTGACAATAGTTCTCAGTTTACATCACAAGCATGGGAAGATTTTGTTGATCATGCAAAAGTAAGGCATATTCTAACCTCTGTGTACTATCTGTTGAATAATCCTACGGAAAGATATATGAGAGAAATTGAAAGACTGTCTAGAACGTATTAAGATTCATACCAGTTGGATAGATAATGTCAGTGATTTTGAGGATATTCTGAGCAGCTTGCAACATTCTTCAAGAGGTTTTTCACCATTTGAAATCATGTTTAGTCGCTGACCAGCTAACTTTATTTCTGAGAATGTTGAGTTTCCTCCATGTAAAATTCTGTCACCACAAGAGAGTGAAGAATTGTCAGGGAGATGATGAAAAAGCAGGAGGATAAGAGAAATCAGAGACATGATGGTAAAGTCAGATTTTCTACGTTTGAGGTAGCATATCTTGTATTGGCAAAAACCAAACAGAAATCTAAAGTGTTGACATCTGAGATAAAGAAATTTTTCGATATTTATATAGGACCATTCAAAATTTTTGAAAATCTGCATCCTAATGCACACGGACTTGTGTATCCTGAATCTAAGAAGTTGTTTCGATTACACAGTATCACTTAACTGAAAGATTATAGACATGATCCATAAGTATCTACACTACTGGCCATTAAAACTGCTACACCACAAAGATGACGTGATGACGTGCTACAGAAACAACACACAAGGTTGGTGCCAGTGGCGACACCTACAACGTGCTGACACGAGGAAAGTTTCCAATGGATTTCTCATACACAAACAGCAGTTGACCAGTGTTGGCTGGTGAAACGTTGTTGTGGTGTCTCGTGTAAGGAGGAGAAATGCGTACCATCATGTTTCCGACTTTGATAAAGGTCAGATTGTAGACTATTGCGATTGCGGTTTATCGTATCGCGACATTGCTGCTCGAGTTGGTTGAGATCCAATGAGTGTTAGGAGAATATGGAATCGGTGGGTTCAGGAGGGTAATACGGAATGCCGTGCTGGATCCCAACAGCCTCGTATCACTAGCAGTCGAGATGACAGGTGTCTTATCTGTATGGCTGTAATGGATCATGCAGCCACTTCTCAATCCCTGAGTCGACAGATGGGGATGTTTGCAAGACAGCAACCGTCTGGATGAAAAGTTTGACGACGTTTGCAGCAGCATGGACTACCAGCTCAGAGGCCATGGCTGCAGTTACCCTTCACGCTGCATCACAGACAGGAGCGCCTGCGATGGTGTACTCAACGATGAACCTGGATGCACGAATGGCAAAACATAATTTTTTTGGATAAACCCAGGTTCTGTTTACAGCATCATGACGGTTGCATCCATGTTTGGCGACATCGCGGTGAAAGCATATTGGAAGCGTGTATTTGTCATCACAATACTGGCATATCACCCAGAGTGATGGTATGGGGTGCCATTGGTTACACGTCTCGGTCACCTCTCGTTCGCATTGACAGAGCTTTGAACAGTGGAAATTGCATTTCAGATGTGTTACGACATGTGGCTCTACCCTTCATTCGATCCCTGCGAAACCCTACATTTCAGCAGAATAATGCACGACCGCATGTTGCAGGTCCTGTACGGGCATTTCTGGATACAGAAAATGTTCGGCTGCTGCCCTAGCCAGCTTATTCTCCAGATCTCTCACCAACTGACATCTGGTCAATGGTGGCCAAGCAACTGGCTCATCACAATACGCCAGCCGCTACTCTTGACGAACTGTGGTATGGTGTTGAAGCTGCATGGGCAGCTGTACCTGTACACACCATCCAAACTCTGTTTGACTCAATGCCCAGGGGTATCAAGGGTGTTATTACGGCCAGAGGTGGTTGTTTCGGGTACTGATTTCTCAGGATCTATGCACCCAAATTGCGTGAAAATGTAATCACATGTCAGTTCTAGTATAATATATTTGTCCAATGAATACCTGTTTATCATCTACATTTCTTATTGGTGTAGCAATTTTAATGGCCAATACTGTGTGTGTCTATATATATATTCTCACTTGTCAAGAATGTCGTGTGTAAGATGATGATGTGATTTCTAAAGTTCTGTCTTATCTATCGACTGAGTTTAAATTTATGCCACACCATATTTGCAGCTTTATACAATCATATAATTCTGTTTTGTAATAGATTCGTGCTTTAGAATTTGATACATATATGCCATGTGACTAAATGAGTAGATCCTTTTACAGTTTTGAAAAGGGACAATGCCATTAAATGTCTAGTAATAAATTTCTTATCTTAGAATCCCATCAGTGTTAAATATTATTATGATGCCTGTGTGCTCTGCAGAAAATAATTAAATTTGTCATGAGCTCTTTTGGGTAAAGTCATGGGTGTTAAGGTAAATTGAGTGAAGACTCGTTTTATATTATATATTTTATATTAGGAATAATATCTGAAAGTTTCACATGTGCAAATATCTCTGTGTATATTACCACACTAGTTTGTTTTTTCATTGTATTTAGCTCTGTTTATAAATGTACTGTATATGTGAACACTTTTTAATCCATTCTGACGTAAACCCAGTATACTTTTTTTTTCAGTATAGATAGGCAAAACGTATGTCGTGTGATGTGAGGAAGGTATTGAACATCACACTTAGTACACAAAACAATGTTTCAGGATTTGATGTGAAAGCTAGATGGGAAGGTACTTATCCACTGAAGAGTGTGATGAGAAATCTAGGGAGAAAACTGAAAGACGTGTGTGGATCCACTCCTATGCTCCTGTATGGCTGCACTCTTGCTGGTCAAGTCGACTTACAAGACATCATAGGTGCTGGGTAATGTACTCAAGCATCCGTCAACTACATCAGTCGTGTGACTCAAATTTGTAAATTGTTCACCAAGAACTTATCTTGTATGAAGGATTCGTGGAACTATTTGTTTAGAAAAGTAGTCACTGCTAGGGACATGGTTATTCCATATAAACATATATTTTTTCAAGTGGGAAGATTAACTTCCCAATACATTATGTAACTATAAATAATCCAGTGGAAGGTTGATGTTCTACGAATCTTATGTTCAACACAGAAATGTGAAAACTTGTTCACTAGTGCATTCTATGAATCATGTTGTAAATAATTGTCAGAATCTGATAAAATTAGGCATTGTTAGGTTAGTAGTCGTACATTATGATAAATTTTCTTATCTCAGCACTCAGTATATATTTTTTTTATCAATTGAAAATGAATCTTCTAGGCTTCTATGTGTGTAGGTTAGCTTACATGAACAGTTAGCAAATAGTGTGGAAGACATTTACGACTGTGATCATAAATTGAGTATAGACTGTATAACAAGATGTATACATTTCTGATTTCACACACTGATTTTGGTCCTCAAGCTACTTGATGATGTCATCATTCAAAGCTATTTATGACTGATTACCTGTAGTTATCCTGAGTACTGCGTTATTGTATCACATGGAACTTGAGATGTGTGCAGACTCATGCTTAATTCTGTTTTGGATACACCTGGTCATCAAGACTGTGTGTATACTCATGGAGAGTGTGCAACTATGGACTTAGGCTAGATGCTTCCTCTAATTATTCTTTACATATGATTGAACTTATCGATATATGGTTATGAACTTTATTCATTTTGTTGTGTCAAAACATTTCTGCTGGTGTGTACCAGTGTGGTTTGGATTCATGGGTCAGTCTCCACATCGTAAGCATAGGCCCTAATATTTTTTCCATTATTTTCTCCTTTCAAGTGTCTACATATCATTACCTAATCTGGTTTATGTGGCTGACTGATTTTGTGCTATACTCCTACTCATGACTGAGTATATTCTTCTGATCTGTACCAGTCATTGTGAGTTTTTCGAGTTGGCTCACTCGTCATACACGTAGGCTCTGAATTTTTTTTTTCCTGCTCTTTTGATGATTTTGAAGGTGTGACTTTATAGATGTAAACTTGCAATTTGTAATTCTAGTAATTTACATTTTCTCTGCACTTATTAGTGTTGGCAGGAAGATAATGGTTTGTTTTTCTTGAATGAAACATTCTTCTTTTTTTAAGAATACCTCTTTTTCATGGTTTTTGAATTCCTTCCAAGTTTTTTAGTTCTCCTCAAATTTTTTGTTTCTTCTACTTTCACTCTAAGTGCATTGAATTTTCTTAAATTAAATGTCTGCACAGTGGTGAGATTTCCGCAGGTACTTGAGCAATTCGGCCATACCCATGGGGTGATCATACCATCTGAGAAAGAAAATAAAAAGAAATCAAATAATTTAATGAAAAATGTGTTCTATAATGATATATATCTATACAGTTAATGTTTACAACCATTAATACACATTAAAAAGATAACATTCGGAGTGTGCCCATTGTCCATGCTGTTTACATTTGAACCAAAGTTCACTGAAGCTGTACTCTTCACAAACAAGGCAAGCTCAAGCTAATCTGTCTTGTGTCAATAACATCGTCTTCATCGTGATTGCATATGGCTTTTTTGTCTAAATCTATGCTGTCTTCATTTGACACCCTCAAATTCAATTGTATGGCAGGAAGATAGTGGTTTGTTTTTCTTGAACAAAGCATTCATCTTTTTCATAGTTTTTGTATTTCCTTCCAAACCACTTGTTGCAGCTTTCTTGACAGCTTATTCTCTCTTGATACTTTTTTCTCTTGTTTTACATTCGCAATCTTTAAAAAAATAAATAAATATTTAATAGGAGTGAATGTTCGAATAGCAGGGTGACTTTCTTGCTTTGTATTTCCCTTAACATTGATCACTGGCACTTTGGGACCTGGTGACAGCTTATCCAACAGAACAGTTGTGAAAACATTTTTCCAACTTTACTTCCTCATGATGTTCCAGAGCATCCATGAACTCCAAGCAAACTATCTACTGTGTACACACAGGCCCTTTAGCTTCCAAAGGGGTGTTCTGTGTCTTTTGAGGGTAGGTTCTCTGTTGCAGTATAGGCCTACTTATGTTTGGATGAAGCTCTGCAGATCCATGATTAGTGTTGGAATGATTCATCTCTTCATCTTCCTAGACATCTATCATGAAAGGGTATACAACCTGAGATGGTGCAAAGTCCTCATCTTTAAACTTATTTGCTTTTACTGGATAGATTCCAGTACTTTAAAACCAAAAACTGTCTTTCTCAGTTGTTACCACATTCATGTATGCAACACTGAATAAGTTAGCAATGTCATAAGGTGTTATTTTTCTGTATAAATTTGATCTCATGAATTTGTAACATTCCTTATTGAAACATTTTTCAGTGGACCAAAACATGTGACATCAAGTGACTGCATTTTCTGGGATGTATGCGGAGGAACTGATGACACACGATGCTGACAAAACTCGTACTACTCCAGTCATAAGTGACTTCCATGATTATCGTGTATGAGCAGAACTGACTCTTCTTTTGATGGCTTAGTGAATTTATTGTAGTGTTTCAGCAAACCAAGGAAAAGGTCTTCATCAGACCATTCATTGTGTGAGTGTTTGTATAGGTTGCTTGCTGATCCCCCTCTCCTGAGTCGGAGAATCATCCTTTTTCTAAGGAAAATGAACATCGGGGGGGGGGGGGGGGCATACTTTCCAAAATCCCTCATAGAGCACACAACTGTAGTATTACCTCCAAGAAGGTCACACCTCCAACTTGTTTTGATCTGTATGCTCTAAAATGTGACCCAGTTTCTACACTGAAGGAATGCCAATCTTGTCCTTGTTGAATATCCTGGATGGTTCAAATTTATATTTATCCACAAATGAATTTAGATTTTTGAAAAATAATTCAACCTTCTTTTTATTGACCGGACTTTTTATTGAACCCAGTCACTCCGTTAATACTTGTTGCAGATGGTTTGCACAAAGAAATTTATGGATTTCTATTTAAAAATTGTGATAGCCAATCTTCCATTGCCATTTTACTGTCTCAACTGTAGTTATGCTTGATTTGAAGTTACTCTACCAAATAGTATGCCAACTACCTTCAATCTGTAATAGCAATCAGATGAGTTTATCACTAAAGAATTTCACTGGTTCCTTGCTGCTCAGGTTAATTCAGAATATGACCTGCTGTGAATGATTAAAATGCACACACGCTTACACATGCACACACATTTATAAGGAGGAAAATTAAGTTTTGCTGTTTTAGCCCACAATTTGAGTCTTCTTAATGTAAGTTGCAGTCGTCAAGCAGTCATCTTGACTGGAAAACGAACAAAAGATTGAAAAACTGTCCACAAAAAGAGAGCATCGGAACACATAACTGCAGACATTAGGGCACATAGGACTGAGTCATGAAGTCGCATGACGACGCGTTACCAACCTCTTACTAACAGCAAGCCTGATACAAATATGTTACCGTAAAACCAAGCGTGATCATCAGTGATTCTCCGGTAGCATAAATGCTTTCTTCAGCGGTGCAGGAGCGCCGACTTTTAAAAAATATTGGGTGGGCGGGGGGGGGGGGGGGGGGGGGGGGCATACTGGGGGTCTTGCATCGGGAAATTTTCTAAATTTTAGCTGAAAAATAGTGAGTTTTAAAGTTTTTTTAAGTATTTTAGAGTCATATGATCAACATTAAAACACTAAAAACTGGACCCTCGATAACTCGACACTCCGGGAAACTCGACAAACCTGACAAAAATTTTGGCTTTGAAAAAAGAAACAAAACATAAATACGCATGGTATATTCGTAAAAAGCGAATTTAATTTACAGTAATAATCATGCTTATTGACTATTACAGAGCAATAAATATATAGCTCTGAAAAGACTGAAATTATATTTAAACATATCCTAAACTATCATTAAAAGAATAAAACGTAAAATATTGCTGTCGCCCAGTAATAGCACTTTCATTAATAAGTGAAATAGCTTACTTTGAATAAGACTCAGGGTTCATTAAATAAAAACAATATCGCAAAGATAATGTTTTAATACAGTTAATAAAGTTAATACAGTACGCCTAATACTTTCGGTCAAAAAGTACGTACATAGAGGCTCTTAATTGGGTCTTACACTCTAAAAATGCTATTTGTAGTAGCTTACCCGCACTCCTATTTTTTTATTCATTATTAAACCTACTCCTGCATTACCCCTATTTGAGTTTGTATTTATAACCCTGTGTTCACCTGACCGAAAGTCTTGCTCCTCCTGCCACCAAACTTCACTAACTCCCACTATATCTAACTTTAACCTATCCATTTCCCTTTTTAAATTTTCTAAACTACCTGCCCGAATAACGGATCTGACATTCACGCTCCGATCCATACAATGCCAGTTTTCTTTCTCCTGATAACTACGTCCTCCTGAGTAGTCCCCGCCTGGAGATCCAAATGGGGGACTATTTTACCTCTGGAATATTTTACCCAAGAGGATGCCATCATCATTTAATCATACAGTAAAGCTGCATGCCCTCGGGAAAAATTACGGCTGTAGTTTCCCCTTGCTTTCAGCCATAATCCAAGATAGACACGAAGCCCAGGCCTACCACAGTAGTACAAGTTTATACGCCAACTAGCTCTGCAGATGAAGAAATTAATTAAATGTATGATGAGATAAAAGAAATTATTCAGGTAGTGAAGGGAGACGAAAATTTAATAGTCATGGGTGACTGGAATTCGACAGTAGGAAAAAGAAGAGAAGGAAATGTAGTGGCGTAGCAAGACAGCCAAGCCACTCGGAGGTAGCCGAAAGGCACGCGTTAAGCTCACGCAGACTGGCGTGAGGTCTGGAACAGTTAAAGGGATTAATAGTAGCAAATAAAGTACGTAGTTCTGTAGCAAGTGTGGTGTCTGGCGGAGACACCACAGGAAACATAGTAGGTGAATTGGGATTGGGGCTAAGAAATGAAAGAGGAAGCCGCCTGGTAGAATTTTGCACAGAGCATAACTTAATAATCATAGCTAACCCTTGGTTCAAGAATCATGAAAGAAGGTTGTATACATGGAAGAACCCTGGAGATACTAAAAGGTTTCAGATAGATTATATAATGGTAAGGCAGAGATTTAGGAACCAGGTTTTAAATTGTAAGACATTTCCAGGGGCAGATGTGCGCTCTGACCACAAACTATTGGTTATGAACTGCAGATTAAAATTGAAGAAACTGCAAAAAGGTGGGAATTTAAGGAGATGGGACCTGGATAAACTGCTAAACCAGAGGTTGTAGAGAGTTTCAGGGAGAGCATAAGGGAACAATTGACAGCAGCAGGGGAAAGAAATACAGTAGAAGAAGAATGGGTAGCTTTGAGGAATGAAATAGTGAAGGCAGCAGAGGATCAAGTAGGCAAAAAGACGAGAGCTAGTAGAAATCCTTGGGTAACAGAAGAGATACTGACTTTCATTGATGAAAGGAGAAAATACAAAAATGCAGTAAGTGAAGCAGGCAAAAAGGAATACAAACGTCTCAAAAATGAGATCAACAGGAAGTGCAAAATGGCTAAGCAGGGATGGCTAGAGGCCAAATGTAAGGATGTAGCGGCTTATCTCACTAGGGGTAAGATAGATACTGCCTACCGGAAAATTAAAGAGACTTCTGGAGGAAAGAGAACCACTTGCATCAATATCAAGAGCTCAGATGGAAACCCAGTTCTAAGCAAAGAAGGGAAAGCAGAAAGGTGGAAGGAGTATATAGAGGGTCTATACAGGGGCGATGTTCTTGAGGATAATATCATGGAAATGGAAGAGGATGTAGATGAAGATGAAATGGGATATATGACACTGTGTGAAGAGTTTGACAGAACACTGAAAGACCTAAGTCGAAACAAGGCCCCAGGAGTAGACAACATTCCATTAGAACTACTAACAGCCTTGGGGGAGCCAGTGCAGACAAAACTCTACCATCTGGTGAGCAAGATGTATGAGACAGGCGAAATTACCCCAGACTTCAAGAAGAATATAAAAATTCCAATCCCAAAGAAAGCAGGTGTTGAAAGATGCGAAAATTACCAAACTATCAGTTTAATAACTCACCGCTGCAAAATACTAACGCGAATTCTTTACAGACGAATGGAAAAACTGGTAGAAGCCGGTCTTGGGGAAGATCAGTTTTGATTCCGTAGAAATGTTGGATCCCGTGAGGCTATACTGATCCTACTACTTATCTTAGAAGAAAGATTAAGAAAAGGCAAACCTACGTTTCTAGCATTTGTAGACTTAGAGAAAGCTTTTGACAATGTTGACTGGAATACCCTCTTTCAAATTCTGAAGGTGGCAGGGGTAAAATACAGGGAACGAAAGGCTATTTACAATTTGTACAGTAAGCAGAGGGCAGTTATTAGAGTTGAGGGACATGAAAGGGAAACAGTGGCTGGGAAGGGAGTGAGACAGGGTTGTAGGCTCTCCCCGATGCTATTCAATCTGTATATTGAGCAAGCAGTAAAGGAAACAAAAGAAAAGTTCAGAGTAGGTATTAAAATCCATGAAGAAGAAATAAAAACTCTGAGGTTCGCCGATGACATTGTAATTCTGTCAGAAACAGCAAAGGACTTGGAAGAGCAGTTGAACGGAATGGAAAGTGTCTTGAGAGGAGGGTATAAGATGAACATCAACAAAAGCAAAACAAGGATAATGGAATGTAGTCTAATGAAGTCGGGTGATGCTGAGGGAATTAGATTAGAAAATGAGACACTTAAAGTAGTAAAGGAGTTTTGCTATTTGGGAAGCAAAATAACTGATGATGGTCGAAGTAGAGAGGATATAAAATGTAGACTGGCAATGGCAAGGAAAGCGTTTCTGAAGAAGAGAAATTTGTTAACATCGAGTATAGATTTAAGTGTTAGGAAGTCGTTTCTGAAAGTATTTGTATGGAGTGTAGCCATGTATGGAAGTGAAATGTGGACGATAAATAGTTTAGACAAAAAAGAAATTGATGTTTTCGAAATGTGGTGCTACAGAAGAATGCTGAAGATTAGATGGGTAGATCACATAACTAATGAGGCGGTTCTGAATAGAAGTGTAGAGAAGAGAAATTTGTGGTGCATCTTGACTAGAAGAAGGGATCGGTTGGTAGGACATACTCTGAGGCATCAAGGGATCACCAGTTTAGTATTGGAGGGGAGCGTGGGGAGTAAAAATCGCAGAGGGAGACCAAGAGATGAATATACCAAACAGATTCAGAAGGATGTAGGCTGCAGTACGTACTGGGAGATGAAGAAGCTTGCACAGAATAGAGTAGCATGGAGAGCTGCATCAAACCAGTCTCAGGACTGAAGACCACAACAACAACAACTCTAAAAATATTTAAGTATTTGGAAAGAACTGATTCAATATTATGGTAATACAGCACTAAACTAGTAAGAATATTTTGAAACTGAAAATTTAACATTATGTATGTATTTAATTCTCTATTTTATAAAGATTTTTAATTTATTTATTTATTGTTCCGTGGGACCAAATTAAGGAGAAGTCTCCATGGTCATGGAACGAGTCAATACATGAAATTATAACACGATATTAGAAACAGATAAAATGAAATATAAAAAAACATATTCAGGTGACAAGTCATAAGTTTAAATGAAGAAAATCAACAATGTAGCACTGGAATTTGCTTAATTTTTTAGCTCTTCCAGGAGCTCCTCGGCAGAATAGAGGGAGTGAGCCATGAGGAAACTCTTCAGTTTAGACTTAAAAGAGTTTGGGCTACTGTTAAGATTTTTGAGTTCTTCTGGTAGCTTATTGAAAATGGATGCAGCAGAATACTGCACTCCTTTCTGCACAAGAGTCAAGGAAGTGCATTCTACATGCAGATTTGATTTATGCCTAGTATTAACTGAGTGAAAGCTGTTAACTCTTGGAAATAGGCTAATATTGCTAACAACAAACGACATTAAAGAAAATATATACTGTGAGGGCAATGTCAGAATTCCCAGATTTTTGAATAGGGGTCGACAAGAGGTTCTCGAACTTATACCACATATAGCACGAACAGCCCGTTTTTGAGCCAAAAATACCCTTTTTGAATCAGAAGAAATACCCCAAAAAATAATACCATACGACATAAGCGTATGAAAATATGCGAAGTAGACTACTTTTCGTGTTGAAGTGTCACTTATTTCAGATACTGTTCTAATGGTAAATAAAGCAGCATTTAGCTTCTGAACAAGATCCTGGTCATGGGCTTTCCACAACAGCTTACTATCTATCCGAACGCCTAAGAACTTGAACTGTTCCGTCTCGCTTATAATATGCCTATTCTGTCTTATCAAAATATCGGTTCTTGTTGAATTGTGAGTTAGAAACTGTAAAAACTGAGTCTTACTGTGATTTAGCATCAAATTATTTTCCACAAGCCACGAACTTATTTCATGAACTACATTATTTGTTACTGTTTCAATATTACACACAAGATCCTTCACTATCAAGCTGGTGTCATCAGCAAACAGAAATATTTTTGAATCGCCTGTAATACTAGAAGGCATATCATTTATATAAATAAGAAACAGCAGTGGCCCCAGCACCGACCCTTGGAGAATGCCCCACTTAACAGTGCCCCATTGGGACTGAACATCACTACCACTCTCAATATTGCGGAGAATTACCCTCTGCTTTCTGTTCCTAAAGTAAGAGGCGAACCAATTGTAAGCTACTCCCCTTAATCCATAATGGTCCAACTTCTGCAGTAATATTTTGTGGTCAACACAGTCAAAAGCCTTCGTTAAATCAAAGAAAACACCTAGCGTTTGCAACCTTTTATTTAATTCGTCCAAAACCTCACAGAGAAAAGAGAATATAGCATTTTCAGTTGTTAAACCATTTCTAAAACCAAACTGAACATTTGACAGCAAATTATGTGAATTTAAATGCTCCAGTAACCTTGTATATACAACCTTCTCGATAACTTCAGCAAACACCGATGGCATAGAAATAGGTCTAAAATTGTCAACATTATCAATGTCTCCCTTTTTATAAAGTGGCTTCACTACCGAGTACTTTAATCGGTCAGGAAACCGACTACTCCTATGGGAAAAGTTACAGATATGGCTGAGGACTATTATTGCTCTAAATGCTATTATTAGGGCTAGAGTGTCTTTAGAAAGGTGCAAATATCGACCGTCTGACAGGATTACTGAATATGAAGTCGTTGATGACTGGTCGGATATCCAATTCATCCAAAACATCTCTGTGGGCATGAAGAACAACCAAGTTGTTCAATCGCTTCTGTCCCATTGTTGATCGGAGATATGACTTCAGATGTCTAACGGCGCTAAATGAAGCTTAATGCACTTCACTACTTCACATAACATTTCTCCAACTGCAGGCTCTTGTGTAACGTATTTCCTTAGTCACACATGTTTTTAAGACCAGTTTTTTTTTTAATTAGCGATATCGGCTAACATATTCAAGTGTGAGCGTAATCTCTCAATGTCCTGGTCACTTTTGAAAAACTCAGTTGATTTTTCCAAATTTGTTTCACCTCTGTTTACTAAAAGCAAGCACTCTTGTTCAACTGCAATGACCTGTGCGAGTCCAGTTGTAGGAAACCGGTCACTAATGCAAGATTGCACCGTTTCACAAACTTCAATTAAATAGCTTTGTAGTATTCCTTTGGGGTTTTAAAAGTGTGCCGTGAGCTGGCTTCGTTGTTTTCATATTTCTTTGGTATACTTCGATTCCGAGGAAGCGACCATTCAATATACTAATCAAGCCCTCATATATTTTTTTACAGATCAGCAACACTTACATCTACATCTACATCTACGTGATTACTCTGCTATTCACAATAAAGTGCCTGGCAGAGGGTTCAATGAACCACCGTCAAGCTGTGTCTCTACCGTTCCACTCTCGAACGGCAAGCGGGAGAAACGAGCACTTAAATCTTTCTGTGAGCCGTGATTTCTCTTATTTTATCGTGATGATCTTTTCTCCCTATGTAGGTGGATGGCAACAGAATGTTTTCGCAAACGGAGGAAAAAACTGGTAATTGAAATTTCATGAGAAAATCCCGTCGCAACGAAAAACACCTTTGTTTTAATGATTGCCACTCCAATTCACGTATCATGTCTGTGACACTATCTCCTCTATTTCGCGATAATACAAAACGAGCTGCCCTTCTTTGTACTTTTTCGATGTCATCCGCAGTCCCACATGATGTGGATCCCACACCGCACAGCAATAGGCCTACTCCAGAATAGGGCGGACAAGCGTGGTGTAAGCAGTCTCTTCGTTCCAATTTAGGTTATTTGTAATTGTAATCCCTAAGTATTTAGCTGAATTTACAGACTTCAGATTTGTGTGACTTATCGCGTATTAGAAATTTAGCTGATTTCTTTTAGTACTCAATGTAACATCCACAAGATAAATTTTTGGCTACAGTGCGACGAGAGGAAATTATGCCTCTAACAGTTATAAACATTATGTATTCGACGTATGAAAAGACAATGAAAACTTATTTATAGTGAATTAATTATTTATATAATATTCTATGATATAATTGGACTTATCGATGTGTATCTTACAAAGACAATGATAATTGTAAAGTGCTTTTATGATCTGCGTTTGTCTTCCTTTGTTTTTACCTTTTGTTGGATGGCTTTTGTAGGTTCCGCACGCAAGATGCATATCAAACTGAGGTCTGTTAAGAAATTGTAATTATTTGTTAATTATTACTTGAAAATAGAGTTCATTATTATTATAAATGTGAGTGAATAATTATTTGTAACTTTAATTCCTCTCTCAGTAAGCATTATCTGTGTTAATTATTTCTTACCGCTGCAAGGAGCGCAGCCATTGATGATAGCGATTTGTATCGCGTTTTTGTCTGTGTTTTCCTCAGAAACAAATCAAATGTTTGCTTGATGAAGTCTAAATAGTGCACAATACGAAAGTAGAGTTTCTGTAAAGTTCAATAAGCATTTAAAATACTATTTGCTCTAACAATAGAAAGTCTCTATCAATTGTCTGCCGCCATCTTAACAATTATCACAGTGGCAAATTCAAATTACGCAACTCTGCAGACATAGATGCCGAACGTAATACAAATGTCTAAAAATAAATGTGCACCGGTGGTTCCGAACTCATTTTAATGAAAATGATTAGAATCAGATTGGTTCTTTAAAAACAGTGCTCACAGCACGATCGTTATAACAAACTTTTCTAGCTGATGTATGGAGCCGAAATTAATTACGCACGAGTTGAGAACAATATTGGTTCAGGTAACATACGTCAGTGTTGTGCGCGGCTGATATTCTGTGGTTTTAATGATCATTTTGCTGAAGATAACTGTTTCCATCATAATCCATAGTTGTTTAGAATCCGTCGTATGAACTGTGATTTAGTGACACTTACACAACTTACAGACAACACTTTAACACGACGTTAACTTGGAGTTCTTTAGCAACTTGATCAAACCTTTAGCCGGGAGAAAAACTATTTAGTAATTACTCAATGTAATAAAATAAGATTATGATTTCCATTTACAAAGTAGTTAAATACCAAACCACTGAATAACACAGCGAACGCCTCACTGGCGCCCAACGTGGGGCCACCAAAGCACATTTATTCATTTTAATAATTGAAACTGTGATATATTACAGGTACGGAGCACCAAAACAAACTTTTAATCATTGTTTAGTTACTTGTTTCATGCGCATTGCACCTTCCTACCGAACTGATGTACGAACGTGTATCTGCGCTGGTGCGAGGCACACAAGTAACTTCATATAAGCAGTGCAGTCCTACACCCTCACACAGGTAGGAACAGATGTGCATGTTCACAAAATTTACAGCAGTACACCAACAACATTTACACCAACAACCTGCAGCCATAAGTAGTAATAATTGAATAGTCTGGCTGCGAGAATAATATTTTTGAGTGTTAGTTGTGTATATGTGTTAGTTATAGGATCATTTTGTGTCAGTTGGTGCTTGTCAGTGATTTATATATTTGTTGTGCTATATTCGTGATAGAATGGTTAAACAAAAGAAAAATAAACCGAGTGAGCATACTGATGCAGAGATGACATCAGAGTCTCAGGTAGAACAATCTACCCATATTTTTGTCGAATTATTAGAAAATTTGATTATGAGTGATAATTTGGAAACTGATGTCACGAGTCATATTAAAACAGAGGAGTTGCCAAAACAAACTGACACTCTTGCATTCAACCAGTTAGGAATTAATGACAATATTTGTTCTGAGCAAGGGGCAGAAGTTAGCAATGCTCAAGCTATGTCCATACAGGATATGCTAACAGCATTATTTGAAAATTTTACTATTAAAGAGCAGGAGCGTGAAAAACAACGCAAGCTTAAAGAGCAGGAGCGTGAAAGACAACGTCAGCAGGAAAAGGAAAAACGTAGACAGGAAAAGCTTATAGAAAAACAGCAACAGGAGCTGAGGGACCAAGAAAAGGAAAAGAAATTTATGAAAAATATAAACAATATTTTTCTGGAAAGAGGTAAAGAAATTGTCCGTAGGATAAATCAAGTGTTGGTCGATCGTGATAATGCTATTATTACCCATTTTAAGCAGGATATCGATGCAGTAAAAACCACTATTGAACCGTTAACAAACATTCCAGTTCAGGTCAATAGTCTTCAAGCTGAAGTAGATAGACTAGAGAACCAATTCAAAGCCTTGGCTACCGCTGTGGAAACAATACAGGAGGACATTCCCTCGGAAATCCGAAAGCAAGTCCGAATAGAAGTAGCCAGGGTGCTGAGCTCTGAAAATCAAAACTTTGAAAATCTGACAGTATGCAGTAATGACAACACTGGTACTGACAGGCAAAAGATCGCAGATAATCTGACGGCGACTATTAAAGCACCACAAGGAAGACCAAATTTTGGTAATCAACCGATATTACCAGAGCAATATGTGACACCAAGGGACAATAATAGTGGAATAGAATGTACTTGTGATAAAGTAACCACACCACCTGCGAATGATAGCAATTCTATGCACTTCGCTACTTTGATGCATGAAGAAAGCCTGATTAAGCGTATACAGTTTCAAATATTTAACGAAGAAAGCAAGAAAAACATACATCCAGTAGTTTTCATTCGAAACTTCAAAAGTGTTCTTCCAAAATCATGGTCGGAAGAACAGAAAATACAGTTTGTGGTTTCACATATTTCTGGTGATGCGTCGCTCTGGGCATTAAATGCAGCAGAAACTTGCAAGACTTTCCACGACTTTGAGAAGGCGTTCCTTGATCAATTCTGGTCAGCGTCTACTCAAGAGCGACTCCGTAAAATTGTTTACAATGCAGAAATGTACAATCCGAAGTCAGGTTCCTTAAGAAAATACTTTGAAAAATATATTAACATGACCCGGTACTGGGATGAGCCAGTAACCACCAGAGACTTATTGCGAGTGTTAAAAGATAGATTACCCATAAATATTAGAGAAAAATTATTTAATGTTACAGACACCGATCTGAAAGAATTTCTGTCTGTAATTGATTCTCTGGATCTAGTGCAAGAAGACGTCAGAAAAAATTCTGACGTGATCAGCAATAATAATAGTCCTAATAGAAAAAAATCATGGAATGGAAATAATGGAAATAGGGGCGAAGGTAGTCCAAAAAAAAAAAAAAAAAAAAAAAAAAGTAAAGCTTATAGTAACGGAAAATACAATAATAATAATAGTAGTAGGAATCCCTACAAGCAAAATTTTGGTTATCCTAATAATAACAACAATAATTATCAAAAGGCCGAAGAACACCAACAACCCAATGGTAATCAGAGGCCGTACCACAATGAAAACCCAAACAATAACAATAGCAACCGAAAGAGACGAAATGACAACAGGTCAGACAGTCCATATAAAGACAAGCCTAAAAATATGCGGGGTGACAGTGAATATCGGCGACAGCCAGGGCCAAGTCATTGGCAGCCGCAGCAAAATTCTATCAATTCAGGTCAGCCAATAAATTATGTACAGGCTATACCTACACCAAGCAATCAATATCCACCGTGGTGGGGTCCAAGCAGGCCTCCTCCGACTGAAAACTCACAAAATGTTAGAATAGTGGAGGTACCTTCGGAAACAAAACAAAACACTCAGAAGCCAACAAACTAATTTCGGTCCCTGTAGGCCTTCGCCAGGTGATCGAGGCCAACAATGAAGGCAATAGTTAGACGGAACAAAAAATAAACAAGATACGGTATCAGGATGGCAACAGGATTGAAGATGAGCTGTATCAGGAACCTGCTGTCTCTGATAAGCCACAAAGGGAAAATATTCAAGCAAGTGTCACCGGAGCTGTAAATGGTGTGGCAACTACTATTCTGCTTGACACAGGTGCGAATGTATCAGTTATGAACACGCAGTTTTTCAAGAAGGTATCGAAGATACGGAGATTGCCGATTTTGCCGGTTGCAAATTGTAAGGTTATAGGGGCATTGGGAAAAAAGGCACAGAGTATAAAATACCAGACACAGGTGGAAGTTTCCTTGGGAAATGATCGCGTATTATGCACGTTCCTACTAATGGATAACTTGTCAGTACCGGTGCTTCTGGGTCTTGAGTTCCTTCGGGAAAGGGAAGCTGTAATTGATCTCGCCCGTGGGACATGTGCATTTAAGTACCACCAGCGACCCGTAACATTAATGCTGAATCGGGAGTTCGGTGCGAACCTTCCGTTGAGAAAAATGAATCTTTCTGTCAGCAAACAGAAGTTGTTAAGTGTTGGATCATAAGCACCCACAGATGTGTCACAAAAATCGAAATAACGATGTACCCAGCAACGTGAGTGACATCGTCACAACAATAGAAGAGAAAGTACAGGAGGCAACTTGCATTAATGCTTCAGAGGCTAGACAATTAACAGAATTATTATCTGGATACCTCGAAGTAGTCACTGAACGCCCTGGAATCATAAAAGATTACCAGTATAATATGAAAATATATCCGCACAAGACCTATTGCAGAACATCTTACTCGGTCCCCTGGACTAAGAAAAACGAAGTAATACAAAGGACCAATCAGAAGTGCAAGTGCACTACCCCATAACTGTAAATATAATGTTTATGCTAAAATAATTAGCAGTAATAATTTGATAATATTATGTATGTATTAGTTTATAAGCTTTTATGTCAAGTATTACACTGTAATGTTGTTGAATTATTTGAACAAGGAGTAGAGAATCCCCATAATAAATGTATTTTTACTCTAAAAGGTATAAATAACTTGATAAACACTTGAGTGTCGTTGCATTAAATATGAGGAATTTTTACCTTTGTATACGTAGCATAGAAACGATTAAAATGCTTAAATAATATATTTGTTCGTGTGTAAGAATGGATATATATAAAAAAAATATTTTCATAACATTAAGTCATGTAGTCCCACACACGTAGCGAGTGTTGGTGGTGTGTGAGCTGTGTGACTGAGAAAAAAAAAAAAAAAATAAACTGCGTTCACCACTAGTGAAGCGAAATCTGAATGTGTACTGATTTACGTACACGGTTTCATCACGAAGTCATTTAAAATGCTTTTATGAGCAACATTCCGGTTAGATAAACCGAACATGGACATCTGTCCCAAAAACATGGTAAATAACAATCCGAATAAAAATTAAAAAAATATAAATATATAAATATATGTGTTTGTAATAAAAATGGAAATGTACTGTTATCTGGACAGTTCAGTAATGATCTCATGGTCAAGATAATGTAGCAGATTCTGAAAGTTTTATGTTGTCTCATGTTTATGTGTCAGTGTAAAATTTTAATTTTTGTTATTCAGTCATGGTAATATGAACTTATGTGCAAGTGTACCAGACCTCATTACTTGAAAAGTGTCATTTGCATATAGATTGTCTGTTAAGTACTGTGGAAAACTACTGACAGCAATCATAACAGTGAAACGTGTTTCGCAGGAACTTGTGGACGCGTGAAGAACTGTGATATATATTGTGAATAATGATGAACAGTGATAAAAACTGTGATCACGCAACCTTATGAACGCTCTTGGAGTGTCAAAGTCAGCAGCAACACTATGAACGTTGAGTACTGTTGACTGAATTAATAATTAACTTGAACTGATGACCTTTAGTAGTTTGATATGAAGCGTCTCTGCGTGCCAAATTTAATGTGACGGACTGTACAGCCAGCCGCGCGGCAAAACAATAATGCAACGTTGGCTACGCAGCGCGTCGCGAAAATATTTACATTCTGCTTAAGTAAACGAAGTACACTACGGACATTTGTATGATTAACGGTGCAGAGTTCAAAATGCGCATATTGTGATAAACTTAAGTGTGAATCACTACACTGTGTTGAACAGTGTCAAAATACAGAACATACTCCAAAAACAGTCTAATTCCATCCGTGTGAATGCGAGTGAAACGGACACTAATAAACTTTTCCACAGGATGAGAATATTAATTATCTTGTCACTGATGCTTGTATTTTGACATTTCATGTACCCGTCTTAAACTGAGGGACGTGGGAAAGGAGAAACAAGACCTGGTGCAGCGCGACTTCCAGCCAGCAGCAGATCCAAACCACGATGCAGCCGACGGCAGCCGACGCCCCACCGACTCGGCCGGGAGCGGTCCAGCAGCAGCCGCTACCGGTCTGCGGTCCAGCGGCTCGACACAAGGGCGGTCTTACGACGTCAGCAGCTAATTGTTATGACATTCGATAAATGAGTGACTTTGGAAATTTTATGATACCCCACCATGAGAAAATATTCATTATCTCAGATGCTTACAGGAGAGTCATAAATTTGCATTTTCCAGCATATTTTATTACATTCATGTCAAGCCTAACTGTTAAAAGTAGGTGTCTGTACTTTCTTAAAGCCCCTTGGACGGTTTTATTCCCGGTTTTCCGAGTCCAGTGAACCCAAATGGGGGGGGATAAGTTAATCCGGGAAGTATCCGCAGCAATTTCCGAGATAATACAGTCACTGAAGTCATTTAAAGTACTCGATTCAACTATAATTTTATCATGTCTAAAACAACATTGAAACTAAACATTTGCATCTTGAGAGTAGCAAATTTACGCTGATTGCGTGGACTGATAAAAAAATATACAATAGACAAACTAATTTTTTTCTCAGTCCAAGGGGCATTGTAACATCCACGAGATAAATTTTTGGCTACAGTGCGACGAGAGGAAATTATGCCTCTAACAGTTATAAACATTATGTATTCGACGTATGAAAAAACAATGAAAACTTATAGTGAATTAATTATTTATATAATATTCTATGATATAATTGGACATATCGATGTGTATCATACAAAGGCAATGATAATTGCAAAGTTCTTTTATGATCTGCGTTTGCCTTCCTTTGTTTTTACCTTTTGTTGGATGGCTTTTGTAGGTTCAGCACTCAAGACGCATATCAAACTGAGGTCTGTTAAGAAATTGTAATTATTTGTTAATTTTTACTTGAAAATAGAGTTCATTATTGTTATAAATATGAGTGAATAATTATTTGTAACTTTAATTCCTCTCTCAGTAAGCATTATCTGTGTTAATTATTTCTTTCCGCTGCAAGGAGCGCAGCCATTGATGATAGCGATTTGTATCGCGTTTTTGTCTGTTTTCCTTAGAAACAAATCAAAGGTTTGCTTGATGAAGTCTAAATAGTGCACAATACGAAAGTAGAGTTTCTGTAAAGCTCAATAAGCAATTAAAATACTTATTTGCTCTAACAATAGACTCTATCAATTGTCTGCCGCCATCTTAACAATTATCACAGTGGCAAATTCAAATTACGCAACTTTGCAGACATAGATGCCGAACGTAATACAAATGTCTAAAAATAAATGTACACCGGTGGTTCCGAACTCATTTTAATGAAAGTGATTAGAATCAGATTGGTTCTTTAAAAACAGTGCTCACAGCACGATCGTTATAACAAACTTTTCTAGCTGATGTATGGAGCCGAAATTAGTTACGCACGAGCTGCGAAGAATATTGGTTCAGGTAACATACGTCAGTGTTGTGCGCGGCTGATATTCTGTGGTTTTAATGACCATTTTGCTGAAGATAACTGTTTCCATCATAATCCATAGTTGTATAGAATCCCTTGTATGAACTATGATTTAGTGACACTTACACAGCTTATAGACAACACTTTAACACGACGTTAACTTGGAGTTCTTTAGCAACTTGATCAAACCTTTAGCCGGGAGAAAAATTATTTAGTATTTACTCAATGTAATAAAATCAGATTATGATTTCCATTTACAAATTAGTTAAATACCAAACCACTGAATAACACAGCGAACGCCACATCATGTGAATAACTTCGCACTTTTCTTTATTCAGGGTCAATTGTCACTTTTCGCACCATACAGATATCTTATCTAAATCATTTTGCAAGTCGTTTTGATCACCTCATGACTTTACAAGACGGTAAATGACAGCATCATCTGCAAACAATCTAAGACGGCTACTCAGATTGTCTCCTCTGTCGTTAATATAGATCAGGAACAATAGAGGGCCTGTAACACTTCCTTGTGGAACGCCTGATGGAGGCATTGAATTTTTTCATTGACATCCTCTACTGGGTTCATGGCATGGCAATAAAGACGTAAAAATAAATGTCTTGAATTGTAACATTGACTCAACGTAGCCTGCACATTTGTAACTTGCTTCTGTTTTGTCCTCTGCAGAAAATGTCTCAAAAAACTCTAGAAGTTCTTCAAAGTTTTTCAATATTCTCAAGATACTAGAAGCTCGCATTGTCATCGAGTCGGGCTAAGGGGTCGTAGACCAGCTTGGTCGTTGGCGCTCTCAAGCGTATGCTTCTGAAAAGTCCCGTCCTTTTGTTAGATTCCCTTACGGTGTTTATTATGTCCTTTGCTGAAGCCATAATAACGCTCATAGACGTAAGATGGCGGAGACTGTCTACAACTGCCAAGTCTAAACTGTGAGCAGTGCAGTGCACATAATATGCTTTTGGTTGTATGTCCACAACTAACTTTTTTAGCCCTTTGAACTTACCTCTCATATTCGAGGCACCATCATAGCACAGTCCTCTTAAGTTACCCAATGACAAATCAAGACGAGCAAGAACGTCTTTTTAAAATATTAAACAGAGTTTGTGATGCCGTGTTTGGGGTAGCCAATAAAGTCTTCGTTGATGATTAAGGAATCGTCGACAGTACGAATACAAAATGACACTTGTTCGTTAATAGATGAATCACTTGTTTCCTCAACCATAATAGAAAAATGTTCAGTCTTCTTGATTGAAGCCAATACATTTCTCAACACAGACTTTCCTAGTAGATCAATGATCTGGTTTTGAATATCGTGGGATGAGCACTTATACCCCGAACGCCCTAACCAATCTTTAAACTCAGGTATGTCATTTTCTCGGAGTTCCAACAACTGAAAAAAATTTGAATTTACATCTCTGTGCCCTCTAATTGCTAGTCCTTGTCGGCATAGAAATTGCACGGTAGTAAACATTGTCTCAAGAGCTAAACGGCCTTTCTTCATATCACTGTCTAACTGTTCATTCAATTGGGAGGCTACCAGGGACGTACCCAGGATCTGAACTAGGGGGAGGGGGCAGGTCATAGGACTCGAGACAACATACAGCACTTCTTATTAAATAAAACAGTAAACCAGTGAAAAACTGCTTTTAATAAACATTTTAAATACAAGAATGCACTTGTACAATCCGAGAAAACATGCAGCATTTCTTATTAAATAAAACAGGAAACTAGTGAAAAACTGCAAATATCTTCTATGGGGGGGAGGGGGGAAACTGCCCCTCCCCCTGCCCCTCGCCGGGTACGCCCATGGAGGCCACACTTCGGTTAGTGATAGAATTTGGTTTCGGAACACCTTCTTCATGCATAAACGTATTTTCATGAAGACGGAGTTTTTCCAAAGCCTTTCTCCAGTTAGAAAACACGGAAGTAAATGCATTTTTTTTTTGAAGAAAATTGTAATAGATTTTTAGCATCTGCCTGTTTGCAGGTTTTGCAAAAAACTTTTTCAGTAGATGCATTATATTCTTGCCATGTATATTTGATCAACCAAGAGTTCTGGAATGATCTTCTCTTACCGGACTGTCCAGGTTTCGGCTGTGAAACGGTTCTCGCCTGAAGACGACGACACACTTGACGACACAATAATTGATGGAGGTTGACTTGCAGTATCATCAACTTCCAAGCGCGCCTTTTTTTTTATTATTATTACGATTCCCCTCCAGAAGGGGGTCGGGCTGGCAGCAGCACAATATACCGCTCTGCAGCCTAACAGAATGAGGAGATATGAGATACAATAAATGCAGGCGATAAAACGGCGTCTGTTAAAAACTGAAACATGGAGAGAAAGATGAGAAGAAAATATAAAAACAAACGGTCGGTGATGCTGATTAAAACACATAGTAAATAGACAGGCACAATTAAAAAAAACACGACGACAGTCTGGTTTCTGTTAGCACGAAATAAAAACACAACTAGTGACAGTATGGTGGCTGTTCGCAAACACTGACAGGGGACGCACAACACTGAACACTCACTTAAAACAGCACTACAGAGGCGACACGCGGCAGACGAGTGGGGGGAGGACCCGGACCGAGGAGGGGGAAAACGCCTTTTTGGTAGCAAATTTATCAGTTGCAAACCTAATTCACAATACACTAAGAGACTAAAGTAAACGAATAAAATATAGTCATATAAAATTGTCCACTAGACACTAAAGTCGGAATACTAAACACATCCGCAGCATGCACTGAACGAACTATCCACAATGAATGACTGCGACAGCAGGGGGGGCTTTATATAGCCGCGGCGTCGTGATGTCTCGAAGCGTCAAGGCGACGCGAGACGAAGGGTTCCAGGCGCTTCTGCTCCAGTCCTTAAGATGTCGCCGCGGCCGCAGCGCTGGCCCGCCGGCGTCAGACTTTACCCGGAGGTTCGCGCACCGGCTCAAATTCTAATAGAGCCCGCAAAACCGTAACACTCTCATGATTCACACCACTCGTTTTCAATTAACTTGCTTACTACCGTATTAATTATTTGTCTTAACTCATTACTGAATGTACTTAAAAAGGTAACTATCGTCAAACAAGGAAAATAAAAAGTTCCAACATAATTTTGTGATTTTACAAAGCATAATATAACTAATAATTTTCTTGAGTTACTGGGAGAGGGGGGGGGGGGCTCCACTCTGGGAAACGAATTTTTGAGGGGGATAGGGCCCCCTCAGACTCCATGGAGTCGGCGCCTATGCAGAGGAGCAGCACCTGCGTTTAGACTGTATGTACACTTAACCAGCTAGCGCTTCTTATTTCGGGGCTCGCTTTCTCCTACCTTAACACTGGCAGCTGTCGTTGTAGACCACGACAGAGCCATAAATTTTACTTTCTCTATCTATCCTTACTCTTTATTGTTTCTGGTTCTAAAGTCCAGCCAAGTCTTTTCAGCTAATTCTCGTCTGAGCTTGAGTGTGGGATTGCACTGGCATTCGCCATTATCCGAGCTACAATTTCTGATGTATTGATTACGGCACAAATGTCATGTATAAGCATTACCTTCCCGTTGATCCTCCTCATCGACTCCCATGGTATGAAGATTTGTAGCCGACCGATGTGGCCGAGCGGCTCTAGGCGCTTCAGTCCGGAATCGCGCCACGGTTACGGTGGCAGGTTCGAATCCTGCCTCTGACATGGATGTGTGTGATGTCCTTAGGTTAGTGAGGTTTAAGTAGTTCTAAGTTCTAGGGGACTGATGACCTCAGATGTTAAGTCCCATAGTGCTCATAGACATTTGAAGATTTGTAAAAATTCTTTCTGAGACTGCGGTTTGCTCTCTCTCTCTCTCTCATACTCTCTCTCTCTCTCTCTCTCTCTCTCTCATAATGCGTCAAGCTTTTGACAGAGCACTGCGTAAGCCTACATTGATGTCAGAAGATGGAACTTCCGTACTGTCATCTGTCTGCCCCTTGCAGACATCTACGTCCTGAACAGAAAACATATACAAGCACAGAAGGATACCGTGGATATTATGAGTATTTACGAATGTATAGCTTTTTCTATTTCTGCAGATCGTTTGTGCCGATGAATGTGCTAGCAGGTGGACGGAGATATTTGGAGGGTAATGTTAAATTCTGCCGGCCACCGAAGTCTAGAAGTCTACAAGACAATGGGATCAACAGTGGTAGTGGATGTGCCAAACACATTAGTGCAACAAATTCCATTTTTTTTTGTCCTGTCCAGTTTTCAGCATCTCTTTTGTGGCTCCTGATCAAGGATAAATTATTGAAGCAGTTTCCAGAAGATTCCATTTCTAGTCATTAGCTACATTTCTACATCTACATCTACATCTACATCCATACTCCGCAAACCACCTGACGGTGTGTGGCGGAGGGTACCTTGAGTACCTCTATCGGTTCTCCCTTCTATTCCAGTCTCGTATTGTTCGTGGAAAGAAGGATTGTCGGTATGCCTCTGTGTGGGCTCTAATCTCTCTGATTTTATCCTCATGGTCTCTTCGCGAGATATACGTAGGAGGGAGCAATATACTGCTTGACTCTTCGGTGAAGGTATGTTCTCGAAACTTTGACAAAAGCCCGTACCGAGCTACTGAGCGTCTCTCCTGCAGAGTCTTCCACTGGAGTTTATCTATCATCTCCGTAACGCTTTCGCGATTACTAAATGATCCTGTAACAAAGCGCGCTGCTCTCCGTTGGATCTTCTCTATATCTTCTATCAACCCTATCTGGTACGGATCCCACACTGCTGAGCAGTATTCGAGCAGTGGGCGAACAAGCGTACTGTAACCTACTTCCTTTGTTTTCGGATTGCATTTCCTTAGGATTCTTCCAATGAATCTCAGTCTGGCATCTGCTTTGCCGACGATCAACATTATATGATCATTCCATTTTAAATCACTCCTAATGCGTACTCCCAGATAATTTATGGTATTAACTGCTTCCAGTTGCTGACTTGCTATTTTGTAGCTAAATGATAAAGGATCTATCTTTCTGTGTATTCGCAGCACATTACACTTGTCTACATTGAGATTCAATTGCCATTCCCTGCACCATGCGTCAATTCGCTGCAGATCCTCCTGCATTTCAGTACAATTTTCCATTGTTACAACCTCTCGATACACCACAGCATCATCCGCAAAAAGCCTCAGTGAACTTCGGATGTCATCCACAAGGTCATTTATGTATATTGTGAATAGCAACGGTCCTATGACACTCCCCTGCGGCACACCTGAAATCACTCTTACTTCGGAAGACTTCTCTCCATCGAGAATGACATGCTGCGTCCTGTTATCTAGGAACTCCTCAATCCAATCACACAATTGATCTGATAGTCCATATGCTCTTACTTTGTTCATTAAACGACTGTGGGGAACTGTATCGAACGCCTTGCGGAACTCAAGAAACACGGCATCTACCTGTGAACCCATGTCTATGGCCCTCTGAGTCTCGTGGACGAATAGCGCGAGCTGGGTTTCACATGACCGTCTTTTTCGAAACCCATGCTGATTCCTACAGAGTAGATTTCTTGTTTCCAGAAAAGTCATTATACTCGAACACAATACGTGTTCCAAAATTCTACAACTGATCGACGTTAGAGATATAAGTCTATAGTTCTGCACATCTGCTCGACGTCCCTTCTTGAGTGAAATGAACCTGTGAGTATCGTAACTGAAACTAAAAGCAAACGAAGACTACATGCACGATAATATTAACCCACAACACAAATTATGGACTTACATTTGATTATTTAATCAAAATACGTAGACCTAAATCGAAAATAAGCTGTGGGAGCTTAAGTTAATGTAGTAATGTTTTACTTATTACTGACTTACTGCCGGTTGGAAAAGCGACCAGTATACTTAGAAAAAAGTATTTCCTTTAGTGTACAGTCCCAATCTTCCCCTACGTTCTACGGCAAAATAAAGGTAAAGTGCGACTGTAGACTAAAACACTTTTTACCTAGTAGTTCTAATATTTGATAAAACGGTTCCCAACCAGTTACCAGGAGGCAATTCGCTAGTCTAAAATTCATCAGTAAATTTCATTCCTTCATAACGATCGGTCAACATCAGTGGCTAAGATTGCGGAAGTCCCAAGTTCGATTGTCGGATACCTCTTCAGATTTGCCTTTGGTGGAAAAGCGTAAAACTAAAGCTTTTGACGCCGAAGGAGGTGCCACGCCAACAAAATGTCCTTCAAATTTTACGCGCAAGCTGCAGAAACGTCAAGCCGGGAAGCACATGCTCTATTTTAACGGCGGGAATCCATTTGTGTAAAGCAGAGCGTAGATATTCTATGTACATAAGAGGGGCCACTCGAATAGTCTACGCACGAGCATTTAGTTAATTGTATTTATGACTAACTAGCTGCACAACTGACAGTGAGAGGAAATATGCTGATGCAGCAGCGATGTAAATTATTTAGCAAACCAAAACCGACGAGCACAGTGAATAACGAACGGCAGTATCGTCGCACACCTGTTGCGGTACATATTCGGCCAAGTGTATGATAATGGTCGCAAATAAAACACGCTCGATAACAGCTTAGCGAACATCTGGGTATCGCGTGATTATGCAAGCACTACGTCCTACGGGGAAGAGAAGCCATAATTTCATGACACTTACAACACCACACGAGAGCTGATGACAAAATTGATAGCCCACTTGGTTCTCAAAAATAGAGATAAAAACATGGCAACTGAGTCCTAAGGTTGTATTATCAACAGAGACCGGATTATATGCATTTTCATGTTGTAAATGCATTTGCATATTTGGCTCCTTTCACCAGTTATTGCATATTTTAACTAAAAACTAGTGGCGATACATATTTTCGCTTTATGTTTACATATTTTAAAAATTTTGACGGGCGGTCTCTAGCTCGATCTAGTTTTGATTTCTCACAGATTGATCGCTACCTGGAGCTGTGTTCAATCGCTAACCGAGAGGCCACTGCCAATCGAAATCATCACATATGAGGAACAGGAACAGGCAGACAAGAGTGAATGCTCCTGTGGCCGCGCCCCCGGTTAATCCTCCTCGTTGTCATACCATACGCTTTACGGCGTGTGGTGTGTAACGTGTTGTGCGCCATTCCCCCCGAAAAAAGAAACGTCGTTTCGTGGATAGCTGACCATCCTGGAACATTTACATATGACAGAATTGTTTTATATTGTCGAGTTTGCGAGAAAAACGTTCGCACAAAAAAAGGTTTCAAATAGACCAGTATGTCAAGACATACCGCAGGGATGCAAAAGAAAGGACCTCGACAATAACATCTGACAACAGCAAGTTGCAGTAGCAGGCATTGGTCCAAAGGTAACCAAAAACGTTGGTTTCACATGGGTTTATGTGAAGCATTCATTGCGAGCAGTATTTCTCTTCACAAATTTACAAACCTATCCTCAACGGCTTCCTGCTGAAATATTGCTTAAGTCAAAATATACCAGATGAATCAGCATTGCGTAAAAATTACATTCCGACAATTTACGTAAATGTTCTGCAAGAAATACGCAATAAACTTTAAGACTGCATTATCTGTATTTCAGTTGACGAAACTACAGACACTTGTGACCGTTACATTGCAGATTTAATTGTTGGTACTTTATAAGAAGAACCTCCTTCCTATTTCGAGGTCTTAAAAGAACTTGAAAAAGTTAATCATTCTACGATTGCCAGATTTGTGACTGAGGGTGTAAGAAAAATATTTCCAGAATCTTCTGTAGATGAAAGGGTGTTTGTGTTTATTTCAGATGCTGCTTCCTATATGATCAAAATAGGAAAAGCCCTCCGAGTATTTTATCCCAATTTGATTCATGTGATGTGCTTTGCTCATGGAGTACATTGCCTTGCTGAAGAAGTACGTTCCACGTTTGTGAATGTAAATAAACTGATTTTATCCACAAAGAAAGTGTTTCTAAAGCCTCCTGCTCCCATCAAGACAAACAAAGAAAATCTACCAAATGTGCCTTTACCTCCCAAACCGGTGGTAAGTCGTTGGGGTACGTGTGTCGAAGTTGTGTTGGTTGGCTCAGAGCACTATGGGACTGAACTTCTGAGGTCATCAGTCCCCTAGAACTTAGAACTACGTAATCCTAACTGATCTAAGAACATCACACACATCCATGCCCGAGGCAGGATTCGAAGCTGCGACCGTAGCGGTCTCGCGGTTCCAGACTGCAGCGCCTAGAACCGCACGGCCACTCAGGCCGAAGTTGTGTTGTTTTACAGTGAACATTTCGAGGCCATTAGAGCGGTAGTAACGACTCCGACAGCGCAGAGTCTTTGACAGTTTGCCGGTGCAAGGAAACTTTTAATGATTCCGATATTGAAAAAGACGTTGCCGTGATTAGCACTTATTTTTCCCATATACCTGGATGTATTAAAAGCTTGAAACTCGAGGTTTGGCGATGAATAAATCTATTCACTTAATGAATAAAATTATTCTACTGAACTCGTCATTGTCGGAGGTGTTACCAAGAAAACTTAAAGAAAAATTTGAAAACATTTTAAACAATTACTCAGGTTGTGAACCCTTGTGCCAAACTGATAGTTTTGTTAATAGGACGGGTGAACGTTTACAAGAAACAATAAATGCCAACGTAGCACACATATTCAAATCCTGCCCAGTTACCTCAGCTAATGTAGAATGGTTCTTTTCTGATTATAAAAGCGAAGACAATCTTACTACCGAACTTTTGGAACAGTACTTGGTCGTTTATGTTTACAATAGTAGAAACATGTAAAATAAATTGTAAATAATGATTTTGTCCAATACTATTAATTAAAAGTTAATGCTGATCAAAAAAATTCATGGTTATATGTTGTTTTTTAAATTAAATATTACGGAGTTTTTGAGCGTGCCCCTGTGCGTGCGATATCTCTCGAAGTTGGCCCTGTACATATCGATTGTTTCGCTGCGACTCACTCGCAGCCCATCCGCTTGTTACCGACAATAATGGCAAAGACGGAACAATTCTCGAACACGGTATGCTTCTCCACTTTGCAAATTTTTAAAAAATAATCCCAGAAAGGCCCCCTTCCAAACCTCTACCAGTAAGTATTCAGAAAATGATTTCAGCGTTCTAAATGCACCGATTTTTCGCGTGCCGGTGCTCCCCCTCATAATTGATATGCGTAGGTTCGACTTGAGGTATAATGCAGTCAGTAACTACCATGTCTTTTTATAATTTTATCTTGCTTATTTCGACACTTTTCATGCATTTTTAAGCATTTTCATGAATATTTTCATGCATATTTTAAGGTTTTTATGGTGCAAGTAAACTGGTCTCTGATCATCAACATTAGAAAATGTCATGGCTAGGTGTTGGCTTATGACGCAGACTGTGAGAAATCAGTGCTGGAGGTCAACCACCGGGCAAAACGAATTCAGATACGATCAGCGTTACTATGCTAGATGCGCAATAGGCAGGTGAATCTTATTAGCTGCACACATAGACGTGCGCGAGGAGGGGAAGGGGCAAGACGACACACTTGTGTTCGTGTTCCCCCCCCCCCCCCCCCCCCCTGCCCACTAACCTGACATCTGGAGTACAGCGTTTCTATTCCTTACAGGATTCTGCTAAACGCTTTTTGTAACCAATTGCAGCACATATTGAATTTAGTTCTTGTCGTATTAGACGTCTCGAAACCGACCAACTCATTTACATTAAAAATTACAATTTTAGCGTTATGCCCCACACTCATCTAGATAAATTTTTGCGGACGCCCCTGTTCCACTGTACGTAAGATTTGCCGACATCCTGATCTTAGCACCATCGAAGGAAAGGCGCTGTACAACAAGCAAGCCATTCACTGTGAAACACACCACTTAGCAACTGATGAAGGCGTCTGAAGCTACGCTGACTCAAACAGAAGCTCCTGATGTTGACGCTGAAGTAACTTCTAATGCCACACTAAGCGTCTGCCACGGCCTCAAGACGCCGACGATTGACTGTGAACGGAAGTTCCGAAATGTGATGAAGAATTGTCCAGTACAGAATTTTACTCGTGATATTAGTACTGATGAAGAGAAAATTCAACGATGACGATAAATATTTCGCTAAAATTTTAGATATACCGAGGAATAACAGGACGGTTAAGTCGCGCGGCAGAAAATGCAGGGCGGGTGCTCGCACTTTTGGCGTAAGACAGCACGTGGCGTTTACGAAGGGCTAGGACTGCAGGCATCACAGGCCTGGGAAGAGGACACTTCGCTCGCTCACACTCGCTCCAGCTTACCGCGCCCAGGCACGGCGTCCCCGAGTACGAACTATCGAAGCTGGCAGGCTGTGGAGAACGAGACGCCGTGGGTCGGTCAGGGATGGCGCGCTCGCCTCGCTTTTGCTGCGACCATCTCAGTAGCAGCTCCGTGTGTCTGCAGGCTGGTCTCGCTCCTGACATACTCCTCGCTAGTTGACGGAACTACACTCAGCTCACTTTTTTTTATTTTTAAATTAATACACCTCTATTTGACTGTATTGTTCTTTATTTAATTACGACCCATGTTTCGGCCTTTTATGCCATTTGCAAGTGATTGAATATATGTCATTACGCTGTAGACGTATACTCCGGGGCGCAGTTTCTAATCGTGACATCATTGTGATCCATAAGAGAAAATAGCTTGCGTTATGCAGTAACGAAATTTTGGAAACAATTTGGAATTTCACAGGAAAACTAAGTAACTACCAACTTTTGTCGGTCTCGTAATGAAAAATCACATTGCTGTTTTTTGTAACATCATCTGGTGTATTGATTGAAATGTACATATTTGAACTTGAGCACCTAATAAATTAAAGTCTAACAAGAACAAAATTGTCTCCAAATTGTTTCCTGTTGGCGTAATTACAATGAATCGACTTGTCTGGGATCAAGTTTACTTCGTCAGTGAGAAATAATGTTCCATACCGCGCTGAATTATTTTATTTTTTTATTAGAACCTGAAACTTCATCACACATTTGGCACACGGTACTTAAAGTCTCATCTCTATCACAAACAGATATGATTTCCAATAACCAGAAGTGCGACCACAGAATTGTATTCTGTGCAACGCCAGAATTTTGACTTTCTCATCTGTGAGACGGAGACAGATATGATTCAGCACGTGTAGTACTTACAGTTAATAGATGACAATACGACCGTTGTTCTGTACTGCCAAAATACCGATGACACTGAATTTGGCGTTTAGGAATTAAGCGCAATTTTCATTGGTTGGACACGCAGCGTGTCTACAGTAATTTAAACGCAAGCACCTTTGCATCTTCTCCTATATTACAACGACTTTTCAGTTTGTGCTAGCGTAACATAACAAACTGAACTGTTGGTGACTCCTCGCCTTCCAGCATTCCTGCGCCTTTGAATGGCTCTTAAATGTCATGAGTTCTTTCGCAGTGTTTTGGTCGTGATCAGTAAGTTTTTGATAGACTCCTCTCCGGAAGCAGTTCCAGGATTTTGCCGTACTGCTGTAGCATTCTAAACAAGGTGTTACACCTTACATTTCTTACTTAAAGCTTGTCTGTATCGCATTCACGTCACCAGTTTTCTTCATGAAACGGTCTCTATCTATAGGAGCGTAAGTTGTGGAATAAATCACTGCAAGTCCATCTATCAAATAATCGTCGTCTAGCAAGTGTTTCAGGGCTGTGTTCAAAACATGTGTAATGCATGAATAATGCCCAGAGGATTGCAGTACCTTGCGTATATTAGCGCCTTCTTAAGTGGGAACTGAAATTCTATTAAAATCCTGGGGACTTACTCCTAACAGTTTGAATAACGTTTCCTCGAAGTAGTTCTTAATAACTTCCCTACGCTTTTTTTTTTCTTCTCAGAAAACTGATTTTTCACCAATGCCATATTTCGCAGCGCCTACTCTCGATAAGTAAAGTGCACAGTACTAGATAGGTACACAATTTTCCGATATTTCTCGATCAATATATCCGCTATAAATCGACATGCATTCACCCCTATGGCCTGGCTAATGCCGGGCATCATATTTGCTCCTATTTCATCGGATTGTCTACTATCAAAGGATGAGGCAAAATGTTGGAAACATGTACATGTCCAGATTCTGAACAGATATTTAGAAGCTCCTAATATAAAACGCAAAATGCTTCACCTAATGTTCACTTATATGGACAAAAGTCTCTGCCACACATTTCTACGCACATTTCACTGAAACTGCTAATACTCCAGAAATTACACTCTGTCGTAATTTGCAGACATGTGCCTTCAGATATGCGGTGACGCACCTCCAAGACATGAGAGCAAGAAGAGCGCTTGCTACAGTACTTGCAGCCGATATCCTTACCATTCACAGGTGAAAATCTCTCCCAAACAGTGTTCCAGCAACCGTCTTTCTCACTCAGGATATATTATTTCGCGCTCGCATTCATATCGCGTTCATTTGCCGTGATTCTACAGCGTGCGACCGAGTGGCGCTCGGATAACTACAGCAAACGACCGAGCAATTCAAGCGTGTGACGCTCGAAAGAGCGTCGTGAAGTCTAGTGCGGTTGCCCCCTCATTCCGAATCAACTGTACTGACATCTGACGGAACTACATGTACCGAGTAATTCGACGGAGCGTAAATGTCAGATGCAGACCTTTAGTAAGCTTAAACTAACCTCTTATACTGCCATCTGTTGTCAGCACCATGCGTAAACGTCTTAATAGTACATCTAGTCACTAAGGAGAAGTACGTTACAAAAGCTTATTATGTCTAGTTTAACGGAAAACTGTAAAAAGAGATAGTCTTCACCAAAGATAGAGGAAAAACTGGTTTCTGGTATGTTAACAGAGATATTAGTAGCGAGCGTGAACTTTAACCATTTGTGGCGAGAATGTTTCTTACTCAGCATAATCTCCCTATAATTTTTGCTATTTATTTTGCACAGTATATACATTAACACCATGTGACCACTAATATCAGCTCTACCTACTCCTCGCAGTGTAAAGCGAAACCTCCTCCAGTCACCACTGCGCTCACTGTCCCTGTGCGTCCCGTTGATGAGCCCATCCACCCCAACAACTCGCTCCGCCCTCCCCCTACTGCAGAGGACATCATCCATTTCACCACCATTGTGCTCCAAAACATCCACCCCTTCCAACGCTCCCATACCCTATCCAAATCGCCCTCGCTGCCCATTCCATCTTACCACCTATGCCACCTACCAGGCCCACTTCACCTTCACCCCCCTCACCACCCTCATATAACTCTCCCCTCCCATGGTGTGACAACACTACAGTATCCTGTATCATAATATCCGCTCCCTGCCCCCCCACAAACTCCTCTTCCTCCACACCCTCCATCAGCACCACGTGGATGCCTTCATCTTAAATGAAACCTTCCTTCAACCCCATATCTCCAGCTCCACAGCTCCTTACACCCTTCACCACACCAATAACCCGTACCCTCTGGCGCGTGGTGGGTTTGCTATAGGCCTCCTCGAGCACCTCCCTGTTTGGCCCCAACCTCTCCTCAACAATCCTGCCAAGCATCTCACCCTCAGCCTGTTCTTTCCCACCCTTACTGTCACCTGTGCCACCATTTATGTCTGCCCTCGAACCCCCATACCATATGATTTCCTGGCCCACATTGACCACACTTTCTCCACCTACGCAATTGCTGCCAACCTCAATATTCACATCCGTGCTCCTGCTGACTTCGAGCAGTAGCATCTGTTTATCACCACCCTCCAGGGAGACCTGGTTCCCCTCCCCCAGCACACCTGACCCGAATCCAACACCACTCCCGATGTGATCCTTGCCTCTCCCAACCTACTTTGGTGCATCACCGCAGATGTCTTTGACCTCATTGGTAGTGGCCATGCTCCCGTTCTCCTCACTATCTCTAATGGTCGCCATCCCCACTCGCTCCTCGCCCTGACATTCCTGCTAAACTTGTCCATGATTACTCCCATGCCAACTGGAATGCCTACCAGGACTCCATTCACATTCAGGTCGAAGGCCACGACCCTACCCTCCAATCTCCTGATGACACCTCCTGCACTGCAGCCTTCCTGACCCAGACCTTGTCTGACGCCATCGCCACCCATTTCCCTACCAAAGCCATTCACCCTCACTGCCCAGCCCTGCCCCCACAGGCTGTCCTTCTCCTTCGTGAATCCCACCGCCTCTACCACTCTTTTCTCCTCACTCGTGCCTGGGACACACTCACCCACCACCGACAATTACGACGACACATCCGCAACCTGCTTACTGTGAAGAAACGCAGTTCATGGTGACAGTCATGTACACAACTCAACACCACGCTCCCCATAAACTCTTCCAAGTATTGGTCTGCTTCCCACCGCCTTACTGGGAACTGCCCCACCCCACAGTACCCTCTCCTCCTTGATGACCGTCCCTTTCCTGACAACCTCAGTAAGGCAAACCACTTTGTCTCTCGCCTATCTGATGTTTTTTCCATCCCAGATGATCCCCAGTTTGATTATTCCCTCTTCCCTGACGTCATCGACCGTACAGATACCTATGTTCCTCCCCTTGCTCCTAGTTTCCAGTACTTGGGCCACACACTGCCATCTGAACTGAACACTCCCATCACTACACAGGACATCAGCCTCACACTCCACACTAAGCGCAACACTGCTCCAGGCCATGACCGCGTTACCTACCACCACCTTAAACACTGCCCTTCCTCCTTCCTTACAGTCCTTGCCACCCTCTACAACGTAATCCTTGCCACCAGCTCCTACTCCAACCTGTGGGAAACCTCCCATATCCTGATGTTCTCCAAACCTAACAAGCCTCCATCTGATGCTTCTTCCTATCGCCCTATAGTCTCACCTCAGTGTTCAGCAAGCTCTTGGAAGCCATCATTAGCCGGCGCATCCATCACCACCTCCATTGACACCACCTCCTCCCCAACACCCAATGTGGCTTTAGACCTTTCTTCTCTGCTGATGCCCAACTCCTACGCCTCACTCATCTCCTCTCCCTCCAGCTTAACTCCCGTCACTTGGCGATTTTTGTCTCCTCGACCTCGGAAAAGCCTACAACTGTGTCTGCCATCCTGGTCTCCTGTTTAAACTCCAGACCTACACCCTTCCTGTCAACTACGTCTGTCTGATTGCCTCCTTCCTCTCCCGCCGCCCCTCCTATGTTACCATCCATAACGCCGATTCTCGCACTTTCTACCCCTCTGCGGGTGTGCCCCAGGGCTCTGTCCTCTCCCCTCTCCTCTCCCTCCTGTGCACAGCAGATATGCCCCAACCCCCCCTCCAGTACACCCCCTGCAGTATGCTGATGACACTGCCTTCCTTGCCCTTGCTCCTACCCTCCAATGGTCCCAACACCTTCTCCAGAATCACCTTGATCTTTTTGCCACATGGTGTAACCAGTGGCTCCTGAAAATCAATCCCTCCAAGACCCAGGCAATCATTGTAGGTCATACCACTCGCTCCTTCCTGCTCCTTGATTTCTCCCTTACCACCTGTGCCCGTCCTGTCCACCTCTCCCCCACCCTCACCTATCTTGGCCTCACCATGGACCATCACCTCACCTGGATCCCTCATCTCCACTCTATCCAATCCAAAGCCCACAACTGCCTCCAACTCCTCAAACTCCTCTCTGGCCAGACAGGGGGTTGAACCCCTTTACGACCCTCCACACCTACAAATCCTTAATCCATCCCATCCTCTGTTATGCCAGTCCCACCTGGATATGCCCCCCCCCCAAATTCTATAAGTCTCTCCAGATCCTCGAGTGCCATGCAGTCTGCCTCACCTTCTGTGTACACCTCCCATCCCCCACGCGAATCCTCAACAACCAGATTCCTTTCCTCCATCTGCTCCTATTTCTCAAACATATCTGCATACTCTACCCCTCCCACTGCCTTGATCCCCTCATCCTCTGATTGCTCCCCTCCTCTCTAACCCTCGCCCTCTGCCGCACCTTCACTGTTGTGTCCCCCCTACCCTCCGTCTTTACACCCTTCATCTCCTTTCCCAAGGTGGCTTCCGTCAACTCCCCCTCCTGGATGGTGCCCTCTCTCCCTCCATTTATCCCTACTATCAACTCTGATCCTCACCTCCCCCTCCCTTCCTCTCTCCTTTTCCTGGGCTCCCTCTTCCCCCCATTCCATCATGTTTTCTCCCTGCATACTCTCTCTCTGCCTCCCTTCTCTCCCCCGAGTTCTTTTGAATTTCCCTCCTCTGCCTTTCTTCATTCCCTCTCGCATCTGCCCTGTCCCTCCCCTTTTGAGTCCTCTCCCTCCATCGGTTCCCCCCCCCTTTCGTTCTTCCTCTCCTCCCCGCTTATTTCCCTCATCTATCCAGGTCCCCCCTCCCTCCCCCCCCCCCCCCCCCCCCCCGTCAGCCCTTGGCTGTGGTTTATCATCTTTGTGCCAACTTTTTAGTTCAGGTTTCCAGTGATTGTTAAGTGTTGTGCATCATTTCTGAATTGTTGCGAACGGACATCATATTGTCGCTGGGTGTGATTTTTATATCTCTTGCGAACAGAAACCAGACTGTCGCCGTGTTTTTTTAATTGTCTGTCTACTATTTTACCTGTTGCTTCCTGTGTATTTTATTAATATCGCCCATCCTTTGTTTTTGTATTTTTAACTTTCCACGCTTTTCCGCTGTTTTTCAATTTAAGTCACCATTTTATCACCTGCTTTTATTGTTTCTTATCTTCTTACATTTTAAAAATTCTGTAGGCTGAAGAGCAACATACTAAGCTGCTGCTACCCTGCACCCTTTGGGGGGAATCGAAATTCAATAAAGAAAAAAAAACAGTAGCAGTACAACTGTAGTTGAGTTATCAATTGCCTTTTATCCTGCACTACCAGTGTCGGAGGATAGTGTGGTATCTGTAGTTGCGTTATCTATTGCGCAGACTTCCAGTCCCACCACCACATCCTCAACGTGCATTGCACTGACGTCATTAGAATGATACCATTGTAGAATAGAACAGTTTTACCTTTACACCAAGACAGTAAGACTGAGATCCACTGGTGAAGCTGTAACTCAACCTTCCATCTTGTTTGTCGCACCTGGTTGCCTTCCCCCACCCAGATCCCCTACCATCTCATCAAATGACTACTCGTCCTGACCAACATGAACACCTCATTTCCTATACTATCTGCAAACTAGATTCCAATCACCTCATTGTATCTCCTCTGATCACCAACTTTGATGTGCTGCTGTGCCTTCACAAACACACTCCATCATCCTTAAACCCACAAACATTCCATATACTATCCCAGTGCAACTTCAACCAACTCCCTCTCCCAGACAATGAGCACCGCCTAGATATTTATCCCTCCTACCAGATATAATTCTTCTCCCACTCCACATCAGGCTCCTCTCTCCTTTACCTCTCCATCTATCCCTTTCCTCTCGCAACCACTGCTCTATTCACACAACGAACTATTCCTCACCCTCTGTCCTCCCACTGATTGTGTTTCCCACTATCGATCTCAACTCCTACCTCTCATGTCCATAGTTTTCCTATCTAACAGACACATATCTTTCTACCCACATATGGAACATACTCTGTTGTACAGCAATACCTCTCTAGTAGATCCTAGAGCAGGCTCTCAGATTTTAAGTGAAGGTGCAGTGTTTAAGAATTTTTACCTTCTTGTGATGTGTCTTTAAAATGTACATGTTTCCATTTGTATTTCTCACTGTAATTGTTTAAAATTAGCTTGGCTGAAGAATAGTTAACTGTACCACTGACAATCCCCCAAACCTACAAATGGGCACGGGGGATGATACAATAATAAAGGAAAAAATACATCAACGCAAACCTTTTCTCTACCATCCACGAACGCACAAGTACCAATGTTCCAGCTCCCAGTATTTCAGTACTTGAATAGCATACCAAGAACGAATTAAACAAGCCAATCACAGTTCTTCACATAAAATGTAACACATCTCCTGGTCACTACCCCATTACTTAATGGCACTTTAAAAAGCCCTCCCTCCTTTCTAGTCCTCTTGCAACCCTTTATAGCACTGTCCTCTCTTCAGGATACTATCCTGATCTGTGGAAAACCTCCACTGTCCCACTTTTCCTCAAACTGCACAAACCCCCTACTGATAACTCGTTCTACCACCCCATCTACCTCACCTCACTATTCAGCAAGGTCTTAGAATCTGTCCTCTCCTGACATATCCATCAATACCTGAACCAACACCATCGCCTTACCATTAATCAGTGTAGCTTCCATTCCACCTTCTCCTCTGATGACCATCTCCTGCACCTCATCCATCTCTTATTTCATCAGTTAATACCCATGAATCTAGAATGAGATTTTCACTCTGCAGCGGAGTGTGCGCTGATATGAAACTTCCCGGCAGATTAAAACTGTGTGCCCGACCGAGACTCGAACTTGGGACCTTTGCCTTTCGCGGGCAAGTGCCCTACCATCTGAGCAACCGAAGCACGACTCACGCCCGGCACTCACAGCTTTACTTCTGCCAGTATCTCGTCTTCTACCTTCCAAACTTTACAGAAGCTCTCCTGCGAATCTGGAGAACTAGCACTCCTGAAAGAGAGGATACTGCGGAGACATGGTTTAGCCACAGCCTGGGGGATGTTTCCAGAATCGCAGGAGAGCTTCTGTAAAGTTTGGAAGGTAGGAGACGAGATACTGGCAGAAGTAAAGCTGTGTGTACCGGGCGTGAGTCGTGCTTCGGTAGCCCAGATGGTAGAGCACTTGCCCGCGAAAGGCAAAGGTCCCGAGTTCGAGTCTCGGTCGGGCACACAGTTTTAATCTGCCAGGAAGTTTCATATCAGCGCACACTCCGCTGCAGAGTGAAAATCTCATTCTGGAAACATCCCCCAGGCTGTGGCTAAGCCATGTCTCCGCAGTATCCTTTCTTTCAGGAGTGCTAGTTCTCCAGATTCGCAGGAGAGCTTCTGTAAAGTTTGGAAGGTAGGAGACGAGATACTGGCAGAAGTAAAGCTGTGAGTGCCGGGAGTGAGTCGTGCTTCGGTAGCTCAGATGGTAGAGCACTTGCCCGCGAAAGGCAAAGGTCCCGAGTTCGAGTCTCGGTCGGGCACACAGTTTTAATCTGCCAGGAAGTTTCACCCATAAATCTGCTGTCTTCATCTCCCTTGATATGGAGAAAGCTTACGACTACGTATGGCATTCTGGTCTCCCCTTCAGACTCAGGACCTATGCCTTTCCAATTAATTATGTCCACCTTGTTGCATCCTTCCTCTCTAACCGCCCATCCTTTTTCGCCATTAACAACATCAATTCTCATACCTTCCATTCCACTGTAGGTGTGCCGCCATGGCTCCATCTCCTTTATCTCCTTTACACTGCTGATGTACCCAAACCATCAACTTCAATATGCTGATGACACTTCTTTCTTCGCCCTTTATCCTACACTTCAGAAATCTCAACAGTCCCTCTTAGCCAGCCGCTGTGGCCGAGCAGTTCTAGGAGCTTCAGTCTGGAACCATGCTGCTGCTACGATCAGGTTAGAATCCTGCCTCAGGCTTGGATGTGTGTGATTTCCATAGGTTAGTTAGGTTTAAGTAGTTCTAAGTCTAGGGGATTGATGACCTCAGATGTTAAGTCCCATAGTGCTTGGAGCCATTTGAAGTCCCTCTAAACCCACCTCAACCCATTTGTCTCCTGGTGTAACCAATGGCTCCTGAAGATCAGTGCTTCGAAAACCCAGGCAATAATTGTAGGAGACACTACGTGCACTTTCTGTCTCCATGACTTCAACCTTACCATTTACGAACGTCCTATCCAGTCAAATAACACACTAAAATATTCTGGCCCAGCCATTGACTGGCAGCTAACATGTAAACCTGATCTGCTAACCATCCAAGAGAAAGCCTGCAATATACTAAGACTACTAACTGGCCAAAGCTGGGGACTGTACCCCTCCATTTTCCTCGCACCCACCATACCTTGGTCCAACCCATCCTCTGCTATGCAAATGTTGCATGGATACCTGCCCCTCCCCCTTAGTATTATAAGTCCCTCCAGATACTTAAGCGCCATGTACTCCACTTCGCCTTCTGTAACTGACTACTTTCCTCCATGTGGATCCTCTACAAACTCATCAAATTCCCTCCTCTTCTCATACACACTGAACACCTCTGAACAACCTTAATTATCCACAGATGGACTCTAATAATGCTACAGTTTCCCCTCCACTTTCTAACCCCAGTACGCTGCTGCACCTCTCCCAACTAAATCCCACTTTCTCTACACCTACACACCCTCCACACAGTCTCCCAACTTCCACATCTCCCCCTTCCAGCTCATGATCTCTGTGCCAACATTTACCTCTCCTATCCACATAAACACACCCCACTCAATCCACCTTGTCACAGCTCCCTCTTTACCCTTCCCAATATTTTCCACATCCCCCTTTTTTCCCTTTCCACCCTTATTTCCCCAGACCTCTTTTCCCCACTGAATTTTATCCTCACTAATACCCCTCTAATCCCACCTCTCTTGTATTCCAACAGCCATTGTTACCCCACTGATACATCTGCATCAGTCCTCCATCCATATAACACCTCCATTCTACCCTCCTGAACTATCACCTTTCCCCTTGAACAGCAGACTACCTAAGCCAGGGCAGGTCCTTCCCCCCTTAGTGCCAGTGGAGTGCGCCTTTTTAACATAAGTGTTTTGCATCAAGGTTTGTAAAACTGTTTTTAAATGTAAGCTTATTGTGTACTGTTTTTTAAAATCATTACAAACATTTTTACTAAAAGCGAATGAAATCGTGTCTCTTATGTATAAAAATTTTCATTTTATTTTCACCTTTTGCTTCTTTTATATTTGTTCTTAATATCTGTCCTTTCTGTTTATTATTATTATTATTATTTCATCTCATATACATTTTCTTGTCAATTGACTGAAGAGCGGGTTGACTGTACTGCTGACAGCCCATCTCCCCTCTCCAACCGGTCCATATGTTGCAGATGGCATGAAACAACAATAAAGGAAAAAATACATTAACGTATTATGTAATAAATTTAGCGTTCATGTCAATATTTGAATGGTTCGGATTGCACTAATGTGATCTGTGTTTGAATTTAATAATTGTGGATTTGATAACAACCCCCTCCAAGCCAAAACAGCTAGAATTATGAAAACATCGGTCATTTGCAACCCAACTCACACTTTTCTCACATGACATTCTTAAAGCTTTGAATCAAAGTAGTCAGGCAGATGCAGTATTGCTTAAAAAATTTCAGAAAAGTTTGTTTGTGGTAAGGTCTTATCGGACCAAACTACTTCTTAGGTCATCGGTCGCTAAAACTACACACTGCTTAATGTAACTTAAAGTAACTTACGTTATGGACGACACACACACCCAAGCCCGAGGGAGGACTCGAACCTCCGACGGGGGGAACCGCACGGACCGTGACAAGGCGACCCAAACCACGCGGCTACCACGCGCAGCAATTTCAGAAAAGAATTTGACTCAGAACAGTATCTACGCTTATTGCCAAAAGTACAGTCATACGGAGTATCAAGCAAAATTTGTGGCTGGACTGAGGATTTTTTGGTAGGGAGGATGCAGCGTGTTATCTTGGATGAAGAGTCATTGTTAGATGTAGAAGAAACTTCGGGTGTACCTAAGAGAAGTATGCTGGAACTCTTTCTGCTCATGTTGTATGTTAATGAGCTTACGGACAGTTTTAATAGAAATCTCGGACTTTTCGCAGATGATGCAGCTATCTAGAACGACGTACTGTCTGAAAAAAGCTGCATAAATATTCAGTCAGATCTTGATCAGATTTCAAACTAGTGCATAGACTGGCAAACTGTTTAAATTTGCAGAAATGTAAAATTGTGCACTTCACAAAACGAAAAAAGTTGTAGCCTACGAATGTAATATCAATGAGTCACAGTTGGAATCTGTCAATTCATAACGTACCCGTGTGAAAACCTTCGCAGGGATATGAAAGCTCACTTACAAAGTTCCGAGAATCCACTTTATATGATGACTCTAGGAATGTATTACAACCCCCTAAGTATCACTTACATAGTGTTCATGAGCACAAGATTAGATTAATTACATCACGTACAGAGGCATTTAAACAATCATTCTTCCCGCGCTTTATACGTGAATGGAACGATAAGAAACCTTATAGTCCGTAAGACGAGTGATTGGTACTGACAGTTCCGGCGGGCAGACGGCGCTGTTGCCGAACGTGGCTCACAGCACGCGGCGCCCTGTCTGCTACACGCATTCTCTAGCAGCAGAAATAAAAGCGAGACAAAATACAAGTCGTATTGGTACGCGTGAATTTATTTAAAGTTGATGCTTGAAATATATTAACTCGAAAACTGATAAGAGCTATTTAGTACAAGTATCTAAGATGCTGAAACATAATAAAGTGCCGGCCGCGGTGGTCTAGCGGTTCTAGGCGCGCAGTCCGGAACCGCGCGACTGCTACGTCGCAGGTTCGAATCCTGCCTCGGGCATGGATGTGTGTGATGTCCTTAGGTTAGTTAGGTTTAAGTTGTTCTAAGTTCTAGGGGACTGATGACCACAGTAGTTAAGTCCCATAGTGCTCAGAGCCATTTGAACCATAATAAAGTTATTTGTTAAACTTCACAACTGAAATGAAAACTATTTTCGCAAGTTGTTGAACATTAGCAGTTTTGGTTTCCATTGTTAAGTATTAGCATTATTAATTTGTTCTACTACAAGCTACAGAATAATTGGTCAATGTATTAAGAGTTATAATCTGAAGAAAGTACTCACAATATGATGATCTGGTTGTAGATCGATAGCAAACTCCCTCCTTACATTCGTGAATACGTTGTAGTTACTGTAATGGAAAAACACCACTCACATCACTGTCAGAATTGATTTGACATTGTCGTCCTCAGCACTACTCGAACTATCACTGCTCTCTGCCAGATGTATAATTAAATTTTCGATGCATTCTTTCACAACCCCTTCGGTTTTGGCCGCCTCTCTGATGGCACTTGCAGTGCTGTTTACAATTTTAGCCCACGTCTCGTTTGTCACTTTATTGATAGCTGCTGGAAGGAGAGTTTCCACTTCAGAGATCGTGAATTTTTTAATGTTTGCAGCAATGTAATTTTTTATCTGCGCTCACACTCCTTCAATTGCATTGAAGTGACAGTGGTATGGAGGAAGCCGAACGATTTCATGCCCGTGCCTTTTAGCAATCTCGTCAATCACATGTGTTGTAAATTGGGGTTTCTTTTGTGCCACAATTTCGAGCAGTTCCGCCTTCCTTAAATCTTCTCTGAAATCTACTTTTCGCCGTTTCAACCACTGAATGATATCGTCTTTTTTTGTTGCCAAGGTTGGTGCCTTATCGTCAACAACGGAATGATAAGGCGCATTGTCCATAACAATCACTGATGTACTTGTCAAATTCGTCATAAGCGATGTCTCGAACCATTCTTGAAATACTACACTGTTCATTTCTTCATGGTAATCTCCCGTCTTTTTTGACCGAAACATTTCCAAGCAGTTTGGCACAACCTTTCGATGTTCCTGCATGTAAAACAATAATACGCCCTCCTTTGGCAACAGGCAAACGCCCCTCGGGCGTTCCATCATTCCAGCTTCCACGTAAAGAATGGCTGGCATTGACCCAAGTTTCATCTAACCACACTATACTTTCGAATTCCAAGCCCATGATCCTGCGCAGAAATCTGCACCGCCATGCAACTACATCTGTCCTTTCCATTAATATTTTGCGTCCGTTAAACAGTGAATAGCTGAAGCCTATGTCTTTCAACACTGTACGCAATGAAAATTTTCTCCCTTTAAAAAGATCGTCTTTCTGAAGCGACACCTGTAATTTAGATAGAGTGGGATGTTCCCTTCTCTTATAATAGCTGTATATATGACGACGAATAGCGTCTTTCTGAAAATCGTCCAAAGCTGTCACCTGCTTATTTCTCGGTCGCTTCTTTCCTGGTGTGTGCAGCTTTGTTGTGCCACTCTCGTCACAATCTACACTATCTTTACAACAGTGTTCTTACTTATTTTCAATGCTGCTGCAGTTCTCTTCACAACCTGAACAACAGCAATTAAGGGCCCACCTTTGTCCTTTTATTTCTCAAAGTAACCCCTCACAGAGCACACGAATTCACGGGCCTGGGTGTGTAGCACACTTTTCTTCCTCCGTTTCACTTCTTGTGTTGGGCTGGTACTACCCGCCGCACTAGACATTGTTTACAACGAAACATAAACAAAGAAACACTAAAAACAACAAAAACGAAATAAACTGCGAATTCAACTTCAGACAAACGACGAACGACCGCACCGCCTGCACGCGAGACACTGGTAAGTTTCATAAGCGCGCGCGACCGGGTTTCAGAGCGGCAACGTGGCCCTTGCTACCCGCTCAAAGTCAGGCCGTCATTGGCTGCCTGCCTGCGGTCGCTAGGCAACGGAAAGACGCTACCGAGCTGTCGATACCAAAGACTCGTCTCCCAGACTATAATAACTCGTACAATGGGATGTACCCCTGGTATGCACTTCACAGTGATTTGCAGAGCATAGATGTAGATTTCCAAGTGAGTTGACTAAAGGCATTACCTAGTTAAATATGAGCTAACAGAACACGCTATGTAGTTTTCAAATGATGAAACGATTTCGTTGAAATATTAAGCCAATTTATCTGTATTTCTCTTCCTTCGTTTGATAGAATTTTACAGTAATTTTGTTGATCTACACTCCTGGAAATTGAAATAAGAACACCGTGAATTCATTGTCCCAGGAAGGGGAAACTTTATTGACACATTCCTGGGGTCAGATACATCACATGATCACACTGACAGAACCACAGGCACATAGACACAGGCAACAGAGCATGCACAATGTCGGCACTAGTACAGTGTATATCCACCTTTCGCAGCCGGCCGAAGTGGCCGTGCGGTTAAAGGCGCTGCAGTCTGGAACCGCAAGACCGCTACGGTCGCAGGTTCGAATCCTGCCTCGGGCATGGATGTTTGTGATGTCCTTAGGTTAGTTAGGTTTAACTAGTTCTAAGTTCTAGGGGACTAATGACCTCAGCAGTTGAGTCCCATAGTGCTCAGAGCCATTTGAACCATTTTGAACCACCTTTCGCAGCAATGCAGGCTGCTATTCTCCCATGGAGACGATCGTAGAGATGCTGGATGTAGTCCTGTGGAACGGCTTGCCATGCCATTTCCACCTGGCGCCTCAGTTGGACCAGCGTTCGTGCTGGACGTGCAGACCGCATGAGACGACGCTTCATCCAGTCCCAAACATGCTCAATGGGGGACAGATCCGGAGATCTTGCTGGCCAGGGTAGTTGACTTACACCTTCTAGAGCACGTTGGGTGGCACGGGATACATGCGGACGTGCATTGTCCTGTTGGAACAGCAAGTTCCCTTGCCGGTCTAGGAATGGTAGAACGATGGGTTCGATGACGGTTTGGATGTACCGTGCACTATTCAGTGTCCCCTCGACGATCACCAGTGGTGTACGGCCAGTGTAGGAGATCGCTCCCCACACTATGATGCCGGGTGTTGGCCCTGTGTGCCGCTGTCGTATGCAGTCCTGATTGTGGCGCTCACCTGCACGGCGCCAAACACGCATACGACCATCATTGGCACCAAGGCAGAAGCGACTCTCATCACTGAAGACGACACGTCTCCATTCGTCCCTCCATTCGCGACACCACTGGAGGCCGGCTGCACGATGTTGGGGCGTGAGTGGTAGACGGCCTAACGGTGTGCGGGACCGTAGCCCAGCTTCATGGAGACGGTTGCGAATGGTCCTCGCCGATACCCCAGGAGCAACAGTGTCCCTAATTTGCTGGGAAGTGGCGGTGCGGTCCCCTACGGCACTGCGTAGGATCCTACGGTCTTGGCGTGCATCCGTGCGTCGCTGCGGTCCGGTCCCAGGTCGACGGGCACGTGCACCTTCCGCCGACCACTGGCGACAACATCGATGTACTGTGGAGACCTCACGCCCCACGTGTTGAGCAATTCGGCGGTACGTCCACCCGGCCTCCCGCATGCCCACTATACGCCCTCGCTCAAAGTCCGTCAACTGCACATACGGTCACGTCCACGCTGTCGCGGCATGCTACCAGTGTTAAAGACTGCGATGGAGCTCCGTATGCCACGGCAAACTGGCTGACACTGACGGCGGCGGTGCACAAATGCTGCGCAGCTAGCGCCATTCGACGGCCAACACCGCGGTTCCTGGTGTGTCCGCTGTGCCTTGCGTGTGATCATTGCTTGTACAGCCCTCTCGCAGTGTCCGGAGCAAGTATGGTGGGTCTGACACACCGGTGTCAATGTGTTCTTTTTTCCATTTCCAGGAGTGTATAAACATTCTGATCAGTTTCATAGACAACCTATGTATTTCTATTCGAATTTGTCCAATTGTGCTATACCAATAGAACTTTATTCTACGCAGCACTTACAGTACTTAAGAGTGAGTAATTTGGTAAGTAGGACTGACAAGAATTGAGACACGTGCAAACTGCATGAGCAAGATTATCACTATATGAACCATCCTTTAGTGATGCTGATTCATCGAGACGCCTTGTTGAATGAGACGTGCAGACATCGACTGGAAGAGATTAATGAAAGCTCTTACATTTTCATGGCAAACCCAGTTTTTTTAATGATTGTCGCATATTGATAACTTTTATTCATTGAAACTGACTCCCATCTGTAAATCTTACCCTCCGAAACGTGATTAGAAATGCTTTCAGTTTTTCCCCTGACTAAAGTGAGATTTCCAGATCTGCGACATTTTTTGTGCACAGTTGTTTTTGTTCCATGGTTCTGTTTCAGTAACGCATCAAACTTTATCTGATTAAAGACGGCGCTACTAACTGGGAAAAATATAGTTCGTTGTGTGATGCTGTGATTCACTTATTTTTCGGTTTCAGTTTTCTTCGACGTTTACTTCCATGATCGTGCAGGCAATAATACTTTTGCCTTGGTGAGGAATGTTTTAGAATTAATCAGCAAAGATAAACAAATATCCTGAATGCACATAAGTTAGAGAGATACGTGAAACGTTCCAAACCCGGGGTGTTGATACAGACTAAAATATTCTTTACACTGACTGCATATTTTCCTAGCAGTCTATAGACCAAATGAGGCATGCCGATAGCGGCACATGGAATAAAAGGACAAAAAATGGAGTCACAACAAAACTAAAATGTATACATGTAGGTGGATGCAGACTACTGTAACTGAACCCTTCTAATATTTACTTTTTATTTATTGATTTATTCACTTAACTTCACATAATGTGATAGTTTTGGAGCGTAATCACGTTCTGTACGAAATGGAGCCACTATTCTCCACTGATTGAGGCAATTAAATCAACCCTATCTTTAATAGGTGTACGTTATGCTATGTCATACCTAACATGAGCCACGTAATGTACTATTTCGCTGTTGTACTTTGTACCAACATGCATTCATTGAGTCGATACAGAAAACTTTTCAATAGGTAATTCCATGCCCACTCACCTAGGATTCACGGATTTCGACGATGTCTTCTGTGAATGTTGGCAGATGTCCCTAATGAACATTGATAAAATTTAATGTTCGTAGAAGTAATAGTGGCCGAAATATAATCACTCGTTTGACTCCATGCAGGACTTTGCACAGTGCGAGCGTGAATTTCTGGCGAGTTTCGGCTGCTATATCTCGGGCAATACCTTGCAAAAGAAATGAAATTTGGCCACCTTGTGCAACTGTATGCTTTATCTTAAGCATAATAATGGAAAGAATTTTACGAGCCATATTAAACCAACAAATTTTAGACAAGCTCGCCCGAAAAAAACCGTTGTCCGTAAGAATCTCAGTTTGCTTCTTATATCTCAGACACTAAAGGTGTGGCGAACGTGAAATTGGCATGTGGTAACCTAACAACACAAGTTTCTCAAATATGAAGCTCCATCTATGTACCACTTACCAGTACTGAATAAATTAAGTGCAAAATTGAATATATCGTAAAAGGGTCAAAAATACGGTATTTTCGACTTGATTTTGCAAAAATCTTTGTGTCTTTTAAAACAGCCCTCATTAGAAATACCATTATTTTAACCGAAAAAATTGTATTTAATTATCCAACGCGCATTAACAATGCTGAATAACTTGAATCAAAGTTGGGCGCGAAAATTGCAGTGTGAAAAAAATGTAGGCTTTGGATTCTTATATCTCGTAAAGTCATGCTCAAAATAAAACTCAATACGCAATAGCTCTGTGGCATAACTATGTGGAATACAAAATTTCGTTGACCTCCTGTTTTTCAATATTCAGCAAATTCGCCGAAAAGATGACGATTTTTGCGAAAAGGTAAAAATACTGTATATTCGACATTTCTTTTACAAATACCATTTTCTACTAACGTTTCAAAACCAGTCTCACTCAAAACAATGTGTTTTAAACCCCACCCCCCCCCCCCTCCCTCCGTCCAGAACTGAGGGTAAAGTTTTCAGCAAGAGGTAAATGCTACATAAATTGAGGCAAACAAGCCGAAAAAAGGCACTGCACATAAAGATTTATCTTCGGCTTTTTGTATCTCATTGATTAAAGGCAAGATAAACATGAAGCTTCGGATACAACAGCTTAGTAACATAACACACTCCCTAGTGTGTTGGCTATCCTTGGAATGCAACGGTCGGTTTTTTTTTTTTTTTTTTTTTTTGTTTTGTGCTGTTTGTAAACAACACGCTTTCAAACACTTGGTTAGTTTTGTTCGAGTGTGACTGTGTGATTGCGAGTAGTTGTTATAGAAAACTTGCAGGTATACTATGGGCAAGCAATTAGGAGAAATAAAGAAAATCTGGAGGCAATTAAGAGAGATGTTTGGGCCATATTCTTCCATAAGTCCTCTACTGATGATAAGCCATGTCATGGATTGTGTCCATCAGGAGAAAATTCGTTCTGCAAATACAATAGGGGTCAGGAACTGGAGAATCTGCTGCTATTATTACAGCAATTAAACCTATTTTCAGAGACTTGGCTCATCCTGATCTTCTAAGGAAATGTCTGCATGGGCAAACACAGAACCTAAATGAGTGTTTCAACAGCATAATTTAGAACCATCTTCTTAAAAATGTATTTGTAGGCATGCATACAATGAAACTAGGAGTTCATGATGCTGTTATTACATTCAATTGTGGTAATATTGGAAAGTGTTGGGTACTGAAAAAACTGGGAATTAATCCCGGTGAAAATATGATCACTGGGATGCAACATTGCGATAAAATGAGGATAGCCGATGCAGACAGGCCTGCATCTAATATGGCCAAGAAAGCAAGACAAACATCCAGGAAGGTGAAAAAGAAGCTGGAAGACCTGCTAGAGGCCAAAGAAGGTCCATCGTATGCAGCAGGACAGTTTTAATTAACTGTAAGTAACAAATTTCAAAAGTTTTTTCCTTAAAGTCAATATCCCGCAAACTAAAATTTTCAGTACATATGCCCCATTATACCAGAAACTATCATAGATAAATGAATGAAATTTTCAGAGACTCTGCATAACATAAAAAGTCACTCTGGTACTACATTCATTAATATTCCCCCATCAGGAAGTTCACAAAAAATATTTTCTACAGAAAAATCTTAATATTTTTTGTTAATTAATTTAAAAATGTATTTCTTTAAAACTATAAAATGGATAAAGTAGATTCTAGTACAGTTGACTATATTAGAATCATGTAACATACAGTAAAAATATTAAGGCCCTGCATCACATTGTTTTTTCAGAAATGCGTCAAACACTTGCCTAAGTTAACATGGGTTAGATAGGCAGGGTGTGGTCCCCTTAATATAATTTAAACTAACTTACGCTAAGGACAGCACACGCACCCATGGCCGAGGGAGGACTCGAACCTCCGACAGGGCGAGACGCGCGAACCGTGGCAAGGCCTCCTTAGACCACGCGGCTACCCAGCGCGGCTGGGAACTGATTGTATTTTGTGTTTTGCTGTCCATGTTAATACATATTGTTAAACATAATATCTCACTAGAGCTATTTAATGCTATTCTCCCGAATGAGCATATAAAATTGTACTTTTCAAAACTCTTTTTTTTCCCTGTAATGAGAAAGAAACAAAAGTTTTTCCTTAAAGCTGTGCGTCGTTCGAAATACTTAATTAACAGTATCTGTACCTCTACATCGAAATAAGAAAACTATACATATCTGCTGAAATACCAGAGAAAATTAGTTATCTAATGCACCAGAGAAAACTGGCTGTCTAATACGACATTGAAATTCCGACCTTAGCCGCAACCGTACATTAAAATGAATTCGGTGACAAGTGAAAATTTGTACCGGACCGGGACCAAACTTTGTTTTCTCGCTTTACGCGAGTGGTCACCTTAACAGCTTTGGCTATCGAATCATGAAACACCACTCATATAAATATATGCGCCTCGATGGCAATTAACGATCATTCAATGCAGATGCACTTTTCGTCCGAACTCTTGTGGGAATAAGTACGAGGCTGCGAGCAACGACGGTAATGGGCAGGGGGCACTATGTCTGCAGTATGCGACTAGTTGGGAATTTGGATTGCACGGGAAGCGTGCTTGGATAGCCGAACAGTTAAGGCGTCCACTCGCATAAAACAGGAAATCCGGGTTCGAGTCTCGCTCCGCCACCAATTTTCACGTGTCACCACTGAATTTATTTCGATGTCTGATTTGCGGCTACTGTCGGAATTTCAGTTTCATCAAGAATGTATATACGGCTGTGGGGTCATGAACTAGGTATCTGCCCTTCAGACAACACATGTGTAAACCTTCTATTTTATTCTTACATTTCCTACGCAGGATATATTCTTATTCGCTATCACAAGAAAACAAAATGTTGCCGCAACGACCAAGTAGTGCAAAATAGAATTCTCATTCAGTGCTGCTGTTACTGCGCATTTCTGTTCAGCTATCCAAGACTGAACATCAAAGTACTGTATTCCGCATCTGTAGATGATAGACAGGCGCTTGCTACTCTACAGTTCCTATTTTTCAGATCACCTTTCACGAGAAACGCACTGGCTATCGCTACGCGATTCTAGGAGCACGAGTCAAACTTGGTGAAATAAATAACTCTCTCACTTTCATATTCTGAATGTCAATGTATAGTTTTAATTTTTGAAAATCATCCTGGGGCAAGGAAGGCAAATTTTTTGCCGACTTCTACTGCTCTGCCCTTTCCTCAGGCCTTCATATAGTTCCTTACGTAAATATTTTTCCTTATTCTACGTATGTCTTCATTTCTTCTCTGGAATACGTACAATAAGCTCACCTCTGTCATAAGACTCCAACTCCATTTTCTTCTACACTGATGCGTTATAGAAACTGGTATAGGCAAGCGAATTCAAATACGGTGCTGTGGTCGGCAGCGCCTATATAACACAACAAGTGTCTCACCTCTATCATAAGACACCAACTCTGTTTTCTTCTACCCTGAAACGTCAAAGAAACTGGTATAGGCAAGCGTATTCAAATACAGAGATATGTAAGCACGCAGAATACGGTGCTGTGGTCGGCAGCGCCTATATATGACAACATGTGTTTGGCACATTTGAAGGGTCGGTTATTGCTGTTACAATTGCAGATTACCAAGATTTAAGCGAGTTTGAGCAGGTACTTACAGTCGGCGCACGAGAGATGGGACGCAGCATCTCCGTGGTGGCAATGAAGTGCTTATTTTCCCGTACGACCATTTCACGAGTGTACCGTGAATATCAGGAATCCGGTAAAACATGAAATCACCAACATCGCTGCTGCCGAAAAAGATCCCACAAGAACGGGACCAACGACGATTGAAGAGAGTCGTTCAACGTGACAGAAGTGCAGTCCTTCCGCAAATTGCTGCAGATTTCAATGCTGGGCCATCAACAAGTGTCAGTGAGCGAGCCATTCAACTAATCTTCATTGATATCGGCTTTCGAAGCCCAAGGCCCACTCGTGTACCATTGATGACTGCATGACACAAAGCTTTACGTCTCGCCTTTGCCCATCAACACCGACATTCGACTGTTGATGACTGGAAACATGTTGCCTGGTCGGGCGAGACTAGTTTCAAATTGTTTCGAGCGGATAGACGTGTACGGGTGTGGAGATAACCTCACGAATCGATGAACCCTGCACGTCTCCAAGAGACTGTTCAAGCTGGTAGAGGCTCTGTGATGGTGTGGAGCATGTGCAGTTGGAGTTATATAGGACCCCTGATACATCTAGATATGACTCTGACAGGTGACACGTACGTAAGCACCTTGTCTGACCACCTGCATCAATTCATGTCCATTGAGCGTTCCAACGGACTGTGGCAATTTCAGAAGGACGATGCAACACCCCACACGTCCAAAATTGCTACAGAGTGGCTTCAGGAGCACTCGTCTCAGTTTAAACACTTCCGCTGGTCATCAAACTCCCGGGACATGATCATTATGGAGCCTCTTCGGAAGAGATATCCATCCCCTCGTATTCTTACGGGTTCTTGGACTGCCCGGCAGGATTCATGGTGTCAATTCCCTCCAGCACTATTTCAGACATTTGTCGAGTCCATCTGACGTCTTGTTGCGGTATTTCTGGATGCTCGCGGGGGCCTTAGACGATATTAGGCAGGTGTACCAATTTCATTGGCTCTTCAGTGTATGTGCGTTTTTACTTCCTTTCTAAGAGACGTACAGTATGCTCTCCTAAATTATATGAAACCAATAGGAGCGCTCTGTTTTTTTAAATACACAATGCCTACGGCGACTGTTTTTCAAGTTTGGGCAAAAATTTCACCGGGGAGAATCAAACAAAAAAATGTAGGTTGTTTAAAATACTGGAAAGAAGTGAGGATATTAGAAATATTAAATGTGTAATGGTAAAGCAGTGCGGCTGGGTTCAGAAAAGTCACCTGAACAACGAACTACAACAGCTGTTGTCGTTATTAGATTTACATACAGTCAAGTAGGATTTTCACCGTGAATTTCATTTCCGCGGCAACACTGGATTACAAAAAAAGTCAATATTGGTTATTAACATATTTATGTGTTTGTCCTGGTGGATGCTATAGAATTCTCCAGTTCCCGGTGTTCTTTGGCGCTTTAATCTCCATAAATCAATCTTGGCATTGAAATGCTCTTAAATATCTTATCTGTTCAATGACATTCAGACTGAACTAGGAGATAAGCAACTAAGTTACGCGACGTAAGGTGACGCAGACACATTGTCAAACCAGTTAAGTATCACAATCTTTTTATCAGACACGATATTAGCTCGATATTAATGAGATCATCTTTAAACTAACTGCACCATTCCTGCAGCGCTACAAAACATTGATAATTGCGTATTTCTTTTTATTGACATTTGATCACCATCATACATCTTTTCAGTACATAATTATTGTTGCCTATAATTATTTCGTTTATCGAATTCTCTGATTAACAAGCAGGTCTGTCTCTTACGTTCGGCTTAACCATATACAGCAGCATATCTTGGTATGGACCTTAGTCTACACTCCCTCCCGCGTGCTCTGCAAGTTCTTCGCCTACAGCTGTCTCACTTGTCAGTAAAACAATTAATGTGTCCAAAAAATTCAGTTAACCATCGTATTAAGAATAGCGTCTTACCAAGTTATATAAATTATTTAGCCTTGGGCAACGTAATGCAGAATCACAAACGATGTACGTAAATTGTAACATAAAGATGAGGTGAAATTTTACTTAAAACATAAAATACATGCTGTTGGTACACATTAACATGATATATTTAAATTTAATGTTGACATTCCATAGCAAAGAAACGAAAATAGCGCAATAGGCATTAGACGGGGTGTTCGGAAATTTCACGTTACAAACTTATGGGACTTGTTCAGGGGAGTGAGTACATAACATTTTTAATAGAAACCCATGTCCGTTTGTTAGGTAAGTATACAACATGGTAGTCATGGGGGGGGGGGCGGGAGACGGGGGGGGGGGAGTGGTTATGTCGGGTCCGCTGATGCCATTTGACGTCTGTCCTACCTTTCTCAACTGGTTCGAGCCTCATTCACGTGTCTGTGAGTGTAAGAGCAACACTGAAAACATGTTTCCAGAATACACCGACATGATTCTTCTGAATGGCAAGGCTCACGGTAATGAGTGGGCTGCCCGTCGCCTTTATCAAGACCGTTTGCGCAACGTCCGACTCCATCGCATAACCTTATAGGCACAACTACGCAACGGCTTCGAGAAAGAGTACCTTTGGCGCCAGCAGGCGTGACTGTCATGGTCCAGGGAGACGCCGCACACCCTAACTGGAAGAGGCCGTACTGCATAACGTTGAAGAGAACCCGACAACGAGCACTCGAGCAATTTCTTCGGCGACTAAAGAATGGAAGAGTAAAACAAGTGGCGTACTAGGTCACGTTTAATTAATTACTTGTAAAACTGGTCGCGTTACCAACAAGTTTTCAAATGATTGTCGCACAGAAACGGTACTCTTCCCGATGTATTATTTACTCACTCCCCTCTACAAGTCCTAGAAGTTTGTAACGCGAATTTTCGAAACCCTGTATAATTACAACTGAATTTGCGCTCCAAAATTATATCCCAAACTATCAGCAAATATTTGTCAATCGTTGAAACTTTCTGGCAGATTAAAACTGTGTGCCAGACCGAGACTCGAACTCAGGACCTTGGCCTTTCGCGGGCAAGTGCTCTACCAACTGAGCTACCCAAGCACGACTCACGCCCCGTCCTCACAGCTTTACTTCTGCCAGTACCTTGTCAATCGTTGTTTCATAGGAGAGATTTGATGAGTTCGGGAACTGGCATGGATAAGTTTCGTTCTAACGATATGGGATATTCCCTCTCTATAGCTATTAACCTAAACGACCCATGGCTATTGTGGTACTGTAGTGAAGATATGTTTAATGCTTTCCTTTCTACATCTACGTGATTACTCTGCTATTCACAATAAAGTGCCTGGCAGAGGGTTCAATGAACCACTTTCATGCTATCTCTCTACCGTTCCACTCTCAAACGGCACGCGGGAGAAAAGAGCACTTAAATTTTTCTGTACGAGCCCTGATTTCTCTTATTTTATCGTGATGATCATTTCTGCCTATGTAGGTGGGTGCCAACAGAATGTTTTCGGAATCCGAGGAGAAAACTGGTGATTGAAATTTCATGAGAAGATCCCATCGCAACGAAAAACGCCTTTGTTTTAATGATTGCCACTCCAGTTTGCGTATCATGTCTGTGACACTATCTCCCCTATTTCGCGATAGTACAAAACGAGCCGCCCTTCTTTGTACTTTTTCGATGTAATCCTTTGAAGCAAGATGTAAGTTTCCATTCTTATTGCTGCTCAGAGCCAGTCGTCTCTCTGATAAAACGGTTTAATTCTATAAATGGCAGTTCACTATTCAGTAATAACCCAATGCACGTAGCGACCACACCGTGTTCACCACGTCGTTCATTGCTTTAAATACCAGAGTGTACCTGCACCCAAATGGATATGCAAGGTGTGTTTATTTGTTCTCTTGCTCTATTGGGAGGTAGATGCAGGTTATAGAGCACTTCTAGACCCCCCCCCCCCCCCCGAGTATAAATGAAGGCTTAGAAGATGGATTTTGACCAAAGTTGTGCTCCGCAAAAACTACAGTTCGGTAGTTTTGGTACATTGCATAAATGACTTAGCAAATAATAGGATTATCGCTAGTATTGGTAACATTGGTAGGGAAAGAAACAATCAAAGATGTGAGGGAGATAAAGTGGGTGCCGACGAGTGCTGTTTGTTTTTTATTTGTTTGTTGGTTTGTTTTGCACATGACTAGAATCACACTTCATTCTATGCTAGTCCACTGTGCATTCTATATCCTTACAAAATATAAATTGCATTTTATAAGTAAGAATAATTAGTTGGTCGCTTAACGTCTGCTTTTTTATGTCACCAAAACAATTACTTTTGTTACAAGTACAGTTTAAATAAGCAAACATAGAAAACTACATATGTAATTATTATTATTTTGTACGCAACAGAACGTTCTTCATCATGATCAAAGCCATTGATAATTATGGAACATTTTTACATATGCTCAATGAAGTACTGAAGCAATGTTGGATATGTTTTTGTTTAGCGTTTTTTTAATTTCTCCTTTTTTGAGGAAATTACATTTTCTAGCGCTATATGATACATCTGTATTGAGGATTTCAATTTTACTGTAAATACTGTTTATTTTTAAGTAAGAGACAGGAGGATAGGTGTGTAGAGCACACATATTATATAGGTTATGTGGCCCTTTGTACATCCTCACTTAGTTACTAGATGGTTCACCGCTTCCAGTTTCGAGGGGAATGTAGTAAGACACTAATTGCGTACTCAGACAAAGGGATTCAAATGAGGTGACGCCTGATAACACCTGACGAACAGCTAACGCTGTCAATATCTTAGCTGACCAAGGCTACTAGGAAACTTACTGCAGAATACGCTTACTTACGATAGTCTATGATAGCCTACTGTAATCTGTAGTTTAACAACTCCTGCTTTCGCAGTATTTAATAGGCTCCAAGATAGCAACGACTTCCATAAGGAAAACACACGCTTCTTTTGGCGGATGGAATAACCTATTAGTACGTAACTGTGGGGAAAGTACGTGTATCCCGAGTTATCTACATCCTTTAGTTTGGGTCCAACTAAATAAAAGTGAACTGAAACCTGCCATAGTACCCCTAAGCAGGCTCTGAGGTGTTGTTTATACGACATTTCCATGTACAAAGTAAACAGAATGCACAGGAATATTTCCTATTAGCAAGAAATAGTGGCACTCGAATACTGAGATGAGTGTTGACTATGACGCATTGCTGCATAGCCGAGGACATTCTTCATACTGGCAAATGATGACTGGTACTCTCATCGATCGTCTTCTATCTGGCGTATAGAGTTCATGAAAGAGTTAGTGAAGTGAGTGGTTTGTGTATACTAGAGGTTCTATCACATAACGGGCTGTAAACATACAGCTTCTCATATGCAAGACCATTCCCAGAGAGCTTCAGTGAAGATTGCATTGGTGGGCGTCGTTTCCATTGTACGCAAGCATATCTTGACACTGCGGTACTGTAGTCGATCTATCTTGTAAAGCTCTCTGACGTTGGCGTTACGTTACAAAAAGCAACCACATTACAGCCCCGATCTAACTAGAGATTTGTGGGGAACAAGTAATCTTGAGAGATGGGTTCTCCAAAAATCTGGGTTCGATATCGTCGCTATGATATCCGTGACTATCAGTGAGATGACAACCATGACATTCTCTGTGACTGTCTTTGCACCGCTTACATAATTATGAAATGCTGAGGGGTGGGGGTGGGAGGGGGTTAATTTCTTGCTACACTTCATATAGCATATTCCTGTGAAGTTTGCCACTTCATTTTCAATTTTTGTTCCTAGTGATGGAATTTGGTACTACAACAGTAACTGACTGAAGTTTTTGTTACAAGATGGTACGTTAATTACACGTCTAAGTCGTATCAATAAAATTCCACAGGGTGACAATTATTGAACTGTATGAAAAAAAAAAATTGTCATACCTCCTGAACGGTTTGCGTTCGCACGACCAAACTGCGTGGTTGCCCGCGGGGCATGATGGCAATTAGTATGGTTTTATTTAGCGACGAACCCCACTTACATTTGGATAGGTTCATCAGTAAGCAAAATTGTCGCATTTCAAGGACTTAGAATCCGCATTTCGCCCTCAGTGGTTGACCGTGTGATGTGCAGTGTCCGGTCAAGGAATAATCAGTGGATATTCCGTAGTGGCAAGGTGACTACCGAACGGTACCTGAAGGTTTTGAAAGATGATTTCATCCCTATTATCCAAAGTGACCCTGATTTCGACAGGATGTGGTTCATGCAAGACGGAGATTGACGCCATCGAAGTAGGAGAGTGTTTGGTGTCCTGGAGGAGAGTTTTGGGGACCACATCCTGGCTCTGTCGTACCCAGAGGCTACTGGCAAGAGCCTCGATTGGCCGCCATATTCTCCGGATCTGAAGACATCAACAAATTTTTTTTTTGGGGGGGAGGGGGCTACGTTAAAGACAAGGTGTACAACAATAACCCCAAAACCACTGCTGAGCTGAAAACAGCCATTCAGGAGGTCATCGATAGCATCGATTTTCCGACTCTTCAGCGGGCCATGCAGAATTTCGTTATTCATCTGCCCCAGATCATCGTCCATGATGGCAAGAATATTGAACGCGTCATAACCTAAATCCGAATATCTGTAGTGGTGTTTACGTGCTGAATAAAGTGTGTGCACGCCGTAGTTTGTAACTAATTTACTTTTTTTCGTACAGTTGAATTATTGTCACCCTGTAATGCAAGTTAAGATCTAAAGTTCTTTTAGAATTACCCACTGTTACAAGCCCCTACATATCGCGCGTAGGGATCACGAAGACTACATTAGACTTAATGAAAGACGCACAGAAGAAATTAAGTAATCATTCTTCGTACGCTCCGTACTTCAATGCAGTCCCAGATGTACGGGGGGCGGGGGAGAGGGTAAACCGGGTTATGTGCCTCGGCCGGCATTTTCAGGTAGCGCCAGATCCATATTCTTGAAGGAAAAAACCTTGCTTCACAAAGCGCTTGGCATCCAGCGCATGTCGGTCTATCGATTATTCATGTTATTTTGAAAAGCATTTCAGTTGGTTTTTAAACATTTTTGAACACATTCTAAGTTGATTTCTGAAGGAATCATAAGTTAATTTTTGAATGCGTGCAGAGCGTACATGATGTCTCTGCCAGGGGAATCCCCGTCCGATATAGAAATAAAAAATCTTTCCCACAGACAAAAGGGGACAGGGCTGAGCCGAATAACCCGAACGGGTGAACTCCAATCGCTGTTTGTTTTGTGTGGTTGACTGGGTGTGCGAGTGATCAGCGTTGCTATAATTGTTAGCGAAATCCATAGATTCAGACTATCAGAGTGGAAGTAAACGACTAACGGGAATAACCGGTAAGGAAGATTACATGTGAATCTTTTCGGTGTATCCAAGACAATGAAGTTTTGACATAAAATTTTTGCCAGATCGCTGAATTGTACAGTCCCTAATTAGCAGCCGCTTAGGTTCTGTACTCAGAATAGCGCAGAAAAGGCGTTGTACGAACACGTAATAAGACGTAACTGGAGAATAAAAGCGGGATAACTTAATTGGTGATTCTGGCAGGATTTTTGAAGTTAATTGGAGAATAAATTTTGACAACGGCAGGAATAGTTACAGAATTAGTGATGACAAGATAGTTTGCTAGAACGAGGAAAGAGGAGAAACGGGAACATCACACAAATTATATGGAAGAACATGACGATTACAACTTTATATAAAAATTTCCTATTACTGCTTTTTGATCTCATGCTTGAGAAACTGAAGCGTATGAATGAAATGTAAAACTATTTACTAAAATTAAAATTTTTGCTTGTTGTAGTTCTAATAGGCATATGATATTGGTTCTTCGTCAATTATATGTTGTCTTGTTATTTATGTAAATGAGGTACATAAAATGACCATTTGTGCTCAAAAAAGTCTCGCTTATTTTGTGTGTGTTACAACTCCTGCAATATTAAAAAGGCGTATTTCGTTTTATCTAGCAGAAAGCAACAAAATAGACGTAATCAAATTGAGAAACCACGCCAGTCTTGGGTACTATTCGTATTAACAGCTTTTTCAGTATTAGACAGCGACATTTTGATTTTTCATGCAGCAAAACGTTTGACGGACTCAGATGACGTTAATAGTTTCTTTCGCAGAAAAAAAGGCACGCCATGCCAAACTGTAGCAAGACTAGAGAAAAAAACATGCTGGAAAAACATGACGATTACAACTTTATATAAAAATTTCGTATTACTGCTGTTTGATTTCATGCTTGAGAAACTGAAGCGTATGAATGAAATGTAAAACTATTTCCTAACATACAAACTTTTGCTTGTTGTAGTCCTTATAGGCATATGATATTGGTTCTTCGTGAATTATATGCTGTCTTGTTATTTATGTAAATAGGGTACATAAAATAACCATTTGTGCTCAAAAAACTATCGCTTATTTTGTGTGTGTTACAACTGCTGCAATATTAAAAAGGCATGTTTTGTGTTATCTAGCAGAAAGCAACAAAATAAACGTAATCAAATTGAGAAACCACGCGTCTTGGGTACTATTCGTATTAACAGCTTTTTCAGTATTAGACAACGACATTTTGATTTTTCATGCAGCAAAACGTTTGACGGACTCAGATGACGTAATAATTTCTTTCGCAGAAAAAAAGGCACGCCATGCAAAACTGTAGCAAGACTAGAGAAAAACAATGCTGGGACCTAAGGATTGAAGAAATGTGTACTGTCTTGCTTGTCTCTTGTCTTTATTGGTTTTATGTTTTCTATATTTACTTTTATGTCACGTAGAAAAGAAAGTTACTAGTTAATAGGCAATATAGAGTTCAAATTTTCTGAAGAGTTCTTATTCTACCTGCCACTAATAAATCCACGAAGTACACTCCTGGAAATTGAAATAAGAACACCGTGAATTCATTGTCCCAGGAAGGGGAAACTTTATTGACACATTCCTGGGGTCAGATACATCACATGATCACACTGACAGAACCACAGGCACATAGACACAGGCAACAGAGCATGCACAATGTCGGCACTAGTACAGTGTATATCCACCTTTCGCAGCAATGCAGGCTGCTATTCTCCCATGGAGACGATCGTAGAGATGCTGGATGTAGTCCTGTGGAACTGCTTGCCATGCCATTTCCACCTGGCGCCTCAGTTGGACCAGCGTTCGTGCTGGACGTGCAGACCGCATGAGACGACGCTTCATCCAGTCCCAAACATGCTCAATGGGGGACAGATCCGGAGATCTTGCTGGCCAGGGTAGTTGACTTACACCTTCTAGAGCACGTTGGGTGGCACGGGATACATGCGGACGTGCATTGTCCTGTTGGAACAGCAAGTTCCCTTGCCGGTCTAGGAATGGTAGAACGATGGGTTCGATGACGGTTTGGATGTACCGTGCACTATTCAGTGTCCCCTCGACGATCACCAGTGGTGTACGGCCAGTGTAGGAGATCGCTCCCCACACCATGATGCCAGGTGTTGGCCCTGTGTGCCTCGGTCGTATGCAGTCCTGATTGTGGCGCTCACCTGCACGGCGCCAAACACGCATACGACCATCATTGGCACCAAGGCAGAAGCGACTCTCATCGCTGAAGACGACACGTCTCCATTCGTCCCTCCATTCACGCCTGTCGCGACACCACTGGAGGCGGGCTGCACGATGTTGGGGCGTGAGCGGAAGACGGCCTAACGGTGTGCGGGACCGTAGCCCAGCTTCATGGAGACGGTTGCGAATGGTCCTCGCCGATACTCCAGGAGCAACAGTGTCCCTAATTTGCTGGGAAGTGGCGGTGCGGTCCCCTACGGCACTGCGTAGGATCCTACGGTCTTGGCGTGCATCCGTGCGTCGCTGCGGTCCGGTCCCAGGTCGACGGGCACGTGCACCTTCCGCCGACCACTGGCGACAACATCGATGTACTGTGGAGACCTCACGCCCCACGTGTTGAGCAATTCGGCGGTACGTCCACCCGGCCTCCCGCATGCCCACTATATGCCCTCGCTCAAAGTCCGTCAACTGCACATACGGTTCACGTCCACGCTGTCGCGGCATGCTACCAGTGTTAAAGACTGCGATGGAGCTCCGTATGCCACGGCAAACTGGCTGACACTGACGGCGGCGGTGCACAAATGCTGCGCAGCTAGCGCCATTCGACGGCCAACACCGCGGTTCCTGGTGTGTCCGCTGTGCCGTGCGTGTGATCATTGCTTGTACAGCCCTCTCGCAGTGTCCGGAGCAAGTATGGTGGGTCTGACACACCGGTGTCAATGTGTTCTTTTTTCCATTTCCAGGAGTGTATTTTTTTTTAAGGGAATAGGATGTCAAACCAGCCGATTGGGAGCAGGAAGGCACCACAGGACATGTCCTGAATATAAGCTTGATGGCTTCCATTACAAAATATACACGTTTGAGTTCAACAGAGCGAAATACAGTGATGTGCGATGGAAGAATGCTGTGTGAAGAGACGTGGCACTCCACATCTCTTACATCTCCTCGAGCATATATGTTTTATATATAAAACTCTCCAGAGAGATGTGCCCTGTAGAATGAATATATTCTTGAAAAATAGATTTTTTTTAAATTTTTGAATATTTGACGTCCTATCTCAACCGCTCGAAAGGGGAGGGGGGGCTCTATCAAGTTTTAGCCCAGGTTCGGAAATATCTTAGATCTGCGTGAATGGAGCTGAAGAAAGCCATAATATCTAGCACAATGGGTCGTATCCTCCCATGCACTTCATAGTGGTTTGTAGATGTGGAGGTAGATGCAGATTTAGACGTAGATGCAGGCGTTTCGTACCTGTTCACACGAAGCTATTACAACGTTGATTTGCAACGTCCAGCCGACTCTGTTACCAAGGATCCTGTGCAAGAAGCGGGCGTGTGATTACAGCGTCATTTATCTGCCACCTTATGACGTAGTTCTTGTGTAGAGATTTGTCATTCTGTTGGAAAAGATAACTGAAACTGATTTTTGCTATAACCAAAGTATTTTAGAGTAAATACTGTTTCAGAATTTTTTATACTGGTAGTCAAACTAGAAATATTATCAGTCATTTATTTGCTTGGGACGTAGAATCTTGTCATTTGCAAGCTGAGGGATATTTACTGGTGAAGATAATACCCTCTGTAGGTCGGCAGTGTAGCTGCGTATTGTACGAGAGTCATTTCAAAAGTCCTGTACACACTGCGCGTGCACGAGCGTTACGTTGGCGTGATCAAGCTGAAATTCATGTTAGTTGTGAGCGAAACATTAGGAGTGACGATCATCTATGTGTTCGCCGGTTGGTGTGGCTGCGTTTGGAAGCTGAAACTGAGTAAGGTTGGATTACAGGTAGTGACCAGCGTTCCTACATCACAATCGAATCCGTACGTGAAAAGATCTTGAAGGAAATTTACGACGCTTTGAGAGAGGTGTGTGTGAATAGTGTAGTGGATCGTAGCACAGCATCCCGTTGGTCTGCTCGTTTTCGTGAAGGCCGGGTGACCACTTGAGGACAACCCAAGAAGTGGAACTGCAGCAGTCTACACCTGTAAGGTTATTGTTAATGACATTTTGAGACAAGACCGACGAGAAACATGTGAAGAAATTGCATATGAGGCCAGAATGTATGTCACTTCAGTTTACAGAATCATAACTGAAAAGTTAAAGATGAGAAAAATTGCTGCCAGGTGGGTTACGCACGTTCTGAATGAAGAGTAGAAAGCAGATCGCAAAACAGCCTCAGGAGAATTGTTTCAAAGTTATCGAACAGTGGGAAAATTGTTTCTGGAAACGATTGTTGCACATAATGTAACCTGCGTACGGAATTTTGAGCCAGAACTGAAGTCTCAGTCGTCACAGTGGAAAAATTCCGACTCTCCACGCCCGCAAAAAATCCCGCCGTCTACAATCAAATGTGAAACTGATGATGATCTTTGCGTATGACGTAAATGGAGTCATAGTTACAAACAGGGTGCTCCAGGAGAAGTCTGTAAAAGATGCGTACTATACGCTGTTCATGCAAATCTTTTTGCGCTCGAACAGTCGTCAGAGATGGCCTGACATGTTTGGAGTTGGTGTTCTCATTTTGCACGATAATACATACTTCATACTGACCTACCAGTGACAAATATGTATGAGAAATACATATCCATCAACTAAACAGTCCTTATATGAGCGCTCCAGACTTCGATTTGTCTCCCACATTGAAGGAACAACTTTGTGGAAAACGTTCTGATATACAGTGGAACCTCACTGTAACAACATTCATGAGCCTTGAAAATTATATTGTTATAAAAAAGTGTAGTTGTAACCGAGAGTCGTATTTTCAGTCTGTTGTGGTGGAAAACGGAGAAGAAAAAATGATTTAGCCTTGTTTTATTTTACATACAGTATTCTCTCCTAACCTTACGTGAATACAGTGTATACAGCAGTATGTCGAGTACTCACCAAACTTCTTTACTTGGGACTGGAGTAGTCATTTTTCTCTGTGGTATATTTGCCCCATACACTCCTACATTGCGTTCAATGTTCATTAATTTATTTGCAGTTTCACTGCGCCCTCCCCTTGCTTCATAGAAAACGATCGCAATACTAATAGCTTCTAAAACCTCACTCATAGTAGGGATATGCACTTAATTCCATTCTTCTTCATCTACTACTGCATCCCCCTCGCTCACGTCATGGTCACTGTGGCCCTGATTTTTCACTTCATTTGCAATTTCTTCAGTTTGTACTTCGGTTGTAACAAGGTAATCGTCTATTGTTGCATACATTTCAAAGACGCGCCGACTGAGATTATCACAACTGATTTCAGGCAACAAATCAGATAGTGGCAGATCATCAGTGTCATCGAAGGTGTCTTCAATTTTGGCGGCATTTACTCCTTCAGTTGTGCCTTCCGCATGATGGAAACCCTTCTTGAAGGTAACAAGGTAATCATCTATTGTTGCATACATTTCAAAGTCGCACCGACTGAGAATATCACAACTGATTTCAGGCAACAAATCAGATAGTGGCAGATCATCAGTGTCATCGAAGGTGTCTTCAATTTTGGCGGCATTTACTCCTTCAGTTGTGCCTTCCGCATGACGGAAACCCTTCTTGAAGGTAACAAGGTAATCATCTATTGTTGCATACATTTCAAAGTCGCACCGACTGAGAATATCACAACTGATTTCAGGCAACAAATCAGATAGTGGCAGATCATCAGTGTCATCGAAGGTGTCTTCAATTTTGGCGGCATTTACTCCTTCAGTTGTGCCTTTCCCATGACGGAAACCCTTCTTGAAGGTTTGGGCCTTGACTCGGCTCCAAGTTTTGGTAATGTATCTGATCGCACTCAGCAGTGAAGTAGAATAATCTTGCTTCTTCTCAGTGCATTGTATCATTTTCAGTAATATGAGTTTACGACATTGGCATTTCAGACTCCTGACTAATTCTTGATCCACGGGCTGCAATACGCTTGTCATATACCCAGGAAGAAAAACAAGCTTAATATTCTCCAAACCAGAGAGTGCAGGATGTTCTGGACAATTGTTAACATGAACCAGTATCTTCCTTTTCTGACTTCTAAGCTCCCGATCCCAACTCCTTATTTCAGCTTCGAAGAATATGGGGGTCATCCAGGACTTTTTATTAGCATTGTAGTGCACTGTCAGATTTATATATGCTTAAAACACCTAGGATTTGGATTTACCTATCACGAGCATTTGTTTTTCTGTTCCAATTGTGTTAGCAAAAACCAGAACTGTGTATCCGTTCTTTAGAAAAATCATCACCAACACATTTTTCACACTTGAATGTCAGAGTTTTGCCAGGAGTCAATTTAAAGAAAATGCAAGTCTTGTCTGTATTAAAGATATCACTGTCTGCAGATCCTTCACGAATTGTAGGTCACACGGTAGTCGGCCATTGTTGGATTGTTTCAGTATTCACACTGTTGGCTTCACCGCTCACTTCGCTACAAGTGATGCCGTGACAATGCTGGAATCTATCAATCCAGCCACTGCTGCACTCAAATTCCTCATCTTTTAATTTCCTGGCAAATTCTTCTGCTTTCTCCGTTAGGAGAGGTCCACTAATATATATTCTGATGTTTCTCTCTTGCTTAAACCACTTCAGCACCGCTTCATCCGCGTCACTCCATTCAGTTTTTCGTAACCGTTTTATTTTAGATTCATTGTTCGAACGCAGTAAGAGTTTTATCCTTGTCCTTCCGAACGTTTGGACTGTAGAACTGACGAAGACACGTCAACCTTTTTAGTTCCACGCTCGATTTCATGAATCACTTTCATTTCTTCTTCCACATTTAAAACTTTTCTTTTACTGGCCATACTGTTCTAAAAAGTGGGCACTTCGTAACAGATTGTTATGGAAACCGACATCTTGTGCACTGTTGACAAGTTCTCTGATTGTCGCCACTACTGTAGTATGAAACCGCTAGGAAGGTGAGGAGTCTATACTACATCTATTGTTGACGGAAGGGCAGAGAGAAGAATATGCCAGGCTGCCATATTAGAACATCTACATATACATGGATACTCTGTAAATCACATTTGAGTGCCTGGCAGAGGGTTCATCGCACCACCTTCACAATTCTCTATTATTCCAATCTCGAATAGAGCGCGGAAAGAGCGAACACCTATATCTTTCCGTAGGAGCTCTGATTTCACTCATTTTATCGTGATGATCGTTTCTCCCTATGTAGGTCGGTGTCAACAAAATATTTTCGCATTCTGAGGATTAAGTTGGTGAATGGAATTTCGTGAGAAGATTCCATCGCAACGAAAAGCGCCTTTCTTTTAATGATGTCCAGGCCAAATCCTGTATCATTTCAGACACTCTCTCCCATATTTTAAGATAATACAAAACGTGCTGCCTTTCTTTTAACTTTTTCGATTTACTCCGTCAGTCCCATCTGGTAAGGATCCCACACCGAGCAGCAGTATTCTAAAAGAGGACTGACAAGCGTAGTGTAGGCAGTTTCCTTAGTAGATCTGTTAAATTTTCTAAGTGTACTGCCAATAAAACGCAGTTTTCGGTTAGCCTTCCCCACAACATTTTCTGTGTGTTACTTCCAATTTAAGTTGTTCGTAATTGGAATTCCTAGGTATTTAGTTGAATTTACAGCCTTTTCATTTGACTGCTTTATCGTGTAACCGAAGTTTAACGGATTCCTTTCAGCACTCACGTGGATGCCCTCACAATTTTCGTTATTTAAGGTCTACTGCCAATTCTCGCACCATTCAGATATCTTTTCTAAATCGTTTTGCAATTTGTTTTGATCTGCTGGTGACTTTATTAATCGATAAACGACAGCGTCATCTGCAAACAGCCTAAGACGGCTTCTCAGATTGTCTCCCAAATCGTTTACAAAGATAAGGAACAGCAACGAGTCTATAACACTTCAGATTTCCTTCAACAGTACATTGATTCGTGGAAAATCTTTTCGCTAATTCGACCTGAAAATGACGCTATATGCGAGGTACATGCATATATAGTACGTTTGCCGTGTTAAGCAAGGATGGTAAGTATATTCCTTATGAGGAATATGGCCATACCACAGAAATCACGACGTTATAGCCGAGTTGTCATTGTCACCGATGTCGTTAAACGAAAGTTCAGCTGTAAGTGATGAAGCTTCCAAGAAGTGGCTCGAGTAATCCTAGAAGCTCAATAATGAAGACGCCCTATCGAGAATACAGGAGTAGTTTAAACGTGGGGAAGCTATCACAAACAAGAATGAATATTATATTCAAGGCCTGTAAAGGTATTTTTTAAAATAAATTAATTTCTTCACTTCGATCTTACAGTGTGCAGAACTTTCGAAATGACCCTCGTACGAGGACAGACAAGAGTGCCTTTTGAGACGTGATCTATTATCTTTCCATGCAACTAATGACGATCTTGAGAATGAATTACGGCAGGAATGCAAGCGCTACTTAAAATTTTATGCTACATGTTTCTTGACGAAATAGCACACATAATTTCTTGGGTGCATCTACTAAGAGATAAACAGTATGCCGGATCTGAGGTGCTGAAGTAAGGGAGGAATGGCGGAGGGAAAAACTTACTTTAGCTTCTTAGAAAGTAAAATAAAAGTCAGTGTTATTGATGAACAAGATTCGTTAGTCACCGAACGTACTAATGTTGCTTCTTTTTTCTTCTTTTCTTTAGCGTTTCTCCGTCCAATTGCGGATTCCGCTGTACTCAAGTGTTGGTCTTTGTTTTTTATTTTATTTAACTTCACGTCATATGCTCTTCCTGCTATCAACGTCGTCTCTCAACCTAAGGGAGGGGAGTTGTGTGCCACAGCTGTCTATGAATCGTGTAAACTTTATTCTGTGTGTGATTGTATTTTAACTTTTCATGTATCGCCTTTTTTTATAATGCCTTAGGAGTCAACTAACTTTTTTTTTTTCTTTTGATCATCAGTCTTCTTACTTGTTCGATGCGGCCTGCCGCAATTTCCTCTCATGTGCTAACCCTTTCATCTTAGAGTCAATTATTTGCAGGGTGTTTTCCAATATCTGCTTTTCTCTACAGTTTTACCTTCTGCAGCTCCTTCTAGCATCATGAAAGCTATTCCGTGGTGTCTTAACAGATGTCCTAAGATCCTATCCCTTCTTCTTGTCAGTGTTTTCGATAAATTCCTTTCCTCTCCGATTCTGGGCAGAACCTCCTCATTCCTTACCTTACCAGTCCACTTAACTGTCAACATTCTTCTTAGAACCACATTTCGGGTGCTTCTACTGGTTATAATGTACTTAACTGCCAAAAGACAAATTATACGAGATTTAGCAACATTATTTTTCTGTCAGGCAGATGATGCCTGCAGATACTGTCTACATTCAAATTTTACAAGTCTTTGCGATTGGTTAGTAATATGACAAAGAAACCTTCGCGAAAACAACAGCGCTACCTGTAGGTCTTAGAACCGAAACCGAAATCTGTCTAGTATGGTGAGTTGAGGGGGAAGACCAACGGCGCAATAGTTTTGAGATTTCACGTCAAAATGCTCTGGGTTCACTTGGTACTAGGCAGTGTTTTCAAATTGATACTGAATAGATGCGTTGGGCTGTGTGACGCGGAAAGCGTACGTTTTCGCATAAAGTAATTTTGGGTATTAGGCCGCGTCACTGTGAAATACTGAAACAACTAAAATACCCTTTCGATTGTCTTTGCAGTGGTCCCCTGTACCCTTCGGGGCGAGTAAGAAAGAAGATGACAGAAATGATTTTATTCCAATTGACATTGGTCATGGTAGCCTATGAACTTATATCAGATGAGTTTTCGGTTTGTGAAGACTATTTCTTTTAAATTTTAGACTAAATGCAAACTTTCAATTTTTTTTGTTTCTATAGAAAAAGGAAGAGCAGCTTTTATTCACTTGTAATATGACCATTAATGTGTTCGTATGTAGGCGAGTATAATATCCAAAACACTCTCCCTGTTGAAGTATGTTCTAGGAAGCAGCGGATCCATTACACGGTATACTCGTATACTAATTGTGACGATCGAAAAGATTTGCTTTATTCGGCTGAGATCGGATAACGTTTGTGCATTACATTCAAAGTTAAAGTCGTATTGCATTTTTGCTGGGATTCTCACGGGGTCGGTTCAGCCGATAAAAGCTGGTTCTCCCTCTGTGCCAACGAAGGCGGTATTGGTTAGAAGGAGGCCAGTTGAAGGCCTGCAACCAACCTCTCTGGGTGCTAGGCACACTGGACCTACACCAGAAGTTATGGTCTACTGTGCAATTTTATATGACAACAGGAGCACTTTCGTGGCTATCCCACGCACACCCTCCCTGCAAATTTGTACGACAGTTTGTTGATTCGTCCTGTTGGACTGCCATTCATGACTAGCATTCCAGGGGCTGTTTTCTAAAAGGATAAAGCTCACCCACACATCGATGTCGTAACCCAACATGCTCTACAGAGTGTCGACTTGTTGCCTTGGCATGCTCGATCACCAGATCCCTCTCCAATCTAGCGGATATGGGACATCATCAGATGACAACTCCAGCGTCATCCACAACCAGCAATAAACGTGCCTGTATTGACCGACCACGTGCAACTGGCATGGAACTACAGCCCACAAACTGACATCCGACACTTACACAATGCATGCACGATTTGCAATCTTGCATTCAACATTCTGGCGCTTACTCAGGTTATTAATTTACCAGCATTTCACATTTGCAGTGTATCTCTCGCTTGCATCTACGTGTGATCCTGAAAAAAAATTGGAAATTTGTGGTAAGGTCTTATGGGACCAAACTGCTGAGGTTATCGATCCCTAAGCTTACGCACTACTTAATGCAACTTAAAGGAACTTAATATAAGGACAACACACCCCGAGGGAGGACTCGAATCTCCGACGGGGGGGAGCCGCCCGGTCCGTGACAAGACGCCCAAGATCGCGCGGCTACCCCGCGAGGCTGTCATTTTGCAAGATTAATCAGTTACACACGTTACCCATACAAACGTATACCAGAAATTTGTTTGCTCTACAGTTCTGCGATTCTTTTTTCAGTCAATGTAGTCTCCTCCAATTACGTCAGTGTAATTGGGGAACATGTGTACTAGCGAGTTATGGTTTTAATAACTCCTGGGCAAGGTTTGGTAGTCGATTTAAAAACTAATTATAATTTTATACCTACCCTTGATAATTCACCTGGGATGAATGGTCTGTCATGGAGATACAGTTTGTGTCTTGCTCGATTTGAATTTTTAGTCTACTGCGACAAACATGCAACGTCCATTTCTCAACAGCATCTCCTTTCGATATGCAGCAGGATCTGCAACGAATTGACGCCTGGTGCAGGGAATGGCAATTGAATCTCAATGTAGACAAGTATAATGTGCTGCGAATACATATAAAGAAAGATAATTTATCAAATGGTTCAAATGGCTCTGAGCACTATGGGACTCAACTTCTCAGGTCATGAGTCCCCTATAACTTAGAACTAGTTAAACCTAACTAACCTAAGAACATCACACACATCCATGCCCGAGGCAGGATTCGAACCTGCGACCGTAGCGGTCTCGCGGTTCCAGACTGCAGCGCCTTGAACCGCACGACCACTTTGGCCGGCTAATAATTTATCACTTAGCTACAATATAGCAGGTCAGCAACTGAAAGCAGTTAATTCCATAAATTATCTGGGAGTAAGCATTAGGAGTGATTTAAAATGGAATGATCATATAAAGTTGATCGTCGGTAACGCAGATGCCAGACTGAGATTCATTGGAAGAATCCTAAGGAAACGCAATCAGAAAACAAAGGAAGTAAATGATGACTAACTGAAATCCTCAGCTGCCGACAGGTGTTGTTGATATACCTCGATGTGGACAGCTGAAAATGTGTGCGCCGACCGGGACTCGAACGCGGGATCTCCTGCTTACATGGCAGACGCTCTATCCATCTGAGCCGACGAGGACACAGATGAATAGCGCGACTGCAGGGACTTATCCCTTGCACGCTTCCCGTGAGACTCACATTCCCAGCTGTTCACAATTCTACATATGTAATTTACCTTATAGACATTTGCCCATTCACTCATTACTCGCGCACGCTTTGGCGATTCCCGTAAGAGTTTGGGCAACCTGTGCGCATTCGCACAGACGAAAGTCAATGTCTGGGCAACCTGTAACTGGGTCAGATGGATAGAGCGTCTGCCATGTAAGCAGGAGATCCCGGGTTCGAGTTCCGGTTGGGGCACACATTTTCAGCTGTCAACATCGAGGTATATCAGCAACACCTGTCGGCAGCTGAGGGTTTCAGTTAGTCATCATTTATTCCAGGGAAAAGCTGCACGGTCAGCAACAGTAATCTGTTCTTTCGAGAACAGTTACTGTCTTCTTATATACAAAGGAAGTAGGTTACAGTACACTTGTCCGCCGACTGCATGAATATTGCTTGCCAGTGTGGGATCCGTACCAGATAGGGTTAATAGAAGAGATAGAGAAGATCCAACGGAGAGCAGCGCCCTTTGTTACAGTATCATTTAGTAATCGCGAAAGCGTTACGGAGATGATAGATAAACTCCAGTGGAAGACTCCGCAGGAGAGACGCTCAGTGGCTTGGTACGGGCTTTTGTTGAAGTTTCGAGAACACACCTTTACCGAGGAGTCAAGCAGTATATTGCTCCCTCATACGTATATCTCGCGAAGAGACCATGAGAATAAAATCAGAGAGATTAGAGCCAACACAGAGGCGTACCGACAATCTTTCTTTCCACGAACAATACGAGACTGGAATAGAAGGGAGAACCGATAGAGGTACTCAAAGTACCCTCCGCCTTGCGGAGTGTGGATGTAGATGTAGATGTAGATATGCGTTTTCATTTATCCCAAAAATTTCTCTGCTATCAATTTCAAATTTTAGACACCTTTCTCTACCTGGTATTATGTGAGCTCCACTGTTTGGAGTACTTCAAACTCTGGCCCTTCGATGCGTATGACTCGGCAGCTGATCAATAGGATTTTAATTGTCTTGTCTACTGGTGGATTGGAGGTGGGTGGTGGGGGTGAAGAGGCTCTTTCACTAATACTTTCCCTTCTCCTACTCTACAGATACTCTCTGATATTTAGTGAACCCATGGTCCATATAGGGGGTTCTTAAAACTATGGGAAAAATCTAAGAAGTGGCAGTCTGGGTTGTCCCACAACCGCCGAAAGCTATTGGGGCCTGCAGTCTCTCACTGCATGTCTAACGCAGGTTGGATTTCGTGTTACAGGATGACTTCACTGAGCGGATGCTGTGGTTGTCCAATTAGTAAACGCCGGGCCGACACCACTTCCGGGTGGTTTCGCATGGGCACTGGCCGCTGGGAGACAAAGCCTGGGATTTACTGGCCTTCTCCACTCAGCGCTTCAAATGAGCTATATCATGCCGTACTTCGAAGGACGCAAGGTTACAAATGGTTCAAATGGCTCTGAGCACTATGGGACTTAACTTCTGAAGTCATCAGTCGCCTAGAACTTAGAACTACTTAAACCTAACTGAACTAAGGACATCACACACATCCATGCTCGAGGCAGGATTCGAACCTGCGACCGTAGCGGTCGCGCGGTTCCGGACTGAAGCGCCTAGAACCGCGCGGCCACACAGGCCGGCCACAAGGGTGCAACTCGATCTTGTTATGACATCACCAGTTCGTGACACAACCGAACCTGGGACGATGAGTTGAGTGGATGACTGGCAGGATCTTTTTATCACACCTTGCCGCTAAAGATAACAGCAAACATGCCCGAAAAGCAGTGCCATCTAGCTTCGATAATAACGCCGCGCGTGTGGAACAGTGATCCCCGCGGCAGAAGGCGTAGGGCTGTCGAAATACTAGCGAGTCATCGCAACGACGCTGACGCAGCATCTTCAGCGGTGACGTCACCAACCTTCAACGAGATATGAGTTACGAGACGCGGTGACTGAGCATAAGGTATCCTCGGCTCCCCAGGCAACGTGTCACAACAGCAGGAGACGCACGAGGAGGAGCGGCAGCAGTGTGCAAGGTAAGCACGCGACGGGCAGATACTCTGCGCCGCATATCTGCTGGCCGCCAGTTTAACTCTCTTCCTAGCTAACAAGTGGAACTTTGTCCCATTTATTCACTAGTATAGGATTACGCCGTTAGAGCGGAATGGTGCCTTACGTGGGAATACCTGTGTCATATGAACGCGTTTTGTACTTGCAAGTGAACAGTTTCAATCCAGAAAGGGGTGTTACGTGGTTCCCTGCATGGAGATTCTTTGACTGTATGAAATATATTTGTGAATGTAAAATCATCAGCTCTAACTGATGAGTGAGTATACAATCAATAAATATTTCACTTCGTATGTGCGTGCATGTGTGTGTGTGTGTGTGTGGTTAAGGAGTCGCAACTAACCTGATCAAACGAGATAATTTTCTGCTCATATTTCGCAAGCCAGTATACAGAGTACATTTTACCAACACTATCAATTCTCCTTCCTGTTCCATTCGTGTATTGAACGAGAGAAAAATGACTTTCTGTATGCCTCTGTATGTGCACTAATCTCTCATGATCGCTGTGCGAGATATACGATGATGGTTGCCCGATGATTCAGGTTCTCTTAATTCACCCCAAAAACTAAACAAAAAAACTTCCAAACTAAAAGTTTTATTGTCCAGATTGCAGTTGATAGACATCCTAATTGCTAGTTTCAGCAAAGTTATAGTCGTCTTCAGATCATCTGATCCGTGACTTATAAAGCCCCTATATCTCGCACATTGCCTTCTGGCCATTCAATACATGAAGATAAACTCACAGAAAGAATCGCCCACATGCAATATTAAGTCCACTAAAATAAAAGAGCTAACTGTACAAGCAAGGCACAGAAGTTCAAATACATTAGATAAAGGGCATACACTGCTGTCAGATGTGTGCATGTTGATAACCGGCTCCGTACTCGAACTAAAATAAATTATAAAATTCACTGATCAGATGATCAGAAGGTGACTACAACTTTGTTGAAACTACTAATCAGGATATGTATCAACTGCGATTTGGACAATGAAACTTCTATTTTGGAAGCTTTTTTACATTTATACAGAGGTAGCTCTCCCTGTAACAATGTCAGGTAATTATATCACCCAACAAAATTTAACGTGAGATCTGCGTCGTCTGTCTTCCAAGGATTCCCATTTAAGTTCCCCGAGCATTTCCATTACACTTTCGCATAGTCTACACCGTCCTATTAAGAAGCTATCAGCGCGTCTCTGAATTCGTTCGCTGTTTGTTCAAATGCCTACTCGATAACGGGCTGTGCAACGTGTCTACAAGTGACGGAGTGCCACTCGCAGCCACGTTTCATGATGTAAGGACGGTGGCCGTAAAAAGATCCTAATCTACAGGAACCGGAGATGATTGTCATGCCTTGTATTCCTCCTACATATCGAACATATGACTACTCGACCCGCCACCGTGGCCGTGGCACGAGGCGAATGCTACTGTACTTTTCCAGTTAGCGTAACTGTTCAAACTTAGTAGCACGGACTTAGCACACTTACTGTTTCGCTTTTCAAATGGCCGTACACAGGACAGAAGCATATCTGCGCGAATGGTAGCACAGGCGTTTCTGATGCGGTCGACCATGTCTTCATTGCTTGTTGGCACTTGTTGGTACAAATTATCTTTTAAATATCCCCACAGAAACACATGCATTTGCTTCCATTCAAAGTACCATCCATAAAATACGGTCCAATGGGTTTGTTTCCCATGATATCACACCATACGTTACTAAGGACGTTGATGGTCAACTTGCCGTAACCAGTGGGGATTGTACACAATTAAACCATGCATGTTGTGTCGGTTAACGCTACCATGGTTTGTGAATATAGACTCATCGTGAAATGCTACCTCGGCAAAGAACATGGCTGTCGTTTTATAAGTGGGCTTCTTCTGTGTTGGCAGCGCCGTGTAGCGCTTTGCATTGGATCTCTGACTACGCTTTCTTAGTAAGAGACTCTGTGGCTGGTTGGACTCGTTGTTGGAAGTTAATCGCCAGGAGAGTTGGGCAGTTGGAAATTAGTCACTAGCAGTGATGGGAGTACTGTTGGGCAGTTGGAGGTGAACGGCCAGCAGTGATGGATGTTAGAAGTTAGCATTGATGGAGGTTAGAGGTCTGAAGTGTTAGCGTAGGCTAACGATCTGGAAGTATCCGACTTGAAGATCGAAAATTATTCATGATTATACATCTTTGTACTGGATGTCAATGACGATTTATATTCGTGTTTGAACTGGATGACACATTATTAAGGTAAAAAATACATTATTTGGTTTGCAACAAAATCTTTCCTTTGCTAACCACATGCCTATTAGTATTTAGTGGCTTTAGTGGTTAGAATCTTTTATTTAGCTGGCAGTATTGACGCTCGCTTTATTGCAGTAGCTCGTGTAATGAAGATTGTTGTGAGGTATGTTCTTAATGAAATGTGTAGGTTATTGTTAAGATTTCTTTTTAGTTAGGGCCATTCTTTTGAATTAATTATTTGAAGTCAGGTTATCCTTCTTCTGAGCAGTCAGATTGCGCTGCGCTAGAATATCGTGGGTCAGTGTTGACATGATAAGAATATGTAAAGAGAAAGTAGGTTTACTTGCATTCAGTTTCGCTCAGCAGTTTAAGTAAAATTTTTAATAAAGATGTTTCAGTTTGTATTTGTTGATGTGTCCATTCACAAAACTCTGCCCGGTTATGGAAATCAGCACCATGAAGTTCTTCATGCAATGACAAGTGGTATGGGTGACACTTATGACGATGCAGTATTGTGACAATACTACCTACGTACATACGGGAATCGCGCTGTAATTGCCGAGCGCTTATCGGTGGTTTGTGGCACACTGCCGCTAGTGCAGCTATTTCCTTAGCTTCTCCTCTAAGGAGAGGAGGGGTGGTCAACTAGGGGCCGAACCGCACAATAACCCTGGGTTCGGTGTGGGGTGGCAGTGAGGTGGATGGACTGCTGTAGCCTATTATGGTGTTGTGAACTACTGATGCCTACGGCGGGACGAAGCCTCTCCGTCGTTTCTAGGTCCCCACTTCAATACACACATACACGCACACACCCTCTTATAAGCTTCTCGGCAGTCTTTTCCGGCATCTGACGAACACAGGTACCATTGCGCTTCGGAAGACCGACAGTGGAAGGTCCCACACAGTGCACACGTCTGACATGGTGGAGCATCTGCTACGTTTGGTGGAAGAAACCCCTGGGACAAGTGTACGACGATTAGCAGCAGCAGAAGGCGTGTCTCACTCTCTTATCTGGGGATACTTCATTAGAAATTCCTGTACCCATATCATCTACAGCACCTACAGGCCCTGAGGCCACAGGATTACCATGGCAGATGGCGGTTCTGTCAAAGGCTGTTGCACATCCAAGATTTTATTTACTGATGAGGCACAGTTCACAAGAGAGGGTTTTGTGAATTTCCATAACCAGTGTGCATTGGCAGCGGTAAATCCTCAAGCAAGTCAGGAACGAGGGCATCAACACGGATTCCCAAGCAACGTATGGGCAGGTGTACTTCGTGACAGATTAACAGGGCCATACGTGCAATCACAAAGGTTAAGTGGGGCGCATAATCTGGACTTTCTCATTAATTGTGGAACGTCCCCTTAGAAAAATTTATGAATGACTGTGCTGATAAACCTCTTACATTATTTGCTTTTCAAACAGCTGACCAAAACTGAACGTACTCAGACATTACTGTCTTTACTTATTCTGATCAACACTAAACTGACACAATATTTTTAGCGCAACGCAATCTAACTTTCAATAATCCCAACAAAAGAATGGCCATGACTAACATTAACCTATACCTTTCACAAATCACCTCACAAAAATCTTCGTGACTCTAACTACTGCAATACAGCGAGCGCCACTACTGCCAGCTCAATAAAAGATTCCAACTACTGAAGGCACTAACTACTGATAGGCATAGTTGGCAAATGAAAGATTTTGATAGAGAACAAACAGTGTATTTACCTTAATAGTGTTCAAAAGTCATAATATATATATATCAGCTCATGACATCCAGTCTTACAAATTTACTGTCTCTGATGGACACACGTCCAGATCATCTGCTCTCAAAACTCCGCCATCTCTCCACCCACATCCACCACTGCTGACAGCTCACCTCCAACTAGAGTTGTGGCGATTCGTGATTAGATTAGATTAGATTAATACTAGTTCCATGGATCATGAATACGATATTTCGTAATGATGTGGAACAAGTCAAATTTTCCAATACATGACATAATTAAGTTAATTTAACAACATACTTAAGTTAATATAACAACTTTTTTATTTTTTGTGTTTTTTATTTATTTAATTTTTTATTAATTATTTTGGTTTTTTTTCCTTAATTTATATCTAAAAATTCCTCTATGGAGTAGAAGGAGTTGTCATTCAGAAATTCTTTTAATTTCTTCTGAAATACTTGTTGGTTATCTGCCAGACTTTTGATACTATTTGGTAAGTGACCAAAGACTTTAGTGGCAGTATAATTCACCCCTTTCTGTGCCAAAGTTAGATTTAATCTTGAATAGTGAAGATCATCCGTTCTCCTAGTATTGTAGTTATGCACACTGCTATTACTTTTGAATTGGGTTTGGTTGTTAATAACAAATTTCATAAGAGAGTATATATACTGAGAAGCTACTGTGAATATCCCTAGATCCTTTAATAAATGTCTGCAGGATGATCTTGGGTGGACTCCAGCTATTATTCTGATTACACGATTTTGTGCAATAAATACTTTATTCCTCAGTGACGAATTACCCCAAAATATGATACCATATGAAAGCAATGAGTGAAAACAGGCGTAGTAAGCTAATTTACTAAGATGTTTATCACCAAAATCTGCAATGACCCTTATTGCATAAGTAGCTGAACTCAAACGTTTCAGCAGATCATCAATGTGTTTCTTCCAATTTAATCTCTCATCAATGGACACACCTAAAAATGTGGAATATTCTACCTTAGCTATATGTTTCTGGTTAAGGTCTACATTTATTAATGGTGTCATACCATTTACTGTACGGAACTGTATGTACTGTGTCTTATCAAATTTCAGTGAGAGTCTGTTTACAAGGAACCACTTAGTAATTTTATGAAGGACATTATTGACAATGTCATCAGTTAATTCTTGTTTGTCAGGTGTGATTACTATATTTGTATCATCAGCAAAGAGAACTAACTTTGTCTCTTCATGAATATAGAATGGCAAGTCATTAATATATATTAAGACTGACCCTTGTGGAACCCCATTCTTGATAGTTCCCCAGTTTGAGGAATGTGCTGATCTTCGCATACTATGAGAATTGCTTATTTCAACTTTCTGCACTCGTCTAGTTAGGTACGAATTGAACAATTTGTGCACTGTCCCACTCATGCCACAATATTTGAGCTTGTCTAGCAGAATTTCATGATTTACACAATCAAAAGCCTTTGAGAGATCACAAAAAATCCCAATGGGTGGTGTTCGGTTATTCAGATCATTCAAAATTTGATTGGTGAAAGCATATATGGCATTTTCTGTTGAAAAACCTTTCTGGAAACCAAACTGACATTTTGTTAGTACTTCATTTTTACAGATATGTGAAGCTACTCTTGAATACATTACTTTCTCAAAAATTTTGGATAAAGCTGTTAGAAGGGAGATTGGACGGTAATTGTTGACATCAGATCTATCCCCTTTTTATGCAAAGGTATAACAATAGCATATTTCAGTCTATCAGGGAAAATGACCTGTTCCAGAGAGCTGTTACACAGGTGGCTGAGAATCTTACTTATCTGTTGAGAACAAGCTTTTAGTATTTTGCCGGAAATGCCATCAATTCCATGTGAGTTTTTGGTTTTAAGCAAGTTTATTATTTTCCTAATTTCAGAGGGAGAAGTGGGTGAGATTTCAATTATATCAAATTGCATAGGTATGGCCTCTTCCATTAACAGCCTAGCATCTTCTAATGAACACCTGGATCCTACTATATCCAGAACATTTAGAAAATGATTATTAAAAATATTTTCAACTTCTGACTTTTTGTTCGTAAAGTTTTCATTCAGTTTGATGGTAATACTTTCTTCCTGTGCTCTTGGTTGACCTGTTTCTCTTTTAATAATATTCCAAATTGTTTTAATTTTATTATCAGAGTTGCTGATTTCAGACATGATACACATACTTCTGGATTTTTAAATAACTTTTCTTAATATAACACAGTAGTTTTTATAATGTTTGATAGTTTCTGGGTCACTACTCTTTCTTGCTGTCAGATACGTTTCCCTTTTCCGGTTACAAGATATTTCTATACCCTTAGTAAGCCATGGTTTGTTACAAGGTTTCTTACGAGTATATTTAACTATTTTCTTGGGGAAGCAGTTTTCAAATGCATTTACAAAAATGACATGAAATAAATTATATTTTAAATTGGCATCAGGTTCACGGTACACCTCATCCCAGTCTAAGTGCTGTTGGCTTTCCCTGAAATTTGCAATTGTTAAATCGTTGACTAAACGTACTACTTTGGAGGACTGTTTAGTATTGCTGAATGGAGCTATGTCATATATTGTAACTAGCTGTGCACCATGATCAGAAAGACCATTCTTAACAGGCTGAGCATTTATCTGGTTAAACTTATCTTGGTCTATAAAGAAGTTATCTATCAGTGAGCTGCTATCCTTTACCACCCGAGTAGGAAAATCAATAATGGGTGTCAAATTAAAAGAACCAAGAAATGATTCAAGGTCATTTTTCCTATTAACTTCTTTCAGAGAATCTACATTGAAGTCCACACAAATAATAATTTGCTTCCCCCTGTCTGACAGATAGCACAACAAGGAGTCCAAATTTTTCAGAAATAGATGAAAATTTCCTGATGGGGACCTATATACAATTACAATTATAAATGTGCCTTTATTTAATTTAAGCTCACAGGCACATGCTTCTATATGTTTCTCTACACAAAACTTTTTTGTTTCTATACTTTTTGCACAATGATAACTTTTGACATATATGGTAACTCCTCCTTTCTCCATATTTTCTCTCATTACATGTGCAGAGAGCTTATATCAACTTACATTTACCTTATCCATATCTGTAACAATGTGATGCTCAGACAGGCGTAGTATATCTATTTCATCCTTAGCTTCTAAATCTTCTAAACAAACCAGAAGCTCATCTATTTTATTGTTTAAACTCCCAATGTTTTGATGAAATATACTTACATTATTTTTAATTATACTTTTATGAGAACCTTTCCTTATTCTAACATTTGCAGTACTCTCCTGTCTGAGTTTCTCATTGTGCTTAGGCCTAGTTCCTATACCAGTGGTCACATGGTGTTCAGAGAGGCAGATTATGTCAAGTGGGTTGGGTGACTTTAATTCATCAATGCAATTACCTAGGACTGAGATACAACTTGGTGGAGATAAAATTTCTGGTGACTGGTGAAAATTTATAATTGAGAGCTGTGATTGGTGATCCAATGTGCTAGAATTGTGCTGTTTAATTTCTTTCCCAAACTGAAGATTTGTTTCAATCCTGAATGAGTCGTTCATTTTAACGACTCTAAATAAAGAATCGTAAGAATCAAATCGTGATACGGACGAATCGTCGTTCAAAAGAATCGTAAGGGCGATTGCATGTTTCCGAGTCGTGACGATTCCAAGTTCCAACGATTCATCGATTCTTAGTACTCTATGCTTCGAAGGCAACTTCCGAATCATGCCGAGTCGCGCTGAATGATTACGACCGCCAGATGGCAGTCAAGTGGAGGATGCGTGTGAACAAAGGAACCTCGGGACGAGCAAACCAAGTTCGTGGGCCGTAATATTACTCGACGTGAAAACCAAGCTGACACTTGGCGGTGGCTGACGCGAACGAGCGTAAAGGCGTTTCCCGTTTACTATCGCTACCATCAGCCACCGCGCCGTCAGCTTAGTTTGCGCGAGTAATACACGAACTAAAGTGCGCGTCATATATCGTGGCGGCCGAGTTTAGGTTCGTTCTGCGCATCTGACGTCACCTAACACAGTCAGCCAATGAACAGAGAATGACGTTGCCAGAGCTCAACTGCAGTGCAGAGCATGGATGAGTGTCTTCAGTTTTAGAAACGTTCAGTCATAAATAAAGTAATAGAACAAAAGCAATGTCTTGATAGCAGACTTTCTTTTACAGAAAGTTTGGAACAAGCATTCTTTATACCAGTTGCTTCATATTCTATTAATTAATTAAACCAAACAAGCAATAAGACTCCTAATTCAGGCGATAGCAAGGAAAGGTGCTTGTTTCAATCTCACGAACTGCTTTTTCGCAATAAAGAACAGCGGTAATTGTTTATTTCCTATTGTACTTCGACGAAGCGTGAATAATTCATAGTCATACCAACAGTGTTTATAAGTAGTTGCGTGAGGTTTTAGAGTCCTTATGGAGTTACACTGTTCGATGAGCCGAGGTAGCGGAACGGTTAAGGTGTAGGGGTGCCAAGTGTATAGTTATGAGTTCAAACCTTGTGCGGTGCTTAATATTTTCTTTATTTAAAAACGATATTGGAGTGCCTTACTTCACGAATTTTATTCGTTTGAATGAAATTTCTAGTGCTTTGCCTCTTCATTAACTTTTTCGCTGCTGCAGACACATGCTCCCCGCATTCCGCGCTGTGCGCGATTTTCTCATCACTGCACTTCTCGCCTGTGCAGACACATGGTGTTCCCACTGCTTTGACACACTTATCATTCGATTTCACAAAAACTATTTGGCCCAGAAATTTGATTTTTACACGTCTTCTTGCCTGATACCTTCCCCCCATAAATGACTTAATTTTGTTTTGATGTGCAGCATTAAATGTAGTAAACCATTGCACGAAATTTTGAAGAGTTTGCAGAGGTAAAAGTCCATAGCGTATACTTTCCGTATGGTCGATTTTAGTTGCCACAATGTTGAGAATGAAATGTGGACAAGATACCTAAATTTCATATAATATTTACTGTATAACAATATCTCACTTAATTTAAGTACCACATAGGTGTCGTATGTAATATTGAGAAATATTCCGTCTTTCGCGACTGTAATAAAAGTTTTATATACACACGGCGCGTTTGGCTTTATTTTAAAGCACTTCCATCGGTGAAAGGTATGGCACATATACAATGGTATTCATGTTCTATTTCTTGTTTTTGTTCCACAGTCGCAGTTTTACCAATGGTATTGAAATATATCCCTCTTCTGCAACTGTAATAAGCAACTTATTTAGACCAGACGCGTTTCTCTCTTTTGAAGCATCATAAGAGGACTGTATTTTGTGTCCTCCATTGCCAAGTCACCTTTCATAGTTTTGTGCTGCGGTAGCACAATATTCAACGTTTGTGTTGGCTCATCAGTGTTTTAGCAAATAAATGCTGTTTGTGTGTGCCACAAACAAAATTATATTTGACATAGCTCTGAGCACTTCACTGACGTACGGTATATTCAAGTCCTAATGTTTTTGTAATCCACAGTTTTGTTTAATGTATTTTGTCTACTTCCTTTTGATTGATTGAAGGGCTTTAAAATAAAGCCAAACGTGCCCAGTGTAAGTAAAACTTTTGTTACAGTCGCGAAAGGTGGAACATTTCTCAATATTACATACGACACTTATGTGGTACTTAAATTAAATGAAATATATAGGTATCTCGTCCACATTTCATTCTCAACATTGTGGCAACTAAAATCGACCATACGGAAAGTATACTCTATGGACTTTTACCTCTGCAAACTCTTCAAAATTTCGTGAAAGGTTTACTATATTTAATGCTGCATAATAACTGCGTTGAACATCGAAACAAAATTAAGTCATTTATGGGGGGGAAGGTATCAGTCAAGAAGATAGGTAAAAATCTAATTTTTGAGCCAAATAGTTTTTGTGGAATCGAATGATAAAGAGTGTCAAAGCAGTCGGAACACAATGTGTCTACACAGGCGAGCAGTGCAGTGACAAAATCGCGCACAGTGCGGAATGGTTCAAATGGCTCTGAGCATTATGGGACTTAACATCTATGGTCATCAGTCCCCTAGAACTTAGAACTACTTAAACCTAACTAACCTAAGGACATCACACAACACCCAGCCATCAAGCGCGGAATGCAGGGAGCACGTCTTTGTAGCAGCGAAAGGGTTAATGCGGTCGTGGTGGCTTTACTTCATGAACTGCGCGCTCCCCTCTACACGTAAGCTTACGAACTATGCTATACTATGGCGCTGCTTGTATTGGCGCGTGCGTCGTGTGCAACTGGCAACGCAGCAATCTCCAGCGTCTGGGCGGGCATGCGCGAGCCGCCAAGATAAAAGAATTGAACTATAGTGATGGCAGAAACGATATACAGCGAGTACACAGGTCCAAATACACACAATTAAAATCAAGAAATCCAAGTATGATGGATAAATACCTACCTCTTATTTGTTGCAGATGCAATGCAAAACACACATACCTTCTTTACACACGAGCAATAGCACTCGGATTATGTATTACATTTCGCGTATCTCGAAAACGGCCCTAACGGTTTGGATAAAATTTTGTATTTAGACTGGTTTTTGCTTTTTGAGTTCACCTACATAGTTCCATTCTTTCGTGAAAAGCCAGTTTTACAATATGTATATATCCTACATAGTTCCATTCGTCTGTAGTTATATACGTTCAAGCCACACAACCAAACCGGCATACCACGTAATTTTGCACCAATTTTCGCACAAATCGACTCCTCTTTCCTGGCATACTGAAATAAAACAATAGATGCAATCAAATCTAACGTGACCTTTCATCAATTAAGGTATTACACGTATAAATCGAGAATTACACTTGTAACGTCATATGCATGTTTACTCATAAATAAACTATTTCTAGCATATCTTATCATGACACATTTCGATTCTAACCCCATTGACAATTTCAGACATGTCCTGCCAACTGTGAGTAAGATGTAGAACTTTTTGCATTCAGTCAGAATCGTGCCATCGCAGACTAGAATGAATCGTGAAAGAATCGTGAACGAATCGTAGGATTCGATTCAAAATGTGAGATTGAATCGTAGGAATCGAATCGGGAAAAAGAATCATGTTGCACAACTCTACCTCCAACTGTGCAACGCTACGCGCTCTTAACAGCCAACTGCCCAACTCTACAATAGCCAACAACAATGCAAACCAGCCACAGACTGCACACAGCACAGCCAGTGATTTTCATACAGAACGCTACTTAGGCAGTGGCCAATACAGATTTGAAGAACTTTTTCATAATTACAATAACAAAGATATCAAATGCACACACTTATTGATATACTGTTGGTCAAAAGCTAAAATTTTCTCACAGTCCATAAGACAGTCCTGATCGTTCATCCTAGTAAAATTGCAGTGAAAGAAAATGCACACGGAAGTAATGGATTTCCATGCTGCTTTGAAGAAGCGGTGTTGTCCTTCCAACAGAAAGATAATGCTGACTCTTGACATGCAGACAGGTAATGGTCCACAACAGAGCAAACCCACAGCAGAGTCAGTCGAAGTTTTGAAGAACATTGGTAGGTAGGTCATCACAGAGCAGACCCACTGTAGTCCTGGTAGAGATTACGGTATTGGTGGGCCACCAGAGGTGCAGACCCACTGCAGTCCTTGTAGAGATGGCCAGCAGCCATCTGTTCCGACTTTGCAGGTGCCCATTCACCATCGAAGAGTCTTGCAGACAATATAGCTAGTCCATAAACCACCACTTGTGCACTCACAAACTTTTTGGTATGTCCTTAGAACCAGCAATGCTGTTAACAAGTCCCTTGCTGAATTATTAACACACGTGCAAGCACTAACAGACCCAACTACTCACATACTGTGCATATATTATGACCAACAGAAACGTGTGCAGTGAAATGTAACTTAATTTGAAGAACTGGTGTCTATACAATTATAAATTTACAACATGAGAATAGAATTACAAAGGTACAGAAAACATAATTAAAAACATAATAATACAGATAACATTTGTAGTAATACGTGCTTTACAACAGAATAGAAATAAGCACATACATCTGTGTTACAGGAATTATGACATAAGTAAATATATAAAAAGTCAGAATAACTTTCGAAACATCAACTTCACACGTGAGCATTAAAACAAAACAGAATAAATAATGTCTAAACATCTTTACAAAGTAAGTAACAAATTATAAATGCAAATTATATTTGAGGATAACAGTATTCCTTATCATAGTGAATGTAGCTTAGTATTAGAAAAATTCTACAACATAAGTCTTATGTATGAATGTGGACTATTGCGAAGTGGAATTCTTGCAGAAACAATGCCCAACGTTTTAACCTGTCATGATTTAAATTTGAAGACACAAGAAATTGTAATGCACGATGACCACTGTATACTTTTACGTGCTTACCAGAAAGAAAGAAACGGATTTGTTAAATGCCCAAACGAAAGCTAAAGCTTCTAATTCAGTAACGGAATACTTTTTTTTAGATTTTGTTAGCACTCGGCTAGCAAAAGCAATGGTTTTCTGAACGGTAGTGTCATTTTCTATGGCTTCTTGAAATAAATGGGCACCAAGAACAACTTTAGAAGAATCTGTGCTAAGGCAGAATTCTTGTGACAGATCTGGATGAGCTAGTATTGGCGCGTTAAGTAGCGCTTCTTTCAAAGAATTGAATTCCAATTTTGCCTGTTCGTCCCATTTCCAAATAGTATTTTTTCCAGTGAGAGAACAAAGTTTTGGTGTAACTAGAATTTGCATATTCAGAAAACGACGGTAAAAATTCACGAGACCTAGAAAACTGCGGACTTGTTTTTGTTGTGGATGGAACTGGAATGGCTCTGATTGCTTCTAACTTTGCAGGATCGGGCTGAATGCCTTCAGAAGAAATAACGTCCCAAAAACCTCACCTTTGACCTACCGAATTCAGACTTTTCCAAGTTAACTGTAATTCCAGATTCTGCAAAAATACGTAACATACTGTTGAGGATGCGATTATGTTGTTCCCATGAGGCTTCTGCTATTAGAATATCGTCCACATATAAGGTGATGTGACGTTTTAAGAACTCAGGTAATATGGAATTTAGCCCACGAATGAATGCTGCCGAAGAAACGTTCAAACCAAAAGGAAGTTTCCGAAATTGATAACAAACGCCGAAACAAAGAAAAGCTGTGTATTTTCTACATTATGGATCAAGTTTGATCTCATAAAAGCTGGATCTGAGGTCAATAGAAGACAACACTTTTACACCATTAAAGTTTTGAAGAAGTTCTTCCATCGTTTTCGGCCTGTCTGTTTCAGGAATGATGATAGTATTGATTTGTCTCGAATCTAAGACAAGCCTGATCGATCCCTTTTTCTTCTCAACTACATGTAGTGGATTGTTGTATGAGCTTACTGCAGGCTCAATAATGCCCTCGTCAAGCGTAGATTGTATTTCTGTTCTAACACGGTCCCTATAATGTGCCGAATTTACGTATGGTCTAACACAAAATTTAGTATGCTCATGAACACGAAATTGGTATTGAAATCCCTTGATTGTTCCTTTGTGAGTAAAAACTGTGGAATGTGCATGTAAAATCTCAAAAAGGTCCTGCCTATCAGTGTCATTACAATTCTCAATTGTTTGAATTTTATTCTGAATTAACTCATTAGTATCAAATATGCCGTCGATATCATCCCTGTCAGTACTTGCAGAGTGATTGTTAGTGTCAAGTTGCGGCGAAAATTCCGAACTGTTGTCTAACAGGAGGTAAAGCCGATTAATTTCCTCGTCATGGTTTGAGAGCCAATCTTCAAATTTCAAAGCTATTGACTTACCTTCTTTCTCTAATCTTATTTCAGCATCGTGAAAGTTTATGATTGCTTTGTATTCATTCAAAAAGTCTACTCCCAATATAATTTCCGTTGACAATAATGGAACAATAAGAAAGTTCATAGAGAAGCTGTGGCTTTGACAAAAGAATTCTAAGTTGGTTTGTTGGCGTACATCTACACTTTTTCCAACGACTGCACCTTGTAATTTAATCTTACGTAACGGAAGTGTGCGGCAATCGTTCGATTTGTTGCATTTGCTAAAGGCTGTTCCACTAATTACTGAAATGGGACTGCCAGAAACAAGTACTGCCGTAAATTTTACGTCATTTACTGCAATGTGAATCACAGGATGTGCAATGTTGCTATGTTTTACGTCGTGTTCCTGGAGTAAGATGTACCTAATGTCTCCCATTTTTACGTAATTACTAGCCACGGCAGCTACGTCGTCAGCTTCATAAGTACGTTTTGTGACTGCCAGCGGTGTGAGTCATTGCCTATTGTCTCTTTGTTGGCGCGCTTCGTTATTGGGATCTGGAGATCTATCTTCTACAAATTCACCTTGTCGAGAGGGTCCTGCCCTGTTTGAATCCCGCCAGTTCTGATGCAATTCAGGTCTGTTGTTACGATCATATCGTCTGTCGTCATGTCGGTGGATTCCATAGTTTCTTTCTTGTCGATCACGAGGTGGAGAATTTCCCCCTGAATCGTAACTGCGCGCTGGACCTTTGCGTCTGACGTTATTCTGTCTCCCTTGATAATAATTATTTTGGTTACCATATTGTCTGTTTCTCTGATTGTCTCTGTGATAGTCATTACCGCGGAGAGGTGATCTTTCCCTGTAATTATTACTACTCTGCCAACGGTTGTCATCCTGGTGGTGTCTGTTTTGGCCACGATTTACGTTGTAAGAATAGCCTTGTCGTGTCCAGTTATTATTTCTGTCATCGCGGAATTGTGATGGATGTGACCTGTAATTGTTGTGTTCCTGTTTTCGCGTCCCGCGATTGTCAGTGTCAATTTCCAATTCTTGTAACAGTCCCTGAAAGGCTTCAGTGTCGTCTTTGCAACGTCCAGCCAAAATAATATGTCGTAAATGTTCAGGCAATTTGATTAAGCAAATGCGGATGAGTTCTAAGGGGCTGTATAGGTTTGACAGGTACAGATTCTTGTGCAACATGTCTCCAAAATATTTCACAGGACTGGAAAATTCAGATTGTTCAAAATGTTTCATCATTATGATGCTATGTTTTACTCGGTCTTGTGTAGCTTGAGACCAATAAGCTGAGAGGAAGGCATGATAAAATTCTCCTTCACTGTGACAATCGTGAATGACCGATCGCATTTTTACAGCTGGTTCATTCTCTAAGTACCCACACATAAATTCTAACCTGTGCTCCAATGACCAGGTGGGAGGAAAACAATGAGAGAATTGATGGAGCCATGCTTGTGGATGAATGTTGTTGCCAGAATTCTTAAATGTTTTGAATTTACGTGTAGTAATGAACAGCTTATAGTCAAAATCATCGTGTCGGCGAGTCGCACATCGCTCATTGTTACTTCGTTTCGGCGGTTCGATCTCAAAATTCGGTGTACCTTGCCAATTTCTTTCATAATTTCCGAAGTGCCCTGTGTTATTATTTTGTGGCTGTGCCGTATTTCTATGTCCCTCTTCCCGTACTGGAGCGCGAGTGTCCTCTGAAATATGTAGTTCTTGTATTACCTGTGTCAACTGTTCGTGTACTTCCCGGATTTCTCTTTTGTGCTGTGTATTGATTTGATTTTTTTTTAATTTTCTAATTTGTTCATACTCTTCTGTGTCAGTGAAGGCTACGGGTCTTGTGTCATTCAGATCACCATCTACCTTTGTAGATAAGTTAGTGAACTGATCCGAAAGTAAGGCTACTTTCTCCGATAGTGAACTTATTTCCTCAGTGTGTTTTTCTGAACCAAGTTTCAGAGTGTCTATTTGTGTTGAAATCGTATCTACTGTGTCCTTTAAGTTTTCCTGAGTTTTTGCAAGTTGCGTAACCGAATCGGTAGGTGCAACGGAGTCAATTTTAGCTTGCAAGGTGTCGTGATTTTCATGAACAATAGTTTGCAGTTCTTTTATGGCTGCTTTGTGATTCTGTAATGCATTTTCATGACGCGAAAAAATAGGTTGGAAATGCTCACAAATTTGCGTTTTTGCGTCATTACAGACTTTTTGACATTTCGATTCGATTTTAAGTAACTCAGCAGTTAAACCTTCGCGTGTTTGTTCAAGCGTTTGTTCCATTGAGTCTAACTTTTGAAGCTGTTGCTGTGTTTGTCTCTGACTTTGTTCCATTGAGTCTAACTTTTGAAGCTGTTGCTGTGTTTGTCTCTGATTTTGTTACATTGTGTCTAACTTTTGAATATTTTGTTCCACTGTGTCTAACTTTTGAAGATTTTGTTCCATTGTGTCTAACTTTTGAAGATTTTGTGCCATTGTGTCTAACTTTTGAAGATTTTGTCCCATTTGTTGCATTAATTGTAATAACAATGCACTGTTGTCTGAAACATGTTCCTCAGTGCTATTCGGCAGTGCATTTGAACTGCCAATATTCGCATTTTGAAAAGCAGAAAATGTGTCTTTAATTATTTGAGAAAACGGTGAGGATGCACAACATGAATCTACAGTATTTGCAAGATCGTGTCCTGTCATTTCGGATTCCTGAGGCGAGCTGTTGCCGGCCGATCGATCGATAATGCTTCCCTGTTCACTAACTGTTTCACTGTCCACACCATTATTTGCAACCCTCACAATTACCAAATTACTTCTTTGAACATTAGTTAATTCATTACACGGTGGCGCTAACACACTGCTTTCGGCTTCACTGTCATTTCTCAGTTTACTTTGGAGCCTAGTGTTACGTTTTTTACACGCCATAATCATCACATATTTCACACGATAACAAGAAAAACACAATTTGAAGAGCTAAAATAAGAAAACACATTAACATAGCACTGAAAATAATATCTAGTTAATTGCAAGCGCAGCTGCGAAATATTTGGTGCAAATCTACATGCATGCCACAACTGTTTTACTGTACAACAATGAAAAACTACAACTACAAAGGAAATTCTATCTATAATTATGCACTAGCAATAAACAATAGCTACACTAATTAAACAAACTACAAGAAAAAATCAGAAGATTCCAGTGAGGTATGCTGGCAGGGTCGCCATATGGAACGTCCCCTTAGAAAAATTTATGAATGACTGTGCTGATAAACCTCTTACATTATTTGCTTTTCAAACAGCTGAGCAAAACTGAACATACTCAGACATTACTCTCTTTACTTATTCTGATCAACACTAAACTGACAATTTTTTAGCGCAACGCAATCTGACTTTCAATAATCCCTACAAAAGAATGGCCCATGACTAACATTAACCTATACCTTTCACAAATCACTAACCTCACAAAAATCTTCGTTACTCTAACTACTGCAATACAGCGAGCGCCACTACTGCCAGCTAAATAAAAGATTCAAACTACTGAAGGCACTAACTACTGATAGGCAGAGTTAGGAAATGAAAGATTTTGGTAGAGAACAAACGATGTATTTACCTTAACAGTGTTCAAAAGTCATAATATATATATCAGTTCATGACATCCAGTCTTACAAATTTACTGTCTCTGATGGACACACGTCCAGATCATCCACTCTCAAAACTCCGCCATCTCTCTCCACACATCCACCACTGCTGGCGGCTCACCTCCAACTGCGCAACGCTACTCGCTGTTAACAGCCAAGTGCCCAACGCTACAATAGCCAACAACAATGCACACCAGCCACAGACTGCACACAGCACAGCCAGTGATTTTCACACAGAGCGCTACTTGGCGTTACCAATATAAAAACGTAAGCAGCCTACTTACAATTGAAACTTCTACGTTATTTGATTCTGAAACAGCTGAGTAAAATTGAACGTACTGAGCCTACTTTCTCTTTACTTTTTCTTATCATGTCAACACTGACCCACAATATCCTAGCGCAACGCAATCTGACTACTCATAAAAATTACAACCTGACTTCATATGATTAATTCAAAAGAATGGCCCCGACTAAAAAGAAATCTTTACAATAACCAATACATTTCATTAAGCACTTACCTCACAAAAATCTTCATTACGTGAACTACTGCAATATAGCGAGCGTCAATACGGCCAGCTAAATAAAAGATTCTAACTACTAAAGCCACTAAATACTATTAGACATGTGGTTAGCTTAGGAAAGTTTTTGTTACAAACCAAATAATGTATTTTTTACCTTAATAATGTGTCATCCAGTTCAAACACGAATATAAATCGTCATTGGCATCCAGTACAAAGATGTATAATCATGAATAATTTTCCACCTCCAAGTCGGATATTTCCAGATCGTTAGCCTACGCTAATACTTCAGATCTCTACCCTCCATCAATGGTAACTTTTCACATTTAACGTCCATCACTGCTGGCTGTTCACCTCCAACTGCCCAACAGTACTTCCATCACTGCCGGCGACTAACTTCCGACAGCCCAAAACTACTGGCAATTAACTTCCAACATCGAGTCCAACCAGCCACAGAGTCTCTCACAAAGAAAGCGCAGTCAGAGATGCAATGCAAAGCGCTACACAGCGCTGCCAACACAGAATCAGCCTACTTGTAACGCCGGAAATGCATATACTCCTATTTCCATCTATTGTACTATTATTTTTTTTCTTGTTTTGTTACCTCAAGATATGACATTTCTGTCTCTTTATATATTGTAATTGCTTTACTGTTTGGATATATATATATTTATGCACTTATGTCGATGTATAATTGGTTTGTTTCGTAAATATTATTTGTATTTTTACGCTGGGTCTTGCCTAGGGAAAACTGCTATCGAACGATTACGTCGATAGGTCGTGTGAAGAATCAAAGTGTGTAGGATCTTTGGTAGTGTTAACTCTGCCGCGTGGAGCGCGGGCTGGAGGGTGAGAGGCTGGCGGGAGTAGCGAGTGGAGCAGGTGGTGTGTGACGCTCCCGCGAGTTGCCGCGCTTTCGGGGTTTGGCAGCATGTAATTGCGCTCGACTCGCGATGATAGTTTCTGACATGGTGTCGCGGACGGGAAGCATTAGCTGGCGCACATCAAGAGCCCGTTTCGCCTGGTGACCGTGTCGAGAAGAAGGCGCGCCAACATCCAGCTTCTGCAACAGCGACGGCCGACAATGAGTGACTGTCGCCACCTCCTCGATCGACGGCTTCAAACCTTCAATCAACCAACAAGGAAGACTAAAAGCACGTAAAGTTTCAGAACTGTATGGCAGACCTCAGCTTTTCAAATTGTTCCATTTGCCTCGCAAAATTACAGCAACTTAGCATGAACCTTTGTTGCTCATTGTCCCAATTGCATTGCCAAGCAGGGTCCCTTCCTTTTCCGAAATGAACCCGAGTGTCGTTGAAATTCAAACGCCAGCATTAAAATAATATGATTAGATTTCACTGCTTTAATTTCAAAGTTCAGTAGCTGGCTACAATATTTAGGTTACACGAGCACGAATTTAGAGTGCGAGTTTTGTTAGCATATTTTAGCTTACCTGTGACTGCAGCTCAGCTTGGTACGTACTAAATTTTACTATTTTTAATAGTTCAGAATCATTTAATTCAAGTTCAAAGTTAAATCTCTTGTTTCTAAATTGCGTAGAGTCAAGTTGCTTTTGAAATGATTGTTGAGGTAGTCCAAGGCTAACCGTATTTTACTGGATTTCGATGTGCTTCAGAAAGAAAGCTCACTATTAACTTCAGTCACTAAATTAACTTTCGATTTTCCGGTTTTATTAATTCTTTTTCTAAATTAAGTCAGAGTGTAGCGAAATTTATTACTTCTGACAAACTTTCAGTTTTCACACTACACGTGTCAACCTTCAGTTGCCACGCTTAATTATATGTGTAATAACCTTTCTTTTTCAGTTACTATAGTAATTGTCCTTAGGACTGGCGACCGTGATTTCCCCCAAATCTCAAATATCTAATTACCGCTAGTTAATTGTTAACGTAACGGCCGCACATTTACTTTCTTTATTAACTTTACCCCTTTTCAAAATTAATTTCCACCAGTTTCATTTGCATTTTTCCTTTCATTTAGATGTAACCCTTTCCTCCCTCTTTACCGATAGATTAACTTCGGTGACGATTGCTTTTCCCAAATTTCCATTAGGTACACGCGGTTTAATTTTTCACTGTCATTAAGGTCGATAAGTGAGGGGGGAGGTTACCCGGACGAGCCCCCACACGTGTAACCTCCCCCCTCACTTAACGACCTTAATGACAGTGAAAAATTAAACCGCGTGTACCTAATGGAAATTTGGGAAAAGCAATCGTCACCGAAGTTAATCTATCGGTAAAGAGGGAGGGAAGGGTTACATCTAAATGAAAGGAAAAATGCAAATGAAACTGGTGGAAATTAATTTTGAAAAGGGGTAAAGTTAATGAAGAAAGTAAATGTGCGGCCGTTACGTTAACAATTAACTAGCGGTAATTAGATGTTTGAGATTTTGGGTAAATCACGGTCGCCACGTGTAACCTCCCCCCTCACTTATCGACCTTAATGACAGTGAAAAATTAAACCGCGTGTACCTAATGGAAATTTGGGAAAAGCAATCGTCACCGAAGTTAATCTATCGGTAAAGAGGGAGGAAAGGGTTACATCTAAATGAAAGGAAAAATGCAAATGAAACTGGTGGAAATTAATTTTGAAAAGGGGTAAAGTTAATAAAGAAAGTAAATGTGCGGCCGTTACGTTAACAATTAACTAGCGGTAATTAGATATTTGAGATTTGGGGGAAATCACGGTCGCCAGTCCTAAGGACAATTACTATAGTAACTGAAAAAGAAAGGTTATTACACATATAATTAAGCGTGGCAACTGAAGGTTGACACGTGTAGTGTGAAAACTGAAAGTTTGTCAGAAGTAATAAATTTCGCTACACTCTGACTTAATTTAGAAAAAGAATTAATAAAACCGGAAAATCGAAAGTTAATTTAGTGACTGAAGTTAATAGTGAGCTTTCTTTCTGAAGCACATCGAAATCCAGTAAAATACGGTTAGCCTTGGACTACCTCAACAATCATTTCAAAAGCAACTTGACTCTACGCAATTTAGAAACAAGAGATTTAACTTTGAACTTGAATTAAATGATTCTGAACTATTAAAAATAGTAAAATTTAGTACGTACCAAGCTGAGCTGCAGTCACAGGTAAGCTAAAATATGCTAACAAAACTCGCACTCTAAATTCGTGCTCGTGTAACCTAAATATTGTAGCCAGCTACTGAACTTTGAAATTAAAGCAGTGAAATCTAATCATATTATTTTAATGCTGGCGTTTGAATTTCAACGACACTCGGGTTCATTTCGGAAAAGGAAGGGACCCTGCTTGGCAATGCAATTGGGACAATGAGCAACAAAGGTTCATGCTAAGTTGCTGTAATTTTGCGAGGCAAATGGAACAATTTGAAAAGCTGAGGTCTGCCATACAGTTCTGAAACTTTACGTGCTTTTAGTCTTCCTTGTTGGTTGATTGAAGGTTTGAAGCCGTCGATCGAGGAGGTGGCGACAGTCACTCATTGTCGGCCGTCGCTGTTGCAGAAGCTGGATGTTGGCGCGCCTTCTTCTCGACACGGTCACCAGGCGAAACGGGCTCTTGATGTGCGCCAGCTAATGCTTCCCGTCCGCGACACCATGTCAGAAACTATCATCGCGAGTCGAGCGCAATTACATGCTGCCAAACCCCGAAAGCGCGGCAACTCGCGGGAGCGTCACACACCACCTGCTCCACTCGCTACTCCCGCCAGCCTCTCACCCTCCAGCCCGCGCTCCACGCGGCAGAGTTAACACTACCAAAGATCCTACACACTTTGATTCTTCACACGACCTATCGACGTAATCGTTCGATAGCAGTTTTCCCTAGGCAAGACCCAGCGTAAAAATACAAATAATATTTACGAAACAAACCAATTATACATCGACATAAGTGCATAAATATATATATATCCAAACAGTAAAGCAATTACAATATATAAAGAGACAGAAATGTCATATCTTGAGGTAACAAAACAAGAAAAAAAATAATAGTACAATAGATGGAAATAGGAGTATATGCATTTCCGGCGTTACATACTTACATATTGTATTGCCTTTCTCGCTCGTGGCTGTGCCATTGCAGCAGCGAATACAGATGTGGCGCACGCATGATGGCGTACCAGCACACTTTAGTCACAATGTGCGCGAACATTCGACGAAAACGTTTCAGGACTGCTGGATTGGTCGGAGGGGCTCCACAGCTTGGTCTGCACGTTCCTCAAACCTCAATCCCCTAGACTTTTGAAATATCGGGATACTTGAAGGGATTGATCTACGCTACGCCAATCAAAGATGTGAGGAAACGGTCACGCTTTCAATGCGTGCCAGCAGGTACAACAACAACCGGATATACTTTTAAAGGGCGCGTCATTCTTTACGCTGTAGGGCAGAGGGCTGCATTGTCATAGATGGACGCCACGTTAAACAACTCCTGTAAATACATGTTTATCGCAGAAAGTACTTATTTCTGGACCCATGTTTACTGGACATGTCTCAGAAAGTGTGTATTTCCGAACCCATGTTCATTGGACTTATTTTGTTTTTTGTTTGGATGAGTACAACCACGTCTGAAAATATTCGTCAATTTTATTGAACACTGTATTTTAGGATTTAAAAAACTGGTAGCATTAGTGTCCCGTGGCACTTATCACATGGGTAAGTATTTGTTGCCCATGTTTTCCCTTTCCGATTCATTTTCTCGAAGCGCCCCTTGCCGCGTTGTCTGAATGCTAAAGCTGAGCAGCAGAGGCACTCAACGTCTGTTACTGCTGCACTTTCGTTTTATCCCCCTGTCAACGCACGTCTTTATTCTCAATATCGCCTAGGCTAATTTGAGAGCTTTCTATTGAACGGGCTCATATAATTCTACTTTTCAAAACATTTTGTTTGTTATCGGAAACAATCCGACGTTTTGCATTGAGAATTTCTGACGAAACACCAGAGAACATTCACCTGGCGCCTTTTAGGAGAGACACTCGGTGTACAGGATGTTTCTTCTAAGATGACACAACTAAATATATCGAAAACGATGCGTCGTACGAAAAAAATTATTGTAGTGAAGGGGACAACTGTCTATGCTACAACTGGCCACCTCCTAACAACCTCTTCTGAATGGGTGGCATGAACTTTGTATTTTCAAATGGCAACCCCACTCCTCCCCCACCCATTTTTATTGCATATACGGTTTCTACGGAAAAAATACGTATGATGTACTTAAACCATTGTTTTACATTCGTGGCAGATGGCGCTGTAGTCGAAAAGTATCAAATATGCCTGTTTTTGCAGTTAAGAACCGACGCATTTTATATTACATTTATGTTCGAAATTTACTCTAGCGTTGCAAATTCGAGTGTACAGTACAATGTGGTTAGCAGTTTCAATACCAGGTTAGAACTACTTTTAGTGTGGCGCAGGACCCATCGGGATGCTCGATATCGGTGTGTGAGCCGGCCGAAGTGGCCGTGCGGTTAAAGGCGCTGCAGTCTGGAACCGCAAGACCGCTACGGTCGCAGGTTCGAATCCTGCCTCGGGCATGGATGTTTGTGATGTCCTTAGGTTTAACTAGTTCTAAGTTCTAGGGGACTAATGACCTCAGAAGTTGAGTCCCATAGTGCTCAGAGCCATTTGAACCATTTTTTTTTTATATCGGTGTGTGCTCTTGCCTCTCACCATTGGGCTGCTTAATTTCTGCGAGTCACCTTGTCTCTCACCACCGTTGTAATTCACAATACATGCTCAAACTGTCGATCTTACGTTTCGATACATTTATTAATTCGTGCGCGGAATGCATGTACACACGTTTTAACATTAAGAATTGCAATTATGGTGAGAGGCAAGGGGACTCACCGATATCAAGCATCCCGTTGGGAATAGAAAACTATTATATCCACGTCGCTGTTCCTGGATCTGACTAAACCTAGTTTCTGATCAGACATTGAAACGGTTAACCAGATTGTACTGTACAACCAAATTCTTAGCACTAAAGTAAATTTCGAACATAAATACCAGCCGTTAGAACACGAAGGTTTATGTTTACATCGTCAATGAAATGTAGAGTCAAAGGCTTCGGTTCGTAACTGCAAAACATATTCACTTGATATTTCTTGATTGCAACGCCGTCTGCCACGAATAAGAATCAATGGTTCGAGTAAACTGTGCGTATTTTTTAGCGTAGAATACGAATAGGTAATAAAAATGGGGGGCTCCCACTTGAAAATACAAAGTTACACCACCCACACAGGAGAGGTGGTTAAGAGGTGATCATTTATAGCACAGACAGATGTCCCCTTTACTAATGTTAACTTTTCACCTAGAACACTTTTTTTTACGATGCATCGTTTTTCAGATAATTGGTTGTCTCATCTTAGAACAAACATGCTGCATATAGATTAGGAAAATAGAAATAAACTGGACATTTTTTGTAGTGAATTCACAAATGTAAACTGGTACTTACAAAGTGTGTGAGGTTTCAGTTTCTCACATGTCGGCTATTTGCATCGCTGGTTATTAGTGTGCGGTATCTGGCAGGTCCTGCCTAACTATGTCGCGAGCGCCTGGCCACAGCAGAGCAGTAGCGTCGCGCATTGCAGCACAGCACAACAAGAGTCTATTGGTGAAAGTGACAGCGTTCAATATGGAATGGAATGGCGATGGTTCGTGATACGTCGATAACGGAGTTTATGAATATGTTCTAATGTGCTGCGATCTGTACTGCAGATAAATTCGTTGTGCATCATTTGCAAAATTGACTTCAGATTGAAAGAAAAGAAATCCCGCCCATGTCCGATCTTAAATAAGAAGAGGCGCAATAATCAATGTTAAATGGCGTCATTTCGTCGGTTCTGATACCGAAGGAATTAATATAGCTTGTTTAGCTAGTATAAGGGGCGTTCAAAAAGAAACAAGCCGGAGGCATAATTACAGAAATCAGTACCTGTTTGTTAGAAGTATTGACCCTGGCTGTTCCACTGTGGCAGGGCGGTGAATAGCTGTCTCATAAAATTACCGGGGCTGCGATGTTAACCAGTTACGCACATACGGCTGGACGTCGTCGTCCGAGGTGAATCGTTTGCCCCTCAGAGCCTTTTTAAAGGGACCAGAAATGGCTTAATCACAGGAAGAGAGATCCGGACTGTATGGAGGATGACCGAGAACCTCCCACTTCAATTTCTGCAGGAGTGCCGCGACTGTGTTGGCCGTATGAAGCTTTGCATTGTGGTAGAGCAGAATGACCCCACGGGTGAGACCGCCTGGCCGTTTCGATTTGATCGTTTGGCGAACGGTGGTCAAGGTTTGCGAGTAACGCTGGGCATTCACTGTTGTTCCGTGCTGGAGAAAGTGAATCAGAAAGGTGCCATCTTGGTCAAAGAAGAACGTCAGCATAACCTTTCCTGCACTCGTGTGGACGGCGACGTCTAGCTGTACACGCGGAACTGGTTATCATAGCCCCGAGAGTTTTATGAGACAGCCATTCACCGCATTGTGTCACAGTGGAACAAGGGTCTCAACAGCCAGGGGCAATACTTCTAACGCACAGGTACTGGTTTCTGTAATTATGCCTCCGGCTCGTTTCTTTTTGTAAGTGAGGTGTTGAAATGATAACTCGTATGCCTCACATTCAGTGATATTTCCCTTGACATACGCCTGTCGACGAGTGAACTGAATTATCTGTGTAAATCACTGAATAATCCTGCCTCCACCTTGCACAAAATGTGAATAATTTCATTCCGAAACTCTCACTTACGGGTCGTTAAGTATGTAAGTGAGTAAATAAAAATTGTTATGAAGAATTCACTATTAACTACCGGCAATCAACCATACAGGGTGTCCTAGGAGGAATCCTCAGTATTCAGGGATATGACAGAAACGACCATTCGAAGCAAAAAAGTATAGTAAACACGGGCTCTAAAATGCATACCTCAAGAGCTATCAGCCTTCGCTCAGTAGAAGAGAGTTGTTTCACAATAGCGATGATAAATACTGGTAAGTCTTAAAATATGCATTTTAGAGGCCATGTTTTTTGCTTCGAATGATCGTTCTTGTCCAGGGTGACCAGACGTACTCTAAATAGAGTACAAGTACTCTTTTTCATTTTCTTCTCTATATACTCTACACTTTCCCTTTATTTACAAATGCTGTACTCTTTTTGAACTAGTGTCTCGCATAATCTAATATGCTTTGGGTTCAAATCTGGCAACACATAATGTCGGTTTATGACGTATCGCGGAACAGTGTGGCAAATGTGTGGTACACCAATTCTCTTCGTGTACCCAGGATGAGACCATTCCGTTAATTGCAGGGAGATGCTGTATATGTTAGAATGGAGATGCCTTTATTGAGCAGACGCCAACTTGCAACGCAGCCCCACCACTGTCTAGTCGTCAGAGCACTTACCTGCGGAGTTATTTAACACACATTGTTGTACATGCGCAAATCAGTGTGAGTTATTGTTGAATTAGTTTGCGTTTGCTACCTCTCTGTGGACGGTGTATGATCAACTAGTGAACAGCTGCTCAACAAGATCAGTGGAAAAAACTGAAATGGCACGTCGGAAATGTAATTTTCAAGGTCGTTTTGAGAGTGATTACCTGGCATAAAGAAAGTTAAAGACGACGACTGCAAGGCTAAATGTGTCACCTGCAATGTAATTTTGTGAGTTAGAAACAAAGGTAAGCACGTTACTGAACAGCATTTAAATATGGCACTGCACAACTTAACAAAGTTTGGCTTCCAAAACTAGGTTAGAAAAGTTCTTTCAACCAAAGCAACTGTGTTAAGAGGAGCTGAAACTACGTCACATGGAACTAGTTTGGTCATATAATGTTGAACACCATCAATCGTATGGGCTGTACAAGCACTCTTCTCAAAGAAGTGAATTTCTGTTGCAAGAATTTTCTATATAGCTGGTTTGAAGAAATATTGAAAGAAGAAATTAAGTCAACAAATTTCATCATAGGGGCGAGTGATGCATCAAACAGTAAAGACAAGAAGATGATTCCTGTTCTGATTAGGTTGTGCAAATTTTTCAGCGTGCCTCACAGCACGAATATAAAAGTAAAAGTGAGTCTTCTGCGAGTTTGCATTCTTCCAGACGAGACTGCTGAGACCGCTGCAGAACATGTTCTATCTGTGTTACGGTGCTACATGCTGGAAGAAAGAATTATTGGTTATGTTGCAGATAATGTATCTGTCAGTTTTGGCTCTCTGGCAAATACAGATCAAGGTAACGACGTAACTTTACATTGGAAAAGATATTTAAGAAGATACTGACAGTAGGGTGTGCTGCATATATTACTCACTGTGGTGTCACCACCAGACACCACACTTGCTAGGTGGTAGCCTTTAAATCGGCCGCGGTCCATTAGTATACGCCGGACCCGCGTGTCGCCACTGTCAGTGATAGCAGACCGAGCGCCACCACACGGCAGGTCTAGAGAGACGTACTGGCACTCGCCCCAGTTGTACAGCCGACGTTCATAGCAATGGTTCACTGACAAATACGCTCTCATTTGCCAAGACGATAGTTAGCATAGCCTTCAGCTACATTTGCTACGACCTAGCAAGGCGCCGTATTCAATTGATAATTAATATTATGAAGCATGTACCGTAACGAGAGATGTTCTACAATTGTGGATTAAAGTTAAGTATTATATCAACTACGTACTTTATTTGCAATTCTCAAGATATTGTCCTGTTCCAGACCTCACGCCAGTCAGTGTGTAATTAAACGCGTGCATTTCGGCCTCCTCTAGAAAAACAGTGTTGGCTTTTCTGCCAACACTACACTCACAATGCACTGGAATCTGCAATGGCAAAGACGATACCTGTTGAGATAAACAATATTTGTTACAAGATATATCATGACTTTCACATTTACACAGTACGTGTCAATAAGCTGAAAGAATTCCATTCCTCCATTGGAATGCAATATCAGCAAGTGCTGCAGCACGGGAAGACTCGGTGGGTCTCTCTCTCATTCCAGTGGTGGAGCGGATCCTAAAATTGTTTGAACCATTGAAGAGCTATTTTCTAAGCATAACGGACTCCCCAATAACTTTAAAAAAGTTCTCTGAACAGTAAGATAGTGAACTGTGGTTTCCGTTTATTCATGCACAACTTAATTTATTCAGTAATTTTCATACAAGAATTCAGAGGGAAGATATTACTGCAATTGAAGTAGCAGCAGAATATAACAATCTACTTCAGAAGTTAGAAGACAAGCTAGTGAATACATTTATTCCACTTACAGTAATGACACTTCAGAACACATTAGCAGATAATGGTGTTCCATGTAATTCACAGGGTCAGGGACTGTCAGGACAGTTTACTGCGAGTGTATACTATACCCAAAAAATTGGTCTAAGCGATTTGTTAAAGTTGTGCTTGAACAAAGGAAGTTGCTGTTAAATTCTGTTACAACATACGAAGAATTTAAATCATGCTTTGAACTGTACGAAAATATAACTGAATACCATGGTGACGAAAACATTTTTGATATTTACTGCGCCCTAAAGCGAGTAGCTGGAGAATAAGTGGAATCCTGGAGAATAAATATTGTGTGTCTTCAGGACAAATGGGAGATTGTCCTACAATGCTGTATGAAGGCTAGTTGTGATTTAAATGAAGGGTTCAGTGTTGTCTCAAACTACTGGTCGTCTGAAAAAAGTAGGCTCTCAGCAGAGACAATGGAAAGTGTGATGAAAATTAAACTGACTACAGCTGCTAACAGTTTTGGGTTGCCACGAGGAAAGAGAACTCCCTTCTCGAAAAAGTGGGAACCTCAGAAAAATATGATAAGGAGAGACCAAGCTGCAGCGCACAACAATCTTAAGTGTTCATATGCCATAATCAGAGACGGCAATGTTAAGTGATGTAATTCTAAAAGAATAAATAAATTTTACATTTTTGGACAATTCCATTGATATATGCTCTTTTCCAGCTGGAAAATATATGGTCACCCTGTTATTTTCACATCCTTGAATGCTGGGCATATCTCCTGCTATAACCTATATCCACATATTTTCCCTGCCATTGAAAATTTTTGGGGTAAGAAGCAATTCTGGTTGACGACCTTTTCTATCCCTCTTTTAGTTCATGTTTTCGCTGTCGCCATTTATCAAGTGGTGTACAAATTCATTCGATCTGCTCAATCTTTTCTAAAATGTGTCATATGTGGGATTAGAAACGGTTCACTCACTCTTAACTAACGTGCATAGTATGCATTCAAGATACTTGCAGGAGTTTACTGATTAATTCTGAAACACAAGACGCGACATTGTCGCGAATAAAACAGTGACTCGTATATACAATAAGTTTCCTTAATTTACGTCTACGGTCACAAACTTTTTGTTACCAGATTACCGGTTTCGGTCTATAACGACCACCATCAGATCTGTTTTATAAAACTGCTACTGACAACATGACTCGTTCATATGATGTTATTTATATATATTTGGCGATGCTGGTGTTGATTTTGCATTTAACATTTGACGATGTCACCATGGCTGCAGTACATTAGGAATTTGTTTTTATAAAACAGATCTGATGATGGTCATTATAGACTGAAACCGGTAACGTTAACAAAAAGTTTGTGACCATAGACGTAAATTAAAGGAAACTTATCGTTTTGAAACATATTCTTCTCCAAAGTAAAAGCAGTAGAGCCTGCACGATCTTGCAAGTAATCTTCAAGGAAAACTTGAACAAAAAGCCGAAGGAGTGCGTTTCACTGCTCCACAGCGATTTCTGATTAATTTAACCAAATGAAGAGAAAAACTTTGCCGCAGTCTTGAGGTAGCGCAGAAAGTTTTAGTTTCTCGTTAGGCGTTGCTGTTATTGTGCAATTTACATCAATATTGAGCATCAAAATAATGTTTCCTTCATCTGTAGATAATTAAAACTAACTCCTGCTACTTTTCAGCTCCGATTTCGCAATTCCACTTTTAGGGCAAACTCGCTGGTTATCGTCTTCACGATTCTACGAACATAAAAACCTGTTAGTAAAACAAATTACTCTCTCATCTTCATATACTGAAATTTAGAATGTAATTACCCAAAACCCTCTCTACCAATCCTGGCGGGCCCATCGTTACCATCCGACCGCCGTGTCATCCTCTGCCAATAGCGTATTTCAATGTGGGAGTAAACGTATAAAATCGATGATTCACGTCCTCGTGAAGATTACAAGCGCAGAAAACAGAGTTTCACGAAAATTCCAAAACATGAACATTATGTATTATTCCAGGAATTCAATTTACATGGAAATCAAAACATATTTTAGTTTTTCCATTGAAACGGAAAAGAAATCCAGTTCGTTAAAAAACCTTTATGAGTCTGTAAGGTATAAAAAACGAAATATGTTAACAAACAAGAAATCTCTTTCTGCTACTGGTCATGCTCCTTCGAACCGGCGAGGTACTCGTTCCACTAAATCCATGAAAAAGACAGCTGAGGCCGTTGAAAATGTAATGAAACATGTCAGCTCTCTTCAATGCCTACCGTCATTGTTACTCCCTCATGATACATCTAAAATTTGCTTACCTGAAGTATTAAGCATTAAAATATTGCGTCAGATGTACACACAGACATTTCAAGAGTTCCCTGTTTCTTATGACGACATGTAATATTGCTATTGGGCATTCCAAATCAGATACCTGTATGCGACGAAATCAAAGCGAAAAAGCAATCTCTTCTTGCAAGAAAACTTTGTGACAGCAGCAATACAGAAGAAGCAGATAAAGAAAACTAAGCAACTAGAAACAATGAATTTATTACCTAAGAGGGAGGCTGAAGTCTTCTATCAACGAAAATGTGGAGATCACATTAAAGCTAGGCAAATTCATGAACATGGGGTAACATGCACAGATTTCATGGACAATCGTTCAGTGCCGAATGTTAGCACTAATTATGTATACTACAAGCGACAATCGTCTCTTAACATATTTAATGTGCAAGTACTCGCTTTCGGAGAAGTATACTTTTATACTTATTATGAGACCATAGACAAAAATGAAGCTGATGAAGTTGCATCAATATTGATTTTTTGGTTTTAGCGTCTAAACAGTTCAGTTCAGCATCTGCACATTTTTTGCGATCCTTGCTATGGTCAGAATAGAAATTATGTCACTGTTCGCTGCACCCATGCGATGGGTCATAAATCCAACTGATTTGGGTCAAACATAGTAACCTTTAGAGGGCACAGTAACGTGGAATGCAACAAAGATATGGGTTTAATAAATCAAAAATCCCACATTGAAATAACCAGCGATCGTAATGAGCTCATCAAACGATGCCGAGTGAAACCAAGTCCCTTCAATGTCATAGAGTGTTCTCAAGAGGAGTGCAAATCGTAGTCTTCAGTAAAAATGACAGAAATAAATATCATATTAAGGTAAGACAAATACGAGAAATGGCAGCTGACAGAACTCCTAGAAAGAGAAATACGAAGAACGGCAGTCGACGAAACTCCTAGAACTATTAACAGTGGCACCACTACAACGGTTCCTGGGAATCCGGTGTTACTGCTGACAAAAAGTGCCAAGCATAGACTGAAAAGTAGCCAAAACCTTCGTATTCAAGTTTAGTTTCTCTCTCCAACGCAAAATACGACTTCCTACAATGCCTGAAGAACTTCTGTTCTGAAAATGCATAGCTCTATTTTTCAAGATTACCCTCAGTCAACAATGAGGAATTAGGTGTAGAGATTAAATAATAGCTTTGGTGTTTTATAGAAATTATTTGTTTACATTTTCTAACGCTTACAGTTATGTATATATAAAAAATTCCATAAAGTAAGTGGACGACGGCTGTCTTGTTCCAGATTTCCAGTAGTCAACAGTAAGTAATTTCGTGTAGAGACTACATAAATTTCGTTGGTCACTTACCGTTATTACTAAATAACATTCCACAAATGTTCATTACATTTTTCTATGGCAAACACTTATGCATAACATAAAATATTTCGTAAATTAAATGAACTGTGATTGTTTATTATTGTAAGCTTAACTGTTTCTTATTAGTAAACAGGACGCTATAACACATGACACTAATTTCAAAAGAAAGGTCTGTCAGAAAAACTTTGAAAATTCTTGTGGATTAAAAACGTTTTCCGTGTGTCTAATGAACTTAATGAGCTGCATTTTTAAACTTCAAATTAAATTAATGCAAAATATTAAAATGAAGGCTTGGATTGTGTTTTCATTACACTCTTCAATATTATATTAATACAGGGAAGTTGATCACTTCTCGGTGTGTATGACTTTTCTTAGTACCGTATTGTATTAAAAAGGCTCAGGGTAGACGCGTGGTAACATGGATCGGCATATGAAGAGCAACAATCACTCGTACGTTCACTCGATAAACGAAGATAACGAATGGTATACTCTACCAGAGGTAAGATCTATGAAAAACTACTGTGTACGCAGCAGAGAGGTGGAACCTCCATTGTGGACAAGTGGCAAACCACGAAAAATACACTAGTTTTAAAATCATGAAAACGAATAAAAATTGCCCACATGCGTAGATACTAGTTCGGCAAAAAGAACTAAATAACGTTTGTGATTCTTGAGTTTCTCCCGGCGTATTTGATAATCAAAATATCCACGGGTGTGTTGCCGGTCTATAGTGTCCAACGGGCACAATATTTCGGCGATCATACATGTCGCCATCATCAGGTGAACTGACGGACTGAGCTCCTATGAACGTGCCGGCACGGAGATCCGTACGCTAAGGCTGCTCAGAGGGAACTGGGTTCGGTCGCGGCGGCGGCCGATTTAAATACCCTCCGCCCGCGGCGCGCTCCCTCGAGCAAACGTATAGTTGTGACGACCACGGCGGACAGAGCCATCACACCGACGTCATCTCAGACGCCGTCGCAATCTGTTCCACCACGCGACCGTGGTGCGGGGCGCGGACGGCGGAGGGAGAGCGCCGCGGGCGGAGGGTATTTAAATCGGCCGCCGCCGCGACCGAACCCAGTTCCCTCTGAGCAGCCATAGCGTACGGATCTCCGTGCCGGCACGTTCACAGGAGCTCAGTCCGTCAGTTCACCTGATGATGGCGACATGTATGATCGCCGAAATATTGTGCCCGTTGGACACTATAGACCGGCAGCACACCCGTGGATATTTTGATTAAATAGCGTTTCTTTACCAGTGAGACATGAAGCCTTGCAAGTATATACTGTGGGAAGGTGGCAGACCGTTCAGAATACATTGAAATGAGAACTGCAAGAATGAATAAAAATTGTCCAAACGTAAATGTACTCATTCGGAATCGGGAATTGTGTACTGCTCATTTATCAGTGGGACATGAATCTATATACAACCTGAGAAGCATGTGTTGGACATGTGATAACATTGACTAGAAAGACCCTTTTGTTTCACCACAAAGTTACTTCAAATCGGAAATACACTCGTTTAATGATCAGGCGTGAAAGACACAAGTATTTATTACTGATCTAAGAATACAAAGCATGGTGTCAAGTGCTGCCCATGTGCGCATGAGACTGAACGAAGATTCAGACTTCAAGTTGCCACAAAGCGCGAAACATTGTGAAATTCAATACCGGATTAAATGCAAATACTTTTCTTGAGTTACTCGATGCACTGGCAGTGAAATTATCTTATGAATCATTACCCAAAGACATGCCGTATTTGTACTACAACTGCACGTGGTAGCAATTCAATCTGCACACAAAGTGATTCCCACAGAAATTCCAATTATTCACGCACACTGAAAATGAAATTGTTAAACGGAATGATAACTCACACCTTTCGCCGTAACGTTACTGAGCGCCTACCAAAAGTAGCTTTTCTTACTTAGTCCTCTTGATAGAAAGATGGTCAACGTGCTGTGTCTAGAGCACTCGCTTAAAACTGGGGAGAGGGCAACTGCACAGACAGGGACCATTCCCCACAGCTAACCCAACTTTACATCCCTTCTGTCCTGCCTAGACCTGAAATGGATCTGACAGAGCAGATTCAACATACCGAAAAGAAATGAGGTCCTTAGAAACTAATTAAATAAGAGCTAATGATATAGTTGCATAGGCTGAGAAAAATCACCTGGAACATGAGCTACAACAGTTTTTGCGATTATTACGTTAACTTAAAATCAAGCAGGAGTCATAGCGCAAAATTACTTTCCGCAACAGCAGTGGAATTATAAAAAAAGGCAACTGATTCTTAAAATATTTTACTGACTATCTTGGTGGGGGGTATGGAATTCCCCTGTTTCCGCCATGCTTTGATGTTTTAACTGCATAAGTCAATCGTGACACTGAAATGTCACTTAAATATCTTATCTGTTCGTTGATAATCAAACCAATCATGCTGAAGAGGGCGATAAGCTGCTAAGCCCTGAGGTTCAAGAAACTCCGTCACTTCTGTCCTCGTTTGATGAGGTTTTCAAAGTAAAAAATGTAAGATTACTCAGGGATTCAGCGGAACTAGTTAAGTAACACAGACTTCTTATGACATACGATATTAACGAGGTGTTAGAGGAAAGTGGGATAAAGTAGACACTATATGAGAAATTGAATTTTCACCAAACTATGGTTATCGATAGAAGCTACCCGTGTCAAACTCACTGGTAATAGTGATGGTGCATACTAGAACTGGTTTGACAACTCCTCGGAAGGCAGCAGCACTACTCATGGTCAAAAAATATACAATGGCCACTTTTACTGTCCTAGTCACTTTACCCCACCTTCCCTTAATGAAATCAGCTTTCAGTTAACAATACCATTCGATCAGCGTCACGAAAAACAGCAGCTGCAGAAAAAGTGGGGAAGTATAGTCACGTGAAAGTGCACAAAAAATACATTGTCTGCCAAAAAAAGTGAAGCACCCAGAAATGGTTCACTTTTAGTGAAGTCGGATGTCAGTGTAACTTCGTATCATCGGCGGATGCGTAAATTATTAGAATAACAGGTAGAAAAGCCACAGGAGTGCTTTAGTGCTGCTCGTGTTTAGAATTGTTGGGTTGGGTTCTTTGGGGGAATAGACTGGACACTGGGGTTATCGGTCTCAATCGATTAGGGAATGACAGGGAAGGAAATCGGACGTGCCCTTTCAAAGGAACCATCCTGGCATTTTCCTGGAGTGATTTAGGGAAATCACGGAAAACCTAAATCAGTATGGCCAGACGCGAGATTGAACCGTCGTCCTCCCGAATGCGACTCCAGTGTGCTATCCACTGCGCCACCTCGCTCGTTGCTAGAGTTGTTACCAGAGCTAGTAGGCTATATAGGAGGCATGAACAACGTCAGATGTTGAATGATCACTGCGAAGGACATGTAAATGCCGAGTACACGTGTGAGACAGCGTTATCAGCACCCAACAGAGTTTGAAATGGGCCTTTTTGTGCGTCTCCGTTTGACCATATGCTCGAATGGTGCAATAGCCAGATTTGTGGAGCATTCAGATGCGGCAGTGGCCCGATGTTAGACAGCATACTCGTCTTGAAGGTCCTGGTTGGCAATGTCTGACCACCGCAAGAGAAGATCGCCGTTACGTGCACCAAGCACATCGTAATGACTTCATATCTAAGCCAGGCGTCTGAGAACAAGTAATGGGCTCTCAGCAACATTCTGCTCCATTCTGCACCATTGGTGGGAGAATAGCGGTAACCGGACTAGGGAATCACCGTCCAATGTGTAGGCTGCCATTAACAGCACAGCAAGAAACGGCTGGGTTTGGCTGGTGCCGTGACCAGGAATTATGGACTGCTGGTGAATCGCGTCGAATTGTATTCAGCGATGAACCGCGGTACTGCAGTAGCCCAAGTGACATTTGTATGGTGGCGACCCGGGGAGAGATCCTATTTTTAGAATACTTTGGAGAGGCGCAGCGATGTTCCTCCTGGTATCGTGGTGTGGGAAGCCATCTGGTGTAGTTTCGGGTCACGTCTGGCAATGATTGAGGGAACTCTGAGGGCACAACGGTGCATCACGGGCATCCTGTGTCTTCATGTGTTAGCTCTCATGTGACAGTGCTCCTTCGCACGAGGTATGTCTTTATGAGCAGTCTACGTGTTGCTGAAGTACTCCTGTGGCCAGTAAATCTCCAGATTTGTCACCAGCGGAACGTGTAAGGGACCCATTCGGACATTAATTCCGTCGTGCTGGCAGTACCCAGGATATCAAAGACCAGTAACAACAGTCGTGGGGAAGCTTGCCTCAGGAGAGGATACAACGATTTTATGACCCTTCCCAACCGAACCAGTGGCAAAACTGGTTCAGTAATTAATGGCCTCCTAGATAACAAGGTAATCATATGCTCTTACTCGCAGACGGAATAATCGATTAGTCCGCAACTCTGGGCAGAAATTGGCGCGTCCTGAGTTTGTAACGGTACCACCGACCACCTTAAACAGCAATTGTTGTACCTCTGCGAGGCATTTTTGAAAGTTGTCACCGTGAGATAACCTAACAGGAAAAGAACATAAAACTGGCGTTCGTTTCTGAAACACCCCAGCAGAGAATAACTAATAGTAAACAAGTGGGTCAGGAAGTGACGTTCTCCCAGCACAAAAGCAAGTTGTAACATTACATATTAAAATCGGTCGCCAGCCTAAAGACGTATTCTTGTGTCAAGCTAGACGATAAGGCAGAAGGCAATGCTAAGGCTAACCTTCTTTGTCACACGCACACACACACACTAAACTCTGTCCTTACATCTGTTTCTGTTACAACACACTGACCTGACCTTGCAGATAAATGTGCTACTAACAAACAAAAGGCTAGTGAGATAGTGAACAGTATCATATGACTCTCAGCAACACGTATCTTAAATGAACTAGGTACAGTAGTTTATAAAACCAGCTACCGACACTCATAAAACTAGTAGCAATACTGGATAGGGGAAAGCTTGAAATGATTCCGAATTTAAATCAGGGGGTGTGCTAATGATCATACTCTGTTACTTCATTGGTTAGCACAGGGGGTCTATACCAGTGCCTTAACCAGCTTGCATGAGAATAGATAACACAGTAAATAGCTCTTTCTTAAACTCTGTTTGACGCAACTACAAATCTAACTACACTGGCTCTGAAGGAGCCTTTGCGTTCCTTCGTTAACTAACTAGTCCACTAAAGAGACAGTTTACACTAAACTCGTTCGTCCTCTGTTAGAACATTGCTGCGCGGTGTGGGATCCTTAACAGGTGGGATTGACGGAGGACATCGAAAGGGTGCAAAAAAAAGGGCAGCTCGTTTTGTATTATCACGTAATAGAGGAGAGAGTGTGACAGATATGATACGCGAATTGGGGTGGAAGTCATTAAAGCAAAGACGTTTTTCGTCGCGGCGAGATCTATTTACGAAATTTCAGTCACCAACTTTCTCTTCCGAATGCGAAAATATTTTGTTGAGCCCAACCTACATAGGTAGGAATGCTCATCAAAATAAAATAAGAGAAATCAGAGCTCGAACAGAAAGGTTTAGGTGTTCGTTTTTCCCGCGCGCTGTTCGGGATTGGAATGGTAGGGAGATAGTATGATTGTGGTTAGATGAACCCTCTGCCAAGCACTCAAATGTGAATTGCAGAGTAATCATGTAGATGTAGATGTAGTATGGTACATGAGGACCCTTAAACTTCCATGATATGAAGAACCATGCTCACTAGCAAAACTACTCCACTATGCATGAGAAATGGTAATTATCCTTATCATTAATTATTAATTAAGCACAACAAACTAGAACTCTTTAAATAACATATCTGCTTTCATAAGCAGTATTTTGACCTACTCAGAAGTATAATTGGCTGTGCAAAGGACAACACAACATTAAATTCAAGTTTAACCACTGTCTCATAATAAATGAGGACACTCGGAATTAAATTCACTAGAATAGGATTCCTGTGCAGGTTTGTGATTTGGGATAATCAAGGGTGAAAGATAGAGTTCTTAGCAACACCACAATTATTATCATAAAATCAACCAAACTTAACAAATACTTGGTCCATTTACAGAGAGCCAAATATAAGCAATTTAGTGGAAGGCTGGTGGTACTGGTGGCATAATTTTCAGTGGCTATTAACCTGGCGGCGATGGAGTCATAGGAATACTGTTGACCTTGCCCTGTTACATATCTTCTTGGCGTCGGAATTATGTTTTTATAGGGCTCAAAACCATGCCATGATAATGGTATCATCAAATGCAGCATCCGAGGCCCAGAAATACTGCCTTTAAGCCCTTCTGGCCTCAAAACTCCAGGAACATGAGCCACAATTATCCGATAATGCTAACGAGATGTTAACCACAGCACTGCTCAGCTCACACTCCTTACCGGTCACAAAGGACGAGTTGCCACTTGAGCGCCAACGACACCTTTTCCACTCCGCCAGGCTACTTCCGTAGCCGCGGTGCTTCCCACACCTTTCACATTGAACCCTATCTTCCCTAACTATGTACAAAGTCATTTAGAGTACATTACATAACATTACATAACAATTATTCCAGTAGTTATTAAAATTTACAAGCACAGTTTGAACAACATCGTTCAAAAGTTTCATGTAGTTGAAACCTGTATACACAGTCAAAGAATTTTCATGATAGATACAACACTCTACATAAGCAACACTATAAATTGACGTACAAATATCGATATAGATACAAAATAGGCCGAAAATAGATGTTACAAGTTATTTACATCCTTTAATTTGGACTCATCTATGTATACGTGAAGTGAAGGCGAACGTTGTTTCTCTGTATAGTCATTGATTCTCTGTATAGTCTTATAAATAAGTTTTTGCGACGTTTCCATAATTGAAATGAATGTAATTCACCGGAATACAGGGCGTTTCCAAAAGATGCAGCTCATTTCACAAGAGTAGATCTAGTTCATGAACAAAGACGGAAAATTTGGGTAAATTTTAGCTTAGGTCTGCCAAGATTTTATTTTCAACAGAACCGTTTGTTTGACGAGGGTATAACTGTTACATGCATGTACATACAACCTTATGGTACTTCTTACACTTACATTCAGGATCAAAGTTTTCGTATATTCTTCACAAAAGTTCGTTGTGCCCTCTACCGGATGCGCGACAGAGATCCAGGTGATCGAGAAACTAGCCCCATACTTCTGCGAGCATGGCCGAAGTCCCCGCATTCACTGCTGCTGCTATGTGGCGTCACAGAACTCCCATAGGTGGTGGGAGGGGAGGCACATAAAAGGAGTCTTTCTCAAACCCCGTAAAAAATTACATATACTGTGGGGTAGGCGACCTTGGAGGCCAATGGTATACTTCGATATCCGTACACAACTCACGGCTGATCATTCTCTGAGGCAGCTCGTTGTGAGGAAATGCCTTTACATGAAGGTGGCAGATAGGCTGCACTCCATTCTGATGAATAATGGAATTTCAGCATACTCTCACAAAGATGGAAAAAGCAAGCTCGACAAGTATTCAGGTAGGTGAATTCTGTAACTATCCTTTCCACAAAAAAGGGATGGGACATAAATCTTTCTTCGGTATACGGAGCAAAACACATGAATCTTCGGGGAGTCTCCCGTTTGACCATGGTGTGTGGCTGCAGTGTTGCCCGTATTCCTACGTCCACTTTTCTCATAATCTGAACGATTTAGAGGAAGAATGCTGACGCTAATCAACTTGCCTGCTACACATTTCTTAATGAAATAGCACAGGTATTGAAATGGTTCAAATGGCTCTAATCACTATGGGACTTAACATCTGAGGTCATCAGTCCCCTAGACTTAGAACTACTTAAACCTAAGTAACCTAAGGACATCACACACATCCATCCCTGGGGCAGGATTCGAACCTGCGACTGTAGCAGCAACGCGGTTCCGGACTGAAGCGCCCAGAACCGATCTTCCACAGCGGCCGGCCACAGGTATTCCCTGGAGTGTGTCTACAAAGAGTGTATCCAGGGTGCGAGCTAAGAAAGGGGGAGGGGGAGGGGGAGGGGGAGAGAGGGAGTAGAAGGGGACTAGGGCTTGAACTAGTTTCGTTGAAGAATGAGGTACGGAGGAAACGAGGTACAAAATAAAACTAAAGGTTGTTCATATTATTTTATTGTCAGAGAGATAAAGTTCAGTCACCGGTAATTAATGCCTGTACTCATATTTTAATTTGGCGCTGGTTGGTAAAACGAGAAAAAGGGTCATACGCTGGGGGAGGGGGGGGGGCGGGGGGGAAGCGAAGCTGACTTCCTAAATCATCCTAAAGTGCTCCATTGGGCTCAGATTGGGGACTCTGGGTGGTCCAGTACATTGCAGGAATGCTTTTGTTCATGAACCAGTGCCTCACAACTGCTGATATATGACAGGGTGCATTGTATTGCTGATACAATCATCACCTCCGAATTGTGTTATGTACGCAGTACATAACACCGTAAAATGTTTTCATATACTTCCGCATTTTGCATTTTCTTAAGCGTAATAATGGAACCATATTCTAACCATGAAAAACACCCTCACACCGTAACACCACCTCCGCCGTCCTTCACTGTTGGCACTCTACATGACAACGGGTGACATTCTGCAGGTACAGGGTTTAGCGGGATTGATAAACCCAAATCACTCGTTTCCAATCATTCACTCTTCATACCACCTCAAGCTTCGTTTAGCACTAAAAAAAAGAGCGAGAGAGGCTTATGAGGAGCTGCTCGACCACTGTAGCTTGTACTTTTGAGCTCCACACGTACGGTACTTACAGTCGCCGGCGGGTGTGGCCGTGCGGTTCTAGGCGCTTCAGTCTGGAACCGCGTGACCGCTACGGTCGCAGGTTCGAATCCTGCCTCGGGCATGGATGTGTGTGATGTTCTTAGGTTAGTTAGGTTTATGTTGTTCTAAGTTCTAGGGGACTGATGACCACAGATGTTAAGTCCCATAGTGATTAGAGCCATTTTAATGGTACTTGCAGTCATTGTGCTAGCTGGACTGCTTGCTGGACTTGTAGCACTTTGGAAATCACGAGTGATTTCTTCCAGTGATTTCAAGCAATTTTCACTACCATCCTGCCCAGTGCTCGACTGTCCCTGTCAGACAGTGGATGAGTTCTGTCTCGCCTTACTTTAGCCATGATTGTTCCTTCGTGATTTCACTTCACAGTCACTTCACCATTAGTCGACTTGGGTAGCATTGGAACGGTTGAAATGCCTATGATGGATTTGTTACTCAGATGACATCCAGTAATTTTTTTAAGTCAACAGTCTTCTGACTGGTCTGATGCAGCCAGCCACGAGTTCCTCTCCTGAGTGATGTAAGGAAAACAGGAAAATACTGACAAGAAGAATGGACAGGATGATACTACATCTGTTAAGACATCAAGGAATAACTTCTATATTACTAGAGGAAGTTGTAGATGGTAAAAACTGTAGAGAAAGACAGAAATTGGGATACTTCCAGCAAATAATTGAGGACGTAGCATGCAAAAACAAAAAAAAAAAAAAACTAATGCCAATCTACGTTTGAATAGCAGCAGCGTTAAGAAAGAAACAGGCGCTAAGCGCCTTGCGTGCTGGAAGTGAAGCGCCGATGAAACAGACAGGCCGACGGTAACTCTTTGAGGACACACTTCGCCAACAGAGCTAAAAGGCCTATGCAAACAGACTGCAGGTAAAGCGCTAAAGAGATGTGTCTTCTGCCAATGCTACACTCGGTATTTGAACCTTGTGTTGCAGCAGGTAACGACACTGTAAGAATCATTGCATACCGACGTATTGGTCGCTTAATAATTTTGAACATTTTGTACTAATTATTTTTTCCTTAGTTCGTACTTTACACAATGGACATGTAAAATTAATTAAGATCTGAAGGCACTTAAGTGCTATCTCTTTAATGGCCAACACACTCGTGACGATACAGTCACATTAATACCCGCAGTATCAATATCTTTTCTTTACTAACTGATTTGGCGTGGAACTGTGGTGTAAAGAAAGAAAAGTAAAAACGATGTGTTTAGCTTCCAGACTATGGACCTAAAGGTGTCACGTTCGATACCTGGTCAGTCTCAGGATTTTTATATGTTACTTTTTCCTTTCATCTCTGGAAAGTTTGGCTAATTTCAAAAATGCCATACTGCACTGTGGCCTAAGTCCACATTTAACTGTAGGTCCACCCATGAGTCAGCTCAAGGGTCGGAAGGAGTCAATGGCATTCTACATCCAACAGGACCATGAGTAGTAAAGCACTGTGGTGTCAAACTACCCTTCGAGTTGGTTTAAGTTCCACTTACTTATTGACTTTGAATGCTCTAGGCGGAGCACACTGACATGTTGGTGCATACTGCAGCAATAGAACGGACATCATGGAAACATATCAAATGGAGTATGTTTGATGAGGACAGGTAAATGCAGATTTCTGTGTGAAATGTAAAGAGGGATGATCTGTTGTACTTGAAAAGCCCAATTTGCAATAACGGGCATAATAAAACAAATTATAAGCAAAATGTGAAAATGTTCTCATTGAGAGAAGTATTTGTTCCGTTCTAATAAAAAATCATTTATTCAGTAATACAACCAAATAAATGGCAGCGGTGCAAGTCGGAAACATATTGTTAAACCGAATATTGTGCTATATTAATTTCAGCTTATTTATCAAATGTGCAATTAAAATTCCAGTTATGTTCAAGGAGAAACAAATCGACGTGAGTAGTGGATCACTGGGCATGCTAGATAACCTTGAGGTGCTTGTTATATTTCTCTAACATCAACGGCAGTTCGCAGGAAGGTGCTCATTATATTTCACTAAAATCAATGTCAGCACATTCTTATTTTCAAGGCCATTCCAGAAATCATGACATCAGCATCACTGCATCCAGCCATATGCCAAAATCATGCAGGGTGGTGTGGTGGGGGAAGGGACGGGGAGGGGGACGAAGAGAAGTACTCAGCTCTCCCACGACACTGCTAGGCAGCAAAATGCATGCAGTGCAATACAGTAGTTATGATCTGATGACACAACAACGTTAGCGTCAAATACGATGAAGTACCCGAACTGCCTAAAATACTGAAAATTTGGTCAACTATAATTGCATTATTGCCTTCCAAAAGTTCATTTAAGGACTGACCAGCAAGCCACATTGGAAACACTCATTTGAAGCTATATTTCATTCGCCACAGAATACTGGAATGAGTAGGCCGCATATTTCTCTATAAATAATTAAAAGCCAACAGTTCTTTACAAATATATGTAACAAATTAGGAATTCCTACTTGCTGAACATGAGATTTACCTTTAACGTTCTCCTGCAAACCCTGAAAATATGAAATAAAATCAAATCGTGTTTCACAATCCATTATCTTACTGCCTCTAGCAGATAGCTGCACTCTAGAAAACGAGACTAGTTCCATATTTGTACGACAATTTCTTACTGTCACCAAAAGATGTTTTCACTGTAGAAAATATAGTTTGTTCATTTGTTGCACAAAGAGTTGATATTGTTGCCAAGAAATGACTGCACTGCAGGAAACAATGTCTGTACTGGTAAAAATGATAATTGTTCCTTTCTAAGTACAATGCTTGATTTAAGATGCAGCAGGGTCGAAAATTCCACATCCTGATGCTTCTGAAATACCACTGTATTCTTTTCAACCATTCTTCACGTCAATGATGCTTCTCAAGTTTCACAGTATTCTAAAACGTCTGCAAAACTGCTTCTGCAATATAAAGAAGGCGCAAGTGTCATAATGTTAATTTCCACACGCACACGTAGTGGCCAGATTAGTGCCCAACTTTTCAAGTATGTACTACAATGCTAGTTTTCCATGCCTAACAAGAGTTGACATTTTAGAAATTAGGCAAACGTAACTGACGTAATAAAAGTAATCTGACAAGACATGTAACTGCAGCAAAAGTTGTCCTAGCTAAAATACTGTGCTAAGTAGACAATCAAGCAAGCTAACTGACAGTGTGAATGTAAGTATTAGGCCTACTCTTGATGTGTCACAATTAACTCTCATATTACATTTACACATGTAAATTGTTCTCAAATATCATTTCCGGAGGGTCAAAGGTAATTCATCGTGATATTTCCTAAAAGAAAGTAGTCGATGATGCTGATTGCCCCTTATTACTTTTATGATAAATGACACAGGCCTACTTGAAGCTATATGCAGTAACAACTTCCGACAAAGTTTGCAGTCAGAACTATGAGGTCAAGTCTCCTTAAAAGCTTTGTAGACTGTATGTCACAATATTCAGAAATGTGTGGAAAATACATCGGAAATGTGAAATGTGTGATGTTTACATCGATTATCGAGGACCGAATTGAGATTAAGCACAAGGAAAAATGCTCTAAGACGCAAACTAACTACCTTACCTCATCTATGATGTCACAATATTCTAAAAATGCATCGGAAAACGTAATGCTTTTGTTGCAGCAATATCTAAATACATAAACCGTGTAGTCACCTTGCACAGCTGCATTTTGGGAAACTATGCTTCATCAAACAAATAAAACCTTTAACCAACTACACCAACGACTAATTAAAGTACCCCTCCCCCAAACACACACACACACACAATTCTCTTATTAGGACAGGAAGGAACATGGTGCTTTATTGTGATAGATCACTTAAACTGCAGAACAACAAGGGCTGTTTGTTTACAACTACATGTATGTATTTTGTGCGTGTGTAGTGTAATGTTTGTGCAGTATGACGAGAATGATAACTGAAGGGAGAGGGTGAAACCATGTGGCAGCACATAGCCCACTTCTCGCAAATAGCACCAAGGTGCCTCTGCCAGGCACTTAAATGTGATTTGCAGAGTATCCATGTAGATGTAGATGCGACCACCAAGCTTAACGTCCCCAACCGACAGACGGATCGCCATCAACAGTGACACATGCCCTCACTTCACGAGACACTGCGGAGACATTTGGCATTGAAACTAGAACGTTGGTGCAATGTCTGACCATCAAGAACTTCACGCCACCACCTCTCCTCCCCTTGTTGGCCAAATACTGGCAGCGAACATTTTTTCCTCCACCAGGAGACAGGGGCTGTTTATAAAGACATACACACAACACAGTCAACCAACGATGATAACAGTGAGAGACGTGATATTTCCAAAGACAATGCCAGAGTACACATCTCAGAAGTAAATAACATTACTTACCATTTATTAGGAGACATCTCATACCTTGCAAAGACAATGAAACGTTGTAAAAATTAAATGCTGCCCCATCTAAATTCTCTATATAAACCATTAAAATGCGTGACTATCGTAAAATAAGGAAGAACTCTACGAAAATTCGAGCAGTAATAAATTTTTATTATACACAATATTCTGTAAATCTTGCAAACACAACGAGGCACCAAATACACCTAACTCCTAATGCAAGGCATTCGCTGTAAGCACTCTATTGTATGACCACCCTCCATTTGTACATGTGCTAAACAAATGCCGCAACACATATTAAAGTGACATTATTGTTTATAACGAACAGACATGTAGATATAGATGTGGAATTAGTTGTATGCCAAAACTTAGGGGGTTGCAACTGGAAACGAAGTGAGAGATTCTACCAACCTTTAATGCTGCTACAGCTGAAAAATATGCTTAGTATCAAGCCCTCAACCACACTGTTCACTTTCGGACCTTCAATAAGTAAAGCATAAACAAAATGATTATAAATATTATGAGGTATGACACTTCAAAATGGCAGTGTTACAGCATGACATGGCCAGCTTGCACAGATGGTGTCGGCGTCATAATACACAGAAAACAGAGATGAAATAATGTGATTACAGCAGCGATAGTGGTCGAGAAATACCAGAATTATCAAATTAACGAATTATATTCCATAATAGAATAGTTGAAAAGAAAGATGCAAGTCATCGTGTTCGTGCGTAAACAGTCTTGCAGAGGGATCAAACATACAATCCATTCTGTAGTAGTCTCCAGCCTGTAATACCATGTTATGTTTCCAGAGAAGACGTCACATGTGTGGATATTTTTAAAAATGTGTGGTTATCAATAACGTTGCTCACTCCTGGGATTGTGATTTGACACGTAAATATATTACATAAGTTTTACTCTGCAATTGGAGATCATCCACGTTAAACAGTCCACGCCAGTTGGCCTGCCGTATAGTACTGGGCGGTTATAATTAAAGTGCAGCTACTCAAGGATACCTAGTGTGGGCTTTAATTATCGTACGGCAGCGAAACTTAGTAGATGTGCTAATGAATTAGTGTGGAACAGATTTACAATAGAAAAAATCAGTTTCAGTTTTGGCCACCAGCTGAAAATCTGGCGCTGTACAACATCTCGTCGACGTCTTCGGTGCTCATACTGAAAAAACTGTGTAAGAAGCAGTTAATAATGAAATCAATATTACGCCTTCCCCACTCGTTTGACCTTACCTGCCCACTTCCCGCCTCTAGTCCATTGCATATGGAAACATTTCTATATTTCTTCTTTGTTTTCAGAGCGCCAGATTTGTTCTTGGTAGCCCCAAATGGAACTAATATTTTTTTGGTGTAAATGAGTTCTGCATTAACGCATTAGCATAACTACCAAGTGTCGCTGCCACACGTTAATGTCAGCTCGCATTTTACCTCTGTGACTAGGTGCACTTTAATTATAGCCACCCAGCTTAATCATAGGTGTTGTTTTTTACGTCCAACCAATGAAACTTTACAGAATAATGAAGCAGGGTGGTTTCTACGACTGCTGTGTGGCAGTGAAGTACCGTAGCATCTCAGATTCGTTGATGCAGATCCACAGTACAGTTTGAAACGCCACCTTAGAAAAGTTTATAAATTACTGTGCTGATGAACCCCTTACGTTATTTGATTTTTAAACAGCTGAGCAGAACTGAACGTACTCAGACATGTCGCTCTTTACTTATTCTGATCAACACTAAACTGACACACAATATTTTGAGCGCAACGCAATCTGACTTTCAAAAATCCCTACAAATGAATGGCCCTGACTAATAATAGCCTATACCTTTCATGAATCACTTACCTCACAAAAATCTTCGTTACTCGAACTACTGCAAAACAGCGAGCGCCAGTACTGCCAGCTAAATGAAAGATTCTAACTACTGAAGGCACTAACTACTGATAGGCATACTAAGCAAATGAAAGATTTTGATACAGAACAAACAATGTATTTACCTTAATAGTGTTCAAAAATCATTATATATATATCAGTTCATGATATCCAGTATTACAAATTTACTCTTTCTAGCGGACACACGCCCAGATCGTCCGCTCTTAAAATTCTGCCATCTCTCTCCCCACATCCACCACTGCTGGCGGCTCACCTCCAACTGCGCAACGCTACGCGCAGTTAACATCCAACTACCCAACACTACAATAAAGAATATTACAACAATGCCAACCAGCCACAGACTGCACACAGCACAGTCAGTGATTTTCATACAGAGCGCTACGTGGTGTTGCCAACATAAAAACCTAAACAGCCTACTTACAAGTTTCGTGAGGCATAAAGGGTGTAAACACAGTTGTGGTGTGTATAAATTAATAACGTCATAGCTTATTCCGCAAAATGGCTGCGAATAGTAACGTAATGAAATAATTTAATGGTAAATTCGGCGATCTGTGTGTGACATAGCGTCAAATCCCGAAGAAAAGACTATTCCGCTGGCGGTGTTTTGGAGAACAATGTTCCTCATTGTTTTAATGTAGCACCTATGTCGTATATGTTGGAATCAGAGTTGCTTATTAAAGCTGTATGCAAATAGGATACAGTTGATCGTCGTCCTGTACGCCAGTAAACAAACAGCAGAAACATTGTTAAACATCACACAGCGGATGTTCCTTAAATTATCGTTAAAGAACACCTCATGGAAGCAACTAACACTAAGCAGAGCGGAGTACATCGTAAATACTGTTTGATGATGATTAATACACTTCACGAATCTAGTATTACACAGGGTCGAGAAACATTATCCATCCTGCTCCCAGCTATAAGCTTCCTACGGCGGAAAGACTACTTGCTGCGCCATATGAGTAGTTTTATCATCACGTAACAGACACTCTTTATAATCTTTGATAGCGAGAGTCTATGAGGTTGTATGATGCACACACCTGTCCTATCTCTGGGTAACAACTATTTGATATGCATACATCTTCGATATGAGCCCTACAAACTACCCAGCTACAAGCCATTTGTCTCATCTTTCACCAGGCCAATAACCTTCTTGTTCTCAGGTGTTATGCCGTAAAGATTATATGCCGCATATCCAGACATATCGCATTCCTCGGGATTGTACACAGTTACTTCATATGGACACTGCCTTTCACACAGTAACTGAAAATAATTATATCCATGTAAAATAACTTGACATTAGCGAAATTTTAGGCGGTGGAGTGCCTTGCATATTGCTAAATTGTGGATAGATGGTCGACTGTTTAGCGGCGGTTGCGACATCTGTGAGTGTATGTGTACATACTGAGCCAGGAAGCTAAAGCACGGAGACATGCTGAGTAGCAGTGCCAACCAGGCTCATGCAGAGGTCACCCCACGTTGTTTTAAAAGTAGTTGTTATTGGAACATGCTGCAACAATTCCACCTCTTTGGGGTTTTAACCACTAGAAGCTAACAGGCAGAGCTCTGGTAGGACTTTCCGTAGATTATTTTCATTAGTGTGTCTGTGCTTGTTGCAGTGTTCCACAGTAATACTCATAACAGATGTAATTTTCACATAAAAATGAAACATAGCATTTTACTATTCGACAAAAAGATTTATTTTTAACATAAAGATAGATTACATGTCTATCACATGAGAAATCTCACTAACGACTCTCACACCACCAATGTTACAACTATTTCACATTTAACTCAGCAATCACTGGTTCATTTTTGTCACCACACATCTTCAGTCGGACCACAGGGAGTGACAGACACCCCTCGCCCTCAATATTATAGACATCATACACTCAAGTGCCAAAAGAACTCATATGGACATGTGTATTCAAATACAGATATATGTAAACAGGCAGAATACGGCGCTGCGGTCGGCAACGCCTGTATAAGACAAGTGTCTGGCGCAGTTGTTAGATCGGTTACTGCTCCTACAGTGGCAGATTATCAACATTTAAATGAGTTTTAACGCGGTGTTATAGACCGCAAATTGCTGCATATTTCAATGCTGGAACATCCACAAGTGTCAGCGTGTGAACCATTCAATGAAACACCATTGATATGGGCTTTCGGAGCCGAAGGCTCACTCGTGTACTCTTGATGACCGCACGACACAAAGCTTCACGCCTCGTCTGGGCCCGTCAACATCGACATTGGACTTTTGATGACTGGAAACATGCTGCCTGGACGGTCGAGTCTCGTTTCAAATTTTATCGAATGGATGGACGTGTACGGGTATGGAGACAGCCTCATGAATCTATGGATTGTTCAAGCTAGTGGAGCCTCTGTAATGGTGTGGTTCAAATGGCTCTGAGCACTATGGGACTCAACTGCTGAGGTCATTAGTCCCCTAGAACTTAGAACTAGTGAAACCTAACTAACCTAAGGACATCACAAACATCCATGCCCGAGGCAGGATTCGGACCTGCGACCGTAGCGGTCTTGCGGTTCCAGACTGCAGCGCCTGTAACCGCACGGCCACTTCGGCCGGCGTAATGGTGTGGGGCGTATGCCGTTGAAGTGATATGGGACCCCTGATACGTCGAGATACGTCTCTGACAGGTGACACGTAGGTAAGCATCCTATCTGATCAACTGCGTCCATTCATGTCCACTGGGCATTCCAACGGACTGTGGAAATTCTATTAGGACAATGCGACACCCCACACGACCAGAAATGCTACAGGTTAGCTCCAGGAACACTCTTCTGAGTTTAACACTTTCGCTGGCCACCAAATGCCCCAGGTATGAACATTATCGATGACATCTGGGATGCCTTGCAACGTGCTGTTCAGAAGAGATCTCAAACCCCTCGTACTCTTACGTATTTATGGACAGCTCTGCAGGATTCATGGTGTCAATTCCCTCCAGCACTACTTCAGACATTAGTCGATTCCATGACATGTTGTGTTGCGGTACTTCAGAGTGCTCGCGTTGGCCCTACGCGATATTAGACAGGTGTACCAATTTCTTTGGCTCTTTAGTGTATTTCAGTAACCCACTTCACTTCCTCCCAGCCCTTCATGAAGACATAAGACTCGGCTGGACCTGAGCATATACAACTCAAAATCATCTCCCATGGCCTACCAAGTGAGTCCATATTGTGCCAGTGGTGATCCATAATTAGCCATTTCGCATAACTTTCATTCAACTCATAGCGGGGCGCTCCCATCCCCTGAATAAAACCAAGAGAAGCAGTCACACTACATCGAGTACCATCCAGCATCTGAAATGCTAGCTCCTTTGCGGGAATTCGAGGCTGTCGGACAAAATCAGTGGCAATGAAAGAACACGTTCTACATGACTCTACTTTTGACAGTTGAACACTGATACTGCAATCGGCACTCAGACGAAGACTGATGTAATTTATGGTCGGATAACTGGCTACAACTATACCTTATGCAGCAGCAGACCAAATACACCGCTTCCTCCCTGTTGGTTTAAAACTGGTGGGATGTATTCCCCCCCCCCTCCCCCTCCCCCTCCACAACACCACCCATCAAAGCGTTGGAAAAGAAAATTACATTCTATCCTATATCCCACAAATTCAGCTCGTGTGTGTTTAATGCTATGCAGGAGATATAGGCAAGATCGTCTATTTCGATTGCTGCAATCTAACTAACTATGTTTGTCTAAATGCCAACAACAACGGTTTTTTTTTACAATGTGCTCGTCTTGCTCTGTACAAATTACTTGCATGCAGCGGTGGTGTAAATTATAATTCAGACTCAAACAGAGACGAACAGTAGCAGTGTATACTTAAACTGCAAATGTGTGTGTGCCTTGCTACACATAAGTCAGAAGTTAATTTGTTAACTGTAGCCAGGAACGCCTGAAGATGGCAACAACTCGGATTGCTGAAACATTGCCACATCTGGACGATGGCACCCAGCTAAAGACCCGAGAATTATTGAATAACTTCCCACATAGGGTAAATGTAAAATCACGCTATTATCAATAATTTTTCCTATACATCAGCACCTTATTGTACACCATACGTTGTTGCATCTACACACCAATGTGATATTCGTTTTGCTGCCACATCAACCAATGATTTTAGAAGTTCTGATGGAATGTTATCAATCCCTCCTGACTTATTTGTTCCTAAGTTTTCGAAAGCTCTTTCAAATTCTGATCTAATAGTAATGGATCCCCTAACTTCCCTGCACCGACTCCTGTTCCTTTCTCGTCACGTTATCTGACAAGCCTTCCCCTTCATAGAAGCTTTAATTGACTTTACTATATGGTGAATCAGTCCATCAGACAATCATTTCTTTTTTGGAAGAAAAGAAGAATTTGACAAGTGGTGCTACAGAAGAAAGTTGAAAATTAGGTGGAGTGATAAGGCAAGGAATGAGGAGGTTCTCCAGAGAATCGGCGAGGAAAGGAATACGAGGTGGAAAAAAAGGACAAGAAGGAGGGACAGACTGGTAGGACATCTATTAAGATATCACTGAACGACTTTCATGGTACTAGAGGGAGTTGCCGAGTATAAAAATGCTAGAGGGCGTTGTAGAGAGTAAAAACTGCAGACGATGACAGGTATTGGAATACATTCAGCAAATAATTGAGGACTTAGGTTGCAAGTGCTACTCTGAGATGACGAGGCTGATAAAGGAGAGGAATTCGCAGTGGGCCACATCAAGCCAGTCACAAGACTTACGACTAAAAAAAAATAGCCTGTCAGATGTAGTTCCATATCTTAGCGAGCAGAGGCCTTATTTACACCCACAAATCCGCATCTACGATCTTCAGAGTGAATGGGAGGTGAATAATCACTTCTAAAGCCAAACAGTCGTCCAGTTCATTCCCTGAGACAACCACATCACTGGGGATCCAGACTAAGACAATCGAATAGGCAGCATGACTAAGTTTCTGAACAGCAGGTATGTGTGTCAAGAGAACATCAGTCAGTGGCTTAAAGACTGCTTATTGTGTAACTACATATTAAGACGGTGTTAAGGAAGGCCCTTATAAAATGAAGGGCTCCGCTAAAGGCTACCAGCTCCACCATAAAAAATCTACGTATCTCCAGCAACGACTGGTGTTCCCGAGATATAAAAGCATATCCTGCCCTATACATGGTTTTAGAGCCATTAGTGTGAAAGATAGTAGTACTCTGATACTCTTGAAGAACTTAAAAAAACAGAAAACAGATGCCAAAAGGTCATGTGGTGATTGAAATTTTAGGACCCTGAAATAGACTGGCGTGGGTACCAAACAAGGCACGTTGTGTGGCAAAACATGGGGAGTACAGTCTAAAGAGGTCCTGGCAGGAGTGTGAGGTGCATTCTAACTGGCAATCCTACCCAAGGGCCTTTATCAGTGGTTTTACATCCCTCACATGCTAAAATAATAGGATTATCTGAACGATTAGGAAACTGTCGATTGGTGATAGCACAGACGAGTAACAGTTGGTACTGTTGGAACTTAAAAGGGAAGATCACGACTTAGGCAAAGAAACTGTCTGCAGGACTAGTCGAAAAGGTGGCACGGTCAGTCGAAATTAACTGTAATTGACTGGGTCTAACGATTTCGAAGCTGAAGGTGCCACTGTGCCATAAACCAGGAAACTGTAGCTCAGTGGAATGAGACCAGGGCATGGCAGCTATAGATAACAGTAGCACACTCCACACTCCAAGATGTGTGGGCAAGGAAGCAGAGTGTGTTAAGCTTCCACATGGATCTAGTCCTTAGTTACCGAATATGGGTATTGCTCTTTTGTCAAAGAGCAATACCAGAAATCTAAACTGTGGTACAAGGTCAAAGCGCTGTTACCCAAGTAGAGTTGTGGGTCAGGATGATTCTTGATACAACGACGTAAATACACGATCCCTGTTTTGTCAAAAGAGAACTGGAAACCATAGGAAAGGGTCCAAGCTGAGACTTTTATATGGCGCCTTGGAACTGGCATTCAGTCAGGGCTACAGAGTTGTATCAAACGCAAAAGTTGTTGACATACAGTGCAGGGGTGACCAGCGGCTCGATAGATGTCAGTAGCCCATTAGTGGCAATGATAAAGGGTATGATACCTTGTATGGAGCCCTGCAGAACGCCATTCTCGTGGACCAGTGGTGAGATGAGTGAAGTACCAACTCTAACTAAAACAACTGGGGGGGGCGGATAAAAATTGTTAGGAGGCCTCGCAATCTTCAGTCATATGATGTCGCCAAGTGGTCTAAAAAAAACTGCTATGAGGTGAGGACGTGTTGAAAAAGCCGTCGGATTTCCGTTTCCAAACTAATCAAATGGTAGATTGTGGATCGTCCCTTCCAGAACCTCACAAAAGGGAGGGACAAAAGACCTGATATTCGAGAACCCAGCATAATGGTTGGACAAACCATCCTTTCAGTCAGTTTGCAGAACACGTTGGTGACACAAATCGGCTGGTAACTGTCGATGGTTGGTGGGCTGTTGCCTGGCTTAATGATTGGCATGATGATACTATTTAATCTTTGCTAAAGGCAGGTACTGTTGGGCAAAATATAATTGAGGGTTGCGAAGAGATGGAGCCTTTGGTGGTAGTCAGATGTTGGATCATGTGATTGTGAATGAAATCAGGGCCAGGCATTGTATCGTGAGACAAGAGCCTGAAGCAGTTCCCAGTCAGTGAATGTTTCATTATATAAATCGGAATGACGAGAGGTGAAGGAGACTGAGATGTGTTCCGTATGTCGCCTAAGCTCTCGAAGGGAGCCGCATAACAAGAGAATGCCGACGCTGTCGCAAAGTGAGTCAGAAACAGATGATGAGTCAGGATTAGGGGCACCATGAAGGGAAAGACGCTGTACTATTGTTGATCTTTGGTGGTCCAATTGGCCAAGCAGGTTGGACCACACCTGAGATAAAAAGCGATACGTTTCATTGGAGGAAACGTAACGTACCCACCCTCCTTCATTCGGTGTTCAATTGGATAGTTGGCCTTAACACAAAGTCGCTTAAAAGTTAGAAGGATGGTCCGTAAAGGATGTCACTTGATACGTTGCAAGTCTTTGCGGCGATAATGAACAGCTGTTGCATTGTGTATAGCCTACGATGGCACTGGACGGCAATGGAAGGTGCCTTGCGCCTTTAGAAAGGGCAATGGCGGTTCTTGCAGCTCAGATGATCAAGTCGGAGGCGTCTTGCACAGCCTCGTCGATGCACTCCGACAGTGAGAGGGCGAAGGTGACAGCTGAGGGAGACAACTACCAGTAGGCCTTTCAAAGTACCCAACATGGTAATTGTTTCGTCGGCCAGTGGCAAGAAAATGACAGTATCACTGGGAAATTGTCACAGTCACAAAAATCCTGATGGTAACAGGAATATCATCAAGTTGCTTACAAGTCACTAACGTCCAGGTTTGGATGCATTTGCTGAAACCCTTCGCCGTTTGCTAAGGGAAGAGAGTTCGCCAAATACATCCTCAACATTTTCCACAAAAAACTTTGGTTTTGTTGAGACCAAGGAGCCTATGTCTGTTCGGGTACAAACCAGGAACTGAGCCGAATGACTCTCCGCAAGTGTCTTGGCTCTGAGCACTATGGGACTCAACTGCTGTGGTCATAAGTCCCCTAGAACTTAGAACTACTTAAACCTAACTAACCTAAGGACAGCACACAACACCCAGCCATCACGAGGCAGAGAAAATCCCTGACCCCGCCGGGAATCGAACCCGGGAACCCGGGCGTGGGAAGCGAGAACGCTACCGCACGACCACGAGATGCGGGCGCGCAAGTCTGTTACGTATGCTTTCCTCACATAGGGTGGCAAAGGAGGGAAAGTTCTTCGATTAACTTGACAATATAATGCTGTCTGTCTGAAGAGATTGCCAGTGTCTCGTGGCTACTGCCTGATAACTTTGGTCACAATGACGCCTAAAGTCCGCCACCATGTCACCTACTGAGAACGACGGCTCTCTCCACGGGCACCACCTAACCAGAGTGAAGGATTCCTCACGTGATGACATTTTCCCAGAGTCCCAGTGCCCCCAAATAGCAGACTACGTTGAAATTTTTATAATCGATTCATCTAATTTGTTTTGTCTGGATCTTCATATAATCGAGGTTTCATTATGTTAATTTTAGAAGAGAATTTCAAACATTTGATTGTTCAGTTTAACATTAAATTTTAAAATAGTAATTCATTTCTTTCTTCTTTTGCAGATGCGGTATATTTTCCTGATGGTTACAGTGGCAGTGCTGGCTGGAGAATCAGATGCAGCCCGCATTCTGGGTCTGTTCAATTATCCAGGAAAGAGTCACTTTCTAATGTTCGAGGAGGTGATGAAGGCGCTCGCTGCCAGGGGCCACGAGGTGTTTGTCTACAGCCACTTCCCTCAAGCTAAGCCCTTGCCAAACTACACAGACGTGAGCCTAGTCGGTTCCCTGCCTCCTGTAGTGAATGCAATTCCTATGGACGAAGTGTTTGGTAGAGACGATCCCTCAGTCACATTTGGATTACTCAGAGGTTTGTCTGAACAGGCATGTGAAAAACTACTTCAGTTTCCCGCAATGCAGAAGCTTATGAAAACACATGAAAAATACGATCTCATCTTTACTGAACCCTTTACCACTGACTGCCTGTTACCATTTGTGTACAAGTTTCAGGCGCCCAACATTGCACTTCTGTCGTCTGTAGTTATGCCTTGGACTCCAGATCGCTTTGGTTTACCAGATAATCCATCCTATATACCAATTCAGTTTTTACGGGTTAGTGACCACATGAGCTTCTTTGAGCGTCTCAGAAATTTGTGGTATACGATTTACAGCAAATGGTTTTTTATTGAATACATGGACAAACCAGCGAATACGGTAGTCAAGAAATACTTCGGTGATTCACTCCCTCCTCTACAAGAAATCGCTAAAAATACTAGTATGCTTTTCATCAATACGCATCCAGCACTGAATCCTCCGCGACCACTTGTACCTGCTGTTGTGGAGGTAGGAGGGATTCATATCAAACCAGCGAAGAAGCTTCCAAAGGTAAGCACTAGAATTTGCTAGTAACGCAAACAGAACAAGAAAAAACTGTTTCACGTATTTTGAAAAAGTCTGACACTACCGATACATTTGATGAACTATCTAACACTTCACCATTATGTACTCATATTTTTTTAAACGTTTTGTCTGATTCCCGCTTAAAATGGGGAGGCAACAACTAATCAAATTTTATTTAACTAATTTAAGAGCTAATATGCCTTAGGAATTATATATGTCCATTGTGGAATAAAACTTTAGAACCACTAACTAGTTCGGGTGTCTATAGAGTCAAATTGACCAAGGGGCCAGAATGCTTTAATTTATGTTTTCACTAGTGGAAGGGTAAGTTAAAAACTGTTGCAGATTTTCGCCAACCCTTGAATTACTTACACTTGCAAGCAAAAGTGACGGTTTTTCACCGTTGATTAGCTAGTAAGTACAGCTTGTGACCGAAATAGACGGTAAAATATGTACTACTTATATGTGGCTTCGCCTGTTTATGTGCATGTCACGAATACTGCACACATCTCCTCCTCCCCTCTCCCCTCTGCACATCTACCATTGCCCCTCTCTCTGCCCGTCTGCCTCTCTCTCTCTCTCTCTCTGTTGATGACCCTCTTCCCATCTTTCTTTCCATCTCCTCCTCTTCTCTCTCTCAGTCTGCCTTACCCTCCTCGTCTGTTAGTCCATCTCTGCCACTCCTTGTGTCTGTCCATCTCCTCCTCTTTCTGTCCATCTCCTCCTCCACTCTCTCTCTGTTGAACTCCTCTCCCCCTCTCTCTCCATGTCGTCACCCCATCTGCTCCTGCCGTCTATATCCTCCTCACGCTCTTTCTATCTATCTTATCATCTGCCCATCAGTTCCTCCCTCTCCCCCTGTCTCTTCTCTCCTCTCCAGTCTTTCTGTGTCCATCAACTCCTCGCACCTCTCTCTCACATCTCCTTCTCCCTTCTCCCTATGACCATCTCCCCTCCCCTATCTCTGACCATCTGCTCCTGCTCATCTTCCTGTCCATCACCTCCTTCCTCTCCCTCTGTCGATCTCTTCCTCCATCTCTCTCTCTTTCTCTCTGTCTCTGACCAACTCCACCTTCCCCTGCCAGTCTCTCCATCTCCCCTCCTTGCCAGTCTCCTGCTCTCTTCTGTCCATCTCTTCCTCCCTATATGTTCATCTACTCCTCCCCTCCATCTACCCACCTCTTCATCTCCCTCTCCGTTCATCTCCACCTCCCCCTCTCTGTCCACTTTCTCTTTCCCCCTTTCTCAATTGACCACCAGTTCCACCTCCTTCTGACCATGTCCTCTTACCCCTACCTGTCCATCTCCTGCTCCCACTCTCTCTCAGAATCTCCTATTCTCCCTCTGTGGAACTCCTCATCCACCTCTCACTGAGCCATATGGTGTAGCCACACACTCTGAGACACCTTGCCACAGTTCGCGCAGCTACCCCCATCAGAGGTTCAAGTCCCCCCTCGGGCATGGGTGTGTGAGTTGTCCTTAGCGTAAGTTATTTTAAGTGAGTAAGTTAGATTAAGCAGTGTATAAACCTAGGGACCGATGACAGCAGTTTGGTCCCATAGGAATTTACCACCACTGCCGCCGCCTCTCTCCGTCCACCTTCTCTTCCTCTACCTGTGCATCTCCTCATCAACCCTCAGTGTCTATCTCCTCCTCTCCCTCTCTCTTTCTATTTGTTCTTCCCTCTCTCTCTGTCCATCTTTTTTTTTCTCTCCGTGTCCATATTTTCCCCTCGCTCTTTCCATTTTCCCATCCCAAACTCTCTCCATCACTTTCTCCCCAATCTGTCGATCTTCTCTTCCCCATTCTCTCTGTGCATCGGCAGCTCCTCAATACCTCTGTGTATATCCTCCTCAGGCCTCTCTCTGTCAATCTCGTTGTCACCACTCTCTGTGTCCATCTCCTACTCAAGCTCCATCCCCCCTGTCCCCCACTTTGTAACCTGTTCCCCCTCTCCCTCTCTCGGTCCATCTTCTCCTCTACTCGCTCTGTCCAGTTACTTCTTGTATCTCTGTCCACATCATCAACCTGCCTCTCCTTTTCCATCTCCTGTTTCCCTCTGACCATCTGATTCCCCTATTCTCTATCCAACATCTCCTCCCCCTTCCTCTCTATCTATCTTGTCCCTCCTCTCTCTGTCCATCTCCTCCTTTGCTCCTCTCAGTCTATCGCCTCATTCTCCTCTCCTTCAACCTCTCTCTGCCTTGCTCCCCATTCCCTCCTTCACCCTTTCTCTGTCTCTTCGTCCCTCTATTTTTGTCTATCTCCTCTACTCCCCTCTCTCCTTCCATCTCCTCCTCCTTCCATCTCTCTGTCAATCTCCTTCTCCCCCTGCCTTTGTCCATCTCTTACATCACCCAATTGCAACTCCCACCCACATTCCCTGGGAGGCTGCTCTTAACTCCACAGCATTCTTTCTCGACAGTAGGCGGTTTCTGTTCCGAGTTTGAGAGAATTCGATCCAGTGGTTAGGAGGAGATGATATACTTGGTACATTTTTATAATATTCATTGTGAATCACCTAAAACTTACACCGCAAATATTGCAGAAATGGAAAGTGCTGTTGATGTGCAGTTTTCACACAATGGGTTGGTATTCAGGGCTTGTATTGTTAGCCAACAAACAGATTGCAATAACACCTAAAAAGTGCATTTCTATGCAATTTTTTAAATGGAACAATGCCTACTATCATTAACAGATTAAAAGTAGAGTAAATTAAAATATCAGTGGTGTTTATTGCATGATTATAGTGCGATTCGTTTACGAGATATTGCATTTTGAAAATTTCCCACACTGACTGTCGTTTGTGCCATTTGTGACTTGCTAGTCAGTTTGTGCGTGACACTAACTGACGTTTTACACCCTATTCGCGACCGGCCATATCTCCGATGTAGCATAAAACGAGTTTCATCTGAAAGGCCACCTGTCGTCAGTCAGTGAACGTCCAGTTGCTTTTTTGGTATGCAAATTCGAGACTTTCGTCGCTGAAGAACAACAGTCAGCGTAGGTGCATGAACGAGGTGCCTGCTGCAGAGGCCAGTAAGCAGCAGCGTTCGCTAAACAGCCGTTGAGGAGGGACTGTAGGTAGCCTCTTGGTTCATCTGGCCAGTGAGTTGTTCAATAGTTGCATGTCTATTAGACCGAACATATATCTGCAGCGTCGTTCACCCATGTCATCTATGGCGCATGGTGTCCTCAAGTTAGCACCGTTTTGCCATGCATGGTATACTTTAACCATTGCGGCACGACACAGCTTACAAACAACTGTTTCAGGGCCCGAAAGCTAATGACCGGACGTCAGATAAGTTGTCCCGTTTCCGCATTTCGGCAATGACTGCGCTGTTTTCCGGGCCCCTCCGAAATGGTCTATGTACACTCTTAGACATAAAACTCGACCGGCGCCGGCCGCTTCAGAGGCTGGGTAAGTCCGCGCCGATCGCGACATGGGACAATAAAACTGGCCAACTCGCTAATTCTCTAAGTCCGGTTATCTGCACAATCTGGCAACACTGCAGACTGCGGCACTTCCTGGAGGAAAACTTGTCCCATGATAGAGAAACACTAGGCTGATTACGCCTGTGGTCTAGCGGTAGCGTGCGTTGTTCCTGTTCGTAATGTCAGTGGATCGAGAGCAGCTGGCATAAAATATTTTTATAGCCTCTTCTGTCTGAATGCTGAAGACGTGAATGTAATGGTAGCGCAGATTCAATCTATTTCGCTTTCTGACACACCGATATCAAAATTTTATCCAGTAACGATTTTGCGGCAGATTTTGCTGGCTACCGGCAGCGGCCGTGGCGACAGCAGCGGCGCTGCACTCCCCCGTTGTTTATCGAAAGCGCCTGCTCCCGCTCATCGCTTTTGATGATTTAAAACGCTTTATTATTAAATGTTGCTCCACAGAAAATTTCTACGATTTCCATTCACCCTCAAAAGCAACGGAGACAGACGCCCTGATTAGCAGGCGGGTATTATATTACATTAATCGGCAAGAGCTGAGTATGGCCCGAAATTAATTTTATAGACTGGGACGAAATTAAACCACCTCGCTACATTCGATGAATTTATAAATGCTTCATACCTCGTTTCTTTTCCTTTCAAACTCAATTATTTGTGCAACTTTTGGTCAATGTTCGGATGTTTTCGTCAAGCCGGGGTGAGCGTCTGTGGTGTAAAGTATATTACAGTTCTTGTTTCATTCCTTATGGTAACTCTATGCGATAAACTGTGTGAATACCTTGCAATGCATGCTCTGTAGCAGTGCAGGAACACTGCACATTTGGAGTTCCATGTATGGGTTCATGAAGTATTTAATGTTGATCGGAAGTGATAGTTAAGGTCATCAGATTCAGACCAGAAAAATTTGTCGTTTTGGAGGTTTCAGAGAACGGAAAGGAATAGTTAACGCCGGTGTTAGAAAACGTCTACAGTTAAATGCTATTGCAAAAATTTAGAAGAGGGGAACTATATTAATCAACATGTGCACTTCAAAAACAACCTTCTGACATGTTAGACTTATTTGACGAACAAAACTCAAATTTATATCGTTGACAGTCGCTTTGAATCTTTTCAGGATCTATTTTACAGTGAAGCACCTTGGCATTTGCAAAGCACACATCCATGCTTTTTTTCTTTTGCTTGTTTTGACGATTACCCCTTTTTTCTCTCTCATTTTAAAGCCCCTTAGGAAAATGGCAATAAAAAAAGAAACTAAGTGCCACCGCCACTTTTCATTCTATAACAAAAAAAAAAAAAAATCTGGTCCACTTCCGGCGTTGGCTCCTGACTAAACCTACCCCAAGAGCTGCCTATATACCAGGGGAAATATGGGAATTCAAGGTTAGGGCTATCATTATAAACAAAACAAAAACTTCCTTTTTCTGAATTTTATATTTATTTTGATTTTTGTTTTGTTTATTTTTGTTGTGTAATTGATCAGACGCCTTCTGCGCCCCGCTGGTAATATGTTGAGTCACGTCTTCTCGAAATTGGTGTGTTCCGTTCAGTAGTTCAGAAATGTTCATTGGTTCAAACTGGAAACCTTCTTCACTCTTGGCTTAGCACATTCCAGCTGCGAGGCGGGTCGTGGAAAGCACTCCCAAGGAAGTTCGAGAAAAATTGTCTGTATTTTGGGTGGCGGACAACGACATAATGACGGTCGTTGAGGTATGTCCAAAAATCGAGTACAGAGTCTACAGTTTGTCCAACTAGGTAGTGAATGGCATGTCCGCGAATCCAATTGTCCGAGGAAAATAGTCACGTCCCGGAACTAATAATGAAACGGGAGTATTCCGATTCAGAATGTCCCGCGTTAGAAAAGCCACAATGTGACGAATAACCTCTGAGCTAACGACACACTGGCGACCACAGACGGACTATAGTCACTGCGATGTTGCCTGAGCCTCAAAACGCAACCTTAAAACACACAAACAGGTGTTACTTATGTGAAGAACGCTGTTCTTGGAGTCCAGAAATTAATTATACTTTCTAAGTGTCTCATCTTACAGTGGATTCTATCGTACGAGTCTTCGATGTGGAAAACGACTGTCAAGTGAATTTAGCGAGGTAACGCCGGCCTACACCCAGAAGTAAATGCACTATCAGAGTGTTGACAAATACTTGCTACGACGCTGCCATTTCTCGGTTCTCTTACGAGGCAGCTCTTCAGCGAAATGCTTGCTGTGATTCTCCGATACGGTCCTTCAGAGTGGAGAAGCGCGCGCACGTTTTGTTTTTATGCGGCGTTCTCCCCTGATGGTTTCTGACGTCACCTTGTGGGCTATGTCTACATTTGAGACATTCAATTATCATTAATCCAGAATGATACAAGTTTCAGCTTCCGGCGTGGAAGAAGGCTGTTGACGCCGACATTATATCATTTCAACGTAGGGAAAGCGAAACGGGTCATTCAATGTTTCTCATTCAACATAAAGCATGTGAGATAATTTTCCGTAACGTTCATAATCATCTAAAAATACAAACGAAGTAAAAATACATCTGAAGCTTATTCGAATTGAATATAATATAAGATACCAAACGCTTTGCACCTCGATGTCGAATTTATCCGCGTGCAATCTTTTGCAGCATACAAAAAGAATGAAGAAATATGTTGGTACGGATGGAAGCAAGGAGAGACGTAGTCAACAAATATTCGATTCCTCATGGCATTCATTTCATTTGAGACGTAAGAAGAGTTAAAGCGGGATATTACTTTCGTTAACACGAAAGATATGCCACACATATTGATAACGAGGAAGTCTACGTCTTCATACGTTTCCTCCTTGAAATCTGTATGCTCTCTATTATACTAAGTAGCCTGATCATTGTTTCAGTAATGTTACCCTCTTGTTTGACCCCGTAACAATGAACAGATTCCAAATGCCTTCCGATATACGTCGCTGTCAGTTCTTCCACATGATTTGGTCGACATGACCTGTTTCAAGTTGTGTATGACAGACAATGTTTTAGAAAATCTATAATTTCCCTTTGAAATAAACAGAAGTATTTTCGTTCTAAGCTGACCAAGTACAAAATTTTCGAAATTTGTTGTTTGTTCAAAACTGCCGATTCCTCAACATCTCCACATATTACGCGTGAATGGGATCGAATCCTGGCCCGGCACTAAAGATTTAATTATGTATTATCAAGCTCTAGCATGAGAACACCTATCTGCTGGTGGATAAGAATTTTGATTTTTAATGTATTTTCATTCGTTGTCAACACTAACGATATCTGACGTTTTTAACTCCCAGTGAGACACAGAACTATTTGCGAGATGACTGTAAGTTCAAGATGTTATTCTGAGCAGCTGGTGGAGAAAAATTCGGTAGCTGACGTCTCTTTGTGTGTAGTCAACAACGATATATGTGGGGCTCTATTCCCAGTGAGCGCTGAACTCTTCGTCATATTATTTCTAGTTCAAACATGCTCACATATCACTGCTGGCGCAACAAACCCATATTTAACGTTCGTTTTCTCTAGAATATAACAGCGATAGGTGCCGGGTAGGAGTCCTGGGAAGGAAAAAATTAATGTTTCGTCTTGTCATTTCAGTTAAAACATCTAGCTACTGCCGCGAAAATCCGATATGTCACATTTGACAGTGCTTCGATAGCAATCCGATTAGGTTCTGGGTTCGAATCCCTGTCCAACACAAAGCTTTACCTCACGGCATTTCAAGTAAGTTACTTGTGAAGAAGCAATATTTAACATCTCTCGTAGTTCGTTAACAGGGACAATAGATGATGGGTAGGAATTCGCGTCTGTTAAACATGTTTGCGTTATGCAATTTAAAGTTGATATTTGCTAACTGATACTGTCTAAAATCGAGGTATATCACTCTCTGTATGCTTAATCAGGAATGACTGTTAGTTTCCGTCAGTAACGAAATCTTTGCTTAGTCTTCATGAGCTGGGTTTGAATCCATATGCGGAACAAGACGGTTCGTCGTGTCATTTGAAGTTCATACATATTCTCAACTAGCTGCTCGTGAATAACTTAAATTTTTAATGTCAATTTGTGTTAAATAATAAGTACGGTATGTTACTTTGAAGAGGAAATCATGGATACGACGAACTTACTACGTACATTACCAATCAGACGTAATAATGAGAGTGGTAACATTTCAGGTATGTCATTTATTGTAATAAATGTGAGCTTACAAGCCTTAAGGACAGTCTTATCTGTGATAAGGTGTTCCCTGATATTTGTAGTGTCGTGGTATTACTTTACATCTTGAGTTATTGCGGTACAGAGCAGTGTTTTCTAGTGGTGACTTGTTGGAACCATTTTCAATAGTCAAACGACTGTACCAAGGAGCGATTAGAGGACCTGCTGGACAGCTTTTTTTGAATAGGATAATGTTCCTGTCCAATAATTTTTAGATTAGTTACAATAAGCTTACGCTGCAAGAGAACTCGCTTGTAATTTTCAATACGTGGTCTGTTGTCGGTTTGAAGGCCTTACATTGCATCGACAACTTAGTGCAACTCCACCGAGGGCTGTCTGGAGTAGGGTGGATATAGCAATGTGAAAGTTGCGAGCTGTCGAAGACGATCTTCATATTCCTAATGCGATTAGGACATCGTATACACTTGACGACGTTTAGCACCTGAGCGGTCAGTCAACCAATTTCAGAATTCATGTTGAGTAATCCTGCTAAATTCCCATAATATTGTCTTTTTATATTGATGAGTAATATGGATAGTCGTCACGTTCATGTGCCGTCTACAACGCAAATTTAATGTTACTATCCTAGGAACTAACCTGCAATACGTTTTGTATTTCATAATCGGAACTATCTGCATTAACCGTCATCAGAGCAACGTCAGGGAACAGAATGCAGCAGTGCCTTGGTATCTACTTGGGGACCTGCTTGAGTCGTGTTCTAAGGAAAGGGTAGTTGCTGGTTCACATTATATTACACTAGCGAGAAGTACCGACTTTTCCTTTTCTCTGCAAACATCCCGAACTAAATTCAGTAACTAAATGCTAAAATATATTTGCATTGTGCCAACTCAAAGATCAATAGATATGGATATAGATATAAATTTTTATATTTAAAGCCATTCTCGTTCTGCGTTGGAATAAACATCATTCATTATTTGAGTGTTCTTGTTACGATTGTTATTGTCATTCTCTCACTCGCAAGAGTTTTCACATTCCAATTTGGTATCGATGCACATGAAGAGTGACTATGAAAGAAGGGAATACTGAATGTTACGTCATGCAGAATACACTCATTTACTTCTGCTCCTCGTGATCAACGCTGCAGGAGAAGTGAGATACATAAAGTTGACAGTGTGAGGACAGACATGCTGGCACAACTCTGCAACTACACAGTGTTACCAGATAAAATGGTGCTGCCCGCATCTCGTGGTCGTGCGGTAGCGTTCTCGCTTCCCACGCCCGGGTTCCCGGGTTCGATTCCCGGCGGGGTCAGGGATTTTCTCTGCCTCGTGATGGCTGGGTGTTGTGTGCTGTCCTTAGGTTAGTTAGGTTTAAGTAGCTCTAAGTTCTAGGGGACTTATGACCCCAGCAGTTGAGTCCCATAGTGCTCAGAGCCATTTGAACCAAAATGGTGCTGCGGAATCGAAAGTGTATTACGGACTTTGCCACAGTAGCAGACAGCTGCTAATTTCGGACCATGACCGTGGATTACACTTCAGTCAGTGCTGGTTAGAGTGTTGCAACTGTAAATGGAAGGCTTTGTTTGACAGTCTTGTGCTGATGCTGTCTGAATAAATTATGCCATTGGATAAAAAGCGGTTTAGTTTTGAGACCTAACCCACAAGGGGAGAAGGCACAGTGGTCTGCTTCAGGAATTCCAAGCAATAAAACACAAAAAGCAACCCAGGAAGGGTTCGAACAGCTACTTTCATGCAGAGACATGCATTTGGAATCTGTTCATTGTTACGGGGTCAAACAAGAGGGTAACATTACTGAAACAATGATCAGGCTACTTAGTATAATAGAGAGCATACAGATTTCAAGGAGGAAACGTATGAAGACGTAGACTTCCTCGTTATCAATATGTGTGGCATATCTTTCGTGTTAACGAAAATAATATCCCGCTTTAACTCTTCTTACGTCTCAAATGAAATGAATGCCATGAGGAATCGAATATTTGTTGACTACGTCTCTCCTTGCTTCCATCCGTACCAACATATTTCTTCATTCTTTTTGTATGCTGCAAAAGATTGCACGCGGATAAATTCGACATCGAGGTGCAAAGCGTTTGGTATCTTATATTATATTCAATTCGAATAAGCTTCAGATGTATTTTTACTTCGTTTGTATTTTTAGATGATTATGAACGTTACGGAAAATTATCTCACATGCTTTATGTTGAATGAGAAACATTGAATGACCCGTTTCGCTTTCCCTACGTTGAAATGATATAATGTCGGCGTCAACAGCCTTCTTCCACGCCGGAAGCTGAAACTTGTATCATTCTGGATTAATGATAATTGAATGTCTCAAATGTAGACATAGCCCACAAGGTGACGTCAGAAACCATCAGGGGAGAACGCCGCATAAAAACAAAACGTGCGCGCGCGTCTCCACTCTGAAGGACCGTATCGGAGAATCACGGCAAGCATTTCGCTGAAGAGCTGCCTCGTAAGAGAACCGAGAAATGGCAGCGTCGTAGCAAGTATTTGTCAACACTCTGATAGTGCATTTACTTCCGGGTGTAGGCCGGCGTTACCTCGCTAAATTCACTTGACATTCGTTTTCCACATCGAAGACTCGTACGATAGAATCCACTGTAAGATGAGACACTTAGAAAGTATAATTAATTTCTGGACTCCAAGAACAGCGTTCTTCACATAAGTAACACCTGTTTGTGTGTTTTAAGGTTGCGTTTTGAGGCTCAGGCAACATCGCAGTGACTATAGTCCGTCTGTGGTCGCCAGTGTGTCGTTAGCTCAGAGGTTATTCGTCATATTGTGGCTTTTCTAACGCGGGACATTCTGAATCGGAATACTCCCCTTTCATTATTAGTTCCGGGACGTGACTATTTTCCTCGGACAATTGGATTCGCGGACATGCCATTCACTACCTAGTTGGACAAACTGTAGACTCTGTACTCGATTTTTGGACATACCTCAACGACCGTCATTATGTCGTTGTCCGCCACCCAAAATACAGACAATTTTTCTCGAACTTCCTTGGGAGTGCTTTCCACGACCCGCCTCGCAGCTGGAATGTGTTAAGCCAAGAGTGAAGAAGGTTTCCAGTTTGAACCAATGAACATTTCTGAACTACTGAACGGAACACACCAATTTCGAGAAGACGTGACTCAACATATTACCAGCGGGGCGCAGAAGGCGTCTGATCAATTACACAACAAAAATAAACAAAACAAAAATCAAAATAAATATAAAATTCAGAAAAAGGAAGTTTTTGTTTTGTTTATAATGATAGCCCTAACCTTGAATTCCCATATTTCCCCTGGTATATAGGCAGCTCTTGGGGTAGGTTTAGTCAGGAGCCAACGCCGGAAGTGGACCAGATTTTTTTTTTTTTTTTGTTATAGAATGAAAAGTGGCGGTGGCACTTAGTTTCTTTTTTTATTGCCATTTTCCTAAGGGGCTTTAAAATGAGAGAGAAAAAAGGGGTAATCGTCAAAACAAGCAAAAGAAAAAAAGCATGGATGTGTGCTTTGCAAATGCCAAGGTGCTTCACTGTAAAATAGATCCTGAAAAGATTCAAAGCGACTGTCAACGATATAAATTTGAGTTTTGTTCGTCAAATAAGTCTAACATGTCAGAAGGTTGTTTTTGAAGTGCACATGTTGATTAATATAGTTCCCCTCTTCTAAATTTTTGCAATAGCATTTAACTGTAGACGTTTTCTAACACCGGCGTTAGCAATTCCTTTCCGTTCTCTGAAACCTCCAAAACGACAAATTTTTCTGGTCTAAATCTGATGACCTTAACTATCACTTCCGATCAACATTAAATACTTCATGAACCCATACATGGAACTCCAAATGTGCAGTGTTCCTGCACTGCTACAGAGCATGCATTGCAAGGTATTCACACAGTTTATCGCATAGAGTTACCATAAGGAATGAAACAAGAACTGTAATATACTTTACACCACAGACGCCCACCCCGGCTTGACGAAAACATCCGAACATTGACCAAAAGTTGCACAAATAATTGAGTTTGAAAGGAAAAGAAACGAGGTATGAAGCATTTATAAATTCATCGAATGTAGCGAGGTGGTTTAATTTCGTCCCAGTCTATAAAATTAATTTCGGGCCATACTCAGCTCTTGCCGATTAATGTAATATAATACCCGCCTACTAATCAGGGCGTTTGTCTCCGTTGCTTTTGGGCGTGAATGGAAATCGTAGAAATTTTCTGTGGAGCAACATTTAATAATAAAGCGTTTTAAATCATCAAAAGCGATGAGCGGGAGCAGGCGCTTTCGATAAACAACGGGGGAGTGCAGCGCCGCTGCTGTCGCCACGGCCGCTGCCGGTAGCCAGCAAAATCTGCCGCAAAATCGTTACTGGATAAAATTTTGATATCGGTGTGTCAGAAAGCGAAATAGATTGAATCTGCGCTACCATTACATTCACGTCTTCAGCATTCAGACAGAAGAGGCTATAAAAATATTTTATGCCAGCTGCTCTCGATCCACTGACATTACGAACAGGAACAACGCACGCTACCGCTAGACCACAGGCGTAATCAGCCTAGTGCTTCTCTATCATGGGACAAGTTTTCCTCCAGGAAGTGCCGCAGTCTGCAGTGTTGCCAGATTGTGCAGATAACCGGACTTAGAGAATTAGCGAGTTGGCCAGTTTTATTGTCCCATGTCGCGATCGGCGCGGACTTACCCAGCCTCTGAAGCGGCCGGCCGCCGGTCGAGTTTTATGTCAAAGAGTGTACATCCTCCTCCCCCCGCCCCCCACTGCTAGTGTTGCTACCTGCAGTCTCTCAGTGGTTCTTGCATTTGACATCGAGCACAGGTGGTGGTCACATTAATGTAACTGGCCTTCGAATAATATTTTTGTTTTGTTTTGAAAGCTCTATTATTTCCGAGGTATTACGTGTATAGTTGTGACTGATGCATTAAATAAGTTTAGATTTTGCACTCTACAGATGTTCTATTAGTACCCCTCCGGTCACGCTACACACATCCAGTCGACATTCAAGTTTGTACCTTTCCTTATGTAGCAACATTCTGTCAACGGCCATCACAGCAGCATTGATGGATTCCCTGAGCTGTTCCAGTATTACTGGCAATGGGGATAATAAACACAGCCCTTAATGTACGTCCAAAGGAAAAAGTCAGGTGACCAGGGAGGCCAAAGGAACAGGACCATATCATCTTCATTGCTACCCCCAATCTAGTGATGCGGAAATTGGTCGTGTAAGTAGGAACAAACATCGATGCTGCAACATATTAAGTTTACACGTACCCGTCACAGACTTCGCACAGAAGATAAAAGGCCCACACAGACTCGTCTGTGACATCGCTCAAAAAAATTATTAAATTTCATGAAGATTTTCAGTGCCACACACTCTCAAATTGTGGCGATTAAACTTTCCAGGTAAACCGAACCTTGCTTAGTTGCTGACTACGGGCATAGAGGTGAAGATGATGTGGCTCTGTTCTCTTGCCCCCCCCCCCCCCCCCCCAGAGGTCACCTAGCCTAATGCCTTGTGACGGAGTAGTTCGAGAAACACAGTGACGAGTTCCAATTGATGTGTTCGCCTCCCTAACTCGCCAGATCCGTTCACGATCGAACTCATCAGGGATGTGATTGAATGTGGCGTCAGAGCTCAATGTTCCTCTCTCCGGAATTATGGGAATTAGGTGTCCTGTGTGTGCAGATGTAGTGCCAACTCCCTCCAGCGACTAACCACGACTCATTTCCTCCATGGCGTGACGCATCGCCACCTTTATCTGTGCCAAAGGTGGACATACTGGTTAAGGGTAGGTGGTCATAGTATTCTGGCTGATCAGTCTAAATGAATCAGACGTTTTCAAAGATTTATTTTTCCTAACTTTTACGTGTACAACTATGAAGGATGCATGAATAGAACCGCAAACAGACCAAGTTTGCATTTTCCACTCTATAAGTATTATATTAGTGCTCCTCGGGTCACACAACACACGTCAAAGTGGGACTCAATTTCGTTCCGAATCTTATGTAGCAACAACCCGTCAATGGACATCACAGCAGCACTGAAGTCACCTAATTCCCATAAATTCCTGGAGCTCTGACGCCACGTTCAATCACATCCCAGTTGTGTTCCATCAGGTTGAGATCTGGCGATTTAGGAAGCCAGCATATCAATTGGAACTCGAAACTGTGTTCCTCGAACCATCCCGTCAAATTCCTGGCCTTGTGACATGGCGCATTATCTTGTTGAAAAATTCCACTGCCGTCGGGAAACATGATCGTCATGAAGAGGTGTACGTGCTCTGCAACCTGTGTACGATTCTCCGTGGTCGTCATGGTGCCTTGCACGAGCGCTTCTGGACCCATGGATGCCTAAGTGTATGTTCCCCGGAGCATAATGGAGCCCCCTGGAAGACGACGGATGCGCGCCCTCCCATCGGCATTGAAGCCTGATGTTAGTTCCGCCACAGTTCGCCGCTGTCCTGTTTTTCCAGTCTTCCCAGTCTACGACGTACGACATCTGTAATGAGAGGTGGGCGCCCAACCCCACGACGTCGGGACGTGGCTTCACCTTGGTTTCGCCACGTGTTGATGCCACTCACCAAAGCACTACTCGAACACCCGACAAATCGTGCAGTTTCCGAAATGCTCGTGCTGCGCCTTCAGGTCATCACAATCCGCCAGATAGATCGAGCCCCTTCCCCATTCTACAGCATGCTCACTAATACTACATGCACCGTGGGTGTGTCTGACTAGTAGTCATTCCTCGCCATGTAACGCTGCTATCGCCTGGAGTGTTTATAGCGATAGTGGATTAGTGGTCGTAATGTTCTGGCTGATCATTGTATAGTAACCCGGTTTGTCGCTAAGATAGCGACATGTATGTTTCATTAAAACAAATATCAAGCTTGTCTCTGGTCACTAGCTCCAAGAAGGACAATAGGTCTGTTTCTGGGTACTTCAGAAAGATCACCAGCATCCTGTATGAGACAACCATTATTCCATCAAAAGAAGGGAAGAATTAATAGAAGCCTTAGTCAACGCGCTGCTCTGTGGCTGTTGGAGTACTGGTTATTCTTCGTGTTTTACTGCCCCTCGATTCCCCTCTTCAATAAATGGCTCTGAGCACTATGCGACTCAACTTCTGAGGTCATTAGTCCCCTAGAACTTACAACTACTTAAACCTAATTAACCTAGGGACATCACACACATCCATGCCCGAGGCAGGATTCGAACCTGCGACTGTAACGGTCTCGCGGCTCCAGACTGTAGCGCCTAGAACCGCACGGCCACTCCGGCCGGCCCCCCTTCAATATATGTCGACAAAATGATTCTCACATTAGACTAATTTGGGACCGCTCTATCTAATGGGCACGTAAAACTCCCCTTCAAAAATCATTTTGTTTGTAACGGGAAACAAACCCACGCTTTCCGTCGACATTGGGCGTCGCATGAAAGACCTGATGAGTAGTAATTGTTTGGCCTGAGTCCAGCTACACATTGCAAAAACGATGTTTGCAAATATCTCCAAACACCATAGAAAATGCGCCTGATGCTTGTTAGGACAGATAACCTGGGTATAGAATTAAAAGAAAGGATGAACTGTTTTTGACGAAATTCCTTGGATGAAGAACGGTGCCAAAGACAGAAGTGCTATTAAAATCTTAAATCATTTTTAGCATTCGATAAGTTTTCGCTTATCAGTTGTAACTGTGTTGTTTACTGAAACGTTCGTTTTTCGCAGGACATCCAGGAGTTCATAGACGGGGCAGAACATGGAGTGATTTTCTTCACATTTGGTTCGACAGTCACTGCAAAGGATTTGAGTGAAAATAAGCGGAAGGCCATACTGGAAGCCTTTGCAGAACTGCCCCAACGAGTGCTGTGGAAGTGGGAGACTGACGAACTGCCAGGAAAACCACCCAACGTGATGGCGCGCAAGTGGCTGCCCCAGTTTGACGTTCTGAGTAAGTAAACAGCGCACACATAGTCCTCAAACTGAGGGGGGCATTTTTGAAGTCATGAAATAAACGAAGATGAATGAAAATGGTGGATAACCTCCCGACGACGCCGTGGTCATTAACGAGGAAGCGCAAGGAGAGGGAACGGAAATGGGTGTGTCGTTTCAAATGAACGACTCCGGCATTTTCTTTAAAAAATTTAGGAAATTCATATGCCGGGAATTTGATCCGTCGTGTTTTCAGTTGCGAACGTTAAACAATAATCTCCTCCCTCCTCCTCCAGTAGCGAGTTTAGTGTCTTACGACTGCAGCGTCTCGTTCGGTTGTCTCTTGAACAGATCTGATTCAACTGAGTGCACAGGTCACCTCCAAGGACTACATATTGTATATGAAAAAGTAGCATGTAGACAATGCATAAGAGTAAACACCTGCAGATCTCCGTCTGCGTTCTGACAATGACAGTTCCACAGTTAAAAACTTATTTTCCAGAGTAGTGTCATTGGGAGCAGTATGAAAAATTTCTAACATCCTCTTGTGTTAGATTAACACTCAGTCCGAATTTAACAATAGTGCTACAGAAAAAACAAAACAAACATCGGCCGACTATGAGAGAAACTAGAACGTGAAACCCTAATCGGCAACGTATTGTTGGACATAACAGGCTGTTGCCGTAAGCGATAGTTTACAGTGGTACGTCATTCTGTATATTGACACTGGCCTAGCTGCCAGTGCTACGTGCTTGAAGGCTAAGCGTACTTCCTTCACCTGTCAAACTGACGGGACCTTACCACCAGTTCAGTTATCAATACGCTTCACTCCAACATGAAGGGACAGGCAAAGAACCAGGTAAGTCAATTATTATGAAACTTCAGAAAAGGCAAATTTTAATTTTTTAACTATTAGTACATTAATATATAAGAACATACAACACGTTTTATTTCATAAATTAAATATCTTGGATGCATCGAATGTGGAAACAGTGTTACTGGCAAGCAGAATGTCCTAATAGTGAAGTAATTTCCCAAAACGCAGTCACACGTCACTCTATAAGGGGAAACGAAGGTGTCTTGTTATAATATAGCGACAGTATTCATATCACATTTATTTAGTTGTGGTGCTGCTGGCTGAAGAACATCACAGCACCAGGATGGGAAAGACTAATGAGGCTTTGCAAATTGTTATATTTTAGCATGGAAATTGGAAGGAGATCTTGAATAAAGAACGGAATTGTTCGAGTTAGATTACAGCAAACAGGAGATACCGTAACTACAACGATACTCAAATGTTAAAATGTGTGTGAAATCTTATGGTACTTAACTGCTAAGGTCACCAGTCCATAAGCTTACACACTACTTAACCTAAATTATCCTAAGGACAAACACACACACCCATGCCCGAAGGAGGACTCGAACCTCCGCCGGGACCAGTCGCACAAAAAAATGGCTCTGAGCACTATGGGACTTAACATCTGTGGTCATCAGTCCCCTAGAACTAAGAACTATTTAAACCTAACTAACCTAAGGACATCACACACATCCATGCCCGAGGCAGGATTCGAACCTGCGACCGTAGCAGTCACGCGGCCAGTCGCACATTCCATGACTGCAGCGGCTTAGAACAACGCTACTGTTCACTAGAAAAGTAAGGAATTCTGAAGTTAAACATACTGCTAGAAGCAGCTGTGGGCAGTTCGGAAAGTGCACCCATTGGTTGACAAAGTCATGGTTTTCTTATGACGCCAGTTTGCGTTCCTCCGCTATAAATCGTTTGCTGTTTTAGCATACGGCAGTAGCTAGATTCAGATGAGAGTTTTGATAGGCCAATTTGCAGCGTACTTTGAGTCTAGCTGGGTTTTCTATTTCTTGATTAACAATGACCAAAGTCAACGGAGAAGCTTACATCTGGATCCTTCTGTCATTTCCTTGAAATCTTCACGTGTTTCTATAGGCACCCAGAGGGAATATAGTTTTTATCTTCTTCAGTTCACTAATTTGATTAAGAGTTACATCACGATTGAAGGGCTAGGCGGTGAAGTTTTTATTTGGAGCACCAGCAGAATCACAAAATGTGCATGGTGTCCCAGGAGGAATTGTCAGTATTGAGGGCTATGATAGAAACGGTCACCCGAAGTAAGAAAACGTCTAGCAAACATGGGCTCTAAAATGCATTTTTAAGCACTATAAGCACTTGTTCATCTTCGCTACTGTGAAACACATCTCTTCTACTGAACAAGTACTCACAGCTCACACGCTACCGGCAGATATTTTAGAACCCATGTTTACTAGACAATTTTTCCTTGTTTTGGTTCATATAATTTCTTCCCAAAACATGGAAAGCAATGGGCTTGAAGTAGAAGAAAGTTGCTTCACAATACTGAAGATGAAGAAGTGCTTATAGTTCATAAGGTATGCATTTTAAAGCCCATAGATTTGTTTTCGAGTGGGTCCGCCTTGAGCAAAACACAATTTTATCTTTTTTTTTATTTCTATTGTATGATTCTTATGGTGCTCCAAATGAAACCTTCAACGTGCTTCGTAAGCAAAGACTGGCAGAAGAGCTTCAACTTCAAGATGATTATTTAGAGCCCATGTGTACTGGACTTTTTGCTATGAATCGTCATTCTTGCCATATTCCTAAATGCTGACCATTCCTTTTAGGACACCCCGCTTAGAGCTCTTCAGTGTCGTCAACCAGGGCATGAGTGATGAAGTGAAAATGGAATGACGTCACTTCATTTGTGCCCTTTATCGCAGTGCACTCATGATAAACATAAGAAAAGGATTCGCCTGTTGCAAGAACATGGGATTTAAATGAATACATCGAAACTTGCCGTTTAAAGCAAATGTCACTGGTTGTTATATTCAGGAGGCATATATTTTTGGCAAAGTCTATGCAGATAGGCACCTTCTTCTTGTTTTTCATTACCACCTATTTGGTGAGATGAGAGACTGCGCAATAATTACGTTGGCTCTGTCCTCTCGGGGCCGGATGAGCTACCACTGACTTGCCTGCTTCTTTCCCGTGAAAAATTGACTTACCTTGCCCTTCCCCCTTACAGCAAACCTTGAGTGCTAATATATCTGAATTCGATATCTGGATTCACTTTTTTTCCCTGGAAAATTGACTTACAAGGTTCTTTCCCCTTACAGCAAACCTTGAGTACTAATATATCTGGATTCGCTTGGTTTTTTTTAGTTTTGTTTAGGTTTTTTTTTCTCAACAGACGCATATGATCCGTCTGAATCGAGCCGTAGCATAATTCAACTTCGAAACAAAGTGACTTACCTGGTCTTTTTGCCCTAACCCTTCTCGTGAGTTCAGCCTAACTAAGTTTCCAACACAACCACACTTGACAAATTTTAGTACGTCAACAAATAAATAGAAATTAATTCTGGTAAAAGTTATTTGTATTGTGAAGGTGCGCTGTCTCAAAAATATCTTGATGTACCTTCCTAATTACATCGAAACCGAATGAAAGCTGGCGCTTATCAGAATTCACAGAGCTTGCACAAATGCGAGTGTGCTGATACCAATGGCTCAAAAGCCAAACACGAAAACTTCAGTCCCTCAAGAGTGTATGTGGTATAAATGCTACAACACAGCTAAACTATGTTGGGAAGATTCAATTAGTGCTCTCTGCCATGTGTAACTCTCACCATGGTAGTTTGGAAAAGCCAGAAATAACTAATTAGATATTCTCCTAGACGACTAAATTCAATTAAATTGCAAATCGCTTCAAAAGGCATGAGCGGCGACAATATTACAACACCTGAATTTGTAACAGCTTGATGGTATGCCGTCCCCAGCCCACCTTCATACTCGGGAGTTATGCGCCACACGCGACATAAGCTTCACTATCTACAAGTGTCAGCATTTTATCACCAGTCAAAATACTCTTGACACACATTCATAAAGTCCATTGCATGCGCAACTTTACTTAGACAGCGTTATTAGTCCAGTTTGAGCATTAGCAAAGCCTACTGTGCAATCAAGACGGAGCGACCCTCGGCGCACATCTTAACAGTTTAACCTTCGTGTCGCGACTCCCTTCGCAATGGCGTGTCGCTCAATTACTGACAATTCTTGGTAGCTGTGACGTCACACAGTACACTTTACCAAATATTAACTCTGCTTGTAATTATATCATTCTCTGTATTTGATTGACAAGAAGACAAACTCTAAGCGTTAGTTAAATAAATACTGCAAATTTTTCCTTTGAGCTGCGTCCGCTAATGGACTCGTCCCCAAGATCGAAAACAAAGGGATTTGTGCTCCTGGAAACGTTGTACATAAGGGAAGGGCGGGGGGGGGGGGGGGGGGGGTAGTATTTCTTGCTACAAGTTGACAAAAAGTAGTGTTTGGTATTTTCTATACTGTGAGACTGCCTAATGACTTTACATACTTTATGACATGAAAGAAAAGAAAATTGTGGAATTTTTATGAGGTTCTTTATTTTTTAGCTACGGTACTGTGTTATTCAAATGGTGCCTCCCAGTATCCTTCATCCGACAAGGGGAACTGCCCATCGCACCCCTCTCAGATTTAGTGGTGAGATAGCCCAGTGGATAGCCCGTCGAAACCTGAACACAGATCAAGCATGAAAACGGGAAGAAAGTGTACTGAACTGTGAAAATAAAGCAAAATAGAAACAGCAAACGGTTCAAGAACAAGAAGTGCTGTATACAGGAATGTTGCAGACACGGTGTCGTGGCTTAGCTGGCACGGAGCTCAGCGTGTTCGGTCCGCCCCGAACAAATGCAGGGAACAACTACGAACAAAATGATATTAAAAAAAAAAAAAATGGGCCCGGTGATGGGCTGCAAAGCGGACGAGATATGTTCAGAACTCCCTTGTGTCAGTTTTTTTTCTGTTTTCCACGGCATTATAAACTGTACGTCCTGTCATTGAAATGGTTATTCTCTTTCTGTAGTCTTGGCGGTTGTCATACTGTCCACTGGTTACAGAAGAATATGAGCCATATAGTAAGAATACGTTGCCCTCGCAAGTAAATGTGCTGATTAATGACAGCAGGCGAGATACCACATAGATGTCTCACAGAAATGAAAACGGGTGTGAACTGCGTTACAACAAAGGAATTCAAGACTCAAAACTTCCAAAACGGAACGCAACTTCAAAAACAGTAAAAACATGTTTCGACAGAGTACAGAGAATCTATGTGATAGTAAAACTGTTGCGTTCATTTGTTGCAGCTTATGTGATGGCTCTGAGCACTATGGGATTTAACATCTGAGGTCATCAGTCCCCTAGAACTTAAAACTACTTAAACCTAACTAACCTAAGGACATCACACACATCCATGCCCGTGACAGGATTCGAACCTCCGACCGTAGCGGCCGCGCGGTTCCAGATTGAAGCGCCTAGAACCGCTCGGCGACACCGGCCGGCCAGTTTATGTGACAAACTATTAAGTGTTCATCATTTCCCTGGGAGTGATCACATTCACATTGACACGAACACCTAAATCGGGCAAGGATGCATATCTCATTCACTTACCAGGCGTACAAATTAGGTGTGTCGGTAAGAGATTCCTATCATATGACACACGTACAGTCACTAATGCCGTGTATGACACACCGGACGTGTTCTAAGGTGAAATATTTGGTTGGCTTGTCGCCTTGTCATCAAACTTTTGCGGTTCCCGTTCGAAAGCCACTTCCTTTCGGCTGCCAATAGAGTAGTTGTGCAGAATTAACTGTCATTATAGGTCCCTTCCTTACACCCCGCTGTTGCAAACGGACGTTACACCACCAATCAGACACAAATTTGAATACAGCGAACAGCGGAGAAAAAAGGCACGAGGGGCTTTGAACTCTGCTCTCCCACCTTGTAGTCTAACACTATGACCACTTTTCTTTTTTTTTTTTTTTTTTTTTTTTTAAATCTCATTTTGTTCTTTATATTTTCGGTTTTCGGGGCGGACATCCCATGACACCCTCATCCATTTACTCAGTTTTTTGCTTACTGATGGCTAATAATCCTCTGACCGAATACGCTGAAATATCGTGCTGGCTAAACCACGATGACGTGGCTTTTCCACACAACTCTATGTTGCACTTCTTGTACGTGGACCGCACACTGTTACCATTTTGCTTTTTTTCACAGTTCAGTATATGTTCATCCTGTTTTCATGACTGATCTGGTTCAGGTTTTGACGTGCTGTCCAAACTGAGCCCTCTTACCACTAAATCCGGAGGGTGGGGTGGGGGGGGGGGGGGCGGCGATGGCAGTTTCTCTTGTGAGCAGTCCGTTTCAGTTGCTGACTCTTCTTCATCAAAATTTTCAGGCTGATGGACCTGCCTAATCCATCCATCGCTTGAGACCAGTAAATGTAATGTTTCTTTTAAGAAATATTTGCTGGTTTTCTTTCGCTTCGGTCTCATACCGTTTATTAATGGTTAGCAGCCTGTTTGTTATATCCAGACTGCATTCTTGTCCCGAGAACTTCCTGGCAAATGGGTGTCTGTACAGACGAAAACGCATCTTACGGGCCTTGGGCTCTTCTTCTGGCAAACTGGCTGTGGATAAGAGGGCATGTGCAATGACAGTTGGTCCATGCATTAAAACTATCAAAAAAATCAGTCGCAGACATAGAATGCCATTAATATAAAACAACATACAATCTTGCTGTTTTCACAGTATAAGCAGAAAATTTGTCTGTGTCTAACTTATATCCACTGGAAATAGCTTCTAGAATAGCCCTGAATCGCTAGATGATTTGCAGATTTGCACCTGTTATTTCTGCCAGCGTTTCAGGGTCTGCAAAAAATCTGCGACTAGTATTTCCATCATTGCTATTTCCACAGCCTTTTTGGGAACATCTACAATTAATACCAATCGATTTCCAAACATTTCTTTTGTGTATTTTTTACTCTCTTGAACAATTTTCTTTTTTTCTTTTGAACGAATTTGCCACCTTTTTACGTTTATTTTACAGGACAAAGGCCACAAGTGCTCAAAAAAAATCGGGAATGGAGTACAGATGGACTGAACTGAAGAGATTCAGTATTTACTCTTTTGTTTTTGAAGTCTTTTTCACATGCAGCATCTCACTGTCGAGGCTACCTCTGTCGCTGCATTGCAGACCTTTGCATCTGCCATAGTCATCAGCATTGTCTGCTCTAGCAACTTTTGTTTCTTCTAGTTCATATAATAAAATTATAAACAGCCGACCAGTTGCAATGGATAAAGAATTCTTTACCTAGGTTTCGACAAATGTAAATTTGTCTTCTTAAGAAGGTGGCGTAAGGACAATGAACATCATAGCTTACATTAGAAAAGTATGAAACTTACCAGTGTACGTAACTCTGTCTTGACAAGAGCCATTATTGTTAATTTTAAAGTTCTGACATATATACCGTTTGTGGGCCTCACTAATACAGTAATGTAATTTTTATATTTTGGCTGTATATGCCACTGGGCGTAATACTCTCGGCGCAAGCGCCACCTGCTTTTTTTATGTATAACTACATTATTTGTACCAATGCTCCCATATTGTTATAACGGGAGTGTTAAACGCCTTCCTTCTTTTTTATTGTTACTTTATCTAAGGACGTTATTAATACTGATAATTTACATGTTGCCTTTGTACGCCAATTGGCACGTGGTTCTCGCCATGAGCGCCACCTGCCCTGGTATCAGAGTAACTACGCTCGCCGATTACACTCAGTCGGTTGTGAGCTCTGCAAGATCCATGTACTAATTTATATTTACGTGACAAACCGACATTTGTAAAACCGGCGATGGTACATTAGTCCTTACTAATGTAAAATTGTAAGTACCAGTCGTCGTTCTCATATTTCTGTAATGCAAGAGCTCTCTAATTTGTGTTAAAATTTATTCTTGACTTAAGTTTCATACTTTTCTAATGTAAGCTATGATCTTCATTGTCCTTAGGCCACCTTCTGAAGAAGATAAATTTATATTTGTTGAAACCTAGGTAAAGAATTCTTTATCCATTGCAACTGGTCGGCTGTTTATAATTTTATTACGTGGAACCGTTGCTGTTGTGCAGCTATGTTTAAAATACTAATCTTCTAGTTCAGTTTACCTGTTAATATAAACAATTTCCTCATTAGTAAGATTACGTGTTTCGTGGGTAAATATAGTTCTGATTAGTCTGTAATAGCGAGATTATGATGGCGTAGGATTTTTCCAAACAATTAGGTCTATTCGTGCGACTAATAAGTTGGAGAGGTGCTAAAGATGAGAAATCTTTTCGCATCGGAATAATTGTTGTTTTCCAATTTTGTTTAAAATTTTGTGAAGCATCACAATCCCATTTATATATAAGTTCCAATGCATTTATGTCATCATTTGGAGGATCATTTAAAATCGCTCCCAAATAAATTTTAATCGGTCACTTGTGTAATTAAGCAAGGCTTGAAGTTGGATCTCCGTACTTGTGGCAGTCACCTGACAGGATTCAGTCACAGGGTAACACTGCTTTTTAGGCTCTTGAAGGATGCTGAAACGGGGATAGACATTCTTATCAGATGTTTGGATGATTCATTTTTGTTTCCTTGTCTGTATTTAGATCCTCGTGTGCGAAATGAATTAATATCGTTAACCACTTTAGAGCGCTCTACTTTTCCAGATTCTCGGAACTTCATTGACTGGCATTTTTTTCATTCTGTGGCTAATTGTTTCTCAATAGCTGTGTCGTACGCCTTTCACTACGTTTGTTTAACTCTACGAACGACTTTGATGGCCTGCCAACTCGCATTTTGCCACATAGAATTTTAATGGTACTTTGCAGCCAGTTATGGTTAGTTCTAAGAAGGTACTTTCAACTTCGTGTGAAGCAGTCCATCATTCCTTTAATTGTGACTTTATATAAGACTGTTTATGTCTAAAACCTTTCCATCCTTTATCAGGGAAGGCACAATTTGATAAGATATAATTTTCCATAAAGGCCAATCTTATTACAAACTATTATTCAGAACATCCCTTCATAAGCTCATAGAGATCTTTTCTTATCATAATGTTGACCTTCGAAGGTCCTAGGATAAAAACAAACAGCTTTCAGTTTTATTTTTGGAGATGACATTTTTCATAGCTGAGTATTCATTAATGTAAACCAACTGTACAAAATCAAACTGCAGTACTCAGAGGCTACTTTTCAAAATTTCCAGTAGAGGAATGATTTTTCTATCACACTCTGTTAACAAATACCCAAGGACACACCATGAATTATAAAAAAGAATGAATACTAATAAAATTAGTAAATAATATGAATGAAAATAATTATATATAATGGTAGATATCCGGATTTTCGGAGTCCATATTGCTTTTCGCTACACTTCAAATTAAAACACACTTCAACACATTCACAAACGCAAAGTGATTTTAAGCCAGTAGAGAGGTTTCAGAGGTAATGTAAGCGAGATGTAAGTATAGACTAGCTCTACCGCATGTAGGTGCGCAGTAAGCCAATAACGCACTGCTGCAGTAATGCCCCATGTATCAGGCTATCACAAGGATTTATGCATTTTGGAATTACTTGCTTCTGAAACGTGGACTTTTGGTCAGCTTTTTGATCAAAATACCCCTAGGTGCGTCATCTTAACTATCACTTCACATCCTTCTTCAGTATCCCTGCAACTGCTGCTCCACTTTCCAGGCCACACTGACCTAGCTCACCACGCTGACATGGCAATATCCAGTGCCGTCTGCCGCACCAAACCCCGAACGCGCTATTTTACCCCCTCGCACTTCATCCGCCGCCACGTAAATTCTGATAGACTCGCAAAATTATAACTAAAATATCTCACCTAAATATACTCAGATCGTTACTCTGTTTTCACCATTCCTATTGTAATAAAATACTGCATCAATTAGCACATTTTCCAGCTAATTACTCTTCTTAATTATTATGCTTAAGTGTTTAATTCGTTTGATTATCAACTTGAGCGTGTGCAATGTTATTACACCACACTGAAACATTTCAGTTATAGTATTCTGATTTAACAAAGCAGATGAATTCTTGAAATATGTATGTTGGACTACAACTGTAATCAGGTTTAATGCTGATGTACAACATAAAAATCAGAAATACAGCAAACTTCATTAATGCTGAAGGAATATTTGTGGAAACATAAACTAAAAATCTGAATGCATATCATCTTCTAAAAAGAAGGTACGCAGACCAGCTCATGTAGATTAACACGAAGGTAATAACTCGTGCGACAGGGATGTGGGCAAGACCTGGATCATATATGTGTGGCAGATTTGTTACCATTGATCTGGTATTCCAGATAGACTGAATGTAATTTGTAGGCCGTTTTGCATGCTCGTTTAGGTTAATGCTGAACTGGTTCCCAGTCTCCAACGCAGAAAATACGATGATCAAACAGCAAAACAATGATAAAGCGCGGGACAAAGTTTATGCCATTCATGTCAGATAGCACATATCACCTCACTCCCTTACATTGGTTGATGACTGTGATGCCAGCAATGGCAACTGCCCAAAGAGCTAAAATAAAACAAATTTGCCAAACCTTGAAAACAGTGGAATCCTTACAGAATCAGAAAACCTAAGAAAGAGGCAGATACTTGGTTATTTCGATAACAAGAGATGGGAAGAATATTAACATTTGAGGTGAGATTTATATGAAGTTAGTGTAACTCTGAAATAGGAAATTAGATGCAATGATATCCGAACCAAAAAGCGATAGCATAGTCTAGGAAAGTTAGTGCTGCCAAAGGCAAGGCTCTCAGGTCTACAGAAAAGACTGTCTCCAGCGACAAGTACACTGAGCAAAGTTGAGTCTTCAGATGCGCTAGTCTCAGATCACATCGTCATCCAACCTTATGAGAGAACAGAACAAGAGTGATGTGGGACAAATAATCGATCAGGTGCTAGCCTCCGTTTGCGGCGCACCAGGAGAGTACTGTATTCAGCTTTTTCTGTATGCTCTTATAGTTTAATTCTTAAATTAATACAGTAGTAGTGATAATGTTGTGGTTGGCAGGAGAGCCAACACCGTGTTACTAGAGGAGGCTGAAAGGCGCGCGTTTTAGCTCACGCAGGCTGGCGTGAGGTCTGGAACAGGACAAGGAAATTAGAATTTAGAAAAATGGACGTGGCTGGTGGAATACTTAACTTTAATCCATTAATGATGAACGTCGCTCTTGACGGTACATGATTCACAATATCAGTAGTAACTGAATATGGCGCCTTGCTAGGTCGTAGCAAATGACGTAGCTGAAGGCTATGCTAAACTATCGTCTCGGCAAATGAGAGCGTATTTTGTCAGTGAACCATCGCTAGCAAAGTCGGTTGTACAACTGGGGCGAGTGCTAGGAAGTCTCTCACTGATAGTGGCGACACGCGGGTCCGACGTATACTAACGGACCGCGGCCGATTTAAAGGCTACCACCTAGCAAGTGTGGTGTCTGGCGGTGACACCACATTCCTCCCCCGCAAATCGGCGTACGGTTGTGCCATAAGGCTTCCGCCCGCCGTGGGGAGGACCCCATGTTGACGTATGCAACGAGGTGGGGAGCCTAACAAAAGGCGAGGCTGTGCCACCCACACCCTGCCATTCGGACCGCGGGGAGCTTGGAAACGCCTGAAAACCTGCTCCAGGGTGCACGCCAACATGCGGTGTATGCGCCCGCAGAGAGACAGGAGGAGCCGAAGGGTCGACCTCCATCGGGCCGGGGCACCCGACGGGCGAAGACGACATATGGTCCGGAGCGGGCAAGAGTTCCATGTCGGAGGACAACTGGTCACGGGAAACGATCGGCGGCGCGTGAACCAGGGAGGCGCCCGGCGGTTGCAGCGACGCGTCCACTGCGGGCGTCGCCGGCGGGAGAACAGGCGGCGGCGGCGGTGGCGGCGGCGCGTCGCCATGGGGCAAAATGGAAAGCAGCGTCGGTAACACCTGGGGCTGAGGCGAGCCAGTAGATGGGTCCCCAGGGCGCTGACCGGACGGCACCGTCGCTGAAAGCAGGCGGCGAGCGGCAGATCGCGAGCGACGACAGAGGCGCAGCTGGTTGAGATGCCGGCGCACCTCACCAGAGGTCCCCAAAACCAGATACATAGCGCGTCTGAGGCAGCGAAGAATGCGCCCTTCGTGCCAACGCCTTGAACCTCGGTAGTGGCGGTAGTAGACAGCGTCGCCTGGGGCAAAAGCAGGTGTCTGCCGCTGCACAGGAACCCGATGCGGCGGATGTAGCAAAGACATCAAGGTTCGATGAGGGCGACCGTGGAGCAACTCAGTCAGCGAGCGACCATCTCGGGGCTGAGAGCGATACGAGGACAAAAAGAGCAATAACGCGTCCTCCAGAGAATGCGACTCTTTTAACTTCAACATCTGTGACTTGAAAGTCCTGACCAATCGTTCAGCGGCACCGTTTGACTGTGGCGAAAACGGTGCGGACGTCAGATGTTGAATACCATTGGCCTTGCAGAATGACTGAAATTCTGCGGACATGAATTGTGGGCCATTGTCGGAAACAATAGTCTGTGGAAGACCTTCAATGCAAAAGATAGCAGATAACGCTTGGATGGTGGCAGAGACGTCGTGGAAGACATCCGGACAACAAAAGGAAAGTTACTGAATGAATCTACCACAACCAACCATCGAGCATTCCAGAATGGACCAGCAAAATCGATGTGTAAGCGTTGCCAAGGGGAAGTGACTTTTGGCCATGCAAAGAATTTCCGCGGTGGTGCAGATTGTTGTTCGGCACACGCCATGCAAGAAGAGCACATATTCGTAATCGCGGCATCGATTCCGAACCAAGTACAGTGCTGACGAGCAAGTTGTTTCGTTCTCACTATACCCCAATGTCCTTGGTAGAGAAGCTGTAAGACAAAGGACTGTAACGAACGTGGTACCACGACCCTGGATTGATCAGTATCAGAACGCAACAGCAAAACACCATGTCGAACAAAAAGTCTCTCCTTGTGAGCAAAAAATCGGCTAACAAACGGGTCCCCGATCCATGACTTTGACAAGGGCCATTGCGTAGCAACAAAACGCAGAATGGTAGCAAGGACAGGGTCGGCAGCTGTGGCTGTAGCTACACGACGAAAATCAATCGGAAACGATTCGACCACGTCATCGGTTTCCGAATCAATGAACATGCAAGCAAGTTCAGAGGAATCGAATGCTCTGTCCTCAGCAACAGGCAAACGGGACAACGCATCGGCGTTTTCGTGCTTAGCAGTGGACTGATACACGATATCGTAGCGGTACTGCGAGAGGAAAATAGACCACCGAATGAATTTCTGCGCTGTACGTGGAGGTACAGGCTTGTTCGGATGAAAAAGCGATGTCAAAGGTTTGTGGTCTGTGATGATGGTACAGTGACGACCATACAAGAAATCATGAAACTTTGTAACACCAAATACAAGAGCCAATGAGTCTTTCTCGATCTGTGAATAATTTCTTTGCGCAGACGAAAGCAATTTGGACGCAAAGGCAATAGGGCGATCGTGCGATCCATCTTTGTGCGCAAGCACAGCACCGATCCCGAAATCCGATGCATCCACCATCAACAAAAGGGGCTTCTGGGGATCGAATAGCGTAAGGCAATTATTCGAAAGCAACGCCAATTTCAACTGGCGAAAGGCGCGTTCGCATTCTGTCGTCCAGACGAACGGAACACCTTTACGGCGCAAGCGATGAAGCGGAGCTGAAATGGAAGAGGCATGTGGCACATATCTGTTATAGTAATTTATTTTTCCCAGCACACTCTGTAGCTGCTTCAAATTCTGCGGCGAAGGCAAGTCTTGTATGGCACGAAGGTGCGTGGGACTGGGATGTATGCCTTGGGCATTGAGTACAAGTCCCAGGTATGCCAAATCACGAGCAAAAAACACACATTCGTCCTTCCGCAAGCGAAGACCATTTTGTCGCAAGACCTGAAAAAATGTTCTGAGATTGGCTAAATGTTCTTCTTCCGTCTTTCCAGAGATCACAATATCGTCCAGATAGTTTGCTGCAGTAGGGACTGACGCACAAACAGTTTGTAGATATTGCTGAAACAATGCAGGGCGGATGCACACCCGAATGGCAGTCGTTTGAATTGATACAAACCAAGATGCGTGTTAACCACCAAAACGCGCTGGGATTCTTCGTCCACCTGTATTTGCAAGTACGCATCTGCTAGGTCCAACTTCAAAAAATATTTACCTGGGCACAGTTTGTCAAAAAGATCTTCCAGGCGGGGTAAAGGAAAAGTTGCAATCACTAGTTGTGGATTCACTGTTGCCTTGAAGTCCACACAAAGTCTCAATTTTCCCGAAGGTTTTGGCAAAATTACTAAGGGTGATACCCAGAGAGAAGCCTGCAAACGTTCAATTACACTTTGCGATTCCAAATCGTGTAATGTTCTTGCGACCTCATCGCGCAATGTGTGGGGAACATTGCGCGCTCTGAAAAATTTCGGCTGTGCGTTTACCTTCAGTTCCAAATGTGCTTTATAGTTCTTAGCACAACCGAGGCCCGGTGCAAAAATGTCTGCAAATTCTTCACATAGATGAGAAACACTGTCGGAAGGCACAGTCTGGTTCACTGATAGGACCTGATTTACTATAGACAAGTTAAACAACTGAAATAAATCGAAACCAAACAAGTTCACTGCAGAAGAAGAATGAAGGACGTAAAATGACACAAGTTTTGTTTGTCCTTTGTATGTTGCAAGAAGGCTGCACTGTCCTAACACAGGGATATCTTGACCTGAATAACTAGTTAACTTAACATTTGCGGCACGCAACGGAGGTGTGCCCAGCTGTCTGTACGTGTCTTGATTGATCAGTGAAACTGCAGCTCCGGTATCGAGCTGGAATGGTATCACTTTGCCGTTAATGTCCAAGTCTACAAAAAGTTTATTGTCCTGCTGACGACAAGAGCGACTGTCTCGTGCAACGTGAACTGACACTGGTACATAATCACTTGTGACTTGACGGGATTTCCGGTGATGTCAATGCACACTATTTGTGGGACAAATACAGTCACTGTTAGAGAGAGTGACACTGAGTGAAGTGGAATGAATTACATGAATTTCCATGAGCGAAGTTTCACGAGCCTGAGTATCCTTGGTTCGAATCCGGCGCGAAGCAAAGGGCCTGGAATGGTTGTGAGTTTCTGATCTGAGCTTTTTCTGGCAAACACTCTGAACATGTCCTTTTTTATTACAGAAAAAGCAAATAGTTTGGCATGACGGGCAATTCTCACGCAAATGTCTGGTAGCGCACCGCGGGCAGGATTTGAGCACTGCATTTGCTTGCCGGAGCGGCATATGTGGCTGAGAGTCTGACGGCAGCGGCACAGCCAGGTGCGAGGGCTGTATACTGCTCCGTGCAGCTCGCCTGGTGGGCCGGTTAACCTGACACACGGCTGGTGAAGTTTCAAATGATTCCTGAGCAAAGTCAAATGTGTCCTGCCAATCCAATATGTCCATCACTTGTTGAAGGGAGGGATTGACTAGTTTGAAAATCTGTTCCCTTATACGAACATCAGAAACGTTCTGTGCAATTGCATCACGTACCATAGTATCTAAATAAGGGAGTCCACATTGACACTCAAAAGCACAATCCCTAGTAACGCCTTGCAAGGTTGCAACCCACTCCCGATTAGTCTGACCTGCCGTACGTTTTGTACGAAAGAAGGTATACCTTTTCGCAACTACATTGACTGATTCTTTGAAATATGCATCTAATGCAGACAATATTTCTTCGTAGGACAGAGTTGCTACGTCACGTCGGGGAAAGAATTTGACTATCACACGGTACGTTTGTACGCCGACCGATGATAAGAGATAAGGCTGCCGCTCGTTAACTTGAATTCTGCAGGCGACGAAATGGAATCCAAATTGGCGTGACCACTCCGTCCAGCTTTCCAGTGCAGCATCAAAAGGTCGAAAAGTTTGTGCAACTTCGTGTTGTGGCTGCGTTAGCGGTGGAGCGGCTGCTGCCGCATCGTTTTGCATCGCACGTTGACCCTGGACAAGCTGTCCAAGGGCATCCAGTAAGGCCTGCGTCTGCTGATTCTGTAAGCGATAAAATTCGGACAGTACGTCTGGAGATTGTGGCCAAGCCATTACACAAGTAAATCAGTGTAGTTTAGAGAAGAACGTGGTTTTGCCTCGTCGCCAATGTTGTGGTTGGCAGGAGAGCCAACACCGTGTTACTAGAGGAGGCCAAAAGGCTGGCGTGAGGTCTGGAACAGGACAAGGAAATTAGAATTTAGAAAAACGGACGTAGCTGGTGGAATACTTAACTTTAATCCATTAATGATGAACGTCGCTCTTGACGGTACATGATTCACAATATCAATAGTAACTGAATCTGGCGCCTTGCTAGGTCATAGCAAATGACGTAGCTGAAGGCTATGCTAGACTATCGTCTCGGCAAATGGGAGCGTATTTTGTCAGTGAACCATCGCTAGCAAAGTCGGTTGTACAATTGGGGCGAGTGCTAGGGAGTCTCTCTAGACCTGCCATGTGGCGGCGCTCGGTCAGCAATCACTGATAGTGGCGACACGCGGGTCCGACGTATACTAACGGACCGCGGCCAAATTAAAGGCTACCACCTAGCAAGTGTGGTGTCTGGCGGTGACACCACAGATAAGGATAGGGTTTGTGCGCAGGAGTAGCAGTTCGTGAACTGTTGGCCATGGTCAGTCTCCAACAGGTTACTGCCTACCAGTACAGCGGCTACGAAGAATCCGGTATTTCCCGCTTGTTTCGCCCATGGGTTCTCCTACCGAGGCACCTTACAGTGTACCCAACACAGGAAATCAACGTTCACCATCGTTCAAGGCAGAGTAAGTGAGAGGACTGGCTGTCTGGCCTCATCCATCCACAGCATGAGGGAGAATGGCCATTCCTTCAGTAGGGTCCAAGCAGGCACACAGGGAGAGGAGTTTTCTAGATATCTGAGGCTTCGGTGTTAGTCGCGTTATGCAGCTCCTTGGAAAAATAGCGACTATGGCTGGATAGAAATCCAGTCTCTGCCTGGTGTATGTACTGGAGGCCCTCATTCGAGATGGTGCAGGCCCCGTCTGTGACTGTCAAGGGTGTAAGGTGCAGTTATCTATGAGTTGACGCTCATGTTGGCACCAATGTCGCCAGTCGCTTGGATTTTGAAGCCTACTTCGGTTTGTAAAGGCGGCTCATAGAAGTGATGGATGTTGCTGGTCTCGCTCGCAGGGTGCAAGCAGGTATGACCATTTGCAGTATCATACCCAGAAGTGATCGGAGTCCTTTGCTTTGCAGCCGAGTAGAGGTTTTCAGCCGAAGTTTTAATCGATTCTCTGACGGTCCAGACCTGTGTAATTGGGTGGAAAACTGTAGGACTCACTTTGATAGGTCGCGGGGGCACTACATAGGAAGCAGCTACTCGATAGCAGAGTACTTGCGCAGTGCAAATGATTTTTTTTTTGGCTAGATGATAATTTTACGTCCTCTGATGAACCCTTGCGAGTCATTACGCAAGTAATGAAATCAGATCATGTACAGAATAAAGACACTTCAACTGTCAAAATTTTAACAGTAAACTGCCAAAGCATTCGTAGCAAAGTTCTAAATTTACTGCCCTCCAGAAAAGCTGCCGAACTCAAATTTTTCTCGGAACCGAGATCTAAATGATACCCGAAATACAATACTCCAAAATATTTAACGATGTATGGAACGAATACCTAAAAGACAACTCTGACGACATTGGAGGAGAGTCTTCGTTGCAGTCGACAAAAATATTGTCTCTATCAAGGTCGAAATTGTGCCTGAATGTGAAGTTATCTGGACGCGTGTAACAGATCTAGGTGAACCGAAGTTAATTATCGGATGTTTTTACCGTCCTCCCGATTCCTACGAAGCAGTTGTAGAATCGTTAAGTGACCACATGTAAAACCGTTACAGATAATTTGAATTTCAAGAATAGATTTCAATATTTGGAACTGTAGTTTTCATCAAATATAAATGTACGTAGGTTGGAACTTAAATAGTTGCGACACTGCTGTGGAGATACTATGCAATGGAATCTACTATTGTCGCCGATAGTACACGTTGTTGACATACCTACCTTACCTCCGAGTAAATGGACTCGCCTGTCCCACGTCACTGGCGCGCGCACAATCGAGGGAAACACAGTCACTTGTGAGCGAGCCGTCTAATGTAACGGTATCAGTATGTTCTCGAAACAGGGTCAACGGAGCTGGATCAAGATTGAATGTGCCAGAGTATAGTGCTTTTTATCTCATCTTTTCGGCATAAATACTCTCCTACCCTCCTTGATGTATTTATTAACTTTAATAATCATCAGTGCTACGGTGACAACATGATCACTAATTCCTGTCCCTGTACTGACTCTGTTGATAAGGTCAGGCCAGATTTTATGTCCAAGGTCTAAAACATTTCCATTGCGTGTAGGTTGTCAAACTAATTGCAAAAAAATGGGTGCAAATGGCTCTGAGCACTATGCGACTTAACTTCTGAGGTCATCAGTCGCCTAGAACTTAGAACTAATGAAACCTAACTAACCTAAGGACATCACACACATCCATGCCCGAGGTAGGATTCGAACCTGCGACCGTAGTGGTCGCTCAGCTCCAGACTGTAGCGCCTAGAACCGCACGGCCACTCCGGCCGGCAAACTAATTGCCAGAGATAGTTTTTGGAACTCATGCTTCACAAGCCTGTCTTTCCGTACCAACTGCAATTAATCCATAGATGTCCCAGATGTCTGGTGGTTATTGTCCCCTCCAACTAATATTGCACGATCGGGGTATTTCTGTTTTACCGAGAATGTACGTTTTTTAATAAAATTTATTCCTGCATCCCAGCTTAACTGAAATGATATAGATGTATTACTTAAAGCGACAGACCAGGACTCCAACTCTGATTTACCGCTTATAGAGAAGAGTCACCTCACGCATAGGCTATCCAAGCACGCCCCCCAAACTGACTCAGACTTCCGTATGTAACACTACTATCTACTTCTTATCGTAGATTGTTAATTCATTTACCCACACTCGCACACCTCGTGATTCCACTGCAGGTTTTAGAATCAAGGTGAGAAGTCAACTATCGTTGTCATTTCCGTCAAAAGCCCGTCTTCATCTTGCATATACGAGGGTTGGAACTCCAATAGTGACAACTATTTATTCACAACCGATACAAAAGAGTTACATGTTTGCACCTGTTACTGTTCTTCTAAGTAGTCACCAGCGTTGAGTAGAAACCGTTGGAAGCGATGTGGAAGGCGTAGTATACCGTTAGCAGAGCCTGTTCTGTTGATGGTGCGAATGTAACGGTCAATTGCCTGTCGAATCTCTGGAACAGTTCTGAAGCGAATGCCACGAAGTAGTTCCTTCATCTTCGGAATCAAACCAAAGTCACAAGAACAAGTCCGGGGAGTATCGTGGATGGTACAGTACTTGCCAGCCCCATCGACCGAACAGAGCAGCCACAGCTTGCGCTGTAAGCTCCCGCGAACTGTCGTACAAATGATGGGTGGGTTGCGCAGAAAGTGTCGCCGCTTCTTTCGCAACGCTGGTTGCAGGCGATGCTCCAAAAACGAACAGTAATACTGTGCATTGACGGTGGCATTCCCTTCAGAACTGTTACATAGATTCGACAGGCAATAGACCGCTCCATTCGCACCATCAACAGAACAGGCTTGCTAACGGTATACTACGCCTTCCACATCGCTGGCAACGGGTTCTACACAACGCTGGTGAATACTTTGAAGGACAGTAACAGGTGAAAACCTGTGACTCTTTCGTATCGGTTGTGACTAAATAGTTGCCTCTATTTAAGTTCTAAGGCTCGTACGTCTCGTACATGAAGAGAGCGAGCTATGTTTCTACACTCCTGGAAATTGAAATAAGAACACCGTGAATTCATTGTCCCAGGAAGGGGAAACTTTATTGACACATTCCTGGGATCAGATACATCACATGATCACACTGACAGAACCACAGGCACATAGACACAGGCAACAGAGCATGCACAATGTCGGCACTAGTACAGTGTATATCCACCTTTCGCAGCAATGCAGGCTGCTATTCTCCCATGGAGACGATCGTAGAGATGCTGGATGTAGTCCTGTGGAACGGCTTGCCATGCCATTTCCATCTGGCGCCTCAGTTGGACCAGCGTTCGTGCTGGACGTGCAGACCGCGTGAGACGACGCTTCATCCAGTCCCAAACATGCTCAATGGGGGACAGATCCGGAGATCTTGCTGACCAGGGTAGTTGACTTACACCTTCTAGAGCACGTTGGGTGGCACGGGATACATGCGGACGTGCATTGTCCTGTTGGAACAGCAAGTTCCCTTGCCGGTCTAGAATGGTAGAACGATGGGTTCGATGACGGTTTGGATGTACCGTGCACTATTCAGTGTCCCCTCGACGATCACCAGTGGTGTACGGCCAGTGTAGGAGATCGCTCCCCACACCATGATGCCGGGTGTTGGCCCTGTGTGCTTCGGTCGTATGCAGTCCTGATTGTGGCGCTCACCTGCACGGCGCCAAACACGCATATGACCATCATTGGCACCAAGGAAGAAGCGACTCTCATCGCCGAAGACGACACGTCTCCATTCGTCCCTCCATTCACGCCTGTCGCGACACCACTGGAGGCGGGCTGCACGATGTTGGGGCGTGAGCGGAAGACGGCCTAACGGTGTGCGGGACCGTAGCCCAGCTTCATGGAGACGGTTGCGAATGGTCCTCGCCGATACCCCAGGAGCAACAGTGTCCCTAATTTGCTGGGAAGTGGCGGTGCGGTCCCCTACGGCACTGCGTAGGATCCTACGGTCTTGGCGTGCATCCGTGCGTCGCTGCGGTCCGGTCCCTGGTCGACGGGCACGTGCACCTTCCGCCGACCACTGGCGACAACATCGATGTACTGTGGAGACCTCACGCCCCACGTGTTGAGCAATTCGGCGGTACGTCCACCCGGCCTCCCGCATGCCCACTATACGCCCTCGCTCAAAGTCCGTCAACTGCACATACGGTTCACGTCCACGCTGTCGCGGCATGCTACCAGTGTTAAAGACTGCGATGGAGCTCCGTATGCCACGGCAAACTGGCTGACACTGACGGCGGCGGTGCACAAATGCTGCGCAGCTAGCGCCATTCGACGGCCAACACCGCGGTTCCTGGTGTGTCCGTTGTGCCGTGCGTGTGATCATTGCTTGTACAGCCCTCTCGCAGTGTCCGGAGCAAGTATGGTGGGTCTGACACACCGGTGTCAATGTGTTCTTTTTTCCATTTCCAGGAGTGTATTTACAAATGGAATGCTGTATCTGTTAGAGAAACAACGTATAAAGTTCGACTTGTATAACAAACAATTAAAGCTACCACTTTTCATTCACGCACACTTCGACTGCTTGCTGCTACCAGGTACTAACGCAATTTATGGGCACTATTGCTTATATATGCACTGTAGTTACGGTGGCGAATATTCACAGTTTCAACTGCACAGAGATGCAGTAAGCAGCCGTATGTTATGACATAGTGCACAAAAAATTACTTGTTGCGGAACAAGCAAATGATTATTTGTCCGAAAAGGAAGAAGCTGGCCGTATCTCTAAGGACCGCTTCAAGTGTACTGGTGTGCAACACAGAGATTGCTGCCATTTTACAGGCACATTTTGTGGAGCTATTCGTGACAGGAGTAATTTAAATTAAACACCTAATTCTGCGATGACTGTTTTGTTTCACAGTCTAACGAATTAAGATGCACATTTTACGATTAAGAACAGCTCCACGGTTAAGAAACGACTAAAATAAATCGAAGACATGTTTTTTTGATTGAAAAATATGGAACATTCACTAAAGGTATTGCAGTGGGCTATCATAGCGACATAAAATTTCGGTCTATAGTTTGTTTAAAACTTTCTGGCATGCTCTCTAGAATAATGGGTCTCATATTTAAAACCTGATGAGTTTAAAACAACAAGAAAGTATTTCCTTCGTCAGCGAGCAATTTAATTTGACAAAAAGAAACATGATCATGTAACTAACGGCTCCATTTTGTTGTAAAAACCGTTCCCGTCAGCTGAGGCGTTCAAAAGCTTTCTGTCCACTGAAACAACTGGATCTCCAGAACAACTAGAAACAACACATATGCATTACGAAATAGCATGGAAAGTGTGGAGTTTATTTGAATGCATGGCAATAGGAGCTTACACTGACTTGTATCTGAAGACCGATGTCTTGTTTTTGGCCAATGTGCTTGAAAATTTCTACATACTCTGTCTTAATACACATGAACTAGATCCAGCGCACTATGTGATCTCATATAGCTTGGCATGGGATGCATCGATGAAAACTACTAATGTAAAATTGCAAATTATTATGGACACAGAGCAAATGTATTTTGTTGAGCGAGGCATCAGAGGTGGTAATGTAAAAAATTGTACGAGATGATTCTGACATAGTTTACATTTTAGAGATAGATCTCGAATATTCTCAGTGATCATTTCTATCGGACTATCACGACTTGTCCAAAAACTCAAGTCGGTCTCAGGCCATTGCACTGCTTCAGACAGACGACAATGATGACCACCACAATTCTAAATTTCATCACGTGTTTTTCGGAGGCGGCTGGCGCTGCATATACGTCATGCTCAAGTTGCTTAAGATTCTGTAACACTGAATGAGGAAAAGCCAACTCTCAGTTACAGCAAGTAATGAACAGGTGAAGTGTATAACACTTAACAATAATCTGTGTCAGATGAACATTTTTTTGGAGAGTTATGTGTGTGTCCGAAGAAAGCACTAAACAACTGTTAAGACAGTTCAACATCAGTAGTTTCCTCCAAGTCACTACCTTGCTTTATTATCCGTCTTTTTGCTTAGTAAGCGAGTCAATACTTTCACAGTTTGCAAGCATATCATATTTTGCAAACTCGATAAAAATGTACGTGTGCTTTCTCAGAGTTGCCGATGTCACCAACACAAGTCTTGTCAGAACAAACAAAATCCTCACTCAATGACTTCACACTTGTCAATGTCTGCCTGCCAGCCAAGAAATTGACATGTGCGCCGTATCACGCAAAGCTGAGAGTCAAATGCGTTGGTGAAAATAATGGGCCATGAAATAGAATTTTCAGTATATTCCAGATTGGTTTATAGAAGCTGCAACAATTATATCGTCAAGACTCAGATATATCATTAATCTGCATACGTAGCACAGGTAGTATGAAAAATAATGAAACATTATTAAAACATCAACAAATCGTATGAACAGGTTTGAATACAGCACCAATTTACACAAAATTCAGAAACCTTTGAACATAGGAGGCTGCGCTATTGCTTTCCAGCTCGTGTGCGGTGGCACAGTGGCAGTCAGCTGCATCTCGCAGTGTGTTACCACACCTAATCTGAGGTGTGTCTGTCTGTTGAGATCCAATTTGGAAAGAAAACTGCCACCGGCGCGTGTGTTGTACAGTCTTAAGTTGGCGTCGGCTCCTAACCACGCATTCACAGTCTTCTTGCAAATTGCTTGTTTTACAGATCGATGTTACTGGAAACGATTTTTGTTTATTAATTGCCGGTCGGGGTGACCCAGCGGTTCTGAGCGCTACAGTCTGCAACCGCGCGACCACTACGGTCGCAGGTTTGAATCCTGCCTGGGGCATGGATGTGTGTAATGTCCTTAGGTTATTAGGTTTAAGTAGTTCTAAGTTCTAGATGACTGATGAGCTTAGCAGCTAGGTCCCATAGTGCTCAGAGCCATTTTTTTTGTTTATTGGTTATGACACTCACTATTTAAATGTGAACTCTAAACACTGTTTACAAAACGTGGTTACATAAAAAACTGGACGAGGACTCGCTGAAAAGCAATGCCTCCAAATTGTTTATGTGAAAACTCTTAAAGCTTTCTAAATGAAACACAGTTTATTAACATTCTACAAGTTTATTGTTCATGTCTATATGTTTATTTCTCAACATGGTCGCCTGGCAACGAAAGTGTTTGTTACAATGAGAGACCAGTTTGTTGATATTGTCACTGTAGAAAGCTTGACTTTATTGACATAGTCACACCTCATCTCTGCCAGCACCGTTTCATCATTCTCAAAGTGAAGTCTTCGAAGGTGTTCTTTAACTTTAGAAAACAGGTTGAAATCAGATCGAGCCAGGTCGGGACAGTAAAGAGGATGATCGATGACATTGAACACGAGGCACCCGATTGTTGCAATGTCGCAGTGCTCGTGTGTTAGCTTGGAAATTTGTGTGGTAAGTTCCTATGCTACCAAACTGCTGAGGTCATCGGTCCCTAAGCTTACGCACTACTTAATCTAACTTAAACTAATTTACGCTAAGGACATAAGGACAACACACACACACACACACACACACACACACACACACACACACACACACACACACACACACATGCCCGAGGGAGGACTCGAACCTCTGATGGGGGGAACCGCGCGAATTATGGCAAGGCTCCTGAGACCGCGCGGCTACTCGGCGCGGCTGTTAGCTTGCATTGTGACGCTGGAGGAGAGGTTGCTCCACGTGTAGACGAACTGTTTCAATTCGAAACTGGATTACAGCACTCTGTTTCTCAAGCACCGACATACGAGGCTCGCTCAGTAAGTAACGTAACACTTTTTTCCGGTCAATTTCACTTTAAAAATGCGGAATTTGTTGTGGGACGTCATGTCTCGTTTCGGCTCCTGTAGTTTCATGACGGTCCAATACGTGGCGACGCAATATGTAAGCTTCAGAATGCCGCCTGTAACGGAAGTGCATTCCAAGCAGAGAATTGTCATTGAGTTTCTTTTGGCAGAAAACCAAAGCATCACACATGTTCATATTCACTTGCGGAATGTCTACGGAAACCTGGCAGTGAATAAAAGCACGGGATTCGTTGAGCGTGTCGTCTGTCATCATTGCACCAAAGTCGCGTAAAGCTGTCCGATCACACGAATGCCCGCCAGCCTCACACAGCTGTGAATCCTGCAGTGATGGAACGTGCGGACACTCTCATTAGAGGTGGGCGACAGATAACAATCAAATACCTCGCTGTACAGTTAGATGTCTCTGCCAACAAACTCGTCCACCTGTTGAGGTACTCAATGGATCTGTGCCCACGGGGTTCCTCGCCGCCTAACAGAAGACCACAAACAGCAAAGAAGGATGCACTCCATGGGAAGCAGTATGTGGATGATGGGGAGGTTATTGATGCAGCAAGATGATGTCTCCGACATCAACCAGTACAGTGGTAACATGCGGGGATACAGGCCCTCTCGCCGGCCGCTGTGGCCGAGCGGTTCTAGGCGCTTCAGTCTGGAACCGCGCGACCGCTACAGTCGCAGGTTCGAATCCTGCCTCGAGCATGGAAGTGTGTGATGTCCTTAGGTTTGTTAAGTTTAAGTAGTTCTGAGTTCTAGGGGACTGATGACCTCAGATGTTAAGTCTCTTAGTACTCAGAGCCATGAATCACCAGGCCCTCCCAGTAAGATGATGTAAAGCCGTCGCATTGAACGGAGATTACGTTGAAAAACGGGGTTTTGCAGCCAAACGACTGGGAAATAATATGGTGTATTGGAATTCTGAATAAAACCAACCTGTTTTCAGAAATAGATGCGTTGCATTACTTACTGAACACCCCTCATAGTTACTTAGTACACCAACCTGTTGTTGTTGTTGTTGTGGTCTTCAGTTCTGAGACAGGTTTGATGCAGCCCTCCATGCTACTCTATCCTGTGCAAGCTTCTTCATCTCCCAGTACCTACTGCAACCTACATCCTTCTGAATCTGCTTGATGTATTCATCTCTTGGTCTCCCTCTACAATTTTTACCCTCCACACTGCCCTCTAATGCTAAATTGGTGATCCCTTGATGCCTCATAACATGTCCTACCAACCGATCCCTTCTTCTAGTCAAGTTGTGCCACAAACTCCTTCTCAATCCTATTCAGTACCTCCTCATTAGTTATGTGATCTACCCATCTAATCTTCAGCATTCTTCTGTAGCACCACATTTCGAAAGCTTCTATTCTCTTCTTGTCTAAACTATTTATCGTCCATGTTTCACTTCCATACATGGCTACACTCCATACAAATACTTTCAGAAACGACTTCCTGACATTTAAATCTATACTCGATGTTAAAAGATTTCTCTTCTTCAGAAACGCTTTCCTTCCCATTGCCAACTTGTTACACTCTACAATTCGGAGCCCTCTAGCGGCAGAGGGCTGCAAGTACGTAGGCATGAAGAATAAAGTTCTAGCGTGTTAGTAATATTCGTTTTGTCTAAAATACTTTTAGTGTTTTCACATAAAAGATACGGAGGCCTTACATTTCCTCACACCACATAGTATGCACACTGACGATTCTGTCTGTGATATCAAGATGACGTATCTCAAGTGAGATACATTAATCTTTTGATGATGTCTTTCTCCACGTTCTGCAACTATTATCTGTAAGAAGGTAGGGAGAACACAAAATTGTAGCGAAAATTAATGCATTGGACCCCGAACGTAAGTAAATGTAACATATGTTTTATTGTATAGCATAAGAAAAAGAGAATGTTTTGGTTGTTGTGCTGCACTTTACCGCACTGCCGAGTGTCTACATCAATAAATTTTTATCCAGTGGCATTGTGAAAAGGCTTCCTAGCACGCCAAAATGAAAGTGTCCTCGAAAGTAAATTTGGAACAATGACATTCATAAAATTTGTGATAAATCACGCTGTGAATTATTTTTTCAGGGATGAAATATTTCACTTTTTACTTTCTGACACAATCTTTTTAATCTTCGTTCATCTGCTAAATAAAATACTATTTGCACGTAGTCGCTCTCCATTCGTATGTACTAGTAGTACAGTTTCCAACTGTAACTAGTTTTAAACACGTTCTTAGAGATTTGTATGCTCAAACGAAAAAAAAAAAAAAAAAAAAAAAGAAACGATCGTGTGGCAGAGTTGGCCTGGAAGCTCCATCCGGGGAAGTTCGGCCGCTGAGTTGCAAGTCTTATTTCAGGTGACGCAAAGTGGGTGACTTGCACGTCGCTGATGGTGAGATGATGGCGACAACACAACACGCAATCCACGTTCGGAGAACATCACCAACACGGCCGGGAATCGAACCTGGGCCCGCTGCATAGTAGGCAAGCATGTTACCACTCAGTTAAGCAGCCGAACTACTCAGAAGGGATGAGTCGGAATCTCATGTATAAATCTTACCTACTACTGAAAATGTGTATGCATTCAAATTGGCTTCCAAATTATTTAGACAGCCTTTGTCCTGCAATTATTTGAATGCACAGACGCATACGTTAAGCTGTGCATATTCACCTCTGATTCAGATTTTCAAAAAAATGGCTCTGAGCATTATGGGACTTAACATCTGAGGTCATCAGTCCCCTAGAACTTAGAACTACTTAAACCTAACTAACCTAAGGACATCACACACATCCATGCCCGAGGCAGGATTCGAACCTGCGACCGTAGCGGTCGCTCGGTTCCAGACTGAAGCGCCGAGAACCGTTCGGCCACAACGGCCGGCTCACATTTTCAAGCACAAAACAGTTTTAATACAACAGTGACCGGGTAGTGATTGAATTTGTTACTTTAGGATACTCAATGGAGGATTCACTACGACACAGGGGCGAAAAACGCTTCTACTTCTAAATGTATGTCATATATACAGAATGACCAGTACGATCTACTGTCTTTCAGATACGACGCGTCATTGCATCACCTTGTTGATTGACCACCAGTGCCTCACCAACTAGTATCAGAATCACTATGATCGTAATGGCAGTCACCGTTTCAACTGACTCTCTTTACCCCAACAGCATCCACCATGCCTTTAGGGTAATGTTAGTCACCATGATAGAGGTAATAACTGTCACCTTGTTAACTGAACGTGATTGTCCCATCCAAGGGCACGGAGGGTAATGGTAGCCACCAACCACCTTTCGCGATGGTTAAGTTGAGCCCAGCAGCCTTCTAAATTGAAGAGGCTTAGTGCCAGCCAGCTTGACAGTTTTTGTTTCGATTGAAAGGCGTCTACAGGGGCACACTTGTATGTGGCACCAGAGTAAGATAAGAATATTAACAAATTAAAATGAAACTAGTATACTATAAACTATGAATGTCTCTGATAGCGTCTATAATGTGCGTCGCTGACTGCGCGCGACCGCAGAGCCAAAGATACTGCTTTGTTGGAGTAGAAGAGAGAGCTGTCTGTGAGGGAAAGACGATGGAGTAGGCAGTTGTTGGGGTGTGCTGTGTGAAGCCACCAAGAGTTAGATTAATGTAGGTATGTCAATATTGTTGGACATGGAAGCAGAAATCTTCAGACAAATAAGGTAAAGATATTCAATAATTGTGATTTCTGTTTTTGCCATCGCGTTAGTTTATATGAGTTGGCTAATAATTTGTAATTTTTGAGTAGCCCCAGAATGTACGTGAACTGTTTTGAGAAAAATACTAGTAAGATATTTCGTTTTTGTAATGCTTTTAAAATTTGTTAACACAGCTGTGTGTAATTTGATGATTTGCATTTATATTGGAGTTACGAAGTTGGATAATACTTGCTGTTTAAGTCTCATTGTTTGTGAATTAGTTGTGAGTAATGTAGCTTCAATTGTCTGATGTTTTTGAAATCCAAACTTAACTTGAAATTTAATTTTGCTAAAAACTGAGTGTTAGTAACTCGCCATAATCAGTACCGCCTCCCAGTCCAGGTTCTATATTTTTTAAACAAGTTTAATTTTCTTAAATATCCTCGTTCATCAGCCAAAAGAACTTCATGTGCCATTTCAAGTATTATGGCCAGCATTGGACGCTGCGGAGCCTGTAACTAGCATTCATATTTTTTGTGAGAGACCAGAATACATCGCGTTCCACCATTGCTGCTTTAGAGGTAAGCCGCGTGGGGTAGCCGCGCGGTCTTGGGCGTCTTGTCACGGTCCGCGCTGCTCCTCCCGTCTCAGGTTCGAGTCCTCCTTCGGGCATGGGTAAGTTAGTTTAAGTCAGATTAAGTAGTGTGTAAGCTTTGGGACCGATGACCTAAGCAGTTTGGTCCCGTAAGATCTTACCACAATTTAGTGGTAAGACAATTAATGTATTTGTTATGTGCACAGGGACCAAAGTTATCAGTTTTGAACAGGGCCAGATGATTCAGTGCCTAAGGGGCTGAATGTATTCTGCGGTGACTGTATTTATTTGTTGGTATTGAGAGTTGCATTGCCCAATCGATTCCTGTAAAGTTTTGATAACAATAACACATACTAAGCACACCACTTGCAGTTACAACACGCTACACGATAATTCCAGCTTAGTATCCATTCCAAAGGTCATAGACATCATTCAACATAATCGTAAAGTTTTTTAAAATATTTTTTAAGAAACGTTACACTTGGCGACAGCTTTGCCAGTCGTTCGTTTTGTGAATTCTTTGATATTAAAATAGATAAATATATTCTGTTCTCGCCACCACTCTGTAGCAGTAATAGTAGTTTTTTTTTTTTTTTTTTTTTGGCGCAACGCAGTTTAGTGACTTGTATAAAATTTTTCCACAGTTCATCGGCATTCTTATGCTCCGCCTTTTTTTTTCATTGAGCTTAGTGTTGAAATTTTGTCTGTGGATTTGCACCCTGTATGTGATTTACGATGCCGCGCAAAACTTTTAAGCCCCGTTCATTAATATTCTTATCTTATTCTGGCGCAACATACAAGTGTGCCCCAGTAGACGCCTTTCACGATGATGAGCAAGATAATAATCTTTATTACGGCTTTGCTTACTAAGGGATGATAATCTGTGTATGTGTGTGTGTGTGTGTGTGTGTGTGTGTGTGTGTGTGTGTGTGTGTGTTCGGTGCTTGCGGGCGCTCAATGACGACGTTATCTGCGCCCTTACATACATTAAAAGAAACGAGTGTGGAAAAAATAGTAAAATAGCATACAAGCTAAGACAACGGAGAAGGATCAAAGATACTATACAAGAAACTAAAACATAAGTAAAGCGAGACAGGAACTGAAAGGAAGCCACGGGAAAATATCTCTGGCTGGCCACTTACGTAAAATATGGGCGAGCCAGTCACCACACATTGGAGGGTCCTCTGGCCAGAGCAAGAAGCCATGCGTCGTAGGGCTGTGGACTGTGCGAAGACGAGTGAAGAGAACCTCGTCACATCTACGTGGCTGGAAGAAAGTACACCACAGCCGCGTTTTGAGCTTTACTAAACAGAGCTTATTGTTGGTAACTTTCAGCCACTCATCCCCTCACTGACGCAAGACTTTTGAGCTCAACAGCGAGGCATGCCGGGGGATGGCACACTAAAATACGTAAGGACAGAGACACGCCTCCTTGGCTGTTAGATCTGCCCTTTCGTTCCCCGCAATTCCCATGTGCCCTGGTACCCAGCAGAGATACACTGCCTTCCTCAGTCGTTGTAGTTGGAGGAGGGCATCCTGGATAATCTGGACTTCTTTATCTGCTGGGTACAAACGTTTCAACCAGTGAAGGGCTCTTAGAGAATCGGAACAGACAAGAAATTTAGCACTGGAAGAACGTCTCATGTGCTCGGATGCCCGCAAGATCCATACAATTCTGCATCAAAGACAGTTGAGGCAGTCTGGCATTGAGCACATAATCCGGGAAAACAACAGAGCAACCAACAGAATCACCCTGTTGGGCACATCCTTGAAAACAGCTACATAGTTGTGGCGCTCAGATAATATATCAGAAAATACCGCACTAAAAACGGAAGCAGTAGTGCAATTTTTCTTCTACCACACCAAATCTAAAATCTCCAGTAACCAGGGCAACAGACGGTTAAAACCCAGGATTTGGATCGCACTGACTCTACACCCAGGGACTCCAGCACACGTTGCATTCCGATCCCGAATGGCATTGTGGCTCGTGGACGGTTTAAAAAAAAAAGCATTCCAGAGGCGGGAGAGCAACAGCATGATGTGCGGGTGAAGTCAGAGCTGCAGGTAACTTAATACACCTAAAGTACGAGGAGATGCCGCCCTATGGTATGTGGCGGTTCCCCGGCCTTGGCACAGAGGCTGTGTATGGGCTGGTCCTGTAAGCACCTGGGCCAACCGGAGCCCTCATGGTAGACAGCAACAATGATCTTCAAATAAGGCCTCGGCGATCCATATACCGTCCAGCCGTAATCCAGCCATGAACGCACGAAAGCACTATAAAACTGAAGGAGACGCGCCCTGTCCACTCCCCAAGACCTATGCTGAGGCACTTTAGGATATTCAGTGCCCTTAGGGTTTCGGCTTTCAGGTCTCTCAGGTGTGGCAACCACGACAATTTGTAGTCAAAAATGAGACCAGGAAACGTACTGAGTCTCTAAAATTTAGTGTGTTGTCCTTCATATGTAAGGTAGGTAAATTAAAAATACGACGACAATGATTAAAATGAACACACACACACTTCTCAGCAGAAAACAGAAAACCCGTCCTTGCAGTCCACTCCTCTATCCTCCACACTGTAAGTTTCAACTGACGGCTCGTTGTTGCAACGCTGGAGAAGGAAAACCGTCCACAAATAAGGATCACTGTACAGTTCTCCTTACCGTAGATACGATACTGTAGATGGCCATGGCAAAGAGGCTAACACTTAGAACACTGCCCTGAGGGACACCATTCTCCTGTTCGAAACAATCTGACAGCGAGTCACCAACTCTGGTCCTAAAATACCGCTGAGACAGGCAAGATCGGATGAAGATAGGGAGGTAGCCGAGAAACCCCCATTGATGCAGTTGAACGAGAATACAGTGTCGCCAATAAGTATCGTGTGCCTCACTGATATCGAAGAACATATCAATACAGTGCCGTCTACGTAGGAAAGGCGCCTCACATACTGAGAGCTTAAGAGAGGCCTGCTCTCTAACAGTCAAACCAGACGGTTAACCATTCGCTCCAAGGTCTTTCCTACACATCTCGTTAAGGCGATACTCTGATAACTTATGGTCCTTTCCTGGATTGAGGTCTCTCCATGAGTTGGGCAAGTTAACTAGCTGCCATATAAGATTAAAACATTCAAGGAGGATGCCTTTCGACGCTGCTGGTATATGTCTAAGCATGCAGTACCGGATCTGGTCGTGACCAGGTGCAGTATCACCAGTATGAGACAGGACTGTTAAGGCTTCCACATGGAGAAAGGGTAGTTTTAAGTTTCGGAATCGTTGGATCTAAAGTCCGATTTTGTCTTCTCTACTGGCATAGCGGTTCTAGGCGCTTCAGTCCGGAACCACGCGGCTACTACGTTCGCAGGTTCGAATCCTGCCTCGGGCATGGATGGGTGTGATGTGCTTTGGTTAGTTAGGTCTAAGTGGTTCTAAGTCTAGGGGGACTGATGACCTCAGATGTTACGTCCCAAAGTGCTTAGAGCCAGTTTTTGATTTTTTGCTCTCTCTACAGACGCACAGTAACGAGGAAACGCCATATCCTGGATGGCATTTGCAGTAGTTTGTTCATAATTTTGTCTGGAGACATCGCTATTGTGAACGACTGCGTATACCAGAAATCTTCCTGGTGGCATCCCGTACTTTGGTAGAACGAGTGGAACGGTTGGTGGAGTCCAGGAACGCTTGCCATGACCCTTTCCTGCTCTCCTTAATCACACGTCCGGTTTTGCTCTTGCGACTCGAAAGGCTAAGAGGTTTTCTGCCGTCGGGTGGCTTTTAAATCCTCGAAGAGCCGCGCGCCGAGTCCGATGGCTGAACGGCACTCAGACGTCCACGGGTAGTCTCCGAAGATGACCTGAGGACTTTGGGATGGATAAGTCAGCGGCATGACGTATCACTTGGACGCTGTTGCAATGTTAAAACACAGCTAGCTGGTGGCTTCTCTTCATGTAGTGCTCCATGAGGTCAGTGAATGTGGAGTCGGATGTGGTCACTAGAAAGGAGGCGGTCAATGACCTCCCAGTGAACAGAGCCTACGACTGCTGGAGAACAGGAAGAGAGCTTGATGGCTGAGAATGAACCGGTAGCAGTATAGAAATGCGTGGGAGTACCTGTGTTTAGGATGCACAGATTGTGAGAGGTCATGAGTCTCTCCAAAACCTGACCACGAGGGCTCGTAGAGGTTGAGCCTGACAAAACATGATGGACGTTCAAGTCTCCCAGTAGGAAAAAGGGTCGAAGGAGCTGTTTCACAATCAATGGGAGCTTCAGAGTCGATCACATCTTGTAGAGGGAGATACATCAAACAAACAGCGATGCTCCGACACCCATGAATTTCGACAGGAACTGCTTGTAGGTCAGTAGCCAGGGGGAGAGCAGAGGAGCAATGGATATTATTGACAAACACAGAAACACTCGCCCTTGGCTCTGTCCCCAGTCAGGTCATCCTTTCGGTGAAGGGTATAGCCACATAGCACATGGGCGTCAGTGGCTTTAAAATGTGTTTCTCGTAAACACAGGCACAGACGGCATTCCTCTTCTAGCAGTTTCAGTTCCTTCACATGTGTCATGAACCCATTAATGTTCCGCTGTATAACTTCTGTGGCCGGTCTGTGTGGCCGTGCGGTTCTAGGCGCTTCAGTCTGGAACTGCGTGACCGTTACGGTCGCAGGTTCGAATCCTGCCTCGGGCATGGATGTGTGTGATCTCCTTAGGTTAGTTAGGTTTAAATAGTTCTAAGTTCTAGGGGACTGATGACCACAGATGTTAAGTCCCATAGTGCTCAGAGCCATTTGAACCATTTTTTGTTCCGCTGTAATAAGGGAGCCGTCTGTCAGTTGGTGCACTTCCATTCTGTCTTTACGCTGGGGAGGGGAGCCTGTCATGGGCGAAGGCTCACTCTTGAGGCGAGATTTTCACAGAGTGATGTACTTCGGGCAAGTGAGAGACTGTTTGTTTACTCTTAGGACAATGTATCTTTGACATGTTGTATTGTATGTTCTGTGACTATGAAATAAAGTGTTGCTAGACTGCTAATCGCTGCTCTACTGTGATTCACGACAGAGATGATTGCCCCAGTCCGACATCAAGCTCCATTAGCTCTACGAAAAGAGTCAGCTAGCAGGACGTCGATATCGTCGGACTGTTCACTTCCAGTTAAACGCTTGGCGTTTAATGTTTTTCTCTGAGTAGGTTTCGGAGCGAAAGTCGCGGCAGTCGTTGTGCCATCGCTGGTCGGTGGACCAGACGCAGGGAGTTTCGCAACGTTAACGACAACAGACTTGTCTGATGTTTTGGGAGTAGGCTTAGAAGGAATTGCAGCACCAAAAGTGTACCGGCAAATACAGGTGGTATTGCTGACACTAGCAGCCTGTGTTTGGGTAGCAGCATCGATCTTCTGAACTGGTTGTTTAAGAGCAGACGCGAAGGAGGTAGCAAACGTGGGGTTCTGCATGGCTTTATAGATCTTTCTGGTCTCTCCATATGAAATACGTGTAGTTGTTTTGATTTCCTGTATCTTCAAAAATGGCTCTGAGCACTATGGGACTTAACATCTATGGTCATCAGTCCCCTACAACTACTTAAACCTAACTAACCTAAGGACATCACACAACACCCAGTCATCACGAGGCAGAGAAAATCCTGACCCCGCCGGCAATCGAACCCGGGCGCGGGAAGCGAGAACGCTACCGCACGACCACGAGCTGCGGACTCCTGTATCTTCCTTTCTTCAAGGGAGACACGGCAATTCCTACTCCAGACAGAGTGATTACTAGAGCAGTTAACACACTTTGGAGGAGATGCACAACCAACAACTTCATGGGCGGCAACACGAGGTAATGTGCCCAAAGCGCAGCGGGTTAGGAAAGTAAGGCCGCTTGCTGAGGAGGAGGAAACCAGCCTTAACGCGCTCTGGAAGCTTTTGGCTGCTGAAAGTCAGTATAAATGAGGCAGATGTCACGACATCACCATCAAGCCGTTTCATTATGTTCTGTACATCAACGATGGCTTCCTGGGACCACTCAGCTTTCAGTTCTTCTCCGAGAATGTCATTCAGATCTCTGCATGTCACAACACCTTTGCTACAGTTTAAGGTGTTGTGCAGTTCATTTTCTATTGCATAGTCCCTGAGCTTTCTGGATGTTCACCACTTGTTGGGAATGGATGTTTCTACCAACAGGGTCTCGTTTCGCAATTGCTTGACAGATTTTAAGCTTCCAGCGATTCTCTCTAACCCGTTTTGTGTGTAAAAAGGTGAAACTATTTCAGAGCTCCCTTCTTTCCATTTAATTGTAAGAAAAATATTCTGGCCACCATCATGTGTTCTGTTACTCAATACTGACAGAGTCTGTGTAAATCCCAGGTGAGGATTGGCTACACGAGCCCTATTGTTTGATTGGGCGTTGATAGCTACCAGCCGCCCACCCTATCCACTGGGAGGAGGAAGAGAAGATTTCTATGGATCCATGCTCGTCCCACGAGTACCTAGGGAAATTAAAGTCCACTTGGCAGAGCCCCGCTCTGCATGAGATGCCACTGAAGATGGACTATAAACCCGAAAACTGGTTTTGGCAAATAAAATGTTTCTAGTGCAGCTCATGGTGTATAGAAGCTGTCTTTTACTAAAAAAATTGTTACAAGGGAATTGGTATCTAGATTATATTTCTTTGTATTTTTCTTCCCATCCCTCTGTATATTATAATGCAGATGACTCTTTCAAGCCACCATTACAGAAAGAGAAATAAAATATAATACAGTGATGAAACAACTGATGAAGCAAAATTTTTGGTGCTTACGTATTTTTGATGATTAATGTACTGTAAATTACACCGCAATGTGACCTTTTTTGCTTTTACTGAGTGTGACGATACACACTGATGAGGCTGAACTTTATGTACAAACGTAGTTTTTGCTAAAAAAAAAATACAGCTGTGTGTGAGAGAGAATAAATAACTGACTGGTGTAGTATTTGACAAAAGCGTTCTTTTAGTGCTGTATGAAACAGAGAGAGAGAGAGAGAGAGAGAGAGAGAGAGAGAGAGAGATGAAATTTAGCGGTGGGGCAGAATGTTGGGTGCTTACGTATTTTCTCTTTGGAAATACTGTTAGAGAGAACCAGTAAACCCTGATTCTCTAAAGAATCGAACTCTCATGTTATAATAGCTTCAAACTTCTGATTACTTTACAAATGAGTTAATGTGTTACATTTTTTGTGTTAAGCATGTGTGCGAGATAGAGTTCTGTAAACGTCTGAAATCACGTTTAAAATTTGTTAAAAGTCGTTAAGTACTCTCACTATCAAAATCTTGGTGAGTATAGTCTGGATAATTTACGTTTCGTTTTAAGCGGAAGCTAGTTTTTCTCGCTTCTTAGTGTTTATAACGTCATATCTCCTGAACCATGTGTCGGTTTCGAGGAACATTCGGTGGTATATGTGGATTCTGTTTCCAAACTGTGTTGTGAACAAAGTTAGTAGTAAAGCAGTAATAAATGACAACGTCATGCCTGGGTCGGCAGCTTCTCTGCATAAGCAGCGAAAATGCAGTAAACGATAATTATTTTCCTTTCACCATTTTGTGGTAGATGTCACGAGAAAAAGTCATGAAGTGTTCTCGTTCTCTGGCTGAATCTACTCTCGGTATTTGTGCCCAGTGATTACACTGTCCCAATATATACACACTGTCCGTAACTGCAATACTTGTCTTATTGTGTTAAACCTTTAACATAAGATTATACCTCTTGATGAAGGGCTTATGACAGCGTTTTAAACGTTTAAATTCATATTATAATTATACCAAATATTGAAAATCAAATTTTTGTAGCTCCTGAAAGCAGCTGGATAGGCAACCTGTTCAAATGGTTCAAATGGCTCTGAGCACTATGGGACTTAACTTCTAGGGTCATCAGTCCCCTAGAACTTAGAACTACTTAAACCTAACTAACCTAAGGACATCACACACATCCATGCCCGAGGCAGGATTCGAACATGCGACCGTAGCGGTCGCGCGGTTCCAGACTATAGCGCCTAGAACCGCTCGGCCACCTCAGCCGGCTGCAACCAGTAACTGTGTGAGAACTATGAGCTATGAACCTGGATAGCCATTTACTAATGAATATACTTTTGCACATTTCACAAAACTCGTGTGTATATGTGTGTGTTTTTCGAATTCGTTTTGTAGATATTCTAATACCATCGAACATGGCGCCAAATACAGGTGGAGAAGATTATGAAAATACTGATTATAATTCTATACTTTTGAAAATGGCGGCTCTGGCCACGTACACTCTGCTGTCACTGGCTGTTTCAAGTTAGTTAAAAATTTATATACACGGTGTTACAAAAAGGTACGGCCAAACTTTCAGGAAACATTCCTCACACACAAAGAGAGAAAATATGTTATGTGGACATGTGTCCGGAAACGCTTACTTTCCATGTTAGAGCTCATTTTATTACTTCTCTTCAAATCACATTAATCATGGAATGGAAACACACAGCAACAGAACGTACCAGCGTGACTTCAAACACTTTGTTACAGGAAATGTTCAAAATGTCCTCCGTTAGCGAGGATACATGCATCCACCCTCCGTCGCATGGAATCCCTGATGCGCTGATGCAGCCCTAGAGAATGGCGTATTGTATCACAGCCGTCCTCAATACGAGCACGAAGAGTCTCTACATTTGGTACCTGGGTTGCGTAGACAAGAGCTTTCAAATGCCCTCATAAATGAAAGTCAAGAGGGTTGAGGTCAGGAGAGCGTGAAGGCCATGGAATTGGTCCGCCTCTACCAATCCATCGGTCACCGAATCTGTTGTTGAGAAGCGTACGAACACATCGACTGAAATGTGCAGGAGCTCCATCGTGCATGAACCACATGTTGTGTCGTACTTGTAAAGGCACATGTTCTAGCAGCACAGGTAGAGTATCCCGTATGAAATCATGATAACGTGCTCCATTGAGCGTAGGTGGAAGAACAAACTAAAATGTGCTCTAACATGGAAATTAAGCGTTTCCGGACACATGTCCACATAACATCTTTTCTTTATTTGTGTGTGAGGAATGTTTCCTGAAAGTTTGGCCGTACCTTTTTGTAACACCCTGTGTATGTATATATATACTCCCCGTTGATATATATTAAATCTCGTCAGCAGCTGAAGGTATTAATATATAATTCTAATTTAATTAAAAATTTTCCTGCCGACCTTATATTGCATTTTTTTCTTTTTTTAAAAAATTACCGTAAATGCGATGTCACTGAAAACAGATGCGTGTCCTGTGACACCATCATGATGACGTCACAGATAAGGGTAACGTCACAAACGTTAGCAAAGTGGGCCAAAGTCCTCACAGATACAACACTTGTCAGCTATTATTAGTATATTTTTCTTGGTTCGTCTATGAAGGAATGAGGATTGCAAACTTTGACAATTAATATCGAATTTTTCTCCTTTAACAGGTCACCCCAAAACGCGGTTGTTTATCACTCACGGAGGTTTGCTGGGAACAATGGAAGCTGTTTACAGCGGTGTACCTATGTTAGCCATCCCACTGTTTGGGGATCAGCCTAGTAACGTAATGATGTGTGTAAGAAGGGGCATCGCACGAATGCTCCCCTTTCCGGAAATATCTAAGGAACTACTGTTGCAGAACATACGAGAGATGATAAACGACTCCGGGTAAGTAACATCCACATGGTGTATCTCTGTAAACTTCAACATTTATTATTGCACCGAGTGAACAACCACCGAATCAAAAAATAAATAAATAAAACAAAATAAAATAAACGTTTAATTTCCCATTCAGGATGTGCTCTATGCCACCACAATTCAGTCATACATGATTATATTCAGACATTAACCGTCACGTTCAAGATAAAATACGTTGTTCCTGGAGGTACAGCTTGATAATCAGTTAAAATGGAGTCAAGAACTACCTAAGGTAATTAAGACGCGGATTTCAGCTCTTTTGGAGTATCTCTAATTTTATTAAACTACAGTACGATAGCTTATTTTTTATGCTTTTAATCCCTGTGATCTTTTTGAATCACCTTTTAGGTCAATAGCACTGAGGAAATACAGTATTAACTGCGCAAAAGCGAACAGATTAAAGAGCTTTCTGCTACCTAAGTGAAACGTTGTTACTTATCTTCTTCGTAGTAAGACAGTTGGTAAAGACACCTTCTTTAAGCATTTCTCTTCATTCTTGAAGCTTAAGAGGTCGGATCTCTGAAGTAGGGGTAGTCAAGCAGCTAGAATGAGAGGCTCTACTACAATAAATAGTTTTCATGCACTTTGACGAAAAAAGTAAGACATTTTATTTAAAACAAATTGGTAATCCAGTAGTGCACTCAAAGTTGAATAGCGTATCAAGTGAACAGAGGTATAAAAACATTTGCAGGAAGCGAATGAGATACCGTCAGAGCTACCTAAGTCAAAGACAGATGTATCAGTAATACAATGTTAACAGAAATGGTGTCCAAAAACTCTGAGGGAGATGACATGTAGTAAGATTTCCACAAAGAAATCATACTTCCCGAGGATGGACTACTGGATAATTGTGGGTAATCGTAGATCGATTAGTCTTACATCTGAGGCTAATAAATTACTGTTCTTTTTTTCCTTGATCATCAGTCTTCTGACTGGTTCGATGCGGTCCGCTACGCATTCCTCTCCTGTGCCAACCGCTTCATTATCTCCGTGCAGCCGTGCATTCTCAATTATTTGCTGGATGTATCCATCCTCTGTCTTCGTCTACAGTACTTACCTTCTACAGCTACCTCTAGCACCCTTGAAGTTATTCCCTGATGTCTTGACAGATGTCCTATCAGTGCTTTCTAAATTTCTCTCTCCTCGTCGATTCTGCGGAGAACCTCCTCACTGCATATCTTATTAGTCCATATAATTTTCAACATTCTTCTATAGCAACATTCTTCTGTTAAAACCGGAACAGAAGAGAATCGAAGCATTTCACATGTGGTACTACAGAAGTTCTGCAGCACCACATCCCAAATTCTTCGATTCTCTTCTGTTCATTTTTTCCACAGTTCATGTTACACTACCGTACAATGCTATACTCAAAATGTACATTCTCAGAAACTTTTTCCTCAAATTACGGCCTATGTTTGATATTAGCAGACTTCTCTTAGCCAGGAACGCCCTTTTTGCAGTACTAGTCATCTTTTGATGTCCTCCTTGTTCCGTCCGTCGTGGGTTATTTTGCTACGTAGGTAGCAGAATTGCTTAACTTCATCTATTTCGTGATCCCCAGTCCTGATGATAATTTTCTCTCTATTCTCATTTCTGCTACTTCTCATTATTTTCGTCTTTGTTTGATCTGATAAGAATCATTTTCTATGTACTCTGATTATTAAATAGGTAAGGTGGGTGAGCAGTTGGACTTAGAAAGACAGGTACTTGAGAAATATTTCTGGTTTTTGCTTACGAATGAAAGGAGAAATAATTAAAAGCAAAATTTGGTTGAGCCACAGGAAGCTTTAGACAGCGAAGTAGAGGGTAGCGGTACAAACCAGAAACAGTATTACTATTTATTTCAAGTTTCCGTTACAAGTCACTTTTTATATTATGCTTAATCTAAAATGATGCAATGCGTTTCGAACATGTTTTGTTCATCTTCAGGCGTTTATACATACATACATACATAGAGAAATGTTACTTAAAATAAACAGTCTTAAATTAGAATAATCTAGAACACTTTGTCCATTGTTTTTTACTGTAGCTGCTGGTGTCGCATTTGGGTGGAAGGAGGGGGGCAGTGTATGGCTAGAAATCGAAATCAGTGATGTCTTCTGCTGGTTTTCTTCTTTGTGGTTGACTATGTATATCACAGCATTTTCGTAATCTTGTTGCTTCACTCGCATCACTGGTGTAATGGCGGAGCTGTTGATTGACATTACACTATTGCACATTATAATTATGTCACTGATTGCCAGAAACAGTATGTCTTGTGAGAAGCATTCTCAAACCAAATTCGACTTTATAATAATGGTAGCACGTGGTATTATCGGTTGAACTGGCATGCTTACAGATGACGACAAGCTATGTAAGACACAAGTTTTTCTCGTAAATAAACTGACGGCACACAACAATTTTTGAAGCCTTTTTTCGTAAAGAACGGTGAGTCGACTATCACGTGTGAATTCATCTTGCGACATATGAATGTGGCAACGATGGTACTGAGAACACAGAATTAAGAAAGTAAAAACAGTAGAGTTGTCGATAAACATATTATAGGTAGAGAACCACAAAATTTCCGAGTGTAAACATCCAAACTCTGACTGTTTCACTACAGCTTGTGTTTCAGAAATAGAAATTTCTACAGTTGCATCAGATGGAACTGTTTTTAAATGCGGAACTAAGACTCTTGGCAATGAAAGCTTAAGGCTATGAACATTTTGATACTATTTATGTCACAACTGTTAGCTAAAAACTGCTGAAAATGGTTTGTTCTGAATATGATTGGTTGAACCACTTGTTGTGGTCTTCAGTCCTGAGACTGGTTTGATGCAGCTCTCCATGCTACTCTATCCTGTGCAAGCTTCTTCATGTCCTAGTACTTACTGCAACCTACATCCTTCTGAATCTGCTTAGTGTATTCATCTCTTGGTCTCCCTCTACGATTTTTACCCTCCACGCCGCCCTCCAATGCTCAATTTGTGATCCCCTGATGCCTCAGAACATGTCCTACCAACCGGTCCGTTCTTCTTGTCAAGTTGTGCCACAAACTGTTCTTCTCCCCAATCCTTTTCAATACCTCCATTAGTTATGTGATCTACCCATCTAATCTTCAGCCTTCTTCTGTAGCACCACATTTCGAAAGCTTCTATTCTCTTCTTGTCCAAACTATTTATCGTCCATATTTCACTTCCATACATGGCTACACTCCATACAAATACTTTCAGGAACGACTTCCTGACACTTAAATCTATACTCGATGTTAACAAATTTCTCTTCTTCAGACACGCTTTCCTTGCCATTGCCAGTCTACATTTTATATCCTGTCTACTTCGACCATCATCAATTATTCTGCTCCCCAAATAGCAAAACTCCTTTACTACTTTAAGCATCTCATTTCCTAATCTGATTCCCTCGGCATCACCCGATTTAATTCGACTACATTCCATTATCCTTGTTTTGCTTTTGTTGATGTTCATCTTATATCCTCCTTTCAAGACACTATCCATTCCGTTCAACTGCTTTTCTAAGTTCTTTGCTGTCTCTGACAGAATTACAATGTCATCGGTGAACCTCAACGTTTTTATTTCTTCTCCGTGGATTTTAATTCCTACTCCAAATTTTTCTTTCGTTTCCTTTACTGCTTCCTCAATATACAGATTGAATAACATCGGGGAGAGGCTACAATCCCGTGTCACTCTCTTCCCAACCACTGCTTCCCTTTCGTGTCCCTCAACTCTTATAACTGCCATCTGGTTTCTGTACAAATCGTAAGTAGCCTTTCGCTTCCTGTATTTTACCCCTGACACCTTTAGAACTTGAAAGAGAGTATTCCAGTCACCATTTTCAAAAGCTTTTTCTCTAAGTCTACAAGTGCTAGAAACGTAGGTTTGCCTTTCCTTAATCTTTCTTCTAAGATAAGTCGTAAGGTCAGTATTGCCTCACATCTTCCAACATTTCTACGGAATCCAAACTGATCTCCCCTGAGGTCGGCTTCTACCAGTTTTTCCATTCGTCTGTAAAGAATTCGCGTTAGTATTTTGCAGCTGTGACTTATTAAACTGATAGTTCGGTAATTTTCACATCTGTCTACACCTGCTTCCTTTGGGATTGGAATTATTATATTCTTCTTGAAGTCTGAGGGTATTTCGCCTGTCTCATACATCTTGCTCACCAGACGGTAGAGTTTTGTCAGGACTGACTCTCCCAAGGCCGTCAGTAGTTCTAATGGAATGTTGTCTACTCCCGGGGCCTTGTTTCGACTCAGGTCTTTCAGTGCTCTGTCACACTCTTCACGCAGTATCGTATCTCCCATTTCATCTTCATCTACATCCTCTTCCATCTCCATAATATTGTCCTCAAGTAAATCGCCCTTGTATAGACCCTCTATATACTCCTTCCACCTTTCTGCTTTCCCTTCTTTGCTTAGAACTGGGTTTCCATCTGAGCTCTTGATATTCATACAAGTGGCTCTCTTTTCTCCAAAGGTCTCTTTAATTTTCCTTTAGGCAGTATCTATCTCGCCCCTAGTGAGATAAACCTCTACATCCTTACATTTGTCCTCTAGCCTTCCCTGCTTAGCCATTTTGCACTTCCTGTCGATCTCATTTTTGAGACGTTTGTATTCCTTTTTGCCTGCTTCATTTACTGCATTTTTATATTTTCTCCTTTCATTAATTATATTCAATATCTCTTATGTTACCCAAGGATTTCTACTAGCCCTCGTCTGTTTACCTACTTGATCCTCTGCTGCCTTCACTACTTCATCCCTCAGAGCTACCCATTCTTCTTCTACTGCATTTGTTTCCCCCGTTCCTGTCAATTGTTCTCGTATGCTCTCCCTGAAACTCTGTACAACCTCTGGTTTAGTCAGTTTATCCAGGTCCCATCTCCTGAAATTCCCACCTTTTTTGCAGTTTCTTCAGTTTCAATCTACAGTTCATAACCAATAGATTGTGGTCAGAGTCCACATCTGCCCCTGCAAATGTCTTACAATTTAAAACCCGGTTCCTAAATCTCTGTCTTATCATTATATAATCTATCGGATACCTTCTTCTTGAACCACTTATGTAATATAAAACTGAAAAACAACAGCACTTTATTTTCGGAACGTAAGGGTGCAGTCAGCCATTCGATTTATTTAAAAATATCTGATCAGTTAAAATACTTTAGTATAATAATAATGCAACAATTTCAGATTCTCTTCATCAACATGCTGCGCTGCACATTTTTAAACTATTAAATATGTAGGTAAATAATGAGATAGTGAAGAATGAGAAAAAACAGTAGATTGGAATATTTTGAAGAAAGTTTGTGTGGCGTACAAATATATTTGATGTTTGTCAATTGTAAATTCGAAGTTCCAATAACTACCACTCCCGTTTATACCAAGGAAATAGATTTGTTTGCTGAAATTTGCAAAAAAATGAATGTAATTTTCCATCGCCACTTCAAGGACGAACTTGCTCGTCGCAAAAAAATTTATGAGTCCCACAACTCTCTTGAAAGTTTTATTTGTAACTACACGAACACTGATTGCCATTTAACGTTTCATGTCAACGTCCAAGGAATGCAGAAATTTTTTGCTCATAAAGCCATCATAAATCCACTGTACGCAGAAGCCTAGAGTGAATTTCTCAAGAAAACGTAATGACGCGTTCTGCTGCGACTACGTGTGAAACGCCACAAACTGCAGCTGCTGCAAATGCTCCTTCCTGGAGACTATAATGCACAGCAGGACTTCAGTTCTGCAATTCATTCACAACCAGACGATCAATGTTTTTACAGTCGCTTGTATGAAGCACCCTAACATATATCGAGTAACATATATCAAGCAAGAGAAGTAAAAACCATAACTGCACCTATTTTGTGTCATCAGTGTATTGTGGCATTGGTGCTAGCAAAGTTAGCAGTGTTCAGAGCCTTTTCTGCTTCATGGAGCAGTCTGCGACAAGAGTGACAATCTATGACTAGCGCCCTATCTGGTTATTTTTTCATATAAGACAATATAATTTTATTTTGAATTTACCCATAATGAATGCGAGGTTGTGGTTGTTAAACTCAATGTTAAAATGTAGGAACAACCACCTACATCAAAGGAACAAGCTTCCATCATCAGAATTACCCCACAAGAATCTAATAAAATTGATAAAAATATAAATACTGTATAAATAAGAGTATTAAAAATTCGTAGTCACTTTTCTTGTAACCGTATCTTCTAAAATGTGCTTTAAGGTCATTCGTCCAACTAGAAAAAAATAAAAAAATTAAATCGGCGTGACCAGTCCATAAACATGGGAAGACCACGGCAACAGCTATTTGCTTCCGCAGTCAGTATTCCTCCAGGAAAGACATACGAATACAAACAAATGCGTAGCCTGTCTAAGTGCCGGGTGGTTATGTTCTCCAGGCTGTGATTTGACGAGCTATAACTTCAGAGATCAATGTGGCTGTCGAGAAGTGCGACCGTATGCTATTAGTGAAAGTGAAAAGCAGCAATTGCAGTGCTGCATTGAGAGAGTTTCGCTGGCTGAAAGATTGGAGGACAGGCCCGATGTAATTAAATGGTTTAAAGAAAATCATAATGAAATTAATGAAATTAACGACATCAACGAAGTTATTGACGAGATTTCTGTTGCTGTAACTGACCACGCAACACTTGCCCATTCAGTACTAGTGTTCCTACAGGGTTACGAGAATTATCCGTCGTAAGGTCAACAGCAGGGAAAATTTTATTTTACGCTGATACCCGTACTAGATTCGGACGGTGCAGCAACTGAAACCTCATGATCCGCAGCAACGTCCTGAATTTGCTGTTCGGTTTCTGGTACGGATCGAAATTGACATGTGACCAGGCAATGTTCTGTGGAGTGACGAGGCACGTTTTACGCTATAGGGTGCGGAGAATACATACAACTGCCGAATTTTTGTGGTACTGTTAGGTTGCTTGTTGTGCTCTAAGAGCCATTGCACCTGCCATGTGTGACTATGTGATGTTCACCTTTATTCTCTGTCTGTTCTTCTCTGAAGAGAATGGATGCAGAAGGCCTGTCAGGCATAATGTGACCTCTGTACGTTATCGAGACCTACTTGTACAGTATGTTAAGTCCTGCTTTCGAAGAGTGGCGTTGTGTAGAAACCATTATTTTCATGTAAGATGGGGCAACATCTCATGTCTCTCACAAAGTAAAAGATCTGCTTAATGCAAACTTCCACGAACATCTTACCTCCAAAGGGTTTCCAGATGATTGGACTGTCAGATCACCTGATCTCAATCCATGTGACTTTTGGCTCTGGAGATATTTAAGATAACTCCGTTCACTAGGGATATATTCGGTCTCTACCTGATCTGAACATTTTGCTCAGATTCCACCAGAACTGTCCGCCTGCTTAGCTGGGCGGTAATGTGATTGTTTCCCGTGCAGCGGGCCTGGGTTAGATTCCCGGTCGGGTTGGAGATTTTCTCCGCTCGTGGACTGGGTATTGTGTTGTCCTCATCATCATTTCATCCTCTTCATCGGCGCGCAAGTCGCCCAATGTGGCGTCGACTGAAATAACTCTTGCACTTTGCGGCCGAACTTCCCCAGACGGGGACTCCCGCCCAACGATGCCATAAGCTCATTTCATTTCCGCCAGAACTTCTGCGAGCAACTGTTGATCACGTCGTTTTGCGGATACAGCATCTCGCTGATCTTCCCAGTGCCCATATTGAACAAATTGTGCAAGGGATGATTAACAATGAAATCAACACTATGCCTTTCTCCTTTATTTGGCCTTGTCTGCTCACGTCACGTTCGTAATCCATTATATATGGAAATAATATTATACAGATTTCTTTTATTCATTGCGCCAGACTTGCACCTGGTGGCCAAAATTGGAGTTAACTTTTTTCCATCATAAATCGGTTCTACATTAATGCACCACCATACCCACCAAGATTCACTGCCTTGAAGTAATTACATGCCACACTGGACCTCCGTGAGTAGCTGCACTTTAATGAGAAACAACCTACTTTGTGTGCGTAAACACAAAGTCAAAGATACTCTCACCAATGATCAGAAACAACAACACCCTTATGGAGACGCCGGAGGGCTCAAATCTTGTCAAGCATTGAAGATATGTCTACAGTATGACTATTGTATAGTAGCTTGAATTTATCAACAATGGATACAAAGTCAAATATGTTAAATTCGATGTTAAAAATCTAGACTCAACCCTTTCCACAATGCAGAATCATTGGAACTGGCGCGTTTCGAAGGATCGAGCATTACCAATATAATTTATAGTCATATTATTGCCATTCAGTGCGTGACAAGATTTGATCTCCTGTGCATCTCTGTAGGGATATGTATTATCTTTGATCATTGAGGAGAGTGTGTCTGGTTGCTTGATTGTGCACACAAAGTACGCAGTCGAAGTACTCATACTTCATGTTTGTGTTCGTCTGCGTTTCTTCTGAAAGATGAGGACCGTGCACCCGAATAGGTATCGCTATGAAAGTGCCTATGTTCGCGGACTACATACGCAGAGTTATTTTATTTTACCTTCTGTCAGAATGATGTTGAATTATGTCAAAGGAAGCAACGGCTACAAGGGAAGTGACCGCGAATTTTTAATATTTTTATTTATATTTTATTGCTTTTATAAGCTTATTTCTGATCATGAAGGCTTGCTGCTTCGAAACGCATCAATTCTAGTGCTTTTGGGTTGTGAAATGTATTTCAGCCTATAATTTAACTTTAACTTAATTTTAATAAACGAATGCGCTGCGCTATATTTCCATCTAGTAGCTTGGGGCTATTTTGATGGAACAGAGGGGAGTGAAGTTAGTATCTTCATTGAGCTCTCAGAAATCACATTTTCCATTCATTCCCTTAATAACTTTAGGCTAATACTATGTTGGTACTTTAAGGAGACCACTAATATTTCTTTCTCTGATAACGCTTGTGCTCTGTCACTGTTGATTCGACATAGACGAAAGTCTATACTCCAAATTTCTTTCCTTCCTGTCTTCCATTCCGATACTGTGAATGTCAAGATCACGCCAATTGTTTTTCATTTCCTACATCATCAGGCCAATATTCACGGAAACACAGTTGTACAGGATCTGTATGTTAAGCCTGGTGTAACGAAATAGAGATCTGACTATCAAATCGCGTTACTCTTGGTGCTCGTGTAGAGCTTACAAAGGTAGAATGAAAAGTAATACCTCCACCTTCGGAACTTGGGGTCGTCATATTGATGACGCCGCAGTTTCTCTCTGAGTGACATGACGATCAACCTGATCAGTTTGTCGCCGTTTTGCATTTCAGCTCAGCAGATCCTCTCACAGGACGGCTAATTCTTGTCTTGTCGCTCAAGTCAGATGTTCTGGACTCACTATCTTTAAATGTACTTGACTAACGACAGAAAATGCTCACATCAACGCAATCACCGTAATCGGGGTGCATTCGCTGATGAGATTCCTTTGGGTTGACACCTTCTGCTGCCAAGCGTTCAGTGACAGCACCTTGCTTAAATGGCATTGACCGATAATCTGCACAGCGTTCCATTTAGACCAACATTGTAAAAGCACAACCGTTCATTGCTAAGGCTTGTCGAATAATCCAGTGCCTGTCACTTACCAGTGCTGTCATCTGATGCGGAGTTTCGACGGTGTAGTCATGCATTTACATTGAGCCCACATATTAGTAAAAAAAATGAAGTAATTTTTCGACATTTCATACTCAGTTTATGCCTATCTCAAGTATTAAAAGCGTTACAATGTAATTTTGAAATCTGCTGCTTCTTTTGAGGCCCCAAACAGTAACGATCTTGACTAAATAACTTACAACGGAAATGTGTTTAACATTGACAGGTACAAGCAGAGGATTGTGGAGGTGTCAGAGGCGTTCAAGGACAGGCCCATGAGTCCCCAGGAAGCCGTCGTCTACTGGTCGGAATACGTCATCAGGCACAAGGGAGCCAGGCACCTGCGCTCTGCCGCCGTCGATCTGCAGTGGTACCAACTGCTGCTACTGGACGTCCTGGCCGTCGTACTCGTTGGCATCGCTGCAGTCGTTGCCATGGTGGTTGTTCTTCTGCGGCTATTCTTGCTAAAGATTGGTCTGCTGAGAAAGGCGTCACCAGCGGAACAGCCATCTCTGAAGACCAAGAAAAAGGAGCAGTAGCGACGCTAATAGTTGTTACTACGAAAAGGATGCTCTGCGTTGGAAAACTGGCTGCTCTGCCATGCTTTTGGAATTCAGTAACTGAAAGCGACTTGTTGACACAGAAAATGACAACGCAGTACGTCAAAAGCCAGAACTGTTATCTTTAACAATAGTCAAGTAAATAAAATGTGCGCTGGTGCCGGCGGAGGTTCGAATCCTCCCTCGGGCATGGGTGTGTGTGTTTGTCCTTACGATAATTTAGGTTAAGTAGTATGTAAGCTTAGGGACTGATGACCTTAGCAGTTAAGTCCTATAAGATTTCACACACATCTGAACATTTTTTTTAAATATGCACAAGTTACTTTCGTAAACACAATAGCACGAGTCGTCAAAATTATCAAAAATCACAGGACACTGGATGAAATACATTCAGTGTTTTATGCTGAACCTCCTGCAACGGACTAACCATATTCCGAAATAAGAACTGTACCGTAATCTGGGAGAAGGAAAATAAATGTCATCTATAACGTTAGTAGGAGACGGATGTAACATCATGCCTAACTGGGATGGATAGCAAAACGCTTGTATAATGTCAGAACTAGAGTGACAAGATTACATCGTATCCTACATTATAGTGTCCAAACAGGTGGACTGTGCCGAATCATCAGCATCGTGTTCCTATATTCGATAACTTCTCAGATCTGTGATGGGAAGCCACTTAATCGAGAACAGACGCAGCCTCGGATTCAGTGATGTCTATTATGTTATAACTTCACTGTGACACTTTTCTACTAGGACTGTCACGATTGTCGTTGCTGTCTCCATCAAATAATTATGTCTTTAATCAGTGTCATGAATGGAATACTACGAGGTCTCTCTAGAGGCAAGTGGCGTTAGGTTAGGTTGCAGAATCCTGTAATACTCCAAATGGGTGTTGTGAGGTGAGGTGGTTGCGGTTCTGAATGTGCATACCCCTGAATGCAAGATTAGAGTCCTCATAGTCGGAAAGCGGACCGAAGCCCCCTATGCAATGATATGAATTTACTTTGAAGGGATAATGAAACTACTTTCGCAATGGATAACATCGTATTTATGCTGAAATTAATAAAGGCCATCCATGACACAGCATTTTAGACACTTAACTATTAAATGAAAATTCAAGCATATACAAGATGCTGTTTATTTCCCTTAACGCGATTTACTTAGCAAAACTCTAATAGGCTAACACTGAATGCAAGGTAAGAGACAATTATGTCTAATTGTGATTCTGATACCAGTTTGGGATCGCCTTAGGAAAGTTGCTAATGGTCAAGCGAACAGTACATCGGAAAGTGCTGCTGAAAATATAACTGAGAAGGACAAACACCTTAAAAATGCAAAATGCATCTAGCGAATAAATCAGCTAGCTGTTGTCGTTAATTGAGGAAAGTCTGGCGCCCATTGAACCACTTCACGTAGAAGCATTGCTGGCCGAGGCTCGCCAAATAAACTTCCAGAACTTGGCAGTGTGACCGAGTAAGGTGGCGCAGTGATTAACACACTGGCTCGCATTCGCGAGGATGACGTTTCAGGCACGCATACGGCCATCCTGATTTAAGTTTTCAATGATTTCCCTAAATAGCTTCAGGCAAATGCCGCTATGGTTCCTTTGAAAGGGCACGGCCGGTTTCTTTCCCCATCCTTTCTTAACCCGAGGTTGTGCTCCAGCTCTGATGTCTTCGTTGTCGACGGGACTTTAAACACTGATCTCCTCCTTCCTCGGCATTGTGCGCGCCGGCTGAAAGTGACTGTTAACAATGTACTGGCCCCACCTGCATGTGTGCGGCTGAGAAGCGCAGCAAGACTGTTGCTCAAGGAGCCAGAAGGCAGAGTCCCCTTTTCCTACTCCCTTAGCTCTTCTCACAAGTTTTGGAATTGCTCCAAGTCATCCAACAATGCTAGTAAATATTCTGAGCGCTGTCCAATCTCTGGCCAAGTTTACCCCAGATCTCGACTAATGCTCCAATGAAATTTTCATATTTCGGCAGAGCATCAGCACAAGTGAGACTTTTTATTTATTTTGTGGGCGGACACATGGGCAGAAGCGAAACTGACTTTCACACTGTATTCCTGAGCAACTTTTAAGGCGCTGTGCTCTGCAGTTGCCATGGAGCATTTCTAACTGCCGATTTCTTGAAGAATCCTCCAGGGCATCTCGCCTTGGCACAAGTGCTCTTAAGCTCCCTGTCGCGTTATCGGCTGGTATATTATATGGCAAGCCAGGCATGGGGAAGAATGTGGGGGTGGGGTGTCCTCAGTCCCGCACACTTAATGCAACAGATTTATGACCGTGCCTAAGGCTGTGGGCTTGTGGCCATCCGTCTTCAAGCTCTCTGCTAGTCTGATGAGCCGAAACAGAAATATACTGCATCTCACAATCTGAAGCGAACGGCTAAATCCATTTCCTTGCTTGACATTGTGGATTCCGTATGAATTACGACGAAAACATCTTTGTTACTCATTCATTAAGTGATCAGACCTTGTTGTACTAATTAGAGCATAAAGTATGAATAAAATACGTAAGATGGCGCGACATCAGTAATTAAGCTACCTTACATGTCACAAAGTTGAGAGGTACTGGAAGTTACTGCTTTCGGCAACGCACATATAATACTCTCTATTTCATAGTGGATATAGCTTTGTCACTAATTACAATACGACTAGCCTGTATTTGAGTATCTGATAGCACCCACACAATAATAATAATAATACTGCCATCTGAGGATTTTATGCACTCTTGAATAGGTGGAAAACAAATTAAATCTGAATAGCAAAATGCCCTTCTGCCTGCACTTGACATACTGCTTTTGGACATGTACAGTTGCTGTACTGGAAGATATATTGTCGATCAAGGAAACAAAGTACAATCGAATGCTCACTCGCAAAGTCCACACGTATTTCAAAGACATCATGCAAACCAAATGGCATATAAGTACTATTGCTGTTGATAATTTCGATATATTTCCAACAAATATCGATATACATCGGCAGCACTTTCCGCTGATAGCTCAATATATAGACATCAAAATGGCAATGTCGAGTGTCGACATTTTTATTTTATATTATGTTTTTTTCACAATTTTAGGTAAATATTTGAAGTTGTTCTTTTGAAATTGTAGCAGAACATAATTTTACTTCACTGTGTGAAGGGGTCTTTCTACTTTTTGAGTATTCATCACGTCGAAACTTTCCCCCCGACTGTATGAAGCAAGTATGTGTGCCACAAAAGGAGAAGTCCAGTTGCATAGGGGATGGTGGTTTCCGATATGAAGAAACAGCACACCAGTTGCGTTAAAAAAACAATTTTTAACGCTACTAGTGTGTTGTTTCTTCACATCGGCATTCTTGAAAAACAGTTACTGGAAATGACGAACAAAAATCTAAGTGACAAGATTGGTCTTTACGGTGGGCGGAGACGTGTGATGGTGCTGATGTAATCGGCGCTCGACGTTACCAGCAGAAACAGCAACGTTTAGCTTTACCACGCAATTTTGATACTACAACTGCTAGGTCGCTAGCTTTGGCAGAAGTGAAAAAAAAGGGAAGTCGACATGAAGTGTTCCGACCAAATCCGATATGAGACGAAACCGAACGACGGATCAATCGGACACCTTTTATTGTGCCACTGACATGCAGTTACCATTGTTAGCAAAGAGGTTATCATCAAGTTTGAACGTGCATCGTTTTACTTTCAGTTCTTCCTCTAATTGGGCAAGGTAGGCTGCTAGCATATTGATGTACAGCTTATACAATAGTAAATCAATACTTAAATATACAGCCCTATTTTTTAGGCAAGTACATCGATACCTTTTCCTTCTATATAACGATATCTTTTCCGACGTGTATATCGAGACCTCGAAGCAGATGAGATATTCGAATATCGATGTATCGGATTCCCAATATTTTTAAAAATATCAATAGCCCTAGTCTGCACACACTGAAGTGCATAGTACATTTTACACTTTGCAATTCATATGAAAATGATGTAACATTTCGAGAAACAAAGTAAACCTATTATACTCTCGAACAAATGCAGAGTTCCGTTTATTACATGTTGGAAAACAGTAAGTAACTTATAAAAAAGTATATCGTTCAAAAGAATGGTAGATTAGACACAGATATTTCTAATGTTAAGCAATTACTTCAAAAACATTATCAGTATTTGTGTGGTGTGTATCCCATCTCTCTGTAACTTTTATTAGAGTGACTGAATTATTGTTGTCAAGTGTTGTATTTATAAACAATTAAAATTTATCAGTATCTCAAAGTGATTACGTATTTGTATAACAATGATGTGTACCGACAGCTACTGTTTGTGCCTACTTCCTATTCCTCATGCTTGACAGTTGTTGACTTTGTGAAATGTTAACCTGGGGATCTCATCGTTCTTCAGCACTTTGTGACTTACTGAGTGCACTAATTATCTGGATTTACAGAATCCAGAAGCTATGTTTTTCATATCTGTACGTACTCAACACAATTACTGCATATTTGAAATACATAAAAATGCACCTTTAGCACAAAAGACACACACACATTAAAGCACACTTGTTCTCGACAAACTCCAGAAATACCGTATTTTTTGTGCTAAACGAAGGGAGTATTGTATCTTACAGCAAGGATCACTGACTGTCACAACCCTATTGTGGAGCTGTGAGTCAACTCATCAGAAAACATGGAAGTGTATAGTTCTTTTTTTTTTTTTTTTTTAAAAAAAAGAAGAGAGAACAAGTTTATCTAACACGACTTGCAATTACAGGAACATAGTTAAACATGAAATTGGTTAAACAGGTCAGACGAATAAAAAAATTGCTGTAAAGGTAAATAATAAATTAATTACAGGCTATACTTTCAATAAGTAGCCTGTCAGAAACATTCAAGGTACGTCTGAAATTTTCTTGAATGTATGTGTTGATTTCTTCATATATTAGCAAGCAATGATTTTAATTTCATCTATTTTCTTAAAAGTATTTTTCATTATTAAAGCAACATAATGTTTCATACTTGAATTTAGTATATAAGGCTCTATTTGTACAGTGAATCTTCCGGTAGCGTAATTTTCCCATATAACATTACGTGTGCTAATGTGACGCGTATTGATGGAAATAAGCTGGAAGAACAGAGGTGAACAACTTTACTGTACCTCAGTTGGGAATATATTCAGAACGTTTTGAGAGCGCAATGCACACCAGAATTTAAAAATGCACTGTCCCATTCATACCACAGTACTTTAGCTTATCTAGAAGTATTCCATGATTTACACAATCAAAAGCCTTTGATAGATCACAAAAAATCCCAACGGGTGACTTCTGGTTACTCAGAGCATTTAATACTTCATTAGTGAAAGTACATAGAGCATTTTCCATTGAAAAACCCTTCTCGAAACCAAACTGACATTTTGTGAAAACTTTATTTTTACAAAGGTGTGAAGCTACTCTACAATACATTACTTTTTCAAGAATTTTGGATAAGGCAGTCAGAAGAGAGATTGGGCGGTAGTTGTTGCCATCAGACGTATCCCCTTTTTTATGCAGTGGTATAACAATGGAATACTTCAGTCTATCTGGAAAAATACCCTGCTTCAGAGAGCTATTACATATGTGGCTAAGAATCCCACTTATTTCTTGGGAACAAGCTTTTATTATTCTGCTGGAAATGCCATGAATCCCATGTGAGCTTTTATTCTTGAGAGAGTTTATTATCTTCCTAATTTCAGATGGAGAGGTGGGTGAAATTTCAATTGTATCAAATGATGTGGGTAAGGCCTCTTCCATTAACTGCCTTGCTTCTTCCAATGAACATGTAGATCCTGTTTTCTCTACATTTAAAAAATGATTATTCAAAATGTTTTCGACTTCCGGCTTGTTGTTTATCAAGTGTCCATTTGCTTTGATGGTGATGCCGTCATCCTGTACTCTTGGTTGTCCTGTCTCCCGTGTAATAATATTCCAAATTGTTTTGATTTTTTTAATCAGAGGTATTAATCTCAGACATGATGCACATGCTTCTGGACTTTTTAGTAACCTTTCTTAATGTAGAACAGTAGTTTTTATAATATTTGGCTGTTTCTGGGTCATTACTCTTTCTTGTTGTTAGATACAGTTCGCTTTTGTGGTTACAAGATATTTTTATTCCTTTAGTAAGCCAAGGTTTTTTGCATAGTTTCTTATAATTAGATTTAACTACTTTCTTGGGGAAACAGTTTTCAAATTCTCTTACAAGTGTATCATGAAATAAGTTATATTTTAAATTAGCATCGGATTTCTTGTACACCTCATCCCAATCTAACTGCTGAAGATTTTCTCTGAAATTTCTAATTATTGAGTCATTAATTGGACACACAACTTTGGGAGGTAGTTTTCGGAGGGTAGTTTTGAATTACTGAATGGAGCTATGTCATATACTGTAACTAGCTGAGCATCATGATCAGAATGCCCATTCTCAACAGGACAAGAATTTATGTTTTTAAACCTATCTTGGTCTATAAAAGTGTTATCTATCAATGTGCTGCTGTCCTTTACTACCCAAGTAGGAAAATTAATGACAGAGGTGAAATTGAAAGAACCGAGCAAGACTTCCAGGTCATTCTTCCTATTACACTATTTCAATGAATCATCATTGAAGTCCCCACAAATAATAATTGCTTTCCCCTATCTGACAGATAGCACAACAAGGCATCCAAGTTTTCCAGGAATAAATGAAAATTTCCTGAAGGGGACCTATATACTGTTATAATTATAAAAGAGCCCTCCTTCAGTTTAAGTTGGCAGGCACATGCTTCTATAGGTTTCTCTAGACAAAACTTTTTTGTATCTAAGCTTTCTACACAGTGATAACTTTCGACATATGTGGCAACTCCTCCTCCCACCTTATTCTCTCTACTCATATGTGCAGCTAGTTTATAACCACTGATATTTACCTTTTCCATATCACACACAATGTGATGCTCAGACAGGCATAGTATATCTATTACATTATTAGATTCAATGTCATCTAAACAAACCAGGAATTCATCTACTTTATTCTTCAATCCCGGAATATTTTGGTGGAAAATGGTAACATTGTTTTTTACTTTACTTTTCTGAGAATCTACTTTTTTCGTTAATCCACCAATATTTTGGTTAAATATGGTCAGTACACTAATTGATTCAGGTGCGAGCGAAACTTTTTGAAGAGGAAAGGCGTCCGTAGATGATGGAGAGGAAACAAGATTAGAGTCCAGAAGAAGATGTTAGTTGATGCCCAGTACGTCTATCAATGATTCAGATGTACACTTGCGAACGGATCGGCAACGGTTTATACGTGGCAATATTTGCTTAAAAATAGCTGGAGCCTTCAAGTTCCCAGGCAAAACGTTTTCCATGTTAAACGCTGCCAGTAACAGCTAGAAAACTTCTATCCTGACAGCTCATCAGTATTTATTACCACAACTTATGATGAAACTTGACTACCAGTTCAACGATGAAAAGATAGGTCAGTGTTTCGTACAGGTCTTTCTAGAAAATGCCCGCCGAGTAAAATTGAAAAAAAATAAAAAATAAAAACCACTCGAGGAGTGTGGAAAAGTTTGTTTACTGGCATAATCACTGGTAATTTTACGACGGGTAAAATTTTGCTTTCCCTTCACCGCTAATGCTCTTCCAATCAACAACAAAAAATGCCTGTGTAAAATTTCTATACAGTCAAACAACTGTTAAATGACAATTAAAGACCGTTAAGTTGCAAAGTAGTACACACATCCATTAATTCCGGACAAAAGAGGTATTGTTGATCTACTCCAACACTTCTTTTATTAATCTGAAAAGAATTTACAGTGTACTTTAAAGCCACAGCAGCACTTATAAGGCATTCTGAATCAAATGTGCCATAAGGTACTATCTAAAATTTCTTGAAAATTAAAAAAATTAAGAAAACTATTTTTTTTTTTATAATGCATTCGAAACTTATAGGAACAAACACCTTTTTACGCACAACTTTTGTTGATAGCAACTACAGTGGTCACGAATATTTAAACCCCATTTCTATCACAGATCATGCACCCGTCAATCTGAAAGAGACAGTTGTGCAAATACAGTGACTTGCGTAAACTGTTGCTGCACTTGCTGCTGGTAAACCTTTTCGGGTACAAGCCCGTAGTCAACGAAACTCTTCTATTCCTGACGTTTCGTCCAGAGCTGCGCTGGACATCTTCAGAGGCGCTGCTCCTCCGTTGACGCTTGCCAAAAGTCGCCAAGACTCAATGGAGCAACGCCTCTGAAGATGTCCACCGTAGTTCTAGACGAAACGCTAGGAACAGAAGAGTTTCGTGAACCGCGACCTTATACCCCGAGAGGTTTACTAGTAACAGCTTCATCCAGTCACAAAGGCCTTCATTCTGTTGCTACAGTTATTGTCGTTGATGATCTTTGGTGAAAGATGACAGACGTATGTTTCTGGTAACCCAAGCTACACTACTTTCGGTGGTTGATGTAGAATCACTTGTTTTTGATGCACCCAGCTGACGAGTGGCAAATCGTTGTTCCACTTTGTGTTACACCAAACATGGAGATCGGTCATTCTTTTTGGCATTGAATCATTAATATTCTTATCTTTATCTCTGTTCACAGTTTCAAAGCATCTTCACGAGTTATATCAAAGACATAGTCCATAATTTCCATAAAATCGTGTGTATACTTTGTAATTTTAATGAAATAGTTCTGTAAACTTTTCCAGTCACTGTAGAGCTGGAATGAATTATCAAAGCCGTTGTCAGTTCTTCTAGCACAAATTACTGCGAATTTACCAAAAAATGCCGTTTTTTTTTAAAAAAATATTAATCCTGTTCTTTCCTTTGTTGTACGCTTTACGACTATTAAAATGGTGAAGAAAAAGTTTAAGGCTTTCTCGTTTGAGGGTAATGTGGCTCTAATTTCTTGACAGGAAACGCCTACAGGAGGAACTTAAAATGTGTTCTTCATTTTTAATAAATTACCGAAAGAAGATTATGCAGTTTTTAAGTCTAGGAAATGCGTATCTCTGAATTCCCTTCGTACTACCTGCATAATCATATGTGTTTATCTAACAATATTTATGAAAACCGCTTAACAAAATTCGTATGGAGGATATTTGGAATTTTTCATGTTAACTTAGCACTATTAACTCCTAAGCTACTGTAAATAAAGATCACAAGTTAGTTAAATTAATAAAACCTCATATCAGTTTCCACTACCAGTGTCTGCAAGCTATTGTTTATAAAATACGTGATAAAACAGTATAAAATAAACGATCTTCTGGACAAAAACATCAGAACTGCATGGTCGTTGTGGGTCTCCTTGCTGTTCTTTGACAGAGCCAATATTTTACGCAGTGGATTTTTGTTGTAGGAACAAGATAAAGGCGTGGAAGGAGCTTCCAGAAAGCATGATTGTGCCAAGTAAATAAACACTTTCAAATTTTCTGTCAATCACAGATGTTTTCTCTAAGAAGATACCTCCTGGTTTACACCACGATGAAACAGAAATTCAGAAAGTACTTATTGGATTGCACGGTGTAACTTGACGCAGATAAAAACTCAGAACGTGATTCAGTAATGTTAGAGAGTAGGTTGAAATTTAAGGGAAGACAAAGGAACAGTGCTTCAGCACTGGGGAATGATGATGTGTGTTTGAAGTTCTCTGGCGTTGTAGATGCTGCGGTGATGAATATTACAATAGGTAGTTTACTAGAGCAGGAATGGACATACCTACCATGGATAATCACAGACTCTGGACAGACAATAGTTGGTAACATAGAGGTAAGCGTAGATAAGTGATAAAATATTTCAACCCATCGACGACAGAAGGATTTAGTAAATTGTTCAACAAACCCCAGGAACATGTGTAAGTGCTATGGGGAAACAAAGAGAAAACAGTAAGACCGAAAGGCGAAGAGGGATGTGCTCGGATTGAAATGCGTGTAAGGCAGGGATGTAGTCTTTCTCCTCTGCTTTCAAACTGCATATTGAAGAACCAGTGAAAGAAATAAAAGAAAGGTATGGGAAGTGAGATTAACATTCGGAGTAAAGGGTTTCGATAATAAAATTTGTCGAAGACATTACTATCGTTGCGTTCGAAGCATTCCGCCATAAGGAGACTCTTTATTGTGCTAAAGGCCTTGTCTTAAGGGAGCGTAGAAATGTTACTTCATGACGCCTTTTTTGCCATTTGAGTGAGAAATTACATCTGTAGGTGGAAGAATCAGCTGTGATAAACGGATAAGCATGCAGAAGGCAACGGAAGGCACAGTAATAAAGACACATAAAGTGTATCCGCATGACATGCTGTCTTCCACAAATAATCTCATGATGATCATTCCTTCTGTAAAGACGGAGGCTGCCGTGAAGATTGTTATCAGGAGGAGAATGAATGAGGCTAGTATCGGAACTTTTTACGGAAACAGGAGAATGAGAAAGAGAGATAAGCATGATAAAGATAAAATTGGTGGGGATATGTAAATTGAAATGGATATGACACATTGCTGGCCAGATGGTTAGAGGGTAATAAGAACAACATCAGTGAATGACGTAACAGACGTTGGCATCATTATGAAACAGAAAGGTGGCTAACAGGGTGCGTTATAAAACAGTAACGCAATTATTCTTCTGACCATGAGTAAAGGTCAGTATAAACCACCATTGTATTGGTTTACATGCCCATTTCAGAGGTTGATGATGATTAACTAGAGAGAATGTATGAGGAAATAGAAAAAGTGATACAATACTTGAAGGGATATGAAAATTTAACGGTCTTAGGAAACCGGAACGCTACTACTGGAGAGGGAAGTGAAGGTAGAGATACTGAAGAATCTGGGCTTTGTAGCGAACACCCTCTTTCAGAATCATAAGACAAGAAGTTGTATTTGATAAAGTCTACGAGATACTAGAGTATCATGGTCGGACATAGATCTAGAAATCCAACGATGGACTAAAAAGTATACCTGGCTGCGGGAATAGACTCAAACCATAACCCAGTAGTGATGAACAAGAGGCTGAGATTGAAGAGAATAAAGAGTGTACGAAGAAATGGTATACGAAAACGTGGGACAAAACGAGACTAAGTTGAAGTTCTCTGACGGAGAGATGTAAGTGAAAGCGTAGAGAGCATTTCAGAAGACATGGAAGGAAATAATTAAAGCAGAACAGGATGCCGCAGGTATGATCGAAGACCCGGTGGATGATTCAGGAAATACATTTGTCTAGGTAAAATACGTAAGTGACTAACACTGCATGATTATAGATGACTGTGCACAGGCAGGGTGACGACTCCAGCGAGCGACCAAATGGTGTAAACTGCCCTGAAGATGACCCCATCGCGGGTTGAAACCGGTTGGCGGCAAAATAATCAGTGCGTATTGTGTCTGTCATTTAGAATAAATGATTATAACTGAATTAATCGCTATTTTCTCCACACAACTACGTTGTCCAAAAATTTGTTGTTTTCTCATATTATATGCTGCGAACAATGGGTGAAGGGCACCAGGCCGATTCCTTATTTCCGAAAAACTTTCGACACGGTACCACACTGCAGACTGTTAACGATGGTACGTGCATAGGGAATACGCTCCCAGATATGTGACTGGTATGAAGAGTTCTTAAGTAACAGAACCCAGGATGTTGTCCTCGACGGCCAGTGTTCGTCGCAGACAGGGGTAACATCAGGAGAGCCCCAGGGAAGTGTGACAGGACCGTTGCTATTTTACATATACATAAATGATCTGGCAGGCTTGGTATGCAGTAATCTGCGGTTGATCGCTGATGACGCTGTGATGTACAGGAAGGTGTCGAAGATAAGTGACTGTAGGTTGATACAAAGTGCCCCAAAACAAAGTTTGTAGTTAGTGTGACGAATGGCAGTTGTCTCTCAATATAGAAAAATATAAGTTAATGCTGATGAGTAGGGAAAACAAACCCGTAATGTTCGGCTACAGCGTTAGCAGTGTCCTGCTTGACACAGTCACGTCGTTTAAACATTTGGGGTAACGCTGTGGTGCGTTATGAAATGGAATGAGCGTGTGAGGATTGTAGTAGGGTAGGCGATTGGTCGACTTCGGTTTATTGGGAAAGTTTTAGGAAAGTGTGATTAACTGTAAAGGAGACCGCATATAGGACGCTAGTGCCACCTACTCTTGAGTACTACTCGAGTATTTGGGATCCGCACCAGGTCGAACTGAAAGAAGTCATTGAAGCAATTCAGAGGCGAGCTGCTAGAGGACGAGCTCCTGAACAACTGCCGGCGCACAAGGACCAGTCATCCCCCTGTCAAGAGGGGTAGGTCATTGGCACCTCGCAAACATCTTACGCGTCCACCGAGGCAAGTACCAACTACCAACTACTCCAGTAACATCGTCATATTACTGGAGGACGGAAATCGGCAGTGAGTGTGCAACAAATAACGGTAGAGCATGGGGTTGCGTGTGAAAAGGGGGTGGGGAGGGGGCGTGTGAGGTATTAGATGGCCCGTCTTCTCAGCTTTGAAATCACGCCATCTTCAACATGCGCTACACACCATGATGTAGGTCAGACAAAAAAAGTACCGACGTATATTTTATGGGAAATTTGATCCTCTCTATTTTCATAAATAGTCACCTTTGCCGAAAATTGTGTCGTTTCAGAAATGTGAGAAATCAAATGACGTCCAGTTTTTCGAGATCTTTTCCATTTTTGACCCATTACCGAGCCGAAATTTTGGTGGGACTTTGAAAATTCGGCTTCAGAACCCTCGAAAACATACAACAAGCTTCTCAGAAAATTACTGCAAAAGTTTCCGCTATTTGGCCTTTTTGATCACCATTTGACCGGAGTAAAGTGCACATTCCGTTGACGTAGTATCGTGAAATTTGGCAAGAAGCAAAATTTCACAGTACAAGTAAAATAAAAAACTCTCAAAATTGTTAAATTGTAATTATATCCCATATGAAATATCTTTTCCGTCATAAGCATAACAGAGAATGATTATAGAGTGCAAACATAAAGTGTAAGTTGCAGTCATGTTTTAGTAAGTAAATAAAAATAGTTTATTTAAATATTATATACCTACATATATAAGCTGGAGTCCCCTGACCCTCCCCCCTTTTTTTTACGACCGGGCTAGTCCGCGGAACTACTGTAGTACTGTTGAGATTTGATACGGTCTTGGAATTCCCGGGACCCATGTCTTGCCAGTATCTATGGAAAACAGGCAAAAATCGTTGAAATTGTCGATTCCCAGGGTGGATGATTTGTAAATATGTACTTACTTAGGTTTTCACGAAACACCTCAGAACGCGTGTTCTACTCGCACCTGACCATTTTGTTCTCCTGTCCTCGCGTTTACTGCCCCTGAAAAGAGACGGAATATCGACAGAATGGATAAGATTTTGCTGATGAACATTAACCAACATTATGTTTCTCAAACAACTTTGCGATAATGATGCACCAGTGACAGCTGCTGCTGTGATTGTATTGGGGAGGCTATTTAAAGTAAACTCGAAGGTAATTATATAGTACTAAAGATATTACAGTTTACATTGACACAACATGTAAAATTTCCTAATATCTTACTGGTGTAATTAACTCTGCCGAAGCAAGGACGTAAAAGAAAATCAAATTGTTTAAAAAGAAGGTGCATAATTCATTGCGTTATCACTGTTCATCATGTTATAACTAAGAGAAATATAAAAATAAAAAATGAAATAAATCCATAATAAAGAAAAAAAGTTCTATATGACAGCGTAATGTCTCATTCAGTTCTCCATTTCTGTTATCAAGAGGAACATGTTTCATTAAATAAGAATTCATTTGTGAAAAGTAGAAAACAAGTGATATGGTTTACATTCGTTTCTTCTAATATTTGTAAGGGCACTGACAACCCACGCCGTTGAACGCCCTTAATCTCCAAACGCACACGCGCATAGCCAAACTGAGACTAATGGCGTACGCACTTTTGACAAATCACCTTTACTGCCAAGAGGTTGAAGTTTAGATAGACGAGGTGCTGTATCACCAGCCACGTGAATTGTTCAGCAGTGCGAACACTTTCCAAACAGCGCGGTATCGCTGCAGACATGCGGTCACCAATGTACCACGTTCGATAACAGCTTAGCAGCGCCAGTATATCGTGCGTTTAGGCAAGCAACGTGCCCGATAAGGGCGGCTGAGGTAATCTAGCACTCCCACTATCTAGCACCAAACATGGCTTCCACGTCAAACATCAAATGAAAACCAGGAAGAAAGGTAAATTAGGGATCAGCTTCCCGGCGAGGGCGAAGCTATTATAGACGGAGCACATGCGCGGCTTTGTGAGCCAGATCGACAGTGTACTTTTCAAAGGAAACATCGAGGCCTTTTGCCTTAAGCAATTTAGCGAAACTACGGAATGCTACAGCGTGACTGTCCGACGGGAATTTGAACCTGAATCTTCTCGAATGGAAGTCCAGGATCTTAACAACTGCGACAGACCTCTATAGCAGAGCTAGTTGACATGCGAAAGGGAGATGATGACTTTGACCTTCGATGTGCCTTTGCCTGAAACACTAAGTTTGTAATCAATTTTCTGGTTGATGGCTGAGCTGCTTTCTTGATGTAAGTACGAAGTAATGGTGAGTAGACCGTTGAAAAAAGTAGTTACATGAATAGTGAGTCTTAAGGTATGTTTACATGGGCACAGAAACTGCATATTGCCGATAATATAGCACTGCAACATTGCCAGCCACACGACCTGCAAGCACCTATTAAGCAAAATGTCGGGCGCTGTTCCCCAACGACGTTTATAGCCATAAATTTTCGGGCCAGAAGAGTTTACGTGGGCCACAATATGGCCGCTAAAATGGCAAAAACGAGCAACTGAATGTGAATGCGGCTCTGCTGGATTCGCATTCCTCGAAGAAAAAGTTAGCAAGGAAAAGAGAAATAGAGTTTTCAGGATGCGTACAGTTTAAGCGAACTGCTTCCTAAGCGTTAGCATACGAACTGATGAAGAGTACATACATCATCCAGAAAATCGAAACACGGTTTCGAATACATCGTAAAAGGATACTTGCAGTTTAGGTGAGCGAAAAGCTTTCTAAACGTTACCTTCCGAACTGATCCTGTGTTCAGACCTCATCCACAAATTTGAAACACGATTTCAAATGCACTGTAAAAGGAATTCTTCCGAAAATTGATAAGGCTGATCAATACATCTGCATCAATACTCCGCAAGCCATCCAACGGTGTGTGGCGGAGGATACTTATGTCAACATTAACTGATGTCCTTTTCCTTGTTTCATTCGCAAATGTCTCCTGGAAAGAATGAATTGCCGGTAAGCCTTTGTATTGGCTCTAATTTCTCGAATTTTCTTGTTGCGGTCATTTCACGAGGTATAGATGGGAGGACGTAATATGTTGTCCGGCTCTTCCCAGAACTTACTCTCTCGAAATTTCAGTAGTAAACCTCTCACTGATGCACAACGCCTCTCTAATAGCGTCTGCCGCTTGTGTGTTGCCATCTTTGCGATGATACCGCGCCGACTAAACTATCCCTGACGAAACGCGCCACTCTTCGTTGGATCTTCTCTATCTCTTCTCTCAGTCCTACCTGGTAAGAGTCCCAGACTGTTCAATAATACTCAAGTATTTGTCGAAAAATCGCCTTGTAAGTCACTGCTTTAGTGGATGAATTAGATTTCCTTAAGATTCTTTTTACAAATTTCTGTCTGGTATCAGCTTTGCCTGTTATTTTTACGAACAAAACATCATCCTCTAAGTTACATTTATGATTCAGTAATGGACATCAATTAGAACTCATGACAATATGGATACGACATAATAAGCAACCTCTATATATTTTTTAAACAAACTTTGGCTTAGGAAGCGAGAACTTCATTTTCTGGCTACTTACTCCTGTTTCGGACTCAGAGGCATTTGGATGTATGTGTTTAATAGCTGATTTATTGGATAATAATCGTTTTATTCATAAATGCTAGTGTCTGCATTCTTATAGAAACCTGCAATCATTACGATATTAATTTTATTCTGATCATTTCATGTGTTCCAGCAGAGTTATCAGGAAATTGAGCACACACTGTTTGAAGTCAGAACGTCTGATTGTTCATCGTACCGCGTCGATTAAGCGCTCTAATCGCAACAAGGTTTACTTTTACTAAACCCAAATTAATATTCATTACCACTTTTATCGTATATATGTAAAATTTTAAAAGAAATCGGTCAAGAAGTTTACGAGAATTTTGATAATCATGTTAAACAACAGAATGTGTGTAAAATCTTATGGGACTTAACTGCTAAGGTCATCAGTCCCTAAGCTTACACACTACTTAACCTAAATTATCCTAAGGACAAACACACACACCCATGCCCGAGGCAGGACTCGAATCTCTGCCGGGACCAGCCGCACAGTCTGTGACTGCAGCGCCTCAGAGCGCTCGGCTAAGCCGGCGCGGCATGTTAAACAAGGTCTTGTCTTCATATAGTAACACATATTACTTCGCATGTCCCGTAACTCTCGTTGTACAGTGTGACACACGGGAGACGGACGATTTTTAACGAAATAATACTCAGCCAACTTTAAAATTAATGCATGTTTATTTACACAAAATCAAAGCTCATTATTTGCCATTTTAGTTAACAAAGTTATTTGTGAAAAATAATGTCGTGAAGGTGATATCCATCATTTAGAATGCAGGACTCAAGTCTCTTCTCAAAATCCTCCACCACATGGACTAAAATTTCTGCAGGGATGGCAGCAATTTCTTGAATGACTGCATTCTTCAACTCGTCCAAATTTCGTGGTTTATGGTTATAGACACAGTTCTTAAGGTACTCCCACAGAAAAAAGTCACATACTGACAAGTCGGGAAACCTGGGAGGCCAGGGAACATTGCCAAAACGTGAGATAATGTGGCCAGGAAGCATGCGTCTAAGAATTGTCATTGAAGTGTTTGCGGTGTGCGATGTTACCCCATCCTGCTGGAACCAAACGCGTTTTAAAGGGATTCGTCGTCTTCTTAGTTCTTCTTAGTTTCAAGCATGCGAATGTAACGAACCGAATTAACAGTAACTGTGGCCCCGTTCTCTTAAAAAAAATAAGGTCCAATAATGCCAACAGAGCCAAGAGCACACCAGACTGGTAGATAAGGTGTGGATGCTCTGGAGCCCAGTAACGTAGGTTTTGCTTATTGACGGTCCCGTTTAAATGAAAATGACTTCATCGATCATCAATAAAATTTCATTTTCATTCGATCCCAAAATCACTTGCATTCTGTAAGCGAAGTCAATTCCAGATTTTTTCATGTAATGTGTTTAAAGTAATCTGTAAGTCTTGCTTGCACATCTACAATGGTTTGCTCTTTTTAGAACAACAGTTTATACTCTTTCTTTGTGTCAACTGTTTTTGCCGAATTCCCCAGTCTCCTGGTGAAAAGGTCTTGGGTTAGCATATGCGTGGTGGTGTTAGAAAAACCGCGACATTTGGAAGCATTTCTTCTGGCAAAGACTTACGGAAAATAATGACTTGGGGTGAGAGAAACATATTTCTCCAATTTTAATATAACGTATGTAATACTTACGTCGTCTTTGTTGGAGTCAGTGTTAACAATTTCTTTATAGTTTACAGGTACACAACTAAACCTATAGGCAGAGAGAACATAGTTCATAATCGTTTCTTGGTCTTGGTTGTCTGGAAGGTTTCCTTGTCCATCAATCAACCATGTGGTATCTTATCGTTCCAGTAGACAGGTTTCAGGGCAGTGTTAAACACAACACAGTGAAACGTCCCCTTTAGAAAAATTTATACAAGTGACTGTGCTTAAACTGACACACAATATTTTGTTAGCGCAACGCAATCTGACTTTCAATAGTCCCTACAAAAGAATGGGCCCTGACTAACATTAAACTATACCTTTCACAAATCACTTACCTCACAAAAATCTTCGCTACTCAAGTTACTGCAATACAGCGAGCGCCACTACTGCCAGCTAAATAAAAGATTCAAACTATGGAAGGCACTAACTACTGATAGGGATAGTTAGCAAATGAAAGATATTAATAGAGAACAAACAATGTATTTACCTTGATATCATCATATATAAATATAGCAGTTCATGACAAATTTCAAAACTCCGCCATCTCTCTCCCCACATCCACCACTGCTGGCGGCTCACCTCCAACTGCGCAACGCTACGCGCTGTTCACAGCCAGCTGCCTAACACTACAATGGCGAGTATTACAACAATGCAAAGCAGCCACAAACTGCACACAGCACAGCCAGTGATTTTCATACAGAGGTGGCGTTACCAATAAAAAAACCTAAACAGCCTACTTACAACAGCACACAGCTTTTCCATTAGCTATCTGCTAGCTTACGAGTACACCACATACAAGTGCTTCATGTTGAGTACACCGGAACCTATTGTGTATTTAATACACATAGTCTCCCTAGAACTCAATTTATCCCTTAACACTGTTCTACTGCACTTACATGTGCTACAGACATTTAATACTTGTTCTTAACCCTCTTTGTTAACTAATAAACATTAACTTTATACGATTAAAACATTATTTTTGATAACCTGTGACTTTTCGATCTCCTGAAATGCCGAAACCAGAACTGCTAGAGAAAATATTAATAGGGCATTTTTTATGAAACTTCCTGGCAGGTTAAAGCTATGTGTCGGACCGAGACTCGAACTCGGGACCTTTGCCTTTCGCCGGCAAGTGCTCTACCAACTGAGCTACCCAAGCTCACAGGTTTAATTCCACCAGTACCTCGTTCTAGGGCCAAGCTCACAGCTTTAATTCCGCCAGTACCTCGTTCTAGGGCCTTTTTTGTATGTAAGTTAATGTAAGTTAATTTTTTTGCTGGGAATCGTTTTCGCTTGAGGCTGCAGTTTTCGAGTTATTTAAGAAGAACATAAAAAATAACCTTTAAACGCTCCCGACCCTTCCCCCCTTCCCTCCCCCCCCCCCCCCTCCTCACACACACACACGTTCACAGCCCGCAAATCAGGACTTTTAGTATGTTGTGCCTCGTACTCCTGGCTAGCACTATAGAATAATATGCGACTACACGAATATTTTTCTTGATTTTCCTTCGTTGACTGGAGTCGCTGTACTTAGCAGATACTATGAATGTTCTTCTTTTCATTGGTTTATCCCGTGTCTTCAAAGTGTTAGATGTTTTTCTGTGTTTGACAGCGTTAGTGGTAGAGAATTCCCGGATGCTCTTCCTGTCGCCATCCCTTCTCCCTCGCTACTCAATCCGTGTTGCCCCATTTGCTTCAGTTTCGTGGTATCACCTGTGAAACTGTGAGAACATGTTCTAAATGTTTGCGAATCGTGTACCTAAGGAGGGACGTGGGCACCAGCCCGGCATTCGCCTAGTCGGACGAGAGAAACGGCCTAAAAACTACAGCTAGGCTGGCAGGCACACCTGCGCTCATCGTTAATCAATTGGGTAGATTCTATCCGGGCCTGGCGCCCCTCCTCGAATCCCGGAAGCTGCGTACTAATGAGCGCGGCTATGAGAATGTTTAAGGAAGTACTGTAGCAATGAAAAACAGATTAACCCCAATATTGCTCCCATCAGTAAAAAATATACTTATATAATTCACATTCAGTGTAACTACCCAACAAAAAAATGTATATGGCATTCACATTCAATGTTAACTTCCCAACAGTTTGTTATTCCGTAACCTCGCAATAATAACGTGTGACTAATCTCTCAATAAAATTGTGGCTCACTTATAACCTTTCAATAATTGACCGTGAACTTAAATTGGTAAATTTTGGGCGTCAGCAGTGCTGCGTCATGGCCCTGAAAGATCATACTGAATAAATTGAAAATTCTTACCTCAATAAGGTCGCCGGATAACGCATATATATCTGCTCCTATAAGAAATTTTTCTGGCACAGCCCACTGCAATGCTGGCCAATAGATTTGTCATGTATGAAAGAAACACCTGATGTTTCTCTACAATAATCGGGATGACCATGGATTGGAGAAATTAGTAAATTCTTTAAATTGAGATGAATGATTGTCAAAAGTTAATTTTTCATAAGAAAGGTTATTATTAAGAGATTTTTTAAAAACGTTTACATGGGACTTGATATAACAACAGCACATATGCGCGAGGCTGCTTTTACCTTATACTACATCGCTCAGGCACCGCCATCTCTCCCCATGAACGGCCCAGCCAACTCGATACACCAGACTACTAGCTACTACTTACTCCTACTGCTACACAGTTCGTACTGCTGACAACACTGCTCTTTGGACTGAGGTTCTCTTATAGCTTACATATCGCAGGCAGCGCGTGAGTAGTCCATCGAAATTACATCTGCTCGAGTGCGCTAGCAACAAATTCCTTGGTCATGGACCTCTTACAAAGTCATTTTATATTTGGTATTCACATCAACACTTATTTTGTAAGTATGCCTACTTGGTGAAAGTTTACAATTTTATATTGCTGCCTGCCATGCGTTTAATATCACTGGGTAAGTGGTCAAAAATTTTGGCTCCAGCATTGTGCAGCGCTTTTTGTGGTAATACAATCTCAGTGTAGCGTAATGCATGTAATTTTTTTCTTCTGGTTTGGACATTGGGCTCTTCTGAAATAGACGAGAATTTCACCGCTGTATATTTGGGCTATCTGATAAAACGCGGGGTTGCTTTCCACACTCAACCATGAATCGACCCCTAAAGAACACAAAAGTGTACATAGCACAAAATGTCACAAAAGTGGACTTAGTGCTGTTCTGAAATAAGCAATTCAATTATGTACACCGTTGTTCCTTTTGAACTACAGTGGAGTACTCACAACAAACTTCATGAAGGAATAAATATACTGCAAAGCAGCAGTTAAATCGTCTAACCCCTTAATCAGATCTCTACAAGATTATCGCCGGTGACCATCACACATTCTTACACCACGTTTTTGAGCAATAAAGACTTTTTTTCTTTGAGGAGCGGTGCCACAATTCACATGTGGCTTTTCTTGGTTATAGAAAAGGAAGAGGTGTAGACCGCGAATTTTTAAGTTTTAGTAGTGCACTTAACAGCATTGCCGTGTCCCTGTTTTAATACATTTTTCTGCGGAGGCGTCGTGGAATGGGCAGCTAGTGCACCAAAGCGAAAGACAACAAAGTTGGATTTATGACACGCAGCAACGTAGCGATTTACCACTCACTGAAATACTTTTATGGACGAAGTAAGTGACCATTGGATAGATAAGCAACTGCAATTGCTAAACTTAGGAAGTGTCACTGGGCATGACGGGATACCATTACGATTCTGGATAGATTACACAAAAGTACGTGGTGCTCTTCTAGTAGCAGTCTACTGTAGGTCTCTGGAGGAGCTAAGCGCTCCTATTGTTTGGTAAAAAGTGCACGCCATTCTCGTTTGCAAGAACAGTCGCGCAAAACTGCAGATCTACACTGATCTGCCAAAACATTATGACCACTGCCCACACCGACGGTGGATGCCATCTTGTGGCGTTGCGGGCACATGACACTGTAAGAAAAGTATGTAAGCGGAGCAGACACGGATGGGGAACCACACTAGGGAAGATTATGGGCTGCAGCTGGGGAAATCGATTGAGATAAACGACTTTGACAAAGGGCAGATTATTGTTACACAGAACCCGCGAACGAGTAACTCGGGAACGGCGAAGGTGGTCGAACTTTCACGTGCTACTGTCGTGAGAGTCTGCGGAAAGAGTTATAGGGACAATGAAACTACCACCAGGCGCTAAATGGTTGGACATGCACGAGTCGTCACAGGACGTGGAGTCCTGAGGCTAGTCTGCTTTGCAAAGTGGGATAGATGGTGATCTGTGGCATCTTTGAGGAAAGAGCACAATGCCGGTGCTCGCACAAGCGTTTCGGAGCACACCGTTCATCATACATTGTTGAACATGGAGCGCCGCAGCAGACCATCCCTGCGCTTTCAATTGTTGACCCAACGACATTGTAAGTTACGAGTGCAGTTAGCAGTGGGCCATTGGGGTTCGACTGTTGGTCAATGGAAACGTGTCGGCTCATCGGGTGAATCACATCTTTGCTACTCTAGGTCGATGGTCGTCTCCATAAACGCCGTCATCGAGGTGAACGGCGGCTCGAAACGTGCAACGGGCCACGGCCGCAGGCTGGTGGGAGCAGTATTACGCTATGGGAGACATTCTCCTGCGCTTGTTTGGAACCTGTGGTAGTAATCGAAGACACGCTGACAGCTGCGAACCACCTTCCTGCTTTATGTCTTCCCCGATGGCAATGTCATGTTTCAGCAGTATAAGGTTGTCGGCGTCTCGGAGCCATAACAGTGACTAGCATTGAGGAGCATCATGGAGAACTCACGTTGATGTCTCGGCAAACAAATTCACCTTAGGTAAATCCTATGGAACCCATCTAGATTGCTACTGGGCGCCATTACCATGAACGCAAATCACCGGCGCGTTGTTTAAGCGAATTACATGACCTATGCGTAAACATCTAATGCCACATACCTCCACAAACCTACCAACTAACTGTCAGATCCCTGATACGCAGACTCAGAAATGTATTTCGTTCAAAAGACGGACGTACAAGCTATTGAGCAGGTAGTTATGATGTTTTGGCTCATCAGTATATGTCACTGACTCCGGGCCGATCTCGAATTTTGGAACGTGTTTCATGCTCGTGTATTGTGAAATCTCCTCTGTGAGACTCAATATGAGTTCCAGATACAACGTTTGAAACCCATCTCGCTCTGTTCGTCCACAAGATCCAAAAAACTAACAGATAGCACCTCTCAGAGTAATGTAGTTTTCCTTGTCTTACACGCTTAAAGAATCACACTGCCACACAATGAACCAAATAGGAGCTTACGGAATATCACATCGGCTGTGTGATTCTATTTAGGAGTTTCTAGAAAACCGAACACACCATGTCATTCCCAGAGGGGAGAGATCTTCAGACGTAAGAGTAACTTTGGGCGTACCCCAAGGGAGTGTAATAAGACCCTTACTTTTCACAGTATATATAAATGACCTAACAGACAACTTCGGAAGTATCGTGGGTGATGCTGTTCTGTACAGAGAAGCTGCAACGCTTGCGAAATGCAGGAAGACCTGCAGAGAATCTACGCCAGGTGCAGGGAGTGGCAATTGACCCTCTACATAAACAAAGGTAGCGTACAGCGCACACGTAGACAAAAAGATCTATTATTGTATGATTACACGATAGCACAACGATCACTGGAAGCAGTCACATCCATAAAGTATCTAGGAGTTGCGCACGGAATGATTTAACAAGTGGCACGGCAATTAAATTAATTGCAAGTAAGACAGGTGATAGATTTTCATTGGAAGAATCCTCAGAAAATGCACTCCGTCAAAAAAGGAGGCATCGTACAAAACTCTTTGTCGACAGATACTTGAATATTGCTCGTCAGTATGGGATCCGTACTATGTAGAATTGACAGAGAAAATAGAGAAAATCCAGAACAGAGCATTTCGTTGCAGGTTCATTTAGTAAGCACGAAAGCATCACGCAGATGCTCAGCCAACTCCACTGGCGAACGCTGCAAGAGAGGCGTTCTGTACCACGGTATGGTTTACTGTTAAAAGCTCCGAGAGCGCATGTTACTACAAGAGTCGGCCGCTATAGTGCTTCCTCCTACATACCCTTCATGAAGAAGCCTGAGGGTAAAAACTGCTCGAAACGTGTATATATTCAACGGATTGACTCCCACACCACCGAATCTATCAACTGTTGCGTCATAACCGTACGGCCATGAAGTTACATGTTACTTTATGCCTCGATATTTTTCGACACATAAAGCACTTATTTTCAGTAAGCTAACTGCAACTAGAACACGTGGAACTTATCTATGCCGAGCTATTTTTCCTCCTTCCATTTGAGCCCGTAGCAGTAACAATGGTTCACCACTGCTGTTCGTAGTGAATAAATGTATATACGTAGGAAATAAGTGTGATATTCTAGTTTCGATCTTAGCACAAAACGTGAAACAAACAGCGTTATGCTGAAGAACATAACGAATGCGGTTGGATGTTGATGACTGGTGCAGTGCATTACGCTCCTCCGACAGATATTTTTAATCTACAAAGTGAGATGCAGTTTTTAAACAATTGGTTTAGTCAACAGTCGAACCTGCCGCCGATCAGCGTTTAGTGTGGGGTGGGGCCGGGAATCACGCGTGACGTCATCAACGCCACATGGGTCGTGCGCTGCTGTACGCAAATCAGTACTTGTTTTGCAACGGCCACGGCCACGAGTCGCACTCCAGCGGCAGCAGTGGACAAGGTAAGTGCCGTACTGAGAGACGCGCTACACCCGGTATCTGTTGGCTGCCAGTGTAAGAGGAACTTGTATTGTTAATTATTAAGGAAAGAGTTAAGAGTTGTTACTGCTTTGTGACTAACAATTGTTACATTGTTAATCGAATTTTTGACATAAACAGTAAGAGACAGTTGCATGTGCCCCTTGAAAGAATGCATGTGCCCGTCTTACACCACATTATCCGGGTTCCAGTCAGATGATTTCAGGTAAATGATAGCGTTTAGAGGGTCCGAGTATTTCGGTTTTTTATTGCTGTTACTTTCAGCTATAAACACAGGCTTCGAACAAAGATCGAAAAATTCTAGTAAAGCTGACTGAGTAGCAGATCACGATAGATCGGTGAGGCTGCAGCAGAAATCTGTCTCTGGCCTACAGCAAAAATTGCCTGGTATGATGTCGCAAGTTTGTTGTGCCCTCCCCAGTCTTCAATCTTTTAAAGCAAAGGGAGCATTGTGCTTCACTGCTACCGTACTTCGTAAAATAATTCCAAACCACGGATGTTATTCTGAAATACGACTGATGTCAGAGGACGACAGCGAGAAGAAACTATCTTATAGTTCAGTTGGGGGCACGTCTTGAACACACTCGTCCATGCATACTCTCTATTAGGCTGCGCCACACGGCAACAGGTACATAATCATCTCTGCAACACACCACCGATTGTTATTTCGTGTTTGCTGCTGGTTTGTAACCGAAGGCGTTGTTATTGAAACGGTGCTGATCGTTTTTTCCCAACCTATAATACTCAAATATTTCAAGGCAATAGAAATATTATGAATAAACTTAGTTGTTTTATTTGAAAAAAGTTTTATTTAAAAACAATTTTAGCGCCGCTGCTGTGGTAAATTGGAATGCCGTATTTTACCCGGTTATTAGTTAAAAATGAAAATAACCTGTTATACACCTACACCAAAGAAATACCAAAAAGATATTCAGAACTGAAATACCGGTATCGGTATAACCTGTCAGTCCTTCCCATTCCTAGCTTGTACAAGCAAACCTCAGTTGTGGGGTAACCTTAGCGGCCTTATTTCGAGTAAAACGAGGCAAATCAATAGCAAATAGCTGGACAAGCTTATTAAAATAAACGAAAGAAAGCTTCGTTTCAACAACAGAGTCGAAAGCCTGTCAAAGGAAGGCAAAGTGGGATGTTGTACACATATTTTTTAACTGAATGGGAAGCAACTGACTGTCAAAGTTAGCATTATTGAAACAGTAAATTCTCGCAGTACCAATTACAGGAGGGGGGAAAATCGAAGGAAGAGATGAAGTGCCCAAGTAAACACTGGCGTATTGTAGTTGGATATAGGTGCATATTTGAACCTTCACAACCACTTTAGTGAGAAAAATCGCTATATTTTTCAATATTTGTTGTAGTATTAGTTTTTCTCATTATTACATCTTAATTTTTTATCCCAGTTGTTGCGAGTAATAGGAGGTCCAAATGTTGGAAATACGGAAGCGTCCGATCCCACCCGTCTTTGACCCATGACGTCACAAATATGGCGGAAACAAAAACACACACACTTTCCACAAGAAGCCTAATGACACTAACGGGACAAGCGCGGGAAATGGTGCGTTTTGGGTGGGGGGCAAACTAAATATAAACGAATTTAGACGCCTTGCGTAGCTACAACGTGTAAGTGAAGACAGCCATGCATGAATACCCACCCACCTCCCCAGGGGTCGTAACCCCTGCAACCCATAGAAGATAAAGATGCTTCAGTAGCTGATCAGTGTTTTTTCTTTTTTTTAAAAAAAAAATCTCACGGGATAGAACGAACAGATCAGAAAGATAAATATAATAAACTAAAACAGAAATTCGAGGAAACAGATAATTAAAATAAGTAATAAGTGTTTTTAAATTAAAAAAAAATCTCACGAGATAGAACGAACAGATCAGAAAAGTAAATAAAATAAGATAAAACAGAACTGGAGACAGCCACACTCAAACCAAACTCCGCGCCGTCATGACGTCACACACAACACCCTTACGTCACGGGTCAAAGCCGACGCGTTGGATCGGACGCTTCTGTCGACCCCAAATGTTTCTCTACTGATTCTGAAATAATTATACCAATAATGTGGCTATATCTCCAGCTCATAGCACCTTAATGGTAGTTTTTCGATTTATTAATCAGTCTTGATCCACCATATCATCTTCCCTTCTTGGCTTTTTCTTTCTTTTCCGCATCAAAATACGCAAAGCCGTCCAAACTAGCAAAATGGCTTCTCTCGAGCTCCACATAAACAAAAGAAACTGATATTTGTAAAATTCTTGGCCTGTGCGGAAGAGAGCGAATGTGTGCATGCTTACACAAAACGACTGATCATATGTTTGTCAAGCGTGCCATTATATTTGTGGCCATCTATAACCCCCGAACCGTCACAATGTACAAACTAACTTCTTGAAGCTGAAAGAGGCAGAGAACGCGCATCCCAATGGAGAGTAAAACACTGATTCTGTAAACAGCGATCAAGGAAATGTGAAAACTGTGCCCACTGTTGGGACTCAGGTAGTCCATGAGGGCGTTTGTTAGTCTTGCCAGTAACAGAAAACTTAGGCTTCCCTAAGGAAGGAGTGACAGTCAAGTTTCGGAAGATGTCGCATTAAACGTAGTGAGTTTTTAATTCGTGGAAGGTGGCACTTTAATTGACAAATATAAAGTGTGCTTGTTTTTGCGAGTAAGAAGTGACGCATTTGATTCTACATTTCATTTACGATGTAAATGGAATGTTTTGTGTTCTAACGATTGATACTGATGTTAAAACCGTATTTGTTGCAAATGTGATTGTACACTACAAACGCTGTGGCAAGACACATTTCTGGTAAATAAGCTGCTTGTTTGATGTGGTAGTTTTGTTCCCTGCGGAGTTGTGTGTGGAGTCTCCAAACCATCGGAAAACTTGATTTCGGTGGCCACCTCTAACTTCACTATCGGCATGGCTGATTTCGGTGTGCATTCCCATTCAGATACCGTAACTCTCGCGTTGGCTGTTACGTGATTACAGGTGGAACACAAACAACCGTAGTAATAATGTAAAATGTCCATGAAGTGATAGTGAAGGCGCATCTACCACTGATACCACAATCAACTCTTAAGTCGCAAATTTGATTAAAAAATATCAGAACACTGACTGAAAAACTTCAAAGTGAAAACAACTCTACTACTGCTGTGAAGCTAGACCTACTCACACGCTAGAAACAGGTAGATGGTTAGCAAACTAGTGGCTGGCGGTCCCGATTGCACAAACAGCCCGAATAAATTTGTTAAATCATACTATAAGCCGACATAAAACTAAAAGAAAGGACAAAGAGAGTATGGCATTAGAAAGTACATTAAAGGCTTTGTGAATCGCTCTGTCCATTTAACTGCAAAACTATTTAAATCAGTAAAAATTTCAAGCTATTAGCGTTTAAAATGACATTTAGGAACATAATGAAAACATAAAGATGTTAGTCTTTACTAAAATGAGAACCAAAATGTTCTGTGAAGCGGACATAAGATCCTACTGTTTTCACTTTCTGCAGGCTTTCCACGACAATCATATATTCCGAATATTTTAATATTACTTCAGATTTGATACAAATTATATGCTATTAATTAGTTAACTGTAGCCTATAGTCCCAGTAACAAGAGCGTAGATAGATTTACATTGAGTTTCTCTGAACCTGTACATTGACGAAGTTCAATGGAATATATTAATATGCATATCCCTGCATATTGTAGTTAAATTTGTAATTTAGTTTCTTTATTTTTAAACGTACTTAGTATACGTTGAAACAGCTAATGATACAATCGAGTGACTCGAGGTAAAAAATATACTATATTTTAAAGAAGAAAATTATTATTTCTCTACACTGCCTCAGGTGGGTTGAACCTACCGATTTCTGACGTCCGCTTTGATCCATGAAATATCTCGTTTAACTACATACTGACAGATCTGACCACTGATAAATTTTATAGTGGTTTTACATTTTCCATCGTTTCTTAATAGCTTCAAAATTTATGGAGATGTATTCCGCCTTTGCAGCTAAATGATAGAAAACTTTTTTGCATACTCGTTTCTCTTATTTGTGAAGCATCTTAAGTGGCCTGTAATGTTTTTGTATATAATAGATATGACTCTGTGTTACGTTTTCTCATGTTACTCCCTTTGTTTCTTGGTAGAAACAAACAACTATTGATAATTTGTGTGCCGTCCTCGAGCTGTATTTACTGGGTCTGCCTACTCAAGATGGCAGACTTTTGCCTTTTTTGCTCTCGTCTTCCTACTGTGTACTGATAATGGCTAGTGTGCAGTGTGCTTACATACACACACACACACACACACACACACACACACACACACACACACACAAACACAAAATGTAACCACGCCACGAACAAACGACGCGGAGGCCGAGCAAACGAACCTCCAGAACGACACACATGGATAACATTAGAAATCGTAACACCAAATTATAATTAAGCCTCACGAAACTTGTGCTCCAAAAGTAGTTTCTAACCCGAAAAACAAGAGAATAAAAACAAAACGTAATATAGTAACATATTTGTAACTGCTTTATAACATACTTATGTGTAAAACACCTGTATTACAAGCCGCTGAAGGTGCTCCAATCAAAAGCTGCGAAACACGTGTGGCAAAAACCAACTGCCTTTCATTTAGTTGGAAAGACAAAATACACTCCATGAGTTCATCGTGAGCTGTTTTTTTTTCTTATGTAGATCTTCAGCGTAGCTCGAGGTCTATGTTACGGTGAAATTTGAGTTTGGCTGAGACGGCGAGCCGCGAACGGGTATACGTAACCAAGTTTAAATAACATACTGGTGTGCAGTGTAGCCAGCGATCTACGTTGAAAGGTTATAGTACAGTTTATCTAAATGAAGGATTGGAACGTCATGAGAATAACCATTTCTCATCATGGTGCGTATTTTTGCACGTTTAAGATTTTGGTGTGTGTGTGTGTGTGTGTGTGTGTGTGTGTGTGTGTGTGTGTGTGTACGTACGAAATGGCACGTTTCATTACATTGTTTAAGCGGAACACAAGTATTACAAGACTTTATTTCCCACGTCCAAGAGTTAGTTTAAAGCCAATTTTTAATGTTCTTAGAGTTCATCATGCGCAACGTAACATTTGTAATGACGCAGGAAATTGTTATGCCTAAATACATGAAGACTTTACCGTTTACAATACATAAATGGAATAGCAAGGACACATTTTGTTTCCCACGCACCCACGACGGGTATGGGGTGGTTTTTACTACACACAAATTTCGGATTTTCGTGTCCTAGCATACCAACCATAAATTAACCAACACGGTAGTACTGTAAATATTAACACCTTCAACGTCTTTGGAAGATGTCCTCTTGTAATTACAATGTTTCGTCAAGAATCCAGTGTTAAGCAAACAATACAGGATTATTCGCAAATGTGATGCCAAACTCTCGAGATGTGAGACTAAATTCACGCACTGAAGTTATTTACTGGTTTAAATTTTCTGCTCGGTTGTCAGCGTCACGACAGTGCACACAGGACGAAGGGCATACCATGTGGCGTTCATAGTAAGTGTTGTAATAGTAGCGTACGTCGAAACAGGCTGTGTCAGTCTCCAGCAGTGTTTCGTGCTACAGTAGAATGTAGTGTTTTCAGCCATGCTGAAGGCATGCGCAGGTGCTCTTACCAAATACGTAAACCGTATTGTTGTACTGCAGTGCGTGAAATTTACGGCGTTTCACATAGCTAACACACACACATCCTGATTTTGTCGTTTTAGTAGGTACTGAGCAGTAACAAAAGCTGTCAAACTATTTTGTTTACACGGTTTTTAAAGCAGTAGTCGTATTGTACATTTCGTTATATTTAGCAATAATATAAAAACGACACGGGCACTTGTCACCTAGTAAAGATGTTTCTGACAACTTACATTTTGCGAAAGATGAACGTCCTTCAGATGGATGAATGAGCTATTAGCTAAAGTTTGGCAGAGATTTGTAAGAAATAAACTCAATTTCAAACCGTTAACGAAGATAAGGTAAGGTTCAAACTAGTGGCACCTCTAACTTGATCCTGCAAGTGTGGAGAGAGAGCGTAAAAATTAAACGCATCGATTTTGGCTAGGTTAGCTAAATGGAAGTGTGATACAGCGTGGATTAATGAAAGGTAACGGAAGCGTTCAAATGCCGACTTCAGACCAACTCCTAGTAATTGGAATTGGACACCTATACAGTTCCTGTTAGTCGATCATAAAATTGCTAATTTGATGGAATGTCACATGTTCTTCAGGAAATGACATATGAAGCTAGAGTATTTTATTCTAATTGACGTGGCTTGAAAATATTTTATTCGACATGGAGCTGTTGCAATGCGATCACTCGATGCAGAGATCAGTCTCTTGGCCTTTGTAACATATTACTTCGAAAATCTGCTACATTTAACAAGAAAAACCAATGCATAACTGAAAACCGCACGTGGCGTAGCTAAGGTCTGCAGTATTATACAGGCAGAGCTTGCAGCTGGAATGGTCTGGGCAAGAGCTTATCCAAGGAAATACTGACATTGGGACAGGATAAGGATGGTGTGCAAGCTATCAGTTGTTTAAGAAGTTTGAAGAATGTCAAGCCATCGTCATTAATGGGGCAAGAGGAATAATTGTTCTTTATCAGCGACGACGGTTAACTACGTAAGGGAAAATTTGTCGAAAATAGTTGGAAGAAAATCCGGGTAAAGGCGAGGACCACTCGCACTCGGAGGGTTCAATACAAACTTAAATATGTGTATAGCCAGTTAGTCCATCGCAGGAATCGTGATTCACTAAGATTTTTGCCTATTAACGATATGGAACCAGGCAAGATATGTCTACTCTCTCTCCTGAGGAAAAGGGGTCTTAAGGACAAACAGACCAGTCGGATATAAATGACATTTTTTTTCGTTTGATACACTCTAAAAAAGACGCACCACGAAGGAATGATCCAAACTGCACGAAATATGTGATGTACATGTACAAACAAAAAAAAATCAGAAGATTTGGATTATTTATTCAAGAGAGCTTCGCAAATTCAGTAAGGCATTGGTGTACATCTGGCCCTTACGCAAGCAGTTATGCGGCGTGGCACTGATTGATAGAGTAGTTAGGTGTCCTCCTGAGGAATATCGAGCGAAATTCTAATTGGTGCGTTAGATCGCTGTCTGGGACATCTCCAAGCACGACTCTGCTGGTCATCGGGGCTCAGTTCAAAGTGGGACTCATCACTGAAGATCACTCAACTGCAGTCAATGAGTCCAGGCCGAAGACGTGTCTGGAGAGGCCCTGGACAGCGGTTGGATATCAGTCTGTCACTCACCGTACGGCCCTGCAGCCTGAAATGATGGTCTAAGGCGCTATTTCTTTTCGTAGCAGGATCCCGTTGTTAGTATTCCGCAGCACCTTTACAGTACAGCGGTATGTCAACTATATTCTGTGCCCTGTTCAGTTGCACTCCATGGCAACTCACCATGGGCTTACATTTCAGCAAGATAATGCCAGTCCGCACACGGAGAGTTTCTACTGGTTGTCTTCGTGCTTGCCAAACCCTAACTTGGTCAGCAAGAATGCCAGATCTTTTTCCAGTTGAGAATGTTCGGAGCATTATGGGCAGGGGCAGGGCCCTACAACCAGCTCGAGATTTTGACGAGCTAACGCGCCATTTGGACAGAATTCGGCACGATATCCCTCAGGACGACATCCAACAACTGTAAAACTCAGTCAATGCTCTCATAAAGATCAGAGGTGGACAAACGTGTTATTGACTTCCTAAATTCGTGAGCTCTTTCCCTTGAAAAAGCATCCAAATTTTTTGAAATTATCGCTTGTATGCGTGTAAATGTACATAACATCTACGGATTTCCGTTCCATAAAAATTTTCTCCTCAGATTTTTCACTTAATATAATTAAAAATAAACGATTTTTGAATTTTTTCCTTTGATTGTACTGTAGACCTTTGATTCTAGCCAAATATCATGATTATACATCAGTGGGATGTATCATATAGGTTTTGATGAGTGAGTTTGAGTATAAAATGTGTATCTTTTGGTTAGACTGACGAAAAATGTCTTAACAACTTAAGGAAGGACAGTGTTTTCCCAGGGAGCTCCTCCAGCAGTGGTTGATTACGGATATGACGACCCCACGTTTTCTGAGTGGAGACTGGCCAGCGCTGCCGGACCAACTGCAAACTCTTGGTATACTTCAGGGACGGCGTGAAGGTGGAACGTCGTTTCGGAGAACAGGAGCGTTCTGGCTGCACAGCCTGGACTGTGAGGAAGGTACACACCTCTAAAAGACAGAGCCCAACCTCAATATGTGCTATATGCTGATGAGATGAATGGCTGTTGAGGTGTCTCCAGCGGGCAATCTCTTGTGCACCTGCCTGTCACAGTTCTAGAAGACTCAATCAGGAACACATGATGCTGTCTGGGTCGTCATTTGTTTTCCTAACGCCTCGTGCGATCCCTTTGGAGCTACCTACATTCACATCTACTCCTGAAGGGACTGGTATACCGTTAGGTAGCACGTACACCCACCTAGCGAAGAGCTCAGTACGTCAGTCTGCCTGAGGAGTACTGTCTTATTACAGTACCGCGACACAAATCGGTTATAGCATTTTAATTGTAATGAAGAGAGCAGAGGGAATCTTTGAGAAGGTTCCATTCACAAGGCATTGGTGGGTATTTCTAAATAGGTGTCGAACGACTTCGTAATCGAACTCGTCTAGCAGAAACTGCCACGTCAAACCAAGTATCTAACACTAAGGGATGCATGGTCCTAGGTGACTACCGTGTTAGAGCTGAGTTGCATAACGCCCTTAATTTCTGTAAATATGTGATTACCTGCTTAGGTATCATGGAGATGGACGCTGAAGGGTTACGTGAAGAGTGGAAAAATATATTTGTCATGGGAATGCAGAACTGAGAGTACATGAAGTCAGATGGAGAAAGCTGCCACCTTTATTCTAACTTTGAAGGCTCCAAATTACCTGAACATATTTTTGCAGGATTATCCGTCTTAAGATTCGATAGTTCGTTCGCAACACAATGCGATACTTCAAGCCACGTAGCTACATTCATACCACTATGGCATGTAATTGGAGAGCTATGTGTGAAAATTGTGGAGGCTCAGCTCACTTATCAGATCACTGTACATTTCCTTCGAAGTGTATAAACTAATCTGTGGATCACACAGTATATAGCAGGAAATGGATTTATAACGAGGAAAGAAAAATTTGAACTGAAAGCTAAGAGATAAGTAGCCTATAGTGAAGCTAAAAAACTTCAGACGCAACTTCATATGTCGCTACTTGTTTTTCATCAGCCCTTAAGAAACCAGTCTCGGTGTGGTACCCCCACATAAACCTAGATCACAGATTAAAGTAAGAGTACATGGATTTGTCAGTTTAATTTCGGAGAAAAATTGTTCTCGAGCCGAACATCATTTGGAAGCCGTCGACGACGGACGTGGAATCTCAACCACATACTGCTGCACAGCATCAGGAGCCTTCCTCTGTGCTCATACAAGCAGCCGGCCGTTGTGGTCTAGCGGTTCAGGCGCTCAGTCCGGCACCGCGCCACTGCTACGGTCGCAGGTTCGAATCCTGCCTCGGGCATGGATGTGTGTGATATCCTTAGGTTAGTTAGGTTTAAGTAGTTCTAAGTTCTAGGGGACTGATGACCACAGATGTTAAGTCCCATAGTGCTCAGAACCATTTTTTTTTTCATACAAGCATATGCTCCCTCAAGTGTGGAAAACGTAAACAGAAAGTCGTTCTAAAGCGGCAGCTAAACCTTCGGATCGGCGAGGACGTTAGAGAATTTTGATATACAAGCAGAGGAACTGGAGAGCCAGACACTGTCTAACGTTGCCCCTTAGGACTCGGGTAAATCACCAACGCAGAGGAGGACAAGGACAAGCACTGATAATGGCTCCCAAAGGGACTTTAGTGTTACAGTGGAACTATAGTGGATACCGATCACATTTGGAAGAATTAAATCTCTTGGCCCAGGAGACACCTTTATGCATCTGCTTGCAAGAAACTAATATTAATGTAATGGGCACAATTCCATTAAGGGGCTGCCGCCCATGCAGGAAGGATGACAGTGGAGACAGCGCTAAGGATAGAGTGGCTGTTCTCGTCGAGGACAGAAGCCACAACGCTCCTGTCCCCCCGTGCCCCCCCCCCCCCCCCCCTGCGGGTCCGGGGTAAGAATAGGCCCGAGGTATTCCTGCCTGTCGTAAGAGGCGACTAAAAGGAGTTTCAACCGTTTCGGCCTTCCATGTGATGGTCCCCCTTGGGGTTTGACCTCCATTTTTCAAAATTCTACAGAAGTACGAGCCTTTTGGGGAAGGACACCTTACATGGTGTACCACTGGTCCTAAGTGCACTAACACCTTGGCACTCAGCATTGTACCATACCCACAATTCCTCAAATTGGGCCTAAACGCCTGATGGGTTGTACCAGTTACGCCCATAGTGCGTCCCCATCTGCACCAGCGATCATGATGGACTTTCCATGGCACCAGAAATCCAGCACGCTAGCAAGCCCGTTGTGGTGGGGTCGTCATGTACCCTCTAGGTTGTAGCCCCCCTGACAACACAGGGATCGTACTGCCGATACCTGAGCTGCACCCTCCCCACGTCGGCCAAGGAGTAGATGCCCGTCTCCTTCGGGCATCAGGACTCCCGGCAACGGTCATCCTGCCAGGTGGCCCTTGCTGAGGCTGGGTGGCGCCCGTGGGGAGAGCCCCTGGTCGGAGTGGGTGGTATCGGGGCGGACGTTTCGCAGATGAAACGTCAACACGTATCAGGTCGCTCTGCGGCCGAGTCTTTCAAAAGAAAAGGTACCATTTCTAGTTCTGGTTCTCCTGCCCTTTCCCCCTTGGCCACTCCCTGGGAGGAGGGACAGGCCCGCCGGCTTGGGGCGAAGTACTTCCCCCGCTATTTGGTCTGTTCTCGAACCGATGGGGGGACGTTCGCCACCTCCAAGCCCATGTTCTTTGTTCAGCACATTGAGGACATCTTTGGGGAAATCGAGGCTCTCAGCAAGATGCGTTCAGGGTCCATTCTTATCAAGACCACTTCCGCCACACAGTCGGCTGCGCTCCAGGCGTGCGACCGCCTAGGGGACATCTCAGTGTCCATTGTCCTGCATCTGGCACTAAATAGGAAGCAGGGGGTTATTTTTCATCGTGACCTCCTGCTACAATCTGATGAGGAGCTCAGGGCCAACCTGGAGCGCCGAGGCGTGCATTTCGTCCGGCGAGTCCAGCACGGCCCCAAAGACCATCGCATCGACACCGGGGCCTTTATCGTCACCTTCGAGGGGGACATTCTCCCGGGGAAGGTAAAGGTGATGTGCTACCGGTGCGACGTGCGACCGTACGTCCTGCCTCCTATGCGCTGTTTTCGGTGTTTGGGCTTTGGCACATGTCGTCACGGTATGAGGCTGAGCCCCTTTGTGGCGATTGTGGACGTCCTCTTCGTGAGGAACATACATGCACCCCACCACCTCGGTGCATTAATTGTCCTGGCATCCACTCGCCTAGATCCTCAGACTGCCCCGCATATCTGAAGGAGAAGAAGATACAAGAACACAAAACTTTGGATCGGCTCTCTTATTCTGAGGCCGTGCCGTTGACCACTTCGTTTGCCTCAGTTGTGTCCACTCCTTCCGCGGTGTCCTCACCCCTATCCTGTCCCCCCTCCGCCTCCTCCTCCAATCAGGGGGCTCTGTCTCCGCCTCCCAAATCCCTCCCTTCCAAATCCTCCTCCCCCGTGGCCCCCACCCCCTCTGCCCCAGGGGCCACCCTTCCTCCTTCTCTCCCCCCGCCACCTGAGAAGCGATCCTCTTCTCAGGCGTCCATAGGGGAAACGTTTCGGACCCCAGCTTCCGAGGTCCGGTGTTCCAAAATGGACCCCGCGCGTGAGGACCTTGTTCGGGTCCAGCCCACCATCCCTGTGCCTCCTCAGCCTTCCAAGAAGGCCTCCAAGAAGGCCTCCAAGAAGTAGTCTCTATTCCCCTCTCCACCCCGGCGTGGTTTGTCTGACGCTCCATCCATGAGTCGCTGCTCCCGGCCGTCCTCAGTTTCGCCAGGACGCTCTGCTGCCAGGCGCTCAGCTGGCCTCCCGTCGGCAAATGATGCTGCCCCTCCTACACACCCAGGGACAGCGGCCGCAGCTGGCGACGACTCGATGGAACCGGATCCGCCTCCCGTCGGTTGTAGCGTTGTTCCCTCGCAACCTGGCCCTCCACGGCCGTCGAGGTGATCAGCTCTTCCCCCGTCTCGTTCCCCCAACTTTTTGACTAGCGATGGCCTTGTTACATTGGAACATAAGAGGTATTAGATCTAATCGGGAGGAAATAAAACTGCTCCTCCACCTGCACTGTCCGCTTGTCCTTGGTCTCCAGGAAACCAAGTTGCGCCCGACTGACCGTATTGCCTTGACCCACTATACCTCGGAGCGGTATGACCTCACCCCTGTGGATGGTATCCCAGCTCATGGCGGGGTCATGTTGCTCGTTTGGGACGATGTCTATTACCATCCCATCCCATTGAACACCCCACTCCAAGCAATAGCTGTCCGTATTACTCTTTCTGCTTTTACTTTTTCAGTTTGTACCATCTACACTCCATCGTCATCCGCAGTTAGTCGGGCTGATATGATGTACCTGATTGTTCAGCTTCCTCCGCCGTTTTTATTATTTGGTGACTTCAATGCAAATCATCCCCTTTGGGGCTCTCCTGCATCCTGTCAAAGAGGCTCACTCTTGGCGGATGTCTTCAACCATCTCAATCTTGTCTGCCTCAATACCGGCGCCCCGACTTTCCCCTCTGACTCTACTCATACCTACTCCCACTTGGGCCTCTCGATCTGTTCTACCACTCCAGCCCGTCGGTTCGAGTAGTATGTTCTTTCTGACACCTATTCGAGCGACCACTTCCCCTGTGTCGTTCGTCTCCTGCACCACACCCCATCCCCACGTCCACGTCCTTCGAGCTGGAACATACCGAAAGCTGACTGGGGACTTTACTCCTCCCTGGCGACCTTTCCGGACCACGATTATCTCAGTTGTGACAGTCAGGTCGACTACCTCACGGCTGTTATCATCAATGCTGCCGAACGTTCCATTCCTCGTACTACCTCTTCTTCACGTCGCGTTTCCATCCCCTGGTGGAACGAGGCTTGTAGGGACGCTATCCGTGCTCGCCGACGTGCTTTACGCACCTTTCGCCGCCATCCTACGTTGGCGAATTGTATTGAATACAAACGACTCCGAGCACAATGCCATCGAGTCATCAAAGACAGCAAAAAAGCTTGTTGGGCCTCTTTCACCAGCTCCTTTAACAGTTTTACTCCCTCTTCCGTCGTTTGGGGTGGCCTGCGCCGGCTGTCGGGCATTAAGGCCCACTCCTCGGTACCTGGCCTTACCTCAGGTAATGAGGTCCTTGTTGATCCTGTGGCCGTCTCCAACGCCTTTGGCCGCTTTTTCGCGGAGGTTTCAAGCTCCGCCCATTACCACCCTGCCTTCCTTCCCAGGAAAGAGGCAGAAGAGGCTCGGCGACCTTCCTTCCACTCGCTGAATCTGGAAACTTATAATGCCCCCTTTACTATGCGGGAACTCGAACGTGCGCTTGCACTGTCCCGGTCCTCTGCTCCGGGGCCAGATGCCATTCACGTTCAGATGCTGGCACACCTTTCTCCGGCGGGCAAAAGCTTCCTTCTTCGTACCTACAATCGCGTCTGGACCGAAGGTCAGGTCCCCATGTGTTGGCGTGACGCCGTCGTTGTTCCTATACCCAAACCCGGGAAGGATAGACACATTCCTTCTAGTTACCGCCCCATTTCTCTTACAAGCTGTGTCTGTAAGGTGATGGAGCGCATGGTTAATGCTCGGTTAGTCTGGATTCTTGAATCTCGACAGCTACTTACTAATGACCAATGCGGCTTTCGTCGCTGCCGCTCCGCTGTTAACCACCTTGTGACCTTGTCGACATTCATCATGAACAACTTTTTGCGAAGGCGCCAAACGGTAGCCGTGTTCTTCGACTTGGAGAAGGCTTATGATACCTGTTGGAGAGGAGGTACCCTCCGCACTATGCACAGGTGGGGACTACGCGGTCGCCTGCCCCTTTTTATTGATTCCTTTTTAACAGATCGAGAGTTTGGGGTACGTGTGGGTTCCATATTGTCCGACGTCTTCCTCCAGGAGAACGGAGTGCCTCAGGGCTCCGTCTTGAGCGTAGCCCTTTTTGCCATCGCGATCAATCCAATTATGGATTGCATTCCACCTAATGTCTCAGGCTCTCTCTTTGTCGATGACTTCGCAATCTACTGCAGTGCCCAGAGAACATGACTCCTGGAGCGCTGCCTTCAGCGTTGTCTAGACAGTCTCTACTCATGGAGTGTGGCAAATGGCTTCCGGTTTTCTGAAGAGAAGACGGTTTGTATCAACTTTTGGCGATACAAAGCGTTCCTTCCGCCATCCTTACATCTCGGTCCCGTTGTTCTCCCATTTGTGGAAACAACTAAGTTTCTAGGGCTCACGTTGGACAGGAAACTGTGTTGGTCTCCACATGTCTCTTATTTGGCGGCCCGTTGTACACGTTCCCTTAATGTCCTCGGAGTTCTTAGCGGTTCATCTTGGGGAGCGGATCGCACTGTCCTGCTTCGCTTGTATCGGTCTATTGTCCAATCGAAGCTGGATGATGGGAGCTTCTACTCGTCCACTCGGCCATCCCTCTTACGCCGGCTCAACTCCATCCACCATTGGGGGATACATCTTGCGACCGGATTCTTCTACACTAGTCCTGTGGAGAGTCTTTATGCTGAAGCTGCCGAATTACCACTGACCTACCAGCGCGACGTACTGCTGTGTCGGTATGCCTGCCGGCTGTTGTCTATGCCCGACCACCCCTCTTACCAGACCTTCTTCGCCGATTCTCTCGACTGTCAGTATGGGTTGTTTGTGTCTGCCCTGTTGCCCCCCGGAGTCCGCTTCCGTCGCCTGCTTCGACAAATGGATTTTGCCCTCCCTACCACCTTCAGAGGGGGTGAGAGCCCGACACCACCTTGGCTCCAGGCTCCGGTTCATATTTATCTCGACCTCAGCTCACTCCCGAAGGAGGGTACTCCGGCTGCAGTGTATTGCTCACGGTTTGTCGAACTGCGTGCTCGACTTGCCGGTCACACCTTTATTTACACCGATGGCTCCAAAACTGATGATGGTGTCGGCTGTGCCTTTGTCGTCGGGGCCACCACCTTTAAATACCGGCTCCTCGACCAATGTTCGAGCTTTACGGCCGAGCTTTTTGCTCTCCATCAGGCCGTTGAGTATGCCCGCCGCCACTGCCATTCATCGTATGTACTCTGCTCTGACTCACTCAGTGCTCTTCAGAGCCTTGGCGCTCCCTATCTGGTCCATCCCTTGATTCAACGGATACAGCAGTCCCTCCAGTCTTTCGCTGATAATGGTTCTCCTGTCAGCTTTCTGTGGGTTCCCGGACATGTAGGAGTGCCTGGGAATGAGGCTGCGGATGCGGCAGCCAAGGCTGCAGTCCTCCTGCTTTGGCCAGCCTCCCATTGTGTCCCGTAATCTGACGTTCGTGGGGATGTATGTAAGAGGCTTGTGTCGTTGTGGTGGGATGCTTGGTCATCCCTCCAAGGAAACAAGCTCCGGGCATTAAAACCGTTCCCAACTGCTTGGACAACCTCCTCCCGACCATCTCGGCGAGAGGAGGTACTTCTGACCAGGTTGCGAATTGGGCATTGCCGGTTTAGCCACCGCTACCTGCTCTCCGGTGACCCAGCCCTGCAGTGCCCTTGTGGTCAGGCGTTAACAGTGCATCATGTTTTATTGTCGTGTCCCCGTTTTAGTCAATTTCGTGTTGTCCTGTCCCTGCCATCTACTTTACCAGATGTTTTAGCTGATGACGCTCGAGCAGCTGCTCGTATTCTGCGTTTTATAACTTTGACTGGTTTGTCCAAAGACATCTAACCTTCTTACTTCTTTTATCTTCATCTTTGTCAGGTCCTTCTGGTGTCCCCCCATCCTTTTGAGTTTTACTAGGATTCCATGTGCTCTAACAACAGTGACTGGGCGCTAATGACCTCAGTAGTTGAGCGCCCTTAAACCCCACCAAAAAAAAAAAGCTCCTGTCCCCTTAGGATAGTCATACAACCAGCTGTAGTGGACGTTCTCACGTTAGTTAAAATCACAATGTATTCTTTATATCGGAAACCTCATGATCGGTTCGATGCAAATACTTTTCTGGATACTCCCTCACCCATTCTTTCTCGTGTGACTTCATTGCCCACAGTGTGCTGAGGGCTAGGCAACCACTTCCTTCTGGATCGATTTATAGAGCGCCACTACCTTTCAGAGAATATTTGCCTTTTTAACTCCAGTCAGGTGGTACATCTACAGCTACAGAGCGATTGACCTTTGCTTTTGCTGCGCAGCTATTGCAGAATTAGTTCAGTGGGACGTGGTCACATATATACATACCAGTGACCACTTTCCAGTTTAGATTCGTCTGACTCAGATGGTGGTCGACATGAGACCACTAAGATGGATGGTTCAAATGGCAGATTGGTTAAGACAAACGGATTAAGGTCAGGAGATGGACAAACCACCTGAGATCCAACAAGTTGCTGTAGATTAGATCCCTCGGTCCAACAACCCCCTCAGATACCCGTTACCATCAAGCCTCGTAAGAGCTTAAATATGGTGCAGGGTATTATATTCCACAGGTAACTTCTTTTGCAGTCCGATCACGAGCTGCACGCTAACTTACAGCGACGAGTAGTTCATTTCGTCTGGTGCGTCCTTCAGGGTCCAAGGGATGATCAGGTTGCACTGGTGCCTTCATCTTGGCTTTCATGGGTGACACATTTCCTGAGGTCAAGGTGATGGTCTACTGCTGTGATATCTAACCATATATCCCTCCAACGTGATTCCTTAAGTGCTGGAAGTTCGGCCATATGTTTTCCTGCTGTAATTCCAGAATCGCATGCCGAGATTGTGCACATCCAAACCATCTCAATACTCTGTGCCCCACCTCCTATCTGTGTCAACTACGGATAGCATCTTTCCCATTACTCTCCAGACTGCAGGATTTTACAGCGAGGAAGGAAAATCATGGAATAAAAGACCCTGGACTGACTGACCTACACTGAGGCTGAGGAAATTTTAGCACCTAAATCCTGTGGCTAAGACCACCTCTTACGCCACCGCTACGAGAACAGTTGTAGCCCCATCAGTTCCGCGAGTTCCAGTCGGCTTTGAGTTGAAAGACTACGCCTGCCCCCTTGGTGGTGGGGTGGAGGGAGAGGGCACTTCCTCCCAGTTACTCCTGCACCACCTACCTCAGGAACACTGTACCCCCAACCATCAGGAACACCAGTCCCCACTTCTGAGCCAGAGAAACGTAAGGCTTCTTCAGCTCCTCTCGCTGGGAAGGGGTCCCTCGAGTCACTCCCTTTCCAGGTTTCTGCTAGTGGGAAAGACGACACCTGTCAGTGGATGAAGAGCCCAAAAGCAGCTCATCATAGGGCTTCACGATCGTCTGTCCCAGAGACAGGATCAGTGATGCCCTCACAGCCAGAGAAACCCAAGGATCAGCGAGAGAAATCCAGAAAAAAGACACCCAAAACCAAGAGAATTGCGGTGGCACCCACACTACCGCTACCTACAAGCTCTGCGTCTGAGGATGAGGTGAAGATTCTGACCTCGCTGAGGACCTAGATCTCGTCAGACCGTAAGACACAATGTATATAGCCTGTTTAGGAAATATGTCGGTGGCAGCAGGTGACCCTGAGGTATAGACTGCCTCATGGTGTTTCATATCTTCCCAGTCTCACGATCGCGTCATCCTCCAGTGGAATTGTGGCGGTTTATCCACCACCTGGCTGAGCTATGGCAACTGTTAAGCTTTACACCTGATTTCTGCATTGCCCTCCAGGAAACATGGTTCCCAGCAATGCAGACCCGTGACCTTCGCGGCTACAGGGGATATTACAACAACCATACCGAATATAATAGTGTCAGGTGGAGTTTGCTTTATGTCCTGAACTCGGTATGCAGTGAACCTGTACCCCTCCAAACTCCTCTTGAACCTGTGGCTGTCAGGATACAGACAATGCAGGAAATAACTGTCTGTAATGTATATCTCCCTACAGATTGTGAGGTATCCCTGATCGATCAACTCCCTAAACCTTTCCTACTTTTGCAAGATTTTAACGCCCATAAATGAATAAAACATAGGAGTGCTGGTAAGCTACTACAAACAGCATAGAGAACGCACTATTGTTGCCAAGATAGACAAGAAGCCCATGCCTACTACAGTAGTACATGTTTGTATGCCAACTAGCTCTGCAGATGATGAAGAAATTGATGAAATGTATGATGAGCTAAAAGAAATTATTCAGGTAGTGTCGGGAGACGAAAATTTAATAGTCATGGGTGACAGGAATTCGAGAGTAGGAAAAGGGAGAGAAGGAAACATAGTAGGTGAATATGGATTGAGGCTAAGAAATTAGAGGAAGCCGCCTGGTAGAGTTTTGCACAGAGCACAACTTAATCATAGCTAACACTTGGTTCAAAAATCATGAAAGAAGGTTGCATACATGGAAGAATCCTGGAGGTACTAGAGGGTATCAGATAGATTATATAATGGTAAGACAGAGATTTAGGTACCAGGTTTTAAATTGTAAGACATTTCCAGGGGCAGATGTGGACTCTGACCACAATCTATTGGATATGACCTGTAGATTAAAACTGAAGAAACTGCAAAAAGGTGGGAATTTAAGGAGATGGGGCCTGGATAAACTGAAAGAACCAGAAGTTGTACAGAGTTTCAGGGAGAGCATAAGGAACAATTGACAGGAATTGGGAAAGAAGTACAGAAGAAGAAGAATGGGCAGCTCTGAGGGATGTAGTGAAGGCAGCAGAGGATCAAGTAGGTAAAAATACGAAGGGGCTAATAGAAATCCTTGGGTAACAGAAGAAATATTGAATTTAATTCATGAAAGGAGAAAATATAAAAATTCAGTAAGTGAAACGGGCAAAAAGAAATACAAACGTCTCAAAAATCAGATCGACAGGAAGTACAAAGTGGCTAAGCAGGGATAGCTAGAGGACAAATGTAAGGATGTAGAAGCTTATCTCACTAGGGCTAGGATAAATACTGCCTACAGGAAAATTAGAGATCTTTGGAGAAAAGAGAACCACATGTATGAATATCAAGAGCTCAGATGGAAACCCAGTTCTAAGCAAAGAAAGGAAAGCGGAAAGGTGTAAGGAGTATATAGAGGGTCTATACAAGGTCGTTGTACTTGAGGACAATATTATGGAAATGGAAGAGGACATAGATGAAATGGGAGATACGATATTGCGTGAAGAGTTTGACAGAGCACTGAAAGACCTGAGTCGAAACAAGGCCCCGGGAGTAGACAACATTCCATTAGAATTATTGACGGCCTTGGGAGAGCCAGTCCTGACGACCCTACCATCTGGTGAGTAAGATGTATGAGACAAGCGAAATACCCTCAGACTTCAGGAAGAATGTAATAATTCCAATCCCAAAGAAAGCAGGTGTTGACAGATGTAAACATTACCGAACTATCATTTTAATGACTCACAGCTGCAAAATACTAAAACTAATTCTTTACAGACGAGTGGAAAAAGTGGTAGAAGCCGACCTCGGGGAAGATCAGTTTGGATTCCGTAGAAATATTGGAACACGAGAGGCAATACTGACCTTAGGACTCATCTTAGAAGAAAGATTGTAGACTTAGAGAAAGCTTTTGACAATGTTGACTGGAATACTCTTTCAAATTCTAAAGGTGGCAGGGGTAAAATACAGGGAGCGGAAGGCTGTTTGCAATTTGTACAGGAAACAGATGGCAGTCAGAAGAGTCGAGGGACATGAAGGGGAAGCAGTGGTTGGGAAGGGAGTAAGACAGGGTGGTAGCCTCTCCCCGATGTTATTCAATCTGTATATTGAGCAAGCAGTAAAGGAAACAAAAGAAAAATTCGGAGTAGGTATTAAAATCCATGGAGAAGAAATAGAAACTTTGAGGTTCGCCGATGACATTGTAATTCTATCAGAGACAGCAAAGGACTTGAAAGGGCAGTTGAACGGAATGGGCAGAGTCTTGAAAGGAGGATATAAGATAAACATCAACAAAAGCAAAATGAGGATAATGGAATGTAGTCGAATTAAGTCGGGTGATGCTGAGGGAATTAGTTTAGGAAATGAGACACTTAATGTAGTAAAGGAGTTTTGCTATTTGGGGAGCAAAATAACTGATGATGGCCGAAGTAGAGAGGATATAAAATGTAGACTGGCAATGGCAAGGAAAGCGTTTCTGAAGAAGATAAATTTAACATCGAGTACAGATTTAAGTGTCAGGAAGTCGTTTCTGAAGTGTGTAGCCATGTGTGGAGTGAAACATGGACAATAAATAGTTTGGAATAGAGGAGAAAAGAAGCTTTTGAAATGTGGTGCTACAGAAGAATGCTGAAGATTAGATGGGTGCCGGCCAGGGTGGCCGAGAGGTTCTACGCGCTACAGTCTGGAACCGCGCGACCGCTACGGTCGCAGGTTCGAATCCTGCCCTCAGGCATGGATGTGTTTGATGTCCTTAGGTTAGTTAGGTTTAAGTAGTTCTAAGTTCTAGGGGACGGGTGACCTTAGAAGTTAAGTCCCATAGTGCTCAGATTCATTTGAACCATTTTTTTGATTAGATGGTTAGATCACATAACTAATGAAGTATTGAATAGAATTGGGGAGAAGAGGAGTTTGTGGTAAAACTTGACAAAAAGAAGGGACCGGTTAGAAGGACATGTTGTGAGGCATCAAGGGATCACAAATTTAGCATTGGAGGGCAACGTGGAGGGTAAAAATCGTAGTGGGAGACCAAGAGATGAATACACTAAACAGATTCAGGATGATGTAGGTTGCAGTAGGTACTGGGAGATGAAGAAGCTTTCACAGGATAGGGTAGCATGGAGAGCTGCATCAAACCAGTCTCAGGACTGAAGACGACAACAACAACAACACCTTTTGGGGTAGCACTATGTTTACTGCCGTGGCAGAGATGACGAAAATTCTGTCTCAACTCGAGCTATTCCTCTTAAATACTGGGGCCGCCAAACATTTCAGTGTGGTCCATGGTAGTTACTCAGCCATTGATTTATCAGTTTTCAGCCCAGGAATTGTCCCATCCATACTCGGGAGACGGAAGAGCACATGGCGGCCTGTGGGCTAGTGACCACTCCCCCGGCGTCATGCGCACGTATGCCTGCCCACATGGGCTTTAAACAATGCAGTGGATAGTCTGTCTGCTGTCACCGTTGACTCTCCCCCACACAGTGCCATCGATGTTGTGATTGAGCAGGTCACTAAAACGATCGTTTCTGCGGCGGAAAACGCGATCCCTCGTTCTTCATGGTGTCTCGGTGGTCGCCGGAAGTCGCTGAGGCAATTAAAGAGCCTTGGGGAGCTCTACAGCGACATAAAAGGCACCCTTCCCTAGAGCATGTAATAGCTTTTAAAACGACGGGAACAGGAGTGTTGGAACAGGTAAGTGTCGACCATTGGGTGCCATATGTTACCTTCCCAAGTCTGGACGAACATCAGTCATCTTTTTGGATACCAGACCCCAACAGGTGTCTCTGGCATTAACATCAATGGCGTGCTCTCTACCGACAAAGAGGCGTTTGCTGAGCCCTTTGCACCAGGGCGCTTTGCACCAGGGCCCTTTGCACCCTCAAACAGCGTATGGAAAGGAAAGTCCTCTCGGTCACTACATGCCACAGTGAAACGTGTAACGCCACCTTTACAGAGTGGGAGCTTCTCAGCGCCTTTGCACATTGCCAGACACAGTTTCTGAGCCGAATTGGAGCCCCAGTCAGAGTACTGAATATCTCTCATCAGACTACAAGCGATATCTCCTTGTCATATTCAACCAGATCTGGTACGATGGTGTCTTCCCACCACAATGGGGGGAGAGCACCATCATTCCCGTGCTAAAAACCGGTAAAAATTCGCGTGATGTGGATAGCTATTGGCCCATCAGCCTCACCATTGTTCTCTGTAAGCTGCTGGAATGTATGGTGTGTCGGCAGTTGGGTTTGGTCCTGTTGTCACATGGCCTACTGGCTCCATGTCAGGGCGGCTTCAGCCAGGTCGCTCTAACAGTTATATTGTGTCCCTCGAGTCTGCCATCTGAACAGGCTTTTCCAGACACAAACGTCTGGTTGGCGTCTTTTTTGACTTAGGTAAAGCATACGACACTACTTGGCGACATCATATCCTTGCTGCATTGTATGATTGCGGTCTCTAGGGCCTGCTCCCGATTTTTATCCAAAACTTCCTGTCGCTCCGTACTTTCAATGTCCAAGTTAGTGCCTCCCATAGTCCCCCCCCCCCCCCCCCCCCCCCCCCCCCCCCCGGCAGCGGAGGACCCGTGGTCTAGGGGTAGCGTCTTTGATTCATAATCAAAACGTCTTCAGTCCCAGCTTCGATCCCCGCCAACGCCTAAATTTTGATAATCAGCATTGGCGGCCGAAGACTTCCGGCATAAGAAGTCAGCCTCATTCTGCCAACGGCTTTGTCAAAGAGGGCGAAGGAGCGGATAGAGGTTCAGGGCACTCTCTTGTCCTAGGGGTGGGAAATTGCCACTAATTGCGGAAGAATCAGCAATGATCAACGACATGAGGATGCAGAAGGCAATGGAAACCACTGCATTAAAGACACGTAACGTGTATCCACAGGACATGTGCCCTGTAATTGAAGAAGTGTCATGATGATCTCTCCATTGGCAAAAGATTCCGGAATAGTCCCCCATTTGGATCTCCGGGAGGGGACTGCCAAGGGGGAGGTTACCATGAGAAAAAGATTGAATAATCAACGAAAGGATAACGTTCTACGAGTCGGGGGCGTGGAATGTCAGAGGCTTGATCGTGGTAGGGAAACTAGAAAATCTGAAAAGGGAAATGCAAAGGCTCAATCTACATATAGTAGGGGTCAGTGAAGTGAAGTGGAAGGAAGACAAGGATTTCTGGTCAGATGAGTATCGGGTAATATCAACAGCAGCAGAAAATGGTATAACAGGTGTAGGATACGTTATGAATAGGAAGGTAAGGCAGAGGGTGTGTTACTGTGAACGGTTCAGTGACTGGGTTGTTCTAATCAGAATCGACAGCAGACCAACACCAACAACGATAGTTCAGGTATACATGCCGACGTCGCAAGCTGAAGATGAACAGATAGAGAAAGTGTATGAGGATATTGAAAGTGTAATCCAGTATGTAAAGGGGGACGAAAATCTAATAGTCATGGACGACTGGAATGCAGTTGTAGGGGAAGGAGTAGAAGAAAAGGTTACAGGAGAATATGGGCTTGGGACAAGGAATGAAAGAGGAGAAAGACTGAGTTCTGTAACAAGTTTCAGCTAGTAATAGCGAATACCCTGTTCAAGAATCACAAGAGGAGGAGGTATACTTGGAAAAGGCCGGGAGATACGGGAATATTTCAATTAGATTACATCATGGTCACACAGAGATTCCGAAATCAGATACTGGATTGTAAGGCGTACCCAGGAGCAGATATAGACTCAGACCACAATATAGTAGTGATGAAGAGTAGGCTGAAGTTAAAGACATTAGTGAGGAAGAATCAATACGCAAAGAAGTGGGATACGGAAGTACTAAGGAATGACGAGATACGTTTGAAGTTATCTAACGCAATAGATACAGCAATAAGGAATAGCGCAGTAGGCAGTACAGTTGAAGAGGAATGGACATCTCTAAAAAGGGCCATCACATAAGTTGGGAAGGAAAACATAGGTACAAACATGGTAGCTGCGAAGAAACCATGGGTAACAGAAGAAATACTTCAGTTGATTGATGAAAGGAGGAAGTACAAACATGTTGCGGGAAAATCAGGAATACAGAAATAAGTCGCTGAGGAATGAAATAAATAGGAAGTGCAGGGAAGCTAAGACGAAATGGCTGCAGAAAAAATGTGAAGACATCGAAAGAGATATGATTGTCGGAAGGACAGACTCAGCATACAGGAAAGTCAAAACAACCTTTGGTGACATTAAAAGCAACGGTGGTAACATTAAGAGTGCAACGGGAATTCCACTGTTAAATGCAGAGGAGAGAGCAGATAGGTGGAAAGAATACATTGAAAGCCTCTGAGGGTGAAGATTTGTCTGATGTGATAGAAAAAGAAACAGGAGCCGATTTAGAAGAGATAGGGGATCCAGTATTAGAATCGGAATTTAAAAGAGCTTTGGAGGACTTACGGTCAAATAAGGCAGACGGGATATATAACATTCCATCGGAATTTCTAAAATCATTGGGGGAAGGGGCAACAAAAGGACTATTCACGTTGGTGTGTAGAATTTATGGGTCTGGCGATATACCATCTGACTTTCGGAAAAGCATCATCCACACAATTCCGAAGACGTTAAGAGCTGACAAGTGCGAGAATTATCGCACAATCAGCTTAACAGCTCATGCACCGAAGCTGCTTACAAGAATAATATACAGAAGAATGGAAAAGAAAATTGAGAATGCGCTAGGTGACGATCAGTTTGGTTTTAGGAAAAGTAAAGGGACGAGAGAGGCAATTCTGACGTTACGGCTAATAATGGAAGCAAGGCTAAAGAAAAATCAGGACACTTTCATAGGATTTGTCGACCTGGAAAAAGAGTCGGACAATATAAAATGGTGCAAGCTGTTCGAGATTCTGAAAAAAGTAGGGGTAAGTTATTGGGAGAGACGGGTCATATACAATATGTACAACAACCAAGAGGGAATAATAAGAGTAGACGATCAAAAACGAAGTGCTCGTATTGAGAAGGGTGTAAGACAAGTCTGTAGCCTTTCGCCCCCTACTCTTCAATCTGTACATCGAGGAAACAATGATGGAAATAAAAGAAAGGTTCAGGAGTGGAATTAAAATAAAAGGTGAAAGGATATCAATGATACGATTCGCTGATGACATTGCTATCCTGAGTGAAAGTGAAGAATTAAATGATCTGCTGAACGGAATGAACAGTCTAATGAGTACACAGTCTGGTTTGAGAGTAAATCGGAGAAAGACTAAGGTAATGAGAAGTAGTAGAAATGAGAACAGCGAGAAACTTAACACGAGAATTGATGGTCACGAAGTCAATGAAGTTACGGAATTCTGCTACCTAGGCAGTAAAATAACCAATAACGGACGGGGCAAGGAGGACATCAAAAGCAGACTCGCTATGGCAAAAAAAGCATTTCTGGCCAAGAGAAGTCTACTAATATCAAATACCGGCCTTAATTTGAGGAAGAAATTTCTGAGGATGTACGTCTGGAGTACAGCATTGTATGGTAGTGAAACACGGACTGTGGGAAAACCGGAACAGAAGAGAATCGAAGCATTTGAGATGTGGTGCTATAGACGAATGTTGAAAATTAGGTGGACTGATAAGGTAAGGAATGAGGAGATTCTACGCAGAATCGGAGAGGAAAGGAATATGTGGAAAACACTGATAAAGAGAAGGGACAGGATGATAGGACATCTGCTAAGACATGAGGGAATGGCTTCCATGGTACTAAAGGGAGCTGTAGAGGGCAAAAACTGTAGAGGAAGACAGAGATTGGAATACGTCAAGCAAATAATTGTGGACGTAGGTTGCAAGTGCTACTCTGAGATGAAGAGGTTAGCACAGGAAAGGAATTCGTGGCGGGCCGCATCAAACCAGTCAGTAGACTGATGACAAAAAAAAAGTTCCTCCCTGTATTCAGGAGAATGGCGTTCCACAGGGTTCTGTATTGAGTGTATATCTATTTTTATTGGCCATTAACGGCCTAGGAGCAGCTGCAGGATTGTCGATCTCCCCTTCTGTGTATGTGGATGATTTCTACATTTCGTGTAGCTCTTCCAATACGGGTGTTGCTGAGCAGCACCTGCAGGGAGCCATTTACAAGGTGCAGTAATGAGCTCCAGGCCACGGCTTCCAGTTTTCAACTGTGAAGTCGTACTGTTCATCCAGAACCTGAACTGTAGTATACCTCACCTTCGTCAGCTTAAGTGGGAGTGCTGGCAGCACTTTAATGCTCTCTGCTACATGAGCAACACCAACTGGGTTGCAGATAGCTAAACGCTGCTGCAGCTCTACAGAGCCCTTGTTCAATCCCGCTTTTGCTATGGGAGTATGGTTTATGGTTCGACAACGCCCTCAGAATTCCGTTTACTCGGCCCAGTGCGCCACTGTTACGTTCGCCTAGGGACGGGAGCTTTTAGAACGAGTCCAGTGACCATTGTCCTGGTGGAGCTGGAGTCCCTCCAGTGCAGATCCGACGAGCACAACTGCTCCCTAGTTATGTTGCAGACATTCGTAGTTCTTCTGAGCATCTGGATTCCCGTCTCCTTTTTCCACCCGCGGCAGTTCATCTCGCGCCTCAGCGGCCCAGGTCAGTGCTCAAGATTGCGGTTCCCAAGTGATCCCTTCTCTGTGGAGTCCTTCCCTTTACCACCTCTACTTGGGGTCCATTTACGTATACCTCCTTGGTGTACAACTCGGCCAAAGCCTCCTCTGGACCTTTTCCATGGCCGTAAGGACTCGGTTAACCCTACCGCTCTCACTTCCTCTCGATTCTTGACGTGTGCCAGGGCTCTGAAGTTGTTTACAGTGATGGCTCGATGGCTGTTGGTGATGTTGGCTTCGCTTATGTCCACAGAGGCCATATTGAACAATATTCCTTGCCATCTGGCTGCAGTGTAGTCACTGTAGAAATTGTGGCCATATCTTGTGCACTTCAGTACATCCGTTCCTGTTCTGGTGAGTCATTTCTTCTCTATTCGGACTCCTTGAGCAGCTTAAAAGCTGTCGACCAGTTCTACCTTCGCCAGCCTTTGACAGCGAACATCCAGTGCCCTGCAACGTTCCAGTCGTTCAGTGGTGTTTGTGTGGACCCCAGGACACGTCGGAATCCCAGGCAACGAACTTCCTGATCGGCTGGCCAAACAGGCTACGCGGAAACCGCTCGTGGCCATGGGCATATCTGAAAATGACCTGTGCTGTCTTAAGCCGCAAGGCTTCTCGGTTTTTGAAGACGGAGTGGCATAACAGTATGCACAACAAACTGTCATTAAGGAGACTGTGAATGTGTGGAAGTCTTCCTTGCGGGCTTCTCGCAGGAAATTAGTTGTCCTTTCTCGGCTCTGCATTGGCCATATGTGGCTCAAACATGGTTACCTCCTTCATCGCGAGGAACCACCTAAGTGTCGCTGTGGCTCCCAATTGACAGTCGTCCACTCTTGCTGGACTACCCACTTTTAGCTGCTCTGCGGTGAACTTTTAACTTTCCCAGCACTCTACTTTTGCTGTTGGGCGATAATGCCTCAACTGCAGCTTTAGTTTTAAGTTTTATTCGTGAGGTTGGGTTTCATCATTTTATCCAAGTTTCTGTTCATGTCCTTTGTCTCTGTGTCCTCCACCCTAGGGCTTTTAGGGTGGTTTCAATGTGTTGCAGAGTGGCTGGCGTCTCCTTTATTATTCTCATGGTCAGCCAGCCATGGTAATCTGTTTTCTTGTTTGTAGTCTCTTCTCCCTGCTGCTTGCATCTCTCTGGTTTTCTTGTCCTGTTCTGCCCATTGTCTGTCTTTCTTCCTTTCTCCTGTTATTGTGCTGTACGTCTTCTTTTTCTTTCCCTTGGGTAATTGTTCTACTGGGAACAAGGGACCGATAAAGTCGCAGTTTGGTCATTTGCTCTGCCCCCCTCCCCCCCAATCTTTTAAACCAACCAACCTCGGTGGAACGATAAATGTCGCTCAAGTCAGAATGAGGCTCGCAGCTTTGCGGAAATTGACTCATCCAACTGCAAAAAAATCTTTATGCGAGGTGATAAAAGAACAGAAGGGAACTCCAGGTAATAATTTCCGTTAATCAGTCCATTTGCGCTGCACAAGTGTGGGACTCAATAAGATGGATTTAAAGCAAGGGCACCACACCTCCCCATATGGCATTGTTGAGAAGTAGGGTCTTGGTGGATGTACCTAAGGGCGATGACTTAGGTTTTACCTGAACCCTTTTTCACTACCACTGCGTCATCCAGACTCCTAGTTCGAGGCGTACCATATAACTGACTTCTTCTTGTGTAATGAGGGCAAAATCTTCCAGCTATGTTCATGGCCAGAGGCATTGCTCCAGGACCTTATCAGATTCATTAGCCATGCTCTTGCATCTGTGCCCATAAGCCAAAGGCAAGTTTCTATCTTGTTTCAATCGTGGTTTTATGGACAGCACCTGCAGCTTGGAAGGAGGCGAAATTAATTTCATTATGGATGTCTGGCAAGGATCGTACCGACCCTAACAGTCATCAGAGTGCTGTCACTGCCATTGGTATGGGTAAGACTCTAGAGTGCATTGCTGATAGCTGCCTCGACTGGCTCCTCGAATCCCAAGGTCAGTTGCGCTGTTTCCAGTGCGGTTTCAGGCGCTGGAGACTGCGATGGATTCCTTCTTACCCCGTAACCATTTCGTAGGTGTAATTTTTGACCTCGAAAAAGCGTAAGATACCACTGAGAGGTACAACGTCCTCCTCCAACTTCCTGAATGGGGGACTGCCACTTCTTATCCAATCCTCTCTCGAGGACAGATGCTTTCGATATCCTGTTCTGTACGCCTTATTTGATACTATGTTCAGAAGGTCCCCCCCAATGTGCTCTCTATGGCATCTTCTCGGCTGTCAGGAGCCGTGTTAAACGCTCTTTGTTAGTGGACGACTTCGTAATCTTCTGATCTGCATCCAATGTCACAAGGATGAGGCGACTGCAGCTGACGATCAGGAGGCTGAAAGTTTCGGCCTATGAAACAGGTTTTAGATTCTGTTTTGTACTGCTTCGTACCCAACAGTAAGGAGAGGTGGGCTACAGAGTGATGCAGCAGCTATCGTCGTAGGAAAGCTGGTCCAAGTGTATGAAGACACTTTTTAAATGAACATGAGGCAAACTCCAGATAATGCAGTAGCAAAAAGAGCATCGTACAGTGAGGCTAATTTACCTGATGCATAAGTGATAGCGACAGGGCCGCGACTGAGCTGCGTCTCGGTGGCGACTCCATTGAGACCGGGCCGCACCTTGTTGCGAGTGGGAAATGTGGCTACCGCTGACCATCCTTCACTCACGGAAAGAATCGCAACACCAAAACAAAGTTAATGTAGAGTAATTATATGTCGAGACTAAATTTGTCTAGGTAACGTAGGTAAGTGATTAACATTGCAATATCATGGGTTAATGTAAAAGCGAGTTAAGCCATGGAAAATGTGAAATGACAGTACAAAACAACTGGTGTACTGCCAGAATGTTTGACTGCAAGAATGTTGTAAGAGGGCCAGATTTGTATGTGGAATAGAGTTCCATTCCTGTTGCACTTAGTCAGTCAATACAGGGACTGTTAAACCTGTCTGTGGTTGACGCTGGCGTTTTCGTCCGATGATGTCCCATATGTGCTCGATTATTGACACATCTGTTCATCGAGTAAGCAGTCTAAATGTCGACACTCCATATAGCATGATTGTTCAAAACAGCTGTTTGTGGGCGAGCGCATCCTGTGAGAAAACAGTTCCTGGAATGGTCCATGAAAGGCAGAACTGGGCGAATCATCATATTGACGTACAGTTTTTCAGTCAGGGTGCATGCGATAATGACAAGTGTTCTGTTGCTGTCGTACAAAGTTGCACTGCAGACCATAACTCCATGTGTAGGTTCGATAAATCTATCACAGACAGGTCTGCCCTCAAAATGTCTCCTTGTAACCAACCCATGACCGTCAATGATGGTACCGAGTCAGAACCAGCTTTCATCATAAAACACAAGAGACCTTCACCCTGCCCCCCCTCCCCCATGAGCTCTGCCTGATACCACTGAAGTTGCAAGTGGAGTTGGTTTGGGGTCAGTGGAATACGTGTTACTGGGTGCGAGGCTCAGAGCTGTCCTTCAAGTAACAGACTTGTAACAGTTGTCACTAAGGTGCAAACTGCTGCTGCGGATTCAGTACGATGCGCCAGAGCCAAACACTGGAGACAATGATCTTCCCTATCAGTAGCGCCATGTGGCCATATGGATTGCTATCTTCGTGTGACCACACATTGTCGTGACCACTGCTGACAGCATTTAAGTACAGCTATTACACTGCTGCCCAGACTTGCTGCAGTACTGCAGAAAGAATATCCAGCTTCTCATAGCCCTGTTACTCGATCCCATTCATTCAGTGAGGTGTTGACAATGACCTTTTTCACCTTAAAGGCATTCTTGACTAACATAAACTCTCCACATCCAGTCTCAAAGGTAACTAGCGCTCGCGACCGTTACAGCGTGTATTTGAAGGGAACCTGATTTGCATCCTCATAGTGGCGCTACTAGCGCCACTTTTGTGCAGCTGACATGAAATTTGGATTGACATTTCAGATGTGGCAAGAAGACTACGATCTTTCGTTTCCGGCGCACAACTCCTTAGTGCTCAGCTTTCTTGTCTGTCAATTGCGGCAGCAGTGAGTGCTCTTGGTACGGAGCCACTGCAGGTGTGGCTCAGTGGACACGCTCCATTAGGTCTACTCGATCTTACAAGACTGCTGTCAGCATTTGTTAGAAACTAGTTGCCATTGACAACTTTAAGACGCTGGTAGTGTTATACTGACATGTGATATCACAGTGTCTCATGGATAAGTCTTTGCGCATCAGTTTTAAATATGCGCATCAGTTTTACCCAACCTGAGCGGTCGATAGTGGACAATATTCTACATTTTAAGGTTCAGATGGCTCTGAGCACTATGGGACTTAACATCTGAGGTTCTGTCCCCTAGAACTTACAACTGCTTGAACCTAACTAACCTAAGGACATCGCACACATCCATGCCCGAGGCAGGATTCGAACCTGCGGTCGCGCGGTTCTAGATTGAAGTGCCTAGAACCGCTCGGCCACATCGACCGGCTTACATTTTAAGGACACTGTGCGCTTTTTGGGTCTACTGTTGGACTCGAATTGATCCTGGCTTCCACACCTGAAAAAACCATGAGTAAAGGACTTCAAATCATTGAATATTTTGAAATGGCTTAGCGGAAAGGTGTGGGGAGCTCGCAGGTCTCACCACCTGCAGTTTCATAGATCGTTTACCGGATCAGATTACAGCAATATTGTTTAATGATCAGCTCATATTCGTATCTCAAGATGCTGAGTGGAAATAAAACACAAAAGGCATCGAGGGATAGTGGATACCCTTTTATATCCAGGAGAAATGGTTAGGTTTCTGAAAAATTGCCTTCCTGGTGGCTGCTGTTAGTAATCAACAAAACTATTACTTGCATAGCCAGGAGTTGGGAACATTTGCAGATTTCTGATATACCGTAACACAGTGAAAGCCCAACACACTAGACAAGTGTCAGGTGCTATTTAAGTCCTGTTATAGACGTGCACAAAGCTTGCATTTTCAGAAGTACGCTGAACTAAACATCAGCGAAAATATGTACGGAGATACACGCAAGCAGTTTTAAATTGACATATGGTATACAAAAGTTGGATTTGTGTCTGTATTGCGAGAATCATTTTACGCAAATAGGTCGTGCTGGTTCTCCCGAGGAATTAGAAAACCTAAAACTGAAAGCTCAAGTCACCATACTAGGGCTGAAGCAGCCACAAAACGCTTGTCGCTAACGATGAGAAAATCGAAACGACAGCTAATATTGTGACTTCGTGTGTCCGTCGTAGGCTGTACTATTCTGCACACTATCCTGAATTTTATCAAGGCCAGTACACTTGTAACAACATGGCGATAGGTAACGCTGTTAGTAACAGGGCTTTACTGTGTTTCTGGCAAGAAAGCAGTGCCAGGGGAGGCTCAGTAGAAAGCTACGCCTGAAGCGCATTCTTAAACATTTCAATCCGCTCAGTGATAGTGAGTTTCGGAATCGGACAATGTGTCGAACACATCTGGCGGATAATTGTTTTCCAAAATCTGATAGTAAATGCTTCGCTCCTGTATACCAGAGATTTATCTTTATAGAGCGTCGTTTCCTACCATGTGAAAGGGATTCCGTCCTTGAGTAACACAGATGCTTACGTCTATGTCGCTCAGACGAATGAATTCTTGGCCGACTCAAAGGACAACGGACTTCCTGTTTGCAAGGTGGAACCAAAGGACTTCGGGGATCTTAGCGCAATAAACCAAGGTTTGCGTAGAGGCTCACTCAGAATTAGAGTAACACCCACGGGGTTCACGGTTCTTTCGTGAGTTCGTGTGTGGTGCACGCAGGACCTCGAGCTATTGTAGACAGTTCTTCCTTCACCCTGCCCTCTCCCTACCCTCGCTCCTTCCCCATTTCACCGTCCTTCGCCTTTCTCGGTGTTCTGATTTACATCGACCTGGCTATCCTTCTGGTTTCCTGTGTTGGTTGCAGTTTCGTTCCTTCTGTTATTTCATCCTTTTTGGATTTTAGGTCCCCATTTGAGTATTGACCTCCACTTCTAAATTTTCTGTTTTTAGTGTGAACCATTTGGAGGAAAACTCCCTCCATAGCATACATGGTGTGCATTCTTTTCTCCCTTCGTTACACGCTGTAGCCCCCTTCTTCCCTGCTAGGTCACCAGCACATGTAGCCAGTCTGTGGGTTGTTACATACCCATCTGGCTGAGCCCCTTCACAACACAGGGATCACACTACTGATATGTGGGCTGTTCTCTCCCCATGTATGACAAGAAGTTGTTACTTGTCCTCTTGGAGCATTGGAACACCCGGCAATGGCTGCTGTGTCAGGCAGCCCTTGCAGTGACTGGGTGTTGGCCATGGGGACAGCTCCTGATAGGAGTCACCTACTTCTACTATCGGGGAGGACGCTTGGCGCATTAAGTGTATCAAGCTGCAAAAATCTGGCTGTTATCAAACAGCTGTATCTTTGAATGGTGAAGGATCATTGAATGCTACTCCATATGACCCAGTAACTTTCCCTTTCCTAGCTACATCATGGGAGGAGGGCAAGGCTCGCCATCTTGGGATGAAACATTTCCCCATTTCCTTGTTTGTACTAGAACAGATGGGGACACGTTCACCACCCACAAAGCCATCGTTTTTTGTGAAGAATATTGAGGAGTTGAGGAGGATCTTGGTGGAGTTTCTTAGTAAGATGCAGTTCGTCTCCCTGTTGATGAAAGCCTCTTCTGTCGCCCAGTCTGCAGGTCTTCGTGCTTGTGATCGTCTTGGCAATATCCCAGTGTCTCCTTGCCAATCTCTGAATTTGGTCCTGTTAGTGATTTTTCATAGGGACCTCAACCTGCAAACCGATGAACTCTGGGCGAATCTAGAGTGACACGGTCTTCATTTTGTTAGATGTGTGTAGAAGGGTGGCAAAGATGACTGCACTGATAGTGGCGCCTTTACTCTGTATTTCGAGGGGGTACCCTCCCAGACAAGTTCAAGGTTATGTCTGCAGATGTGATGTGAAGCCATACATCGCACCACCAATTAGGTGCTTTCAGTCATTGCATGTTGGGCATATGTCTTCCTGCTGTATAGGAGACCCTCTGTGTAATGACTGGTTCCCCACTCTGAGGGAAACCCCCGAGTTCTGTCGCCTGTATGTATATTCTCATGACTGCCACTCCCCTCTCTCACTAGATTGCCTGGCTTACAAGAGACAAAAGAAGATTCAAGAATACAGGACCCTGGATCACCTGTCTTGTGCTGAGGTTCGCCAAAAGTGGATTTCTGCCTCATTACATCTTTCTCCCTCCAACCTCTTCCATACTGCAGACCCATCCCCCTCACCCCTTCCCCTCCCCTTCAGTTCCCATGATCTCTCATCTGGGAGCTACTGCTCCTCCCAAAACGAAGTAGTGTCCCCTTCTTCGACATCTGCCAGTGATCGGGCCTCCTCGTGACTGCTCTGTCTCTCAGGCCAGAAGCCCCCTACCAACACTTGGCTGCCAAACACACCATCTGTGTACCCCAAGGTAGCCCACTGTCCTTCGGTTCTGGATCTTGCAGACACCTTTAGTCGCTCTGTGCCCTGCCCTCCCCCATCTCCAAAGGACAGGAAGAAACTCACATCCCAAGACAAGGCCCCCCCCCTTTCCCGGTGCCTCCCCCCCCTCACAAACTGAATCTGACATCTTACTTACGGTTGTCACCCCATCATTGTTGTCGATGACCACTAAGTGACTCGACCTCTTGGCTACTCGGTATAACCTAGACCCTCGCCACATGATTATCCAGTGGAATTGCAACATATACTACCGACAACTAACGGAAATAAATCGTCCTGTCTCCTCCTATTCTGCATTCCATCTCGCTCTGCAAGAAATGTATTTCTGTGATGACCACTCTCCAACATTTCATGGATATCTGGCGTTCTGTCAGAACCATGCTGGCCCCAGATTGGCATCTGGTGGGGTGTGCACACTGGTTCGCTGTGATGTCATTAGTGACTAGATCCCACTGTGTACTAAACTGAAAGCAATAGTGCAAATGACTCCAGCTATTACCATTTGCAATGTCTACCTCCCTCCCAGGTACGCCACTGCCTCATGTTGAACTGTCTACCTTAATCTCCCACCCCCATTTCTTTTCCTTGGGGACTTCAATGCCTACCACCCACTGAGGGGAGTGCTACTTAAACAGGTAGGGGTCTCCTAATGGACCAATTTACTATGGATATCGGTTTGTGTCTCCTGAATGGTGGTGTCCCTACCCACTTCAGTGCCACTCATGGCACTTTCACAGCTATCGATTTCACGATCTCCTCCCCCGCTCCTGTGGCTTCGCTACATTGGTCATCCCATGATGATCTGAGTGACAGTGACCACTTTCCAATGATTCTATCGTTTCTTTGCTGCAGACAGGCGGAAAGGCCTCCACGTTGGGCATTCTGCAGGGCCAGGTGGCCTTTATATACGTATGCTGTGCACTTGGTCACCTCTCTCGCGAATTCCATTGATGAGGCCATCAAGGCGTCTCTGCCACTATTCTTCATGCTGCTGGTACTGTTGTTCCCGTACCCACAATTCTCCCTCGTCGTCCACCGGTACTGTGGTGGACCAAGGCTGTCACAGTCGCTGTCCAGAACCACCAACAGGCTCTGCAGAGATATGAAAGACAGCCTTCACGTATAAAACTCCTCATTGTTAAGCGTCTCCATGCAAAGGCTTGTTGCCTTGTCAAGTGGAGTAAAACGGAATGCTAGGAGTGCTAAGTTTCTTCCCCAGGGACGTATTCCCCATAGCAGGTTTGGTCCTAGCTCTGTAGCCTTCTGGGGCGCCAGCGAAAGTAAACTGTCCAGGGTCTTAACCTCGAAGGCGCTATGTGCACTGATCCATTGGTACTTGCAGAACACCTCGCGATGTACTTTGCTATTGCTATCCTGTTACCTTTCTCCCGCAGTAACGCCAAGTTGAACAGATCTCTCCTCCCCCCCCCCCCTGTTTCAGCCTGCACCATGCCAAACCCTATAATGAACTCTTTACTGAATGGGAATGCTTGCAGGCTCTTACCTCTTCACGAGACACAGCGCCAGGCTTAGATACCATCGGCAACCAAATGATCCAACACTTGGATGTTCCCCAGAGGCAACATCTTCTCTTGGTCTTCAACTGCATTTGGCCCACGGGTGCTTTCCCATCACAATGGCGACAGAATAATTATTCCCGTCCTTAAGCTGCGGAAGAACCCAACGTCTCTAGACAGCTACCACCTGATTAGCCTGACGAATGTACTATGTAAACTGCTAGAGTATGGTTAGCTTCAGATTATGTTGGGTACTCAAATCTCGGGGACTTGTGTCTCTGTATCAGTGTGCCTTTCGTGAATCACATCTCCAACTGACCATTTAGGCAGACTGAAATAGCCATCCGACAGGCTTTTACTCATCGCTGTTACCTTGTCGTGGTCTTCTTTGACCTACAAAAGACGTACGACACGGCTTTGCGTCATCACATTTTAGTTAGCATCCATGCTGCGGCTTTCATGGCCCTTTTCCGATTTTTACCCTCGAGTTTCTATCTCGCCAGATCTTCCACGTTCGAGTTGGCACCTCTCAGCGCCCTTCGGATTCAAAACGGTATCCCACAGGGTTCTTTGTCACACTCTTCCCCATAACCACCAGTAGGCTTGTCACCCCTGTTGGGCCTGTGGATACCCCAGAGTTGAACGTAGACAGATTTTGCATCTGGTGCAGCTCCCACTCGGTAGCATGTGCTGAGTGCCGGCTCCAAGGTGCCATTCGAAGGGTCTCTGCGTGAGCCCTCTCCCATGGTTTCCAGTTAAAAAGCTGACATGGCTGCCCCATATTCGCCTCTTAAAGATTACATGAATACTCTCTGCCTGGCACTTACATCTTGGAGTGCAGGCTGTACCACTCCTCTCAACAGTGCTCTGTTCTTGTCCAGACTAGATTATGGTAGTCAGGTTTATGGCTCTGTGGCTCCTCCCACGCTGCAACTACTTGACCCTGTTCACCATTGTGGGGTGTATCTGGGTACTGGTACCTTCATGCAAGTCCTGTTGACAGTCTCATCAGAGAAGTGGGGATTCCTCCTCCACAAATATGATAGAGCCAGCTCCTGGTGTCTTACACAATCGCCATTCGCCAATTCCCTGACCATCCTATGTACCCTGTCCTGTTTGTAAACCAGGGATGTCTCACTCCTGACAACTTCCCATGGGTCAGATTGCTTATTGGCATGTCTCACTTCCCCCATCAGAAATCCATATTCATTCACTGGAATCCACCCCATGTGTTCTCCGCCCCCTCCCCCTTGGATGATACCTAGACTACAGATTAGGACCGACCTATTCCAGGGTCCTAAGATCTCTGTCGCACCTATGGTTTTCTGTCATGTTATACATGCCATCCTTGCAGAGTTCCAGGGTGTTACCATCTTCTACGCTGATGGTTCTATGACAATCGTTAAGGTGGAATACTATTTCATGTCTGCTACTGGCTTAGAATAACATTCATTGCTGTGTCATGTAGTGTGCTCACAGCAGTGCTCCTAGCCCTCCATTTTGTTTTTGAGGCCTCCTTCCAGTGTTTTAATTTGTACTGACTCAATGAGCAGACTGCAGGCTATCGACCAATGCTACTCTTGTCACCCTTTGGTCTCTGTTATCCATGATCTCCCTGCCCTTGGCCATGCCACCTGCTCAGTAGTCTTTCTCTGAGTCCGAAGTTATGTGGGCTTCCCAGGGAATGAACTGGCTGACCGTTTGCCTTGCGAAGCAGATACTTACCTCACATTTCCTTTCATGATTCCAGCTGCGGATATACGGATTTGCGTCAAATCTTTGCCAAAAGTGGAATGCCTTATGGTGCGCTACTGCTACTGCTCATAGTAATATGCTCCACACAATCAAGGAGTGTACTGCAGTTTGTCGATCTTCCTTCCTCTCCCCTCGGAAGAAGCCACTGTTTTATCCCATCTACACGTTGGTCACACGAGGCTCACTCACTGTTTACTCCTGGGTAACGAACCACCTCAACAACATGGTTGTGGAGCAAGACATTTTGGTGCAATGTCTCCTTCTTTTGGCCCTTCATGCTTAAGTGCTGACTTCCAGATTGCTTAAATTTAATATTAGCAAATGATTCACTTATGGTCGAACTGGTCCTCAGTTTCCTCCATGAAAGTGGTTTTTGTTTCCAGGTATAAGGTTTTGCTTCACTCCTGGAGCAGGAGACAAGGGTGATTGTGGTTGAGACCTCTCTCCGTGTCTTCTAGGTCTGGGACCCCATGACCACTCCCCCATGGAAAGGCCACCCCTTTTTTCCAGTTTTTGGATTTGGCCTCATCTTTTGTGATTTTTACTTCATGTCTCTGACTTCACTACTTTATGTTTTGACTCCCCTGACTGGATCCATCCACTTCTAGCTGATTATCTTTCCTCTGTGAGTAATTTCGGAATCACGGGACTCATGACCTCACCGTTTGGTCCCAAAAACCCTCCCAATCAATTAATCAAAATGAGTGTACACTGCAGAAACAGAAAGCTTGCTTTTAAAAAATACAACAAAACAGTTACAAACAATGTTTATTGCAATAGAACTCCGCAAAAGTAGCAGCAGAAGGTATTGAAATTTAACATAATTTCTGTTGAAATTACACTCAAAATAGTCAGTATAACGTTTTCAGTCCTAATTGGGTAGAGCGCGGAAGACGTGCAAATCCACTATTCCCACTTGATGGGTGGTGATAGAAATCGTGTTTTTCACCTGGGATATACTGACATGCTAGGTACACGACCGTGGAGTATGGGTTCAGTTGTGAGACTGGGTTCGCGATTTACTGTTTGAAAGGTTCGTAGTAATGAGGGAAGTCATAGAGAAAAACAGGAGTGATTCCTGGGATTACTCAAGGAAGTGTTACACGCCACCAGCTGTTCCTAGTCTATATATAAATGATATAGTAGACAATATGAGCAGCCATGTTAGACTCTTTTGTAGGTGATGCTGTCATTTACCGTCTCGTAAAGTCATAAATTACCAAAGGCAACTACAAAATGATTCAGACAAAGTATCTCTAAGGTGCGAAAAGTGGGAACTGTCTGAAATAATGGAAAGTGCTGTCATCCACATGAGTACTAAGAGGAATCGCTGAACTTTGTTTCTCGAAAAACCACACAAATATAAAGTATATCCATTCAACTAATTACCTAGAGGTAACAATTACGAATAACTTAAATTGCAACTATGACGTAGACAATGTTGTGGGGAAGGCGAACACTTAGAAGATGAAACAAATCCACTAAAGAGCACCTTCACTAAGCTTGTTCTTCCTGCTAGATTATTGATGTGCGATATGGGATCATTACAAACAGGATTGACGGAGGACATCGAAGACGTTCAGAAAGGGGCAGCTAGTTCTGGATTATCGCGAAATCGGGGGAAGAGTGTCATGAATGTGATAAGCAAGAGGGGGCTGTAAGTCGCTAAAACAAAAGCTTTCTTCTCTCGGCGAAATCTTTCACAAAATTTCAATCACTAGCGTTCTCTTCAGATTGCGAAAATATTTTTTGACACCCATGTGCATAAGGAGAAATGGTTGCTGTAATGAAAGAAGAGAAATCAGAGCTCGCGCGGAATGACTTAGTGTTCGTTTCTTCCGCGTGCTGTTCTAGAGTGCAAGGAACCCTCTGCCGGGCACTTACGTGTGGCTTGCAGAGTAGTCATGTAGACATAGACGTACGTCTTCTTGGCGCTTTTCATCGACAAAAGTATAATATAATACAGGAAAAAATGTTACTGGTGACAGTCCTACTTTCCCTTTTTTTAGCTTCTTTGCAATGCTTTCACTAAACCATTTTCTCACATAAGTGCTGGTGGCTTGGCTGCCTTGCTATTCACTTTCTTCGTGGCAGCCTCCCACAACCGAGTGCTGGGGCACATCGAAGGGCAGTACTGCCGGACGTGCTTAACCTGCCCTGGTTGTCTGCGATAAACCTAATCAGGACAAACATTGTTTGCATGTTCTGGTATCAGCAGTAAGCGGAGAAAAACAGGTATTTTGTCAGTGCGTTGTAACATTGCAGTTAAGTTGTTCGCCCACGAAAATTAAAGCTACTTTTAAACAGATAGTCAGTTGGGTAGCAACTGTTACATAATATGCAGAACAGCGTTTTACATCATTTATACTGTCAGCATCGATGAAGCTTATGTATGTAAGCATTAAGTTTTTGCTCTGTAAAATAAGCATTTTGTAAGTTGCAACGTTGTTCGGGTGAACGTTGCAGTTTTAAAGATAATCCTGTGGAGGGTTGCTTCATAATTATCCTCCGGTGGGTCATCTATGCCATTATAAGGCCATTTTATTGCAAGTTTTTTGGAGCTGCGATAAACAGAGGGATGATAATAGGGTAGCAGTGAGAAGTTAGAGTGAAATTGCCATAGCGTTTATATTGGAGCATCGACCCGAACAGTGGTGCGTCTAAAACTACATGGATACTCTGAAAATCACGCTTAAATGCCTGGCAGAGGGTTCATCGAAGCACCTTCACAATAATTCTCTATTGTTCCACTGCCGAAAAAAAACAAACTAACATGTCTTTCCGTTCGAGCTCTGATTGCCCTTATTTTATTACGATGATAGTTCCTCCTTACATAGGTCGGCGTCTACAAAATATTTTTACATTTGGAGACAATGTTGGTGATTGAAATTTTGTGAGAAAATCCCGCCACAATGAGAAACACCTTTGTTTTAATGATGTCCACCGAAAATCGTATATTATTTCCACGACACGCTCTCCTTTATTACTAAATAACACGAAACTTCCTGCCCTTCTTCGAACTTTCTCGGTGTACTCTGTTAGTGCTACTATCTGGTAAGGATCCCACACCACGCAGCAGTACTCCAAAAGGGGAAGGACAAGCGTAGTGTAGGCAGTCTCTTCAGTAGATCTGTTGCATTTTCTAAATGTTCTGTAAATTAAAAGCAGTCTTTCGTTCGGCTTCCCTGCAACATTTTCTATGCGTTCTAATTTAAGTTGTTCGTAATTATAATTACTTGGTAATTAGTTGAATTTACATCCTTTATATTTACGTATTTATCGTGTGATCGAAGTTTGATTCCTTTTAGCGCTCATGTGGATGACCTCACAACTTTAATTATTTAGGGTCAGTTGTCAATCTTCGCACCATATAAGTATCTTTTCTAAATTTTTCTGCAATTCTTGATTTTCTGATGACTTTACTAGTCGATAAAAGGCAGCGTCATCTGCAAACAACCTGAAACTTCCCCTTTGAACAAATATACAAGACTGTCCTTAAACTGACACACAATATTTTGTTAGCGCAACGCAATCTGACTTTCAAAATTCCCTACAAAAGAGTGGCCCTGACTAACATTAAACTATACCTTTCACAAATCACTTACCTCACAAAAATATTCGCTGCTCAAGCTACTGCAATACAGCGAGCGCCACTACTGCCAACTAAATAAAAGATTCAAACTATGGAAGGCACTAACTACTGATAGGGATAGTTAGCAAATGAAAGATATTAATAGAGAACAAACAATGTATTTACCTTGATATCATCATATATAAATATAGCAGTTCATGACAAATTTCAAAACTCCGCCATCTCTCTCCCCACATCCACCACTGCTGGCGGCTCACCTCCAACTGCGCAACGCTACGCGCTGTTCACAGCCAGCTGCCTAACACTACAATGGCGAGTATTACAACAATGCAAAGCAGCCACAGACTGCCCACAGCACAGCCAGTGATTTTCATACAGAGGTGGCGTTACCAATAAAAAAACCTAAACAGCCTACTTACATAGCCCCCATGCTCCCCACAAAAAAATTTTACAAAATATTTTTGGGCAGTGGCCAATAATGATTTGAAAAAAATTTTCATAATTACAATAACAAATATATCAAATGCACACACTTATTTATACAATGCTGGTCAAAAGCTAAAATTTTTTTCACAGTCCATAAAGACAGTCCAGATTGTTCATCACTGTAAAATTTCAGTGTTTTTCTCAAAGTCTGAGCAGTAAAAGAAAATGCACACGGAAGTAGTGGATTTCCATGCAGTCTTGAAGTAGTAGTGTTGTCCTTCCAATGGAAAGACAGTGCTGACTCTCGACATGCAGACAGGTAATGGGCCACAACAGAGCAAACCCACAGCAGAGTCAGTCGAAATTTTGAAGAGTATTGGTAGGTAGGTCATCACAGAGCAGACCCACTGTAGTCCTGGTAGAGATTACGGTATTGGTGGGCCACCAGAGGTGCAGACCCACTGCAGTTCTTGTAGAAATAATGGCATGGTGGGTCATCATAGATGCAGACCCACTGTAGTCCTTGTAGAGATAATGGTACTGGTGGGTCATCAAAGATGCAGACCCACTGTAGTCCTTGGAGAGATAGCCAGCAGCCATCTGTTGTGACTGTGCAGGTGCACAATCACCGTTGAAGAGTCTTGCGGATAATATAGTAAGTCCATAACCACCACTTGTGCACTCACAAAGTGTTTGGAATTGTCCTTAGAACCAGCAATGCTGTTATCCAGTCCCTTGCTGAATTATTAACACACGTGCAAACACTATCAGTCCCTACTTCTCACATATTGTCCATGTACTATGACCAACAGAAACGTGTGCAGTGAAATGTTACTTAATTTGAAGAACTGGTAACAATTACAATTTGGTAACATAAAAATACAATAACAAAGGTACAAAATACATCATTAAAGAACCTAACAATACAGATAACATTTGTAGTACAGGCTTTACCAAAGAATAGAAATAAACATATACATCAGTGTTACAGGAATTATGAGATAAGTAGATACATAAAAGATCAGAATAACTTTTGGAACATCAATTTTACACATGAGCATTAAAACAAAACGGAATAAATGTCTAAACATCTTTACAAAGTAAATAACATATTATTAATGCCAGTTATATTCGAGGATAACAGTATTCCTCATCATAGTGAATGTAGCTTAATATTAAAAGAAGAAAAAATTCTATGAAACTACACAGAGACAGGAAGAAAACAAATACACAAGGGTACACAAACACATAGTGGGATAACACCAATAGGAAAGGACAGGGTTCGTTTTCAGTGTAACATTTGGTACTGCAGTCCAACCCAAAACTTCATATATCTTTCCTCTTATTTCATCCTTTGTTTCCACCAAAAAAATTCTATCTAAGCATGCTTTCCGTATTTATATGTTCACACATTTCTTACCTCAACATTTATTTCCAAGAAAATCCTACCTAAACCTGTTTTCTCAATGCATTTCTTCCAATTCATCGCAACTCATTCTCTTAGAGGCTACCCCCTCATAAGCTAACTTAAATCTACTGAGCTCAGATGCTAAACTAAGGGACGAGGCAATGCAGCAGCACAAAACAATTAACACAAGCAGCAATGACAAAAAATACAGATTGGCAAAGCTAGCAGCAGCAAATGTAATAACTTATATCAAAACATGACATAGCTCAAGCAGAAAAAAATATTACACTAAAAATGGCCATGTCTAATACCTATGTCACATCTTAACACTAGAGTGATGCATCACAATTTATTCTACAAAAGAAATTACCAAGTACTTGAAAAGAAAATTATGAATGCAGTTCCTGTGAAGGTAAATGTCGCTTTGTGCTCCCTCATTTTTTTGAAAAAAATTATTATATACTCGATCTGTAGACAGAAAACATTTATATTAGTACATCTATAAAATTTTATTTTAACCAATGCTGCAGTGCAGCTAGAAACTAGATATCAAATGAAATAAGCAACTATGTACAAAGCAAAGCGTAAGAACATCGTTCAATAGCCATGTGGCATTTCATAAGTTAGTAGAAAAATCTCTCAACTAGAGACAGTAGTCATAATCAGGTGTATAGACATAAAAATATTTCTCGTCATTTCATTAGGCATCCAGTGTAATCATATGTTTTCAAGTTCGACCGTATCGTTTTTGCGATGCTTTCTACAAAGGAATGTCAGAAGCGAGGTTAATGGCGTCTTTTTTATTTTTTATTTTTTTCTACCTGTGCCGCTGAAAAGGGCTCGCAATAATGGCTTTTCCTCCAGGCAACTGGCACACCTGGCCGCTCGCAACGCATTACGTCACGGTCACGTACCTTTCTTACCGACATATTTACGACAGCAGTTTCCGCTACAGTGACAGTCTCATATAAACATTTCACAGGTCGAAAATTTGCGTAACAAAGGTGTAGAAAAAAAATCCTGTAAATATAACAGTGTTCAAAAAATTTTCGCCAGCATTGTGATACATTCACGCATATACACACATTTCATAACTCTTAAAGTACGTTTCTTGGTTTCCAACATCCTTTTTCACAAGTCAAAGTCCCACTACTCATTACTCCTTACCTTATTACACATATATATATTCGTCGACACGTCAATCTTGCGACGATACTTCAATATTTCATCATAATTGCATCAGCTTATTGATCATAAACATACCTCAACAGCATAATACACATCGTCGTCGTAAAAATATCATAACACCTCAGTCAAATCTCAAAAACGTCGTAGCTTTCTGCAATAATGTCAAAACCTAAAGAAAATTCTCTGCTCATTTCAATAGTGTCATCTACCTCAAACGTACTTTAAAATCATGCTCCCTTACCAAATACATCATTCAAAGCTCTCATAGTATCACAATGATTCCGAAAAAATATGAACAGTTTACAAAGTACAGACAAAATACAGTTTCATAAGTGTGAAGTTACCCAACTGTGTATTGCGTAAACATGTGTCACTGATGTAGTAAAAAATGTTTATCTCTCAGTTAAATGATCAGATAGCTGTGTAATTTGTGTGTTAGAGAAATATGGTACAGATGTGTAAAGTTGTATAAGCAAATACCATATTAGCTAGGGCTCCTTGTGCTTGCCAAACACATTGTACACAAAGTTGGCGTGTACCCCCCTGAGGATTAATGTAATTATACCCTCAGGTGTTACAGATTACAGCAATGGAATGAAATGTATCACGGAAAACTTTAGTATAATTCAAAAATCTTAAAAAATAAATGTTTTAAGTACAAAATTAATCACTCAAATACGTGTACTGTAGCGCTAAATGTGCGTCTTGTTGCAACATAATCTGTGTGGAAGTGTCGTAGTTATCGTCCTCCGAAAGCTAAGTTCTGCAGAAGTCAATGTACTTACCTCATAATACACAAAAGTGAAATGGTTTGCGTATAAATGTCTTAGTTATTACGCTTATTGCCGTGATGAGGAAAGCACTGTGCTGTAACGTATTATCGTGCTATGGAAAAGGCAGTCTCATTGTAGCTATACCACAAAAGTTACTACTAAAACACGTTTTTCTTTGCAGAATAATTCAGAAAACTGTGCAGATATAAAACAGATACACCGCAAAAGCAACATTGTAAATTGTCACTCATTAGTAGCGTCGCGATAAAAATCGTGTAGCTGTCACATAAACTGACCTCTGTGTCATCTGGTATCTCTCAGAAAGCACTTTAAACCCAGAATGTATTTTCAAGTAAACCAAAAGTTGCATTAAAATCTCATTAGCAGTACCAGTATGTGTCCTAAGTACGTAAGCCTGATAGTCGTTACGTAATCGTGCAACTAACAAGCAAGAATGTACAATTAACAACACTGTGTCGTCTGTTCATTATAACAATGCATTCGTAATTTCTGTTTAAATAAGTTCTCTTAGTTCTTGACTGGATATTTCACTTCAAACATTGTTACATGTTAACAGATTCTAAATCTGACAAAGCATACCAGAAATGTGAAGTGAAAAGTTTTATACCAAAGACAAAGTTAAAAAGCATATTATCTTTCAATAAATGGTTTTACATGTGAAATGTGGTGTAAACCTTTACTCTTCCTAGTACGCAGAGTTTCAACTTTAACGCAATTATCATGTGGTATACGTCGGTAAAAGATACTGGAATTTTTCTCAAGGTTAGCGTCTGTTATTTTTCTCTGAGCCAGCCGGCGCACTCGGCTGCCTGCAGTGCGAGTCATTGTCTGTCTCTTTGTTGGCGCGCGCCGTTATTGGGATTTGGAGACCGAACTTCTACAAATTCACCATGACGAGAGGGCCCTGCTCTGTTTGAATCCCGCCAGTTCTGATGCAATTCAGGTCTGTCGTTACGATCATATCGTCTGTCGTCATGTCGGTAGTTCCTGTAGTTTCTTTCTTGTCGGTTAAGTGGTGGAGAATTTCTCCCTGAATCGTAACTGCACGCTGGACCGTTGCGTCTCAGGTTATTCTGTCTCCCGCAATAATAATTGCGGGAAAATAATTTGGGAAAACGGTGAGGACACAAAACCTGAATCTACAGTATTTGCAAAATTGTGTCCTGTCATTTCGGATTCCTGAGGCGAGCTATTGCCGACCGATCGATCGATAATGCTTCCCTCTTCACTAATTGTTTCACTGCCTACACCATTGTTTGCCGCCCGCTCCATTTCCCTATGCACAATTACCAAATTACTACTTTGAACATCAGTTAATTCATTACTCGGTGGCGCTAACACACTGCTTTCATTTTCACTGTCGTTTCTCAGTTTACTTTGGAGCCTAGTATTACGTTTTTCACACGCCGTTATTGTCACAGTATTTCACACAACACAGAAAAACACAATTTGAAGATCAAAAATAAGAGAACACATTAACATAGCACTGAAAATAATATCTCGTTAATTGCAAGCGTAGCTGCGAAATACTTGGTGCAAATCTGTATGCATGCCACAACTGTTTTACTGTACAACAATGAAAGGCTACAACTACAAAGGAGATTCTCTCTACAATTACGTGCTAGCAATAAACAAAAGCTACACTAAATACACAAACTACAAGAAAAAAATCAGAAGATTCCAGTGAGGTATCCTAGGCTAAGGGTCGACATATGAAACTTCCCCTTTGAACAAATACACAAGACTGTCCTTAAACTGACACACAATATTTTGTTAGCGCAACGCAATCTGACTTTCAAAATTCCCTACAAAAGAATGGCCCTGACTAACATTAAACTATACCTTTCACAAATCACTTACCTCACAAAAATATTCGCTGCTCAAGCTACTGCAATACAGCGAGCGCCACTACTGCCAGCTAAATAAAAGATTTAAACTATGGAAGGCACTAACTACTGATAGGGATAGTTAGCAAATGAAAGATATTAATAGAGTACAAACAATGTATTTACCTTGATATCATCATATATAAATATAGCAGTTCATGACAAATTTCAAAACACCGCCATCTCTCTCTCCACATCCACCACTGCTGGCGGCTCACCTCCAACTGCGCAACGCTACGCGCTGTTCACAGCCAGCTGCCTAACACTACAATGGCGAGTATTACAACAATGCAAAGCAGCCACAGACTGCCCACAGCACAGCCAGTGATTTTCATACAGAGGTGGCGTTACCAATAAAAAAACCTAAACAGCCTACTTACAAACCTAAGATGGCTGCTGAGATTTTTCTAAATAGTTTATACAGATAAGGATCAATATAGGCACTCTAACATCACAATGGGGAAGGCCAGAAGTCACTTCTGTTTTACCCCATGACTTTCCATCATTTACTACGAACTGTGACATCTGACAGCAGACAACGAATCCATTCGCATAACAGAGACGATATTCCATAGCACACGATTTTGATTACAAGCCGCTTGTGAGGTACAGTTTCAAAAGCCTTCTGGAAATTTAGAAATACGGAATCAATTTGAAATTCCTCGTCAGTAGCACTCAACACTTCCAGTGAGCAAGAAGCTATTGTGTTTAACAAGAATGTTTTCTAAACCAATGTGGACTGTGTGTCAATAGATCGCTCTCTTCGAGGTAATTCATAATGTTCGAATAAATTATACATTCAAAAATCCTGCTGTGTACCGACTGTGGTGATATGGGTCTGTAATTTACTGGCTTATTACTGTTGCCTTTTTGAATATTGGTGTGACCTGCGCGACTTGCCAGTCTTTGGATACCGATCTTTCGTTGAGCGAGCGGTTGTATTTATTTACTTATTTATTTACTTTTATCGTGACCAAATTAGGGCCTTAAGGTCCTCTTACATCCGACAAAGTAGTTCACAGCAATGTCGTTATAATATTAACAATGATAAAAATAACAGTAATGGATGAGGAAGGCGAAGGGTAAGTGGGCATAAGGATTATATAAATTGAGTACATTAGAGTCTACAATTAGAGTTGCCAGGAATGAAAAGATTATAGATGAACAAGATAGAAATGGATGACAGAAGAAGATATGAAACACTCGAATAAAAGCAGAGACAAGAGGGGGGGAAGAGGGTGGGGAGAGTAGTTGATGGGTAGAGGGAATTGGCGAGACTAAGGTTCGGATCTGAGTATGAGATAGATGGCCATTGTGAAAGGTGGGCCATTAGCTGTCTTTTGAAACTTTGAAGTAATTTGGTATGTCTGATACTTTGTGAAAATTGTTAGTCGGGTTTCTGATACGGAGAAAGATTTAGAGAATATGGCAGTGTTATGTGCTGGCACAGAGAGGATTTTACTGTGTTGATAGCGGGTGTTTCTACTATGCTCTTCAGATAGTAGTGTAAAAGTTGGAGATAAGTAAGACGTAGCACAGTGATACAGAAGACGATGGAGCAAGCATAAGGTGTAATAGTCTCTACGCTTATTGCCCCGTTGCCATGATGATTGTTTGTAGGCAGGGGTGATATGGTTGAAAAATCGAATGTGACAAATGTATTGTGCACAAGCATTCATTGCCTGTTCCAACCTGTGAGCTTTTGTATGAAAGTCCTTGAAGAATAGCACCACCATAGACGAGTATAGAGAGTAAGAGTGACTTTGCAAGTTTCTTTTTAAACACTAAAGGAAACTTTTTATATTTCTGTGGTGAGTGAAGTAACGCTGACACTGTCTTGAAGATTTAAATTGAGTTTTCAGTCCAGTCTAGGTGATGGTTCACAATTATTCCCAAGTTCTTTGCAGAAAAAGAAAAGGTTATTTCTGATCCATTTAGAATTAATGGTGGAAGAGACACTCTGTATCGAGGGGGTAATGAGTCTTTTTTATGAGCGAGTGATTGCCTATGTTGAGTTTCAAATCTAATTTATGCACCCAGTCTTAAAAGCAAGTAAATCAGAATTTATGTGCTGGATGGCTGTGAATGAGTTTGTTAGATGTGCACTTATAGTTGGAGATCGTCAGTGTAAAAGTGATATTTACAGTGGGAATGAACAGTTGAGACGTCATTGAAATAAGAGAATAGTAGTGGTCCCAATACTGACCCTTGAGGAACCCCTGACACTACATTCCTCAATTGTGACCTTTCTGTTGCTCATTACACATTGCTGGCGAGATGTGATGTACGAGTTGGACTGTTCTACAGCACTTAAAAAGTTAAGGCTTTAGAATTTAGCAAGTAAAATGTCAAAGTGCACAGTGTCGAATGCTTTGCTGAAATCTAAGAAGCACATAAGTCTCCTGCTGTTCGTTCATGGAATGTTCTAAATCGTCAGGCCCTTTTATAAGGGCAGTCGGTGTGCTGAGATTTTGCTGGAAACCAGACTAGTATTCAACTAAAAGGTTTTATGCTGTTAAATAATTAGTGAGCTTCCATGAACTACATATTCTAAAGCCTTGAATAGCGCTGCTAGAACGCAAATGCATCTGTATTCGGAGGTTTTTTTGGCAGATTCCTACTTTGGTAATGGTTTTGTGACTCACTGCTTCCAGTCTGACAGGTGCAACAGCTTAAAGAATTGTTAAAATGTCCGTTACTATGGGCAGCATGGATCGACTAGAAAATTAACCATTTGCACTATAATATTATCGTGTTCTGCAGCTGCAGAAAGAATTCTCGCAGTTGACTTTCTGATTGTGTTAGGGCTTATAGTCTGCAGATAACTTCTCGTAGCCACTAGCCACTGATGCCTTAAGGGAGTAGATAGCTTGTGCCCTTGTGGGTTGGTCAAGTATAGATGTCGGTGTTGCGAAATACTCACTTAGGTCGTCAATAGGAAGCAGACTCAGCAGCAGTTTTAACTTTGCTTATTCCTAGGCCTAGTAGATACTTACACAGTACGGCAGGTCTGTGAAAGTACCCAGTTAGTGGGTATACCTGAGTTTTGGATTCCTGGCGGATTGACTTCCTTGGTTGCGTAGCTGCTTGTATGTGATGTGATCATCAGGTGACGCGTGCCGCTTGTATTTCCTGTGTGCTGCGTATCTGACATTCATGAGGTTTTAGGTGATCTGTGAGCCATGGCGCAGATTTTCCCCTTACTCTTACTGTTTTTAGGGGAGCATATCTGTCATATTAGTTAGTCTCTCAATGAAATTAGAAACTTTATTTATGTTGACGTTATTTTCTGCAGTTGCCTGCCAAGAAATGAGAGTATGGAGCTATTGCATCTGCATACTCTGAAAGGAACTTTATTGACACACAGTCTGGACCAGAAGACTTTCTATCATTAAGTGATTAAAGTTGCTTCGCTACTCCGAGACTACCTACTTCTAATTCACTCGTGTTGGCAGTTGTTCTTCATTCTAATGCTGCTACTTCTTGAGTAAAAGCTTTTCGGAAGGATGCGTTTTGTAACTATGGTTTAGTGGCACTGATGCCGATACTATATGCGTTACTGTCGCGCAGAGGAGGAGTTATGTCTTGGCGCTAACATACTTAACATATGACCAGAATCTCTTTAGGTTTCGTGGCAAGTTTAGTTTCGTTGTGCAAACTATTATAAGCATCTCGCGTTGAAGTCCTCTAAGTTTAGAGCTTCTGTGAAAGATCACTAATCTCGGGATTTTACTTTAGTTCAAATTTGCCATGCTTTTTTTCTTTTTTCTGCAACAGTGTTCTGACCTTTTTTGTGCACCAAGGGGATCAGATAAGTCGTTTGTTAATTTACGTGCTAAAAATCTCTCAATTGCTGTAGATACGATGTCTCTGAATTCAAGCCACGTCTGGTCTACACTTAAAATATATATTTGGAAGGAGTCAAGCGAATTTTTTATATTTTTGAATAAGATATTTTTCGTTTATTTTTGGACGATTTGGGAGTTACGGTATGCACACGGAGTGCACATTGGCTTTGTTCCCCTGCTTCGCATCCACGGCCCCAATGGGGCGATGTTGTAGGATCACGTTCGTCTCGGCCCAGAATATGGCTGCAGTAGCAACAGTTGTGCATTTCCGTCTGCGTACATTCAGACATGCAGTATTGAGTTCGCTTAGCTGTGTAGTATTACCTTCTTCACTTTTATTCGTAACTAGTTTAGAACATCGTTGCTTAAAAGAAACACGTCGCACACAGTGTAGCCAACTAAAACGAATGATGATTGTCTGGTCCTCGGCAGCAAACGTCTGCTACGGACTGTGACAACTAGCACGTGCGGCAGCTCAGTTTTTACGCTGCTAAAGAGCGTACAATGAGGCGTGACGGTAAAAGTGCAGAAAAGTATTAGAAGTGACGGGCGCTTGACAACCGCATCAGACAGTGGACATGAAAGCTGTGAGCAGTTTGCATAATGTCGCCAAAACATTTACATATCAGAATGACTTCTCGGCAATAAATATACCATATACACTGGTTTGCAAAACTAAAGGACGAAAGTAGCTCTGGCATGACGTGTCACTGCCAAGAGACATAGAGCGACGGAACTTGGACCATACGTAGAAAGAAATCCTACTGTACTACCGAAGGTAATTGAAAGAAATAAGCAATGAGACGAACAGAAATGACACTTTCATTCTGAGACCAGGGCCGGTTAGAGAACTTTTTTCTACACAGGTGCCATATTATTTTGCGCCCTCCCCCTTCCTTTCCCGCTCTCCTTCATACATCAGCAGCCGTTCCTTTTGCCCTTGGTAAGGCATTTGCAAATAAGATAATGCAGTGCGTGTGTTAAGAAGAAACACGCAATGCTCTTTCGGACAAGAATCCATATCCCAAGGAGGAGGCACTGCGGCGACTACAGCAGTCGTGGCATACGGTCGCAGTTACGAATACGAACAACCATCAGCTACAAAAGGGAGTGACGACATGGAAAATTGGTGACAGACCAGGACTCGCATCCAGATTTCCCGCTTTACTCGAGCAATCGCCGTAACAGCTTGTAATGCCGGAAATGCAAATCCTCCTCTTTCCATCTATTCTACTATAGTTTTTTTCCTTATTTTGTTACCTGAAGATATGAGATTTCTGTGTCTTTATATATTGTAATTGTTTTAAAAAATATATATATATGTCGATGTATAATTGGTTTGTTTTGTAAATATTTGTATTTTTACGCTGGATCTGGCCTAGGGCAAACTATATCAAACGATTACATCGATAGCTCGTGTGGAGAACCAAAGTGTTTAGGACCTTTGGTAGTGTTAACTCTGCCGCATGGAGTGCGGGCAGGGAGTCTGGCTGGAGTAGGGCGGTGGAGCAGGTGTGTTGTGTGACACTCCCGCGAGTTGCCGCGCTTTCGGGGTTTGGCAGCATGTAATTGCGCTCGACTTGCTATGATAGTTTGACACGGTGTCGCGGACGGAAAGCATTAGCTGGAGCACACCAAGAGCCCGTTTCACCTGGTGACCATGTCGAGAAGAAGGCGCGCCAACATCCAGCTTCTGCAATAGCAATGGCCGACAATGAGTGACTGTCGCCACCTCCTCGATCGACGACTTCAAACCTTCAATCAACCAACAAGGAAGACTGGAAGCACGTAAAGTTTTAGAACTGTATGGCAGACCTCAGCTTTTGAAACTGTTTCAAAATTACAGCAATGTAGCATGAACCTTTGTTGCTCATTGTCCCAATTGCATTACCAAGCAGGGTCCCTTCATTTTCCAGAATGAACCCAAGTGTCGTTGAAATTCAAACGCCAGCATTAAAGTAATATCATTCCATTTCACTGCTTTAATTTCAAAGTTCAGTTAAGGTATTCATAGCTGGCTACAATATTTAGATTACACAAGCACAAATCAAGAGCGCGAGTTTTGTTACCATATTTTAGCTTACCTATGACTGCAGCTCAGCTTGGTACATACAAAATTTTACTATTGTTAATTGTTCAGAATCATTTAATTCAAGTTCAAAGTTAAATCTCTTATTTCTAAATTGCGTAGATTTAAGTAGCTTTTGAAATTATTGTTGAGGTAGCCCAAGCCTAACCTTATTTTATTGAATTTCGTAGTGCTTCAGAAACAAAGTTCACTATTAATGTCAGTCACTAAATTAACTTTCAATTTTCCGGTTTTATTAATTCTTTTGCTAAATTAAGTCAGTGTAACGAAATTTATTACTTCTGACAAACGTTCAGTTTTCACACATTACGTGTCAACTTTCAGTTGCCACGCTTTTAGTGCTAATTATATGCGCAATAACCTTTCTTTTTCAATTATTATAGTAGTTGTCCATAGGACTGGCGACTGTAATTTTCCCTGAATCTCAAAATCTAATTAACGCCAATTAATTGTTAATGTAACGACCGCACATTTATTTTCTTTATTAATTTTACCCTTTAATTTCCACCAATTTCATTTGTATTTTTCCTTTCATTTAGATGTAACCCTTTCCACCTTCTTTACCGACAAATTAACTTCGGTGACGATTGCTTTTCCCAAATTTCCATTAGGTGCATGCGGTTTAATTTTTCACTGTCAGTAAGGTCGATAAGTGAGGGGAGGTTACAAGCTGTGGCTATCAGTGCACGATTCGCGACCAGACAATAACTTGTATACGTCGTCGTTCCTTCATCAGTCTGTACTGGTAAATACATTCTGAAAACCCCTTTCAGGGGTCGCTGCCTCATAGCGGCGAATAAATAAGATATTGCAGTGTCTGTGTTACTGAGAAGAACGATGCACTGATCTGTCGGACATGCATGCAAAATAGATCTAACCAGTCTACTGACCGTGGAAACGGCCTTTAAAGTTGGGTGTCTGCTAATGTGTTCCATATAAAACTTGAAACGCCATATTTACGTGCAGTAATCGCTCTTTGGATATATGATGGATAAAATTCGGAATCGCGTCATACGAATATTGAAGTCATTCCTTTCCTGACGTCTTTCACCATTGCGACCCAGTAAGACTGAACGTAGAACTGCTGATTGTTTTAATTTCAGGTCTGCCGTCGAATAACAAACGACAAATCTTTTCGTGTGATGTTAGTTACAAATTAACAATTTTCGGATTTTTTCCTTACCTTGTACTGTGAAACGTCACTTACTGCCAAATTTCATCATTCTAAAATAACAGGAAGTAACATAAAGGTTTTCTGAGTGTGATTGCATCAAGACATGTGAAATAAGTGGCCATAGTTTGTGATTGCATTGACGTACAAGCTAACGTTTATTATGCCGTCAAGGGACCGAAGACTTTAGTACGTGACATTAATTTCAACTTAATACTTCTACCGTTTCTGAGAAAAGGGGTTTTCAAACCTCGGATCGGCAGACGGACAACAGAGCGATCGGAAGAGCTCCGTTTTTGCCAACTGAGCCGCGGAACCATAACAATGCAATCAGGACCGGAAGCACCGATGAAAATACGGACGTGGGGAAGGAGTACGTGCCAAAATAGCGTTGACCGGTTTGTGTACCATGTTTAAAGATCTGGAGGTTAGTACATCCATGCAACATTATGCGTCGCGTGACAGTAAATACTTGGACCACCAAAACGATCATGTTCGACAATGTTCCTGTGTGAATTACTTAACCCCTCCCCTCTCACCATATCAGGGTACGTCCAGCATTGTCGAGCGTGATCGTTTTAGTGGCCAAAGTGCTACTGTGTGGCGAGACATAATGTTGCATGGACGTACTGACCTTAATCACTGAACACTCACCATTCATAGTCATTGTGACTCTGTACTCCTATACCATGTGTGTGTCTTCCGGGGAGGTCCATTCGGTCCTGGGTTCATTTCTATGGATGGCAATGTTCGGGCACATAGAACAGCATATAAGTAGAGGCTCTTGGAACGAGAGGATATTCGGCAAGTAAACTGGCCTGCCCCTTCCTCAATCGGCATCGATCACGTGTGGGATGCGTTGCAGCACGTCCTCATGCACCAACGATGATCCAGCAGTTGTCAACAGCGCTGATGGAGGAATGGAACGCCCTACCACAAGATTTCCATAACAAACTTGTGGGCAGCATGGGAGCGTGTTGACGAGCATGCACTGCCGTCAGCGATCATATCCCTAACAACCATGTTCCGTCTTCTGTGGTGTCTATAGCACCATCGTGAATTGCGGTGACTTCAGAGTAATTTCTACCATTGAATGAAAGTGTCATTTCTGCACGGTTCATTCCGTATTTCTTTGTTACCTTCTGTACTATACTGCAGCACTTTCCATGTACGGTCCAAGTTTCATGGAGCTACCTATGTCATCTGGCAGGGACAAATCATACGAAAGTTTCTTAGGACGGTATGTTTTGCACACCAGGGTATATTTTCCATTTCTGTGTTGGGAGACCCAAGATACGGACATCGTAAACACCCTGGGAGCTAAGCAAAAGAGCTAGAAACTAGTTAATGATCTCGGTGACGAAAACAATATTAACTGATCGCTGCATGCCCTGATAACTGTAGCAGTAGCCGGCCGGTGTGGCCGTGCGGTTCTAAGCGCGTCAGTTTGGAACCGCGTGACCGCTACGGTCGCAGGTTCGAATCCTGCCTCGGGCATGGATGTGTGCGATGTCCTTAGGTTAGTTAGGTTTAAGTAGTTCTAAGTTCTAGGGGACTGATGACCTGAGATGTTAAGTCCCATAGTGCTCAGAGCCATTTTGAACTGTAGCAGTAGCAGTGGTTAGACACACGTCGCAAACAAGCAAGGCTGACAGTAATAATAAATAAGTGGTTAAAATATATACATAGCATTCACAATAAGTGAATGAAACCTTTCTGCTTACAGAACAGGTAATCACTGACACAGCCACACCATCTTCCTGACCTAGCGCTCGTTTCCTGCAACCAAGATACGAGTAGATAACAATTCGCTTCAGGTGAAGACTCTATCCTCAGACGACGTTATCTATTACCATTTCGTGAGGTACATGACCCAACGCCTTCCTGCAAAATATTGCAAAGACAGTGGTTAGTCTGGGTTGGGGATTCACTCTGCCCGAGGACTGGGTGTTTGTGTTGCCCTCACCAGTTCATCATCGTAATCGTCGTCATCCGTCAAAGTGACTAAAATTGGACTGTTTGAAGATTAGGACTTTCTATGGGCGCTGATGGCTGCGCAGTTGCGTGCCCCACAAACCATCACGATAGGGGTTAGTGACTTAAGCTAAAAGTATGTTGAGCAAATAATTTAAATTTAGGGACATCTTTTGACATGACTTACTTTTTACTGACGATATTTTAGCTGAACATGAATTCCTACTATAGCCATCCATATTTTTTTTGCAGATGCAGTACATTTTCCTGGTGATTACAGTGGCAGTGCTACATGGAGAATCGAATGCTGCCCGCATTCTGGGTCTGTTCAATTATCCAGGAAAGAGCCACTTCGTAATGTTCGAGGAGGTGATGAAGGCGCTCGCTGCCAAAGGCCACGAGGTGTTTGTCTACAGCCACTTCCCTCAAGCGAAGCCTGTACCAAACTACACTGACGTAAGCCTGGTCGGTTCTCTGCCTTCCGTCGTGAATGGAATTCCCATGGACGATACGTTTGGTAGAGGTGATCCTTTGGTAACATTGAAACTACTCGAAAGCCTCGCAGTGCATGCGTGTGATAAGCTGCTGCAGTTCCCCCCAATGCAACAGCTAATGAAGTCAAATGAAAAATACGATCTAATCTTCACTGAGCCATTCACGACCGACTGTATGCTGCCCTTCGTCTACAAATTTCAGGCACCCAATATTGGACTAATTTCTTCTGTCTTTATGCCGTGGAATCCGGATCGTTTTGGTTTACCTGAAAATCCGTCGTATTTGCCACACATGTTTCTACTGCTCAGTGACCACATGAACTTCTTTGAGCGTCTGAGAAACGCATGGTATGTGACCTATAGCAAGTTATTTTTTTACGAGTACATGGACAAACCTACAAATCAGATAGTCAGGAAGTACTTTGGCGACAGCCTCCCTCCTTTACAAGAAATAGCAATAAGTACTAGTATGCTTTTCGTCAATTCACACCCATCTTTGAATCCTCCGCGACCAATTGTTCCAGCTGTTGTGGAGGTCGGCGGTATACACATCAAACATGCGCAGGAACTCCCAAAGGTAAGTGATTCAGTTTACTATATTCACGTCATAGTAAGTTAAACCCTAATATAAAAAAAGGAAAAAATCCTGCTCAGGAAGCGCACCTATCCCGGGTGTAACCCCTGCAGGTCCAGGGATTAGAATAGGCCTGAGGTATTCCTGCCTGTCGTAAGAGGCGACTTAAAGGAGTCTCTCACGTTTCGGCTTTTGTGATGGTCCCCTGTAGGGTTTGACCTCAGTTCCTCGAACTTTCCCTGATGAACGAGCCAATTGGGGAAGGGCGCCTTACGTGGCACAGTGTCCATCCTGCGCTGAGACCTCTCGCATCCTTCATTCTCCAGCTGTTAGATGAGCTCACCCTCCTGGGTGCGTTTTCCTCCATCCTCAGTGCCATATCGCTTTCTGCGCTGACGAGACGATAATGGACTTCTTAGGTTGTTTGCGCCTGATATCCAGTTCGGTAGCCAGTCTGTAGTGGTGGGGTCTCCATGTATCCTGTTGGTTGTAGCCCCCTGAACACACACGAATCGCTCTGCTGATGCCTGCGCCGTTAACTCCCCACATGTGCAAAGGAGTAGATGCCCATCACCCTGGGGAATCGGGACTCAAGGCAATGGAAATTCTGCCAGGTGACCTTTGCTGTGGCTGAGTGGCGCCCGTGGGGAGGGCCTCTGGTCGGAGTGGAGCACTTAGAGACAAGTTTTTGGAGGTGGAGGGCTTGTCCAAAATAGGCTCATGGTCGGACCTGATAAAAACAGCATCCTCTGCCCAGTCATGGGCATTACTCGCTTGTGACGAGGTTGGGGATGTTTGTTTCCATCATGCCCCATAAGAGCTTAAATATGGTCCAGGGTATCAAATTTTGTAGGGACATTCTTTTGCAGTCTGCGATGAGCTGTGCACCAGTTTAGAGAGGGCGAGGTGTCCATTTCATCCAGCGTGCACACTGGGATTTGATAGATAATCAGGTTGCCACTTGGGCCTTCATCTTCGCCTTAGTGTGTGACACATTACCCAAGAAGGTCAAGGTAATTGTCTTCCCTCCCTGATACAGTGATTTAAGTGCTGGAAGTTTGGTCGTGTCTTCCTGCTGTACTTCCAGCGTCACCTGATGGGATGTCCTTCATATCCCAATACTCCCTGTGCCCTGCCTCCCATCTGTGTCAACTACAGAGAGCACCATTCGCCTTGCTCGCCAGACTGCAGGAGTCTCCAGAAAGAAAGGAAAATAATGGAATACAAGGCCCTGGACCGACTCACTTGCACTGAGGCTAAGAGAAAATGAGAGGCTGCATCCTGTGCATATGTCAGTCTATGCTGCCACTAAGGCAATGGTTCTAAAATCTTCTGTTCCACAGCGTAAAGTTGGCTCTGAGCTGTCAGACTCCACATGCCCACTTTATGGTGGGGGCACTTTCCTCCCTGTTGATCCTGCACAACCTACTGCCCCAGCCATCGTGGACGTCAGTTCCCAGTTCTCAGCTGGAATAGTATCTCCTTCGGCTCCTCTCTCCAGGAAGGGATCCCTTTGGACACTTTCATCTCAGGTTCCTACCAGTGGCCAAACTGACAATCGTCAGTGGCTGAAGCAACCAGAGGTAGCTGGTTATATGGCTTAAAGATCTTCCTTGGTCTGTGAGACTGAATCAGTCAAACCCTCCCAGTCAGGTAAATATACAGAGCAGCGTCACAAACCTAAAAATAAAGACCCCCAACAACCAAGGCACTGTGGTGGCATCCACACCACCACTCCCCCCCCCCCCTGCGGGTCTGGGGTAAGAATAGGCCTGAGGTATTCCTGCCTGTCGTAAGAGGCTACTAAAAGGAGTTCCAACCGTTTCGGCCTTCCATGTGATAGTCCCCCTTAGGGTTTGACCTCCATTTTTCAAAATTCTACAGAAGTACGAGCCTTTTGGGGAAGGACACCTTACATGGTGTACCACTGGTCCTCGGTGCACTAAGACCTTGGCACTCATCATTGTAATGGCGTTGTAACCATACCCACTATTACTCAAATTGGGCCTAAACGCCTGATGGGTTGTACAAGTTACGCCCATAGTGCATCCCCATCTGCACCTACGATCATGATGGACTTTCCATGGCACCAGAAATCCAGCACGGTAGCCAGTCCGTTGCGGTGGGGTCGTCATGTACCCTCTAGGTTGTAGCCCCCTGACAACACTGGGATCATACTGCCGATACCTGAGCTGCAACCTCCCCACGTCGGCCAAGGAGTAGATGCCCATCTCCTTGGGGCATCAGGACTCCCGGCAACTTATCTCCTGCCAGGTGGCACTTGCTGAGGCTGGGTGTCGCCCGTGGGGAGAGCCCCTGGTCGGAGTGGGTGGTATCAGGGCGGAGGTTTCGTAGATGAAACGACAATATGTATCAGGTCGCTCTGCGGCCGAGTCTTCCAAAAGGACAGGTACTGTCTCTGGTTCTGGTTCTCCTGCCCTTACCCCCTTGGCCACTCCCTGAGAGGAAGGACAGGCCCGCCGGCTTGGGGCGAAGTACTTCCCCCGCTATTTGGTCTGTTCTCGAACCGATGGGGAGACGTTCGCCACCTCCAAGCCCATGTTCTTTGTTCAGCACATTGAGGACATCTTTGGGGAAATCGAGGCTCTCAATAAAATGCGTTCGGGGTCCGTTCTTATAAAGACCACCTCCGCCACACAGTCGGCGGCGCTCCAGGCGTGTGACCGACAAGGGGACATCACAGTGTCCATTGTCCCGCATCTGGCACTAAATAGGACGCAGGGGGTTATTTTTCATCGGGACCTCCTGCTGCAATCTGATGAGGAGCTCAGGGCCAACCTGGAGCGCCGAGGCGTGCATTTTGTCCGGCGAGTCCAGCGTGGCCCCAAAGACCGTCGCATCGACACTGAGGCCTTTATCCTCACCTTCGAAGGGGACATTCTCCCGGAGAAGGTAAAGGTGATGTGCTACTGGTGCGACGTGCGACCTTACGTCCTGCCTCCTATGCGCTGTTTTTGGTGTTTGCGCTTTGGGCACATGTCGTCACGGTGTGAGGCTGAGCCCCTTTCTGGCGATTGTGGACGTCCTCTTTGTGAGGAACATACATGCACCCCACCATCTCGGTGCATTAATTGCCCTGGCCTCCACTTGCCTAGATCCTTAGACTGCCCCGCGTATCAGAAGGAGAAAAAGATTCAAGAACTCAAAACTTTGGATCGGCTCTCTTATTCTGAGGCCAGGAAGAAGTATGATCGCCTCCATCCCGTGACGTTGACCACTTCATTTGCCTCAGTCGTGTCCACTCCTTCCACGGTATCCTCACCCCTATCCTGTCCCCCCTCCACCTCCTCCCCCCATCCGGGGTGTGTGCCTCCGCCTCCCAACTCCCTTCCAAATCCTCCTCCCCCCGTGGCCTCCGCCCCCTCTGCCCCAGGGGCCACCCATCCTCCTCCTCCTCCCCAACCCCCCGCCGCCTGAGAAGCGATCCTCTTCTCCGGTGTCCATCGGGGAAACGTTCCGGACACCAGCTTCCGAGGTCTGGCGTTCCAAAACGGACCCCGCGCGTGAGGACCTTCTTTGGGTCCAGCCCACCATCCCTGTGCCTCCTCAGACTTCCAAGAAGGCCTCAAAGAAGTAGTCTCTATCCCCGTCTCCACCCCGGCGCGTTTCGTCTGACGCTCCATCCGTGAGTCGCTGCTCCCGGCCGTCCTCAGTTTCGCCGGGACGCTCTGCTGCCAGGCGCTCAGATGGCGTCTCATCGGCAAATGATGCTGCCCCTCCTACACAACCCGGGACAGCGGCCGCAGCTGGCGAGCACTTGATGGAACAGGATCCGCCTCCCGCCGGTTGTAGCGTTGTTCCCTCGAAACCTGGCCCTCCGCGGCCGTCGAGGTGACCAGCTCTTCCCCCGTCTCTTTCCCCCTCTTTTTTGACTAGCGATGGCCTTGTTACATTGGAACATAAGAGGTATTCGGTCTACTCGGGAGGAATTACAACTGCTCCTCCGCCTGCACTGTCCGCTCGTCCTTGGTCTCCAGGAAACCAAGTTGCGCATGACTGACGTATTGCCATTACCCACTATACCTCGGAGCGGTATGACCTCACCCCTGTGGACGGTATCCCAGCTCACGGTGGGGTCATCTTGCTCGTTCGGGACGATGTCTATTACCATCCCATCCCATTGACCACCCCACTCCAAGCAATAGCTGTCCGTATTACTCTTTCTGCTTTTACTTTTTCAGTTTGTACCATCCACACTCCGTCATCCGCAGTTAGTCGGGCTGACATGATGCACCTGATCGTTCTGCTTCCCCCGCCGTTTTTATTGTTTGGTGACTTCAATGCCCATCATCCCCTTTGGGGCTCTCCTGCATCCTGTCAAAGAGGCTCACTCTTGGCGGATGTCTTCAACCATCTCAATCTTGTCTTCCTCAATACCGGCGCTCCGACTTTCCTCTCCTCTACTCATACCTACTCCCACTTGGACCTCTCGATCTGTTCTACCACTCTTGCCCGTCGGTTCGAGTGGTATGTCCTTTCTGACACCTATTCGAGCGACCACTTCCCCTGTGTCGTTCGTCTCCTGCACAACACCCCATCCTCACGTCCTTCGCGCTGGAACATGCCGAAAGCTGACTGGGGACTTTACTCCTCCCTGGCGACCTTTTCGGACCACGATTTTCTCAGTTGTGACAGGTCGAATACCCCACGGCTGTTATCACCAATGCTGCCGAACGTTCCATTCCTCGTACTACCTCTTCTTCACGTCGTGTTTCCGTCCCCTGGTGGAACGAGGCTTGTAGGGACGCTATCCATGCTCGACGACGTGCTTTACGCACCTTTCGCCGCCATCCTACGTTGGCGAATTGTATTGAATACAAACGACTCCGAGCGCAATGCCGTAGAGTCATCAAAGACAGCAAAAAAGCTTGTTGGGCCTCTTTCACCAGCTCCTTTAACAGTTTTACTCCCTCTTCTGTCGTCTGGGGTGGCCTGCGCCGGCTGTCGGGCATTAAGGCCCACTCCTCGATACCTGGCCTGACCTCAGGTAATGAGGTCCTTGTTGATCCTGTGGCTGTCTCCAACGCCTTTGGCCGCTTTTTCGCGGAGGTTTCAAGCTCCGCTCATTACCACCCTGCCTTCCTTCCCAGGAAAGAGACAGAAGAGGCTCGGCGACCTTCCTTCCACTCGCTGAATCTGGAAACTTATAATGCCCCCTTTACTATGCGGTACCTTGAACGTACGCTTGCAGTGTCCCGGTCCTCTGCTCGGGGGCCAGATGCCATTCACGTTCAGATGCTGGCACACCTTTCTCCGGCGGGCAAAAGCTTCCTTCTTCGTACCTACAATCGCGTCTGGACCGAAGGTCAGGACCCCATGCGTTGGCGTGACGCTGTCGTTGTTCCTATACCCAAACCCGGGAAGGATAGACACCTTCCTTCTAGTTACCGCCCAATTTCTCTTACAAGCTGTGTCTGTAAGGTGATGGAGCACATGGTTAATGCTCGGTTAGTCTGGATTCTTGAATCTCGACGGTTACTTACTAATGTCCAATGCGGCTTTCGTCGCCGCCGCTCCGATGTTTACCACCTTGTGACCTTGTCGACATTCATCATGAACAACTTTTTGCGAAGGCGCCAAACGGTAGCCGTGTTCTTCGACTTGGAGAAGGCTTATGATACCTGTTGGAGAGGAGGTATCCTCCGCACTATGCACAGGCGAGGCCTACGCGGTCACCTGCCCCTTTTTATTGATTCCTTTTTAACGGATCGAAAGTTTAGGGTACGTGTGGGTTCCGCCTTGTCCGACGTCTTCCTACAGGAGAACGGAGTGCCTCAGGGCTCCGTCTTGAGCGTAGCCCTTTTTGCCATCGAGATAAATCCAATTATAGATTTCATTCCACCTAATGTCTCAGGCTCTCTCTTTGTCGATGACTTCGCGATCTACTGCAGTGCCCAGAGAACATGCCTCCTGGAGCGAGCCTTCAGCGTTGTCTAGACAGCCTCTACTCATGGAGCGTGGCAAATGGCTTCCGGTTCTCTGAAGAGGAGACGGTTTGTATCAACTTTTGGCGATATAGAGCGTTCCTTCCGCCATCCTTACATCTCGGTCCCTTTGTTCTCCCATTCGTGGAAACAACTAAGCTTCTAGGGCTCACATTGGACAGGAAACTTTGTTGGTCTCCCCACGTCTATTATTTGGCGGCCCGTTGTACAAGTTCCCTTAATGTCCTCAGAGTTCTTGGCGGTTCATCTTGGGGAGCGGATCGCACTGTCCTGCTTCGCTTGTATCGGTCCATAGTCCGATTGAAGCTGGATTATGGGAGCTTCGTGTACTCGGCCATCCCTCTTACGCCGTCCCAACTCCGTCCACCATCGGCGGTTACGTCTTGCGACCGGAGCCTTCTACACTAGTCCTGTCGAGAGTCTTCATGCTGAAGCTGCCGAATTACCATTGACCTACCGGCGCAACGTACTGCTGTGTAGATATGCCTGCCGGCTGTTGTCAATGCCCAACCACCCCTCTTATCTGCCCTCCTTCGCCGATTCTCTCGACCGTCAGTACGGGTTGTATGTGTCTGCCCTGCTGCCCCCCCCCCCCCCCCCCCCCGGAGTCCGCTTCTGTCGCCTGCTTCGACAATTGGATTTTGCCCTCCCTGCCACCTTCAGAGAGGGTGAGAGCCCGACACCACCTTGGCTCCAGGCTCCGGTTCATATTTATCTCGACCTCAGCTCACTCCTGAAGGGGGGTACTCCGGCTGCAGTGTTGCTCACGGTTTGTCGAACTTCGTGCTCGATTTGCCGGTCACACCTTTATTTACACCGATGGCTCCAAAACTGACGATGGTGTCGGCTGTGCCTTTGTCGTCGGGGCCGCCACCTTTAAATACCGGCTCCTCGACCAATGTTCCAGCTTTACGGCCGAGCTTTTTGCTCTTCATCAGGGCGTTCTGTATGCCCGCCGCCACCACCATTCATCGAATGTACTCTGCTCTTATTCCCTCAGTGCTCTTCAGAGCCTTGGAGCTCCCTATCCGGTCCATCCCTTGGTGCAACGGATCCAGCAGTCCCTCCATTCTTTCGCTGATAATCGTTCTCCTGTCAGTTTTCTGTGGGTTCCTGGACATGTAGGAGTGCCTGGGAATGAGGCTGCAGATGCTGCAACCAAGGCTGCAGTCCTCATGCCTTGGGCAGCCTCCCATTGTGTCCCGTCATCTGACGTTCGTGGGATTATTTGTAAGAGGGTTGTATCGTTGTGGTGGGATGCTTGGTCATCCCTCCAAGGAAATAAGCTCGGGGCAGTAAAACCGCTCCCAACTGCTTGGACAACCTCCTCCCGACCATCTCGGCGAGAAGAGGTCCTTCTGACCAGGTTGCGGATTGGGCATTGCCGGTTTAGCCACCGCTACCTGCTCTCCGGTGACCCAGCCCCGCAGTGCCCTTGTGGTCAAGCATTCACAGTGCGCCATGTTTTATTGTCGTGTCCCCGCTTTAGTCAATCTCATGTTGTCCTGTCCCTGCCATCTACTTTACCGGGTATTTTAGCTGATGACGCTCGAGCAGCTGCTCGTGTTCTGCGTTTTATAGCTTTGACTGGCTTGTCCAATGACACCTAACTTTTTACTTATTTTATCTGCATCTTTGTCAGGACTTACTGGTGCCCCCCCCCCCCCCTCCCCTTGAGTTTTGCTAGATTCCGTGTGCTCTAACATCTGTGACTGGGCGCTAATGACCTCAGTAGTTGAGCGCCCTTAAACCCCACCAAAAAAAAAACTCCCCTCCCAGGGGGTCCATAACTCTTTCGTAGATACATGCGTAGTGAGCAAGGGACCCTGAGCTAGTGTGGCCTTCGTTCCTTTCCGGGCTGCATACCTTCCCTTTCCGCATCCTTCCCCATCCCCCATCTTCGCCCCCCCCCCTCACCTCCGCCTCTTTCCTTCCTTTTCTCCCCCTCTGGGAGTATGTTTTGTGCCTATATCCAGATACGGACGCTCAAAACTATAACAAATTATTTGCTTTCTCCGCTTGCAAGTCTTTGCCCTTCCTTTGTCCTTCCTTTATCCTTCTCTTTTCCTTACCTCTTCTCTTTGCCCTTTTCTCCGTTGCAGCGTTTGAGACTTCCTTTCCCTTCGTTTTTTCCCTTTCCCTTTTTTCCTCCCTGTGCGTGTCTGAAGGCCGACCCACGAATTTCCACGCGTAGCCGGTAACGGGGTAACGCGTAATTACCCGCCCCGGGTAGGCAGGTAGGACACGTACGTACCCCCTGGTAACGGCCAGGCCCAGGGAGGGGTGATTACCCGAGCTGATACCTTCCGAAAGTTCCGATTGGTCCCTCTGTCCTTTTCTCGGAAGGTGTGACCCGAGGTGTGAACAATCACCTAAGGCGGGAGTGCCCTCAGAGAGGCCCCCCACACGGAAGAAGCGCGCCATCGGACACGCCGGTAATCATGGGGATACTTTCGCAATGGTTTCTTCATTTTCTACTATGTCTGCTCACAAGCGTAAGTTCAATGAGTCTCAGCCACAGACAGTCCTTCCATCGTTGCCACAGTTCCTTATTTCTTAGTCTGACGAAGGTCATGACTTCTCCACGGTCAACCCTTTCATTATTCAGAAAGGTGTCGACGCAATTGCAGGTCCTGTAAAGTCTTGTTCCAGAGTACGAAATGGCACCTTGTTATCAGAAACAGTCAGTGGCCTCCAGCAACAAAAATTGCTGCGTTCTTCACTGCTACACACCTTCCCTGTCCAGGTGGAACCGCACCACACTTTAAATTCATCACGTGTGGTCGTTTGTACACGCTCCCTCGACGGATTGTCTGACGAGGAAATTCGACACTACCTGTCTGACCAGGGCGTAACGGCTGTTCATAGTCTGAAAAGGGTTGACACGAACATCATTCCAGCCTGTACTGTCTTCTTGACATTTGACAAAGTTCAACTCCCATCGAAAAACAAAGCAGGCTATGAGATAATTTCCGTTCGCCCTTACATCCCAAACCCTACGCGTTGCTATCAGTGTCAGCGGTTCAATCACACAAGCCAGTCCTGTTCCAACCCGGCTAAATGTTGTGTGTGGCAAGGATGCCCATGAGGGTGCTTGTCCATCTCCATCCCCTCGTTGCCTCAACTGTATGGGTGACCACGCTGCTTCCTCTCGAGATTGCCCCATTTTTAAAGACGAAAAGCTCATTCAGGAAATCAGAGTGAAGGAAAAGGTGTCGACCTTTGCTGCTCGAAAATTATTCGCCAGTCGAGAACCCACCGTTCCTCAGACAGGAAAATACAGCTCTGCCCTTGCCTCTCCTTGGCCAAGAAAGGAGGTGGCCACGCAGACTTGTGATCCGACCTTCAGTGCCACGGTCGTCAGATCGGCCAGCGCAAGGATCGGCCTTTCAGCCTCCCCACTTTCGCCTGCTCATTCTATGGCTCACCCTTCGTCGGGTTCTGCTAAATCTCGAGCACACAAGTCAGACACCAAGACTTCGAAAAAAGAGCATACTCGTGAAGATTTTTTATGTACCCCAACTTCACAACCATCCGTTCCTCCTTCATCTAAACATCATGTTCCAAGAATGCTAATAAGAAACCCAGTTCCACTCCTTCTCCGCCAAGGCGTGTCTCATCTACAGCACCACCTGGCGGTACTCCCCCTCGGCCGTCTTCTGTGTCGCCGAGGCGCACTGCTGGCGGCCGATCAACCGGCCGATCGCTGGTGGCAGGAGCTGCTCCTGCACAACCTATCTTCTGCCTTTGGCTGAATGCCATTCCATGCTGTCGGTCGCAAGCTCTGAGCAGTCGTTGAGTTGACGGCAACCTTGGTCACATTCCTCCACTTTCTGTTCACCCTATGTCCATTATCCTCTGGAATATCCGCGGCATTCGAGCCAATCGGGATGAATTGTCGATCCTCTTACGATCCTACTCGCCGGGCATCTTCTGTCTTCAGGAAACAAAGCTATGGCCCCACGACTGCTTTGTTTTCCCCCATTTTAAGTCCGTCAGATTTGATCTCCCCTCTGTTGAAGGCACTCCAGCCAATGGAGGACTCATGATTCTTCTCCATGATACTCTCCATTATCACCCAATCCCCTTAAACACTTCCTTCCAAGCTGTCGGTGTCCGTCTTTCCCCTTCCGGATACACGTTCTCTCTTTGTACTGTATACATTCCATCATCCACACCAATGGCACGAGCTGATTTCCTTCATCTTCTTGGTCAGCTTCCACCCCCCCCCCCCACCCTCTTTTCCTGGTTGGGGACTTCAATTACCCACCACCCGCTTTGGGGATCTCCACATCCTTGTCCGCGTGGCTCAGTATTGCTAGACGTCTTCCACCAAGCGGATCTAGTTTGCCTCAACACTGGGGACCCTACATTTTTGTCTGCCTCCACGACAAATTTCTCACATTTGGACCTTTCGGTCGGTACTGTTCCGCCCGCTCGGCGCTTATAATGGTTCGCCCTTGATGATACACAATCGAGTGACCACTTTCCATGTGTCCTTAGACTGCAGCCTCAACTGCCATATATGCGCCCGCGACACTGGAAGCTTGCCCAAGCCGATTGGACACTTTTGTCGTCTCTACCGACATTCGATGACCGTCACTTTCCTAGTGTCGACGATGAGATCACACATATTACAGACGTTATTCTTACAGCTGCGGAACGTTCAATACCACGCACCTCCGAATTGCCCCGACGCCCCCCAGTTCCTTGGTGGAACGAGGCATGCCGTGATGCAATACCTGAGCGGCGACGTGCTCTTCGTGTTTTCCGCCACCATCCTACTTTGGCCAACTGTATCCGCTATAAGCAGTTCCGTGCCCGATGCCGTCGCGTCATCCGCGATAGCAAGAAGGCAAGCTGGAAAGTCTTTACTAGCTCATTTAACACCTTCACTCCCTCCTCGGAAGTTTGGAGTCGGATTCGACGGTTATCTGGCGCGCCTAGTTTCTGCCCGGTCTCTGGGCTCAATGTCGCGCGTGATACGCTAGTGGACCCCGTCGCATTTTCTAACTCATTGGGTCAACACTGTGCTGAGATTTCGAGCTCTTCAAATTACCCGCCAGCGTTTCTCCCGAAGAAACGTGCAGCGGAAGTGCAACCTCTCAAAATCGGGAAAGCTGTAATACTGTTTTCTCCATGCGGGAACTCCAACATGCACTCTCTTCTTCTCGCTCCTCGGCCCCAGGACCGGATGGCATCCACATCCAAATGTTGCTGCATTTATCAACCCATAGTCTGCGTTACCTCCTTCGCCTTTATAATCGAATTTGGACCGACAGTACTTTGCCCAGACGATGGCGGGAAGTTACCGTCGTTCCTGTTCCGAAACCTGGAAGGGACAAACATCTCCCCTCTAGCTATCACCCCATTTCTCTCACGAGTAGTGTATGTAAGGTTTTGGAGCGTATGGTGAATTGCTGTTTAGCTTGGTGGCTTGAGTCCCGCAGTCCAACACCTGCCCAATGCGGTTTCCGAAAGCATCGTTCTGCAGTTGACCATCTTGTTGCTCTCTCCACTTATATCATGAACAATTTTCTCCGGAAACGCCAAACAGTAGCAATATTTTTGATCTGGAGAGAGCATACGATACCTGTTGGAGGACAGTCACACTCCGCACACTGTTCTCTTGGGGCTTTCGAGGTCGGCTGCCACTTTTTCTTCGTAAATTAATGGCAGAGCGCCCATGTAGAGTGTGGGTGAACACTACTCTCTCCCATACTTCCTCCCAAGAAAACAGGGTACCCCAGGGCTCCGTGCTAAGTGTTGTACTGTTTGCCATTGCTATAAATCCCATTATGGATTCTCCCCTTCCTGATGTCTCGGGCTCCCTCTTTGTGGACGATTTTGTGATCTAGTACAGCTCTCAACTGACCATCCTTCTTGAACGACGTCTTCAAGGATGTCTCGATCGCCTCCACTCTTGGAGCATCGAAACCGGCTCCCGCTTTTCACCCAGTAAGACCGTTTGTGTTAATTTTTGGCGTCGTAAGGAGTTTCTTCCACCCGCCTTACATCTAGGACCTGACAACCTTCCGTTTTCGGACGTCGCTAAATTCTTGGGTCTTATTTTTGACAGAAAACTGTGCTTGTCTTCCCACGTTTCCTATCTTTCAGCTCGCTGTCTGCGATCCATCAACACCCTCCATGTTCTGAACGGTACCTCCTGGGGAGCGGGCCGAGTGGTCCTTCTCTGCCTCTATCGCGCCTTAGTGGGCTCGAAGTTGGACTATGGAAGGATAGTTTACTCCTGCTCTGCAGTCTATTCTTCTGCGTCTCGACTCTATCCACCACCGTGTATTACGTTTAGTGTCTGGAGGTTTTTGCACCAGCCCTGTGGAAAGCCTTTACGCTGAGACTGCTGAACCTGCGCTGTCCAATCGGCGAGCTGTCCTTGTGAATCGTTATGCTAGCCATCTGTCTTCCATGCCTGCTAATCCGGCCCATGGCATTTTTTTCGACGCCTCGTTGGATTTAGGGTATGCAGGCCGCCCTTCCTCCCTACTACCACCGGGAGTCCGCTTCTGTCAACTGCTCCATTCTCTTTCCTTCCGCTTTCCTAAAACCACCTTGACAACTTGGGGTGCAGCAGCGCCCTGGCTCCATCCCCGGGCTTGCCTGCTCCGTGACCTTTGTTAGTTTTCCAAGGATGGTACCTCTTCACTTCTTTATCGTTGGGCATTTTCTGCTCTATGTGCACAAATGAAGGAAGCCACATTTATTTACACTGATGGCTCGAAAACATCGTTAGGTGTAGGGAGTGCCTATATTGTTGGCGACACCCCAAATCGATTTCGGCTTCCCGACCAGTGTTCGGTTTATACTGCGGAGCTTTACGCTGTTCTCCAGGCTGTCCAATACATCCGTTGCCATCAGTGGATACAGTATGTTATCTGTTCAGATTCTCTCAGGTCTCTCCTCAGTCTCCAAGCTCTCTACCCTGTCCACCATCTAGTCCACCGGATTCAGGACTGCCTGCGCTTGCTCCACTTGGGGGCGTCTCGGTGGCGTTTCTCTGGATCCCAGGACACGTTGGTATCTGTGGAAATGAGGCAGCCGATATAGCGGCCAAGGCAGCAGTCTCTCTTCTTCGGCCAGCTATTCGATCGATTCCCTTCGCCGATCTACGGAATGTTTTATGTCGTCATGTTGTTCTTTTAAGGCACGCACATTGGTCGACACTTCCCCATAATAAATTGCGGGACGTGAAAGCTCTTCCCTGTGCTTGAACCTCTTCCTCCCGAACGCGTCGTCGGGAGGAGGTAATTTTAACTAGGCTCCGGATAGGGCATTGCCTTTTTAGCCATCGACATCTTTCAAGCTGTGATCCTCCCCCACTCTGTCCCCACTGCTCTCAGCTGTGGACGGTAAGACACCTTTTGAGTGCCCCTATTTTACTCCGTTACGTGCCCGTCTACAGCTGTCGCCTGATATATCGTCCATTTTAGCAGATGACACGCGCTGGGCCGATCGCGATCTCGAGTTTATTAGTGCCAATGAGATGACGTCAGTCATTTGAAGCTCTTTTTGAGGACAACCAACCCCTTTCTGTAGTGGATTTTTAAGCTTTCCTTCTGCTTTTAGTTTCTCCAACTTTTTGAGTTTCGTTCCCATTGCTGCTGGTTTCCATTTTCGTTTTTTACCGTTTTCAAAGTCACAGACCGGGCACTAATGACCATAGCAGTTTTGCGCCTCGAAACGAAAACAAACAACAACAACAAAAAAAACCACCTCTACCTCCGAGCTCTTTGAGGATGAGGTGGAGATTCTAGCGTCCGCTGAGGAACTACATCTCGCTCGGCCCTTGGACACATTGGATGTCGATTGCATAGGTACTCAATGGGTGCCAGCAGGTGCCCCTGAGGAGTAGACTGCCTCATTGAGTGTTTCATGCCTTCCCTCTGCCACGATCACGGAATCCTTCAGTGGAATTGTGGGGGTTTTTCCACCACCTGACTGAGCTACAGCAGCTGCTAAGCTTTACACCTGCTTTCTGCATTCCCCTCCAGGAAACCTGGTTCCTGGCAATGCAGACCCCTGCCATCCACAGCTATATGGAATATTACAGGAACCAAAGCGACTATAATAGAATGTCAGGTGGAGTTTTTGTCTATGTCCTGATCTCTGTAGTGAACCTTTGCCACTTCAAAACCGTCCTGAAGTTGTAGCTGTCAGGATGATGACGATGCATGAAATATGTCTGCAATGTATATCTTCCTCCTGATGCTGCAGTATCCCTGGACTTATGGGCTGCACTGATACATCAACTCCCTGAGCCTTTCCTACTTTTGGGAGATCTTAAAACTCATAACCCCTTGTGGGGTGGCGCCATGTTGACTGACCGAGGTACGGAGGTCGAAAATTTACTGTCACAATTAGACCTCCACCTCTTAAATACAGGTGGTGCCACACATTTCACTGTGGCACGTGGCACACATTCGGCCATTGATCTCTCGGTCTACAGCCGTGGCCTTCTCCCACCTATCAACTGGAGAGCACATGATTACCTGTGTGGCAGTGAGCAGTTCCCCATCTTATGGTCTTTCCCCCCACCATGCCCATGGATGCGTACACAGATGAGCTTTAAACAAGGCAGACTGGAAGCCACTACCTCTGCTATCACTGCTGGATCTTCCCCACATAGTGCCATCTGTTTTTTCATTGATCGTTTCTGCAGACAGAAAATACGATATGTCGTTTTCTAGGGTGAAAGACAGTCGCCGGAAGTCGCTGAGACAGCTGAAGAGCGTCGGAGAGCTCCACAGCAAAATCAGCGGCACCCTTCCCTAGAGCACCTAATAATCTTTAAGCTTATCTTCTGGTAAACCTTCCGGGATGTAAGGTCGTGGTCAATGAAACTCTTCAGCTCTTAACGTTTCGTCCAGAGCTGCGCTGGACATCTTCAGAGGGGTGTTTCTCCTCCGGTGAGTCTTGCATGTCGGCAAGACTCACCGTAGGAGAAACACCCCTCTGAAGATGTCCAGCGCAGCTCTGGACGAAACGTTAAGAGCTGAAGAGTTTCATTGACCACGACCTTATATCCCGGAAGGTTTACCAGAAGATATGTCATCCGGTCGTGAAAGCTTTCGTACTATAACCTTTAAGCTGCTCCATGCCTTAGTTCGCCTGCTTAAAAACGACAGAACTAAGAGTGTTGGGAGAGTTGTCTACCATTGGGTGCCATACGTCACCTTTGCATGTCTGGATGAACATAAGACGTATTTTTGGATAAGAGACCGTGACAGGTGTCTCTGGCATTAACATCAATTGCTGAGAACTATGCTCGAGCCTCTCCATCAGAGAATTACCCCCCCACCCTTTCGGACCCTCAAATGGCGGATGGAAAGTTCTCTCGTTCACTACACGCCACAGTGAACCCTATAACGCCCCATTTACAGTGTGGGAGCTCCTCACACATTGACCTTACACAGCTCCTGGACCGGATCCGATCCACAGTCAGATGATCAAACATCTCTTGTCTGACTACAAGCGATATCTCATCATCTTCAACTGGATCTGCTGCGATGACGTCTTTCGATCGCATGTAGGGAGAACATCATCATTCCAGTGCTAAAAACCGCTTGATGTGGATAACTACTGGCCCAGCAGCCTCAAAAACTTGGTGTTAGCTGCTGGAATGTATGGTGTCGGCAGTTGGGATGGGTCCTGGAGTCACGTTGCCTACTGGTTTCATTTCAGGGCAGCTTCTGCCAGGGTCACTCTACCACTGATCTTGTTACTAGAGTCCGCCATCTGAACAGCCTTTACCAGGCACAAACATCTGGTTGCCATCTTTTTTGACTTACATAAAGCATACGACACAACCTGGTGACATATCCTTGCCACACTGTATGAGTGGGGTCTCTGGGGGTTGCTCTCGATATTTATCCAAAACTTTCTATCGCTCTGTACTTTCCATGTCCAAGTTGGTGTCTCCCATAGTTCTCCCCCTCCCCACCCTCAGAATTGCATTTGCTTGACCCTTGACCCAGTGCACCACTGTGGCGTTAGACTGGCGACGGGAGCTTTCAGAATGAGTATGGTGACCAGTGTCCTGGTGAAGACTGGAGTCCCTCCATTAAAGGTTAGGTGAGCACAACTGCTGGCCAGCTATGTTGAGCATGGTCGTAGTGCTGTGCATATGAATTACCATCTCCTTTTCCCAACCATGGCAGTTCATATCCCACATCGGCAGCACAGTTCAGGGCTTAAGATAGCGGTTTGTGTCCTGTCCATTCTGTCTGAATTGGAGTCTTTCCCGTTGTCACCTCTCCTCGAGGTACATTTACATACATCTCGATGGTGAATACTTAGGCCACCCCCTGGGGGCTCGCCACTCTTTGACGGGTTTGTGCTTGGATACCACGGGGCCCCAGCCATTGCAGCACTTTCTCCCTTCCGTGCTGCATGTCTATGGTCTTGCTATTCTTTTCCCCCTCCCTTGGGGAACATGTCTGGGATATTATTGGGAATGTTATGCATTCTGTTGCTGTCCTGCAAACTGTCCCAACTTTGTTTGGATCTCTTTTCCTTTCTCTTTTTCCCTTCTCTCGTTCCTGCACTTCGGCGTTTGAGGATCCTGTTTTTCTTCTTCCTCCCTGTATGCTCCTGAAGGCCAGCCCATGCGTGTGACATATAACAGGTGACTGGGTAATGTGCAATTCCTTCCCCAGGTCGACAGGTAGGGTTCACATGTACCCCTGGTACAGGTCAGGCCCAGGGAGGGGTGATTGCCTGAGTTGTAAACTTCCCAGATTGCCCACTGGTTCCCCTATCAGTTGTTCGGGAGGTGTGACCTGAGGTGTGAACATTCAACTAAGGCAGGTGCACCACTTGTGAGGGAGGCCCCAAGTTGGAAGGAGAACGCCACCAGAGATTCTGGTAACCATGGAGATTTCCTTGCGATGAATCAATCATCCTCTCCATCAACGTCGACAGAACGTAAATATAATGAGGTTACTGATTCGAAGACACTTCCCACTACACTGCAGCTCCTTGTGGTATCTCATACTGAAGATGGTCAATCTTTTACCAGGGTCAATCCATTTATTTTTCAGAAAGGTACTGATGCCATTGCTGGCTCTGTGAAATCCTGCTCTCGTTTATGGAATGGCACGCTGCTTTTGGGGACAGCTTATGATTCTCATGCACAACTACTAATTGCTGCCTTGCTTCTCCACCCTGTTCATGTCGAGGCACATAGAACTCTGAATTCTTCCTATGATGTAATTTACACCAGGCTGCTTGATGGTCTAACTGAGGCTGAAATACAATTTTACGTCTCTGATCAGGGTATCATTGCCGTCCATTGTGTAATGAAAAATGTAGATTCCTCCTTGCAAGTGGGCACCAATCTTATCCTCACCTTTGATAGGGTAGTGCTGCCATCCAAGATTAAAATAGGCTATGAAATCATCACAGTTCGGCTATACATTCCGAATCTGGTGCGCTGCTTCCAGTGTTATCGTTTCAACCACACTCGAACATCTTGTCGACACCCAGTAAAATGGGTAACCTGTGGCAGGGATGCACATGAGAGCGAATGTCCGCCTCCTCCTCCCGGCTGTATCAACTGCAATGGCGACCACGCGGCCTCCTCCTGGGATTGTCCAGTGTATCTGTTAGAGATTTGGGTAAAGGGGAAGTATCTTACCCAGTAGCTCAAAAGTTACTGGCAAGTCGCAAACTCTGTGTCCTCCCATCTGGCAACTTTAGTTCTGTTCTTGTAACCCCTCGCTCCACAAAGAACATGGCCACGCAGGCATGAAACATCAAATTTGGATCTGAGGTTTCTCCCACCATCTCTACACCTTGTCCTGTTGCCCTTCCGTTCGTTGACACTACGAAATTCCTGGGGCTCATGCTCGATAGGAAACGTTCTTGGTCCTCCCATGTATCTAACCTGGCTGCCAGCTGTTCAGTTCCTCAATCTAGTAAGTGTCTTCAATGGTACTTCCTGGGGTGCTTATCGAACCATCTTCCTCCGTTTGTACCGAGACCTTGTCAGCTCGAAACTCGACTATAGGTGCTTTGTTTATGCGTCTGCACGCCCATACTTTCAAGCTGTCTCAACACTGTCCATCATGGCATCCGTTTGGCCATGGGTACCATTTACACCAGTCCAGTTGAATGTCTGTACACTGAAGCTGCTGAAGTACCACTGATCTACCGCCATGACTTTCTCTTGAGCAGGTATGCATGCCGTTTGTCTACCATGCATGGCCACCCCTCCTATGCCTCCTTCCTTCATGATTCGTCTGATCGTCAGTATGGGGCTCGTCCCTCTTCTGTGACCACCCGGCGTCTGCGTTCGCCACTTGCTATGGCAGCTTAACTTCATGGTACAACTTTCATGCCGCGCGGGATTAGCCGAGCGGTCTTAGGCGCTGCAGTCATGGACTGTGCCGCTGGTCCCGGCAGAGGTTAGAGTCCTCCCTCAGGCATGGGTGTGTTTGTCCTTAAGATAATTTAGGTTAAGTAGTGTGTAAGCTTAGGGTCTGATGACCTTAGCAGTTAAGTCCCATAAGATTTCGGACACAACATACAACTTTCCCAGTGGGTGTGAACCCTTCACCACGTTGGCTTCATGAAGTGGCCAATGTTAATCTTGGCCTTCATTTGCTTCCTAAGGACACTACTCCAGCCTCAGTATATCACTGTTTCACGACCTTCACATGGAACTTAGTGACTGACTGGCTCTCTGACTGATGTGGGGTCAGGTGTGCCTTTGACATTGGCACCTGTGTCTTTAAATATCGGCTTCCGGCACGCTTCTCAGTATTCACAACCGAGCTTTTCGCCTTGTATCAGGCCTCAGAGTACATCTGGCGACATAACTTTCCAAATTGTGTCCTCTGCTCAGACTCACTCAGCGTCGTCCAAAAGTCTCTGTGCGCTGTACACTGCTCATTCCTTAGTGCAGCAGGTCCAGGAAAACTGTCACTTGCTCACCCATGGTGGAGCCAGTGTGATGTTTTGTGGGTTCCTGGTCATGTCGATCTGCTAGGATACGAGGCTGCTGACGCTGCTGCCAATGCAGCAGTGCTTGTGCCGCATCCTGCGAGTTCCTACATTCCCTAATATGATCATTGTAGTCTGTCAGGAAGTGGTATCCCTTTGGCATCGCCAATGGTCCTCCCTTCACGGGAATAAGCTTTGGCTTATTAAGCCTCTCCCGGTGCCTTGGACTACCTCCTCTAGGCCCTCTCGACGGGAGGAGGTTATTTTAACTTGGCTGTGTATTGGGCACTATCTTCCTAGCCATCGTCATTTGCTCAGTGGCGCTGCCCCACCACTTTGTACATATTGCCCCCAAATTTTAACTGTCCGCCACTTCCTGCTGGAATGCCGATTTTTTACCAATTTACTCTCCAGCTTGGGTTTGCCATCCGATTTATCAGCCGTTTTAGCGAATGACGCACGGGCTGTCGACCGTGTTTCCCTTTTTATCCGCTGAAGTAATATAGCGAAGGCCATTTAATTATTAGTTTTTGACCCCTATTTTTATGGTGTTTTAGCACTTTTTCCACGTGCCTTTATTTTTAGCTAGGCCACAGATTCTTCTGGGACTTTCCCATGGCCCTGCAGCTCTCACTTCATTTCGATTCTCGACATGTACTGGGGCCATGAAGTGGTTTACACCGACGGCTGATGATCACGTAGGCTTTGTGTATGCTCATGGAGTACAGACTTTGAAGCACTCGTTGCCACATGGCTGTAATGTTTCCACTGCAGAGCTGGTGGTCGTATCTTGTGCTCTTGAGCACATTCACGCATGCCCTGGCGAGTAATTTCTCCTTTGTACAGACTCTTTGAGCAGTCTAAAAGCTATCGACCAATGCTACCCTCGCCATCCTTACGTAGCGTCCATTCAGGGGTCCATCTATGCCCTGGAACGGTCCCGTCGTTCAGTGGTGTTTGTGCGGACCCCCAGGACACGTCGGAATCCCAGACAACGAACTTGCTGACAGGCTGGCCAACCACTCTATGCGGTAACTGCTTCTTCAAATGGGCATCTCGGAATCTGACCTATGGCCTGTCTTACTCCGCATGGTTTTTCGGTTTTGGGAGACGGAATGCCATAACAGTATGCACAAGATACTGCGTGTCATTGAGGAATGGGTGGAAGTCTTCCATGCAGTCATCTCGCAGGGAATCAGTTGTCTTAAGTTGGTTACGCACTGGCCATACGTGGCTAACACATGGTTACCTTCTCCGTCGCGAGGACCCACCTCGGTGTCGGTGTGGCTCACAAATGACGGTCATCCACTTCTTGCTGGACTGCCCAGTTTTAGCCACTCTGCGACGGACTCTTAACTTTCCCAGCACCCTACCTTTGGTGTTAGGTGACAATGCCCCAACAGCAGCTTTAGTTTTACGCTTTATTTGTGAGGGTGGTTTTTATCATTTGATGAAAGTTTTAGCACATGTCCTTTGTCCCTCGGTGTCCTTCATCCTAGTGCTTTCCCCCTGCGGGTCCGGGGTAAGAATAGGCCCGAGGTATTCCTGCCTGTCGTAAGAGGCGACTAAAGAGTTTCAACCGTTTCGGCCTTCCATGTGATGGTCCCCCTTGGGGTTTGACCTCCATTTTTCAAAATTCTACAGAAGTACGAGCCTTTTGGGGAAGGACACCTTACGTGATGTACCACTGGTCCTAAGTGCACTAAGACCTTGGCACTCAGCATTGTACCGGCGTTGTAAACATGCCTGCTATTCCTCAAATTGGGCCTAAGCGCCTGATGGGTTGTACAAGTTACGCCCATAGTGCGTCCCCATCTGCACCAGCGATCATGATGGACTTTACATGGCACCAGAAATCCAGCACGGTAGCCAGCCCGTTGTGGTGGGGTCGTCATGTACCCTCTAGGTTGTAGCCCCCTGACAACACAGGGATCGTACTGCCAATACCTAAGCAGCACCCTCCCCACGTCGGCCAAGGAGTAGATGCCTGTCTCCTTGGGGCATCAGAACTCCCGGCAATGGTCATCCTGCCAGGTGGCCCTTGCTGCGGCTGGGTGGCGCCCGTGGGGAGAGCCCCTGGTCGGAGTGGGTGGAATCGGGGCGGACGTTTCGCAGATCAAACGTCAACACATATCAGGTCGCTCGGCGGCCGAGTCTTTCAAAAGAAAAGGTACCGTTTCTAGTTCTGGTTCTCCTGCAATTTCCCCCTTGGCCACTCCCTGGGAGGAGGGACAGGCCCGCCGGCTTGGGGGACGTTCGCCACCTCCAAGCCCATGTTCTTTGTTCAGCACATTGAGGACATCTTCGGGGAAATTGAGGCTCTCAGCAAGATGAGTTCAGGGTCCGTTCTTATCAAGACCACCTCCGCCACACAGTCGGCAGCGCTCCAGGCGTGCGACTGCCTAGGGGACATCCAGGTGTCCATTGTCCCGCATCTGGCACTAAATAGGACGCAGGGGGTTATTCTTCATTGTGACCTCCTGCTCCAATCTGATGAGAAGCTCAGGGCCAACCTGGAGCGCCGAGGCGTGCATTTCGTCCGGCGAGTCCAGCGCGGCCCCAAAGACGGTCGCATCGACACCGGGACCTTTATCCTCGCCTTCGAGGGGGACGTGCACCCGGAGAAGGTAAAGGTGATGCGCTACCGGTGCGACGTGCGACCTTACGTCCCGCCTCCTATGCGCTGTTTTCGGTGTTTGCGCTTTGGGCACATGTCGTCACGGTGTGAGGCTAAGCCCCTTTGTGGCGATTGCGGACGTCCTCTTCGTGAGGAACATACATGCACCCCACCACCTTAGTGCATTAATTGCCCTGGCCCCCACTCGCCTAGATCCTTAGACTGCCCCGCATATCAGAAGGAGAAGAAGATACAAGAACACACAACTTTGGATCGGCTCTCTTATTCTGAGGCCGTGCCGTTGACCACTTCGTTTGCCTCAGTTGTGTCCACTCCTACCGTGGTATCCTCACCCCTATCCTGTCCCCCCTCCGCCTCCTCCGCCCATCAGGGGGCTCTGCCTCCGCCTCCCAACTCCCTCCCTTCCAAATCCTCCTCCCCCGTGGCCCCCATCCCCTCTGCCCCAGGGGCCACCCTTCCTCCTCCTCTCCCCCCGCCACCTGAGAAGCGATCCTCTTCCCAGGCGTCCATCAGGGAAACGTTCCGGACCCCAGCTTCCGAGGTCCGGCTTTCCAAAACGGACCCTGCGCGCGAGGACCTTCTTCCGGTCCAGCCCACCGTCCCTGTGCCTCCTCGGCCTTCCAAGAAGGCCTCAAAGAAGAGGTCTCTATCCCCCTCTCCACCCGGCGCGTTTCGTCTGACGCTCCATCCGTGAGTCGCTGCTCCCAGCCGTCCTCAGTTTCGCCGGGACGCTCTGCTGCCAGGCGCTCAGCTGGCCTCTCGTCGGCAAATGATGCTGCCCCTCCCACACAACCAGGGACAGCGGCCGCAGCTGGCGACGAGTCGATGGAACCGGATCCGCCTCCCATCGGTTGTAGCGTTGTTCCCTCGCAACCTGGCCCTCTGCGGCCGTCGAGGTGACCAGCTCTTCCCCCGTCTCGTTCCCCCAACTTTTTGCCTAGCGATGGCGTTGTTTCATTGGAACATAAAAGGTATTCGATCTAATTGGGGGGAATTACAACTGCTCCTCCACCTGCACTGTCCGCTCGTCCTTGGTCTCCAGGAAACAAAGTTGCGCCCGACTGACCGTATTGCCTTTACCCACTATACCTCGGAGCGGTATGACCTCACCCCTGTGGACGGTATCCCAGCTCATGGTGGGGTCATGTTGCTCGTTCGGGACGATGTCTATTACCATCCCATCCCATTGACCACCCCACTCCAAGCAATAGCTGTCCGTATTACTCTTTCTGCTTTTACTTTTTCAGTTTGTACCATCTACACTCCACCATCATCTGCTGTTAGTCGGGCTGACATGATGCACCTGATCGTTCAGCTTCCCCCACCGTTTTTATTGTTTGGCGACTTCAATGCCCATCATCCCCTTTGGGGCTCTCCTGCATCCTGTCAAAGAGGCTCACTCTTGGCGGATGTCTTCAACCATCTCAATCCTGTCTGCCTCAATACCGGCGCCCCGACTTTCCTCTCTGACTCTACTCATACCTACTCCCACTTGGACCTCTCGATCTGTTCTCCCACTCTCGCCCGTCGGTTCGAGTGGTATGTCCTTTCTGACACCTATTCGAGCGACCACTTCCCCTGTGTCGCTCGTCTCCTGCACAACACCCCATCCCCACGTCCTTCGCGCTGGAACATCCCGAAAGCTGACTGGGGACTTTACTCCTCCCTGGCGACCTTTTCGGACCACGATTTTCTCAGTTGTGACAGTCAGGTCGACTACCTCACGGCTGTTATCATCAATGCTGCCGAACGTTCCATTCCTCGTACTACCTCTTCTTCACGTCGTGTTTCCATCCCCTGGTGGAACGAGGCTTGTAGGGACGCTATCCGTGCTCGACGACGTGCTTTACGCACCTTTCGCCGCCATCCTACGTTGGCGAATTGTATTGGATACAAACGACTCCGAGCGCAATGCTGTAGAGTCATCAAACACAGCAAAAAAGCTTGTTGGGCATCTTTCACCAGCTCCTTTAACAGTTTTACTCCCTCTTCCGTCGTTTGGGGTGGCCTGCGCCGGCTGTCGGGCATTAAGGCCCACTCCTCGATACCTGGCCTGACCTCAGGTAATGAGGTCCTTGTTGATCCTGTGGCTGTCTCCAACGCCTTTGGCCGCTTTTTCGCGGAGGTTTCAAGCTCCGCCCATTACCACCCTGCCTTCCTTCCCAGGAAAGAGGCAGAAGAGGCTCGGCGACCTTCCTTCCACTCGCTGAATCTGGAAACTTATAATGCCCCCTTTACTATGCGGTACCTCGAACATGGGCTTGCACTGTCCCGGTCCTCTGCTCCGGGGCCACATACCATTCACGTTCAGATGCTGGCACACCTTTCTCCGGCGGGCAAAAGCTTCCTTCTTCGTACCTACAATCGCGTCTGGACCGAAGGTCAGGTCCCCATGCGTTGGCGTGACGCCGTCGTTGTTCCTATACCCAAACCCGGGAAGGATAGACACCTTCCTTCTAGTTACCGCCCCATTTCTCTTACAAGCTGTGTCTGTAAGGTGATGGAGCGCATGGTTAATGCTCGGTTAGTCTGGATTCTTAAATCTCGACGGCTACTTACTAATGTCCAATGCGGCTTTCGTCGCCGCCGCTCCGGTGTTGACCACCTTGTGACCTTGTCGAAATTCATCATGAACAACTTTTTGCGAAGGCGCCAAACAGTAGCCGTGTTCTTCGACTTGGAGAAGGCTTACGATACCTGTTGGAGAGGAGATATCCTCCGCACTATGCACAGGTGGGGCCTACGCGGTCGCCTGCCCCTTTTTATTGATTCCTTTTTAACAGATCGAAAGTTTAGGGTACGTGTGTGTTCCGTATTGTCCGACGTCTTCCTCCAGGAGAACGGAGTGCCTCAGGGCTCCGTCTTGAGCGTAGGCCTTTTTTCCATCGCGATCAATCCTATTATGGATTGTATTCCATCTAATGTCTCAGGCTCTCTCTTTGTCGATGACTTCGCGATCTACTGCAGTGCCCAGAGAACATGCCTCCTGGAGCGCTGTCTTCAGCGTTGTCTAGACAGTCTCTACTCATGGAGCGTGGCAAATGGCTTCCGGTTTTCTGAAGAGAAGACGGTTTGTATCAACTTTTGGCGATATAAAGCGTTCCTTCCGCCATCCTTACATCTCGGTCCCTTTGTTCTCCCATTCGTGGAAACAACTAAGTTTCTAGGGCTCACGTTGGACAGGAAACTGTGTTGGTCTCCACATGTCTCTTATTTGGCGGCCCGTTGTACACGTTCCCTTAATGTCTTCAGAGTTCTTAGTGGTTCATCTTGGGGAGCGGATCGCACTGTCCTGCTTCGCTTGTATCGGTCCATAGTCCGATCGAAGCTGGATTATGGGAGCTTCGTCTACTCGTCCGCTCGGCCATCCCTCTTACGCCGGTTCAACTCCATCCACCGCCGGGGGATACGCCTTGCGACCGGAGCCTTCTACACTAGTCCTGTCGAGAGTCTTTATGCTGAAGCTGCCGAGTTACCATTGACCTACCGGCGCGACGTACTGCTGTGTCGGTATGCCTGCCGGCTGTTGTCTATGCCCTACCACCCCGCTTACCAGTCCTTCTTCGCCGATTCTCTCGACCGTTAGTACGGGTTGTATGTGTCTGCCCTGCTGCCCCCCGGAGTCCGCTTCCGTCGCCTGCTTCGACAATTGGATTTTGCCCTCCCTACCACCTTCAGAGAGGGTGAGAGCCCGACACCACCTTGGCTCCAGGCTCCGGTTCATATTTATCTCGACCTCAGCTCACTCCCGAAGGAGGGTACTCCGGCTGCAGTCTATTGCTCACAGTCTGTCGAACTTCGTGCTCGACTTGCCGGTCACACCTTTATTTACACCGATGGCTCCAAAACTGACGATGGTGTCGGCTGTGCCTTTGTCGTCGGGGCCGCCACCTTTAAATACCGGCTCCTCGACCAATGTTCCAGCTTTACGGCCGAGCTTTTTGCTCTCCATCAGGCCGTTCAGTATGCCCGCCGCCACCGCCATTCATCGTATGTACTCTGCTCTGACTCACTCAGTGCTCTTCAGAGCCTTGGAGCTCCCTATCCGGTCCATCCCTTGATTCAACGGATACAGCAGTCCCTCCATTCTTTCGCTGCTAATGGTTCTCCTGTCAGCTTTCTGTGGGTTCCCGGACATGTAGGAGTGCCTGGGAATGAGGCTGCGGATGCTGCAGCCAAGGCTGCAGTCCTCCTGCCTCGGCCAGCCTCCCATGGTGTCCCGTCATCTGACGTTCGTGGGGATGTATGTAAGAGGCTTGTGTCGTTGTGGTGGGATGGTTGGTCATCCCTCCAAGGAAATAAGCTCCGGGCAGTAAAACCGCTGCCAACTGCTTGGACAACCTCCTCCCGACCATCTCGGCGAGAGGAGGTCCTTCTGACCAGGTTGCGGATTGGGGATTACCGGTTTAGCCATCGCTACCTGCTCTCCGGTGACCCAGCCCCGCAGTGCCCTTGTGGTCAGGCATTAACAGTGCGCCATGTTTTATTATCGTGTCCCCGTTTTCGTCAATTTCGTGTTGTCCTGTCCCTGCCATCTACTTTATCAGATGTTTTAGCTGATGACGCTCGAGCAGCTGCTCGTATTCTGCGTTTTATAACTTTGACTGGCTTGTCCAAAGACCTCTAACCTTTGTACATATTTTATCTCCATCTTTGTCAGGTCCTTCTGGTGTTCCCCCCCCCCCCCCCCAATCCCCTTGAGTTTTACTAGATTCCATGTGTTCTAACAACAGTGACTGGGCGCTAATGACCTCAGCAGTGTAGCGCCCTTTAACCCCACCAAAAAAAAAAAAATCCTAGTGCTTTTCGGGTGGAGGTTTCAATGTGTTGCAGAGTGGCTAGCTTCTCCTTTTTATTCTCATGGTCAGCCAGTCATGGTAATCTGTTACCTTGTTTCCATCTCTTGTACATCTTACTTGCTTCTCTCTGTGGTTTTCTTGGCCGATATTGTCCTTTTTAGTGTTTGTTGCCCCTCTGTCATTCTTATGGTATTTCCTTTCTTCCAGCTGTGTTTTATATGTCTCCATCTTAATCGGAACGAGGGATCGATGACCTAGCAGTTTCGTCCCTTCCCCCCCCTCTTTTGAACCAACCAACCAACCAACACTGGGTGTAGTATGCCACATAAAATGGGCGCCACTTAAGTTAGTTCATTGTTATAGTGCAGTGGTTGGCAATCTTTCTGCTATTACCCCTGAACGAGATCGGATGTCATTCAGTTCCCTGAACAAATTTTCGGACCTAACTGGAAGCTATACTGCAAAAAAATCTCCTTTCTAAAGTCTCATTCAATAATATTTAATGTTGAACAAGTGGAACTCAAATGTATTCTGCCCTATTCTCTAAACTGAAAATAGTGTCAGTGGGGTGTTACACTTAGTTCTACCAATACCTCTTGATACACTGACAAGCAAAAACGAACCACCAACGAATTATCCGAATGGAACAGAAATCGATAGACGTAATCATTTGTCGATGTACATGACAATTTCAAAGAAAGTTCACTGTTTATTCAAGAGAAAGAGCTTCACAAATTGAGCAGGTCAATGTGTTGGTGCAGCTCTGGCCGTTACAAAAGCAGTTATTGACGGATACAGTTGTGTTAAATGTCCTCCTGCGAGTTATCGTGCCACATTCTGTCCAATTGGCGCTTTAGATCATAATCCGGAGCTGGTTGGAGGACTCTGCCCATACTGCTCCAAACGTTCTTTGTAGGGGAGAGATGCGGTAACCTTGCTGACGAGGGAGGGTATTCTGCAAGCCAGAAGAAAAGCAGCAAAAACTCTCGCCACGTGCAAGCGACCATTATGTTACTGAGCTGCAAGCCAAGGATGGCTTGCCATGAATGGTAACAAACTGACGCTTAGAATACCGTCGACGTACCGCTGTACTGAAGGGAGCTCCTATGACAAGAAACAGCACCGGAGATCACTCCTGGTTGTCGGGCTGTATGGCCGGTGATATATTTGTATCCCAAGGTTATTTGGAGCAGCCCCCCAGGGAGTCCACAACTATTTTGTGGATACGTGCGTACTGAGCACGGGACCCCGAGCTAATGGCCCTCCTTCATTTCTGGGCTACATACTTTCATTTTCCGCATCCTTCCCCATCCCCCATCTTCGCCCCCCCCCCTCACCACCCACTCTTTCCTTCCCTTTCTCCCCCTCTGAGAGTATGTTTTGTCCCTACGTCCGGAGACGGACACTCGAAAATGTAACACATTCTTCACTTTCTCTGCTTGTAAGCCTTCGTCCTTCCTTCATCCCTCTCTCTCCCTTATCTCTTCTCTTTACCCTTTCTCCACTGCGGCGTTTGAGACCTAACTTCTTTCCTCTCCCTTTCCTTGTTTTTCCCTTTCTCTTTTTTCCTCCCTGTGCGTGTCTGAAGGCCAACCCACGAATTTCCATGGATAGCCGGTGACAGGGTAACGCATAATTCCCCGCCACAGGTAGACAGGTAGGACACGTACGTACCCCCAGGTAACGGCCAGGCCCAGAGAGGGGTGATTACCCGAGCTGATACCTTCCGAAAGTGCCGATTGGTCCCTCCGTCCGTTTCTCAGGAGGTGTGACCTTAGGTGTGAACAATCACCTAAGGCGGGAGTGCCCTCAGAGCTTCTCCTCAACAACCTATGGATGAGGATCTTCTGCCTTCGGCTGACTGCTGTTGCATGCTGTCAGTCGCAAGCTCTGAGCTGTCGTTGAGTTGAGGGCAACCTTGGTCACATTCTCCCATTTTCTGTTCACCCTATGTGCATTATCCATTGGAATATATACGGCATTCGAGCCAATCGGGATGAATTGTCGATCCTCTTACGATCCTACTCGCCGGTCAACTTCTGTCTTCAGGAAACAAAGCTATGGCCCCACGACTGCTTTGTTTTCCCCCCTTTTCAGTCAGTCAGATTTGATCTCCCCTCTGTTGAAGGCACTCCAGCACATGGAGGACTCATGATTCTTCTCCATGATACTCTCCATTATCACCCAATTACCTTAAACACTTCCTTCCAAGCAGTAGCTTTCCGTCTTTCCCTTTCTGGATACACCTTCTCTCTTTGTACTGTATATGTTCCATCATCCACACCAATGGCACGAGCTGATCTCCTTCATCTTCTTGGTCAGCTTCCACCCCCGCCCCCCCCCCCCCCTATTTCCTGGTTGGGGACTTCAATTACCCACCACCTGCTTTGGGGATCTCCAAATCATTGTCCGCATGGCTCACTATTGCTAGACGTCTTCACCAAGCGGATCTAGTTTGCCTCAACACTGGGGACCCTACATTTTTGTCTGCCTCCACGACAAATTTCTCTCATTTGGACCTTTCGGTCGGTACCGTTCCGCTAGCTCGACGCTTCGAATGGTTCGCCCTTGCTGATACACACTCGAGTGACCACTTTCCATGTGTCCTTCGATTGCAGCCACACCTGCCATGTATGCGCCCGCGACACGGAAAGTTGGCCCAAGCCGATTGGACACTTTTTTCGTCTCTACCGACATTCGATGACCGTCACTTTCCTAGCGTCGACGATCAGGTCACTCATCTTACAGACGTTATTCTTACAGCTGCGGAACGTTCAATACCACGCACCTCCGAATTGCCCCGGCGCCCCACAGTTCCTTGGTGGAACGAGGTATGCCGTGACGCAATACGTGAGCGGCGACGTGCTCTTCGCGTTTCCGCCACCATCCTACATTGGTCAACTGTATCCGCTATAAGCAGTTCCGTGCGCGATGCCGTCGCGTCATCCGCGATAGCAAGAAGGCAAGCTGGGACTTCTTTACTACCTCATTTAACACCTTCACTCCCTCCTCGGAAGTTTGGCGTCGGATTCGACTGTTATCTGGCGCGCCTCGTTTTCCCCGGTCTCTGGGCTCACTGTCGCGCGTGATACATTAGTGGACCCCGTCCCAATTTCTAACTCATTTGGTCAACACTTTGCTGCGATTTCGAGCTCTTCAAACTACCCGCCCGCTTTTCTCCCGAAAAAACGTGCAGCGGATGTGCGATCTATTGCTTTCTCCTCTCACAATCACGAAAGCTAAAATACTGTTTTCTCCATGCGGGAACTCTCTTCCTCTCGCTCCTCCGCCCCAGGACCGGATGGTATCCACATCCAAATGTTGCTGCATTTATCAACCCATAGTCTGCGTTACCTCCTTCGACTTTATAATCGAATTTGGACCGACAGTACTTTTCCCAGCCGATGACGGGAAGTTACCGTCGTTCCTGTTCCGAAACCTGGAAGGGACAAACATCTCCCCTCTAGCTATCACCCCATTTCTCTCACGAGTAGTGTATGTAAGGTTTTGGAGCGTATGGTGAATTGCTGTTTAGCTTGGTGGCTTGAGTCCCGCAGTCCAACACCTGCCCAATGCGGTTTCCGAAAGCATCGTTCTGCAGTTGACCACCTTGTTGCTCTCTCCACTTATATCATGAACAATTTTCTCCGGAAACGCCAAACAGTAGCAATATTTTTTGATCTGGAGAGAGCATACGATACCTGTTGGAGGACAGGCATCCTCCGCACACTGTTCTCTTGGGGCTTTCGAGGTCGGCTGCACCTTTTTCTTCGCGAATTTATGGCAGAGCGCCCATTAAGAGTGCAGGTGAACAATACTCTCTCCAGTACTTTCTCCCAAGAAAATGTGGTACCCCAGGGCTCCGTGCAAAGTGTTGTACTGTTTGCCATTGCCATAAATCCAATTATGGATTGCCTCCTTCGTGATGTCTCGGGCTCCCTCTTTGTGGACGATTTTGCGATCTACTACAGCTCTCGACGAACCGGCCTTCTTGAACGACGTCTTCAAGGATGTCTCGATCGCCTCCACTCTTGGAGCATCGAAACCGGCTTCCGCTTTTCTCCCAGTAAGACCGTTTGTGTTTAGTTTTGTTGTCGTATGGAGTTTCTTCCACCTTCCCTATATTTAGGACCTGTCAACCTTCCGTTTTCGGACGTCGCTAAATTCTTGGGTCTTATGTTTGACAGAAAACTGCTTGTCCTCCCACGTTTCCTATCTTTCGGCTCGCTGTCTGCGATCCCTCAACACCCTCCGTGTCCTGAATGGTACCTCCTGGGGAGTGGACCGAGTGGTCCTTCTCCGCCTCTATCGCGCCTTAGTACGCTCGAAGTTGGCCTATGGAAGCGTAGTTCACTCCTCTGCTCGGCCTTCTATTCTTCAGCGTCTCGACTCTATCCACCACCGTGGATTACGTTTAGTGTCTGAAGATTTTTACACCACCCCTGTGAAAAGCCTTTGTGCTGAGACTGCTGAACCTCTGCTGTCCAATCGGCGAGCTGTCCTTCTGGGTCGTTATGCTAGCCATTTGTCTTCCATGCCTCCTAATCCAGCCCATGACATTTTTTTCGACGCCCCTTTGTATTTAGGGTATGCAGGCCGCCCTTCCTCCCTACTACCGCTTCTGTCAACTGCTCCATTCTCTTTCCTTCCGCTTTCCTAAAACTTTCTTGACAACTTGGGGTACAGCAGTGCCCTGGCTCCGTCCCCGGACTTGCCTGCTCCGTGACCTTTGTCAGTTTCCCAAGGATGGTACCTCTTCACTTGTTTATCGTTGGGCATTTTCTGCTCTATGTGCACAGCTGAAGGAAGCCACGTTTATTAACACTGATGTGATGGGTCATAAACATCGTTTGGTGTAGGGAGTGCCTATATTGTTGGCGACACCCCATATCGATTTCGGCTTCCCGACCAGTGTTCGGTTTATACTTCGGAGCTTTACGCTGTTCTCCAGGCGGTCCAATACATCCGTCGCCATCAGTGGATACAGTATGTTATCTATACAGATTCCCTCATGTGTCTCCGCAGTTTCCAAGCTCTCTACCCTGTCCACCCTCTGGTCCACCAGTATCAGGACTGCCTCCACTTGCTCCACTTGGGGGGTGTCTCTGTGGCGTTCCTCTGGATCCCAGGACACGTTGGTATCTGCGGAGATGAGGCAGCCGATATAGCGGCCAAGGCAGCAGTCTCTCTTCTTCGGCCAGCTATTCGCATGATTCCCTTCGTCGATCTACGGAGCGTTTTATGTCGTTGTGTTGCTTTTTTATGGCACGCCCATTGGTCGACACTTCCCCATAATAAATTGCGGGATGTGAAAGCTCTTCCCTGTGCTAGGACCTCTTCCTCCCGACCGCGTCGTTGGGAGGATGTAATTTTAACTAGACTCCGGATAGGGCACTGTCGTTTTAGCCATCGACATCTTTTAAGTGGTGATCCTCCCCCACTCTGTCCCCACTGCTCTCAGCTGTGGACGGTGAGACATCTTTTATTTGAGTGCCCCTATTTTACTCCGTTACGCGCCCGTCTACAGCTGTCGCCTGATATATCTTCCATTTTAGCAGATGACACGTGCTCAGCCGATAGCGTTCTCGAGTTTATTAGTGCCAGTGAGATGATGTCATTCATTTGAAGCTCTTTTTGGGGACAACCAACCCCCTTCTATTGTGGTTTTTTATGCTTTCCTTTTGTTTTTAGTTTATCGAATTTTTTGAGTTTTGTTCCCATTGCTCCTGGTTTCCAGATTGGTTTTTTTACCTTTTCCTAAGTCGCAGACCGGGCGCTAATGACCGTAGCAGTTCTGCGCCCTAAAACCATAACAAAAAACACGCCTTTGCTGGTCATTGGGGCTCAGTTGGGAGCGGGACTCGTCAGTGAAGATACTTAAACCCCCTGGCCGAAGACTTCTCTGGAGACACTGGACAGCAGTGAGATGCTAGCATGTCATCCGCCAACCTTACCATCGCAAGGGGTGATGGTTTGGCGTTCCATTTCTGTTTTTTTGTAGCAGGGCCTCTTTGATTGTCAAACTCGACACTATTAAAGGACAGCTGTACATCGAAGACTTTCTCGACCTCTTTTGTTTTCCTCAAAGGCAAGCCATCCTGGGCTTGCATTTCAGCAACATAATGCCCCCCTGCACATGGCGAGACTTCTACTGCTGGTCTTCGAGCTTGTAGAACCCTACCATGGCCAGCAAGGTCGCTGGATTTGCCCCCAATTAAGAAAGTATGCAACATTATGAGAATGACCTCCAAACCAGCTCGCGATTTTGACGATATAACGCGCTAAGTAATCGGAATCTGGCACGATATCCCTCAGGAGGACATCCAATAAATCTGACAATGCAAAACCAAACAGTGCTTTCGTAAGGGCCAGATAAAGGGTACGCTGAAGTTTGAGGCTTGTCAGGTATGGTCTAGATGAGCAGCATCATGTTGCTAACAAGACGACAATCTGCCAGACAGTGAAGAAATAAATGTTACTTAATTTTTGCTTATTTGTGACACATACATTCATCCTCATGCTATAAAATTCACAATTGTTAAAACTGTATAACAACTTTTTCTTGTTGGAATATAAATAGTTAAAAACAGAATAAATAAAAAATTACAAAAACTTTTTGCAATTTTTTAAAAATGTTGCACGATATTCTTATTAAGCATGAAATTTTCTGAAACAGTTTCTTTCTGAAGTAAAGCACAAAAACGCCGTACATTCAAAACATCTCACATTCGTTAGCTTTGAACAACCTGTTCATCTGCGTTTTTTTCTTCGGTGCCTATTTTTCGCATCTGCAAAGTACATTTGTATCTTTTGGCCATTGGTGATACTGGCTGAACTAATCTTCTCTTCTTTAAATTGTCCTCTCTTTCTTCACTTTCCTCTTAATCATCTTCATTTTCATATCTACCTAGGTTGTTTGTGATTCTTCCGGCGGTGCTGAATATACATGTTGGAGGAGAAACTTCTCTTAAAGTGCAGCATTCTTGTATTGATTTGATACAGCAATAGCAAAACCAAAGAAATGGTGCAGTACCCTTATTGTCCTATTCTTCGTTCTTCCTGTCATGGCATATTTTCTAATGACCCTGTCTGTAAGATCCATACTGACCAAGTGAGAGTTCCACATCTTTACAGCGAAAGGACGAGGAATATTTCTGTACTGACCTTGCTGCATGCTCCACTTTTGACAAGTTTCCACAGGATTTACCCCACAGTAAGTAGAAGCCAAAAGAATTGCACGATTATCGTGCCATTTTATGATCGCAATTGCATCAACTCCTCTCATCATTTGGTCGAAACTTCCTCTTCCCACACGTCTGAAAGTCCATCTTTCTTCAAGCCAGTGCTTTTTGATAACCTGGGGGTCATAATTGTTATACACCCTCGAATTGCTCTGCGATTGATTAGAGAATTCAGAAGAGGCAAAGAAGTAAAATATCGATCCATGAAAATAGTCATTCCTGCTGGCAATATCTCAGACAACTTCAATACCACTTTCCCTGCAACATATAATTTTTCAGGAATAGCTGTCATCCCTGAATTATTTCGTCTCTGTCCACGCTCACACATAAAAATCTAAGTGGAGTTCACTTGATGAAGCAATTACGAAGTTTCAGGCCCACAGGTTGAGGTTTCCCTGTAACGTAGTTTCATGCAGACTTGCCAATGGAATGGCACCATTTGTTCGTCAATAGAAACCATTTTTGGACGAGGAAGTTGTAGGAACGCTTTTCTAATCATTGACAACATTGGGCTTACTTTCCCGTAGCTGTCAGTTTTTTCATTATCAGCAACCTTGAAAGATACTCTAAGGCAGTAGAAACGATCTCTGCTGACGTTTCTGCAACCATTGGATATCTGGTACATTGTTCCCAACACACCCTAAGCTCAGGAAGACCAAGAAGTGAAATCAAAATACTTGAAGCCCAGTATTTGTTGATTTCACCTGGGGTGGTGTTGAGAGATTTTCCATGTGATGAAACATGCTTCATGTTTTTTTTATGCCCAGTTACTGAAGAAATCTTCATTTACTCATAAACTTATTCAAACGGTTTCCTAACTCCTGGACTGACAGATTCTACATCAGAACTTGATGTTAACTTCGTAGCAGTTGAGATACTGGGCGAAAATCTAAATTGAAAGAACAATGTTGCTTAGAAACGATTGTTTCGCAACAATGCCTGTTAAAACTACTAAAAACATTCTCTCTTCTCACCGAGCGAGGTGGCGCAGTGGCTAGCACACTGGACTCGCATTCGGGAGGACGACGGTTCAATCCCGCGTCCGGCCATCTTGATTTAGGTTTTCCGTGATTTCCCTAAATCACTTCAGGCAAATGCTGGGATGGTTCCTTTGAAAGGGCACGGCCGACTTCCTTCCCCGTTCTTTCCTAATTCGATGAGACCGATGACCTCGCCGTCTGGTCTCCTTCCCAAACAATCCAATCCAATCTACTCTCTTCTGTGATGCCAGCATTGTTGGATCTCTAGGTGATGGAGTTTCATGAGCTTGTGTTGGCACTACTGAACTTCCATTGTTTGAAACTTTTTCAGACGCTGTCAGTTGTGATACGAACTTCAGCATCATCACTGTCATTATCAGTTTCAACGTCAGAACAATTAGCGTCGAAGACCTCATCCAGAAGATGAGCTATTTCTAAATCAGATAGACGTGTCAATGTTTAGATTTTCATTTTTAAATCACATTTGCGAAGTTTTATTTGTATAGAAAACATCAGAAATGCCTATTCCATTATTAAAGCTGTGAAATTATCACTAAAAATAAACGTTGAAACAACGAATAGACAATATAAAATGCAGCCGACCGCCATTTGCTCACAGGAGCATGAAACGTAGACACCCAATGTATCAAATATACGAAAATACGATTTTTCGGAAGTAAAATCGTCTTTTACGTCACTTCCTTTGATAGAATTATGGTCGGGAACTGTTAACAATATTTTAGTATTGCTTTAGGAGCAAATAAACGACGACTAACAGTACTAACCTTTGTTCCTTGTCGCCACTCTTAATTTTCCTAAATAAATTTGTTACTGACTGCTCCTGACACCTAGTGGTCATTCTGAGAACTAAGAGTAGGTTGCCTGCTTGTTCTGAAGGGTGCATCGAATACCATACAGTTGATGCTTTTACAAAAAAGCAGCACACATTGTATAGGAACATCATTTTAATGGATGTATCATATAAGATAAAGGGGGTTGCTAGAGGATAAATTCTCTTACGTGGACTGTCAAATTTCATGTTTCTTCACTTTTCTTCCCAATGACTCCTCTAAAAGAACAGATTCCTCAAAGTATGTTGGCCACCATTTACGAAAATAAAAAATTCTGATGCCTATAGGATTAACAGTAAATCGGTTTTTTGTTCAAATCTATCAATTCTACGTATTCACGCAATGAATAAATTGTCTGATGCTCGAATCGTCCCCTTCAAAATCACGATTACATGGCCTGAAAGACTGCCGACGTACGGGATAATAATGGTGTACATTTTGTAAACTTTCAGTAGTAGCGAGGGTTTGAAGGAAACTAAGCGTTCTGACCTGGACACCTGTCAGAAAATGTGTAGGCACCTAATAGAAATTCGTAATTCACTGTTAATTTAGTCTAAAAGAGCAAACTTCATCTGGACTTCTGTTAGCCTCACCCTCATTATACATACAAAATTTTGGCTTTTTGTTCGTGATATGAATATTACATTATGGTGATTTGGCTGCAGTATAACGCTTCCTGTAGTGGTACCTCCGACAGCTGCAGATTCTGCACATAATCAAAGTGTTACAGCAACTTCATTGTCTCTTTCTACAGGGATTACTCAGTGATAACATTTTGCTTGTGAACTTTTTGCACCCATCCTATGGACTATATAATACTGCTGCTACACACTCATTCAAAGATGGAGTGTTAATCTCTATTGATAAATCCCCACATGTACAGAAAGTACCAGTTTGTGCCCTCATAAATGACAGACTGAACCGCTTTTTAAAAATACTGCAGTACAACGAATAGGAAACCCATTGTCAAGGATACTTAATGACCCAGTCATTAGTTTAATATTAAGCCTCTAACTCAAATATTATACATCTCTTTATGTATGTCTTTTTTGTTGTAAATGAACTTACATGCCCCTTGACTAATGTGCATGCTGGCCCTGGAGCTACCTTTGCTGAAGTATTTTCGTCCCCCGTTTCCTTTGGAGATTTTTGAGATTGTAAGAAAGATGTCAAATGCCGAAAGTCAGCTTTTGTCACACCACGATATTTCGATGCTTTAGCCCTTACCTGACGTGGTCCTGAACTTAAAACATATGTAGTGCTGCATGCACATATTTCCTTTGCTTCCTTTCCCTACGGATCTCCTCATAACTTGGACCACTTCAACCAGTGCTTGTAAATACGAATTTTGTTAGTCTCTCGTGTGTCTGCTATATACGTTCATGGATCTCTCTTCATGATTCCCCCACTGACATACCTCTACAACAATCCATTTTACACCTGTAAGAAATAATGGAACTGTTGACGCCATGGTGAAGCATTGTTGTCAACAATAAACTTTTTACAACGAAAACGGGCAGTAAAAATTCAAGATATTCATTTACAATATTATGTGCAGTTTTCTTCTTTATGGAAACCTTAATATATTTGATGTATTGTGAACCCTCTGCTCTTGCTATTGTCAAATGTTCTCGTTTGTGCTTGATACTTTGAACTTCCCTTCGACGTTTTTTTCACCTCAAACAAAAGTTTCCTTAGTGTCAGATGCCATGTTTCCGTCAACATTCAAAGGATGTTAGTGGCGGACCACGTGACCAACATTCACACATTTATAGCAGGAACAACAGATCTCCAGAAGAAGAGTTGTTTCTGGAATAAACTGAAATTTTACATCATTTAGGTCAGTGTTATATTGTAGACGTCTTCTTTCTACGAAAAACCGTATGTATTCCCTCTAGAATCAAGATAATATAACTGTGTCAAAAAGTGAGATGCTGTTTCTATGGTACATTATTCAAATGGGTTAGGGACCAGATTGGAATGAGGGATGGAACGACACCGTGGTCAGAAGTGGTGGGATAAGATATGCACATATCGTAGTAGGTGGGTGCCAGGAGGTGCCATATTAGAACTCGGTGAGAAGTTTCCAAATGATCAATTTGCTTCCACTACAGTGCTCCATTCACCTCGGTCTGCGTCACAGGGCCCCGCAATGCTGAGGAAGCACCCCATCGGCCTGTGAAATGAAATGCAGCGCTGTCTCGTGACTGCCCTGGCTGGCCCGCTGAGTTCCGGTGATGTCAGGATGGCTGCACGAGCAGCCGACTTAGTGGCCACCGTCCTCGTTGTTTCTGCCCTGCTCCGCTGGGAGCCGTAGGCCGGCCCCGTTGCTGCTTCTCCCTTGCTGGCGTAGCTGAGAATGCAGCGGCAGTGTCCGCCCGTGATCCGGCGTCCGAATCTACGGCCCACGCCTCGGGAAGTCTCCAGCGTGTGCCAAGAGCTGAGAGGACTGCTCGCGATAGCGAGCCGGAGAGTGGCGTGCCCTGTCTGGCTGTGGACCCCGTGTCGGCCTCAGAGGGTCAAACCAACGACGTGGTCTCGGACGCTGGTGCCCCATCTGTTGCTGAGTGTACCCCAGCCGTGTGACACGCCCTCTGTCCAGGAGAGATGCCACACTTGAATCAATCTCGTTAGAAAATGACTGTGCGCCTCTGTTTTGCCAAGCGCGCTGCTTTGCGCCACGTATGTATAACACTTGGGTTGGCCAGTGGCCCTCTTCTGCCTGTGACTTGCGCCATGGAAACTGCTGTGTGCGCGCTCTCCAGCGGTTCTACGCCCTTGTGGCCTCTATTTGCCTTCACAACAGCTGGTATGCATAACTTGCTGCAATCCGGCCCCTACCTGGCTGTAACTCGTGCTCCAAATATCACACAAAACTAACTTTCACTGTCCTAAACGGCGGTGCCGCTACATTATTCCCCTCTTCGGAAAGACCCCGCCTCTGGGTCATCCTTTAACTAACTCTTAAACTTGTTTGGATTGGCACTTACGACATACTTACTATTAGAAAACTTAGGCGTGGTCTAGTGCTCCTAAGCACATGACATGAAGGGAAAAGCATAAAAACATCCTTAATAGATGACCACTCCGCTGACGCTCGTTCAACCCCACACCTGCGCCCTCGGAATCCAATCTTATGAGACTTGGACGAGCCCCCGATTCCTCTGGGAACTGGCTCTCCGCCTGATCAGGAAGAAAACACAACAAAGCTAAGGCTGCGATGACACTTGGCACGGAGGTGCTCAAAATGATCGGTATTTGCCATTGCCTTTCCCTATACTGTGCTACATATTGAACAAGCTGTTCGGCTGATATGCGCCCCTCTTGCTCTAACATGAACTGGTTTACGGATCTCAACAGACTTGGCTCCAGAGTTGATTTAATAAGGTCAGAGTCTGCCTTGGCAGAAGCTCTAAAGTTGCTTCTGGCCAGTACAGCTGTGGCTGCGTAACATTCAATTGTGTGACTCCTGAAACTGACGCTGGCAGATGGAAGGTTGGTCCTATTACGTTACACTTAGTTCCATTGATTAAAATTCCGCTTCCTTAGAGCTCCACACGTTTGACTTTCGTAAACATTGCTTGCTCAAAACAACTTGTTATTACTACCAAATTCTCGTAGGTGGAGAAGATACGATGCATCCCGACCAGTTGCAAGCTCAATTTTGGCTCCACGATGTCCCTTGGACAGTCTATTCCTTTCCTTTCCCCCTGGCTAAAAATAACTGCACTGTGCACGTTTCCCAGATTTGTAGCTTCACAGATTTTCCTCCAACATTCACTATTTTTGATCCAAAGTCAACACCGATTGTGTGAATACTTTCATCTTTAAATTTACATCATATGAACTGGTGGAATAAATAAGACTGTCCTGACCCAGAGCCCGCATCTCGTGGTCGTGCGGTAGCGTTCTCGCTTCCCACGCCCGGGTTCCCGGGTTCGATTCCCGGCGGGGTCAGGGATTTTTCTCTGCCTCGTGATGGCTGGGTGTTGTGTGCTGTCCTTAGGTTAGTTAGGTTTAAGTAGTTCTAAGTTCTAGGGGACTGATGACCATAGATGTTAAGTCCCATAGTGCTCAGAGCCATTTGAACCATTTGAACCTGACCCAGAACTGTCGATAAATAAAAATTTAAACTGGAAATCGTACGACTCTGACATCATACAACACATTTATTACGGCTTTGCCGCAAAATTTACGCCGACGCATTTATTTCTCCAGAACTGGCTTCGATTTCTCCTCCAATAACACTCCACATACGTCAAACACTACACTTCCCTTTTCAGTGACCTCAGGACAGAGATCACCATCACCCTTCCTCCCTCTTTAAAAGGACTACTGCCCCTAGCAAGCTCATGATACTCGAAAACACATACAAAATACAATGCCTAATCAATCTATGCACAACCAATGATACGTAACAAGAAAACAAAAACTGTAAATACTCTACTGCTATCTGGGTCTCAAAGCATACGGTACTTCATGCTGCACTCTATCTTCCTGGTTTTCTCTGTGTTTAGCACGTCTCTTCACTCTTTCTTCCTCTTCCCTTTCTGTGACATGCCTGGAATCACATCCGGGCAACCCTTAAATGGCCCTAACATCCCAATGTGTATTATCGTTGTTCACGTTGGCAGCTGAAGCTTAACATTAATGGGGGATGTGGTTCCAACAACTTGGTATGGTCCTTGATACCTCGTGAGGAACTTCTTAGTTTCCCTTTTTGCGTGTAGGGGCTGGACAGCATTAACCATTGTCCCACATTATACTGCGGTAAACTTCTTTTCCGCTTTACTGCGTCTTCCTGCCTTTCCAAAGCTTTTGTATTCGCCTTATGTAACAGTTTCCAAACATCCCGAATTTTCCTTGTGAATTGATGTACTGATTCACCCGTCCTTCCTTTCTGTGGCTTCACTAAATCAAACGGGGATGGCATTTTTCGCCCGTATACTACCTCACATGGAGACAAACCGGTATTCGTAAGGACTTCAGCATTGTATCAGCATACAATATGCCTCAAACATTCGTCCCACTGATGATGAGGATCCACATAAAAACTCAGCATCTTCTCGATTGTTCTGTGTACCCGTTCTGTCCTTCCGTTCGCCTGTGGATGCAACTCGCTCGTCCTCAACTTCTGTACTTTCAACAATTAACACAGCCCCTTTGTTAAATCAGACATGTTGTTCCCTTGGTCAGTAACTATTGTCTCTGGTACAGCAAACTTCAAAATCCAGTTACACTAAAGCTTACGCGACCATTGCTGCCTGTTGATTTGGCATAGCCACCATCTCCACATACCTCGAAAAGTGGTCTATTATTGTGAGAACGAATCTGTTCCCCGATGGTGTTCGCCAAAAAGGTCCTAAGACATCAATCCCGAGCAAAGAGAATGGACATGGTACTTCCGGTAATCGTTGTAGCTGTATCTGTTTCCGACTCAGATCTGCTCTCTGCGCACATGGTATACAATTTTGACATACTGATCCACATATCCTTTCCTTCCTCTCCACCAACACATCTCCGCCACTCTCCTATTCGTCGCTCTACTCCCTCCATGGCCGGATAATACGTGATCATGTGCTTCCTTTAAAATATCATCCCTCAACTTCGTTTGCACTACTACCCTTGGCCCTAACTTCGTTTCTCTGTACAGAAGACCGTCGTACACATTAAACTGTGGCTGTGGCAGATACAATTTACAATCGTTGTCCGCGTCCTGTAATTTTTGCCATATTGCTAAGTCATAACCTATAACTTCTGCTTTTGCCACCTTCCTGCGTAGTGTATCCGCATTACCGTGCTTCTTCCCAGGCTAGTGCACCACCTCGTAGTCGAATTCACTAAGCCTCACAGCCCATCTAGCCAGTCTAGTGGACGGATCCTTAAACCCCAACAACCACTTCAATGCAGAACGATCTGTCACTACCCGAAATCTCCTCCCATATAAATAACATTTAAAATTTGTGATTCTAGAGATTACGCTAAGCATCTCCCTCTCTGTTGTTGAATAATTCTTCTCTGCTGCATTCAACTGCCTAGACGCGTTGGCTACAGCATGTTCTTTCCCATCAGTTTCCTGACTAAGAACGCACCCTAACGCTAGATTCGATGCATCGCATGCTAGTGTAAACTCCTTTTCAGAATCTGGAAACACAAGAAACGGACTCTATGTTAACGCTTCTTTCAGTTTGTCAAACGCTTTCTAACACTCTTCTGCCCACTCAAATTTCACACCGTTCCGTAACAATCGCGTCAACGGCTGTGCTAAATAAGCAAAACCCTTCACGAACTTTCGATAGAAATTGCGAAGTCCGATGAATGACTGCACTTCCTTAACCGTTTTCGGTTCCCGAAAATCCCTTACAGCCTGTACCAACCTCGGATCTGTTCGCACTCCGTCCTTACTGTTAATATGACCCAAATATTTTACTTCTTCTAATGCAAAATGACACTTCTCCACGCTTAACGTCAAACGGGCTGTTATTAACCTCCTAAAGACTTCCCTTAACAGCTGCCTATGTTGCTCGTACTACCTGAAAACACTATGTCATCCAAATAGACCAGACACTGCGTGGTTTCAAACCCCTCAAGGCACTGTCTAGCAACCTCTGAAAGGTTGCCGGAGCGTTTTTTAAACCGAATGGCATTCTAATGTACTGGTAATGGCCTCCAGGTGTAGAGAAGGCAGTTTTTGGACAATCCTCTGGAGCCACCGCTAACTACTGATAACCACTTGTCAAATCCATCGTAGAAAAGTACTGGCACTGTCCTAAGTGATCTAAAGTCCCCGATATGTTTGGAGTCGGGTATGCGTCCGTTACTGTCTTATTATTGAGGTACCGAGTAGTCACAACAGAACCTGTATTTCTTAGTTGCATCCGTGGATTTTTTAGGCAGAACAACAATGCCCGCTTCCCAGCAACTATTATTATGCTCTATAATACCGTCCGCAAGCTGCTGATCAATGAAATCCTCCACAATCGCCTGCAAATGCCTCGGTATCTTGTATGGTTTAATGTTATCAGGTCCTTCATTCCCTGTTGGTATCCTATGTTGAACTATTGGAGTTGCTGGTAACGGCCCTTGTGGAAAAACAAAACCGTAAGTTCCCACAATAATTCTTCCATATGCTCTCTTTCTCCTCCTTTCAAATGCTTCATTTTTGTCACGCAATGCAGTTCTATCGGCAGTTAGTGGTTGATCGCTTCGCCTACCTCTCGAGCAGCAGTCTTCATCTGGCACATCCAAATTTGACACTAAAACTCCTTTCCTCCGCGTCTACAGCGCTAAAATTATCCACGTTCACGCTAACTACTCGCCCGTCCTCCCCCTCCTGTACTCGTGCAACACAAAGTATCACAAAGCAACCCAATGGACCTAAAACTTCATTATCCTCCAATGGTTCAATAACACATACAGCACCCATAGGTAAGTTCGACTCCACACTTACCCAAAACGACTTCCCGGTGTCTCTAGACACACACTCATGCGAATTAAGCCTTAATGCTAATGTACGCGGTTCAATTGGTTTAATACGTTGAACTCCCCCTCGCGACAGCTCTGCATTGACAAGTTTACCCTAGCAGAAATAAAATTCCTGTAAGTTCCACAGTTGGTTGTCCAAGATCAATTTTGGCATGATGTTGATGCACGAAATCTACTCCTAGGATCATGTTGTAGCCCTTGCTTACCCATGGTACTACCTCCATGCATGCATTAAATCTGACTTTCCCTATGCGAAAGTCAACTGTCACCGACACCAAAGGCGTGACCACCTTATACTCCAATCCACACAACCTGTAACGTGGTGGTTCTAACTTCCTTCGTCCCATTATATTCTTAGTAGCCACTGACACTTGCGCTCCTGTGTCCAACAAAATCTTAAACTTTTTATGTCCTATGGACCCAACCACTGAACATTCCACCTTTGCATACGTATTCGTAGCATTGAAATTAAACGGGAGCTCCCTTAGGTAGGTCTTGGGCCCACTCTACCGTTTAACGATTGTCCACCTCTTGTATCTCCACTTCTCCATCCTCCACGCTGCTGATTTCCATCCCTTTCTCTGTTCCTCGGTAACTGGGTACATTGCCTCTGAATGTGTCCCGTACGACCACACTTACATTTTATACCCGCTGCAAGTACTGTTTGCCTCCCGCGTACCCCAGTTGCCACATCTATTTCCTCACATTGAATTGCCAGCTGAATTGCCGAATACAAATCTTTAGGAGTCCCTTCACGCACCTTCCGTGACATATGCGCCAGTAACCCGCTCAAAAATACATAAAGTACCATTTGCTCGGCCTCCTGCAACAGAACACTATTCGCTTCATCGCTCTGACCCACCTCCTAAGTACACTCATTAATTTCACTTATCCTGTCCGCAAATTTCTCGACCGTCTTCCCCTGTCTCTTTGTCATTGTACTTAACCTCTCTCTAAAGTATCGAGAGCTATTTTGTTTTTTTTATCTTTGGAAAAGTCCTTCAAGTGCTTAAACTGTCATGTCTTCCTTAAGGCCTCAGAACACGTTAGTTATGTTTTCGCTTCACCCGTTAATTTAATCTTGGCTATATGTAACAACTGCTCATCAGACCAACCATCACCGCTGAAATCTCAGTCCTCCACAAACGAACGCACATCCTCAGGTGCCTTACCAGAAAACGGAATAATCAAACTTGCGACGGCTGGATCAATCTCCTGCACCCTAGGCAACGACGACTGATCAGCTGCGGTTTCCCGCTCACTTCTAGATGTTAATTCATTTCTCAACTGCGTATTGCCTGCTATCAATTGTGCTGCTTTTTCCAACAAAATCCGTACCGCTTCTGGTTCCGACACACCCTGCGTCCTTGACTCTGCCACTGTGTTGCTATCGTTTCCAGTTACTCGTTTTGATTCGGGATTAAGTACAAGAGCAATCTGACTTCCTACACCTCCGTATCGTCCTACTCAGTATCATAAACCAATACGAAAGTAATCAAATGCCACGAAAAATCTTACTGCCTCAAATACACTAACACTTACTCTAACAAAAAATAGTATGCTTTCCTTTAAATTACGTCTATGGTCACAATTTTTTATTAACAGACCATCAGATCTGTTTCATAAAGACAAAGTCCTAATGTACTGCAGCCATAGTATTACTGACAACATGACTCGTGCATGTGATGTGATTTATATGTATTTGACGAGCTGGTGCTGATTCCCCATTTAACAGTTGACGATGCCACTATGGCTGCAGTACATTAGGACTTTGTCTTTATGAAACAGATCTGATGATGGTCATTAAAGACCGAAACCGGTAATCTATTAAACAAAAACAAAAAAAGATCGTTACCGTAGACGTAAATTAAAGGAAACCCTTACATATACGGGTCACTGTGTTTTTTCCCGACGATGTCGCAGCTTGTGAAAAATAGCATGTCCATGCAAAAAATCTACAGTGTGGCTTTCGACACTTCATACTCAAAACACAAACAAAAAGAAAGAAAACGTCCAACACTCACAAGAACAATTTTGACAGCACTCACCACATCTTGTGACTGTACTGCAGGCGGGGGGCTCGAACGTCGTACTGGACAGAAGGCGTCCCTCTTCCGACACCAAATGTAGTGGGTGGGTGCCAGAAGGTGCGGTATTAAAACTCGGCAGGGTATATAGGTGCAATGCAGTGGCGGAGCTGTCATTTGTACTCAGGTCATTCATTTAAACAAATTACTGACGCTGATGTGGCAGCACGACGGGAATTAGCAGACTTTGGACATGGTTATGGTACTTGGAGGTAGTCGCCTGGGACATTCCACTTCGTACATCTTCGGGGAATTCGGTATTTGGAGATCCACAGTGCAACAGTGAGCCGGTAATACTAATTTTCAGGCAGCACCTCTCACCTTAAACAGTGCAGTGGTTCACGGCCCTCTCTTGCCGACCGAGAGAAGAGCCGTTTGCGCAGTCAGTGCCAACAGACAAGCATCACTGGGTGAAACAATCGCAGAAATGTGTGGGAAGTGCGACGAAGGTATCCATTAGGACAGTGCGGCGGAATTCAGAGTAAACGGGCTATGGCTGCAGACGACCGACTCGAGTGCCGTTCCTAATGGCACGTCGTCCCCTGCAGCGTCTCTCTTTGTCTCGTGACCTCATCGATTTGACCCTAGACGACGGGAAAACCAGGAACTGGTCAGATGAGTCCAGGTTTCAGTTGGTAATAGCTGATGGCAGGGTTAGTGTGGCGCAGACTACAAGAAGCCATGGACCAAAGTTCTCAATGAGGCTCTGTGGAAGTTGATGGTGACTCCATTATGGCGTGGACTTCGTTTACACAGTATGGATTGCGTCCTTCGGTCTAACTAAACCGATCATTGACTGGAAGTGGTTATTTTCGGCTACTTGCAGACCATCCATAGCCTATTCAAGGACTTCATATTCCCAGACAAAGAATTTTTATGTATTACTGTGCGCCATGTCTCCCAGCCACAGCTGTTCGCCACTAGTTTGAAGAACATTCGGAACAATTCGATCGAATCATTCACCCAAATCAATCCCATCGAACATTCGTAGGATAAAATCGAGAGGCCAGTTCGTGTTCAAAATACTGCACTGGCAACACTTTAGCAATTATGGACAGCTATAGAGGCAGCATTACTCAATATTTCTGCAGGAGACTTCCAACGACTTGCGTCCACGGCACGTCGAGCTGCTGCACTAAGCCGGACAAAAGGTTTCTCATGACATTTGTCACCTCACTGTATCACAGAGGCGAAAAAAGTAGCGGACTGGATAGTACTGAGATGGGTGTTTGGTGACCAAAGGAATTTGTTCTGTGGATTTCAAGAAAAATAAGACTGGGAAGATTAACTAATACAGGCGGATGGCATAAGATATGCAGGAGCGACACTGATTCGTGTCGCCGAAGATAACATTTCATGGAAGTATATAGAGGAGGGTTTCATTCAGTAGTGGATATCAAACTGATTTGTGATAGTGGTCACTAAATCTTGATCGAACTCGTTTTGTTTTTACCCCTCAGAAATTTTAAGTTGCTCCTCAGGAGGTAATTACTTCCAGATTGAAACCCACTATTCTAGCATGATTTACGTGCTAAAGCATCGAAAGTCTTATATTTTTCCGCCAATCACAGTATTAAATGTTTAACTTACGAAGTTCTTGTTTCAGATCTCACTGGACAGTCGATTTCTTTGTCGTGCTCGTGTAGTATTCTCTTTCGTATGTGCTATGAAACTGAAGCTGGTTGTGTTGTAAAACGTACGAGCGGAAAACTGTTCAAAAGTAGGCAGAAACATTGTGCTTAATGTCGTGGTGACCTGGTTAAGAAAAAAGTGCGTCTATAGCGATACAGTAACTACCAAACAAGTGAGTTTGTCGGAATTTGTGTCAAGTGTATTAGCTGTGAAGAAAAACAGAAAACGGGACGCTTTTTTGAAAAGTCCTGTGAGGCTGCAGCACAAACTTAACACAATAATCGTGCGCGAGTGTACACTAGTGGACGTGATTGTCCTGGGCGAAGGAACATTTAGCGCTGAGTCTACCTCCGTGTGAAACTTTCTATTAACATTAGAGAATAATTCATTGAATGTTTTGACTGTTTCTTCTAATTAGTCCAATTGATGGAAATTGTAGTACTCTATACCTTCAAATATGAGTACTAACTCAATGACGTTAATGTGCGAGACCCTCCAGTCAGGGAAGCACATGTCCGTCCGTTCTTCTTCGTCTTCGAAGAAAACCTTAAATCTTTGCAAGTGTCCCGACAGCGAGCTATAGAAATAGCACATAAGGAGTTGCCTTAACCAGAGACTACGTCTAGATCTCAGCAACCTCCCTGATACAGCTTGTCATTTGTTCGCAATGCCGCTCAATAATGCAGATTGCCCTATGCGGTAGCACTAACATGTACTCAATCACTGCTGGCGAGGTTGAAGCTGGCATAACCCATGTACACGTCAGTTCGCCACTCATCGCGCAAACAATGGCGAATACTAGTATGTTATAGTAGGGACGTTCATGATTTGGGAACAGTGGACATATATACAATCACTTGCATGTCGGCAGTCCGGCCTCCAGCGGATGGAATCGGACCGAGACACGGGAACAATTCCCTTAAGTGCTGTAGCGACGTGTCGACACTGGAGACGACGTACAGCCATCCGGTAAATGCAGTGTACTCATGCCGTGGCCACATGCAGTTTAAGCTCACAGCATCGTTCGACTGTCATCCGTCCATTGCTTTCCCAAAGTTGTCACTGTTTTGACAGCTTGCTCTGCGAGGATCAAAATTTCACGTCATCTGAAAATCAGTCGTGTGCTATGAACATATTAATAAAACAATATATTGAGCGTTATTCCAGTTTATTTGCATTGTAAGTAACATACAAATGGAAAATATTTTCCACCTAGGTCTCCATCTCACGACCCTCGAATTACCTTTTTTTTTTTATTTTACTGTTTGCGCTCCACCACTCGCAACGTGGGAACGAGACTAACAAAATGGCTCAAATCTCGCCTGAGCCGCGCCATACACGCTACATTTTCTTATATGCTATGGTAGCTGGTGTTCCCAATTCTGTCACTTTCATTTCTGGAAAAGGCCTGCATTTACACTACAAAACAGGTGATGATGAGTAGACACGGTCCATTTGTTAAACGTGCACTTCATCTATTACATTCCAGCAACCACGCCTGTGTCGCTAAATTTAGGGAACGGTGGAGTGCATTGACGGCTGCTCTGCAGTGTTGCTCAGCCTTAAAGTGCTACTCACACCTCATAGACTCATTTTTCAGCTTCATAATGACCTGTCTATCATTGCTTTAATGGTCATAGCTATGATATTTCGGCATTAAGTGCGCTACTATGCGAAATTAGAATAGTTAGCAGTGAAAATTAGGAGTCACTGAGTTTTCGGTAGGTTCATGTTACGTCATACATTGTTGGGAACTAAATGCAGCTAACGTAGAATTTTTCTTTAAACATGAAATTCTAGAAAAGAGCAGTATATTTTAATTTTGGAAAAAAATGGATTATATGTAAAGCACCCACTTAAGCTCATGCTCACAATGAAAGTGAAATATTCATAACTTCACTATTTCAAAAGTGGCAGAACATAGAAACGAGTTTTTAGTAAAAAAAACACACAAAGTGGACAGTATTTTGCCATAAAGTTAACATGCGGTACTTACATGCTGCGGTGTGGTTATCTACAGATGTTTTCAATGAAATAATGTAATTAGTTGTAATCAGGTGGTGAAAGACTTAGTGTGCGTTTAGAATAAAATGAGTGAATAAGGTGATTTATTTTTATACAGAGCAAGAGTTTTTCATAAGCAGTTGGCCTGATTTATTCTACATTGTTTGTTTAATATTATTATTTCGAAATTGTTAGTTAAAACCGCATTAGCATGTTGGTGAGATGTTTTGGATAAAGTAGCTAATTCTAACATTCCATCAGGGTTATTGAGGAACACTTCATAGCCGTGCATTACATTGTATGAAAACTTGAAATTGTTGTGGACAAGTTGTCACTCCACAAATGACCAACAAATTGCTCTGGGTATAAAGTGGATGAGCAGTGTGTGGATTAGACACGTATGTGGGGTAATGAAAGCTGTTAAATATTGTTCAGTCCTCAGTACAGTGGTATCTGAAACAGAATATTTGCGACTGAGAATAGCAATAACAATCTGGAATTGTATTTTTTCAGAAGCTTTCGCCAGTAAAATCTCTCACAGAATGTTTCTTTGTTCGCAGGACGTCCAGGAATTCATGAACGGAGCAGAACATGGAGTAATTCTATTTACATTCGGTTCGACAATATTAGCAAAGGATTTGCCAGTAGAGAAACGGAAGGCCATAGTGGAAGCGTTTGCAGAACTACCTCAACGAGTACTGTGGAAGTGGGAGGATGATGAGTTGCCAGGAAAACCACCCAATATGATGGTGCGCAAGTGGCTGCCTCAGTATGACATACTAAGTACGCAAATATTGCACTCACGTTTCTTACATTGGGGAGATGTTTTTAAATTCGTGAACGCAACAATAGTCCATACGACTTACCACAATTCACAGTACATGAAATGGATAAGACATAGTCCTTAAAGTTCGCCATCTAGCGCAAAGGTTTTTCCCTCGCTCGAAGCTGCACTCGCTGATAGCTTTGTATTCCTAGACAGAATTCGTTGATAGAGCCCGTGACTAATCAGAAACTGCCTTATTATGCTCCTAGCACAAGGCATTAAACAACTGCGGCGCTACTGGACGCGGTATTATTTGAACCTTATGTTGGAATGGATGGACAAAATGCTAGGGACAAAAAATCTGTTGACTTAGAGGGATTCAGAATAGGGGTTTGTAACATGGGTGGTGCCGCTTTCGCCCTGAAGTTGACTGTAGCTAATAGTAGTAGTACACTCATCCACCCCCCCCCCCCCCCTTCACCTTCACCACCACCACCACCACCACCAATCTTCCATCTTTCCACTTTTTCAACAGTTATTCAGAAAGATAAGTCAGACTAGGACACCGATTATTACTTCAGCGATGAAACAATGTCTTAATCATGTCAGACAATATCAGGAAAATTGGGCTCACTGGCACCGAAACACAGTTTCAAAATTGCTTCTCCTGCCAGAATGTTGTATTTGTCCGCACACAGTCTCTAGGTCAGTGCTGTAAGTGGCAACAGACTACGAAGAATTAAATCTATTACTGCCACGTCCGATATTTTCAAAATTAGCAACGTTTTCTTGGAAGAAAAAGTCTGGAAGAACAGTGACATGGACTTCGTGGAATGTAGAAGGTAAACATTTGGTACTGCATAGGGAAGTTGCCGGTATCGGATTTCTAGAAGGAACTATTTTGTCACTCTCCTGAATTGTTTAAGAGGAACTAGAATCCAACTCGAGAAGGCAGAGTGTGAAGTTGAGCTTCACACCTAAGTCCAGCGTCTCAGACGTTACGTTATCTCCCTCGGTCGTCTTACTAGTGGTCATATAGCTATCAACATGCGACATACCACAGTGGGTGAGGGGTAAATAGCATACAGGAAATTCCTTAAACACGCATGGTACCTTGTAAATAACCCGTAAGAATAAGACTGTAAGTCAGTCACTGAATGCCTGAGCGTGCGCCACCAGTGCATCCACTAAAATTATGCGCCGTTAGGAGTCTTCGCTACGCTAAAGGCTTCAGATTCTTCGGGCGGAGGATGGCTTGGGATGGGGAAAGGGTTAGAGAGGAAATAGTTGCCTTGCGGTTGCCCCCCACCCCTCCTCCCTCCCCACCTTATTTACGACTGTAGATTAAAATGTTCAGAATACTCAGATATTCACTGTACGTTAAGGTATAACAAACAGTGCTCTTATATTTTGCGTTTGATCACTGACAGGGTAAGGATGCCTAATTTCATGACATCCACAATACCGCGATACTAACTTCATGTGAAGGTGATGGGGCACCGTGAGTTAAACTTTCTGAAGCACTCAGCAGATAGCGTAAGTCTTCTACTTTCCAGTTATACAGGGTGTTAAAAGCTTTTGGGTCCACAACCCATTATATTGAGATAGGGTACAGATGCATGTTTGTGTTATGGATATACAAAGCGACAACTGCATAACATAGCTCATAGTGATTGTCCAAGCGATGAGCACTAGTCTGAATGCATGTATTGCAACGGTGCATTCAGTTCTTCCACACACTCGCATAGAGTTCGGGTATCTATTGTACACTGGAACGGGTAGTGGGTGATAAATAGCCCACATCCCTGACCACCAGACAGACGTACTGTACACAGCTTAGCGCATAACACGTATTTCATGTGATGACGCAATGCATCGCATCGGCGCATTAACCTGTGCCGCACGCACACCACTACCCCTGTGTCGGTTGTCCATTGCATCAGACAGCTTGTGACGTGTACATGGTGATGTGTGTTACTGTTTACAGTGAATGACGCTTAATCAAAGATGGAACGTGACTCGTCACGAAAGATGGCAAACAGGATGTAGTGCCTGAAAAGCAGCAGAGAAAGCTTTCCAAGCAGGTGTCATCCTAACTGGAAGTAGTTCATCTTTATGGATACCAACTTACAGGAGATGGAGTCTTCCGTGCAGCAGAGCTGACGAACCTACACACTTACCTCCATTACAAAATTAACGATTCTTGGTTCCAACCAAGCTCTTTCCTCTAAATTAAATACAGTACCTCTTCAGTTATAATACCCATCCACCTGATCTTCAGCTCTTCTGTGCAGCCACATTTGAGGATTCTCGTGCTTATCTTCTGGAAACCCTGGAAATCAAACATCTGACACACAGTTCAAATAACTTAAGAGAATGCAGCTGGGTGACGACGTCGACAACCCCAATATTTAAACGGGAACACAACTTGCAGCAACGCGTACGCCGGTTAGAGGGAATTAGTTTGAATGACTGATATCCTAGAAAGTTTTGATGTGGCCTCTCGCGTGTGTCTGATTACTTACGGTTGACCGAGGTTAGGTGCTGATCTAAAGAACCCATTTAGACATTTGACTACCACGTTTTATTCAGTGACATTGCGAGCAGACAGATGGAGTTGGGATGGGAAGCGGGTTCTCACATACTCTTGCCGCTTTGTTCATGGAAGATTTCGAAGATCATGCCTTGCTGTCGACGCCTTTGAAACCTGCGTGATTTTTTTCAGATAGTTAGACGATTTTTTTCGTTGTTTAACCTTATGGCAGTGTGAATTTGAATGACTTCTAAGAACACGTGAATTCAACCCACCCGAATATTCCTTTCACGATGAATGTGGAAAAGGATGACTGTCTTCCCTACCTTGACGTGTTGGTCAGGAGGAGCGCGGACGGTACGTTGGGACATCCTATTATGGGAAGCCTGCTCATACTGATTAGCATCTGCAGGCTGACAGCAGTCATCATCCAGCACAACAACAAAAAAAGTTCAATAATGTGTGTGAAATCTTATGGGACTTAACTGCTAAGGTCATCAGTCCCTAAGCTTACACACTACTTACCCTAAATTATCCTAAGGACAAACACACACACCCATGCCCGAGGGAGGACTCGAACCTCCGCCTGGACCAGCAGTACAGTCCATAACTGCAGCGCCTCAGATCGCTCGGCTAATCCCACGCTGCTCCAGCTCAACATGAAGGGGTACTTTCAGTACCTTGGTTCACAGGGTCCATGATATCTCGTACCCTAAGAGTTTGTCAGCTGAGTTACTCCATATCGAAGTCATCTTTGGCGATCAGGGTCCTTTTAGTTTTCGTGTGTGTGTGTGTGTGTGTGTGTGTGTGTGTGTGTGTGTGTGTCATGTATTGGTATATAAGGATTGTGGAGAACCGGTGTGCTGAGCATAGGCAGCACACAAGCTTAAAACAGCCGACTAAATCCACCATTCAGAACATTGTCTTGACCCAAGTCGTCCTGTGGAAACACGGAGATTCTGGCATGCACTTCTAGCTATTGGGACAGTATTGTTAAGGAAGCTGTCAAAATGAAATTAGCAAGTAACTCAATAAATAGATGATGATTTTTGAGTTCTGAATGGACTCCTGCTCTCTCGCTTGTCAGAGAAAGTGTTTATGCTACCTCGCCTGTTGATTATTAATTTCACTATCGATTATTTTTTACCTCGGTCGTCTACAGTTTGTGATGGCGCTAGAGTTTGCAGTGGATTATCTTTCAGGAGTTTCTGGGAAAACGGAGGTTTTCAATTCGATTGCACAGCGCTTACTTGCTGCAGTTTTGCGTTGAAAATGAAAATGACAGGGTGTGCTGCTGTCGAAATATCGGCGGTTGTCGATGGCTTCACCCGGCTGCATTCCCCTAAGTTATCTGAGCATTGTATACGCACTGAGAAATTAATGTCTCACATCTGGTACACAGCTCTAATTTAATATAATTAAATGTTAAATGACCAAACACTGCTAAGTACTTCCTCTTCTAAACCTCCTTAAAGCCTCAAATTTCAACTTTTCCCACACAAAAGTTATATGTTCAGTAGTAAGTTTTTCAGCACAGTCCCAAAAGCTAAATGAGATTTTACTTCGTATAAATTTTGCATTAAAAACTTGTAAACGAACTGATAACTGTCATAAATGAGAAAGTTACACATATTCTACATTTAAAGAATTGCCTTGGCTATAATGCATGAATCACCTAACCAAAGGTAGCTCATTGCTTCCAGCTGTACCATTTCCTTTAATGGTTACCCTACTCAAACGCACAAATTTTAAGAATGTTCTGCATTAATCTCGCATTGTGAACTGGTGTATAGTCACGACACTGTTCCTTCCATAGTTACGTAATGAGACAAAACATGGGAAGTTTCACCCTTTAAAGTAAATGCCGTATTTTTTTTTCACAGGTCATCCCAAAATGCGACTGTACATTTCTCACGGAGGTCTGATGGGAACAATAGAAGCCATTTACAACGGTCTACCTATGATAGGCATTCCGCTGTGGGGCGATCAGCCTTCTAACGTGATGATGTGTGTGAGGAGGGGCGTCGGCCGTCTGCTCCGCTTTCACGAGATATCTAAACAGTCGCTGTTGCAGAACATACGTGAGGTGATTAACGACCCAGGGTGAGTAAAAGTTAATATTTTTGTGTTTTTCTTTGTGTAGCAGTATTTTGCTTAATACTGAAATGAAAAGTAAGGAAAATAATTTGATACATCTTTCACGATATTGTGTAGGTTTACTTTTAGTGAGACGTTTCGAATTGACTTTCGACGTTGTAGATTGATAGCAAAGTCACAGACATGCCATAGAAGTAACTTGTGATGTTGACAGCTACTTTTAATGACAGGGTTAATTAACTGAATCAGAAAAAACAGGAAACACTTGTTTTTATTTATATTATTTTTATAGTAATGCAGAATTAATACTCAGATTGATTCCCTGTGACACTGATAGTTCCTGGTGATTTACATTGTAAAAAACGTGTTTAGTCATGTCATGTATCATTTATTTTTGGGCTAAACTACAGTTTGACTTACTAATAATTCGTTAACTAACGTCCTTAGATAAACCATACTTTTTGTCTGAATTAAGACTTTCGGAAAATAGTTTTTAATCCCTTTCAACTTGAACGTTTTCACTGCCCTTTTTTAGACTTTTCATCAATGTTATAAGTAGAGACCGGATTATATGCATCATAAAAGCCTTAAAATATGCATGCGAATGCATGAAAAGTGAAAAGTGTCGAAATGTGCAAGATCAAAAATAAAAAGCTTCTTAGTTACTGCGTGCATTATTTCGAAGTCGAACCTGTGCATATCAATTACGAGGAAGATCGCCGGCCATATGAAAAATCGGTACATTTAGAAGGCTGATATCATTTTTCGAATACTTTCTGGTAGAGGTTTGGAAGGGGGCCTTTCTGGGATTATTTTTTAAAACTTTGCAAAATGGGGATGCATATCGTGTTTCAAGAATCGTTCCTCCTCTGCTATTGTTGTTGGTAAAAAGCGGATGCGATGCGACAGTGTATCAGCGAAACAATCCATATGTGCAGGGAACAACTTTGCGATGTATCGCACGCAGAGGGGCACGCTCAAAAACTCCGTAATATTTTATTTAAACAACATACAATCATGAATTTTTTAACATAATTAACTTTTAATACTACTGAACCAAAACACTATATACAATTTTTTACATTTTTCTACTGTCGTGAACATAAACGTCGAAGTTCCTTTCCAAATGTTCGGTAGTGAGACTGTCTTCGATCACTCAAGAACGCTTTTATAAGCAGAAAAGGACCATTCTACATCAACTGAGGTAACTGGGCAGTATTTGAATTTGGGTGCTATGTTGGCACTTACTATTTCTGGTAAAAGTTCACCCATCCCATTAACAAAACTGTTTGGCACAAGGGTTCAAAGCCCAGGTTATTGTTAAAATCAAATTTTTCTTTAAGTTTTCTTGGCAATACCTCCGACAATGAGGAGTTCACTAGGACAATTTTATTCGTTAACTGAATAGTTTCATTCAACACCAAACCTTGAGCTTCAAGCTTTTCACTACGTGCAGGTATATGGGAAAAATGAGTGCTAATCACAGCAATGTCTTTAACACCGGAATCATTAAAAGCTTGCTTGCACTGCAAACTGCCAAAGCCTATGCACTATCGAAGTCGTTTACTACGCCTCTAATGACCTCGAAATGTTCATTGTAAAACAACACACCTTCGGCCCACATACTCAGAGTTGACACTGGTTCGGGAGGTAAAGGCACATTAGGTAGCTTTTCTTTGTGGGTCTTAATGCGAGCAGGAGCCTTCAGAAGCACTTTTTGTGGATGAAATCAGTTCATTCACAGACTTGGAACGTACTATTTCATCGAGGCGATGTACTCCATGAGCAAAGCACGTCACATGAACCTAATTGAGATAAAATGCTCAGAGATTTTCCTACTTTCACCATATTGCGAGTAGCATCTCAAATAAGCACCTTTTCATCTGCAGAAGATTCTGGAAATATTTTTCTTCTACCCTCAGTCACAAATCTGGCAATCGTAGAATGATTACGTTCTTTGCAGGCCGCAAAATAGGAAGGAGGCTCTTCTTTTAAAGCACCAACAATTAAATTTGCAATGTAACTACTACAGTGTCTGTAGTCTCGTCATCTGAAATCCAGATAATGCTGCCCTTGAGTTCATTGCGTGTTTCTTCTAGAGCATTCACGTAAATTGCCGGTGTGTAATTTTCACGCAATGTTGAGTCAACTGGTATACTTTGATTTAAGCAATATTTGCGCAGGAAGCCTTTGAGGATAGTGTACGTAAGTTTGTGAAGAGGAATATTGCTTGCAATGAATGTTAAACATAGATCCATGTTAAACCAAATTTTTTGGTTAAATTAGAACAAGAGTTTTGGGCATATGTCTTCCCACAGTATGGCGGACCCCTCGTATGGTGACCGTGACTCCATGAAGGAAGCCCCTGTGTTCCAGCACCTGTGTGTGTCAATTGTGCTGACCGCCACTTCCCTTGCTCCCCATATTGCCCGGCTTACAAGAGAGAAAAGATGATTTAGGAATAAGTCCCTGGATCGCCTGTCTTAACCTGAGGCCCGCCAAAAGTGAGAGAGACTCCATCCAGTGTCACTATCTCCAACTTTTGCCTCTGTTGGTTCATTTCCTCCTCTGCCCTCGTCCTTATCCCAGCCCCATCCCCATCTCCCTCACCTGCAGTTCCCACAACCTCTCGTTAGGGAGCTCCCCCCCTCCCCAGCCGAATAGTGCCCCTTCATCTGCTGGTGATTGGGCTCCCTCCAGGGACCCCTCTCCCTGGTGTCTTCTGGCCAGAAGACTCTTACCACCACTCGCCCACGAGGCACACCATCTGTGTGCCCCAAGATCGCTGACCCTCTTTAGGTTCCAGATATTGCTGAAGCCTGTAGAGCCCCTGTGCCCTGCCCTCCTCCACCTCATGAAGAAGTAGTACAAGAAAACTCAACACAAGGCGCCCCCAGTGGCCCTGGAGGTGCCTTCTGATATCTTATTTATGGATGTCCCTTCATCCTTGTCAGTGACAACTAGTGACCAAGTAACCTGACCTCCTCTTTGGCTTCATGTCTACCGTCTACCTTGGACTTTAGCCACACGATCATCCAGTGGAATTGCAACGAATACTATAGTCACCTACCAGAAATGCAACGTCTTGTCTCCTCCTATTCCACATTCTGTCTTGTTCTTCAAGAAACGCATTTCCATGATGGCCACTCTCCAGCCTTTCATGGTAATCGGTCATTCAGTAGGAACCGTGCTGGTTCCAGGTTAGCATCTGGTGGGGTCTGCACTTAGATTTACTCAGATGTCATTAGTGACTGGAGACCCCTATGTACCAACTTCGAAGTGACATTAATTAGAGTGCACACGACTCTGGCAATCACAATTTGCAAAGCCTACCTCCCTCCAAGTAGGCCACTTCCTTACGTTGCACTGTCTACCTTAATCCAGCATCTTCTGCCCCATTTCTCCTCCTTGGGGACTTCAGTGCCCACAATCCACTGTGGGAGAGTATTACTTCAATGGGTAGTCGTATCATACTTCACGAACTTATCATGGACCTCGATTTTTCTCCCCTCAATGGTGGTTTCCCTACCCACTTCAGTGCTACTTCTGGCACCTTCTCTGCTATCGATCTCACGATCTCCTCCCCTGCCCTTGTGACTTCTCTGGTCATCCAATGGTGTGACAGTGACCACTTCCCAGTGATTCTATCATTCCCCTCCTGCCACCAGGCAGACAGGCCCCCACGTTGGGCATTCCACAATGCCAATTGGCCTTTATATACGTCTGCTGTGAACGTTGACACCTCCCTCTCGAATTCCATTGATATAGTTGTGCAAGGCACCTCTGCCACTACTCTTCATGCTGCTGGTACTGCTGTCCCCCTCTCCACAGGTCCCCTTCGTCGTCGACTGGTCCTGTGGTGGAACAAGGATGGCACAGTCACTGGCCAGGACCGCCAATGGGCGTTGCAGCGATTTAAGCGACACACTTCACAGACCAACATCTTCACTTGTGTCTCCTGCTAAGGATCTTTACCTTAAGTGGAGTAAAAAGGAATGCTGGGAGCGCTATGATTCCTCCCTGAGGACGTATGCCTCTCAATCGCAGGTTTGGTCCATGCTCCATTGGCTTCTGGGCCGCCAGCGACAGTAAACTGCCCAGGGTCTGAACCTCCAAGGTCCTCTGTGCACTGAACACCTCGCGACATACTTTGCCACGTCATCATCATCCTCTTCGTACCCTAGTACCTTACTCTGGCAGAAATGCAGGGTTGAACAAACCTCTCAATGTTTAATCCCACACAATGTTGAGCCCTGTGATGCATCCCTCACTGAATGAGAATTTGTGCAGGCTCTTAGCTCTTCATGAGACACGGTCCCAGGCCCACATTCCATCTACAACAAGATGATAACACTTGGACGTTCCCCAGAGGCAACAGCTCCTCACAGTTTTCAACCACATTTGCCTCACACGTGCTTTTGTCAAATTGGCAAGACAGTATAGTTATGCCCATCCTTAAGCCCAGGTAAAACCAAACGTCTCTAGACAGCTACCACCCAATTAGCCTGACTAATCTACTTTGTAAACTGCTCGAAAGGATGATCAGCTTCAGATTACGTTTGGTGCTCTAATCTCAGGGCCTTTTGTCCCCATATCACTGTGGCTTCCGGGCAAGGCTATCTCCAGCTGACCATTCATGAAAGTGAAGAGATTGGACTGAGCAAAGTTTGGGAATTTGTACGGGCGCTGATAACCGCGCAATTGAGCGCCCCCACAAACCAAGCATCATCATCCAAATGACAGTTTACTCTGATAGGAATCAGCCATCTGAATGGCTTTTACTCATTGCTGGCACCTTCTCACAGTCTTCTTCAATCTACATAAGGTGCATGACATGGCTTGGCCCCATCACATTTTAGTTACCCTCCATGACTGGGGCTTCCATGGTCCCAGTCTGATTTTTATCTGGCTCTTCCAGGTTCAAGTTGGCACTTCACTCGGCGCCCCCTCAGATTCAGGAGAATGGTATCTCACAGGGCTCTGTGCTAAGTGTCATACCCTTCCTCATTGCCATCAGTGGGCTTGTGACCTCTGTTGGGCCTGTGGTTATCCTGGCATTGTACGTTGACAATTTTCGCATCTGGTGCAGCTCCCAGTTGGTATCATCTGCTGAGTGCCAGCTCCAAGGCGCCATCCTATGGGCCTCCGCGTGGGCCACCGTCCATGGCTTCCAGTTTCCCCCCTCCAAAACGCGGGTTATGAATTTTTGTCGTTGACCAACAGTACACCATGATACAGAACTTTATTTAGGCAACCAGCTTCTCAATGTTGTAGCACAGTCCCGTTTCTTTTCGCCAGTGAGGGACTTCTCCCTCCTAACACTCGGCCACAGGTGGGTTTGCCAGTTGTCATACATCTCACTTCCCTCTGTCAGCATCTCCATCTCCCCTCACTGGACTGCACCTCCTTGTCTTTCCTCCCAAACCCCCCCTTGGATGGTGCTGAGACCATGGATTAGGACTGATCTATTCCAGGGTCCTAAGGTCTGTCATTCCTATGGTTTCCCAGCATCTTGTATGTGCCGTCCTTGCAGAGTTCTTGGGTGGCACCATCTTTTACACTGGTGTTTCTAAGACAATCGCTAAGGTGGGATACGCTTTCACGTTTCTTACTGGCTTCGAACACCATTTATTGCCAAGATCATGTAGTGTATTCACAGCAGAGCTTTTAGGCATTCACAGGACCCTCCATTTTCTCAGGCCTCGCTCCACAGTGTTTTAATGTCTTCAGTCTCCAAGAGCAGGCTGCAGGCTATCGACCGATGCTGCTCTCGTCACGCTTCGGTCCTGCTATCCACGACCACCTCTCTACTCTTCTGCTTGCTACTGTTCAGTCCTCTTTCTCTGCGTCCCAAGACATACGTGCATCCCAGGGAATGAACTGACTGACCGTTTGGCTAGAGAAGCAGATACTTACCTCCATTTCCTGTCGTGATTCCAGCTGCGGGTATGCGGATCTACGTCAGATCTCTCTGCCCAAAAGTAGAGTGGCATCTGGTGCGCTACTGCTCACAGTAATAATCTACACACAATCAAGGAACTAGAAGATACCTCGCACATTGTTGGAATGTCCCCTTCTTTCGGTCCTTCGTGTTAAGTCTAGTCCTCCCGATTCCTTAAATTTAATACTAGAAAGCGATCCACGGATGGTTGAACTGGTCCTCAGTTACCTCCGTGAAAGTGGTTTTTATTTCCAGATACAAGGTTCTACTTTAGTCTCGGAGCAGGGGCAGGTTGGTTGTGGTTGGGACTTTTTAGTCTTCTTGGTCTGTGACCTCATGACCGCCTACATTTTTCCCCTTTTTGGATTTGGGCTCACATTTTATGCCTTTACTGTGTGTGTTTAATGATGATTATTTTTATAATTTGACTCCCCTGGCTAGATCTCTCCACTTCTAGCGGGCCCTCTTTCTTTTGTGACTAACTTTGGAATCGCGGGACTGATGACCTCGCCGTTTGGTCCTGTAACCCCTCTGCCAATCACAGTCAAAAAACATTGGGTAAGAGAACAAAACTATACACACTGCTGTGTAGAACATATGAGACCGGTGATATACCATCAGACTTTCGGAAGATCATACAAGCAAGTCGGAAGATAGCAAGAGCCGAAATGTGCGAGAATTATCGCACAATCAGCTTTACAGCTCATGCATCCAAGCTGCTGACAAGAATAATTCACAGAAGAATGGAAAAGAAAATTGAGGATGTGTTAGGTAACAATCAGTTTGGCTTTAGGAAAGTTAAAGGCACCAGAGAGGCAATTATGACGTTGAGCTTGATAGTGTAAGCAAGACTGAAGAACAAGACACGTACATAGCATTTGTCGACTTGGAATTAGCGTTTGACAACGTAAAATGGTGCAAGATAATCGAAATCATGAGGAAATAATGGGTAAGCTATAGGGAAAGACAGGTAATACACAATATGTACCGAACAAAGAGGAAATCTACATCTATATCTACATGGATACTCTGCAAATCACATTTAAGTGCCTGGCAGAAGGTTCATCGAACCACCTTTATAATTGTGTATTATTCCAATGTCTTATAGCGTGTGGAAAGATTGAACACACATCTTCCCGTAGGAGCTCTGATTTCCCTTATTTTATGGTGGTGATCGTTCCTCCTTATGTATGTGGTTGTCAACAAAATATTTTCGCATTCCGAGGAGAAAGCTGGTGATTTGAATTTCGTGAAAAGATTCCATCGCAACGAAAAACGCCTTTCTTTTAATAGTTTCCATCCCAAATCCTGTATCATTTCTGCGACACTCTCTCCCATATTTCGCGATAATACAAAACGTGCTGCCTTTCTATGAACTTTTTCGATGTACTCAGTCAGTCCTATCTGGTAAGGATCCCACACCTCGCAGCAGTATGCTAAAAGGACGGACAAGCGTATTGTAGGCAGTCTAAGGTCTGTTAAATTTTCTAAGTGTCCTGCCAATAAAACAGTCTTTGGTTAGCCTTCCCCACAACATTTTCTATGTTTTCTTCCAATTTAAGTTGTTGGTAATTGTAATACCTAGGTATTTAGTTGAATTTACGGCTTTTAGATTAACTGATTTATCGTGTACCAGAATTTAACAAATTCTTTTTAGCACTCACGTGGATGACCTCACACTTTTCATTATTTTGGGTCAACTGCCACTTTTCGCACCATTCAGGTATCTTTTCTAAATCGTTTTGCTGTGTATTTTGATCTTCTGATGACTTTATTGGTTGATAAACGACAGCGTCATCTGCTAACAACCGAAGACGGCTGCTCAGATTGTTTCCCAAATCGTTTATACAGTTAAGGAACAGCAAAGGGCCTATAACACTAGCTTGGGGAACGCCAGAAATTACTTCTGTTTTACTAGATTACTTTCCGTCAATTACTACGAACTGTGACCTCTCTGACAGGAAATCACAAGTCCAGTCACATAACTGAAACGATATTCCATAAGCACGCAATTTTACTACGAGCCGTTTGTGTCAAAAGCCTTCTGTAAATCCAAAAATACGGAAACGATCCGAAATCCCTTGTCAATAGTACTCAAAATTTCACGTGAATAAAGAGCTAGTTGTTTCGCAGGAACGATGTTTCTAAACCCATGTTGACTGTGTGTCAATAGACCGTTCTCTTGGAGGTAATTCATAATGTTCTAACACAATATATGTTCCAAAATCCTGCTGCATATTGACGTTAACGATATGGGCCTGTAATTCAGTGGATTACTCCTATCACCTTTCTTGAATATTAGTGTGACCTGTGCAACTTTCCAGTCTTTGGGTACGGATCTTTCATCGAACGAACTGTTGTCTATGATAAGTATGGAGCTAATGCATCAGCATACTCTGAAAGGAACCTAATTGGTATACAGTCTGGACCAGAAGACGCTTTTATTAAGTGACTTACGTTGCTTTACCACTCGGAGGATACTTACTTCTACCTTACTCATGTTGGCAGCTGTTCTCGATTCGAACTCTGGAATATTTACTTAGTCTTCTTTTGGGAAGGCATTTCGAAAGGCTGTGTTTAGTAACTTTGCTTTGGCAGCACTGTCTTCGATAGTATCTCCATTGCTATCGCACAGAGAAGGCATTGTTTGTTTCTTGCCGCTAACATATTTCACATACGATCAGAATCTCTCAGGATTTTCTGTCAGGTTTCGAGACAGTTCCTCTGTGGAAACTGTTACAAGCATCTAGCATTGAACTCCGCGCTAAATTTCGAGCTTCTGTAAAATCTTGGGGATTTTGCGTCTTTGTTTCGTTGTTTCTGCAACAGTGTGTCATAATCCGTTTTGTGTGCCAAGTAATAGTATAATAGTGTTATACGTGGCTTTTCCTGTGAAAAGACTATTTATGTTGGGGTGTATATACAGTGTTACACACCCGCTAACTGCTCCACGCCGCAGCCGGGCCCCGTACGACGTCTCCACCGTATCAGTCAGCGCGCTATGTCAACGCTCCACTTTGCAAGCAGCTCGCCTGTCAGCCTCTCCGACCGTTACCTGGCCGCTACAGCGCCAAACATTATGTGAAGAAGAAAATTGTCTTGACGAACTATACTAGCCGGATGCAATTACTAGACACTTACGTTCCTTCTCATTCCTGTCCACGGCATCTTCCGACTAGTTACATTATGGAATAACTGTATACATTAGTAAAGAAGCAACGAAGTAGTATTGGGTTATCACACAGACCTGCCTCTGCTGCTGTGCACATCCCCCATCCTCGATAGAACCCAGACCACACAATCGAACAAATATTTATCGTATTATTCATCGATAACTTGCACTTCGATATTCTGCCACCTATACTCACCAAACCTCGCAAACAAAATGATTACCACATCTTCGGACCACTCGGAGGCGATTGGAGGAAAGAAATTTATTTCCGGTGATGAGGTGTAGCAGGCGATGACAAGTATCTGCACACACGACCCACGACCAAGCGCTGGAGAAACAGTGTTTAACGACAGGGAGACTGTAGCAAAACATTATACTTGTCACACTTTTGTTCAATAAGAAATATTTAAGAAATAACTATATTATTGTTGTGAAAGATACGTTGTGGAGAAAACGAGAAGCTGCCGTGTCTGGTGGAACCAGAGACGCTTGCACAAGCATTCTGTGAAAGGCAAAGACACAACGAGGGCAGCTTGAGCGGGCCGCTATTACACATCGCAGCGGCTGAATCCAGTAATTAAGTGGTCTAACACCGTTCATTTATTTTTGTTAATGGTTCCAGTATAGTTTTATGACAGCCAGAGTAGTACAGTTCTGCACAGACGAGTACAGATTCCTGTGAATATGTCGCTCTGAACCATGACTGGTAGTAATGGTATTGTTCAGGGAAGCTCACCTAGGCGTTAACTTACTGGTAATATTCAGGGTTCAGTCACCACAACTCTGGAATTTGGTGAAGTTTTTCCGTTATTCCGTAGGATAACTTGTGTGAGGAAGGAGGAAGTTCATGAGATATATATATATGTATATATGTATATATGTATATATATATATATATATATATGTATATATGTATATATATATATATATATAATGTATATATGTATATATGTATATATGTGTATATATATATATAATATCTTGTGCAGCTTCGGAAAGCTGTCAGGGCATAGTTATTCGATCTGAATCTAAAATATTTAGAATATGAGTGATATTATCAAAAATCGCTTGTAGTGGTGTTGAAAGTTTGAGTGATAGGTATTTAGTGTCTGTCTGGATTTCCGATTCTGTTCCAGTTCTTAAGTTAATATCCTGTTGTGAATACTCGTGTACGAAGACTGTTCCAATTTTTTGGTGAGTGTTGTATATGGTAGCTGTGAGGTTGAAAGCCAATCGTTGTGCTGAAGTTGTAATGATTTATAGTAGCCGTGAGCTCGACAGAAGACTCATTGTGCTGAAGTCAGTAGGCAGGCACTAGATAAGTTATCCTGGAACTTGTTGACTTTGTGATACCGCAATATTAGCCCACTAGCAAACAAGATGCAGACACGTAAGTTGAGTAATACTGTATCTAACAGAACCATCAAACGCGTGACTGTTACTGTTAGTATCCACTCACAGAAAAGATGCGGTGGGTGTCCACATCAACGATTTTAGGCCAACTGAATAACAGGTTTGGGAAAACACGGGCACGTGAAAGCAGAGATCGCACCGTGTGTCCGTGGTTAGTCTCTGAAGTAAACCACATTTGATGTGGACTTTCTAAAAAAAGAAAAAAACTAGACTTGTAATTTCTTTCTCTCCAAGTAGAGATTTCAACAGCCCCATTTCCAAAAATCTAAAACAAATGGGAAAGAAAGAAAAAGAATATATTTGCCAAATACTTCAGTACTCACGGTTTAGCTCACTTTCAACCGTAATCTTAAGACAAATAGCAAAAAGTTAGAAATCCAAGATAATCACATATCGAAAAAGATAATCTTCTATGAACAAATAATCAGATTATCAGTTATCGTTGGCATAATCCCAACGAGTTCATTTTATAAATTTAAAAGCAGACATACCAAGAGAGAGAGAGAGAACACAAAGGGGTATTTCATTTTTCTTATGAGTATGGAGTTAGAATTAATGAGTTGATACTACGTTGCTGACTAATCGATAACTGAATATTGTTTACTACAGATACTATGCTTCAAACAAGAGGATAAACGCACGTAATTTTCCAAAAACTTACAAAAACGTAGCGATATGGAATCTGACGCTTCATGGAAATTTGCTTGCTTTTAAATATAGAATACACTGAACATTTTTCGCCCATATTAGTCAGAGGTTACTGGTATTCGTGTAGTATTTGTTTAGGAAGTGCTACAGTTTCCGATATCGTAATTTTTGTATGCCTTTTGAGGAATGTTTTCAAATACCATAAATATTAGACGTTATAGAATATGGTCATTGCGTAAATAATTATTTGCAATGGAGAATGGACACTCTAGTTAAACTAGCAACGTTGTAACCTCCCCACCGAAATTTTATAAATGACAATATTATTTAAGAATGCTAATGGACATTGCGCTAAGTGTAACCTCTCCACTGAAATTTTAAAGACAGAAATAATAAATGAATGGGAGCCAAACGTAACCTCCCTAGCAATTAAATTTAATGACAATAAAAGTGAGAATCGCAATCTGACTCAAATATAAGTTCTTCACAAAAAAAATTAAAGTCCATTCAGTGATAAGAAAATCTGTGATAATGATAATTCAATTAAACCGAAATATCGTTCTTTGGCCCTGTGCAAAAATCAGAATTAAATTCTTACCTCATTGTAACTGCTAGTCAAATCTCTGCTCTTATTCTTGCGCACGGCTTGGAGGAACTGCATTGCAAATAATAATATTCTTTTTTTTGTAATTTAACTGAAACTTTTCTTTAAGGGAAGTGGAACGAAATCGTTAGTTCAATTAAATAAATTTTTTTTTGTAAAATTGCTTTTGAAATCAAAATTATTATTGGGGCACTTGTTGGAAATTAATTACAATAAATAAACTTTACATTATCTGATGATTACCTTAATTAACAATATACCTCATTCAGCATCTTGACCAGTGTTGCCGACAGACTACATCACACAACCGCACTGGGCTACTACTACTGACCGACTGCTCTGCATGACGACTACCAGCGTACTGCTGGACGCAACTGAACTGAGCTACTGCTACTCGCGTACTGCTCTACATGACGACAACTAGCGTACTGTACTGCACGACTACTACTAGCGAACTGAACTACATGACGACTACTAGCGAACTGCATGACGACAACTGAACTGCTCGCAACACTCGCGCGGTAAAGCGCAGACTAACCACGATAATAGGCTCTCTGGTCAAAGATTTTAACGTGCCTCACCATCGCTGCTACGTTACATACGTGTTTCACAACCCACCACTGGGGGGGCAAAAATTTGGCAGCGATGGTGAGTCATTTGGACTTGCCAAGTGCGGCAAAATTTTTCTTTAATTAATAAACTTCTACAATTTACAGAATATTTAGATGTAGTACATAAATTAAATGTTGTGCACACGCACTAAGTACAAAATATATCAAAGACAAAATGTAAGTAAAAAACATAGTAACAAATCAGAAAACTGTATATACAAATTATTTGACAGATAACAAAGTGCACACGCACTGAAAAAATTCTTAACAAATGACATAAGTGCATACGTACAGTATTGAACATACAGAATGAGTACAAATCATATTGAAAAATGAGAAAAGTGCACAGGCACTGAAGTTCAGTAGAAAACATATTAACACCTAACATAAGTGCACATGCACTGTAGTTCAGAACATATCATTAAAATAAAAAATGTATATACAATATAAAAGACAAGAGTGTACATATACTGTACCTCAGAACAAATCGAAAAAATGTCTTTAGCATTTTCGCAATAAATAAACATAATGGCAAAAAAAAATCATATTGACAAGTGACATAAGTGTACTCTTACTGGAGTCCAGCAAATCGAAAAAAAATGTATAACCCATGAACATAAATGATGTTACCAAAAAATGATTTTCACTATGTGACAAGAATTAGGATAGGAAAGGGAAGGATTGCATCATGGTTGTAGCACTTTAGATTGCACACAGCTGTTCTGAAAGTCCATATCTTTCCACAGAAGTACAACACCAAGTGACACAATTTGAAGTTCTTTTCCCATCAGAATTTATCAGTGTAGCCAAGACACTGAACTGTCGTAGTAATATTCCATGTTTTCATTTTGGCAGTACACTAGGTACACCAAACAGTGGGACCATAATAACGTCTTCATCGCTCACGGTGGTGGACAGCATGTCGTGTCAACACCACGCTCTTACAAGGCACACCAACGTAGAATTAGTGCAAAACCAAAGATAGTGCTCCATGATTACTAGGATAAACAGGACAAATGGACATTGCAGTGATTCAGGGTAGTTAGCTCATGAGGTGAAGGACATTATGTCACATACCATTGACAATTACAGTCTTCATTAGTAGTTTGCGGCATTCATAACCCAGTTATTGAACATTTCTGTACCATGTATGTAGTATTACAGAAAAATGTTCATTAATTGTTTTACATAGAATCAGTAGCCTTCTTTTCCTAGTTACAAAGCATTATTAAATAATCGCATTCTTTTCCAGTTACAAAGCATAATTAAGAATCATTAGCCTTCTCCTAATTACAAAGCATTATTAAACAGTCGCATTCTTTTCCAGTTACAAAGCATAATTAAGAATCATTAGCCTTCTCCTGATTACAAAGCATTATTAAACAGTCATGAAATAATCGCATTCTTTTCCAGTTACAAAGTATCAACATTGAAAACAAGAGCTAATTAATGGCATAATTAATAACATAATTCATTGATTGACATTAATTATTGGCACTCAGTGGCCAGCAAGTATTGAATAGAATAAAACATTGTTCATCATTCAGTATTATTCAGATCATTACGAAGTCATTATTAAAAATCAGCTAATTACAGTCATAGCATTAATAATCATGGGCATTATAAGTAGTCTCATTACAATAAACAGTGGCAGTTATTAGCCAGTTACAAATCATTATTTTATATATATATTTTTTTGTATCATTAAGAAGTCATTACTGAAGTGACATACTATTCAGAGTTGATCAGTATTATTTAGAATTATCATAAACTAGTGACATTATGTGGGACTGGTAATGCCTCTTTTAGCAATGCATTGCGTTGGGATCGATAATTAATTGCTGAGGCATAACACTATTTGCTTTTGACCTATTGCTGCAAATGAGGATAGGGAACGTCATTCTTCATGAGTCAGCTGTAGCAAGGTTATGTAACAAGGCAGTATATGTGATCACATTTATAAATGATAGACACAAATGGGTAAAAAATAAAAATGCAAGTACTAGAACAGGTATAATAAGTAACAGGTTTAGTAAGTATCATGAAAAGCTTCTCCTGGAAAAAATACAAAATGGATTATTGACCTGAAAGAAGAAACGCACACTATGCTGAAAAGTAGTGAATTTCGAATTAACAGGTAGTGAAATGTGTATAAAAATGTGTTCCATAGCTGTCCTTTCCAAAACTTTCCGTCATCCTACTATGCAATATAACATCTGCTGTCAAAACAAACTGCAACAAATACTTAAATAACTACATAGCATAAATACATAACTTCAGCATTATCCTCATCTGTAAAGAAATAAACTTCATTATCAATCACTTCATTATCCATATTATCATAACTTCATTATTATCATCACCTGTAAACAAAAACTTCATTATTCATAATAGCATATTCTTCATCATTATTCATCAGCATTCATTATCATCTGCAAAAAAATCACTTCATTACTCATTACACAACTATTCCTTATCTCTAACATATTTCATCACTAAAACTAAGATGTGTAGTTCTGTCTGACAGCCTGCATCAATCACCTTGTATTCTGAAAGAAAAAATTAGTTAAGACTGCTATTCTACGATGAGTGTAGTATATTCTTGTTAATGCTTGTTAATCCTGATCCATTTACTCTTCCTCATAAAGTTATTGCATCTTCTTTCGTTTATTCCGTAGGTGAAATTCCCATTTCTGTTGGATTTATTTCTTACACGCATCATTTCTTTCTGAAATTGATGAACAAAGATTAATGTCTTGCATTTAAATCATATACCCACTAGATAATGACTGGTTTATGGTGACATAATTAACCATACAGCATAACATGACAGAAAACGTAATATGTCAAAGACATTGACAGTGTTCAAAGCCAAAATGTACAGAGAATATCACAATGCAGCAGCAAAAAATGTAAAACAGTCACGATCTTGAGATATCATAGGGCAAAAAAAATGTCAAAGTCAACTGGTGTGTGTTATATCCTAACTATTTCACAATACATACAAACAAAACTGGAGTACAATCATATACACCAAAAAAAAATGGAAAATGTGCACGGTCTGATGTGTAACGACAAGAAAAGCGACCTGCTAACCTTACCTTGCCGGGCACTTGCCAAGAAAAAATACGATAATCATCAGTAATTAGTCATGTGAATATAATTGCATTAGTAAATGGCATCATAGTGTGTTGAATCATACAGTGTCTTCATTCAATTAACGGTTTAATGTTTGAGACATGGTGATTGCCTTTCGATTTTCTGGTTCTCAAAGTTTCGACGTGTACAACATTGGGGTGAGGGATGCTGCGAATCCGATATGGACCTGCGTATAGAAGTTCAAATTTACTGCACTTACCTTTTAATTTGCTGGATAAATAGTGTGTACGTACTAATATCTTCTGTCCAACGTGAAAGTCGCGGCGTGTACAAACCTGTTTTTGCTGTCTTCTCCGGCGCTCTGCGGCACGTTTGATGTTGTTCAGCGCAATGTCAATTATTTCGTGGTGTCTTAGTCGACGACAGGTAGGGAAGTTTACTAATTCTTTAATTTTGTTTGGTGGTTCAACGTTTTTCAATATAACAGACGGAGATAGCATAGTGGATTCATTTGGAATGGAATTAATTACATCTTGGAATGAGAGTATGTGTGTATCCCAATCAATATGTCTTTTGTGGCAGTATATTCGGCACAGCTTACCAATTTCTTTCATTATCCGTTCACAGGGGTTCGAAGAAGCATGGTACTTGGATATAAAAATCGGAGAAATGTTTCTAGCTCGTAACATACGTGTCCATACGCCACATCGAAATTGTGATCCATTGTCAGAAATTACTCTCATCACATGCCCTACATGAAATAGAAAATGTTTTACAAATGCTTTCGAAACAGTTTTAGCAGTAGCTTTGCGTAACGGAGTGAAAGTAACAAATTTTGAAGTGAGCTCAACAGCGACAAAGATGTAGCAAAAACCTCTGTTAGTTCTCGGAATTGGACCAAAAATATCTACAGCGGCCATGTGTCTTAATTCAACAGGTACAATGGGACATAATGGAGGAATATGTGAAGTGGTGTCTGATTTAGCTTTCTGGCAAATTTTACAAGACGCTAAAACTCGTCGTATACGTTTCTCCATGTTGGTAAAATAACAGTTCTGTCTCAGTATAAGAAAACATTTTCGTGCTCCGTAATGTGCGTAACTTAAATGAGTGTACCAGATTAATTTGTTGACCAGTTCGTCAGGAACGCATAATAACCAATTGTTGCTGTCAGGATGAGAGCGGCGAAACAGAATGTCATTGCGTACAGTGTAGTGGTTCCTACTCGTAACATTATTCTTATCTTGCCAAAGGTGTTTAATTTCTTTCCACACGTTGTCTTTGTTTTGTTCTTGTGCTATGTCCTGTAATGACGATGAAATAAAGTTTTCAAATGCAACTTGCTGAATGTACATGACACTGAAATTTGTTTTGCAGAAGTTGTTTGCTACGTCTTGCTGATTGTTGCTCAGAGAACGCGATAGTGCGTCTGCTATAACATTTTGTGTGCCGGGAATGTGAACTATTGTAAAATTAAATTCCTGTAAATATAGTTTCCATCTGCTTAATCTGCCGTGAGTGAACACAGCCGAAAGCAAAAATTGTATCGCTCTGTGGTCTGTGTAAACGGTGGTATGTCTGCCATAAAGAAAGTGCCTAAATCTCGTGAAAGCCCATACAACACATAGTGTTTCCAGTTCTATAACGGAATAATTTCGTTCAGCAGGTGATAGAATGCGGCTTGCAAATGCGATGTTTTTAATTACTGTAGAACCATCTTCTTCAATTTCCTGGAAAATGTGTAAGCCCAAAGCGGTGTTAGAACTGTCGGTGGCAATGGAAAAATTTCTGGTAAGATCTGGGTGTGATAAAAGTGGAGCATTCAACAAAGCATGTTTCAGGTTCATGAATTCAGAATGTGCTTGCTTATCCCATGACCAAATAGTGTTTTTACCTGTTAATTGGCATAATCTAGGCGTGTCTAAAGCGGAGTGATGAATAAATTTACGAAAAAAGTTAATTAAGCCCAAAAAACTGCGTAATTGCTTTTTTGTCGTAGGAACAGTAATGTCACGTAGAGCTTGAAGTTTTTCCGGATCTGGTGCAATGCCTTCTGCTGAAATTACGTGTCCAAGAAATTTTATAGAAGTTTTGCCAAAGTGCGATTTACTAAGATTAACTGTAAGTCCTTGTGCATGAAAAGTTTGTAACAGTTGTTCAAGAATCAGATTGTGTTCAGACCAGTTAGCTTCTGCGATAAGAATGTCGTCTACATACGTCGTGATTCTGTCCTTAAGTTCTGTCGGAAGTATTGAATTCAAACCGCGAATAAAAGCTGCAGAAGAAATAGTTAAGCCGAACGGTAATTTGCGAAATTGATAGCAGTCGCCAAAACAGAGAAGAGCTGTATATTTTCTACAATTCGGATGAAGTTGAATTTGCCAAAATCCCGATTTCAAATCTAATGTGGAATAAATAGCAGTACCGTGAAATTTCTGTAAAAGTTCCTCTAATGTCTGTGGTCGATCAGTTTCATTAATAATAATGTCATTAATGTGACGTGAATCAAGTACAAGGCGAAGTGAGCCATCTTTTTTCTTAACAATATGTAGCGGGTTTATGTACGGACTAACTGCTGGTTCTATAATTCCTTGATCAAGCATATCCTGCAACTCCTTTTTTACCTGTTCTCTGTGGATATATGGAATGGGATAATGCTTTGCTTTAAATGTGTCGTGCTGTTTCACTTGAAATTCATACATAAAGCCGGACATAGTACCAGGAATGTTGTCAAAAACTGGAGCTTGCTGTAAAAGAATTTTGTGTAATTGCGTTCGTTCGTCGTCTGTAGTTGCACTGCTCTCTTTAACCTTATCAGAAATCAATTGCATTACGTCGTAGTCAGCTTCGTCTGGAGTATTATAGTTGTGTACGTACGTATCCGTGAACAATGTGGGATTACAGTCTATGTTATGCGACGCGGAAATGACCTCTGTGCGATTAATTGTTTGCTCTTCCGCAGACAGTGAGTGCTGAAATTCTATAGCAAATTGTATATTTTCATCCTTTAACATTAAATAAGAATTCTGAAAATCAATGACTGCGTCGTGTTGTACCAGAAAATTCGTACCTAAAATTATGTCTGTCTCTGTCAATAAAGGAACAATCCAAAAATTAGAGTGGAAAGTATGACCTCCAATACAAAATGATAAATGCGTTTGTAATTTAACGTCTACACCTTTACTCGATACTGCTCCTTTCACTTTTGTTTTGCCTAAAGGTAATGTCGGATAGGTATTCTCTTTGTTACACTCGTTAAGTCTCCTCATTTATTACTGATATAGGTGAGCCGGAATCGATTACTGCTGAGAATTTCGATGAACCAATTTTAATTTCGATAACAGGATGTGAAATGGTTTTCTGAATAACTGGTCTTTCCTGCAAGAGAGTGTCTCTGATATCGTCAAAAGTAATTACATTTTCGTGAACAACATTTTGCGTGTCAAAGGTAGTGCTTGTGTTATTAGAAGATGCGTCCTGTACAGTATCTAGTCAGATTCTATCTGACGTGTTATTATTATAAGGAGGATTCTGTGGCATTTCTACTATTTGAACTGTTCTATTACTTCTTCCAGACGTGTTACGCTCTGGATGGTACCTACTGTCGGGTTCATTCATGAGAATAGGTTTTCGTGCATAATTTTGCTGTTGGTATGACCGACTGTTGTTAGATGTACGCTGAAAATTGTCCTCATTATTTTTACGTCTGTCGTAATAGTCATTCCTATACGGTGCATTACGATAGGAATTGAAATACTGCCTTCTTTGTACGTAGTTGTTTCCTTGCTGCCGTACGTTACTATTTCTTGCATCAGGGACTATACGTGCACGCGGCGGAACATTAAAGCCTGGTTGACCTTGTGCATTTCATTGTTGGTTAGGTATGCTAACCGGCTGGTTTTGATGTTGTTGTTGTGAAATATCTCTATTGTTACTAAAGTGTGGTTCCTGTTGCTGAAAATTTTGACGATATTGATAATTAAAATTTTGGCTGTTATTAGAATTTTGGTAGTTGTCGTTCCTAAAGCGTCTGTTATCTTTCCTATTGAAATTACGTGTCTGATCATAATTGCTGTACTTTTGTTGACCTTGGTTGTTACACGAAAAGTTTTTGTTTACAAAAGAATAATCAGATTGCTGTACTTCCAAGAGCTGTAAAAGATCTCTGAACGCTGAAATATTTTCTTTTTGCTGACCTGTTAGAAGTGACACTCGTAATGACCGTGGTAATTTGGAAATGCATAATTGTATAAGTGCGGATTCACTGTACGGTTCACTCAGGTATTGGTTTTGTTGTACCATGTGCTCAAAAAATTGCGTCACACTGGGAAAATTTGAGTTCTCGTAATTCGGCAAACTAATTAACTGATCTTTAATTCCGCGCTGTGTTGTCTTCGACCAGTACGCTGATAGAAAAGCATTCTGAAACTCTTCTACCGAATAGCACTGTCTCGCGATCGGTCTCATACGAGTTGCCGGTTCGCCTTCCAAAAAACTGCAAATAAATTCAAGTTTATGCGTTACAGGCCAAGTCGGTGGAAAAGCAAAGCTAAACTGTTGTATCCAATCCAGTGGGTGAATCTGCGTTCTATCGTTTTTAAAAACTTTAAATTTTCTCACTGACAGAAAATGTTTGTAATCAAAATTATCGTCTCTGTGTGATGGAACAGGTTCAGGATTGTAAGAGAATCTGTTGAACTGTGATTGTTCGGAATCTAAGTCCCGTACTCTCTGTAGATTACCCAAATTATACGCGCTGCGTGAGTCTGACAAATGTTCATAAAGTGGCGTCTGTTGTGGTATGTTATTAACTGAAATACTTTTCATCTCTGTTACGTCTTGTTGTAAACTCGATAACTTTCTACGCAACGTGTTATTAGACGAATCGATCTCATTAATTGTCTGCTGTAAATTTTGAAATTCAGGTGTTTGGTTAAATGAAACCGGTGCAGTATCGTCTGATTTATTATCATTATTACTTTCAATAGCATCAATACGACTGGCTAATTCATCATATTTTTCAGTCAGTATTTTTGCCTGATCATCGGTTTTAGAATCGGATGCATTAATCTGTTTTTGCAACTTACGTGTAGTTTCGCTCAGTTTTTTAACATCAGCTTTGATGACATCGCAATCCTGTGTTAGTTCTAATTGTTCGAATCTGTCTGTCACTGTTTGAATATTTACTGTGTGTGTATCTGTTTTTGATTTAAGATCAGAAATTTCATCCCGTAATTCCGCGTTCAACTGTTCTATGGCATTAATTTTGTCGGACACTGTAGTAATATTATTGTCTACATACGTCTTCGCTTTCGCGAACATTTTACGTTTGTCTTCTTGTCTTTGTGCTGTGATTGTTTCCATGACTTGTCGTTTTACTTTGTTTTGATCCTGAATAAATTTGCGGAAACGCGTATCACTGTTTTGTATGTGAAGATTAAAGCGTTCGTCAATTTGAGAGTTCTGTTGTTCGAATTTCGCGTCTATCTTTGCGTCCATTGCTTTAAACTCATCCCGTAATTGTGTAGCTTTTTCAGAGCATTGTTTAGCGACTCCGCTAATTTCGTCTCTGAGTGTTTCTGTTGCGGCTGTCTGCATTTCCCTTAATTCTTGCGCAACAGACTTAATTTCTTCGCTATTTTTTTTTTGTGAACAAGCCTCAATTTCCACGCGCAACTGTTCCTTAGTGTCATGGCACTGCGCGGCAACGGCTCTAATTTGTTCACTAAGCTGTCTGGAATTGTCGTCTAATTTTTCATTCTGTTGTCTGACCTGTTCACTAAGTTGTTTGAGATTTTCGTCATTATTGTCAAGTTTCTCATTTAAGTGTTTGTTGTCTTCCCTAAGTTGTTTGACCTGTTCATTAAGTTGTTGTTTGAGATTTTCGTTATCTTGTTTGTTATCTTCCCTAAGTTGTTTGACCTGTTCATTAAGTTGTTGTTTGAGATCTTTACTACTGTTGTCTTGTTTTTCAAGAATTTGTAGCAACAATGCCTTAAGTGGATCCGACACAAAATTAGCATTTCTATTCTCCGTGCTGTTTAATGGTGGATCTGGAATTGTTTCGCTTTCTGTAACCATTTGGTTATTTTGAGATTCGCAAAAAGGTTTGTCAGTCGAATGTCCACTGTCGGTCATTATTTCGGAATTAAATAGATCCGTCGTACTTTGAGTATCCTGTTCATTTTCATTAGACAAATTTGTCTGTACGTTACTTGAGTTTTCCGAATCGGGTGTGTTAAGCTGGGCAGCGCTCATTACAATAGAGCGTTCTGCGTCATCAATTGTCGTCAAATTAACAGACGAGACAATTGAGTTTGTTTGTTCATTATCAGGGTAAAAGTCGTCACTAGTGGTTGGAATGCACTGATTGTTAGTGAACGCAGGATTGTCATCATTACACTGCGTGTCATATGTCCTATCGGTAAAGTTGTTCGCGTCGGTAATTTCATTCATAATACCTCGCGATACACTATTCAGTCTTTCGCGGCATTTTTACTACAGTCAAAATTTTTCACAAAATAAATAAGCACAACGCAAAAACAACACACAAATACAACAGAGCAAACGAATTGTCGTTGATCTGTGGAAAGAAAGTCACAAATTTAGTAAAAGCGTAGCGCCAAATCCTAATTATATCTAAGCAAATAAGAGCAGATATCTGACTGTTGTTCAAAAGATTCTCAACGAAATTCGATCCTGGACTGGGTGTCGCCAAATGTAACCTCCCCACCGAAATTTTATAAATGACAATATTATTTAAGAATGCTAATGGACATTGCGCTAAGTGTAACCTCTCCACTGAAATTTTAAAGACAGAAATAATAAATGAATGGGAGCCAAACGTAACCTCCCTAGCAATTAAATTTAATGACAATAAAAGTGAGAATCGCAATCTGACTCAAATATAAGTTCTTCACAAAAAAAATTAAAGTCCATTCAGTGATAAGAAAATCTGTGATAATGATAATTCAATTAAACCGAAATATCGGTCTTTGGCCCTGTGCAAAAATCAGAATTAAATTCTTACCTCATTGTAACTGCTAGTCAAATCTCTGCTCTTATTCTTGCGCACGGCTTGGAGGAACTCCATTGCAAATAATAATATTCTTTTTTTTGTAATTTAACTGAAACTTTTCTTTAAGGGAAGTGGAACGAAATCGTTAGTTCAATTAAATAAATTTTTTTTGTAAAATTGCTTTTGAAATCAAAATTATTATTGGGGCACTTGTTGGAAATTAATTACAATAAATAAACTTTACATTATCTGATGATTACCTTAATTAACAATATACCTCATTCAGCATCTTGACCAGTGTTGCCGACAGACTACATCACACAACCGCACTGGGCTGCTACTACTGACCGACTGCTCTGCATGACGACTACTAGCGTACTGCTGGACGCAACTGAACTGAGCTACTGCTACTCGCGTACTGCTCTACATGACGACAACTAGCGTACTGTACTGCACGACTACTACTAGCGAACTGAACTACATGACGACTACTAGCGAACTGCATGACGACAACAACTGAACTGCTCGCAACACTCGCGCGGTAAAGCGCAGACTAACCACGATAATAGGCTCTCTGGTCAAAGATTTTAACGTGCCTCACCATCGCTGCTACGTTACATACGTGTTTCAACGTACACGCTTAAAGTGTCAGAGATATGAATAGTGCTGGTATAGTGCTAAAGCCTATAGCAAAACTGAGATTTTTCTCCTACATTTTGTCACTGTTACTCCGTTAGCTTGTTGTTACGGAAAATTAATGTACTGTCTTAGCTAAAAGGAATGGTAGTAGTGTTTGCCACAAGGTCAAGATTGGCAAAGTTCTTTAAATTTTATTGGAATACTACATGAAGTACAGACCGCTGATCTTAGTGGATGGTCATAATTCAGTTTTTTATCTGTCTGCGTCTAAGAGCTGGTTTATAAACCGTTACACTTCGGCACATTGCAGACCCCCCCAGATCCTGATTAAATTCATAATCATACGATGAAAAAGCTGAATGTGGCTACTTATATTCTGCGTGACTTTGGAATGACGAGATGGTATCATCACACCCAGTCATGGAGCAAGGCAAAAGCCCAACATCTATCGACATCTGCCAACCAATTAGCCTTACCACCATGGTTTGAAAACTACTTGAAAGAATCTGTGCCCACAGACCATTCAGGGTTCTCGAGTGGCGAGAACTTTTTTCCCGCTATCAGAGTGGCTTCCAGAAGGAATGATTGACAAGCGACCATCTGGTCAGATTGGAAACAAGAATTGGACAGCCTTTTTCAAATTGCCAGAACTTGATTGCAGAATTTTTCCTGCACACGGAACAGGACATAGTTTGGCACAATTACAATTTACCTCCCTACAGTGACTGGAGCTTTCGAGGCTCCACATCAATTTCTATTCGCCAGTCTTTATCCCACCGGTTGTTCTGGCCCAAAAGAAGTGTCTGACACGGCTCCATGCTGAATGTCTCGCTCTTCACCATCGCCATCAACGGGCTATTGGTCTCCGTCGGGCCACTAAGTCACCCATGGGCTGGATGTCGACTTTTGTAATTGGTGCAGCTCCCACTCAACAGCCTCAGCTGAACGCCGGCTCCAAGGTTCAAACCGACAGGCCTTTGTGCGGACCTACTACCATGAATTCTCTCCTGCACAAACGCAGATCGTGCATGTCTGTAGTTGCACCACGTTCTATCCCGACCCAAAACTCTACTTGGGTACCCAGTGCTTGGAAGTGGTTGCACTGTCCCGTTTCTTGGACTTCCGTCTTGTTAAAAAAGCTGACATCGCTCCTCATATTCGTCAGAGCAGTTGCATGCGGTAGCTTAATGCACCCTTGATCCTAGCTCACAACTAAATGGAGTGCATATTGTGCTACTCTTTCCTTATTTACTGCGCTCTGGTCACATCAAAACTAGACTATGATCGCCAAGTTTATGGCTCTGTAGCACCTTCGGCTTCAAAGTTGTTAGGCCCAAAATATCGTTGTCTGGTCACTGACGCCTTATGGATAAGTCTCATACACAGTCTCCTTACTGAAGAGGAGACGTCTCTTCCTCGATTCAGACAGTACCAACTCTTGCAATCGCGATCCGCCAGTTCTCTGGTCATGCAACGTATCCCACTCTTTTTGCTTGCTGATACCCGCCTTTGGGTGAGATTACCAGTTGTACTGCAACATCTCGCAGTGTTCTGCCAGGACCATCGTCTCTCTTCGCTGCAGTGCACTTCCCTACTTCCCCTGTTTTCTTGTACACTCTGCCACCTTCCCTTGATTGAAGCTCAAGCCACGAATTAGGACCGAAATCACAAGGACTTGAACTCTATCGTCCCTCCCCTCTCCACTGACCTTTCGGTGTCTGTTAGGTTTAGTTCTTCAGGAATTTAAGGGTGCTACCATCTTCTACACTGACGGCTCTTATACAGTCGATAAGACGGGATACGCTTCTGTCCCCCCTGCTGGTCTGGAACACCATTCGTTACCAGGAAGATAAAGGGATTTTACAGCGGATAAAATGAGACTTCCTCTTATCAAATGGGCTTCCCATGACTGCGTTTGAATATGTAGTGACTCAATGAGCAGTCTCCAGGCCGTTGTCAGATGTTACTCGTGTGGCCTTCTCACTGAACTCATTCATACAGACTGCTCGGTTGTCTTTCTCTAGGTCCCAAGTATGGTGGTATTGCAGGGAACGAAATGGACGGCAGTTTGGCTAGAAGAGCGATGACTACCCGCTCCCCCCCCCTACCCTCCCCCTCGTCCATTATGTGTACTCGTACCAGTTGCACATCTGCGCACACAAAGAAGAACTCGTGTGCTGTCCCATCTAATAAACTTTGCACTGTTAAAGACAACTGCTGCATGGTGAAATTCCTTATATTCCTGATCTATCATCCTAAGTTGCCTCAACAGTGGTTGTAACACGGTAGCCCATAGTTCCATTTTGCGTAACGAGGCATCCCCAAGTTGTAGTTCTGGAGCCTTGCAGACAATTGCTCATGTCCTTCTGAAGTGTCCCTTCTAGCACTCCATTCTAAGAATGACCTTCCTGATTTTTTGCCTATAATATTAGCAGACCATTCATGGACAGTTGAACTGGTCCTCCATTTTCTGTGTGAAAGTAGGTTTTATTTTCGTATGTAATGTTTTAAGCTATGTTTGGGGCAGGGATGGTGTGGTTGGCGTTCAAGCCTCTCCAGCTGCAGCAGGTTCTGGGGGGCCCCTGGCCCTATCTCCCTGAACATCTCGCTCTTTCAGCCTTCTCTTACTATTTTTAATTGATTTTATATCAGGTTTGTCACCTGTTCTGTCGCACTATATTCTCTGTGTTAGAGGCAACACTCTGATAAGTCAGTGCTTTATAACACCATGAATGCACTGAGGCAGGAGTGGTATGGCTGCGGATGGGCAACTCATTACTTTTAGAGCCCCAGGGATGCCCACTTGCTGTCTCACCTATTTCTCTACTTTAGTTTCTATTATCGACAGTCCAGCTGATATTGATACATTTTTAGCCTTCTCTCTTTCACTGTTATGAGTCTGCCGACTAGACAGTATTCTTTACTCAGTAACTGTCTTCACCCTTCCTTTGGCTGGTGGGATTCGATTTCAGGGTGGTGCTTTCCTCGCCATTGGGTAAGATCTCGGAGAATCCCTTGTCTCCTGACCTACGTACTGCTCTGAAACTTCCTCAGATCTGGCACCAGTACTGCCTTCAGTGCCTCAGTCTAACTGCTTCTACGTACTTTAATCAGAACAGATACTTCAGACTTCACTAATCCTAACCCTGAATTTAGGAGTCATGATCTCGGTGTTTAGTTCCTTAACTCCCAACCAACCTAACACTAATTTTATGCAAGCATACCGTTTCATATGACTGACTTGTAGTAACCCTAAATAATTGTGATGTGATGTGCTAAAGATGTTCACCATTAATCTCTTAATCGTATACTATGAGTTTCTTTCTCTTCGTAATAGGTATTCCTGTATTTATCCACATTTACAGACTTGCAATGATTACTAAATTGACATTCTGTCAGTCTTTCTTTCTGGTAAGACGATACTTTTCAGTAGATATTTTCAGTGAACTATGTTATAATTCTGCTTATACTATTGGATACATCGTTTACTGTTGAGAACGTGAGATCCTGTTAAGTTTCCTTTAACCACACCTGATGTTGCTCTTGTTTCTGTGGGACATTAGCTGTTAATACAATGCACTGTGTTCTGAGAGTCACATTCATGGAGCCAATAAAATGTGTGCGAATGTACTGCACTCGATTGTATCTTAGCAGTACAGAATGGTAACAGCGTAGCACCTCTTTAATGAATCCATCAGTTAATCTATATTAGAGATCATCCAGTCGTTATATCTACATGTATGCAACGAAGCTTAACTAACACTCTGAAAATGTTCCTTTTAATAGGTACAAGCAGAGGGCTGTGGAGCTGTCAGAGGTGTACAAGGACAGGCCCATGAGTCCCCGGGAAGCTGTCGTGTACTGGTCAGAGTACGTCATCCGGCACAACGGAGCCAGGCACCTGCGCACAGCTGCCCTCGATCTGCAGTGGTACCAACTGCTGCTCCTGGATGTTCTGGCCGTCGTCTTCGTCGGTCTCACTGCGGTTGTAGGTGTGGGTGTTGGTCTTCTGAGGCTAGTCTTACGAAAATCTGGATTTCTAAGAAGGGCGTCATCGAAAGATACGTTACTGCAAAAGAAACAGCAGTAGTACCTATCTTACTTGCGAATACACAAGGTGCATCTTATAATATATCGACTTGTAAACTGAAAGTAAATTGTTGACAAAATCATCAGCTGGGTCATTAAAAGCTCCTGCGATTAGTGTTTCGAGAAGTTCAGTAGATAACATTTGCCTAAAATTTTTGAAAAGCCAGGATTAGTGAAACGACTGAGGCACATGACTGGATATTACTCTTAGAATGAAAAGCTGTAACTTCATTCAATGGGTCTAGCCCATTTGGGAAAATTGGCATCTTCCCAAATAACATTAAATATTGACGTGTACAGATTCCATGGATGCGCCCAGTATTACTGTATAGGATGACTTAGTTACATTAAAAAGAAGTTGACATCTCACATTAAAACTTATATATGAATGAAATTGTCGTTTGGGTCTGATGCACCACTAGTTCGTCGTATAGTCACGCATGTCTTAAACTTGACAGTGCAACTGTTACCACTATTGCCACTATACACATTATATATGCTTCTTTCAGTGAGGTGAAGAGAACAATAAAACGCCTTTCCTCAAGCAAATAGCAATGGTGAAGGCAAAACGAATCTGAAAGCTAAATGGAAACGTTAAGAATGCAGCAGAGGTGGAAAGTAGCTACTTCGTCAATCACTGTGGGATTTCCTATGGGTTGGCTTAGAACATCGCGAATAACTGCATTATAAGGGACTTACTGGAACACAGGTGCTCTCAGCCTTCTAATATTTCTCAACTGTGGCTGTTAGAAAGGTGAGATCTTTTCATGTGGTTATTTTACACTCCTGTGATCATGTACAGAGTGTATGTTTCAAGAGGAAGCGTTTTATCCAGCTCTCTCCTGGTATTCAAAGACTGTATGCTTCGTGTTTCCTGTTCTGGAAACCACACTCTCTCTCTGGTGTCATCAACTGCACTCCCATTGTAAAAACATTGTAACTAGTTGTCAAAGTGGAGTAACAAGTTTTGTGCGTACTAAAGATGTAGTTATATGTAGCCTATGGTCAGAGCTCACTACTCAACTCTGTTCTTTACATTTCTGTTAATTAAAATGTAATTTATAAGTGACATGCGTTACAGAAAAATATTACAAACTTTCATAAATATGTAAAGTTTATTATAAACTTAGAAATGTTAATATGTTTTAATTTTTGTGTGTGTTCAGATAACATAAAATTAAAATATTTAAATATCATGTAATAAACCATTTTCCTGTTGTTAACTGCTGTCCTCAGCCTGAATGTTGATAAAGTGGCTAGAAATGTTATCATACACTGAGTAAAGCTACAAAATAACTCACTCCCACATCAGTCGTGTTGACCCACACAATTATTCAATCTCTTAAGAGAACGGAGAAAGGGTGACTGGTGCTGTACCTGGGATTGCAACGAAAATAGAACGACAGAGATGCTAAAATAAGGGAACAGTGAAGTGTGACTGGCTGACCACTTACAAAAGAACATGAGCCCGTCACTCTGGTAATCCATTAAGAACGTGTCTCGAAAATTTTAGGAAAAATGCTGGACATGTTAAAAGACTCGAAGAATCTCACCACACTCGTCTGAACGTCACTTACAATAGAGGGCCGATCTGTCAGTAAAACTGCCACTACTCTCTGGTCTGAAAGTAAAACGCGATCTAACACAGTGTCGTCTAGTGATTTGTGAGCCACAAGCGCTATACATTGGTCGGTCCTCTCGGTGGAGCAAGAAGCCATGTCTCACAGGGCTGCGCGTATGAGAAGGCGAGTATTTAGAACCTCATCCCGTCTGCACGGCTGGAAGGAGGCGCGCCAAGGCAGCATTTAGCCGCAGCTTGTCACCTCCAGTCACTCTTCGTACCATCGACGCACGATTCTGCATCGCAGTATCGAGGCGGTAGCGTGCGGGGGGACGGCACACTGAACGAAACCCCCCCTGCGGGTCGCGGGTAAGAATAGGCCCGAGGCATTCATGCCTGTCGTAAGAGGCAACTAAAAGGGGTCTCAACCATTTCGGCCTTCAATGTGATGGTCCCCATTGGGGTTTGACTTCCATTTTTCAAAATTCTACAGAAGTAAGAGCCTTTGGGGAAGGACACTGTACGTGGTGTATCATTGGTCCTCAGTGCACTAAAACTTCGCCACTCATCATCGTAACAGCGTCGTAACTGCACCCACTGTTCATCACTTTGGGCCAAAACTCCTGATGGGTTGCACAAGTTACGCACATAGTGCCTCCCCATCTGCACCTACGATCATGATGGACTTTCCATGGCACCCGAAATCCAGCACGGTAGCCAGCCCTTTGTGGTGGGGTCATCATGTACCCTCTAGTCTAGGTTGTAGCCCCCTGACAACACAGGGATCGTACTGCTGATACCTGACCTGCACCCTCCACACGTCAGCCAAGGAATAGATGCGCGTCCACCTGGGGCATCAGGACTCCCGGCAACGGTCATCCTGCCAGGTGACCCTTGCTGAGGCTGGGTGGCGCCCATGGGGAGAGCCCCTGGTCGGAGTGGGTGGTATCAGGGCGGACGTTTCGCAGATGAAACGTAAACATGCATCAGGTCGCTCTGCAGCCGCGTCTTCTAAGAGGAAAGGTTCTGGTTCTCTCTCTCTCTCTCTCTCTCTCTCTCTCTCTCTCTCTCTCTCTCTCTCTCTCTCTCTCTGGTACTTCTGCCTTTCCCCCCTTGGCCACTCCCTGGGAGGAAGGACAGGCCCGCCGGCTTGGGGGAAATACTTCCCCCGCTATTTAGCCTGTTCTCGGACCGATGGGGGCATGTTCTTTGTACAGCATATCGAGGATATCTTCAGAGAAATCGAGGCTCTTAGTAAAATGCGTTCAGGGTCCATTCTCACAAAGACCGCCCCTGCTACAAAGTCGGCGGCGCTTTAGGCATGCGACTGACTAGGGGACATTCCAGTGTCCATTTTCCCACATCTGGCGCTCAATAGGGCGCAGGGGATTATTTTCCATCGGGACCTCCTGCTGCAATCTGATGACCTCAGGGCCAACCTGGAGCGCTATGCCGTGCATTTCGTCTGGTGAGTTCAGCACGGCCCCAAAGATCGTCGCGTCGACACTGAGGCCTTTATCCTTGCCTTCGAGGGAGATGTTTTCCTGGAGAATGTACATGTGATGTGCTACCGGTGCGATGTGCGACCTTAAGTCCCGCCTCCTATGTGATGCTTTAGATGTTTGTGCTTAGGGCACATGTCATCACGGTGTGAAGCTGAGCCACTTTGTGGCGATTGTGGACGTACTCTTCGTGAGGGACATACATGCACCCCACCACCTCGGTGTGTCAATTGTCCTGGCCTCCACTCGCCTAGATCATTCGACTGCCCCGCATGTCAGGAGGAGAAGAAGATGCAAGAATTGAAAACCTTGGACCGTCTGGCTTCTTCTGAGACCAGGAAGAAATATGACTGCCTCCATCCCATGATGTTGACAACGTCGTTTGCTTTGGTCGTGTCCACTCCTTCTGCAGTATCCTCACCCCTATCCTGTCCCCCTCCACCTCCTTACCCCATCTGGGGTCTATGCCTCCACTTCCCAAATCCCTCCCTTCCAAACCCTCCTCCCTCACAGCCCCTGCCCCCTCTGCCCCAGGGGCCACCCCTCCTCCTCCGCCGCCGCCGCCGCCGCCGCCGCCGCCTGAGAAGCGATCCTCTTCTCAGGCGTCCATCGGGGAAACGTTACGGACCCCGGCTTCCGAGGTCCGGCGTTCAAAAAAAAGGACCCTGAGCGTGAGGATTTTCTTCAGGTCCAGCCCACCATCCCTGTGACTCATCGGCCTTCCAAGAAGGCCTCAAAGAAGTCTTTATCCCCCCTCTCCACCCCGGCGCATTTCATCTGATGCTCCATCCGACAGGCGCTACTCCTGGCCGTCCTCAGTTTCACCGGGATGCTCTGCTGCCAGGCACTCAGCTGGCCAGTCAGCGGACGATGCTGCCCCTCCTGCGCAACCCAGAAATGTGGCTGCAGCTGGCGACGACTCGATGGAACAGCATCCGTCTCCCAATGGTTGTCGCAACGTTCCCTCGAAACCTGACCCTCCACAGCTGTCGAGGTGACCAGCTCTTCACCTGTCTCGTTCCCCCTTTCTCTGATTCGCGATGTCTCCGTTACATTGGAACATAAGAGGTATTCGATCTAATCGGGAGGAAATACAACTGCTGCTCTGCCTTCACTGTCCGCTCGTCATTGGTGTCCAGGAAACGAAGTTACGCCCAATTGACCGTATTGCTTTTACCCACTATACCTCCGAGCAACCAGACCTAACCCCTGTGGACGGTATTCCAGCTCATGGTGGAGTCATGTTGCTCATATGGGACGATGTCTATTACCATCCCATCCCATTGACCACCCCACTCCAAGCAATAGCTGTCAGTATTATTCTTCCTACCTTTACTTTTTCTGTTTGTACTGTCTACACTCCATCGTCATCCACAGTTAGTCGGGCTGACATGATGCACCTGATTGCTTAGTTTTCTCCGTCGTTTTTATTGTTTGGCGACTTCAATGCCCATCATCCCCTTTGGAGTTCTCCTGCATCCTGTCAGAGAGGCTCCCTCTTGGTAGATGTTTTCAACCATCTCAATCTTGTCTGCCTCAATACTGGCGCCCCGACTTCCCTCTCAGACTCTACTCATATCTACTCATACCTACTCCCACTTGGACCTCTTGATCTGTTCTACCACTCTTGCCCGTTGGTTCGAGTGGTATGTCCTTTCTGACACCTATTCGAGCGGCCACTTCCCCTGTGTCGTTCGCCTCCTGCACCACACCCCATCCCCACGTCCCTCGAGCTGGAACATACTGAAAGCTGACTGGGGACTTAACTACTCCCTGGCGACCTTTCCGGACCAAGATTTTCTCAGCTGTGACAGTCAGGTCGAATATCTCACGGCTGTTATCATCAATGCTGCCGAACGCTACATTCCTCGTGCTACCTCTTCTTCACGTCACGTTTCAGTCCCCTGGTGGAATGAGGATTGCAGAGACACTATCCGTGCTCGACGACGTGCTTTACTCACCTTTTGCCGCCATTCTACGCTGGCGAATTGTATTGATTACAAACGACTCCGAGCGCAATGTCGTCGAGTCATCAAAGACAGCAAAAACGCTTGTTGGGCCTCTTTCACCAGCTCCTTTAACAGTTTTACTCCCTCTTCTGTCGTCTGGGGTGGCCTGCGCCGGCTGTCGGGCATTAAGGCCCACTCCTCGATACCTGGCCTGACTTCAGGCAATGAGATACTTGTGGAACCTGCGGATGTCTCTAACGCCTTCGGCCGCTTTTTTGCGGAGATTTCAAGCTCCGCCCATTACCACCCTGCCTTCCTTCCAATAAAACAGGCAGAAGAGACTCGGCGACCTTCTTTCCACTCGCTGAATCTGGAAGATAATGCCCCCTTTACCATGCAGGAACTCGAACGTGCACGTGCACTTGCACTTTCCTGGTCCTCTGCTCCGGTACCAAATGCCATTCACGTTCAGATGCTGACACACCTTTCTCCAGCAGGCAAATGCTTTCTTCTTTGTACCTATAATCGCGTCTGGACCGAAGGTCAAGTCCCCATGTGTTGGCGTGAGGCCGTCGTTGTTCCCATACCCAAACCCGGGAAGGATAGACACCTTCCTTCTAGTTACCGCCCCATTTCTCTTACAAGCTGTGCATGTAAGGTGATGGAGTGCATGGTTAACACTCAGTTGATTTGGATTCGTGCATCTCGACAGCTACTTACCAATGTTCAATGCGGCTTTCGTCGACGCTGTTGACCATCTTGTGACCTTGTCGACGTTCATCATGAACAACTTTTTGCGAAAGCGCCAAATGGTAGCTGTGTCCTTCGATTTGGAGAAGGCTTACGATACCTGTTGGAGAGGAGGTATCCTCCGCACTCTGCACAGGTGAGGCCTACGTGGTCGCCTGCCCCCCTTTTATTGATTCATTTTTAACAGATCGAAGGTTTAGGGTACCTGTGGGTTCCGTATTGTCCGATGTCTTCCTCCAGGAGAACGGAGTGCCTCAGGGCTCTGTTTTGAGCGTAGCCCTTTTTGGCATAGCGATCAATCCAATTGTGGATTGCATTCCACCTAACGTCTCAGGCTCTCTTTTCGTCGATGACTTCGATCTATTGCAGTGCCCAGAGAACATGCATGCTGGAGTGCTGCCTTCAGCGTTGTCTTGACAGCCTATACTCATGGAGTGTGGCTAATGGCTTCCGGTTTTCTGAAGAGAAGACGGTTTGCATCAACTTTTGGCGATATAAAGCATTCCTTCCACCATCCTTACATCTTGGTCCCGTTGTTCTCCCAATTGTGGCGACAACGAAGCTATTAGTGCTCACACTGGACAGGAAATTTTGTTGGTCTCCGCATGTCTCTTATTTGGCCGCCTGTTGTACACATTCATCTTGACCTCAGCTTGCTCCCGAAGGAGGGTACTCCGTATGCAGTGTATTGCTCACGGTTTGTCGAACTTCGAACTTCGTGCGCGACTCGCCAGTAACACTTTTATTTACACTGATGGCTCCAAAACTGACGATGATGACGGCTGTGCCTTTGTCGTCGGGCCGTCACCTTTAAATACAGGCTCCTCGACCAGTGTTCCAGCTTTACAGCCGAGTTTCTTGCTCTCTCAGGCCGTTCAGTGTGTCCGCCGCCCCGCAATTCTCCGTATGTACTCTGCTCTGGTTCACTCAGTGCTCTTCAGGGCCTTGGAGCTCCATATCCAGTCCATCCCTTGGTGCAACGGATCCAGCAATCCCTCCATTCTTCTGCTGATGGCTCTCCTGGTAGCTTTATTTGGGTTCCACGCCATGTAGGAGTGCCTGGGAATGAGGCTGCTGATGCTGCGGCCAAGGCTGCAGTCCTCCTTCCTCGGCCAGCCTCCCTTTGTGTCCCATCGTCTGACAATAGTGGGGTTGTTTGTAAGAGGCTTGTCATTACGGTGGGGTACTTGGTCGTCGCTTCAAGAATATAAGCTCCGGGCCATAAAACCGTTCCAAACAACTTGGACAACCTCCTCCCGACCATCTCGGTGAGAGGAGGTCCTTTTGGCCAGGTTGCGGATTGGGCATTGTCGGTTTAGCCACCACTACCTGCTATCCGGTGACCCCGCCCCGCAGTGCCCTTGTGGTCATGCATTGACAGTGCGCCATGTTTGATTGTCGTGTCCACGTTTTAAGCAATCTCGTGTTGTCCTGTCTCTGCCATCTACCTTACAGGAAATTTTAGCTGATGACGCTCTAGCAGCTGCTCATGTTCCTCGTTTTATTACTTTGACGGACTTGTCCAAAGATACCTAACTCTTTTAATTATTTTATCTGCATCTTTGTAAGAACTTTCTGGTGTCCCCCCTCCCTCGAGTTTTACCAGATTATATGTGCACTTACATTTGTGACTGGGCGCTAATGACATTAGTAGTTGAGAACCCTAAAATCCCACCAAAAAAAAAAAAAAAACCACTGAACGAAATGAGGTCTCCGCACCCCTCCTTGGCTGCATAATCTGCTCTTTCATTCCCTGCTTCCCTGCAATGCCCTTATGCCCTTACATCCTGGCACCCAGCTGAGAGACACTGCCTTCCCCAGACTTTGTAGTTGAAGGGGCATCCTGCGTGTTCTGGACTTCATCTGCAGATTACAAGCGTCGTAAAGAGTGAAGAGCACTCACGGAATCGGAACAGACAAATAATTTAGCACCCATAACACCTCATCTGTTGCAGTGCTCACAAGATCGCGTAAAATTCCGCGTGGAGTACAGTAAACTCGTAAGACAAACGCAACTTCAGGACACGACAGGGAAAGCAGCAGCCAACGGGGTCTCACTGTTTGGACCCATCCGTAAAAACAGCTGCACGGTTCTGACGCTGTTACAATGTCATAAAGCAATAGATGAAAACGTATGCAGGAGAACGAGGGGGAATTGAGAGTAGGGAGGAACTTAAATGCCTGACGCGGCATGAGGAGTCGTGGTTCCCCATCCTAAGCACAGAGACTGGATATGAGGCTGTTCCTGAAAGCGCCCTGATCCTCCCATGATGGATAGCGCCAATAACGTTCAGATAAACTATCGCTGAGCGCTACACTCTGCACCTATAGTCTAACCGCGATTGCGCGGAAACCCTATAAATCTGGAACATATGCGCTCTGCCCACTCACCAGGACCTGTGTGTAGGACACACGATGTTCAGTGCCTTAGGCTTAAGAAAAGATTCCGCAAAACAGTAATTACCAAATGGTTGTAGTTCTTTAACTGTTACTTAATTTATTCAATGTACTTGTGGTGTGGCGTGACATAGCATCAGTGATTATAAATTCTTAACATGTAAAGATCGCATTTCATAACTAGAACAGCAGAATTCATTTACAAAGTGCAAGTGAAAGTTCTTGCGAATACGTTTGCGGGCTTTCCTTTAAGAAATGAGAAATTATGTTGGTGTGGTGGCCATCACCTGCGTACGCTCCGACTCAGAGTTGTAATATTAAAAGTTTTGGCTGGTTTTGTTATCTATGGGGTGGGATGCGTAGTTGCCGCATTACAGGCCAAATACTGCTGAGTCTCCGAAATTTTTCTATCCTCCGCGACCACACGCAAACTGCTCCACTGTCCGTCATGCTTCACCATCCCAGACTCTCCCCGTGTCCTGTGCAGTACTCTTGACCCACTTCCATCCAGTCTCCCCATTCACGAGAGTTGTGATTGGCTAGAGCGCTCCCGTGATGTCTACAAGCCAACACACATTCACAATCGTTATGAAAAGCATTCGAAACACTGGATTTACATCTAAATAACTTGAAATTAACTAAATATTCCTACGGCTGGACCATAAACACGCTCTAACACACACTAGTAAATACATAAACAAATTAAATAAAGATATCAACGTAACAGAACAGAAGGCAGCCAGTAGCCTAATGTCTCTGTGCTTTCTAAAACACAGTAAATATTTAACCAATTTCTTGATGAATAGTATGTATCGAATATAAACAAAGACATAGACGAATAAATATATTTATAAGCATGCTGCTAACGTTTTTTCGTGTAACTGCGGAGTACTTATGGCCTGACGCGATCGATAGTAATCAGCCACTTTGACCTCCAATAACTCGAGTACTATTAAAGTTACATGCCTGTATTTCATACAAATTTAGGTTAACACTAATAGCTTTCTAAAGACACATCGATTGATGGAATCTTTTTAGATTTTGGAAATTCGTTGGTGGGCGTTACTTTTGTAATTTACCATCAACTACTAAACTATAAACTAACAAAGATATTGAAAATCTGATTACACCAACAGCATCGTCGTGCAAATAACGGTAATGTACATGTTTCTTTGTGAGGTATCATGATTCATGTAGCTACTATTAACTTCTATATGAACTGTGAAATGTCTGCCATTGTTTCGCGAAGTCCACCACGTTTGTCACTCCGGTATGTCTCCTTCATCGACACAGCGTCATCATGGAATTCCCAGCCACACGGCTGGACCACACGCTGGGGCTGCCTCTCCTGCTAAGCTAACGTTTGGCGCCACATGGTTGCTGCTGGACCGCGACCCACCGAGAGGCCCCAGCGTGACCATGCTAACTCCGAACTTAGAATATTTTCAGGGCACCACAACTCGCCCTTTACCCAACACACCTCCAGTTGTTAACATTCTGGCTTGCCAGAATGTTCAGAAGTAGCACCCTATAGTTCATATAAGTACATATGAAACAAATTTCAAAGAACAGAATAAAGTGATTAAAACGACAGGCTAATAGTGTTTACGAGATTTTTGTAGTGGTGTGGGAGCAGCATGAATTTCGAAATAACTTAAACTAACACAAATTATGAATCATACGGCATCTTAAATAAATGCCTACATTTCTGTTATGCATAAATAATTTTTTGGACAAGAAATAAAACTTTTTAAATGCACTTTTACTTAGGTACGATTCTGTAAGCACTTCTTGTGCCACTCACTCAGTGGTAAGGCGCCTTCTTGCACTGATTTTTCCGTCGCACTACACTCAATCACACGGATTTTAGCACATTGTTGATCAACTCGCATCAGTCTTCTGACCAAGTGCCTCGCAGAAATCATGTCTGCCTCTGAATTCCGAGCTCCACCAGTTATCGTGAAAAATTTGTCTACAACGAAAACCAAAAGTAGAAACCCATCAACAAACCATTTCCCAAAACCAACCAGGATCCTCGCTAAAGATTCCTTCCAGTGGAAAACGATACTGTAGGAACAAAGTAACAAGACAAACGACTGAATCATAGTAAGCTCAAATTCCCACAAGTTCTATTTACTTGACTTTAATCAATCCTTCCTACATCTACGCGCCAAAAAAATGCGTGCACGTACAATTTTAGTACCCTTCAAATTGACCATTAAATTCTTTGCCACACTCTTATACGAAGAATAAATCAAATATTTTACTTACATTCACGAGGTCACTATCTCCATGCATCCTCAGTGCCTAAAATTCCCCCTTTTGCAGCGTACAGTGCCACAATAACCGCCTTTTCTCATTCTGAAATTCAAATTCTAGGCATTTCCCTACACAATTAAGCGAAATATTGTATTTGCACAGGAAGTCAGTTCCTAAAATTACCTCCTTTACTAGACCACTCACTACAAAACATTCTATCTCGAATTTATTTTCTCCACATTTAAATGCTAAAAGTATTTGTCTTATTGGGTTACTCATACCACCAACTGCCGTTTTAATCTGAACGCCAATGACTGGGAAGATTACTAGTTTCCTATTTTTGATCATGTTCATAAAGCTTTCCAACACCTCTGACACATTACTACCTGAATCGAAGTGCGTCTACCATTTCTTTGCCAACTTTAATTTTCATAATTGGCTGTACATTTACCATTTCCTTTCGTTCTAAATATTTATCCCTTAAGAAATCATTTTCTACATTTCGTCCCTTCTCTTCCAATTCTAGCCTACACACATCCTGTTCTATCCATCCCTCTATCTCAGGTCCATCCCTAAATAATTCATAAAACATTTCCTTCACCCCAAATGCATTCCCTCACTTTACGAAACCTCCAGCAATTTCAAACTACTCTCGTTTCCATATATGACGCAGTAACGACCGTAACGTTCTACCATACCAACGCCAATCAGTCACACTAAAATCGCACTACTCCTTCATAAAACAATCCGTACGAACTTCATTACACAAACAATCGCCATCCACACTATTTACTTTGGCCCCCTCTCAATTTTCTGTTAGTCCTTCCACACGTTTTGCCGATTCACTACCCACTGCATGCACAACTTTACTGTTTTTCCCCTCAAAAATATCGACAGTTGCAGCTTCAACAAAATTACACATCAGTTCACTGTTAAACACTTTCTTCCCGAAATAATACATCGATGCCTAAGCCATCATCACCATAAATGTTCGCCGGCCGAAGTGGCCGTGCGGTTAAAGGCGCTGCAGTCTGGAACCGCAAGACCGCTACGGTCGCAGGTTCGAATCCTGCCTCGGGCATGGATGTTTGTGATGTCCTTAGGTTAGTTAGGTTTAACTAGTTCTAAGTTCTAGGGGACTAATGACCTCAGCAGTTGAGTCCCATAGTGCTCAGAGCCATTTGAACCAACCATAAATGTCCATCTCAGCAACCTTATCTGCTGATACACCATTCAAATCACTACATAAATTCACTTCAGAAACCTTACTTTCCCCCCGTCGACAAATTAACTTTACATAAATCGTACATAATTTTATCCTCCGCCGCTACATTACACAAATTGCTGCTACCTTGCCATACAATTTTGGAACTTCCATACTTGCTACATTCCGCTGTGATCGGTCAAAAATCAGCACACACTGCACATTTCTACACTTTTCATCCAGATTAACCCCCGATTCTACTTTACATACATTCTCACATTCACACTCTGACAAACGTTTTAAATCCACACATTCTTTAATAAGTTTCGTTTCGCCTTCATTTGTGACTAGAAAAGCGTAAATTCCTTCCTGCGAAGTATCAATACCAGTAGCTTTTACATCATTACATAAATTACCATTACTCTGTTCCTTTACACAGAAATGATCTACCTCCGGTACATTTTTAACTTCAACTGCTGGCGGCACCAACGCTAAGCTTCCCTTCGTAACATCGACGCTTTCCGCCGAAACACAATCATCCTCATTTGCAGTTGGAGAGACAAAAGCTACGCCGCCTTCACTAACATCGACACTTTCCGCCGACTCACAAATACTTTCTACTACATCATTTTCCTTACGGCAGTCGCCGGCCAGGGTGGCCGAGCGGTTCTAGGCGCCACAGTCTGGAACCGCGCGACAGCTCCAGTCGCAGGTTCGCATCCTGCCTCGGGCATGGATGTGTGCGATGTCTCTAGGTTAGTTAGGTTTAATTAGTTCTAAGTTCTAGGGGACTGACGACCTTAGAAGCTAAGTCCCGTAGTACTCAGAGCCATTTGAACCATTTACTGCAGTTGCTACTGTTTGCTAATACCTCTTCAGAACTCTCCACACAATATGCTTTCACAAAAATCATCTCATTTTTGTCTTTTTGAACCACTGATTCCTTCCATTCATCACCATTCACACTCTCATTACTTACATCATTACCCGCAAATTCATTCCCATTACTTCAATCTCTCAAAAATCTGTGCTTTCGCCGTTCGCGCCTGCTTTTATTGAAAGAGCCACCCACATAGCCTTTCTGTTTAACATACTCCATATTACGTATTTGTTGCCTTTCTCCAAGCCTATCATTTCTATCATTACCGTCAACTCCAGTCCTTTTCATTCCCTGCTCAGATTGCCATCCCCGGGCCTGAAATGTGGCGAACGTCAGTTTCCCGACCGTTTGTTACGGGATTGCACTTCGCGCGATTTACCCGTCAGATTTGCGTTCTTTACTTTGATCTCGTTGACGGAAATTTTCACTCCTGTTTGTTCTCCGACCATTCTACTCATTCCAGCTACTATTTCACTGAGGATTCCTTTGATTTCTCTCATGATTATTATTTTGGTAGTAATTATTTGGATTCCCATTTTGATAACTACCACCCGGTTTGCTCTGAGGTCTGAACTTCAAAGAATTCTCTAATTTTTCTACAGATTCTAGAAATTCGTCCACGGAATCACATGCACTATGGACAAGATCCCACTGCAAATTTTCGGTTAATCGCCTTTTTAATGTGTTTATTTCCGTTAAAACCCCCAACGGATTTTTCACATGCATAAGCTTGCCAAGTTCGCTCTTGCAAAAATCTCTCATCGTCCTATTACCGTACCTGTAACTTGGCCCGTTTAAGAATTCATTTTGGATCTGCGTCTGTTTTGCCTTGCTCCAAAATTTATTCAAAAACCACTTTACACTCATCTCACCCGTTCAGAGCAGGGAGGATCACTGAGGTAAACATTATATACTGTAGTGCTTGGGTGCAGAATTTTTGATGAATGTCAATCACATTTAAAGAAGTAGAATTTGTCAGTATGGCTAACCGAAGCAACGAAGGGGTCTTCCATCCAAAACAACGTGTCAGCCAACCTGACAGGGTGGGTCGTTACATACCATTTAGATTGATCCCCCTGACAGCATCAGGGATCACACTGCTGATGCCTGAGAGGCTAGCTCCCTACACATGCCAAGCAGTAGATGACCATCCTCGGTATCAGGGCACCCGCCAACAGCTCTCATCACTGATTACCTTTCCGGCAGCTGGGTGGCGCCCTTGGGGAGAGTCCTTGATTGCAGTAGATTACCACATGGCGGACGTTTTGGACGTAAAACGTACTGAAGTATATCACACCAACAACTGTACTGATCCACCTCTCTCATCAGATAGGTATACAAATTTCAGTACAGATAGTTACAACCATGCCTTCTTTAAGTTGGCTGCCCCACTAGAAGAGAAATTAGACAAATGTCTACAACTGAAACAATCTATCCAGTACTTCGTATGCATCGTAAATAAACGGAATATATTTACTGCAACAAAGCCATACATGTAAAGAAGATACATCTGGAGTAGTAGAGTCACTGGTACTTCACACATGTCTGGGTGACATACCAGTCATTGTTGTCCCACAGGAGACTAAATTTAGTGCAAGGAATCAACTTCCACAGAGGTCCTCGTGCTCCAAGCAGACGTTCAGCTACGGGCTGATCTTGAAAGGCGAGCCATTCATTTTGTCCGACAGGTCCAAAGGAGTCCCAAGGATAATAAAATCATACAGGTGCCCTTCACCCTAGCATTTTGTTTTTTAGGAAAGGTCCTTGCAGAAGAAGATAAATTTATCCTGTATACATTGGACATGAAATCTTACATTCCATTTCCCATGAAGTTTTTTGCTGGGCTTTTTGCTGGGCTTTTTGCTGGGCTTTTTGCTGGGCTTTTTGCTGGGCTTTTTGCTGGGCTTTTTGCTGGGCTTTTTGCTGGGCTTTTTGCTGGGCTTTTTGCTGGGCTTTTTGCTGGGCTTTTTGCTGGGCTTTTTGCTGGGCTTTTTGCTGGGCTTTTTGCTGGGCTTTTTGCTGGGCTTTTTGCTGGGCTTTTTGCTGGGCTTTTTGCTGGGCTTTTTGCTGGGCTTTTTGCTGGGCTTTTTGCTGGGCTTTTTGCTGGGCTTTTTGCTGGGCTTTTTGCTGGGCTTTTTGCTGGGCTTTTTGCTGGGCTTTTTGCTGGGCTTTTTGCTGGGCTTTTTGCTGGGCTTTTTGCTGGGCTTTTTGCTGGGCTTTTTGCTGGGCTTTTTGCTGGGCTTTTTGCTGGGCTTTTTGCTGGGCTTTTTGCTGGGCTTTTTGCTGGGCTTTTTGCTGGGCTTTTTGCTGGGCTTTTTGCTGGGCTTTTTGCTGGGCTTTTTGCTGGGCTTTTTGCTGGGCTTGACAAATGTCAATCTGCTGCATGGTGGACCCAAAGTGTGGAAACTGCTGACAACAACTCCAGACAAAGTAAACGGCTTGTCTGGCACCAAAGTACCATATGGAACTTCAGCTAGTAGACCTGTACTCTTGCCTTCCAAGCCAAGATGTTTGCATCAGGGAAAGCTTCAAGGCCACCATAATCAAAAAGATTGCGCCATACTACAGCCAAGGTCAGCCATGTACTGCCTCCAAAAACAGCTTCAACATCACATGTAAACTGCATCTGTAGTCCATGAAAGACATTTGGACCAGCCATAATCTGCTGCTTATTGAATTGACAAGCCAAGTCAATCTCTGTTGCTCTCGATGAGCTGTACACAGGAACAATGAGCTGGAAATGGCGACGATATCCACATCACACAGGCATTGCAGAGGTACGTTAAACAACACCTTGGTGTGACTGTTCTGTTGAATACCATCACATTTACTGTTGTGCCCAGTCTATAAAATATTGACAGCCACCAAGCTGCTACCGGCCCTTGAAATACTATCATGCCTAATGCTGTGTACTTGCCAACAGCCACAGCTGCCTCCTGCCATGCTCGACCTGGCAGTGAAACACCCATCACCATACGTATGTGGCAGTCAACATCTTAAGAAAGAAAAGATACAAGAACATAAACCTATCTACTACCTGTCGCAATGTCACGCGAAAAAATACGAATCTCACATCCTGTTCCTATGACCAACTACGAGAAACTCACATCCATCATTCCTCCCCCACCTCCTTTCTCTAAATCAGATTTGCCACTGCCCTTCTCTCTAGGGGCTAGTGTGGCACTGTCTTCAGGAATCATCACATCTGGCTAAATAAGCAGCTGCCCCCTCTGGCTTCTACTGGTATCAGAGGCCCCTCTCAGGACCCCTGATCCTAGAAACCCAAAGAGCAGAGACTCGACACCAGCTAATGATTGAAGGAACCACAGCCTATAAATTGCAGTTTCTACTTATTCATCAACACATCCACCATGATAGTCATTCACAAGCATTGGAACTACTGGATGAGGAGGGGGGGGGGGGGGGTAGGGCTAGGCTACTGCGCTGACCCTCGAGGCATTACGTTCCCCACCCCACCCCCACATAGATGGAATCTGAACCACTGTTCATTGATGTAGTTCCATTCTTGACAGTGACAGGCAGTGATCCTGGCATTAGACCAGAACTCCTTGCCCCCCCCCTTCAAGGCCTAACCTAACGTCATCAGTCAAAGGAACTGCAGTAGCTATTACCCTGACCTCCAAAAACTACATCACCTTATTTCATCCTGTTCTACAGTATGAATTGCTGTAAAAGAAACAAATGCTGCTTATTTTGTATCTCTCTTGTATGCAGAATATATGGCACTGGTGCTGACTACATAGTTCTCATAGCAGTTCTTCTTTGGCTGGTGTTACACCTTTTACATTAATAAATATAATCGTAAACTATGGCGATCAGGTGTATGTGTTTTAGGTGTGAAAGGGTCAGCCGTCAGATTATTTTAAATCATATTCTGGCACTGCCCAGGGTACGCCCGATTGTTTTTTATCATCCTGATCACAGATCATCACAATCTTCTCGGAGGAAGAATCTGCTACAGAAACTGGCCAGTTCACAGTATGGTAGTCAACCTGAAACAATCCGAACATCTGCAGTGCCACTATGCTATTCTGCAGCAGAGTATGCCTGTCCTGTTCGGAATAATTCAACTATTGCCAGACATCGGATGTAGCTGTCAATGAAACCTGCTTGAAATTAACTCCAGTCAAATAGCTTTACCACCTAGTAGGAATAGCACCACCACCTGTTTGAAGAGAAATAGCTGTGAACAAGGAAACAATGGGCATGAACAGTATCTGCAATGACTGAAGTCAAGGAAGAGTTTTCTTAGGACATCAAAGGAACTTAGAACCACTGCTGAAAAAGCTAGTTTACAACTATGGAGGGCTCTGACCTAACTTCCACCTGGTTGGAAGAGAGTTGTTGAAGCTTCACCTGCAGGCCATGATGGGCAATGGACAACTTGGAAGTCCCTGAATGGACTGAGATCCGACGTTGGAAGCTCAAAAGTTAACTTGGCAAGATGAGGATACACTGATCCAAATGACATTCGGTGTGACTGTGGAGAAGGATAGACAATTTGGCACATGCTACGGTGTCGATTGTGCCTAGTCTCCTATACAGAAGATTATCTTTAACAAGCAACAAAAATGCACTGGAAGTGACAGAGTTTTGGTCAAAAGTAATTTAATAATAACTGTGTAAAATGTATGTAAATGCACGTTTCTGACAATAATAATAATAATTATTATTATTGTAATTCCTGTGGAGGCCCGGGAAAAGAATAGGCCTCCGATATGTTCTGCCAGTCGTAAAAGGCGACGAAAACAACAAACCACTAATAGGGCTAACCCCCCCCCCCCTTTTAGTGTGATTAGTTGGTTCAGGACAGAACTAAAGAAGCCTCGGACAAGCGCCGTCATGGTCGGGGGACGACGTTTGAACCCTATGCCCGCCCACAATGGTAACGAAACTGCTAGCCAACTGGAAAATGATTTAAATCCAAAAAGAGGTGTTTTGCAGGATATGCTTCCTGCAACCACCCTAGAAGGAAAACAAAGACCGAGGATGAGATGGTCAGATGAAGTTAATCAACACCTCATGTTCTGTTATTACCAAGCAACAAACCTAGGAACCAACACAACTGGATACAGATCACAAGAATACACAACATTTATTATCAGACATCCGGAATTGAAATTTTTAACAGAACGACAACTAGCTGATCAGATCCGTGTAATAATAAAAAATAACAGGATACCCCAGTCAGAAGTAGAAAGCATCAAACAACAAGTACAACAAATACTGGAACAAAATAATGTGCAATCAGAAGAAGAAGAAAATACAGTAATGGACTCAAACATCCCAGAGCAAACAAACAAAGAACAACACGCATAAATTAAACAATCAGAGGAAAATGAAATCTTAAGACAGCCACCAGAACACAAGCAAAAATAGAACTCGAAGTAACACACATGTTAGATATAGAAGAAAAATTTCAGCTGACATATATACGAGGGCCGTTCAGAAAGTAACCTCCGGTTGATTTTAAAAAATATACCAAGTTAAATAAAAATATTTTAATATATACATCTTACAACTACATCTTTGCACTATTTTTCTACATAGTCTCCATAGCGATTGAGGCACTTATCTTCTCTCTTCACAAGCTTTGAAATTCCTTCTGCATAAAAATCACCCACTTGTGCCTGGAGCCAGCCTGTGACCGCATCTTTGAGCTCTTCGTCGTCATCAAACCGCTGTGACCCGAGCCATTTCTTCAAATGCATGAAGAGGTGATAATCACTTGGCGCCAGGTCTGGGCTGTAAGGTGGATGGTTGATAACGTCCCACTTGAAGGACTCAAGAAGGGCCGTTGTTCTGCGAGCAGAGTGAGGACGGGCGTTATCGTGCAAAAAAAACTATACCGGAATTCAGGATACCACGGCGTTTGTTCTGTATAGCCCGTCGTAACTTTTTTATTGTTTCACAGTACACGTCTTAATTAATGGTCGTACCACGTTCCATGAATTCAACCAACAACACCCCTTTGGCATCCCAAAACACCGTTGCCATCAGTTTTCTGGCAGAAAAATCTTGCGAGGCTTTTCTTGGTTTGGTAGGCGAATTTGAATGTGCCCACATCTTTGATTGTTCTTTTGGCTCAGGGTTCACGTACTTAATCCAGGTTTCGTCACCGGTCACGATTCTGTTTAACAATGGTTCTCCTTCGTCCTCATAACGTGACAGAAAGTCTAATGCAGAGGCCAATCTTTGAGTTTTGTGGTGGTCGGTAAGAATTTTGGGCACCCATCGTGCACAGAACTTACGGTAACCCAATCTTGCTGTCACTATCTCGTACAAGAGTCTTAGAAATCTGTGGAAAACCAGTAGACAACTCCGACATTGAGAAACGTCGATTTTCACGAACTTTTGCATCAACTGTCTGAACGAGTTCGTCAGTCACCAATGATGGTCTACCACTCCTCTTCATCATGAACGTTTTCTCGTCCACTTTTAAATAAACGTACCCATTCACGGACAACTCCTTCACTCATAACTCTTGGTCCGTACACGGCACAAAGCTCACGATGAATAGCTGCTGCAGAATATCCTTTGGCTGTAAAAAACCTTATGACAGCACGCACGTCACATTTGGCGGGGTTTTCTATTGCAGCACACATTTCAAACTGCCACAAAAACTAAACTAGCACAGGTACGACGTTCAATCGACCACGGCTTGATGCCGACTGACCTGTTGAGTGCGTGAACGCACAGATGGCGTCGCTGCTCCCCCCACATCCCGCACTGTGACCAATCGGAGGTTACTTTCTGAACCGCCCTCGTAGAATACAGAGACACAAATACAGAATTAGACCATTCTTGCACAGACAGCCAAATAATCCACAAGTCGAAACAACAATAAAAACTATCAACACAATCATACACAACAAAATAAATGAAAACACAACTATGGAAGAGTTACAACTACTGGTTTATATAGGAGCACTCACTACACTATATGTACACACTAGGCAGAGAGATCAGAACCAACCAACCAACACACAGAAGCAGCCCACAAAACCAGCATGGCAACACAGGCTACAGATCAAAATAGAAAAACTGAGAAAAGACATCGGACAGCTAACACAATTTATAAGAAATGAAAGGTCAGAAAAAAAACGAAAAAGGTTAGGTAAAATCTCACAAGAAGCGATGGAGCAATTAGATGAAAAGAAGCAGAAACTACAAGCATTGGCCAAACGACTTAGAAGATACAAAAAAAGTGAAAATAGAAGGAAACAAAACCAAACATTCAACACAAACAAAAGAAATTTTACCAGCCAATATATAACACACACACATTAAAATAGACAATCCACCAAGCATAACAGACATGGAACACTTATGGACCAACATATGGTCAAACCCGGTACAACATAACAGGCATGCACGGTGGATACAAGCAGAAGCAGAAACAGATACATACAAGATGATACCACAAATGCATGAAGTAATAATTTTGCGACATGAAGTCACGCGAGCAATTAATCCTACACACAATTGGAAAGCCACTGGAAAAGATAAAATAGCAAATTTCTGGCTAAAGTAGTTCACCTCAACACATTCACATCTAACTAAATTATTTAAGTTACACTGCAGACCCATACACAGTCCCTGATACACTTACACATGGAATAACATATCTGAAACCTAAAGATCAAGCAGACACAGCAAACCCAGCTAAATATCGCCCCATAACATGCCTACCAACAATATACAAAATATTAACTTCAGTTATTACACACAAATTAATGACACACACAACACAGAACAAAATTATAAATGAAGAACAAAAAGGCTGTTGCAAAGGAGCACGAGGATGTAAAGAGCAACTGATAATATATGCAGAGGTGACATATCAAGCTAAAACTAAACAAAGGTCGCTACACTACGCATACATTGATTACCAAAAAGCTTTTGATAGTGTACCCCACTCATTGGTTACTACAAATATTGGAAATATACAAAGTAGATCTTAAATTGATATAGTTTCTAAACATAGTAATGAAAAACTTGGAAAACCACACTTAATATCCAAACAAATTCAAATACCACATCACAGCCAATACAGATTAACCGTGGAATATACCAAGGAGACTCACTAAGTCCTTTCTGGTTCTGCCTTGCTCTGAATCCACTATCCAACATGCTAAATAATACAAATTATGGACACAATATTACTGGAACATACGCACACAAAATCACACATTTGCTATACATGGATGATCTAAAACTACTTGCAGCAACAAATCAACAACTCAAGCTATTACTAAAGATAATAGAAGTATTCAGCAATGATATAAATATGGCTTTTGGAACAGATAAATGTAAGAAAAATAGCATAGTCAAGGGAAAGCACACTAAATAGGAAGATTACATATTGGATAACCACAGCGACTGCATAGAAGCGATGGAAAAAAAGATGCCTATAAATACCTAGGATACAGACAAAAAACAGGAATAGATAATACAAATATTAAAGAAGAACTAAAAGAAAATATAGACAAAGACTAACAAAAAACACTAAAAACAGAATTGAAAGCAAGAAACAAGACAAAAGCTATAAATACTTATGCCATACCTATATTGACCTACTCATTTGGAGTAGTGAAATGGAGTGACACAGACCTAGAAGCACTCAATACACTTACACGATCACAATGCCACGAATATAGAATAAATCACATATATTCAGCAACATAAAGATTCATATTAAGCAAAAAGGAAGGAGGAACGGGATTTATTGACATCAGAAAACTACATTATGGACAGGTAGACAACTTAGAAAATTCTTTATAGAACGAGCAGAAACTAGCAAAATACACAAGGCAATCACTCATATAAATACACTCCTGGAAATTGAAATAAGAACACCGTGAATTCATTGTCCCAGGAAGGGGAAACTTTATTGACACATTCCTGGGGTCAGATACATCACATGATCACACTGACAGAACCACAGGCACATAGACACAGGCAACAGAGCATGCACAATGTCGGCACTAGTACAGTGTATATCCACCTTTCGCGGCAATGCAGGCTGCTATTCTCCCATGGAGACGATCGTAGAGATGCTGGATGTAGTCCTGTGGAACGGCTTGCCATGCCATTTCCACCTGGCGCCTCAGATGGACCAGCGTTCGTGCTGGACGTGCAGACCGCGTGAGACGACGCTTCATCCAGTCCCAAACATGCTCAATGGGGGACAGATCCGGAGATCTTGCTGGCCAGGGTAGTTGACTTACACCTTCTAGAGCACGTTGGGTGGCACGGGATACATGCGGATGTGCATTGTCCTGTTGGAACAGCAAGTTCCCTTGCCGGTCTAGGAATGGTAGAACGATGGGTTCGATGACGGTTTGGATGTACCGTGCACTATTCAGTGTCCCCTCGACGATCACCAGTGGTGTACGGCCAGTGTAGGAGATCGCTCCCCACACCATGATGCCGGGTGTTGGCCCTGTGTGCCTCGGTCGTATGCAGTCCTGATTGTGGCGCTCACCTGCACGGCGCCAAACACGCATACGACCATCAATGGCACCAAGGCAGAAGCGACTCTCAGCGCTGAAGACGACACGTCTCCATTCGTCCCTCCATTCACGCCTGTCGCGACACCACTGGAGGCGGGCTGCACGATGTTGGGGCGTGAGCGGAAGACGGCCTAACGGTGTGCGGGACCGTAGCCCAGCTTCATGGAGACGGTTGCGAATGGTCCTCGCCGATACCCCAGGAGCAACAGTGTCCCTAATTTGCTGGGAAGTGGCGGTGCGGTCCCCTACGGCACTGCGTAGGATCCTACGGTCTTGGCGTGCATCCATGCGTCGCTGCGGTCCGGTCCCAGGTCGACGGGCACGTGCACCTTCCGCCGACCACTGGCGACAACATCGATGTACTGTGGAGACCTCACGCCCCACGTGTTGAGCAATTCGGCGGTACGTCCACCCGGCCTCCCGCATGCCCACTATACGCCCTCGCTCAAAGTCCGTCAACTGCACATACGGTTCACGTCCACGCTGTCGCGGCATGCTACCAGTGTTAAAGACTGCGATGGAGCTCCGTATGCCACGGCAAACTGGCTGACACTGACGGCGGCGGTGCACAAATGCTGCGCAGCTAGCGCCATTCGACGGCCAACACCGCGGTTCCTGGTGTGTCCGCTGTGCCGTGCGTGTGATCATTGCTTGTACAGCCCTCTCGCTGTGTCCGGAGCAAGTGTGGTGGGTCTGACACACCGGTGTCAATGTGTTCTTTTTTCCATTTCCAGGAGTGTACATCGGCTACACCACTGCAATTTCATAACCACTTCTACAACCCTTTAGATCACATAACATCAACAGATACGAAGAAAGTAAATTGGAAAAAGAAAACACTTCATGGCAAGCACCCGTATCATCTAACACAGCCACACATCAATCCAGACGCATCCAACACATGGCTAAGGAAAGGCAATATACACAGTGAGACAGAAGGATTCATGATTGCAATACAGGATCAAACAATAAACACCAGGTATTACAGCAAGCATATTATTAAAGATCCCAATACCACAACGGATAAATGCAGACTTTGTAAACAACAAATAGAAACAGTAGATCACATCACACGCGGATGTACAATACTAGCAAATACAGAATACCCCAGAAGACATGACAATGTCGCAAAAACAATATATCAATAGCTTGCCTTACAACATAAACGTTTAAAACAACACGTTCCTACATACAAGTATACACCACAAAATGTACTGGAGAATGATGAATACAAATTATACTGGAACAGAAGCATTATAACATAAAACAACGCCACATAATAAACCTGACATACTCACCAATAAAAAGAAGAAATTAGCACAACAAATCGAAATACCCATACCCAATACAACAAATATACAGAAGAAAACCGGATAAAAAATTGAAAAATACATCCAACTGGCTGAGGAAGTCAAGGACATGTGGCATCAGGATAAAGTTGACATTATACCAATTATACTATCAACTACAGGAGTCATACCACACAATATCCACCAGTACATCAATACAATACAGCTACATCCAAACTTATATATACAATTACAGAAATCCGTAATTATTGATACATGTTCAATTACCCGAAAGTTCCTAAATGCAATATAACATATACCGTACAGTTAAAAGGAAGTGACGCTTGATCAAGGTCCGCGTCACTTCCCATTTTTAACCAGACTTAACGTCTGAGAAAGTAAAGAAATAATAATAATGCTTAGTTATGCTCTACTCGATTGGAACCATGCTATCCCCCAGGAGGATATCTGGAGGGGTCTGTACATTGATTCAGACAGATTTCAGTGAATCTATTTCCCTTCATACCACACTGTAAGCAATGGTGGTGCATGTGCAGACGACCCTTGCAGCCTCACAGTATACCATTTGTCTACCACTAGGCAGGCCAGTGAGTTGACCACCTTAATCCCCCTTTCAGCTATTTGGGGCTTTCAATCCGCATCACTTGCTATGGGGGAGTACGACTTTGTCTGGTAGGGCTGTTGGGATTGAAAAGCTTCTTAACAGCCATGACCTTTCTCTCCTCAGTGGGGGTACTCCTATACATGATACCTCTTCAGCTACCAGCCTTACAGTCTCTTACCCAGTCTGGAGGCTTCATTGCATTGAGCACCACATGACGATCTTTGTGACAGTGACCAATTTCTGGTGATTTTGCCACTTCCTAACCACAGCCAACTGGCAGTTATATGCCTGTGCTGTTACCTTCGCCCCCACCCCCCCCTCTCTTTCAGAATGCATCGACAAGGTAGTGCAAACCCACATCACTGGAACTGCTGTTCCCTTCTACAGGCTTCTTCCAGCGCTGGGTGTGCTATGGTGGTCCAAAGATATTGCCATAGCAGCTCAAAATCTCCGAAGAGCTCTGCAACCTTTAAATCGACGTCCTTCACAAACTTTCCCACTTTTAAGTTATTTCATGCTAAGGGTAGCAATCTAAGACAATGGTGATAGGAGGAAGGCTGGGACTGCACAGTATGTTACCTGTAAATGTTATCCTCTTCATCCCAGTTTTGGGCCAAGTTCTGTAGTCTTCTGTGTCACTGAAGATACAGAAGTGTACCGGATTTCTTCCTGCAGAATTGTCTTGGTACAGATGCATTGGCTCCTGCTGTACACCTTCTGGCCCACTTTGCGACTGTGTCGGTATCTTCTTTTTATGTGGCTGCTTTCTGAATATGTAGGTGACAATTTGAACACATCATTTTCTTCTTCAGCTCTCTTCATGGAAAATTACTAAATCCAGCTGTTACTGGCAGCAACTGCTTCAGGCTCTTTACTTGTTTCATGATACAGCCCCAAAACCTGTTTCTGTTCACAATCATATGCTCTAGCATCTGAATGTTACACAATGACTCCATCTCCTCATGGTTTCCAGCAATATTTGGCTCAAGTGCAAGTCCCCTTTGCAATGGCGAGATTTTCGTCATTCCCATCCTTCAACTGGGGAAGAGATCCAACATCCCTTCACAGTTAATGGGTGACTACACTCACCAACATGCTTTATAAACTGCTTGAAGTATAACTGTACACACATACTCTGGTGGCTCTAGATATTTTGTCCCCCTATCAGCGTGGTTTTCAGGAGCGACTATCCACACAGATGTGAAAATGCCTATCTGACAGGCTTTATTCTAAATGCCAACACTTCATTGAAGTACTATTTGACCTACACTAGGCACCATAACATTTTACTTACCCTCTGTGACTGGGGCCTTTGAGGCTCCCTACAAATTTGTATTCCTCAGTTTCCATCCCAGCAGCTATTCTGGATTACAGATGGTGCTGCTCTCAGATCTCCACCGGTCCAAGAGAAGGGCACCCTACAGAGCTTGATGCTGATTGATATTATCTTCCTCGTTGCCATCAATGGTTCACTGGTTAGCCCTGATCTGTGTGTCGATTGTTGCATTTGGTACTTCATCCTGTGTAGTGTAGATCTGTCGGCATGCAAACTGTAAGACACCATCTGTCAGAAGTCTGCTTTTATGGTTTCCCATGGTTCCCATTTCTACTCTCCAAAAATGTAATGCATTTCTGTCGTTGTACTATGGTCCATACTGATTCAGAACACTTAAGTACCCAGTACCTGGATTTTGTTGCAGAGGACTTCTCATCGACAAAAGACTGACTTGATTCTCCCACGTTCGTCATCTAAAGTCTAGCTGCATGCAAAATCTTAACTCTCTGCTTCCTTGGCCACACCTTGGGTTGTGGATCATGCTACTCTTCTCCACATTACCAAGCACTGGTCTAATCCCACTTACACTATGGTTGCCAGGTTTATGGCTTGGCAGCGCCTTCATCTTTGAAACTGTTATATCGAGCCCTACATTCTGGAGCTACACTGGCTAGTGGTGCCTTCGGGACTAGTCCTGAAGACAGTCTCCTCGTTGAAGTGGGTATCTTCCCTCCTCAGTTCAGATAGGCCATTCGACAATTCCTGATCATCAAACATGTCCTGTTCTTTTTGCATATCAGGGGTAGCAACCCAACGACAGTCCCCATTGGGTGGCATTACCAATTGGAACATACATTGCAGCCTCTGTCAGGACATCTGCCTCTCCTCCTTAGAATGTACTCCTCGTGTTTTCCTGTGCTCCCTCCTTGGTTAGTGCCCATACCACAAATTAGGACTGATCTATTTCAAGAAGCCAACATCTGTAACCTTCTGGCGCCTGTTAATTTCAGTTCCTTGGGAGCTTCAGGGTGCTACCATCTTTTGTACTCACAGCCCTTAAATCGTGGAAAATATGGGATAGTACACTCCTAAAACTGATGGTCAGGAACGTCGTTGCTCTATACAATCAGTGTTTTCATGACAGAACTAACAGCTGTTAAGAGCCTGGGCTTCCCTTGACAGTGTTTCACATGTTGTGACGCACTGAGCAGTCTCCAGGCCAATGACCTGTGTTCTTTTGTCACCATCTGGTCTCTTATTCATGGCCTTCTCGGTGAACGTAGCGATACTGCCTCCTCGGTCACGTTTCTCTGGGTCTAAAGTCTGGGTATCCCAGGGAATGATGCGGCAAACCATTTGGCTACGGAGGCGATTACACTTCTCCTATTTGCTCTGACGATCCACTTACTCCTGTATTCCTCGCTCTCCATTGTGAGCTTGATCTTTCGATTTCTTTGCCTCATGTTGTTGGACAACTACCAGACAATTGATTTAGTTCTCCATTCTCTTTGTAACAGTTTTTATTCTCAAATATAAGATTCAAATCTTCCTTCAGTGTGAGGGTGGGGCTGCTGGGCCTGGGGGGCGTCTCCTACCACATGCTGGGCATGGGAGATCCTCGACTCTTTGTCCCTTACCATTTGCCTCTGTCATTCCTCTTTCTTCTGTTTCAACAGGTATTACATGTGGTTTGCTTCTCTTTCTACTGAATACTGTCTTTTGTTTTACGAGCAGAAATCTAATAGTGGGTGCTTTGCCTGTCTTTAAACACTTTGATGGATAAGAGGTTGGACAGCTGTGATTGGGCCTGTTTCCTCCACATGAAGAGTCCTAGGGACACCCACTTCCTACATTCTCTCTCATGTTTTATTATTGACAGGTGATATGACGTCCGTTACACTTTCAGATTTCTATTTTCACTTTTCTTGATCTCTGGAGTAGAAGCTGTCTTTGTGTTTACTCAGTCTGGCGGGGGCAGGAGGAGGGCGAGGTTTCTCTCACCGTGGCTGAGCCCCAGGTACACCACCACTATTACCTACATGTCAATCCGATCCAAATACTTTCTTCTCTTTGGACCGTTGACTAGCTGTGGTATCAGTATGGCTTTAAGGGCTTTTCTTTTACCAGTCCTACGTCCTTTCCTCATCCAACCATATTCCTGGTGGACCTCACTACCTCCAGATGAACGAACCCTTGATTGAACGACTTGCGATACAGCGGTTCGACCTATTAATACACTTATGCTCTGAGTACGACTCACAGCCAGACGCAAATTTCCATATGTCGCCAATCATTATGTATACTCCCCTATAGGGGAGACATTTTAATTGAAAGTCGCTTGTCCGGTTTAGGCAGATAAAAACGATACCGCAGTGCCTGTGCTCATAAATACGATGAAACGGTCCTTTGGATTTGCATGCTCGTCCGAGGGAACACACACTGCGGCGAGTAGAACCGTTACGAAAAGTATGCATGTCCAAAGGAACATGGCATCGTATTCCCGAACAACACTGATATTGCAATATCGTATTTTGGAGAAAAGTATTGTAAATCTTTGTGTCACATGTTCGAACGTTAGTGAGTCAGTTGCACGGACTCACGTATACTTACCTGTGTAAAATTTTGTGCATGCCTGCACGTTCAGAGACCGTGAATAGTTACAATTAAAAGAAAACAGCCCTCGGTCACTAATTTTTAATGAATTAAGCGGGTTTCGACACTGCTAGGAGTGTCTTCCTCAGAATTTGAACCAAAGAATGGTCTATAACATGGTCACAGAATTATGACTAAAAACGTATGGTACAAATTATAAGTACGGAATTATCGTGAAAGACTGGCAGTGCTTATGTCATTTATAAAATAATAAATATGCCAAAAGGGGCATTAGTCACAAAGAAATTTAAGATAAAGAACTGTGATGGCGAGCCACTAAGGGCTGCTCGTTACGTGCGTGGTGCAGGTTGTAAACGGACTGAGGTGCTCGCGGTATCAAATGCGGCCAGGTGAAAATGGCACTGCAACAAGCGCGCCATCTAGTAGCCGCAGATACAATTAGGCGACTTCACATTGAAATATAGGCAGAAATGATTATAAATAAACAGTATTTGGTACATAATGGAAAGCAATGTTTGTTTGATAGTTGCATACAACATAACATTTTGTCTACATCAAAGCTTATAACGGTAAGGTAAAACATGAAAGTATCATTATGAAAATGTAGATAGGAGTGAATAACAACTTTTAGAAAGCAACATTGACGTGAAATACAGCCAAGAAACGTTTGATAATTAGAAAACATAGGACTACCTTAGAAGGAAAAGAACATTTCGGCAACCTGCACAAAGAGACCCTGAGTCATATATCGAGTAATGGCTTCCTATCGCTGAAGAAACTTTTGTTACGTAGCTGTAGCTGTTCATTAAGGATCAGGCTATCCTTTCGAGCTAGATGCTTGAAAATCTCTAATTCTTCTAGAATGTCTAGTCTATGACCTTTCTCCACTGCGTCCAGCACAAACATCCACCATTTTGAATTTTTTCTCATGAAAACACATGTCCGCATCCATTGTGCTCACCCAGCACACTGGACACTTCGCCTGCCCTCGCTGTGGACACTTCTCCTGCCCTCGCTGGACAAGATCAGACGGGTCGGCGCATTTTTTCTACCCATCACAGGCTAAGATAATCCGTTACTTCTGGTTACCGACTCCTCATGAACACCGCTGCAGCCAGCAGCAGTGCATTGCTAAACAAGCAGCTGCGCCTTGGACATATACAGCAGTAATAACCAATTCAGTCCCGACATGCATCCACCAGTTTAAAAAAATCCACTTTACCCATTCCAAAGCAGCGATTTTGTTGACGATACACATCGAATTTCTGATGTGAAATGTAGATTTATCCCTTTTATACTACTTACTTTCGAAGACAGAGGATATGGAGGCAAACACACATTCTCTCATCGATGAAGTATCGTTACTTGCGAAAATTCTGCAGCAGGTTGGAGTATAGCGACTGTACAAGCAGTACGGTCATACTAAAAAAATGTTTGGGACGTATGGAAAGTAGCTTCACTCTGCCAACAGTTTGCTGGTCTGCTTATCCACATTTTAATGTTTCCTGTACATACCATAATGTTGTCATGTTACCTTCATAGGAAAATGTTTGTGTTTCAGACTTAGTGACTATTACTGGTATGTGTTAAACACAGCCGCTTAATAGCCTAAAAAGGTTGATTTTGCTAAATGCGATGAAACTGCAGGAAACTATCCTCAAGACTAAGGTGAATGAAAGATCATATGGACATATGGACAGAAATGCGTTCTGTTTTGGCTCCACAATCAATAAAGCAGTAATGCTGACCATGACAGCAGCATGCTCAGACATCACTACTATGGCGCATTCACTTCACTGCTGATGCGGTCACTGTTTCTTGGAATGCATTTTCGGCTGTCGACTATCATTTTCTAGGGCTGTTGATAACGTATCGTAATTCCTGAACCGCAGTCGGGCCTAAACTTCGTATACAGCAGGTGTCATCCACCTCTGGATACCTATTTAGTGTTTGCTTTACAAAGAATCGATGTTTTCTTTTGTGTGCAAGTTAGTAGTCTGATCACTTTACAGTTAGTCATCACAGGTCATCGTAGAGAACTTGCAGGGAGAAGAAGACTTCTTAAGTAATAGTATCCAGTACGTTATCCTCGATGGATGATTGTTCATCGGAGGGTATCATCTGGAGTGCCCCAGGGAAGTGTGGTAGGTCTGCTGTTGTTTTCTATCTACACAAATGATCTTTTGGATAGGGTGGGCAGCAATGTGCAGGTGTTTGCTGATTATGCTGTGGCGTACGGGAAGGTGTCGTTGTTGAGTGACTGTAGGATGATACAAGATGACTTGCACAGGATTTGTGATTGGTGTAAAGAATGTCAGTGTTGTGTACATAGTTCCGCGTAGTCAGCGAGTACACAACTTTCCCACTAGAGCGCGCCCCGCTAAGCACAACACTGCAGGCGCAGTGCTCGTCCATCTCTGCACTAAGAGATGGCGCTGCCATAGAGACGAACCAAATTCTGCTTCCGCCGATCCGCGTATTAATATGTAATGCAGCCAATGAGATAGCTGCTAACGTAGAACCTTTTCTCCTCGCTGATCACACTTGTGCAGTGATACAGGAATGCGCGAGGTTTTATAACGAGTGTACAGACCTCCGATTAGTCAGTCTGCATTTGTCTAAACCAGTCTGTACCAGTCTGTACCAGTCTGTAGTCAAGTTTCAGTCTGCACCTAATAAGATTACCATATTCCTGTACATAGCCATGAAGATGAATGTATAGACACTTTTGTCAAGTGTCAGAGATATATGTGAGAATAAAATTAACGTACCAATACCAAAGGAACTTCAGATTGTCAATTGTAAATAGCATCCAGAACCATGTTAAGTAATTTTTATGCTTGTTATTATTTTAATAAATGTGTGCGAAAATTGATAAAGTTCTGTTTAAAGTTGGTCACTGTCAATCTGCTACTCTAAGCGCGCAAGTGGCATTTCTATCGTCTGACCTGACGACAGAAGGTAAACACGCCATGATAAGACCACGAGACATATTGCTGACACTCGCCTACTTCGTTAGAGCGACAAGTCAAATAACCTGATGGTGTGTGTACTGAAGGTCTTACAGTATGCACACCACAGGGAGCTAACTCGAAATATAGATAAATGTAAATTAATGCAGATGAATAGGAAAAAGAATCCTGTAATGTTTGAATTCTGCATTAGTAGTGTAGCGCTTGACACAGTCACGTCGATTAAATATTTGGGCGTAACATTGCAGAGCGATGTGAAGTGGGACAAGCATGTAATGGCAGTTGTGGGGAAGGCGGATAGTCGTCTTGGGTTCATTGGTAGAATTTTGGGAAGATGCGGTTCATCTGTAAAGGAGACCACTTATAAAACACTAATACGACCTATTCTTGAGTACTGCTCGAGTGTTTGGGATCCCTATCAGGTCGGATTGAGGGAGGACTTAGAAGCAATTCAGAGGCGGACTGCTGGATTTGTTACTGGGAGGTTTGATCATCACGCGAGTGTTACGGAAATGCTTCAGGAACTCGGGTGGGAGTCTCTGGAGGAAAGGAGGCGTTCTTTTCGTGAATCGCTATTGAGTAAATTTAGAGAACCAGCATTTAAGGCTGACTGCAGTACAATTTTACTGCCGCCAACTTACATTTCGGGAAAAGACCACAAAGATATGATAAGAGAGATTAGAGCTCGTACAGAGGCATATAGGCAGTCATTTTTCCCCTCGTTCTGTTTGGGAGTGGAACAGGGAGAGAAGATGCTAGTTGTGGTACGAGGTGCCCTCCGCCATGCACCGTATGCTGGATTGCGAAGTATGTACAGGGCTATTACAAATGATTGAAGCGATTTCATAAATTCACTGTAGCTCCATTCATTGACATATGGTCACGACACACTACAGATACGTAGAAAAACTCATAAAGTTTTGTGCGGCTGAAGCCGCACTTCAGGTTTCTGCCGCCAGAGCGCTCGAGAGCGCAGTGAGACAAAATGGCGACAGGAGACGAGAAAGCGTATGTCGTGCTTGAAATGCACTCACATCAGTCAGTCATAACAGTGCAACGACACTTCAGGACGAAGTTCAACAAAGGTCCACCAACTGCTAACTCCATTCGGCAATGGTATGCGCAGTTTAAAGCTTCTGGATGCCTCTTAAGGGGAAATCAACGGGTCGGCCTGCAGTGAGCGAAGAAACGGTTGAACGCGTGCGGGCAAGTTTCACGCGTAGCCCGCGGAAGTCGACGAATAAAGCAAGCAGGGAGCTAAACGTAGCACAGCCGACGGTTTGGAAAATCTTACGGAAAAGGCTAAAGCAGAAGCCTTACCGTTTACAGTTGCTACAAGCCCTGACACCCGATGACAAAGTCAAACGCTTTGAATTTTCGGCGCGGTTGCAACAGCTCATGGAAGAGGATGCGTTAAGTGCGAAACTTGTTTTCAGTGATGAAGCAACATTTTTTCTTAATGGTGAAGTGAACAGACACAATGTGCGAATCTGGGCGGTAGAGAATCCTCACGCATTCGTGCAGCAAATTCGTAATTCACCAAAAGTTAACGTGTTTTGTGCAATCTCACGGTTTAAAGTTTACGGCCCTTTTTTCTTCTGCGAAAAAAGTTACAGGACACGTGTATCTGGACATGCTGGAAAATTGGCTCATGCCACAACTGGAGACGGACAGCGCCGACTTTATCTTTGAACAGGATGGTGCTTCACCGCACTTCCATCATGATGTTCGGCATTTCTTAAACAGGAGATTGGAAAACCGATGGATCGGTCGTGGTGGAGATCATGATCAGCAATTCATGTCATGGCCTCCACGCTCTCATGACTTAACCCCATGCGATTTCTTTCTGTGGGGTTATGTGAAAGATTCAGTGTTTAAACCTCCTCTACCAAGAAACGTGCCAGAACTGCGAGTTCGCATCAACGATGCTTTCGAACTCATTGATGGGGACATGCTGCGGTGAGTGTGGGAGGAACTTGATTATCGGCTTGATGTCTGCCGAATCACTAAAGGGGCACATATCGAATATTTGTGAATGCCTAATTTTGTATGTGCGTGCAAAGCATTGTGAAAATATCTCAAATAATAGTTATTGTAGAGCTGTGAAATCGCTTCAATCATTTGTAATAACCCTGTATGTAGATGTAGGTATATCATGCGCTGCGAATGTATTTCTTACATTTGAATATTAACAGCGTTGCATTCCACACGACTAATAGGACGAACGCCGCAACGGTCAAATATTCAAGCCTGTTTTAAGTGCAGAAAAGCTTAGGTCTAAGGGTGCATGTGCTTATGTTCTCTCTAACCAATAACTTCTTGGTACTGACCCCAACAGTAGAATAATACTTCAGAATTGATTACGCAGTTAATTTACGTAAAATGCTTCAAATATGTGCGTCTGGTGCTCCATCACGCATAGACCACACGTTTGTTCTTCATAACCGTCTGTTACATCATCACAACACTCTAATATCTACTATACATCGATAAGGGGTGCCAACCTCCTCGACATGCCCGCATCTGGAGAGATCTTGTGCCCTTGGATGGGCTGAATAAGATTGATTTGGAGCAGAGGTTGAAAATACAGCTTCAGTTGTATATTACTTTATTTTCACACTACCGGTTTTGGACTGTTACAAGCCCATCCTCAGGTGTCGTAGCTGTGCTGTGGTCCCTGAGCGCCGCGTGTACAAGGGGAGGTGTGCTGCCTATGAGCGCAGAACAGTCTTTGCTGAAAAACCGTTATGGATTCGGCTCGCTCTGTTCCTTCACGAGGCGTCTATTATAGCCTCCTACTTCTGGTCAGCTGCAAACTAAATCGGTGAGTGTGTTGCAGGAAACATTGTTCAAAGACAATGCAGGGAGATCCTACCATCTACACCTTCATCTTAAGAATGCGAGAAGGCTTTGTGACTCCCAATGGTATAGGGCAAGACGGACAATCGTAATCGCACATTACGCACTATGATTGAAATGCTAGAAATATGTAGATCGGTATAGGACGCTCTCTGATGTATTTTGGTATATATATAATGTCCGAGAATTAACAATGAATGGCTGCACCGAAACAATGCTCGTGTATACGACTACAATATGAGGGATCAATCGAAACAGGATATCCAGACATCAGCTACCATGTCACAGTGAAAGATAACTTTAAATGTAAAAGTCATCACTTGCCCTCAGACAGCTGTTTGGAGATGACCCAAACACCGCAAAACTCTTAGTTTCCGTATGTCGCGATGACTTCTACATTTTTTGTCAATAAGAAACTACGCGTCTGTCTTTTCTTTCAATCATCCTGTGTACTGAGGAAGCACCAGCAGTATAATTTACATTGCATGATGTCCAGTTTTCTGTGAGAGCCAACGGATCGTAACGTTAATGTTGGTTTAGCACCTGACACAGACCTCGAAGTCGTGGTGAAAAAACAGAATGATGATAGGTGTAATATACACTGCTTGACAGTGATACATCAGAAAAAACACTGAATCAAACAACAACACATAGACCACTCTCTGGCGACTGATAGTCTGTGGGACATCGTTCTCCTACAGTACAGGTGACAGAGCTTCACACTGGTCTGTGGAAGCGACTTCAATCACTGGACAGGTGCTCCAATAAACCAATACCTGAACATTTAATAGGGTCGCCACATATGTTCGATTCCAGCACGCAGACGGTATTTATTTTCGATAGATCAGAAGAGGAACACGGAGTAATGTCTTTTAAAGTTCTCTATCGGATGAAGTTAGCAAAATGGCTGATTCAAATGGCTCTGAGCACTATGGGACTTAACATCTGAGGTCATCAGTCGCCTAGAACTTAGAACTACTTAAACCTAACTAACCTAAGGACATCACACACATCCATGCCCGAGGCAGGATTCGAACTTGCGACCGTAGCGGTCGCGCGGTTCCAGACTGAAGCGCCCAGAACCGCTCGGCCACACTGGCCGGCATGAAGTTAGTAGAGTTTTTATATTTCATGGTGTATCTCTGTTGGATTATAGAAAATAAACATGATAGAGAGAACGTTTGGGTGACTGCCATGAATGCACTCTGAGAGATGCAGATCCTCTTCGGGATTCAGTACCTGTGTGTAGTTTGGAGACGTATCGCACTGCAGTTGCAAAATCCTTGTCCCCATTCCAGTTGTTGTATTATGTGGAGTCTTCCTAATTTCCGTGATAAGAGTGCACCATCGAAATCTGGTTTCGCAGGAGAGAGCGGATCAGGTAATGGTTGTGGAGGGAGCCATAATCAGTTATTGTCAGTTGCACAAAACACACAAACCTCTATTTTCCTAAGAACCTCTTAATCACACATTGACTTAAAAGGATCAAATTAAAACAATATGGCTGAAGGCCTAGTTTAGAAAAGTTGATACCCCCCTGGGGTGAAGGCCCAAAACCACGCCAAAACAGGAATGGCTGAAGGCCTGAACACCAGTTATAAAATTTGCTTTAAAGAATACATGCGACTGAAGCAATTACTTAAAAAAAACTTCACATAAATACTTGGCTGAAGGCCACACACAAGACATTGAACAACTCAGGGCTTAGGGCCTGAATAGTAAGAATTTCAGATAGAGCAAATTTTTTAAAAAAAATTAGTTTTTAAACAAATGAATCTTCACATTTTAATTTAAGTAGATCGAAGGCCATATTTTAAAATAGAAAGAAACTAAATTAATAGACGGCTGAAGGCCTGCCACAGCACTTCAAACTAAAATGAAAATCTAAATCTAAAACCAACAGAACAGTGGTGCTCAGAACTGTTCCAAGGGTCGGCCTGAGGAGGTAGCTCTAACGTAAGGTAAGTAAGGTGAGGTGAGACAGACAGCCGAAAGTAAGGTTAAATAATCGGATGGTAACCAGACCCAGAAATGGCTGAAGGACCGGCCAACAACCTAATCAATTCCCTTCCGCCCGACCAACGGCATGACAACCGATAATATCAGCTGAGGATGCAGATACCGGCAGCACTAAATCTTCAAAATTGGCGTCTAAAACAGCCAAGGCACAATAACCACTCTAAGAACAAAATACGGCAAGCAACTAAAAGGCTGTCTAATTACATGCCATGCCGGACAGCATCAACACGACGAGGAAAAAACCCTCTGCCGGAAAACTCCGCTAACGGCCAGGGCAGGTAACTGGGGCGTTAGCGGCTACAAGGCAGACAATACTGCTGGTGCACTTCACTGATAAATAACAACCAATTTAATAGTTAAAGACCATATGGGAAGATGGCTGTAAAATTCTCCGACTCAACACACGTTGCTGCTAGCCGGAACGGCCCAGGAAGTAACAACCGGCAATGAACGAAGAGATGTCACAGCAGTTGAGGTTTCGCAACAGGATAACTGATCACTGAACATCAGTGTCCATGTTCTGTGGGCAACGAACTTTGTGGCTCCCACAGCTAGCACCTCACAATCCAACCGCGCGTGCACGCCACCAGCAGTCCCGGCCTGACCTTGCTCTGCGGAGACTTCCTCGCTGTGCTGTCCCAACCGAACGACTGCCTGCAGCGCGCAGACAGCATTAAAACAGCTGTTCAGTCAAAACCACACAAGCTGCACACGGTTCTACGAAACACTTCCACAAACAACTCGAACAATACTAAAACCAGTGACTGTGGAACAAGAACGAATCACAAGTCGACACATATCGTCCGAACGACCAACCGAGGTCATCCCGACTCAAATCATGTGTCGGCAACGGCCGGGCGAGTCCTGGATGTCCGGACCTCACTGCTTCCCCGTCCCGACACACGACGATTTGGAAATACCAGTGGTCGCTCCAAAGATAGTACAACAGTGCTTTTATTGGTAAGCGCTGCTGCTGCTGCTGCTGCTGCTGCTGTTGTTGCCGCCACTCATGGACAGGCAAGCCAGCAACTTAGTGACGGCAGTACCGCAAAGACAAGCTACCAAGCAATAAACGGCACAAACATGAGCCGCACACGGCTCAACCATTACTGTTTGTACTGTCTTTTCTACTACCTAATGTTGGAGGAGAAAGCTTCGTCTGGCGCTGGCCTGACACACTGTACGAGGTTGGCTGAGATAACATGATATTCCCATTTCTCCACCAGGCAGTCAAAACACGGTCGTGTCGTGCTACTGCAGCTCGCCCTGTTTCTCCACAGTATGCAGTTGGTGGTAAACATAGCGCTCTCCGACTTCTGCTTAGTTCCGACTTAAACTGGACAAATCACATGGATAAAAGTGCAATGAGGGCGGAGCTGAGACTGAGGAACAGTTAATAGATGCAGAGGGACAGTCTAAGAAAAGCGCTGGCGTTTTGTAGCATGAGGTCCTTAGCAGATAGGTTAGAAAAAGGTGACTCGTTTCGAGGTATGAGCATGTCATGAATATGATTAACCAGTGGCTGTAATGATTAGAGGACATCTCCATAGTATCTAACGCAAGTATGTAGTTGAATGGAGAGACTCGATTCCAGATCGTCGACTGCATTTCCACCGGAAAGCGTAGCACTGTCAGTGACTTGTGTGTGCCTGTGGAAACAAGGCCGCTCTTTATGCAGGGTGACAGTAACGTAGTCGATGTGATCGTGCTCTTAATAGAGCCGTCCTTACGCGAATTGTATTTTGCAGGCGGTAGGATCCTTCCGTGGTTAATTTCAAATGTAGGTACTCAATAGCGTTTCTCGAAAAGAACATTGTCTTCCCTCCAGGGATTCCCATTTGAGCTATCTGGTGAGCGTAATCAGATTTCTGGAAAAAATTACTGGCCATGCAAAGTGATTCTTGTGATCAATTTAAGTAATTAGCCCATCAATTTGATATTAGTGTCATGTCGTCTGGTGGGTGGAAGCGATGGCTGTGGTAAGGCAGATATGATTCTTCACTTGGAACGATAAACAGGCTTTTTTGTGGCAGTGATATCTTTTAACGATGTTTCATACACTCACCTATACAGGTAGAGATGACCATCGTAATTAAATCAGGTGTATTGCCGAATTTATAGATACGTAGTATAAACCTTACATTTACAACTTCTCTGTGTTGGAACCTTACGAGACTTCGTATACTGCGAGATATTAGGTTACCTTAATAGAGAGTTCAAAAATGAGGTGGCGTTCTGTGACAGTGGTAGATCTTAGCACACCGTCATGAGCCAAAAATGAGTTGAATATTCTAGTCCTGTGATGCATGACTTAACAGATAAGGAAAGATTTTTTCCTACCTGGCCGGCCGCGGTGGTCTAGCGGTTCTAGGCGCTCAGTCCGGAACCGCGCGACTGCTACAGTCGCAGGTTCGAATCCTGCCTCGGGCATGGATGTGTGTGGTGTCCTTCGGTTAGTTAGGTTTAAGTGGTTCTAAGTTCTAGGGGACTGATGACCACAGATGTTAAGTCCCATAGTGCTCAGAGCCATTTGAACCATTTTTTTCCTACCTGATGAGAAAATACTTAGAGGAAATGTAGCCCATGCCAAACTCAACAGGATTTTCGCAAGTAACGATACTTGAGCGATGTGAGAACGCGTGTATGCTTCGATTTCTTCTGTCTCCGAAAATAAGTAGTATAAAAGGGAGAAATCTACGTTTCACGTGAGAAGTTCGATTGGAATAGTCTACAACATCGCTGCTTCGGAATGGGTAAAATGGATTTTGTAAACTGGTGGATCTATGTCGGGGTGGAATTGGTTAGAACTACAGTGTACATCCAAGGCGCAGCTGCTTGTTTCGCACTGCAATGCGATTGGTTACAGCAGAGGTTATGAGGAGTCGGCAACCAGAAGTAATGGATTAGCTCAGCCTGTGATGGTTAGTATCAATGTGCCCATCAGTCTGATCTCGCCCATGGTGGGGGCTGAGGGAGTAGCCAGTCAGCTGGGTGAGGGCGACATAAGCGGACGTGTGCCTGGCGGGAGAGAACATTCGAAATGTCGGATGTTTACACTAGACGTATTGATAACATACGAATTCCTACCACTGTAATCATCCCCGGATACCCTCCATGGCCGGGGGTGGTTCACTCCCGCATACACGCATGTCCACGACTGTGGCTGCGATCGTTGCGGTAGTTTTCACGAAGTTCTGAGCGTTGGCGCCGGCGCGACATATGGGGGGTTGGTGCGCTGCGTGTGGACTTCAGGACATGAACGTGCATGATGTACGAGTGTTTCAGCGATATCCGACATCCAGCCATGGTACCTACTGTAACGGACTGGTTCCTGGTTTAAGTGTGTCATATTTAGTGCTGCTCAATATATTACAGTGGACTCTTGTCTTGCATTGATATTTTCTGTTGTCTCTATCCTATCATCTAGCAGGCGTTCCTCCTTCCGAATGTAGCGACGAGAACCCATTTAGGAATTCCATAGTGCCTGAAAAAGCCAATCGTGACGCAAATTCCTGACTGATAGCGATCTCCAATGTCTAGCCATGACTACTACTACTACTACTACTACTACTACTACTACTATTACTAAGCATTGGATCACAGTTTAAGTGTATCATGTTTCTTACTTCTCAATGCGTCGCAGAGGTATTATTGGTTGTTGTTGTGGTTGTTGTTGATGATGATGATGATGATGATGATGATGATGTTGTTGTCACTATCATATCGCGCTATAGATCGTTTCCTCCCTCCTTCTTCGTCCTGGTGTAACTGAAAAACCCAGTCAACTTCAAATGCCCGTTTGATCAATTTTTTGTTTCCGCTAGGTGTATTGCTAGCTCACCTGCCCTGCGTTTGGTACAGGCAGGCATGGCCTGCGCGAGTGTGGGTCTCTCTCCTGGCCGGTGCGGATGGGGACTGCCCTGTAGTTGGCGGACGGGTGCTAGTTTGTGTGACCGGTTGCATTTTTTTCACCAGATATTGACTTCTGTAAATCGTTAAACAATTAAATTGACAGGGTAGTGGAAATGGCTTATTTCACTATATTTTCAGTTCAACATTGCGTGAGCTCTCCCTTTGTCTCCAGCATTAGGCAATAGGAACACTGTTTTTTGAGGACAGATGAAAACTCACAGACAAATAGGGAGTGGCCTCTTGAGAAAGACAGAGACAGGAAGCGAGTCCAGAATTTCCCGATCAACAGAATGCTACCATTCGATGATTTGTTTAGGGGGCGCGATATCAAAGGAGGCCGATGTGCAGTCCCTGGTCGGTGGTATTTTGTAACGTGATCTGTATTCAGGACAATGGGAGGTTTTGGCCTTCGTGGTGGAGCCCTAACGATAGTCACGCGCATGGGAGACTTCTAGCTGTGGCTACCATACCGCACTTCATTCTATTCAGGGTCTGTAGACGCCTTTTGCAGGGTTTTCCTGTCACTACAATATGTATGTATATTTCTCAATCTGTACAAAATTGTTTACCACTGAAATTCTCGTAATTTCTCCGTCTGCAGAAAGTGGCGTTGTCTCTAAATACGTCATGAACTTTTAGATATGTATTTGTTCTGATTTTCCCTCCTGTTCTTAGACGCTAGTGTGCTTCGAAAAGTGAGGAAAATAGAAAATAAGAGCGTTAACATCCCTGACACCAGCGGCAAACGTAAACTAAGCCAACTCAGTTTCCCCAAGGGCAATCAGAATAAAAAAGCGCTGCAATTGTTCAAATTCCATACTGCCATGTCACCTACAACTTGTTTAAACAGACAGTATTTCATATACTGCAGTCAGTTTCCCAACAAGTTCTTTAAAGAAATAGGTAAACTATATTCCATACACCGCCTTGTATCCCATAAATAAATAAGTAAAATTCCACACATTGTCTAAATTATTTAAACAGAATTCCATACACTGGAGTCGATTTCCTACCAAATGACCAATCAACTTTTTCCCGCCAATTCCCAGTTGACGGAGAGGCTGGGGAGGGCTGGAGCTTCCCCAGAAGGGAGCGTTTAATTAATTGATCGACTAATTAATTAGTCAATCGAATTGATATTAAGTGTGCTTGTATCCATGAGAGAAATTCCCAGAAGAATTAGGGAGGAGGAAGGGGATGGGGAGGAGCAGAGTGAGATGGAGGGGAGAGGATTTCCTGGAAACTACTTCACCATAGTAAATGATCTGTAAATCAATTGGATAGGTTATCCCCAGAGGATCATAATCATCTCAGCAGAACAATAGGACTTCTCAATAAAAGAGAACAACAGGTTTGTCCCTGAATGTTTGGCTTGCCCCTGAATGTAGGCAATCCGCATTAACTAATTGCACTGCTGTCAATTTCGTCCCCCTACTGTCGAGTACCTTCTAAAGGTCGGTATTCACAGTGGCATGTAGAGTTTCAACTCTTCAGTGGGTCAAACAACACGGAAACTGGACAGTAGCTGACTGAAAGCGCGTCGTGTGGTTTGAAGACTCCCGATTTTTATCTCTTTTTCAAACCATGCAAGCCATTTAGCACGCACAGTATTGATGGTATATTTCAGAATGGGCTGTTTCTGTGGTGTTGAGGTAATACAGCTTATGTGCAACCATTTGAACATGATCCAGAATGTTTATTTGAACATTTTCAGTGTCCAAATGTTGCACTTTCTTCAGCATCTTCATGGTGAGTACGCTGTGGACATTCCCATCTTCCAAAACGATAATATGTGTATTCACAGGGCTGCACGCGTATATTCCTGATTTGAAGAAAACTCGGGCACTTTATAGCTTCTTGACTGGCCTACTATGCTACCTGATGTTAAACCCACAGAAAGTGTCTGGGACAAGAACAAGCGAAACGTGGCAGCCGACATTCCCACCTTGTGTTAGCTCAACCGGATGTAATCGCCAATAAGCAGCTTCTTCTGGATGACGCATACCTGAAGAAACTCGCTGAGCCCCTTTCTTGACGAACTAATACCATTATGTAGGCTAGCATGAGTCTCCTGGGAACCACTACTTCTTTGTCTCGTGTTTTTATCGTTCTGGAAGCTTTAACGACAAGTTAGAAAAACTGATTTATTTACACACTCTTTTTTTCTGAGAACTTTGTTTTTCAACATAATCTCCATTCAATGTTACGGCATTTCGCCGCCGTATTGAGAGGACCAGTATGCCTGCACGGTACCACACCAATGGTCAACATCTGCGTCGAAGTCTTGCTGCATCAATAACCTCCCCACCATCCACATACTGCTTCTCATTGATTGCTTCCTTCATTGGGCCAAACAGATGGCAGATGGCAATAGGAAGGTGTGAAATCCAGGCTGTTGGGTGTATGGGGAATAACAGCCCAGTGCATTTCTTGAGCTTCTCTTGGCTACCACTCTTGTGTGAGGCTTTGCGTTGTCATGGAAAAGGAGAAGTTGGTTTGCATTTTTGTTTCGACGAACACGCTGAAGTCACAGCTGTGTGCGGCCAGCCAGCCAGCCCGCGGGAGATCGGACAGGTTTCTGCGACCGTCTTGCAATGACTACAGACGTCTCACCCAATTATTTTGTTCACTCCCAAGTCACCGCAGACATTCTGCAAGTGTCTATGAATATCTGTGATACTCTGATTTTCCACCGAAAGAAACTCAGTAACAGCTCTCTACTTGCCATGCACCTCCATTGCACGACATCATTTTTACGGCTAGTTATAGTGCCGCCACCTGTCGTAACTTCATAAAACTACAGAGGCTGAAGCGAGAATATTCCACGTTGTCCCACAGCAACTTCTGTATTGTTTCAACCGAAACTGGCGAAGAAAAAAATGTGTTGCTTTATTTGTTGAACGCACCTCTAATAATTTTGATGTCCAGTATTAGGAATCAAGCATGAAACGAGTCATATAGGCACTTGGCATCAACCATGGCAGAAAGCGTCCAAGGTCGCAGTCCATCATTGCATCTATTGTGAGCTGACACATGTGACATATACGCAGAAATTTATTTTCACATTGATTACAACATGAAACAAATAATACTGCCTTTGAAGAATTCGTCGTTTCATGGAGATTGACATAGGTAGAAAGTGTCTGCAAATACATTAGATTTGAGTGTGCTGGGATCCAGTTTACCTCACTAACTACCTGTAAACGTGAAACACTGTGGAAGCTACGCCCTGCGGCTGCCTTTTGCCGTAGCGACGGAAGACTAGTGTTGAGTAAGTTATGAGACTCTGCAGTGTATGTAGGACAGAAGAGTTCCCCTCACAATCCGAAGTATTCAGCACAGTTTGACTAAGCGAAATGACCTAATACGAGCTTACTGTGAGTTCGTCCCTATAAAATCTTGGCTTTACCTTGTCATATAATTCCAGCCTGACTGTGATCTGAACCAGGTTCAAAAATGGTTCAAATGGCTTTGAGCACTATGGGACTTAACTGCTTAGGTCATCAGTCCCCCAGAACTTAGAATTACTTAAACCTAATTAACCTAAGGACATCACACACATCCATGTCCGAGGCAGGTTTCGAACCTGCGACCGTAGCCGTCACGCGGTTCCAGACTGTAGCGCCTAGAACCGCTCGGCCACTCCGGCTGGCCTGAACCAGGTAAATTCTGTTTTGTGGACCATGGTCCAAAGCACATTTTTGTGAGTAACGTTTCGTCTCTTAAGGTTGGAGACATCATCAGAGGCCACAAACAAGCAGATAACAGTTTCAAACTTAAGGAAGTTCAGCATGCCGCACTGTTTATATGTATCCATGCAACAGTCAGGTGCTGACATCACGAGACCGCTGTCTATGTAAGATCGTGGATTCGCCTCGACATGTGATGGAGCGTGTAGCGGGAAAGAGCTGTCGCTGTTTACTTTATTTAGCTCTAAGGCCCACAACTTGTGTAATTTCAACCTTTTTTCTTTTCTGTTAACGTTGTTTTCATGCTCTTGAATTTTTATGGCACCACTGTTCTATCCAGCATACTAATAATTCGATTTTGATAAAACGATAGTATTGCAGAAAAATATTTCATGGTGCCCTGGTTCCAGTTCGGCTTGTCGAGGTTCTCTCTTATCTATTGAGCGGAAACCACCTTCTCAAAGTACTGTCCATACAGGTGGAAAGGCTTGTGTGTTCATGTGAAGCTGAGGGCTATGCCTGCTGTAGCACAGCTACTGGCAGGATCTCCCATGCTGGGCAGACCATGGCAAATGTACCAGATGGAAAGCGTCCACAACGCCCCTTCTCTCCCGTATCCACTCACATACATACCCCAGTTTCCCAAAAATCCAGCCCAAGGTGTAATGCGATCCGTGCTGAAGGGTGCTTAGAGCATGGAAAGGTGTGCCAATAACAAAGCCTCAGGGATACTGGGCGACCCTCCCTGAGTTATTAGCCATGCACCATGTGTGGTTCTGTGCTGTCGACCCAATAAATCGCCAAGTCACATGAGACTAAAATGGACAACGCAGATCAAAACAAAACAAAAACTGAGGGACTTGATCAGACAAACACCTAAGCATTGGTGTTAGAACCAATGGAAGGTGTTTCTCCAACTAAGTAAGGCAATAGTGGAAGTGGAAACTGTCACTGAGAAGCTGGACCAGGTCAAGATATCCTTGTCTGCGCCTCAGAGGAGGAAACTTGTTAAGGAACAAAAAGAAAAGGAAGGTAAAGAATGGCTTCCTAGACATAAATGGAGGGTAATAAAAGATCTGGAGTCTAAGACATTCAAAAAAACTGTTTTGGGATAAAGAGGGTAATTAGACCCCTTCTACCTCTAACAGTAAACATGAGAACAATGGAGAAGCCTAACACTCAACTTCTTAGGATAAAAAGATTCAGAAAAAACCAAGCCAAGAAATAGGGATTAGACCTATAGTATTGCAGACGCAGTTTTTAGGATGGCGATTATCCAACAGGGATATCCATTGACCAACATAACCTCACAGCAGGTGGTGGTTGTTTGAACGGCTCTTTTTCAGAAGACTCAGGAGAATGCAAGACCAGGTCTCAAATTCAGGAGGGCCTGCCTGGACAAGGATGCTCTTGTTTTTGTTTGCAAAGGTGTGGGAACAGTGGACTGGCTTAAGGAGGTGGCACCCAAGACATCTCTGTCAGAGAAGGCAAAGCTGCTTGTCCAGACAGTGGCTGAAATCTTCAAAACCGCGAATATATCAATTTGGCTACAAAAACTTCTTAAGGATATTCCTCCTAAGACTTTATTCAAGAAAGTATGGGTGCAGAAGCAGAAGGCCTTGACAAAGGACTAGAGGGTAATCAACTAGAAGGCTGTATTGGATGGCCAAACCTTTGTGTCGGAAGTTGTTGGAAAGTCTGTGATGTGAATACAAGAACAGGACCTGAAATTGTACTTAGGGTTCTCACAGGCTACTGTCAGGATACTCAAAGACATTGGAAGTGACCATGGTGGCGAGTTGAAGGCAGCAACTGTTGCTGACAAATCTGCAGCTCAGTAAGGGATAGTTGCCGCTCTGAGTCTTCTTCTGGAAGACAGAAGGTGGACATGGCACTGATTCAGGAGCCCTGTCTGTATAAAGGGGCCGTTTCAGGCTTCACAGGAACTGCAGTTAAGGTGATTTAAGTTAGAAATCTAAACAACACCAGAACATAAAATTGTGTTAAGAATAAAATTTCATTCATGCTGATGTCGAACTTCTGTTCCAGATACTTAGCGACCATCGGGATGAAACAGCGTGAGGAAAGGAGCATGACTGAAACTGTGTTGGCCTCAACTTACCTTCCTTATGGGGACAGTGCTGCTCCATCCCAGGAAGTGAGTAGACCGCTGCTCGCAGCGGAATGAATCATGTTGGTTGGTTGTGGTAACAATACCCACATCCTTGTGTGAGGAAGCAGCGACACCATCAGCATAGTGAGCACCTACTGGAATATCTACTCGAGAGTAATTTGGAAATATTGAACAGAGATAGGGAACCTACCTTCAGGAATAGAAGAAGGGAAGAATTAACTGACATAACTTTTGGAGCCATCTTCATATGACCATATGTAAATGAGGTTGAAATGTCTGTGCAAGAGACTATAGCCTATAGAAATCCTAGGAAATCAGACTGGAACTCATATAGAAAAGACTTAAACTCACACTTATTTGAAGTCAGAATGTCAATAAGTAACACAATAGATTTTGAGGAAATGGCAGGTGTAGTTACATCTGCCACTAAGAGCTCATACTTAGAAAGTTGCCCACCCACCAAGAACAGAAACAGAAATGCATCTTGGGGGAACAACAATCTGGAATTTCAAAGGAAGTAAGTAAGAAGAATGTTCAGTCTTGCAAGAAAAAAAAATGAGTAAAATGTTGGGAGACCCTTGTGAAATGCAACTTTGTGATCAAGCAAGCGAAGCGATCTCCCTGGAGGAGATTCTTTGAGGAGGTGGAAGAGACGGATGCATGCGCCAAATTTCATAAAATCCTCACTAGAGTACCAACCAATCCAGGAGGAACTCTAGGGATGACGGATGGTGAGTATGCAAGGACGGCACATGAGACGATGGCTGTGCCCCTCAAGACTCAGTTCCCTGAATGCACTCTAACAGATAACACAGGTCAGGTATCAGTCCCTGATGGAAACTGGTTTACTGGTAATCAAAGGCCCAACTGGGAATCCGGCAGATAACGTGTTGATTTAAAAATGACAGTGAACAGTAGGAACATTTCAAACATTCAAGTCACCAGGCACAGACGGAATCTTTCCAGGTCTACTGTAACAAGCAGGCTAAGTTTAATCAGATTTTTATGTAATTGGAGGCTAGTGAGAGTTTTTTCATTCTGAACCCAGGGAGAATTGATCTTACAAAGGATAAGCATGTGGGACCGATCATTCTGTTCTCATTTTTTCTAAAGGATTAGAAAAACTGGTTAATGTACATGTTAGAGAAGAGGGATGAAGTGAGGATTATCTACATGTAAACCAACACGCATATCAACTAAACAAATTATGTAAAATAGCATTTTACCACCTTGTTAGGGGATTTGGGAAAAGCGATACACTTTCAATAAATTTCTCTCTGCAGCTTTTAGTAACACGTTCTTCAAAGCCTTGGTTAGAGTTGCAGAAGAGCATGTCATTGAGATCGCATTATGCAGGTGGATTAAATCATGTTAAGTAGAAGAAAGGTAGAAACCGCCATGATGAATGAGAAAATGGTGATCAACACCACCAGCTGATGTCCACAAGGAGGTGTTTTGCCCCCATTACTTAGGAACCTAGTGATAAATGAACTCATTGGAGAGGTATACACTAGAGGCCACTTTTGCCTAGAATATGCAGACGATTTACTCTTAGTAATAATTGGTAAATTTGATAGTATTATAGAAACAATGGCACAATATGCACTGAACATTGTGTAAGAGCTGCTGCAGAAAACTGGATCTATTCGTGTGGTTTCCAACATCCTTTTCAGAGTCCCTAACCACTACTCATTATTCATATATACATATAAACACATAATCACATTCCTCATATAGCATCATCTTATTGATCATAAACATATCTCAACAGCATAGCACACATTGTGGTCACAATAACATCATCATAACAGATCAATCACATCTCAAACTCGTCGCAGCTTCTTTCAATAATTTCAAAACCTAAAAAAATGCTCTGCTCGTTTCAGTAAAGTCATCTACCTCAAATATACTTCAAAAATCATGATCCCATACCAAATACATCATTCAATCATTCAAAGCTCTCATAGTATCACAATGGTATCTGTATGAAAATCACTGACTGCGCTGTGTGCAATCTGTGGCTGGTTGGACTTATTGTTGAAATATTCACTAGTGTAGTGTTGGGCAGTTGGATGTGAACAGCGCGTAGCGTTGCGCAGTTGGAGGTGAGCCGCCAGCAGTGGTGGATGTGGAGAGAGAGATGCCAGTGTTTTGAGAGGTTACCATAAGCGGACGATCTGGACGTATGTCTGCCAGAAAAGGAAATTTGTAAAGATGGATGTCATGAACTGATATATATATATGATGACTTTTGAACATTATTAAGGTTAATACATTGTTTGTTCTCTATCAAAATCTTTCATTTGCTAACTATGCCTATCAGTAGTTAGTGCCTTTAGTAGTTAGAATCTTTTATTTAACTGGCAGTATTGGCGCTCACTGTATTGGAGTAGTTCGAGCAACGAAGATTTTTGTGAGGTAAGTGATTTGTGAAACGTATAGGTTAATGTTAGTCAGGACCATTCTTTTGTAGGGATTTTTGAAAGACTGCGTTGCGCTAAAAATATTGTGTGTCATTTTAGTGATGATCAGAATACGTAAAGAGAAACCTGTCTGAGTACGTTCAGTTTTACTCAGCTGTCTTTGTATCAAATAACATAGAAGTTTACTAGCACAGTCATTCATAATCTTTCTAAGGGGACGTTTCACTACATTCACGTTACACTTCATTGTATATAGTAAAAATAATTTCTACACATTTTTTGAAACAGATGTGCCGCTCAATACTGTCACAGCATAAACGTTAAATTGGAACAAAGTACATTCCTGGCTATTAAACGTTCATTACAAGGCAGCATAGCAACGAAATTTTATTTATTATACATATTATACATATATGGTGTAGGAGGAGATTATATTATTAAATTTGTGGGTAACATGGGATATACGCAGTGCTGAATCTTTGTCCATAATGCTTCCTCCTCTGGCTCTAAACCGGCTGGGTCTCGAATCGAACTGAGCTTGGATGACATACTACGAGGGGAATTCAATAAGTAACGACACACTTCTTTTTTAAAGCAAGTTGGTTTTATTCAAGATTACAGTACACCACATTATTCCCCATTTTTTGGGTACGAGGCCCTATTTCTCAAGATATCTCTGTAAAATACGCCGATCTGATGGCATCTTACTTGATGTCAGAGCCAAAGCCTTCCTGCATCAGTAACCACGCCAGGTAGCCGCACGGTCATGGGCACCCTGCCATGGCTCGCACGGCTCTCCCCGTCGGAGGTTCGAGTCCTCCCTCGGGCTTTAGTGTGTGTGTTGCCCTTAGCGTAAGTTAGTTTAAGTTAGAGTGAGTAATGCGTAAGCCTAGGGACCGGTAATCTCAGCAGTTTGGTCCCGTAGGAAACTACCACAAATTTCCAATTTTCTTGCATCAGTAACCTCCCCATCATCCACTTACTCCTGCCCGCAGAGTGCATCCTTCACTGGGCCAAACAGATGGCAGTTGGAAGGTATGAGATCCAGCCTGTAGGCTGGATAAGCCTGAATAGTCCAATGCAGTTTTTTGAGCTTTTCTCGGGTGCGCAGGCTTGGTGAGGCCTTGGTTTGTCAGGGGGAAGGATAAGTTCGTTTGCATTTTTGTGCCGACGAAAATGCTGAACTAGTTTTTTCAGTTTCCTGTGGACATCACAATACGCATCAGAGTTGATCGTTGCTCCATGATGGAGGACATCAAACAGAAAAATCCCTTCAGAGTACTTGAAGGCAGTTGCCACGACTTTACCCGCTGAGAGTGCGGCTTTGAACCTTTTCTTTGGAATAGAGGTGGATTGCTGTTTTATTTCCGGTTCGAAGATATAAATCCAAGTTTTCCTCGCCTGTGATGATGTTCGACAAGAAACAGTCACGATCAACATCGTAATGCGCAAGCAATTCCACACGGATGGTTCTTCGTTGCCCTTTATAGATTCTGTTAGGTGGCGAGGAACCCAGTGGGCAATCACCTTTGAGTACCCCGACTGTTGTGCGGGTGTGTCAGCGCTACCAACAGTGACGTGCAGTTGAGCAGCGACGTGTTTGATCGTGATCTGCCGATCACCTCGAACGAGAATGTCCGCATGCTCCAATATTGCAGGAGTCACAACAGTGTGAGTGTGGCTGGCACACGGAAGATCAGAGAGGTTTCCGCGACTTTGTAGCAATGGTGACAGACACGTCGCTCAACGACTCTCCGTGCTTTTGTTCACTGCCAGAGCTCCGTAGACATTCTGCAGACCTGCAAGGATCTGGGTTTCCGCAAAAAAATCTCAATGACAGCTCTCTGCTTGGAATACATCTCCGTTACAAACGCCATTTTGGAGGCTATAAATATAGCACCGCCACTTGTCGGAACTTCATTAAACTACAGGTGCTGAAGCGGGAATATCCAATAAGGTCCCGCAACAAATTCTGCAATTTTTCAACCGAAACTGTCTGAGAAAATGATATGTTGCGTTACTTAGGGAACGCCCCAATAAATGTGTCATTCCACGCCTCCTCAACACTATTTTCAGTGGGTCAGATGTCTGCAGAACGTGTTGGCTAAGGTAACAGTCGAACATCCTCTGTATCGAGGTATGTCAGGACAGCACGGGAAACATGCAGTCTAACGACTGCTGCCCATATTACCTGTCAGGCAAACCAGAAACTATAGTATTGTGTATACAGTACCATCTCATAAAACGACTCAAGGTGCTGGGCCAGCATGGCAGTGAGAAAGGCGTGGTCCTGTTCTCAGAACCAAGATTTGTATGGAAAGGTGACGGGATGCCGCACAGGTGCCCACTGTTGGGCACACCACTATCAGCGTGCCTTTTCTCATTTCGCCTCAAAAAGAATCACAACAATAGTCGCTGCAGTGACTCGACTGCAAATGTCCTTTGTCATGCAGTCCCAGTCGCATTGTTACATTGAATGCCGGTTCAAATGAACCTGCATCCACTGACATCAGCAGCTTGTGCTGAGTTTGAAACTGTCTGTGACTGACAAGGTTTGACATTCACCCCTGTCGCTTAGGATCTTTTTACTATCACTGTCCATACACTCTGTTATATGTCTGTGAGTGGCACGCCATTCCATGTTAGCACGTTGCACAGTCCACGATGACACACTAAGAAACTGGGTAACCACACTTATAGTCTAGTCATCGAGACGTCCGAATACCACCGCCCCATTCTGTCAAATCTATACGTCGACCAATTTTATTGCCCAGATTCCATATAACCGATCGTCACTGTCACGTCTCACGTCGGCGATAGAGGGCCACATGACCATCTTAGTTCTACGCCATCTACAAGTGCACCACACCAGCCAATGTGCTCTTTTAGGAGGGTAACTAATATTTTATCCAGAGACGTTAGCAGTTAGTATTTGGCAGTGTTCAGTGCGATTGAAAGTTGTGAAAAGGGAGAACGATTGGGTAATGGTCACTGTTTGGGTAACAGACCTTCGTAACTACACTGGAGTAGGACACTAAGCGCTTGACTGCAGACTGCTAAAAACCTTATTGCGCGATTTACGTGTACTCTGTCACAGTGGAGTGTGCGTGTTGAAGTTTCCTCATAATAAATTTGGTGGGAGCAACTGGTGGTAAGTAGACCGCCTCTGGTGGGAGGTTTATGTTACATATCGGTACGTCAGTGGTTAATAAATACACACATTAAAAAAAAAGTTTTGCATCACCCCAGTTCCCAGAACTCCTGAAGACAGATGTTGACTGTTGATATTGTATCACAGACACAGTCCCTTTGACTGTTCAGAGATGTCACTAAACCCACCCAAAGATACAAACAACCATGCATGAGCAGCGCCTATTAGACGGAAGGGGTCCGACAGCCGATCAGTTCCATTCATTCCACCAGGAAGAATGTACACGGCTCGTGTTGTCTGTAGTTCAACCATGCCTAGACGGTCGATACCGCGTTTCGATCGCTCCGCATTGTTCCTTTCTGCCAGGGAGGGCTCTCAACAAGGGAAATGCCCAGGCATCTAGTAGTGAACCAAAGGGATGTTGTTCGGACTTGGAGGAGATACAGAGAGACAGGAACTGTCGATGACATGCCTCACTCAGACCACTCAAGGGCTACTACTGCAGTGGATGACCGCTACCTACGAATTATGGCTCGGAGGAATCCTGACAGCAACGCTACCATATTGAATTATGCTTTTCGCGCAACCACAGGACGTCGTGTTACGACTCAAACTGTGCGCAGTAGGCTGCATGATGCACAACTTCACTCCCGATGTCCATGGCGAGGTCCATCTCTGCATGCAGCGTGGTACATATGGGCCCAACAACAAGCCGAATGGACCGTTCAGGATTGGCATCACGTTCTCTTCACCGATGAGTGTCGTATATGCCTTCAACCAGACAATTGTCGGAGACGTGTTTGGAGGCAACCCGGTCAGGCTGAACGCCTTAGATACACTGTCCAGCAAGTGCAGCAAGGTGGAGGTTCCCTGCTGTTTTGGTGTGGCTTTATGTGGGGCCGACATACGCCGCTGGTGGTCATGGGAGGTGCCTTAACAGCTGTACGATACGTGAATGCCATCCTCCGACCGATAGTGCAACCATATCGGCAGCACACTGGCGAGGCATTTGTCGTCATGGACGACAATTCGTGCCCCCATCGTGCACATTTTGTGAATGGCTTCCTTCAGGGTAACGACATCGCTCGACATGAGCGGCCATCATGTTCTCCACACACAAACCCTACCGACCATACCTGGGATAGATTCAAAAGGGTTTTTTATTGACGACGTGACCTACCAACCACTCTGAGGGATCTACGCCGACTCGCCGTTGAGGAGTGGGACAACTGGACCAACAGTGCCTTGATGAACTTGTGAACAGTATGCCACGACGAATACAGGCGCATGCATCAATGCAAGAGAACTTGCTACTGGGTATTAGAGGTACCGGTGTGTACAGGAATCTAGACCACCACCTCTGAAGGTCTCGCTGTATCGTGGTACAACATGCAATGTGCTGTTTTCATGAGCAATAAAAAGGGCAGAAATGATGTTTATGTTGATTTCTATCCCAATTTTCTGTACAGGTTATGGAACTCGGAACCGAGGTGATGGAAAACTTTTTTTTTATATTTGTATGTGAGTGCTTCTAGTTTAGAGGCAGTCGCAATATATATTAAGGGCCCTGCACGCACCAACCGATGGACCAACCGACCGACCAATTTCGTGTGCAGCCTATAAACGTCCCGACAGACTTCACTCCAATCGCTATTTCGTGTATTTTGTTTTTGCCGAACAGAGACGACTGTCGAACGTCAGTCGGAAAATTGGCACAACAGCGCTACGCACGGCACAATCTGTTGGGTGAAGTGGTGAGAGTCGACTGTCGGATGGTTATACCCGACCGACCATCGGACGAGAAAAGTTGGTTGATCGGTTTGCCAAAGTGCTACACACTTCCAATTTGTCCGTCGGTAGATGCTTGTGTAGGATGATTCATGCGCACGTGTGGGGACGCGCCAGTATCACTCGTGACGTCATCAACGCCACTTGAGTTGTGCAATGCCCTATACAAATCAGTTTCCGCAGCGCCTGGTATGTAACACGATCCCGAGAGGCGCACCAGCAAAGTAAGTACCCCACAGAGACGTGCATCGCACGTGATATCTGTTGGCTGCCAGTCTAAGTGGAACTTTCATTGTGTTAGATTGTTACACTGCTTTGCGATAAGTAACTCTAAATTTTGTGTGTTTATATTTATCAAATAGTTTCAGATAAAATACGTCAGATAACGGATATTTTTTTTCCATACGTTGGAGTATTTTGATGAATCGTTGGAACAAATTTAAATTGAACAAGATTGCTTTCAATAATTGTAGCGTGTAAGCGTGATAAATCAGCGTTTACTGCGACAAAGAGTTTGCATTGAAGGCGGCCACAAATCTAACTGCTATATTGATAAGGATGTGTGATCATGCCCTAGTTGCAACTATTCTTGACCGTCTGTAGTCTAAAATTGTGAAAGAATTAAGACTACTAAAGCAGCTTGAGACTTAATCGATTTTCATTCGTACACGCTTGTGCAAGTATACTAATGTACACAATTTGACATAAAACTCGACCGGCGGCCAGCCGCTTCAGAAGCTAAGTCCGCGCCGATCGCGACATAGGACAAAAAAACTGGCCAACTCGCTAATTCTTTAAGTCCGGTTATCTGCACAATCTGGCAACACTGTAGACTGCAGCACTTCCTGGAGGAAAACTTGTCCCATGATAAAGAAACCCTAGGCTGATTACGCCTGTGGTCTAGCGGTTGCATGCGTTGTTTCTGTTCATAATGTCAGTGGATCGAGAGCAGCTAGCATAAAATATTTTTATAGTCTCTTCTGTCTGAATGCTGAAGACGTGAATGTAATGGTAGCGCAGATTCAATCTATTTCGCTTTCTGACACACCGATATCAAAATTTTATCCAGTAACGATTTTGCGGCAGATTTTGCTGGCAACCGGCAGCGGCCGTGGCGACAGCAGCGGCGCTGCACTCCCCCGTTCTTTATCGAAAGCGCCTGCTCCCGCTCATCGCTTTTGATGATTTAAAACGCTTTATTCTTAAATGTTGCTCCACAGAAAATTTCTACGATTTCCATTCACGCCCAAAAGCAACGGAGACAAACGCCCTGATTAGTAGGCGGGTATTATATTACATTAATCGGCAAGAGCTGAGTATGGCCCGAAATTAATTTTATAGACTGGGACGAAATTAAACCACCTCGCTACATTCGATGAATTTATAAATGCTTCATACCTCGTTTCTTTTCCTTTCAAACTCAATTATTTGTGCAACTTTTGGTCAATGTTCGGATGTTTTCGTCAAGCCGGGGTGGGCGTCTGTGGTGTAAAGTGTATTACAGTTCTTGTTTCATTCCTTATGGTAACTCTATGCGATAAACTGTGTGAATACCTTGCAATGCATGCTCTGTAGCAGTGCAGGAACACTGCACATTTGGAGTTCCATGTATGGGTTCATGAAGTATTTAATGTTGATCGGAAGTTATAGTTAAGGTCATCAGATTTAAACCAGAAAAATTTGTCGTTTCGGAGGTTTCAGAGAACGGAAAGGAATTGCTAACGCCGGTGTTAGAAAACGTCTACAGTTAAATGCTATTGCAAAAATTTAGAAGAGGGTAACTATATTAATCAACATGTGCACTTCATAAACAACCTTCTGACATGTAATTTTATATCGTTGACAGTCGGTTTGAATCTTTTCAGGATCTATTTTACAGTGAAGCACCTTGGCATTTGCAAAGCAGACATCCATGATAATAACTTAATTTACTAAGTCGAAATCGGACGAAGGCATTCTTCAGATTTCGTATAAGGAATTTTTACTAGCAGTTCGCAACTCCATTAATTAAAATGGAAAATAAAAGGTTGTAGTCAGCGGCTTCTACCGTGATTGGAACTGCTATGTCATATAGTGCGAGCACTGCAACGCACAAGGGAACCTCTGAGCTAACGACACACTGGCGGCAAGAGGTGGATTATAGTCACTGCGATGTTGCCTGAGCCTCAAAACGCAACCTTAAACACACAAACGGAGGACGAGGAGATTACCGTTTTAACGTCCCGTCGACAACGATGTCATTAGAGACGGAGCACAAGCTCGTATTAGGGAAGGATGGGGAAGGAAATCGGCTGTGCCCTTTCTAAGGAACCATCCCGGCATTTGTCTGAAGCGATGTAGGGAAATCACTGAAAACCTAAATCAGGATGGCCGGGCGCGGGATTGCACCATCGTCCTCCCGAATGCACACAGAAACAGGTGTTACATATGTGAAGAACGCCGTTCTTGGAGTCCAGAAATTAAATATATTTTCTAATTGTGTCATCTTACAGTGGATTATATCGTACAAGTCTTCGATGTGGAAAACGAATGTCAAGTGAATTTAGCGAGGTAATGCCGGCCTACGCCTGGAAGTAAATGCACTATCAGTGTTGACAAATACATGCTACGACGCTGCCATTTCTCGGCTCTCTTACGAGGCAGCTCTTCAGCGAAATGCTTGCCGTGATTCTCCGATACGGAGACACGCGCGCACGCTTGGTTTTTATGCGGCGTTCTCCCCTGATGGTTTCTGACGTCGCCTTGTGGGCTATGTATACATTTGAGACATTCAAATATCATTAATCCAGAATGATACAAGTTTCAGCTTCCGGCGTGGAAGAAGGCTGTTGACGCCGACGTTATGTCATTTCAACGTAGGGAAAGCAAAACGGATCATTCAGTGTTTCTCATTCAATATAAAGCATGTGAGATAATTTTCCGTAACGTTCATAATCATCTAAAAATACAAACGAAGCAAAAATACACCGGAAGCTTATTCGAATTGAATATAATGTAAGATACCAAACGCTTTGCACCTCGATGTCGAATTTGTCCACGTGCAATCTTTTGCAGCATACATATAGAATGTCATGATTACCACGAGAATGAAGAAACATGTTGGTAAGGATGGAAGCAGGAAGAGGCGCAGTCGACAAATATTCGATTCCTCATGGCATTCATTTCGATAGAGACGTAAGAAGAGGTAAAGAGGGATATTACTTTCGTTAACGCGAACGATATGCCGCACATATTGATAACGAGGAAGTCTGCGTCTTCATACGTTTCCTCCTTGAAATCTGTATGCTCTATTATATACTAAGTAGCCTGATCATTGTTTCAGTAATGTTACCCTCTAGTTTGACCCCGTAACGATCAACAGATTCCAAATGCATGTCTCTGCATGAAAGTAGCTGTTTGAACCCTTCCTGGGTTGTTTTTTGTTTTATTGCTTGGAATTCCTGAAGCAGACCACTGTGCCTTCCCCCTCGTGGGTTAGGTCTCAAAACTAAACCGCTTTTTATCCAATGGCATAATTTATTCAGACAGCATCAGCACAAGACTATCAAACAACGCCTTCCATTTACAGTTGCAACACTCGAAGCAGCAGCTGACCGAAGTGTAATCCACGGTCATGGTCCGAAATTAGCAGCTGTCTGCTACTGTGGCAAAGTCCGTACTACACTTTCGATTCCGCAGCACCATTTTATCTGGTAACACTGTGTAGTTGCAGAGTTATGCCAGCATGTCTGTCCTCACACTGTCAACTTTATGTATCTCACTTCTCCTGTAGCGTTGATCACGAGGAGTCGAAGTAAATGAGTGTATTCTGCATGACGTAACGTTCGGTATTCCCTTCTTTCATAGCCACACTTCATGTGCATCGATACCAAATAGGAATGTGAAAACTCTTGCGAGTGAGACAATTACAATAACAATCGTAACAAGATCATGAAAATAATGAATGATGTTTATTCCAATGCAGAACGAGAATGGCTTTAAATATAAAAATCTATATGTGTATCCATATCTATTGATCTTTGAGTTGGCATTCAGGGGACATATTTACTTATCAGATGAGGGATCAACTACTAAAATCATGATATAGGGAACTGTTTATACTTACTATTTTGCGCCTACTACAAATGTAAAGTCAGTAACAGCATAAACTAATAAATTTATGGAGAAAATTTAGTGTCTCCTGAACAGGGGCGTCGCTACTGGAAGAAAATGTTTTTTCATTCGAGAAGATTACTGCAGTCCAATCAAAGTCGATATCTTCTGCTGCAAAAGCCATGCGATCAATCCTCTGATAGTCGGTCAATGGCTGCTTCATAGCAGCTCTCCGACAATATAATCCGGCGTCTTTGTCTCCTCGCAACAGTCTTTCCGCTGCCGGGAAACTGAGATCTCTTTCAGGCCACGGCGACTGAGGAATGGATTAGCACGTATATTCTCCAAAACACGTTGATCATCTGCTGCAGTAGACACACGGGGCCGGCCACTTCCTCTTTTCCGCCCTATATAGCCCCTTTGCTGGTATTCTTTCCGCCAGCGTCTAGCTGTTCTTGCCGGTATTCCACACTTTTCTCCAGCTTCTGATGCCGAGTAGTTGCCATGCTCAATCAGTGCAACCACACGCACCCTACTCTGGATTCCACTGCGACTGCATTGCGACTGTCGCCCTTGTGTCGTTACCACGCGTTTTATAAAGAGAACCATTCACAGCGCAGTGGAGAAACAAAAACTGAAAAAATAAAATAAATTCTTTTTTCAGTTATTGACGCGCAAAAATATAAACTTCGTTAAAATGCTTTATCAAGAATCACTGTTAAGAAAGAAATGATAATCATAAGGGAAGATATTAACCGATGCTGTTGTTCATTTAGGTCAGACCACAAATAAGCAATGAAAGGTAAACTAAGGTTTCTGTCCCATTCATGTAATCCATTTGACTTCTTACTTGAGTAACGTGTTGAAAAAACACTGCGCCCTCTTGACACTGCCACTCGCAGCACGTGACGTGATCAGCAGTGTGCCCGGACACGTGGTGTTGGTGTTGACGAAACAGGAACGCTGCGGCAGCCACTGTGATGTAGAAACAGCACTCGGTCTTGACCATCATCACATCACTCGACTACCCAAAAACTGATTCCCATTCTCAAATCCAACGGAACTACTGAAATCTGCGTTACCCGACCTTTTATCATCATAAAACACCCTTCCCATACACTACCAGACTCGAAAGCATTCATGAAATGAGTTTTTCGAAAAGTATATAAATCACTTCAGCATCTTGTGACGTAATACATGGGTATTGTTACTGCCCACAGTGTTGTATTCCAGGACCTGCCGACAGCAGGCCCTTGTTCAGAAGTGGTCTTCTGTATTTTCGAATCGCTGCTCAAATGATTTGATGCTCTAAAGCAAGTCAGAGCTTTATGGGTGTCTAACTTACGGTGTGACTAACACTCGATATATCGCTTTAAGAAATCTCTGAGGCCGTAAACAATGAGAAAAGTTCGAAAACATTTCAGTGAGACGATGGTAGTCTTAGGCGTGGTTTCCAATGTGGGCAGCAACTTAACTGCTGCGGCAGAAGTAAGAAGGATATGAAATGTTGTCTGGAAATAGAAACAATAGCTTTATTGAAAAAGAAAACCTGCTACATCCAAAAACGAATTCAAATATCAAGGCGTATACTCCGAAAGTATTTCTCTCCGTTTCTTCTGTTATTTGATGATGTAGGTAAGCACGAACAGTGATAATACATGGGCTTAACCATGATACGAGTCACAGAAGTGGGAATATTACTCAAAGGGTTAAAAATTAGGTTTTCTGCTCTTTTAATACATGTAGGCATACCGCCATATCTGTCATTCGGACTGCATTGTATCCGCATCCGTTCGTGAAGAATTTCTGCTAAGGAAACGGAATCTTCTTGCTACTAACGTAGTCAAGGACTCACAACGTCGTACGCCTTTCTTGGCAACTGTGTTGGTATGAGAATGATTTGCGGTTGTGGGACTACATTGTATCTGCTACATTCATTTAATATTTTCTTGTCATCTCGATCAAATATTGTCAATAATTATCACAGAAGGAGTGGTTTTGAGTTATGAAACGTATTTCAGTTCAAAATGGTCGCTTCATGCAAAGGTGGTCGTAATATTCATGTTTCACGTTGGGAGCTGCATACGTCAGCTACGATTATGGCAAGGGTAGTATTTACTACTGTGCGAACAAGGCACTGCTGCAGTAAAGTGCTCAATTTATATAACTATAGCTGTTTTTTTTTCATTAGTTCCAGATTTTCTGCGGAAGCTTGATCTTATCAATTCCTGCCGCTAGTGCTCTTTAAGTTCTAATGCCTAAGGGACCAAACTGCTAGGGTCATCAGTCTCTAGACGTAGAAACTACTTACACTAACTTAAACTAACTTATTCGAAGGACAACACACACATCCATGCCCGAGGGAGGACTCGAACCTCCGGCAGAAGCAGCCGTGAAATCTGTGACACATCGCACTAGACCAAGCGGCCACACCGGGCGGCAACTACTATTCTAAAGATCAAAACTGAGAGACTATTCTTAACCCTCCGTATCATGTGTGTTTCGAAAACCTCTCAGGATTTGCGAGAGTAGTATTCCTCGCGAATACCAATTTACAACAACAACAAAACAAGGCTAAGTCCCTGAAGAGACTAGAATTATCTGTCAGGGAACCGAATTTGTGTTGTTTACATCATCTTGCTGTCAAATAAGACGGTAACAGTCACTGAAGCAATAAACGAGGTTATTATTAATGTATTAACTATGGCAGCTATATCCTAGTCATATATAACAAATTTCACTGAAGCTGATGAGTGTAAGTACACAATTTCAGCGGTGTAATGTGCTATCGGGTTGGCGTCTGGCAGCGCAGCTTCACTAGGGCTGACAGAAACAAGCTGTGGATAGCTGTGAGGCCTTTCTGTCCTATGACTTACTCATATTGCTGCTGTTTTTGGTACTTGGCAGACGTTTTGAAAGGGTTTGGCACACCTGTGGTCATTCACTCTCTTTCAGGACTGGTGCCGAAGGACAATGCTCAGTTCCCAAAATATTGTCTTTTTATATTGACGAGTAACCTGGATGGTCGTATCACGTTCATGTGCCATCTACATCGCAAATATAATATTGCGATCCTAGGACCTAACCTGCAAAACGTTTTGTATTTCATAGTCGGAACTATCTGCATTAACCGTCATCAGAGCAATGTCAGGGAACAGAATGCAGAAGTGCCTTGGTAGCTTCTTGGAGACCTGCCTGAGTCGCGTACTAAGGAAAGGGTAGTTGCTGGTTCACATTGTATTACACTAGCGAGAAGTACCGACTTTCCCTTTTTCTCTGCAAACATCCAGAACTAAATTCAGTAACTAAATGCTAAGAATATATTTCCATTGCACCAACTCAAATAACCTATTTTCATAGATTTTTATATTCACAGCCATTCTCATTCTGCATTGCAATAAATTTCATTCATTAATTGCTTGTTCTTTTTGCGATTATTATTGTCATTCTCTCACTTTCAAGAGTTTTCACATCCTTATTTAGTATCGATACACATGAAGAGTGGCTATGAAAGAAGGGAATACTGAATGTTACGTCATGCAGATTACACTCATTTACTTCGGCTCCTCGTGATCAACGCTACAGGAGAAGTGAGATACATAAAGTTGACAGTGTGAGAACAGACATGCTGGCACAACTCTGCAACTACACAGTGTTACCAGATAAAATGGTGCTGCGGAATCGAAAGTGTAGTACGGACTTTGCCACAGTAGCAGACAGCTGCTAATTTCGGACCATGACCGTGGTTTACACTTCGGTCAGAGTTGGTTAGAGTGCTGCAACTGTAAATGGAAGGCGTTGTTTGATAGTCTTGTGCTGATGCTGTCTCAATAAATTATGCCATTAGATAAAAAACGGTTTAGTTTTGAGACCTAACCCACGAGGGGGGAAGGCACAGTGGTCTGCTTCAGGAATTCCAAGCAATAAAACACAAAAAACAACCCAGGAAGGGTTCGAATAGCTACTTTCATGCAGACATGCATTTGCAATCTGTTCATCGTTACGGGGTCAAAAAGAGGGTAACATTACTGAAACAATGATCAGGCTACTTAGTATATAATAGAGCATACAAATTTCAAGGAGGATACGTATGAAGACGCAGACTTCCTCGTTATCAATATGTGCGGCATATCTTTCGTGTTAACGAAAGTAATATCCCGCTTTACCTCTTCTTACCTCTCTAATGAAATGAATGACATGAGGAATCGAAAATTTGTTGACTGCGCCTCTTCTTGCTTCCATCCTTACCAACATATTTCTTCATTCTCGTGGTAATCATGGCATTCTATATGTATGCTGCAAAAGATTGCACGTGGACAAATTCGACATCGAGGTGCAAAGCGTTTGGTATCTTACATTATATGCAATTCGAATAAGCTTCCGATGTATTTTTGCTTCGTTTGTATTTTTAGATGGTTATGAACGTTACGGAAAATTATCTCACATGCTTTATGTTGAATGATCCGTTTTGCTTTCCCTACGTTGAAATGATATAATGTCGGCGTCAACAGCCTTCTTCCACGCTGGAAGCTGAAACTTATATCATTCTGGATTAATGATATTTGAATGTCTCAAATGTATACATAGCCCACAAGGCGACGTCAGAAACCATCAGGGGAGAACGCCGCATAAAAACCAAACGTGCGCGCGTGTCTCCGTATCGGAGAATCACGGCAAGCATTTCGCTGAAGAACTGCCTCGTAAGAGAGCCGAGAAATGGCAGCGTCGTAGCATGTATTTGTCAACACTGTGATAGTGCATTTACTTCCAGGCGTAGGCCGGCATTACCTCGCTAAATTCACTTGACATTTGTTTTCCACATCGAAGACTCGTACGATATAATCCACTGTAAGATGACACAATTAGAAAGTATATTTAATTTCTGGACTCCAAGAACAGCGTTCTTCACATATGTAACACCTGTTTCTGTGTGCATTCGGGAGGACGACGGTGCAATCCCGCGCCCGGCCATCCTGATTCAGGTTTTCAGTGATTTCCCTAAATCGCTTCAGGCAAATGCCGGGATGGTTCCTTAGAAAGAGCATGGCCGATTTCCTTCCCTATCCTTCCCTAATTCTAGCTTGTTCTCCGACTCTAATGACATCGTTGTCGACGGGAAGTTAAAACAGTAATGTCCTCCTCCTCGGTTTGTGTGTTTAAGGTTGCGTTTTGAGGCTCAGGCAACATCGCGGTGACTATAGTCCGCCTGTTGCCGCCAGTGTGTCGTTTGCTCAGAGGTTCGCTTGTGCGTTGCAGTGCTCGCACTATATGACATAGCAGTTCCAATCTCGGTAGAAGCCGCTGACTACAACCTTTTATTTTCCGTTTTAATTAATGGAGTTGCAAACTGCTAGTAAAAATTCCTTATACGAAATCTGAAGAATGCCCTTCAATATCAATCTTCGTCGATTTCGACTTAGTAAATTAATATCATGGATGTCTGCTTTGCAAATGCCAAGGTGCTTCACTGTAAAATAGATCCTGAAAAGATTCAAACCGACTGTCAACGATATAAATTTGAGCTTTGTTCGTCATATAGGTCTAACATGTCAGAAGGTTGTTTATGAGGTGCACATGTTGATTAATATAGTTCCCTCTTCTAAATTTTTGCAATAGCATTTAACTGTAGACGTTTTCTAACACCGGCGTTAGCAATTCCTTTCCGTTCTCTGAAACCTCCGAAACGACAAATTTTTCTGGTTTAAATCTGATGACCTTAACTATCACTTCCGATCAACATTAAATACTTCATGAACCCATACATGGAACTCCAAATGTGCAGTGTTCCTGCACTGCTACAGAGCATGCATTGCAAGGTATTCACACAGTTTATCGCATAGACTTACCATAAGGAATGAAACAAGAACTGTAATACACTTTACACCACAGACGCTCACTCTGGCTTGACGAAAACATCCGAACATTGTCCAAACGTTGCACAAATAATTGAGTTTGAAAGGAAAAGAAACGAGGTATGAAGCATTTATAAATTCATCGAATGTAGCGAGGTGGTTTCTCGTCTGTCTCCGTTGCTTTTGAGCGTGAAAGGAGAAATTTTCTTTGGAGCAACATTTAATAATAAAGCGTTTTAAATCATCAAAAGCGATGAACGGGAGCAGGCGCTTTCGATAAAGAACGGGGGAGTGCAGCGCCGCTGCTATCGCCACGGCCGCTGTCGGTAGCCAGCAAATGGATCCCGGAGCTTTGCCGCATACGGCGTCCAGAGGAGGACAGTCTGCAGGAAATCTGCCGCAAAATCGTTACTGGATAAAATTTTGATATCGGTGTGTCAGAAAGCGAAATAGATTGAATCTGCGCTAACATTACATTCACGTCTTCAGCATTCAGACAGAAGAGGCTATAAAAATATTTTATGCCAGCTGCTCTCGATCCACTGACATTATGAACAGAAACAACGCACGCTACCGCTAGACCACAGGCGTAATCAGCCTAGGGTTTCTTTATCACGGGACAAGTTTTCCTCCAGGAAGTGCCGCAGTCTACAGTGTTGCCAGATTGTGCAGATAACCGGACTTAGAGAATTAGCGAATTGGCCAGTTTTTTTGTCCCATGTCGCGATTGGCGCGGATTTAGCCTTTGAAGCGGCCGGCCGACGGTCGAGTTTTATGTGAAAGAGTGTACATATGCTCGACGGTATGTGCCGATAATTTGCAGGCTTGTACAACCAAAGTCAGATGTTTATGAGGCAATCTTTGTATCGGCCATATGTCGAGTAACAGCAAGTAAATTATCAAATTGCTTTACTCTCTTTTCTTAGAGTATACCAAACAAAGCCTTATTTAAACGACATTAAGTCGAAAGCTTATCATGGTAAGGTAAAGACTGAGGTTGTACGTATTTTTAACAAAAAGCAGAGGAGTTATCATAAATGTCACTATCAGTATGGTAAATTCTGTCGGAATCAGTTAAGAGAGGAAAACTCGAAGGGAGGCAGGAAGTATCTATGTTAGCACTCGTGTGTTATAGATATTGTCGAATCATGATTATAATTTTTGTGATGTCAGTTTCTCTCATGATTGCACCCAGCATTTTAATCGAAAATGTTGCGAGCAACAGGCGGTTCAGATGTTTATCATAAAATAACTACACAAATCAGCTTCAGATGTTTAGCATAAAATAACCACACAAATCAGGTGGTATGTCTTCAGTTGACAGTAACATGTCAAAGGTTTTTGGATTCAGTAACGGTACTTATCCAACATACGGCGTTTTCTGTTTCTTTTACTCCTCACAGAGCAAAACAACCAATCCACCTTTGCTTGAGATCCACATATTCTAAGTACGAACTGATATTTGTTAAAAGCTATCTTGGATTATGTGATGAAGGGTATTGGTAAATACTTGCACAAACGCCTGATCAAGTCTTCATGTCAAACTTTCAGTAACGCGTTCGGCCAACTTCAGCTTACCCATCCCCACCCCTTCCCCCGACCGACACCCACTGTCATGAGACAGATGACCCACCGTTAGATTGGCTGGCCTCTCAGGACTGTCACGAGGACATAGCCGGCGTTTGTCACCATCTTCCCATTAACGAAGTTAGACTACACACACTGCCTTCAGCAAACAGTGACAGTAATAGAAAATATCTAATTCATATTTCAGGCGCAGGTCACTCAAATTGAATAATCGGCTTGGAGTTTTCTCCAAGTCATCGGCGTATGGCCTGTTTAATAAGAAAGAAAAATGGGGATGCTAAAATGCCACGAAATTAAATTACAAATCAATTTTCCATACGCAGCTACTCTCGCTTGAATACTTTACCAAATAACTCAACTAGAGGCCCAGAATGGTGCTTACAGTGTAATCATTTCTGCCCTCTGATGGTTGCTACTGAAGGCTATAGGCTGGTTAACAATGTAATGGTATTATATTGGTAACTGGTAAATCGCAAAAATGGTTTAATAAAATACTGGTAGAGAAAGGCTTCACAAAGTGGGAACTACGAAGCTACTGTACTATTGCCGTGGATAATCTAGACCTACACCATTAGGATGGAAGACGCATGCCTGCAGACGCAGTCTACGAGTAGCAAACTAGTAGTTCGCAGACACAAGCGTAGCTAAGCTAAACGGACTGAATAAAAAGCTGTCTAATCAGGCTATTTGGAAAGGGTGAGATGGCAGGCAACTATAGGAAAAACCAAAGGGAAGATCAGAAAATATTTCGAATAAAGCTTTACGTGAATCGCATGGTTCATTTGCGTGCTGTATTTAAATCTTCTCTTAAAGTGTAGCCAAATGAGATGCTTTAGGGGCATGACAAATACAAAGATTTTTATCTGGATGTCTTACTTTATCCGTTTTTTAAATGAAAACCGAAAGGTTTTATTCAGACTAAAATGTCTGAAGCGGACATCAAATGATCTACTCGTTTTGGCCGATGTAAAATTTCGGACAGGCGTCACATTTCTTTACACACCTGGCTCTATTCCGAATTACATACGTTTTGATGCCGTATTTTATGTATAACCATATTAGGGAAGACTATTCGTTTTTCAGGCACGCTGTTTCTCTAATTTCATACGAAAGGTAGTCTCGAATATTTCATTTCCATTGCTAGTCCATTTGTTTGCTAGTTACAGATCGCATTTGCAGGTGGAAATCCTTTACCGTGCCTCTAGCGTGTGTCTAACTTACATAAATCACTAGTTAATTTTTTACTAGTTTTCACTACCTGAAGGCTTTGCCTCACTCCTACATCCTGAATATTTTTATTGTTTCACATTTATTACCAAGAGCGCGGATAACTTTGCACTGAACCTCAATACAGTGGATGAATTACTGGGTAATGCATTACAGTGTTAAAACAGTTTAAAGTTCAATTCCCTAGTATTTTACCGTCCCCCTTTCACTTAATTTTTACACGTCTATGGCTTGGGCATCAACTTGAAATGGTTAATATCATTTGAGTGCTACGGAGCTGAGACATAAAATTTCAAAAACAGGGGAGTTGGCTAAAATTTCTGTATTTTGCTTCGGATGAACTGTAAAATAGCAACTTTGGGTTGCGATGACATACGTGGTCGAACAGATATCTGAAGATTGAAAATATTTATCGCCAAGTTCTGTATTTTTAAATGTATGTGGCGCGGGTCTTCAATGTAGCCTGAGGTCTAGGAAGAGTTGAAAGCAGTCTGGTTACGAGTCGATAAGCCAGATAATGTGAATACAAAATCTTGCGATGTTCTACTTAACGTGTAATGTGGTCGGAGGTCTACGCAGACAGATAACATGGTTAAGTCGTCGAAAAGACTTTGTCAGGAGAACAACTATTTTCATTATGGTGCGTATTTTTTTCAAATATCATTTTCGGGAATGGTTTGTCCACTTGAATGAAATTGAGTCAGAGCAGACAGGGGGCACTTGTTCAGTCTAAGACTCACCTTAAACTAGGAATGAGAAGATACCAGGATTGTTTTGTTCTGATTGTATCGCATTGTCTCGTATTCATTTTAGCTCAATCAACTTCCCTTCCATGCTTTGCACAGTATCGTAGGAGAGAACATCGGAATACTGTAGGCGTCCTGGATCCAGAAAAAGTCAAGACATGTCGTCTTAGGCTTAATCTGTTCAGTATTTTACTTTTTTAGCAGAATTGATACCGGTTTCTGCGGCTGAGATCCGTAAATAACTGTAAAGCTGTATTATTGAATAAAGTTAGCTGTCAGGAATATGGTCACCCAGAAGATGAGAAGTTTCACAATTAACCCTTTCAGGCGTGAATTTCTTCTGGAGGAAAGAAAATATATCTTTGGTAATGCTCTTAGGTGATCTTTTAATGATTTTAGATGCAAGATTTGTACAAAAATATTTACCAGTTTTCTAAGTATACTTCGTGAACTTAATTTTATGGATTAAACTAACTACATACGAAATATTCTCAATTGCAATAAGTAGTAAAATAATCAGTCAATAATTGCCAAGAAAAAATAACTTTATTCAAATGTACAGTGGAATATAGCGGATCAACCACATTCGTGTATCCCCCCAGGGGGTCCACAACTCTATTGTGGATACATGCGTAGCGAGCATGGGACCCCGAGCTAATGTGGCCCTCCTTCCTTTCCGGGCTGCATACCTTCCTTTTCCGCATCCTTCCCCATCCCCCATCTTCGCCCCCCCCCCCTCACCACTGCCTCTTTCCTTCTCTTTCTCCCTCTCTGGGAGTATGTTTTGTGCCTACGTCTGGAGATGGACACTCGAAAATGTAACACATTCTTCGCTTTCTCTGTTTGCAAGTCTTTGTCCTTGCGTTTTTCCTTACCTCTTCTCTTTACCCTTTCTCCGCTTCGGCGTTTGAGACCTCTCTTCTTTCCTTTCCCTTTCTTTGTTTTTCCCCTTTCTTTGTTTTTCCCCTTTCTTTGTCTTTCCCCTTTCTTTGTCTTTCCCCTTTCTTTGTCTTTCCCCTTTCTTTGTCTTTCCCCTTTCTTTGTCTTTCCCCTTTCTTTGTCTTTCCCCCCTCTTTGTCTTTCCCCCCTCTTTGTCTTTCCCCCCTCTTTGTCTTTCCCCCCTCTTTGTCTTTCCCCCCTCTTTGTCTTTCACCCCCCTCTTTGTCTTTCCCCCCTCTTTGTCTTTCCCCCCTCTTTGTCTTTCCCCCCTCTTTGTCTTTCCCCCCTCTTTGTCTTTCCCCCCTCTTTGTCTTTCCCCCCTCTTTGTCTTTCCCCCCTCTTTGTCTTTCCCCCCTCTTTGTCTTTCCCCCCTCTTTGTCTTTCCCCCCTCTTTGTCTTTCCCCCCTCTTTGTCTTTCCCCCCTCTTTGTCTTTCCCCCTCTTTGTCTTTCCCCCCTCTTTGTCTTTCCCCCCTCTTTGTCTTTCCCCCCTCTTTGTCTTTCCCCCCTCTTTGTCTTTCCCCCCTCTTTGTCTTTCCCCCCTCTTTGTCTTTCCCCCCTCTTTGTCTTTCCCCCCTCTTTGTCTTTCCCCCCTCTTTGTCTTTCCCCCCTCTTTGTCTTTCCCCCCTCTTTGTCTTTCCCCCCTCTTTGTCTTTCCCCCCTCTTTGTCTTTCCCCCCTCTTTGTCTTTCCCCCCTCTTTGTCTTTCCCCCCTCTTTGTCTTTCCCCCCTCTTTGTCTTTCCCCCCTCTTTGTCTTTCCCCCCTCTTTGTCTTTCCCCCCTCTTTGTCTTTCCCCCCTCTTTGTCTTTCCCCCCTCTTTGTCTTTCCCCCCTCTTTGTCTTTCCCCCCTCTTTGTCTTTCCCCCCTCTTTGTCTTTCCCCCCTCTTTGTCTTTCCCCCCTCTTTGTCTTTCCCCCTCTTTGTCTTTCCCCCCTCTTTGTCTTTCCCCCCTCTTTGTCTTTCCCCCCTCTTTGTCTTTCCCCCCTCTTTGTCTTTCCCCCCTCTTTGTCTTTCCCCCCTCTTTGTCTTTCCCCCCTCTTTGTCTTTCCCCCCTCTTTGTCTTTCCCCCCTCTTTGTCTTTCCCCCCTCTTTGTCTTTCCCCCCTCTTTGTCTTTCCCCCCTCTTTGTCTTTCCCCCCTCTTTGTCTTTCCCCCCTCTTTGTCTTTCCCCCCTCTTTGTCTTTCCCCCCTCTTTGTCTTTCCCCCCTCTTTGTCTTTCCCCCCTCTTTGTCTTTCCCCCCTCTTTGTCTTTCCCCCCTCTTTGTCTTTCCCCCCTCTTTGTCTTTCCCCCCTCTTTGTCTTTCCCCCCTCTTTGTCTTTCCCCCCTCTTTGTCTTTCCCCCCTCTTTGTCTTTCCCCCCTCTTGTCTTTCCCCCCTCTTTGTCTTTCCCCCCTCTTTGTCTTTCCCCCCTCTTTGTCTTTCCCCCCTCTTTGTCTTTCACCCCTCTTTGTCTTTCACCCCTCTTTGTCTTTCACCCCTCTTTGTCTTTCACCCCTCTTTGTCTTTCACCCCTCTTTGTCTTTCACCCCTCTTTGTCTTTCACCCCTCTTTGTCTTTCACCCCTCTTTGTCTTTCACCCCTCTTTGTCTTTCACCCCTCTTTGTCTTTCACCCCTCTTTGTCTTTCACCCCTCTTTGTCTTTCACCCCTCTTTGTCTTTCACCCCTCTTTGTCTTTCACCCCTCTTTGTCTTTCACCCCTCTTTGTCTTTCACCCCTCTTTGTCTTTCACCCCTCTATGTCTTTCACCCTCTATGTCTTTCACCCCTCTATGTCTTTCACCCCTCTATGTCTTTCACCCCTCTATGTCTTTCACCCCTCTATGTCTTTCACCCCTCTATGTCTTTCACCCCTCTATGTCTTTCACCCCTCTATGTCTTTCACCCCTCTATGTCTTTCACCCCTCTATGTCTTTCACCCCTCTATGTCTTTCACCCCTCTATGTCTTTCACCCCTCTATGTCTTTCACCCCTCTATGTCTTTCACCCCTCTATGTCTTTCACCCCTCTATGTCTTTCACCCCTCTATGTCTTTCACCCCTCTATGTCTTTCACCCCTCTATGTCTTTCACCCCTCTATGTCTTTCACCCCTCTATGTCTTTCACCCCTCTATGTCTTTCACCCCTCTATGTCTTTCACCCCTCTATGTCTTTCACCCCTCTATGTCTTTCACCCCTCTATGTCTTTCACCCCTCTATGTCTTTCACCCCTCTATGTCTTTCACCCCTCTATGTCTTTCACCCCTCTTTGTCTTTCACCCCTCTTTGTCTTTCACCCCTCTTTGTCTTTCACCCCTCTTTGTCTTTCACCCCTCTTTGTCTTTCACCCCTCTTTGTCTTTCACCCCTCTTTGTCTTTCACCCCTCTTTGTCTTTCACCCCTCTTTGTCTTTCACCCCTCTTTGTCTTTCACCCCTCTTTGTCTTTCACCCCTCTTTGTCTTTCACCCCTCTTTGTCTTTCACCCCTCTTTGTCTTTCACCCCTCTTTGTCTTTCACCCCTCTTTGTCTTTCACCCCTCTTTGTCTTTCACCCCTCTTTGTCTTTCACCCCTCTTTGTCTTTCACCCCTCTTTGTCTTTCACCCCTCTTTGTCTTTCACCCCTCTTTGTCTTTCACCCCTCTTTGTCTTTCACCCCTCTTTGTCTTTCACCCCTCTTTGTCTTTCACCCCTCTTTGTCTTTCACCCCTCTTTGTCTTTCACCCCTCTTTGTCTTTCACCCCTCTTTGTCTTTCACCCCTCTTTGTCTTTCACCCCTCTTTGTCTTTCACCCCTCTTTGTCTTTCACCCCTCTTTGTCTTTCACCCCTCTTTGTCTTTCACCCCTCTTTGTCTTTCACCCCTCTTTGTCTTTCACCCCTCTTTGTCTTTCACCCCTCTTTGTCTTTCACCCCTCTTTGTCTTTCACCCCTCTTTGTCTTTCACCCCTCTTTGTCTTTCACCCCTCTTTGTCTTTCACCCCTCTTTGTCTTTCACCCCTCTTTGTCTTTCACCCCTCTTTGTCTTTCACCCCTCTTTGTCTTTCACCCCTCTTTGTCTTTCACCCCTCTTTGTCTTTCACCCCTCTTTGTCTTTCACCCCTCTTTGTCTTTCACCCCTCTTTGTCTTTCACCCCTCTTTGTCTTTCACCCCTCTTTGTCTTTCACCCCTCTTTGTCTTTCACCCCTCTTTGTCTTTCACCCCTCTTTGTCTTTCACCCCTCTTTGTCTTTCACCCCTCTTTGTCTTTCACCCCTCTTTGTCTTTCACCCCTCTTTGTCTTTCACCCCTCTTTGTCTTTCACCCCTCTTTGTCTTTCACCCCTCTTTGTCTTTCACCCCTCTGTGTCTTTCACCCCTCTGTGTCTTTCACCCCTCTGTGTCTTTCACCCCTCTGTGTCTTTCACCCCTCTGTGTCTTTCACCCCTCTGTGTCTTTCACCCCTCTGTGTCTTTCACCCCTCTGTGTCTTTCACCCTCTGTGTCTTTCACCCCTCTGTGTCTTTCACCCCTCTGTGTCTTTCACCCCTCTGTGTCTTTCACCCCTCTGTGTCTTTCACCCCTCTGTGTCTTTCACCCCTCTGTGTCTTTCACCCCTCTGTGTCTTTCACCCCTCTGTGTCTTTCACCCCTCTGTGTCTTTCACCCCTCTGTGTCTTTCACCCCTCTGTGTCTTTCACCCCTCTGTGTCTTTCACCCCTCTGTGTCTTTCACCCCTCTGTGTCTTTCACCCCTCTGTGTCTTTCACCCCTCTGTGTCTTTCACCCCTCTGTGTCTTTCACCCCTCTGTGTCTTTCACCCCTCTGTGTCTTTCACCCCTCTGTGTCTTTCACCCCTCTGTGTCTTTCACCCCTCTGTGTCTTTCACCCCTCTGTGTCTTTCACCCCTCTGTGTCTTTCACCCCTCTGTGTCTTTCACCCCTCTGTGTCTTTCACCCCTCTGTGTCTTTCACCCCTCTGTGTCTTTCACCCCTCTGTGTCTTTCACCCCTCTGTGTCTTTCACCCCTCTGTGTCTTTTCACCCCTCTGTGTCTTTCACCCCTCTGTGTCTTTCACCCCTCTGTGTCTTTCACCCCTCTGTGTCTTTCACCCCTCTGTGTCTTTCACCCCTCTGTGTCTTTCACCCCTCTGTGTCTTTCACCCCTCTGTGTCTTTCACCCCTCTGTGTCTTTCACCCCTCTGTGTCTTTCACCCCTCTGTGTCTTTCACCCCTCTGTGTCTTTCACCCCTCTGTGTCTTTCACCCCTCTGTGTCTTTCACCCCTCTGTGTCTTTCACCCCTCTGTGTCTTTCACCCCTCTGTGTCTTTCACCCCTCTGTGTCTTTCACCCCTCTGTGTCTTTCACCCCTCTGTGTCTTTCACCCCTCTGTGTCTTTCACCCCTCTGTGTCTTTCACCCCTCTGTGTCTTTCACCCCTCTGTGTCTTTCACCCCTCTGTGTCTTTCACCCCTCTGTGTCTTTCACCCCTCTGTGTCTTTCACCCCTCTGTGTCTTTCACCCCTCTGTGTCTTTCACCCCTCTGTGTCTTTCACCCCTCTGTGTCTTTCACCCCTCTGTGTCTTTCACCCCTCTGTGTCTTTCACCCCTCTGTGTCTTTCACCCCTCTGTGTCTTTCACCCCTCTGTGTCTTTCACCCCTCTGTGTCTTTCACCCCTCTGTGTCTTTCACCCCTCTGTGTCTTTCACCCCTCTGTGTCTTTCACCCCTCTGTGTCTTTCACCCCTCTGTGTCTTTCACCCCTCTGTGTCTTTCACCCCTCTGTGTCTTTCACCCCTCTGTGTCTTTCACCCCTCTGTGTCTTTCACCCCTCTGTGTCTTTCACCCCTCTGTGTCTTTCACCCCTCTGTGTCTTTCACCCCTCTGTGTCTTTCACCCCTCTGTGTCTTTCACCCCTCTGTGTCTTTCACCCCTCTGTGTCTTTCACCCCTCTGTGTCTTTCACCCCTCTGTGTCTTTCACCCCTCTGTGTCTTTCACCCCTCTGTGTCTTTCACCCCTCTGTGTCTTTCACCCCTCTGTGTCTTTCACCCCTCTGTGTCTTTCACCCCTCTGTGTCTTTCACCCCTCTGTGTCTTTCACCCCTCTGTGTCTTTCACCCCTCTGTGTCTTTCACCCCTCTGTGTCTTTCACCCCTCTGTGTCTTTCACCCCTCTGTGTCTTTCACCCCTCTGTGTCTTTCACCCCTCTGTGTCTTTCACCCCTCTGTGTCTTTCACCCCTCTGTGTCTTTCACCCCTCTGTGTCTTTCACCCCTCTGTGTCTTTCACCCCTCTGTGTCTTTCACCCCTCTGTGTCTTTCACCCCTCTGTGTCTTTCACCCCTCTGTGTCTTTCACCCCTCTGTGTCTTTCACCCCTCTGTGTCTTTCACCCCTCTGTGTCTTTCACCCCTCTGTGTCTTTCACCCCTCTGTGTCTTTCACCCCTCTGTGTCTTTCACCCCTCTGTGTCTTTCACCCCTCTGTGTCTTTCACCCCTCTGTGTCTTTCACCCCTCTGTGTCTTTCACCCCTCTGTGTCTTTCACCCCTCTGTGTCTTTCACCCCTCTGTGTCTTTCACCCCTCTGTGTCTTTCACCCCTCTGTGTCTTTCACCCCTCTGTGTCTTTCACCCCTCTGTGTCTTTCACCCCTCTGTGTCTTTCACCCCTCTGTGTCTTTCACCCCTCTGTGTCTTTCACCCCTCTGTGTCTTTCACCCCTCTGTGTCTTTCACCCCTCTGTGTCTTTCACCCCTCTGTGTCTTTCACCCCTCTGTGTCTTTCACCCCTCTGTGTCTTTCACCCCTCTGTGTCTTTCACCCCTCTGTGTCTTTCACCCCTCTGTGTCTTTCACCCCTCTGTGTCTTTCACCCCTCTGTGTCTTTCACCCCTCTGTGTCTTTCACCCCTCTGTGTCTTTCACCCCTCTGTGTCTTTCACCCCTCTGTGTCTTTCACCCCTCTGTGTCTTTCACCCCTCTGTGTCTTTCACCCCTCTGTGTCTTTCACCCCTCTGTGTCTTTCACCCCTCTGTGTCTTTCACCCCTCTGTGTCTTTCACCCCTCTGTGTCTTTCACCCCTCTGTGTCTTTCACCCCTCTGTGTCTTTCACCCCTCTGTGTCTTTCACCCCTCTGTGTCTTTCACCCCTCTGTGTCTTTCACCCCTCTGTGTCTTTCACCCCTCTGTGTCTTTCACCCCTCTGTGTCTTTCACCCCTCTGTGTCTTTCACCCCTCTGTGTCTTTCACCCCTCTGTGTCTTTCACCCCTCTGTGTCTTTCACCCCTCTGTGTCTTTCACCCCTCTGTGTCTTTCACCCCTCTGTGTCTTTCACCCCTCTGTGTCTTTCACCCCTCTGTGTCTTTCACCCCTCTGTGTCTTTCACCCCTCTGTGTCTTTCACCCCTCTGTGTCTTTCACCCCTCTGTGTCTTTCACCCCTCTGTGTCTTTCACCCCTCTGTGTCTTTCACCCCTCTGTGTCTTTCACCCCTCTGTGTCTTTCACCCCTCTGTGTCTTTCACCCCTCTGTGTCTTTCACCCCTCTGTGTCTTTCACCCCTCTGTGTCTTTCACCCCTCTGTGTCTTTCACCCCTCTGTGTCTTTCACCCCTCTGTGTCTTTCACCCCTCTGTGTCTTTCACCCCTCTGTGTCTTTCACCCCTCTGTGTCTTTCACCCCTCTGTGTCTTTCACCCCTCTGTGTCTTTCACCCCTCTGTGTCTTTCACCCCTCTGTGTCTTTCACCCCTCTGTGTCTTTCACCCCTCTGTGTCTTTCACCCCTCTGTGTCTTTCACCCCTCTGTGTCTTTCACCCCTCTGTGTCTTTCACCCCTCTGTGTCTTTCACCCCTCTGTGTCTTTCACCCCTCTGTGTCTTTCACCCCTCTGTGTCTTTCACCCCTCTGTGTCTTTCACCCCTCTGTGTCTTTCACCCCTCTGTGTCTTTCACCCCTCTGTGTCTTTCACCCCTCTGTGTCTTTCACCCCTCTGTGTCTTTCACCCCTCTGTGTCTTTCACCCCTCTGTGTCTTTCACCCCTCTGTGTCTTTCACCCCTCTGTGTCTTTCACCCCTCTGTGTCTTTCACCCCTCTGTGTCTTTCACCCCTCTGTGTCTTTCACCCCTCTGTGTCTTTCACCCCTCTGTGTCTTTCACCCCTCTGTGTCTTTCACCCCTCTGTGTCTTTCACCCCTCTGTGTCTTTCACCCCTCTGTGTCTTTCACCCCTCTGTGTCTTTCACCCCTCTGTGTCTTTCACCCCTCTGTGTCTTTCACCCCTCTGTGTCTTTCACCCCTCTGTGTCTTTCACCCCTCTGTGTCTTTCACCCCTCTGTGTCTTTCACCCCTCTGTGTCTTTCCCCCCTCTGTGTCTTTCACCCCTCTGTGTCTTTCCCCCCTCTGTGTCTTTCCCCCCTCTGTGTCTTTCCCCCCTCTGTGTCTTTCCCCCCTCTGTGTCTTTCCCCCCTCTGTGTCTTTCCCCCCTCTGTGTCTTTCCCCCCTCTGTGTCTTTCCCCCCTCTGTGTCTTTCCCCCCTCTGTGTCTTTCCCCCCTCTGTGTCTTTCCCCCCTCTGTGTCTTTCCCCCCTCTGTGTCTTTCCCCCCCTCTGTGTCTTTCCCCCCTCTGTGTCTTTCCCCCCTCTGTGTCTTTCCCCCCTCTGTGTCTTTCCCCCCTCTGTGTCTTTCCCCCCTCTGTGTCCTTCCCCCCTCTTTGTCCTTCACCTGTGCGTGTCTGAAGGCCGACCCACGCATTTCCATGCGTAGCCAGTGACGGGGTAATGCATAATACCCTGCCCCGGGTAGACAGGTAGGACACGTATGTACCCTCTGGTAATGGCCAGACAAAGGGAGGGGTGATTACCCGAGCTGATAACTTCCCAAAGTGCCGATTGGTCCCTCCGTCTGTTTCTCGGGAGGTGTGACCTGAGGTGTGAACAATAACCTAATACGGGGAGCCCTCAGAGAGGGCCCCCACAAGGGAGGAGCGCGCCATCGGAGACGTCGGTAACCATGGGGGATACTTCCACAATGGTTTCCTCATCTTCCACTATGTCTGCTCCCAAGCGTAAGTTCACTGAGTCTCAGCCACAGACAGTTCTTCCATCGTTGACATCGTTCCTAGTTGTTTCTCGGTCTGACGAAGGTCACTACTTCTCCACGGTCAACCCTTTCATTATTCAGAAAGGTGTCGAGCCAATTGCCGGACCTGTAACGTCTTGTTCCAGATCACGAAATGGAACCTTGTTGTTAGAAACAGTGCCCTCCAGGCCCAAAAATTGCTGTGTACTTCACTGCTACATAACTTCCCTGTCCAGATGGAAGTGCACCGCATTTTAAATTCCTCATGTGGGGTTGTTTTACACGCTCCCTCGACGGATTGTCCGACGAGGAAATTCACCACTACCTGTCTGACCAGGGGTTAACGGCTGTTCATAGTCATGAAAAGGGTTGACACGACCATCGTTCCAACCCGTACTGTCTTCTTGACATTTGACAAAGTTCAACTCCCATCGAAGATCAAAGCAGGCTATGAGATAATTTCTGTTCGCCCTTACATCCCAAACCCCACGCGTTGCTATCGGTGTCAGCAGTTCAATCATACCAGCCAGTCCTGTTCCAATCCGGCCAAATGTGTTACGTGTGGCAAGGATGCCTATGAGGGTGATTGTCCACATCCATCCCCTCGTTGCATCAACTGTATGGATGACCACGCTGCTTCCTCTCGAGATTGCCCCATTTTTCAAGACGAAAAGCTCATTCAGGAAATCAGAGTGAAGGAAAAGGTGTCGACCTTTGCTGCTCGAAAATTATTCGCCAGTCGAAAGCCCACTGTGCCTCTGACAGTTAAATACAGCACTGTCCTTGCCTCTCCTTGGACAACAAAGGAGGTGGCCACACAGACTTGTGATCTCACCTTTAGTGACATGGTCGTCAGATTGGCCAGCGCAAAGCAACCTCCCCACTTTGGCCTGCTGACTCTATGGCTCACCCTTCAACGGATTCTGCTAAATCTCGAGCCCAAAATTGACATCTGGATTTCAAAAAAAGAGCCTACATGTGAAGATTTTTTACCCACCCCAAATCCACAACCATCAGTTCCTCCTTTATCTAAACATCCTGTTTCCAAGAAGGCTAATAAGAAACCCAGTTCCTCTCCTTCTCTGCCACAGTGTGTCTCATCTACAGCACCACCTCGCGGTAGCCGCCCTTGGCCGTCTTCTGTGTCGCCAAGGCGCACTGTTGGCGGCCGATCAACTGGCCGAACGATGGTGGCAGGAGCTGCTCCTGAACAACCTATGGACCAGGATCTTCTGCCTTCGGCTGACTGCCATTCCACGCTGTCAGTCGCAAGCTCTGAGCTATCGTTGAATTGAGGGCAACCTTGGCCACATTCTTCCATTTTCTGTCCACCCTATGTCCGTTATCCACTGGAATATACGCGGCATTCGAGCCAATCGGGATGAACTGTCGATCCTCTTACGATCATACTCGCCAGTCATCTTCTGTCTTCAGGAAACAAAGCTGCGTCCCCACCACCGCTTTGTCTTCCCCCATTTTCAGTCAGTCCGATTTGACCTCCCCTCTGTTGAAGGCACTCCAGCACATGGAGGACTCATGATTCTTCTCCATGATACTCTCCATTATCACCCAATCCCCTTAAACACTTCCAAGCAGTCGCTGTCCGTCTTTCCCTTTCTGGATACACCTTCTCTCTTTGTACTGTATACGTTCCATCGTCCCCACCAGTGGCACAAGCTGATCTCCTTCATCTTCTTGGTCAGCTTCCACCCCCATATTTGCTGGTTGGGGACTTCAATGCCCACCACCCACTTTGGGGATCTCCACATCCTTGTCCGCATGGCTCACTATTGATAGACGTCTTCCACCAAGGGGATCTTGTTTGCCTCAACACTGGGGACCCTACATTTTTGTCTGCCTCCACGACAAATTTCTCATCTGGACCTTTCGGTCGGTACTGTTCCGCTAGATCGGCGCTTCGAGTGGTTCGCCCTTGATGATACACACTCGAGTGACCACTGTCCATGTATCCTTCGATTGCAGCCACACCTGCCATATATGCGCCCGCAACACTGGAAGTTTGCCCAAGCCGATTGGACACTTTTTTCGTCTCTAGCGACATTCGATGACCGTCACTTTCCTAGCGTCGACGATGACAGTCACTTTCCTAGCGTCGACGATGAGGTCACTCATATTACAGACGTTACTCTTTCAGATGCGGAACGTTGAATACCTCGCACCTCCGAATTGCTCCGGCGCCCCCCAGTTCCTTGGTGGAACGAGGCACGCCGTGACGCAATACGTGAGCGGCGGCGTGCTCTTTGCGTTTTCAGACACCATCCTACTTCGGCCATCTGTATCTGCTATAAGCAGTTCCGTGCGCGATGCCGTCGCGTCATCCGCGATACCAAGAAGGAAAGCTGGAAATTCTTCACTAGATCATTTAACACCTTCACTCCCTCTTCGGAAGTTTGGAGTCGGATTCGACGGTTATCAGGCGCGCCTTGTTTCTCCCTGGTCTCTGGGCTCACTGTCGCGCATGATACACTAGTGGACCCTGTCGCAATTTCTAACTCATTGGGTCAACACTTTGTTGAGATTTCGAGCTCTTCAAATTACGCACCAGCGTTTCTCGCGAAGAAACGCGCCGTGGAAATGCAACCTCTTGCCTTCTCCTCTTAAAATCGCGAAAGCTACAACTCTGTTTTCTCCATGCGGGAACTCCAACATGCACTCTCTTCTTCTCGCTCCTACGCCCCACGACTGGATGGTATCCACATCCAAATGTTGCTGCATTTACCATACCATAGTCTGCGTTACCTCCTTCGTCCTTAGAATCGAATTTGGACCGACAGTACTTTTCCCAGACGGTGGCGGGAAGCTATCGTCGTTCCTGTTCCGAAACCTGGAAACGACAAACATCTCCACTCTAGCTATCGCCCCATTTCTCTCACGAGTAGTGTATGTAAGGTTATGGAGTATATAGTGAATTGCCGTTTAGCTTGGTGGCTGGTGTCCCACAGTCTTTTAACACCTGCCCAATGCGGTTTCCGAAAGCATCGTTCTGCAGTTGACCATCTTGTTGCCCTCTCCACTTATATCACGAACAATTTTCTCCGGAAACGCCAAACAGTAGTAATATTTTTTGCTCTGGAGAGAGCATACGATACCTGTTGGAGGACAGGCATTCTCCGCACACTGTTCTCTTGGGGCTTTCGAGGTCGGCTGCCCCTTTTTCCTCGAGAATTTATGGTAGAGCGCACATTTAGAGTGTGGGTGAACACTACTCTCTCCCGTACTTTCTCCCAAGAAAACGGGGTACCCCAGGGCTCCGTGCTAAGTGTTGTACTGTTTGCCATTGCTATAAATCCCATTATGGATTGTCTCCTTCCTGATGTCTCGGGCTCCATCTTTGTGGACGATTTTGCGATCTACTACAGCTCTCAACGGACCAGCCTTCTTGAACGACGTCTTCAAGCATGTCTCGATCGCCAGCCGCGGTGGTCTAACGGTTCTGGCGCTGCAGTCCGGAACCGCGGGACTGCTACGGTCGCAGGTTCGAATCCTGCCTCGGGCATGGGTGTGTGTGATGTTCTTAGGTTAGTTAGGTTTAAGTAGTTCTAAGTTCTAGGGGACTTATGACCTAAGATGTTGAGTCCCATAGTGCTCAGAGCCATTTGAACCATTTTTTTGTTAATTTTTGGCGACGTAAGGACTTTCTTCCGCCCTCCTTACATCTAGGTCCTGTCAACCTTCCATTTTCAGACGTCGCTAAATTCTTGGGTCTTATGTTTGACAGAAAACTGTGCTGGTCCTCCCACATTTCCTACCTTTCGGCTCGCTGTTTGCGATCCCTCAACACCCTCCGTGTCCTGAATGGTACCTCCTGGGGAGCGGACCGAGTGGTCCTTCTCCGCCTCTATCGCGCCTTAGTGCGCTCGAAATTGGACTATGGAAGCATAGTCTGCTCGGTCGTCTGTTCTTCGTCGTCTCGACTTTATCCACCACCGTGGATTACGTTTAGTGTCTGGAGCTTTCTACACCAGCCCTGTGGAAAGCCTTTATGCTGGGACTGCTGAACCTCCGCTGTCCAATCGGCGAGCAGTCTTTCTGAGTCGTTACGCTAGCTAATCCAGCCCATGACATTTGTTTCGACGCCTCCTTTGATGTAGGGTATTCAGGCCACCCCTCCTCCCTACTACCACCGGGAGTCCGCTTCCGTCAACTGCTCCATTCTCTTTCCTTCCGCTTTCCTAAAACCTTCTTGACAACTTGGGGTACAGCACCGCCTTGGCTCCGTCCCCAGATCTGCCTGCTCCGTGACTTTTGTCGATTTCCCAAGGATGGTACCCCTTCACTTGTTTATCGTCGGGCGTTTTCTGCTCTATGTACACAAATGACGGACGCCACATTTATTTACACTGACGGCTCGAAAACATCGTTAGGTGTAGGGAGTGCCTATATTGTTGGCGACACCCCAAATCACTTTCGGCTTCCCGACCATTGTTCAGATTATACTGTGGAGCTTTACGCTGTTCTCCAGGCTGTCCACTACATCCGCCGCCATCAGCGGATACAATACGTTATCTGCTCAGATTCTCTCAGCTCTCTCCTCAGTCTCCAAGCTCTTTATCCTGTGCGCCCTCTGGTCCACTGGATTCAGGACTGTCTGCGCTTGCTCCACCTTGGGGGGCGTCTCGGTGGCGTTCCTCTGGCTCCCGGGACACGTTGGTATCTGTGGAAATGAGGCGGCCGATATTGCAGCCAAGGCTGCAGTCTCTTTTCTTCGGCCAGCTATTCAATCGATTACCTTCGCCGATCTACGGAGCGTTTTATGTCGTCGTGTTGTTCATTTATGGCACGCGCATTGGTCGACACTTCCCAGTAATAAATTGCGGGATGTGAAAGCTCTTCCCTGTGCTTGGACGTCTTCCTCTCGAACGCGTCATCAGGAGGAGGTAGTTTTAACTAGACTCCGGATAGGGCCCGGTCTTTTTAGCCATCGACATCTTTTAAGTGGCGATCCTCCCCCACTCTGTCCCCACTGCTCTCAGCTTTGGACGGTAAGACACCTTTTACTTGAGTGCCCCTATTTTACTCAGTTACGCGCCCGTCTACAGCTGTCGCCTGACATAGCTTCCATTTTAGCAGATGACACGCGCTCAGCCGATCGCGTTTTCGAGTTTATTAGTGCCAGTGAGATGACGTCAGTCATTTAACCCCCTTCTATAGTGGTTTTTTTTAAAGCTTTCCTTCTGTTTTTAGTTTCTCCAATTTTTTGAGTTTTGTTGCCATTGCTGCTGGTTTCCAGTTTCGTTTTTTACCTTTTCCTACGTCACAGACCGGGCGCTAATGACCGTAGCAGTTTTGTGCCCTAAAACCATAACAAAAAAAAACATTCGTGTATTTGGTGGTCACGAGCTGCTGTGTACTAATATACTGACGTTCTGATATTTTCATAGTGATACCCAACATTTGGCAGTATTTATGCATGATGGAAATGTTGAACGTTCACAAATGTGTACCTCAAGTTTCCTCTGGGAAAAAAATACTTAGGTTGCAGCTAAGATACAGCAAAAGGGTCTGAAAGGCTTAATGTACTGTGTTATATCGAAGAATTATGACCTTGTACCTGAGATCTTTTAAGAGGTTGTGAAGGGGGTTAGAGCAAGCCAAGCTTTTGGGTTCGTACCTTGTTTAGTGTTTGTTTAAAGAATGTTAAGCCTGGTGTATAATGAAACAATTCTATGACGACCCACGAAATTAGCATTTTGAATACACGGTTTTACCTTACACAATAAACAATTTGAGCAGTAATAATACACATTACTTTATCCTTATAGCACGGCTTGGTTTCTTATGGCATTACATGGGCAGTGGAATGTTACTTACTACACAAGAGTATGCCAAAAGACATAACAAAAGAAATAGGCACCAAACTCGGGTGTGTGAAACAGGAAATTAACACAAGAGTTTTATAGTTTAATAACTGTTACAACTAGAATCCACTGTGAAGTAAACCAAAACGCGTATTATTTGCACATGGTTCCCTGCTCTGGAGGTCACATTCAAGCACTTTCTTTACTGGTTCACATTTTCTGCTCGTTTGATAACCTCACGACACGACGATAAGACTGGGCGAAAGTCAAAACAAGCGCCTTTCAGAGTAAATATTGTCATAGCTGCGTGCACGGAAAGAGGTCGGGTCATTCTCCATGAAAGTTTCGTTCAAATGTAGACTGTATTTCATAATCAACACTGCATTGCTTAGGCTTCGGTATAACGCCTGCTGATATTGGTACCAAATAGGCTAGCCGTCTTTCTATATGGCAGTGAGTGAATTTTATGGCACCTTTAGCTAAATTGTTAGTTGATCCTAGAGTTACGAGGCTATATTAGCGAGACTCAAGTCGGATATTGGTTCCAAAATAAGATCATATTTAACAAGGAGAACTATTTATTTAAGCATTTGTGACGAGACTAAGGTTGGAAGAAATATAGAGGTACAAATAGTTACAGAGCTGGTCTGTTAAAGACATTATTCAAGGAAATGCTGACAGGATGGTGGAATAAAGATGGCTTGACATTATTCAAGGAAATACTCACAGGATGATGGAATAAAGATGGTTTGCGCGTTATCAGCTTGAAGACTGTACAACCGTTGTCGTGAATGAATGTGGGCAATGGGAACGTAGTTGCATCAGTGATTAGCCTACCTTCGTAAGGTAGAATACTTCGCTGAGCGGTACAATGCCTAAAAATATTACTCATATTTTAAAGACAACTATAAAAAAGTTGGTAATAGTAAGAAAGCAAGTTTAAAGATCTGTGAGTCCGTTGTTGCAACAGTCTTGCAGAGCTTTACAAATCGCCTTGTCGTAAACAAGGATTTAGGACAGACAGTTATTAAAAACTTATTATAATTTATTACTGTTCTTTTGATATGAGATCGTTCAGGACAGGAAGTACGAAGAGAAGCTGATGTTAATATGCACCCGAAGGTAAAATTTACTACCGAGCTCGAGAGAAATAATTTTTTTTTTTTTTTTTTTTTTTTTTTTTTTTTTACTTTTACTTTAAGATAACTAGCAACTTTAGCATCAAATTGTAATTTACACGTGGTAAGGAATATATGGTGCAACATTTGGGGGTAATCTTCCGTAACGTTGCTTATTGTTTTTAAAAATCGAGTCTCACTCATACTTAACTGATGTTTTTAGTGATGCGACTACCAAAGTAGAAATAATTTATATACAACGCTATATGCAACGTGTCCATTAACTGCACATCAGCCTTGACTAATTTTCTTGATCTTGCATAGATTTTACGCAATGGTTCACACTATATCACCGGCTGAGAAGTGTCATATTTAAATCGGATGTAGTGCATGCAAGATAGGTTATCAGAATATTGAAACACTTCAGACTGGGTGAACCGGCGTGTGACGGAAACTACGAAGACATGTTGAGAGAGAGGGACGTACTAATGAAAGTACTAAAGTGCTGCATAATAGGAGTAAGAGACATGGGATGAACATATTTAGAGAAATTTTTCTAAAATAGAAACTAAGGTCAGTGATTTTTCATTGAATGAACTGAGTATAGTCCTAGTAGTTGCTTGAAGATAATAAGAAATTTTCTTGTGTGATGTATGCTGATGTCTTAATTGCCTTTCTATCCTCTTTTTTTTTTCCCGTAGCCTGCGGCTGTTAACGCGAGGTGTGGCACTTCGACCATTGCAGGACGTGTTCCACGTTCTCTGCTCGTTTGCGACACGCATATCACCTGACATTTTGTCTGTACCAGTCTTTTGGGTATTATGGAAAGATATTACACTTTGTACTCTACCTCCAACGTGTGGTGCATTCATAATGCAAGCATCTAACGACAATAGTTAAAAAAATATTTGAATCGTTCGCACCATCAACGTAATCAATATTTATGTCGAAAGTGATTCGGTTAGAATTGCGCAGTACCTAAAATACGGCATCTGGTGGTCAAATTTTCACCTCACGTTACTTTTGGTACAGTTCTCGAACCACGCTACTGTTTGTTGCGGCGAACAGCGTCGGAAGTGAAGGAATCGTGGGTGATGCATTGACGTTTCGTCACGAGACGAGCGCGAAGGCGTTTCAAATAAAAATTTGTGAGGACAACAAATACAAGGCACTGAGGGATAGTGGATCTCAGTTTACGTCTAGGAGAAAAGGTCTGTCCCTGGAAAGAGCTAAGAGGTAAGGTAAGTGGAATAATGTTGTAGCTGCTGCTCGTAATGAAAGTGCTTTTCGTAATCCACGTAGCCAGTTACGTGTATTTGCTTGGTTCTAATACAGTAGGCCTAGTTTAACAGTTAGCCTAAACTTGAATGCCTTCAACATAATTTTGGTTTTTCATACGATTTTCATTCTAACGTACCGCAATTAAAATAACAAAGTGGATGGCAGCTATTGGTTTAAAAAACAGCTGTTATGGCAACAACCAGTCAGATACCGATTCTGTTGAGGTGTCGTATCGTTCTGCCACCTCAAGCACAATCGTGATACATTTCCGTTGTTTTGTTTCCATGTGTGGCATTATTATTATTTTACCAGATAGAAAAATTTTTCCAGTGTCAGTTTTCGTGCGGAGATTTATCGGCAAATTAGGTGCAGCTCTTCGAGTTTTTATTAACCTGATTGATAGACGTAAGTTTGGGCTTACAGTGCAATCAGACTGCTTCTGAAGAGACTAAAGTCACACCACCATTATTCACTATCGTATCATTCGCCTTAGACACCGGTAAGCCACACTTACATCAGGACACTATGTTAAAAATCATCTAAAGCAGTCGTCGTTAAACTTTCTTACTCAATAGCCAATATTCACACCGCATGGCGGCACTTTGGCCCCATACGTACCGGTCTCGTTAACTGGTAGACTACATAAATTACTATGCTGTGAGCCCCCCCTCTCCCTCCCCCCCCCCCCCCCCCCCCAGCTAATAACAGCATAACAGCTATCGTACTTAAATTTAAATGGATTATGCCATATGAAACACAATCACAAATATCATTTACTAAATATCTGTGATATCTTTCTTCTACTCATTGCTTATATTTCAACACATCTAAATTAATTTCATGTTCTTTGCTACCAATACGCTAGAATAAAAGATAAGTAAAAGACGCACCACGAAGGAGTTGCGCAAATTGGTCACATATTGATTTCCATACAGATAAAAACTGAAAATGCAAAATTGTAAACTCTAAGGGCCGACGGATGACTATGTGACACTCCAGCGCTATTTCACCTGCAGCTGGTAAGGATAGTAAACAGGGGACATATCGACACCAGAGCATAAAGTCTTTGTAATCTCATTCTGTATACTCATTTGGACAGTATGTCGCGCAGATGGACGCGTGAACATTATGCGCATATGTTAGCATTTGAGAGGAAGTATAGAAGACCTCAAAGAAGCCGACTAGAGTAATAGAGGGATCACTCGACAATTGAATAGGAGCGGTGCTAAAATTCGGTAGATGTTGGCAGGGATGAGCAAACATGACCGCAAACGTAAGCGTAGGCTTCCGCGGCCGTTGTCTTCTTCAATAAAATTCTTCAATGACACGCCGCAGCCGGCTTCTGGACAGCATGGAAACAGTGTGACGTCACAGCCATCACCTGTTCGCTATTCGTCTGTGTCCTCCAATGGGGTGGATTAATATAAAGGCCAATAGAAAACAGCTATTTCAGCCAATGACAGACAATAAAGGAAACACCAATAAAGCATACCTTTCACCCCTCCTCCTTTTACAGCCAATCAAGTAACGACACGGTTTTCTCGTGCAGCTATTTAAGGAACCAAGTGTGTTCATTTAGCAGTTAACGTAAGGCCCTGATGAAGGCTGGCTGCAACGCTGGCCGAAACGTTGGCGCATTTTAAATTATGACGATGCGGTCTGATACCCTGAAGAATTTTATTGAAGATTCCAGAATGAGATTTTCACTCTGCAGCGGAGTGTGCGCTGATATGAAACTTCCTGGCAGATTAAAACTGTGTGCCCGACCGAGACTCGAACTCGGGACCTTTGCCTTTCGCGGGCAAGTGCTCTACCAACTGAGCTACCGAAGCACGACTCACGCCCGGTACTCACAGCGTTACTTCTGCCAGTACCTCGTCTCCTACCTTCCAAACTTTTTTATTGAAGATGACCGCAAACAATGTTCAAAAAGAGCCAACAGACAGGCGACAGAACGTGAGGACCAAACATTGGTCATAGAGGCATTGAGTCCTGGATTCATCATAGCCATCGATCCGACATGCAACTGGCGCTTCAGTGACAAGGACAAATAATAGGTGGCACATACAAAGGCGCTGGGCACACGCAGCCCCTTGTGCCGATTATCATTGACATACGTCCACCAAACACCTGGTTTGTAGTTGTTTGGGGTACATTTAGCCCGGAATCTCATTGACAGGAGTAGAATATTCTTCAGTGATGACTTCCGCTTCCAGGCGACTTGCGACTTTTTTGTATGTGGTGCACATAGGGCCCCGAGCTATTGCTACTCATTCTTGCTTCCCTGGCTGCATTTCCTTCACCCTGCCCCCTACCACACTATCCACACTCCTTCCCTATTGCTCCCTCTTTCCACTCTCTTGATGTTCCAATTTATATCCACCTGGTTCACTGTATTGATTGCAGTTTAGTTCCTTCTGTTTGTACTCTTTCATCCTTCTTGGCTTTTAGGTGCCCACTTGAGGTTTGACCTCAACTTCTAAATTTACTGCTTTTAGTGTGAGACATTGAGGTAAGAACTCCCTCCCCAGTGTCAACAGCAAGAATACGCCCACGCCCTTTGTCTCCCGCCGCCCCGCCCTTTGTCTCCCGCCGCCCCGCCCTTTGTCTCCCGCCGCCCGCCCTTTGTCTCCCGCCGCGCCGCCCTTGTAGTGGGGCTGTTAGACACCCAACAAGGAGATCACACTACTGATACCTGAGCTGTTCCCTCCCCATGTACGCCAAGGAATGTTAGCTTTTCTTCCTGGAGTACGAGAATTCCCAGCAACGCCTGCTGTGCCAGGTGGCCCTTGCTGTGGCTGCGTGGCACCCATGGGGCGAGTCCCTGAATGGTGTGGCTGGTATCATGTCAGGTGCTTCGCATATGAATTGTATCAAGCGCAAAAATTTGGCTGATCTCAAATGGCTGTTTCTCCAAATGACGGACCATTGAATGCTGTTTTGTATTACCCTTCAGCCTTTCCTTCCCTGGCTACAACATGGCAGGAGGGACAGGCTCTCCATCTTGGGGTGCAACACTTGTTTGTGGAGAATATCGAGACCAAGTTTGGTGAAGTGACATCTCTCAGAAAGATGTCAGGCTCCCTGCTGATCTAAGGTTCTTATGTCGCCCAATATGCAGCTCTTACTGCTTATCGTCTTGGCCATGTTACAGTGTTGATTACCCCTCACCAATCTCTGAATATGATCCAGGGTGGATTTTTCATAGTGAACTCATCCTACAAACTGATGAACTCCAGACTAATCTGGAGCACTGCAGCATTCATTTAGTTCGGCATGTGCTGAAGGGACACAAAGACAACTGCACCAGCACTGGCACCTTCATTCTGGCTTTTGAGGGGCATACCCTCCCAGAGAAGGTGAAAGGTATGTGCTGCACATGTGATGTGAATTCCTATGTCTCGCCACACATAAGGTGCTTTCAGTACTTGCATTTTGGGCATATGTCTTTGTGCTGTACAATGGACCTTCTGTGTGGTGGCTGTGGACACACACTCCATGAGGGAAAATCCTGTATCCGCAACCTGCGTCAATTGTCATGACCTCCACTCCCCTAACTCGCCATATTGCCCAGCTTAAAAGAGATAAAAGATGATCCAAAAGTCCCTGGATCACCTATCTTATGCTGTGGCTCGTGAAAAATGACTCCAGCCAGTGTAAGTTTCTCCAAGTTTTGCCACAGTTATATTAGTTTCTCATTTTTTTTGTCATCAGTGTACTGACGGGTTTGATGCGGCCCGCCACGAATTCCTTTCCTGTGCTAACCTCTTCATCTCAGAGTAGCACTTGCAACCTACGTCCACAATCATTTGCTTGACGTATTCCAATCTCTGTCTTCCTCTACAGTTTTTGCCCTCTACAGCTCCCTCTAGTACCATGGAAGTCATTCCGTCATGTCTTAGCAGATGTCCTATCATTCTGTCCCTTCTCCTTATCAGTGTTTTGCACATATTCCTTTCCTCTCCAATTCTGCGTAGAACCTCCTCATTCCTTACCTTATCAGTCCACCTAATTTTCAACATTCGTCTATAGCACCACATCTTAAATGCTTCGATTCTCTTCTGTTCCAGTTTTCCCACAGTCCGTTTCACTACCATACAATGCTGTACTCCAGACGTACATCCTCAGAAATTTCTCGCTCAAATTAAGGCCGGTATTTGATATTAGTAGACTTCTCTTGGCCAGAAATGCCTTTTTTGCCATAGCGAGTCTGCTTTTGATGTCCTCCTTGCTCCGTCTGTCATTGGTTATTTTACTGCCTAGGTTGCAGAATTCCTTAACTTCATTGACTTCGTGACCATCAAGCCTGATGTTAAGTTTCTCGCTGTTCTCATTTCTACTACTTCTCATTACCTTCGTCTTTCTCCGATTTACTCTCAAACCATACTGTGTACTCATTAGACTGTTCATTCCGTTCAGCAGATCATTTAATAATTCTTCACTTTCACTCAGGATAGCAATGTCATCAGCGAATCGTATCATTGATATCCTTTCACCTTGTATTTTAATTCCACTCCTGAACCTTTCTTTTATTTCCATCATTGCTTCCTCGATGTACAGATCGAAGAGTAGGGGCGAAAGGCTACAGCCTTGTCTTACACCCTTCTTAATACGAGCACTTCGCTCTTGATCGTCCACTCTTATTATTCCCTCTTGGTTGTTGTACATATTGTATATGACCCGTCTCTCCCTATAGCTTACCCCCTACTTTTTTCAGAATCTCGAACAGCTTGCACCATTTTATATTGTCGAACGCTTTTTCCAGGTCGACAAATCCTAAGAAAGTGTCTTGATTTTTCTTTAGACTTGCTTCCATTATTAGCCGTAATGTCAGAATTGCCTCTCTCGTCCCTTTACTTTTCCTAAAGCCAAACTGATCGTCACCTAGCGCATTCTCAGTTTTCTTTTCCATTCTTCTGTATATTATTCTTGTAAGCAGCTTCGATGCATGAGCTGTTAAGCTGATTGTGCGATAATTCTCGCACTTGTCAGCTCTTGCCGTCTTCGGAATTGTTGGGGATGATGCTTTTCCGAAAGTCAGATGGTATATCGCCAGACTCATATATTCTACACACCAACGTGAACAGTCGTTTTGTTGCCACTTCCCCCAATGATTTTAGAAATTCTGATGGAATGTTATCTATCCCTTCTGCCTTATTTGACCGTAAGTCCTCCAAAGTTCTTTTAAATTCCGATTGTAATACTGGATCCCCTATCTCTTCTAAATCGACTCCTGTTTCTTCTTCTATCACATCAGACAAATCTTCACCCTCATAGAGGCTTTCAATGTATTCTTTCCACCTATCTGTTCTCTCCTCTGCATTTAACAGTGGAATTCCCGTTGCACTCTTAATGTTACTACCGTTGCTTTTAATGTCACCAAAGGTTGTTTTGACTTTCCTGTATGCTGAGTCTGTCCTTCCGACAATCATATCTTTTTCGATGTCTTCACATTTTTCCTGCAGCCATTTCGTCTTAGCTTCCCTGCAATTCCTATTTATTTTCTGTATTCCTGATTTTCCCGGAACATGTTTGTACTTCCTCCTTTCATCAATCAACTGAAGTATTTCTTCTGTTACCCATGGTTTCTTCGCAGCTACCTTCTTTGTACCTATGTTTTCCTTCCCAACTTCTGTGATGGCCCTTTTTAGAGACGTTCATTCCTCTTCAACTGTACTGCCTACTGCGCTATTCCTTATTGCTGTATCTATAGCGTTAGAGAACTTCAAACGTATCTCGTCATTCCTTAGTACTTCCGTATCCCACTTCTTTGCGTATTGATTCTTCCTCACTAATGTCTTGAACTTCAGCCTTCTCTTCATCACTACTATATTGTGGTCTGAGTCTATATCTGCTCCTGGGTACGCCTTACAATCCATTATCTGATTTCGGAATCTCTGTCTGACCATGATGTAATCTAATTGAAATATTCCCGTATCTCCCGGCCTTTTCCAAGTATACCTCCTCCTCTTGTGATTCTTGAACAGGATATTCTCTATTACTAGCTGAAACTTGTTACAGAATTCAATTAGTCTTTCTCCTCTTTCATTCCTTGTCACAAGCCCATATTCTCCTGTAACCTTTTCTTCTACTCCTTCCCCTACAACTGCATTCCAGTCGCCCATGACTATTAGATTTTCGTCCCCCTTTACATACTGCATTACCCTTTCAATATCCTCATACACTTTCTCTATCTGTTCATCTTCAGCTTGCGACGTCGGCATGTATACCTGAACTATCGTTGTCGGTGTTGGTCTGCTGTCGATTCTGATTAGAACAACCCGGTCACTGAACCGTTCACAGTAACACACTCTCTGCCCTACCTTCCTATTCATAACGAATCCTACACCTGTTATACCATTTTCTGCTGATGTTGATATTACCCGATACTCACCAGACCAGAAATCCTTGTCTTCCTTCCACTTCACTTCACTGACCCCTACTATATCTAGATTGAGCCTTTGCATTTCCCTTTTCAGATTTTCTAGTTTCCCTACCACGTTCAAGCTTCTGACATTCCACGCCCCGACTCGTAGAACGTTATCCTTTCGGAGATTATTCAATCTTTTTCTCATGGTAACCTCCCCCTTGGCAGTCCCCTCCCGGAGATCCGAATGGGGGACTATTCCGGAATCTTTTGCCAATGGAGAGATCATCATCACACTTCTTCAATTACAGGCCACATGTCTTGTGGATACACGTTACGTGTCTTTAATGCAGTGGTTTCCATTGCCTTCTGCATCCTCATGTCGTTGATCATTGCTGATTCTTCCGCCTTTAGGGGCAATTTCCCACCCCTAGGACAAGAGTGCCCTGAACCTCTATCCGCTCCTCCACCCTCTTTGACAAGGCCGTTGGCAGAATGAGGCTGACTTCTTATGCCTGAAGTCTTCGGCCGCCAATGCTGATTATTTATCACACTTCAGTGATGATAAATCTCCAATGTTCCGTGTTTACCACACGTCCTGTCTGAACTGTGCTGACCCTGTGGTGGCATCTGGTGAGGTCTGAACTTAGGTTCGTTCAGGTTTGATTACTAACTGGATCCCCCTTCATACGAAGCTGGAAGCAATAGTGGTTAGAATACATACGACTCTGGTAATCGCCATGTGCAATGTGTACATCCCTCCAGACAGGTATCTTCCTTACATTGCACTTTATACGTTAATATAACAACTCCCACCCTAGTATCTCCTCTTTGGGGACTTCAATGCCTACTACCTGCTGTGGGGAGTGCCACTTCAATGGGTAGGGGTCTCCTAATTGACCAACTTACTACACTTTGTCTCCTCAATGATGGTTTCCCTACACACTTCAGTGCCGCTCATGGCACCTTTACTTACATCAATCTCACGATCTCCTTCCCTGCATCATCCCATGATGATCTTTTAACAGTGGCCACTGTCCGGTGCTTCTATCATTCCCCAAATTTGACATCCTGCAGGGGCCAAGTGGCCTTTATGTATTTCAGCTGTGCACTTAAACCTACCTCTCTCTCCCTCTCTCTCTCTCTCTCTCTCTCTCTCTCTCTCTCTCTCTCTCTCTCTCTCTCTCTCTCTCTCTCTCGAATTCCATTGATGCGGTCGTGCAAAACGTCTCTGCCACTATTACTCATGCTGCTGGCACTCCTGCCCCCTATCCACTAGTCCCCCTCGTCATAGACTGGTACCGTGGAGGACCAAGGATATAGCAGTCGCCGTCTAAGACTGCTGACAGGAACTGCAGGGATGTAAACGACGCCCATCACAGACCAACTTCACGGCTCCATGCTTAGGCTCATAGAAACTAATGCTAGGAGCGCTATGTCTCCTCCCTGACGACGAATGCCTCTTCATCGCAGGTTTTGTCCGAGCTCTGTAGCCTTCTAGGCCACCAGCGACTGTAGACTGTCGAGGGTCTTAACTTCCTAATGCTCTGTGCACTGATCGACCAGCTTGCAGCACACCTTGTAGCACATTTAGCGATGGCATTGGCGTCCTCTTCATATCCCATTACCATTCTCTGGCACACACGGAGTTGCACATACCCACTCTTTCAGCTATCATCACGTTGAATCCTATAATTAAGCCTTCTGTGAATGGGAATTCTTGCAGGCTCTTACCTCTTCATGGGACACAGCCCCAGGCCTGGACTCCGTCCACAACCAGATGATCAAACACTGGACATTACTGAGAGGCAACATCTCTTCAGGGTCTTCAACCACGATTTGCCCCCCAGGGGGTCCACAACTCTTTTGTGGGTACATGCGTAGCGAGCACGGGACCCCGAGCTAACAGTTACTGTTGATGACCGTGCAGCTTTTCCCTGGAATAAATGACTAATTGACAACCTCAGCTGCCGACAGGTGTTGTTGATATACCTCGATGTGGACAGCTGAAAATGTGTGCCCCGACCGGGACTCGAACCCGGGATCTCCTGCTTACATGGCAGACGCTCTATCCATCTGAGCCACCGAGGACACGATGAATAGCGCGACTGCAGGGACTTATCCCTCGCACGCTTCCAAACTCTTAGTGCAGTAGCTGATATAAGCCAAATGGTTGTTGATGGGTCTCACAAGTTCTGGAAGGGACAGCTGGAGTTGACAATGACACAACTGAAGATGTGATCCTTTCAAGTAATATCGATGACACTGGCTTCTAGGAAGAGGGCAATGAAATTGCTGACGGTGAAACGTTATTCCATAGTCACGAACTTCAGCTTTCATTTTGTGGTGAGCCAATCAGAAGATTGGCCCAAGAAAAAGGCAGAGAACATAAGGTTGTAGTGAAAAACAGGGAGTTGTTGGAAAAAGGCCTAGCTTTATACGTAAAAATGCGTTTAATACGAGAGCAATATAATCAAAAATATTTTTAGTTGAGACAGAGAAATAATGAAAGAAGAGAATTACCTCAAAATGGAAGTTACAAGTTCAGGAACGAAATGGAGCAAATTCCAGTACTTCAGGCAAAGCGCACGAGAAATTTAGGTTTTTGTTAATGAGAGTATGTTTTATACAGGTAAAACATTTTATTTGCTTGATTCTTTTTCGAATGGTGGAATGTTCCTTCTTGTCATTCGACCTTATATTTATTATTTCAGCAACAATACATGAAATTTTTCTAATTACCAAGGTCTAATATTAATTTGTAAGAACAGTATTATAAAAGTAGATACCTTGTTTTTCTTGAAAAATAAACAAAACATCTTTATTGTACAACTTTGTGTACTGAAGTAAAAAATAAAATGAAAATGTGAATCCCTAATGGAAAAAGAAAGGATAACGAAAACAGAACGTAACTATAGAATTGTACATAAATAAAATGGTCACATTTCACCGCAGTAGTCAAGATCCAGTCAATCATTTATTCATTCGAGAAGGAAAGGTCTTTATACTAGTTTGTCATTTTACTAGCGACTTAGATTATTTTCATTAAAAGTATAATAGACCTAACAGCTTGGCCTGCAGCATATTCTTCTGGCTGAAATGCATAATGGTCGATGTCATTCACCTCCACAATATCAGGGTGAAACATATCTCTAACTTTTATTACAAAGTTGTGCAGAACTGCACGAGCCGCAATAACATTCCCACAATGGTTTTGTTTATCTCGCATTGTTTTAGTGAGAATCTGGAAACGTTTCTTGCGGAAACCGAATTTACTCTTTTACGCATCTGGTAGTAATAAGGGCTTATTGCAACGTCTTACGTGGGATCGAAACATAGGAATCGGAAGATGTTCAGAGGGATCGTATCCACTATTTCTAACAGGAACACAAATTACCCATTCAAATTTTGCAACAACTCTACTATAGTCCCAAATGAGTGCATCATGGGTCGAATTCGGCCAACGGGAAACAACGTTCAAACTGTTTGTATTGGCGTCACAGATGATTTTTCCATTGATATGAAATTTTTCCGGTTTCTGTAGAACTCTGGTTGTGCTCGAAAAGGACACAGTCCACATCTATGGCCTCTGAAATTCGGGATTCCACCAGTTAGATAGTATTCTCTTTTGTTCTGTGACATACGAGTAATACATCGATTCTATAGCATGGACACATACAGTGGCTTCAACGCATCTAAACTGTTTAATACACTATTAAAAGCTCGTCCAGCAGTAGTGCGGTGGATGTTATCTTCTGTGCTATGACTTGATTTATACCGGTGCGAAATATTCGCAGTCCACAAGGAAGTTGAAGCCTGGAACACAAAGCACGGTGCCTGTCAGAACTACTGCAGTAACAGGTAAAGCACACGAAGCAGTGACTACTTTTTTTAGTCATTAGTCTTGTTCCGGCGTAACATCAGCGCCGGCATGTCGGCCCAAAACGTAATAGCAGAGAACGCTGTGAGAAGACGACAGCCGATAGTACGCTGACTAGGACCGCACCACGATGGGAGTGGCCTCTTTGCGAAGAGATTATAAGCGCCGCTCCAGCGAGCGTCGATTGTACTAGAAGATGGAACGAGTCGTCATCCTAACTGTTTAGCTGACACTCGTGCCTTGTATCACTTACTTGAATGGAAATTGTATATCGAAGGACATTATTTGCAGGTCGCCAATTGCTTGCGACTTTTCATTATGAAAAGGACAAGTCAGTGCAATTACTGTAATAAACTCCATTAATATAATGTGCTTGTATGTTGTACAGCTATGCGAGAAAACCGCTTCTTAGACGCTCTATATTAAACGAATGGGCAGGATGCCACAAGTTTTCTGACTGATTTGATGCGGCCTGCCACGAATTCCTCTCCTGTGCCAACCTCTTCATCTCAGAGCAGCACTCCGCCTGCAAGTCCAGGGGTTAGAATAGGCCCGAGGTATTAGTGCCTGTCGTAAGAGGCTACTAAAAGGAGTCTCACACGTTTGTCTATATACGATGGTCCCCTGTAGGGTTTGGCATCCATTATTAAAAATTTTCCCGAAGAGCGAACCAATTGGGGAAGGGCGCCTCACATGGTACATAGTGTCCATCATGCACTGACACCACACGCATCCTTCGTCGATGTGGATCTACACTTCTGCTCATTCTCCAACTGTTGGGTGAGGACACCCTCCTGGGTTTTTTATTCCTCCACCCTCTGTGCAGTACTGCTTTCTGCACTGTCGATGATAATTGACTTCTTAGCTCGTTTGCGCCTGATATTCAGCATGGTAGCCAGTCCGTTGTGGTGGGACCGCTATGTACCCTGTTGGTTGTAGCCCCCTGACCACACAGGAATCCATGTGCTGATGCCTGCGCCGTTAACTCCCCATGTATGACAAGGAGTAGATGCCAGTCACCCAGGGGCATTGCGACTCCTGGCAATGGCAATCCTGCTAGGGGGCCTTTGCTGTGGCTTGGTGGCGATGTGGGCAGGGCCCCTGGTCGGAGTGGGTGGCATCAAGGTGGATGACACGAATGAAGCGTAGTCAATCATCTCTTGCTGGTTTACGAGCTCAATTCGTCACACAGGAATACAATCCCAAATCGTTCCCCTCCCTGGCCACACCATGGGAGGAACGTTAGGCTAAGGATGGCAGCGGATCTTATTCGCCCCAGTACCTTGTATGTTAGAGAGCTGATGGGAATTTTCATGACCATGAAGGTCAGTTATTTGTTGAACATTTAGAGGACAAGTTTGGAAGGTGGAGGGAATGTCCAAAATGAGATCAGGGTCAGTCTTGATCAAAACAGCGTACTCTGTCCATTCACGGACGTTACTCGCTTCTGGCAAGCTGGGGATGTTTCTGAAACCATCATACCAATAAAAGCTTAAATATGGTCCAGGGTATCGTATTTCACAGGGACTTTCTTTTGCAGTCTGACGATAAGCTGCGCGCCAATTTAGAGCGGCGAGGTATACATTTCGTCCGGCGTGTCCACTGGGGTCCAAGGGATAATCAGGTTGCCACTGGTGCCATCATCTTGGCATTCGAGGATGATAAATTGCCAACAAGGTCAAGGTGATGGTCTACCACTATGATGTAAAGCCCTATATCTCCCGTCCGATGTGATGCATTAAGTGCTGGAAGTTCGACCGTATGTCTTCCTGCTCTACTTCCAGTGTCACATGTCGAGATTGCAAATAGTCATCACATCCCAACACATGTGCCCCAGCTTTGTTATCTGCGGAAAGCACCATTCGCCTTGCTCGCCAGACGGCAGGATTCTCCAGAAAGAAAGGAAAATCATTGAGTACAAGACCCTGGACCGACTGACCTACACTGGGGCTAAGAGAAAATTTGAGCGCCTGAATGCTTTACATAGGACATTGTCTTACACGCCGCTAAAACAATTCTGGCACCATCAGCTCCGCCAACCCAGGTCACCTCTCAGAGCTGGAAGACTACACCTGCCCTCTTGATGGTGGGGGGCATTTCCCTCACTGTTGCTACCACACCATCTACTTCTGGAGCAACACCCCCCCTCTCCCCCAACCATCGAGGACGCCTGTCCCCACTTCTAAGCCGGAGAAGCGTAAGTCTTCTTCGGCTTCTCTCGCTAGGAGGGGGTCCCTTGGGTCACACCCTTCCCAGGTTTCTGCTAATGGGAAAGAAGACACCTACCAGTGGCTAAAGAGCTCAAAAGCAGTTGGTCATAGGGCTTCATGCTCATCCTCAGTCCCAGAGACTGAGCCAGTGAAGTCCTCCCAACCAGGGAAACTCAAGGAGCAGCAAGAGAAATCAAAAACGAAGACCGCTAAGACCAAGGAAATTGCAGTGGCATCCACACCACCACTACCTGCAAGCTCTGCGTCTGATGATGGGGTGGAGATTCTGGTGCCCGTTGAGGACCTAGCTCTGAAAGACAGGAGTGAGCACAATCCCTATGAAGTGCAGGAGCTGCCGTTACGCCCAGCTGAGGCCAGGTGGAATGTTGGTTCAAATTTTAGTTCAGGGTTCTCCAGTTGGATCATCGTAATTTTTTGGTAGTGGGAGTTCCTGCATGTGTGTACATGGAAGTCTACTGCATTTTCTGAAACCTGAAACCAGTTACATACTGGAGGTTTTCTGCCTCTGTCTCCATGCCAAAGGAGAAATATACTTCATTGGTGAACCATGAAAATTTCTTTAAGAGTAGGAAATCAAGCTTTTTCCATTAAATTATTATTGGTTGGAACTCAAGAGTTGTACTGCAGTTGGCCAATGAGATTCTAACACTGACAGCATCAGCCAAATTTTGGTAGAGGAGAGTTAGACCATTTCTCCAGTGCATTCGTCGCTGTATGGTCGTCACACAGCTGGAGGGACATCACTTTAGAAGATACTCGCTCTTGGTCATTGTAGAGAGCATTATGACAATATCGTCTCCTACTTGCTGTAGAAAGGAGGCCGTCCTGAACTTTGGATTAACAGCCACCACTAGAGCCCTCTTCCACCCTCACACACCTTCGGACTGGTAAGCATGGGACGTCTTTGCATCGACGAAGGTGAGGCATTCGTGAAGCCAGTTAATTTGCATCATGGTTTTGTTTTGCTGAACTGATTTGCGCAGCCAGGTAGTTGCATCTTCCATGCACTTATGCGAGAGTATTTGTGGTTGTTCATGCTTCTCTGGGACCTGTCTTGGACTGGTTAACCTTTCTTGCGATCATTGGTCTAATTCGTGACACAACTTTATATAATTTTCATGTATCCACCCACCTGTGGCATTGCTCTTTGCAATACCTTATCTCGATATTAATTGCTTGTATTCTTGATTCAGTGGATAAAACGAATTTGATGTCCCTTGGCAAAAAACAGGCTGACTCTGATATCGGTTTTAGTCCAACTGAGTCTAGTTGTTGACAAATGCAAATGTGGAAATAACATTTTTTGCTTCAGTACGAAGTTCCAACTATTTTCTTAACAAGCATTTTAAGCTGTAAGTTAGATTAGCGGTAATGTCGATGTGCCTTTCTTAATGTTATAGAACAGATCTTCGCCATGTTAGTTTCTTTAGCATGTAGTATAGAGATCAAGCAAAGGTCATCGCCAAACCTGAAAGTGTTGTCAGTGGTGCAAATAAGTGAGCCATGTGTATTTTGATAAATAATAAGATTAAGATGTGGAAAGACTTCGTTTGATGTTCCACTGTGCCTTGCAAAGTGTGGTACAGATTGAGCTTTAGTGAAGGTCTGCTTTAACTTAAAAGTTTTATCAATAGCGCTGTTATGAAAGACATGTGCATTTTTTAAAAACCTTGTAAAGCACATAAAACGGCAGTGCCACGTGTGTTCTGTACTTGAAATCATTACCTGTTTTGAGAAATGATTTGTTTAATGCAGAGATCATACTCTCGAGATACCAAAATTTCATCTGTGTAGAAACTTTTCCATTTTCTTAGACTGCGTTGTATGTTCACATTTCAGTTGGGAGATACACTAGGTAGCTAATTATGGAAAGGTAGGAGAGTAGTCTCTAAATTTCTTAGAAAGCCTTGGCACCATCGTTCTGATTGCTAAAGGTAGCAGTCTTCCTTCAAAGTTTGCTTCTGCACGTAGCCTCATTTAGGCCTAAGAATAAAGTATCAACTGTCTGCTCAGGGTATTTTTAGCCGCATGTTGTGTACTGTTACAGAAAGTAATCAGTACACAGAGATAAATATTTGTTGACGAGGCCATATTGTATTTGACATAATTTTGAGGTATAAAACAGATGAAATTTACAGGTAACGCTGAAGTTTAGGTGCTTACGTAGGTTTCACGTTGGAAGCACTGTTATACTCAGTACATATTACATATTCTTTTGAAGCTATATTCCCACATGTGATGTGACAGGCATATTTTTGTGTTTTTTAGGTATAATACAGGTTGCTCAGATACTTTGACGTGGAATCCTCTTGGGTTGTGACATCAGAAGGGGAAGGGAGGGGATGGGGCTGTTACAAAGTACATCGGGGCTAATTCACTCATCTCGGAATTTTATAAAGTCCTACCACTAACATCTCGGATTTTTTAATTTCCCATTAGCGCTATGTTGAATTTTTCAGCGAATGCAGCACCTAGTGTATTAAGATTTCAGCAAAGCCATACGACATTAATCTTGTAATATTTGAGACCAATTTAGAGCTACTAGCATTCTTGTTTACCAAGCCATTCAAAAATACTTCATAATTATTTACCTTAATAAAACTATTGACTAGATTTTCGCTAGTTCGTCTCCATTAGGTCTAGATCATAAGCCCCCCTACATGGAAGTCAAAATATGTGTGGTATATTTTGACAGTATTACGCTTTTGAATTACTGCATGTGCGTCCACTAAGTGCTGCAGTGGTCTAAATTTTGCACTCTCTTTTTAGCAATTTTCTACAGGTACAAAGTATGCATAAAGCGATGGAAGTCTAGAAACACTAGAAAACGGCAGATGCTAGACCACTGTAGCAACCAGTGGACATCTGTGCAGTAAGTAATGAATATAACATAGCTAAAAAATTTATGTAACAGCATTTCATTTCCTTTCATATAGGGAGAAACTTTCTCAAGATAATGAACATCATGGCAACTCAACAAAATAGCTCTAATCTGGTTAATGGTCTTGGTATTTGACTATGTAACTTATTCCAGAATGAGATTTTCACTCTGCAGCGGAGTGTGCGCTGATATGAAACTTCCTAGCAGATTAAAACTGTATGCCGGACCGAGACTCGAACTCGGGACCTTTGCCTTTCGCGGCCAAAGCCATGTCTCCGCAATATCCTTTCTTCCAGGAGTGCTACTTCTGCAATGTTCGCAGCCGAGCTTCTGTGAAGTTTGGAAGGTGGGAGACATGATACTGGCAGAAATAAAGCTGTGAGGACGGGGCGTGAGTGGTGCTTGGGTAGCTCAGATGGTAGAGCACTTGCCAGCGAAAGGCAAAGGATCCGAGTTCGAGTCTCGGTCCTGCACATAGTTTTAATTTGCTAGGAAGTTTTATGTAACTGTTGATAAGCAGAAGAGGCCAGAGATGATTCTCAGATCTATGACTAAAGTAACGAGCGATATTGTCGAATACCATTTCTGGAGTTGTGTGGGCCAACACCTTCCTTAAAGTTAACGAGCGGTGTGGCAGCTGTTAGCACGTAGCACTCACATTCGGAGGACACTGGTTCGAATCTGTGTCTGGCCGTCAAAGTTTATGTTTCCTGTGATTTCCCAAAATCACTACAGACAAATGCCAGAATGGTTCCTTTGAAAGAGCATGTTCGATTTTGTTTCCTGTCCTTGAAACAGTCTGAGTTTGTATTCCATCTCTAATGACTTAAATGTCGACATGAAGTAAAACTCCAACGTTCCTTTCTTCTTTCCTTCCAGTTCTTGGAAAGATATGAATTAGTGGATAGCGGAATAATTATTTTGAGCAAATTGCAATTAGGAATATCCTTCAGCACTAGTTAAATTTTTACCGATGATTTTTTTGTCAAACATGTTCTTAATATAGCCATCGATTTTTATCTTGCAGATGCACACTTTCCAGGTGGTTCTAATGGTAGTACTGGCTGGAGAATCGAATGCAGCTCGTATTCTGGGTCTGTTCGATTATCCGGGAAAAAGTCACTTCGTGATGTTCGAGGAGGTGATGAAGGCGCTCGCTGCCAGGGGCCACGAGGTGTTTGTCTACAGCCACTTCCCTCAAGCTAAGCCCGTACCAAACTACACAGACATCAGCCTGGTCGGTTCTCTGCCTTCCGTGGTGAACGGAATTCCAGTGGACGATAGGTTTGGTAGAGATGATCCTTCGGTAACATTTAAATTACTCAAGAGCCTCACAGTGAGCGCATGTGATACGCTGCTGCAGTTCCCCGCAATGCAACAACTAATGAAGTCAAATGAAAAATACGACCTCATCTTCACCGAGCCATTCACGACTGACTGTATGCTGCCCTTCGTGTACAAATTTCAGGCACCCAACATTGCACTCATTTCTTCTGTCATTATGCCATGGAATCTAGATCGCTTTGGTTTACCTGAAAATCCGTCTTATTTGCCTCACATGTTTCTACAGAGCAGTGACCACATGAGCTTCTTTGAGCGTCTGAGGAACACGTGGTATGTAACCTACAGCAAGTTATTCTTTTACGAGTATATAAACAAACCTACAAATACGGTCGTCAGGAAGTACTTCGGCGACTCTCTCCCTTCTTTAGAGGAAATCGCTGAAAATACTAGTATGCTATTCGTAAATTCAAATCCAACTCTGAATCCTCCGTGGCCATTTGTACCAGCTGTTGTGGAGGTCGGCGGAATACACATCAAGCCTGCGCAGAAGCTCCCAAAGGTAAGTGCTTCAGCTTATTGTAAGTAGTCGTAAGTTAAGCCTGGTGTAAGAAAGCGCCCACTAAGCAGCCCCAGCGATTGGTCATCGGGAACAGTACACATGTACCAGGCGTTCTAACGCCACGTTCAAAGTTTCCTTTCATAAATTATTTTCATTGGATTTGTACTCGGTTTGGTTGGTTGTAACTTTGCTGTTGTTCAGCTTGGGGTGACTTTGTGCATTTCCAACTGCGAGAGAAACCAAATCTGTCCGAGAAAATAAAACAAGAATTTGGTCCTGTTGTATAACATCTCTAGTAACATGTACAAACTGATTAAATCCTGAACTTAAAATTAATCGCTTCCATTCAAAAATGAGGTCCCTCAGCGTTAATTATCTGCCTAATAATTCTTTTGACGAAATGGTCCCAATGCATTGATAATTTTAGTAGCAAACAGATCCAGAAATGAAAATACATTACCTCGAATTGCAGTGCTGAGAAACGAGGTGCTTGCTACTATGTGCGCCAGCTGCGAATTTCTTGCTGAGAGTTTAGTACAATGCTCCAGATAACAAACTATTTTATACCCATCATTGAGACACGCTTCAAATAAAATTGACTTGGATCGAGGATGTGGACATTGCTCTTAGGTGAAATATTCCTTTAACAAACTGTTTTTTAAACTGTCTCGTGTATTATTAATTGTATGAAATTCAGGTTACAACACTCATTAACATTGACAAAGGGCAACATTGATATCAAACTCTTGCTATCACAAATGTTTGACAAATCATTGATAAACATGAAAAATATCTTAGTGAAAATTACTGTCTTTAATTAAGAATCTGAACGTCCCTGATACGGATGTGTGTCAACAATGATTCTAACTACTCGCGACTGCAGTGCCAATAAAAGACATGTTAGCTACATTTCCATTCATACTCTTTCCATTTTAAATCACTAATCAAATCCTTCCCCTCTGTTTCACTTAGCTGTACGTCTACATTGCCACGAGTCCTCTGCTCGGCGTTTCTCACTACTACACTTACGATAGAACTCCTGCTCTCCACGCTGCTAAGCAGCGACAAGAAAACACAATCTTCCAGCGACACAGCTACTTTGATCAAAGACTACGAGCGAATATACGCGATTCAAAGTTGTCGCTTAGCGTTTGAGACATCCAAAGTATGTAAAACTTCCAGAAATGCAAATAACAAACTCCCAATAGACCTGTTTCAACAGGAAGTAGGCCCTACTTAAGGATGTTATTTCGTTGTTACTATAGCGTGAATTACGCAGATACAAGCTCAAGTAACTACTCTTCCCTGTTTTCGCCAATCACCGCGTAAAATGTTACACCGATAGAAATCTTGTTTCAAATGTCACTAGACGGTAGATTCTTGCTTTATTAGTCGTGCTGTTACAGTCGTTCGTATGCTGGAATCTGCTCTGAATGTATTAGGTGTGCGGAAAGAGAAACAGACTAACTGCAACTTCTCTACATTTCGTAAGACAAGAGAAGTCGTGTTTTAAGAAAATGATTTCTTGGAAAGTGCTAGGTGGCTGGAGGAGACCCCTACCGTAATAACCGAAGGCGACTACTCAGCAGGGTGTGATTTGCGTTCCGCGGGGAGGAATCCAAAGCGCAATGTTAGCTCCCATGTTAGACTTAAGATGGAAAGTGAATTATTAACTGAATATGCCCTGAATGTTTACTTCTAGTTAGATGAAACTGACAAGTGTCTATAGCTTCAAATATTTGAATTCCGCAGCGCTAATGTCTGAGATGCACCATTGGATATTCAGTAAGGGAAGCCATGATCCCAACGTTCTTCTAAGAATAGTTGTCTCGCAAGTAGCCTGACAGTGGCCTGTGGAAATGAGATTTTGAGGTGCCTGGCCAAGGGGCAGTGCCTGCGCTCAACAATCTCCTTGAAGTAGCTTGATATTTCTCCGCTATGGTGCTCAATAATCCAGATCTCCCTGCTCCTGTCACCATTGTTATACTACTCATCCATCACTGTGGGCCAGATTGAGGCTGTTGTAACCTGTAAATACACTGGTCACCCGAGAAGACGCGAACACTTGTCCCTAGTAGTAAAAAAGCAGTGGACGTCGATGCAAGCACTTGCATGCCGCCGGTCCAGTCTCCAGCAGTGCTCTAGTGTCGGGTCGGCAGTGTGGAGAAGTTGTACAGTCACTAACAGTCGTTTGGACAACGCATTGTACTCACGCCGTCATCACATTGCGTGAGCAGGCTACACTCATCGCTATGTATGACCTGTCAGCCGACTAATGATCCTCAAAAGTAACCGCATCCTGCTCTGTACGGGCCCAGGTTTCACTTTTTGACACATTTTCCAAAAATCTATCATTTGTTGTCCGAACTAGCTCATCATTTGACATTTTGCTCCCTGTCAACCATGCTTAGTGACTTAGTTTCACGTTTATATTTCTTTATCAACGCCCTTCGCTTTCTGAACATTAGTAATCCTTACAACTGCACATGAAGGCTGTGATGGGCCTTATTGTACGTCATAAATATTAATCATCTATTTCTGATACATTGCTGTACGTTTATCCAAATCTGAACTCACTTGGGCATTTTTTTCTGGGTGTATATTTTCAGAAACATTGACTTCGATGACTACAGTAACAAAGTCATGTGGAATATTTATCTTGAAATTGTACCTCATACCAGTGAGATTGAAAACTTATTGCTCACCTTCAGATTTCTCAAGATCCCAAAATATGCATTCCTACTTCCTGAGAAGCTCTTTATTCCAACAGGATTGTATATATTGTACGCTGGTCGGCCGCCAGGTGCTATGTAAACATCACATTTCAGACTACGCGATCTCCTGTGATAATTGCCTCACTGAAATTCTGCGCGCTCTGAAACATTATCAGCACTGTACAGTTCTTCAGAGAACTATATCATCTGTTTTTCAAAAAATGGTTCAAATGGCTCTGAGCACTATGGGACTCAACTGCTGTGGTCATAAGTCCCCTAGAACTTAGAACTACTTAAACCTAACTAACCTAAGGACAGCACACAACACCCAGCCATCACGAGGCAGAGAAAATCCCTGACCCCGCCGGGAATCGAACCCGGGAACCCGGGCGTGGGAAGCGAGAACGCTACCGCACGACCACGAGATGCGGGCATCTGTTTTTTCAAGTTACGAGGCAAGCGTTAAGTTCATGGCTTTTCAACCAAATGTACAGTGTTCAGACATGATTTCCGTAATAGTCACTGTAAAATTATTTACGAATGTGAGCATTTGTTTGCAGAAGCGTCTAACACTAGCTGACGTTTGGGATATTTACATCGCGACCCTGTAATGCACCAGGCGAGAACTGTCACATAAGTCTTTTTATTCAGGTCGCAGCAATTTTTCGGTCTCCCAGATTTGGTTTTGGTTACGGTATTGTCAGATTCAATAATACGACAATTACAAGCACCAAGCAAAAATTACTGCCGATAGAAATGAGCGTTCCACGTAAACATCTCGCGGAAAGGGTCCAGCTAAGCTGGTCCGCGCCACACACTCCCTGCCCCCTTGGCAACAGGCCAAGCTGCAACTACCATTGCTTTCATTCGTTAGGGACCCTCTTACCTTCCTCACTTACAGCCGTAGCGGATGAAATAGACCAGTCAGAAAGCAAAACTTGTCACATTCATACCACACTGCTGCTCGTGCTGCTGCTGCTGCTGCTGCTGCTGCTACTACTACTACCACTACTACACATCAATCTGAGCGCCCAACACAACGCTTTAGCCAAGATCGTAGAAGGCGACTCAGTTTCATAAAATCACCGAAGCACAACAAAGGCTTGAATAAAACGATCAGTGCTAATTTTGCTGAGATATTAATGCAGGAAAGTAATAATTATCTGCATTCCAACAGGAATTTGTGTCAGTGAATTAAGCAAAAATTAAAATGTTAGTACGTTGTTTGACATTATTCTATACACATTCATGTAGTCAGAAAACTCACTTAACTGTATTTTACACGAAGTACCAAGTTCGTAAACATGCCACACAGCTGTCTACCTCTTCTGATATCATTTCCCACTGAATTCTTTGGAAGAAAGTTCGCAGCGAGAGCAGTAAGTAAATTAGTGACCTACGATCTCATCAGTCCAAATATCTTCTATCAATGGTGTATTATCCACACACACAACAGCTGATGTAAGTGAAATACTCAAAAATTACTGCAGTGGTGAGACCACTTACATGCGCCCTCTACCCCCTCTTTTCATTAACAAATGCATAATCCCCTTTGTTGGGTTTCACCTGAGACCACTTTTCCAAATTTTTCAGAAATGCGCATCATGCAGGGAAGGTCAACCAATGCGGTGTGTGTGTGTGTGTGTGTGTGTGTGTGTGTGTGTGTGTGTGTGTGTGTGTGTGTGTGTGTGTGGTGTGTGTGAGTGAGAGAAAAGGGGGGGGGGACCTGTGTGGAACTAGCCCCGTGCCCTGTGACTAAGCAGAGATCACACCGTTTGTGCCTGAACTGTCACTTGTATACGAAGGAGTGTGTGTCAGTTGTGACTGGGGCACAGGGACTTCAGAGCAGTGGATTATTGGCCAGGCAGCCATTGTGAAGGGGTGGCACCCAGGGGCAGAGCCCCCATTTGGAGTGGATGACACTACAGCAGATGACTCGTATATGAAGTGGATGAAGCTTTCTCCCACTGGTGGTCACGTGACCCCACCAGTCTCTTCCAAAGGATTGAAATCTTTCAATGCAGAGGCTCAGCCCCAAAATGTTTCCATCCCTGGCCAGCCTGAGGGCAGAATGTCAAAGTGACAAATGGGGAACTACTGCCCCAAATCCCTAGTCTGTGCAAGGACAGATAGGGGTTCTTTTTTGGCCACAAAGCCTTTACTCTTTGGAAAGACTCCAACAAGCTTTGGGAATTTGGAACCATCTCCAAAATGAAGAGTGAGTCTGTTTTCATTAAAACAGCATCCCCTGCCAAGTCATAGGCATTACTTTCTTGTCAAGCTGGGTAACATTCCAGTGACTGTCACTCTGCATGATAGCCTAAACATGGTTTTCCATCAAGACCACCTCTCGCAGTCTGATGATGAGCTACATGCCACCTTGGAATGATGGGCTATACACTTTGTCATCTCCATAGCAAACCAAAGGACAATAGGGTTGCTACTGAGGCCTTCATCTTGGCCTTTGAGGGCGATTTGCTGCCTGAAAAGGTCAAGGTGATGGTATACCGATGTGATGTGAAACAATATGTCTCCTCCCCCCCCCCCCCTGTCTGGTCAATTGTATGACATTTGGGCACGTATTAACATTGCAATGCCAGCCCTGTCTCTAAGGATTGCAGACGACTGTTGCAGGCGGACATTCCTTGTACTCCTCCCAGTCTGTGTCAACTGTAGAGAACAAACATTCTCCCTCCTCACACAGTACAGTTTTCAGATTTTGTATATATGAGAACGTGTTCTGACTGACATGCCAAGAGGCCAAGAAAGAGGAGTGCCTACGATGCTGCTTCTCTACTGACAGTATTCTCCTCCATTATGCATTATACAGTGAGATCTCAGGGCCACTCAACTGTGCCTGCACCCCTGATGATTGTGGGGCTCTCCTGTGATTTTTTTCTCCCAACCACCATGGCAGTAATTCCCCCCAGTCAGTAGGGACGCCAGTTCACATCACCCAGCCACACACATTACCCTTGTCCTGCTTCTCATGCCAGGAAGGGGTCCCTTACGACACTCCCCTCAAAGGTTTCTGCCAGTCTGCAACCGGGTACTAGCCAGCGGCTGAAGGAGTCGCAGGCTGCTGCCTTCGAGGTGTTTGATCTCGAACTAATTCAGGGAAGTACTCCCAAACATCCAATCACCCCAAAGAAAATAAAGACAAAAGTAGTCTTCAAAGACAAAGGAAATTTCCATGGCCCCCATCCCCCTGGCTCACAAGTTCTATTTCTGTGGATGTGGCAGAAACCCTGGTGTCTACAAAGGTTCCCTATCACAACTCAATCTCTCAGAACCTCTGTGTCTTGATACCATGTCCTCTCAAACAGTGGCAGAGAGTGACTTTCGGACATAACCTGCCTCCTTGGTATCTTCATTCCCTCACAGAATAACGACAGCACTGTTCTCCAGTGGAATTGTTGTTTTTCCACCACCTGTGTGAGCTATGATATCTCTGAAGCTCCCCCTGCTTTCTGCACTGGTTTCCAGCAATGTGGATCCCTTCACTTTGTGGCTTTTAGGGATATTTTAAGTATCGTGCTGATTATGACAGGATGTCAGGTGGTGTTTGCCCATATGATCTAAATTCCTTATATAACAAATTTCTGCCTTTTGTTACAACTTTGGAGGCTGTGGCAATTCAGTTAAGGGCATCTCAGGATTTTAACATCCGTAATCTTCATCTCCCTGCTGATGGTGAAGTGCCTTAGAACTTATTGTCTGCATTAGTTTTTCAGCTCCTGCTCATAGTAAAGATATCGAGGTCGACCTCTCTCTCTTCAGTGTTAGTTCCTTCACACACTTCAGTGTAGCACATGAAACTTACTCAGCCATTGGTCTTTCTATTTGCAACCCTGGTCTTCTCCCAACCATCCACTGGAGTATCCATGACAACCTGTGTGGTAGCGACATTTCCCAACTTTCCTGTCCCTCCCTCAGTCTCACTCACCTTTGTACCCACCTAGATGGGCTATCCACATTCCTGACTGGGATAATGTCATCTTCACTGTCGTTCTCAGCTCCCCATTAAATGGAGGCACTGACGAGGCTGTCCAGAAAGCAACAGTAAGCATTCTATCGGCACTTGAATTCTTTGGGACATCGGAAATTACTGAGACAATTAGAGTTCATAGGCAGGCTCTCCAAAGCTGTAAGCAGTATCCATCGATTGAGCACCTCATAGACTTTAAGTGGCTCCATACCAGGGTCCATTACTTAACAAAGCGACAGAACCAAGAATGCTAAGAACGGTATTTTCAACCATTGGAACTTGTATGCTTCCTTTGAAGGTTTGGACGAAGATCAGACACCTCTATGGTACCAGCGCTCTGCAGGTGTATTTGATATTTCCTTGAAAGGTGCTATTTTCAATGACCCAGATGCCAAAGCCAAGTATTTCGCTATGCATTATGCTTGAGCCTCTGCATCTGAGAAGTTTCAAAATGCCTTTCATGTCCTTGAACAGCAAATTACACAATTGCACTCACCTTTCCCTTCTAGCCACCTGAAGCCCTATAATGCTCCATTCAGTGAGTGGGAATTCTTCATTGCTATAGCCCTTTGTCCTGATACAGTCCTAGGGCCAGACCACATCCACAACCAAATGCTCAATCACCTATCAGTGGACTGTCAGCATCATCTCCTTACCATCCTTAACCAAATCTGAGACTAAGGTGACCTACCATCTCAATGGGAGAGCTTAGTCGTCCTGCTGCTGACTCTGGGTAAGCATTCGATAGATTCAAAAAAAATGGCTCCGAGCACTATGGGACTTAACATCTATGGTCATCAGTCCATTCGATAGAGATGGACTACTATTGCACAGTTAGTCTCAACAATGTTCTCAGTAAGTTGCTGAAATGCACAATGAGCCACGAATGCTTTCTAGCTCCATCCCATGGCACTTTTCGCCAACGCCGTCCTTGTTTGTCTGGAGCCTGCCATCTTGACGCCTTCTGGCCAAAGGCCATCTTTTTGTCTCCTTCGACCTACAAAAGGCTTAGGACATCACATGGTGACACCACATTCTTGCTAGCTTACATGTTTGGCGTCTCCAGGACCAACTCTAGATTTTCGTCCAGAACGTCTTGTCACAACATATTTTCCAGATTGGAGTTGGTGCTTCCCATAGTAGCCTCAGATATCAAAGAGAATTGGGTCTCTCAGGGCTCTGTATTAAGGACTGCTTTTTAGTGGCCATCAACACACTACCAGCAACTGTGGGGTATGTCTCCTTGTTTGCTTACTATTACTCCTGTATTACGGGTGCCGCTAAACGCCGACTGCAGGGCGCCATTCAAATGATGTAATCATGAGCTCTCACTCACAAGTTTTTTTTCTGCCCCCAAGACTAGCGCCATGCTCTTCTGTCACCTTCGTACTGTTAATTCACAATCAGAATCTAACCTCAGACCAATTAGTCGATTTGGTGGAGACTTAACGCTTTTTGGGACTTGTCTCCAACGACTGGCTGATGTGGCTTCCCCATCTTCGCCAACTTGTGGAAAGATGCTGGCTACGTCTTAATACACTTCGCTGCCTCAGTAACACCAGCTGGGATGCAGACTACACTACCCATCTACAGCTTTACATAGCCCTGATCGTGTCCTATCTTGATTGTGAGACTCTGGAATAAGGTTTGGCGTTGCCCCAGCATTGAGGTCGCTCGAACCGATACACCTCTGTAGGTTCAGAATCGCCACAGGAGCCTTTCGAACGTTCCCTGTGAACAGCGTTCTAGCAGTTAATCTACTATGCCGCAAATGTTCACAGCTGTCCTAAGCATCCAAACCACCATATCCTTTCTCCTAATTGGGACATCCGCCTCCCCCAACAGACCCAGCACTGGGATCACAATTGCAGTTCGCCTGTCGTGTTCCTGCTCTGAGTTCAAACTTCCCCATTGTCGCCTCTTGTGAGGGAGCAATCGCATATGCTCCCATGGCATGTATCCTGACCTCAGATCTGTCTCAATTTATTCTTTTTACTGAAAGAGTGTTATTCCATGGTGTTTCGCCACCTGTTTCTGGCTATCCTAATTTCCAGTTTCGGAAATAGTATACACTGATAGCGCAACAGCCGATGGATGAACCGTTTTGTGTACACCCATGCAAGGTACACTGAATTACACTCATTGCTGAATGGATGCAGCGTCTTCACTGCTGAATTGGTGGCCATCAAGCGAGCCCTTAGCTATGCTCGTTCTTGCACCGGAAAAATCCTTCTAATCTGCAGTGACTCGCTGAGCAACCTTCAGTTTATAGACCAGTGCTGTCCTCGTCACCCTTCAGTCGCAGCTGTCCAGAATCTTCTTCCTGACCTTCAACTTGGACGGCCAGTGATCTTTGTTTGGACCCCTGTTCATGTAGGGAACTGAGGGAATGAACACGTAAACCACTTGGCAAACCTGGCTATCAGGATGTCGATTTTGGAATCGGCAGCCCCGGAACTGGACCTTGGATGAGTCTACGCCATCAATTGTTGGATTCTGGAATCAGAATGATTCGCCCTGGACTCCCCAGATTGAGGGCAATAAAGGAAACAACCACATGGGAGTCTTCCCTTCGATTTTCTCACAGAGAATCCACTGTCTTTTGTCAGCTATACATTCGCCACACTTGACTTACACGGGCTACATTCTCTGACATGAGGACCAATCTTCTGCGGATGTGGTTCCCACCTGATGGTGGCCCACATCCTACTAGACTGCCCAAATTGGGCTGCTTTGCGGCAATACCACAAGCTTGATAACGCACTATCTCTGGTGCTAGTGGATGATTCCAAAGTATTGCCACGATTTTATTTTTCACACATGAAGTCAGTTTCTACTCCTCTGTGAGGTCAGCACTCATTGACTGCCTGAGGGGATGAAGGGTCACTCCTCGCCTGCTCTGGTCCACGAAGCTTACGGCGGCCTTGCTTGGCGGTCTGGCCTGGCATGGCCCAGCCCCTGGCCTTCCCTCCTTTTTTTATTCTTATTGTTGTTTTACATTTGCGGTTTTTAATGTTTTATCTCCAGAAATGTTGTCTTTCCTGCTTTGCTCAAGTACTTGGGATAACAGACGGTGAGGTGGACCTACTGACATGCTGAGGGTGCCTCTCTCATCACATATCATGCTCTGGGGGCATCCAACTGCAGTCTGTCAGAGTGGGTGGCCCACCTTACTACCTCTGACTCTATCCTCCTACTTCCCCTTGATTTTTTTCTGTCTTATTGTATCTTGCTTACAATTGGCTATCACGGGATTTGCTTCTTGTACCCTTGTTCTGAAAGTTATTGATTAGATATGTATAGAATCAAGGGAGAGATCACCTTGCAATTTGGTCCCATTAACTCCTTCAACCAACCGAAAACTTCCTTCCAGCACGTCTTCGAACATATGGAGGCGTTTCAAAATACAATGACAGTTCCTTCTGATGTGACGCAATATATGTCAGCAACGTTCACTTCAGTGACCATTTGCCATCTAATTTTTAGGTCCTAGATATTACTGAATTAGCACATAATTCTGGTTAGGTTCTCCATGTCGACAGCCAGATGCGTCGTCTGCGACAGCCGTCTCAGCAGGGAGCGGACTTAAGCCACACTGTCAGTGACCTGCTGGCTGCTACCAGCGGCATTTCTCTCCCAAACACAATGCCATTTTAAACAAATGTAATCGTGCCCTGTAACATCCTAGAAACTTCACAATATTCCTAAAATATTGAGAGTTGGCTGTTTGGCCTTCAGAGAAAAAAGCGTCCGGCAACTTTTTGACTTACAAAACTCTACCACCACCATCAGGAGACATTCTCCTCTACCCTGCTTTTCAATATCTGCGTAGCAGAGCAGTGCAAAAATTTAGAATTTATTCTATTCATTAAAAATAAATCATTAGTGTTGTTCAGTAATGAATCTATTAGAACAAGAGTTTACATAATATAGAAGTAGCGTTCTAATGTGCCTCTCGGGTGTTCCACCAGTGACATACTTCGGGTTTGTGGTGACACTCGCCCGGCTAATCCTTTGTGCACTGCATAAAAAAATCTCTAAAGCATCCATCTTTGTACCCTTCAACAGTATTGAGCTGTGCCTCATAACTTTTAAAAGCATTGTGAAGTATGGCACTACCGCTCAGCTGAATGCCGACTAAAAGCTTGCAGAAAATTTTGAGAGTGACAGGGAGGTTCAGACTTGCAGAGGAACCTAAAAATCACGTGGAGTCTGCAGGAGTCTTGCATTAAATTCTTTGTCCACAGAAGTTACTTTTCACTATCTTTTGCGCCCTCTGTACGTATACTGGCAGATTTTATTTTTTCTGCAGTGGTAAAACCTGAATAGTCTCCCCGCACCTGAAGAGTAAAAGCGTTTCTTGTGGAGTTGGCAAAATTCGTTTACGAGAATGAAAAATGTATAGTGGACACTTCATAAGAATTTAACATTTTTCACTTTTACAAAACTTATGTAGTGACACTCGCATTGATGATTAATATGTATGGCATGTTGTAATCTGAACTTCAAAGCGGTAAGATTTTCCGTCAGCATAAAATTCGGTAAGACAGTACGTGTGCCCCCTTAACAGAGTCCAAAATTAGTTTTGAAGATTTCTGCTGCACTAACGTCTTCCGAAACACAGCTTTCAAAAACCTTGAAACTTGCTTAAGAATATCCTAACGAACGACTAAGGAAAACTTGATGCGACGTCTCTCTGTAACAGGATTATTGAGGAACATTTCATAGCAGCCGTGGTTTGTCATATGAAGACATAAAAGTTAAATCAAAGACAGTTTTCACTCCTCGAATGGCAAAGAAATCCCAATGGGTATTAAGTGGATGAGAGATATGAGGATTGAGGACTTTTAATGAAACGTACATGATTTCATCGCCACATGAGGATGTGCATTTCCACATTGCAGTAATGCTTCACGCAGACACCTTTATGTATCGCATCATCCGAATTATTAGCTCAATGCGTGCTGTACCACCTCCCTGATCAGTTACTCCATAAAGTGAGGTGTCCATCCGCATAGTTTGTATTATTATTTCTTTCCTTTCTCAGACGTTATGTCTGGTTAAAAATGGAAAGTGACGCGGACCATGATCAAGCGTGTCTTCCTTTTAACTGTACAGTATATGTTACATTGTATTTAGGAACTTTCGGGTAATTGAACATGTATCAATAATTACAGATTTCTGTAGTTGTATATATACGTTTGGATGTAGCTGTATTGCATTGATGTACTGGTGGATATTGTGTGGTATGACGCCTGTAGTTACTAGTATAATTGGTATGATGTCAACTTTATCCTGATGCCACATGTCCTTGACTTCCTCAGCCAGTTGGATGTAGTTTTCAATTTTTTCTCCGGTTTTCTTCTGTATATTTGTTGTATTGGGTATGGATATTTCGATTTGTTGTGCTAATTTCTTCTTTTTATTGGTGAGTATGTCAGGTTTGTTATGTGGTGGTGTTTTATCTGTTACACTGGTTCTGTTCCAGTATAATTTGTATTCATCGTTCTCCAGTACGTTTTGTGGTGCATACATGTATGTGGGAACGTATTGTTTTATTAGTTTATGTTGTATGGCAAGTTGTTGTTGTATTATTTTTGCTACATTGTCATGTCTTCTGGGGTATTCTGTATTTGCTAGTATTGTACATCCGCTTGTGATGTGATGTGATCTACTGTTTCTATTTGTTGTTTGCAAAGTCTGCATTTATCTATTGTGCTATTGGGATCTTTAATAATATGCTTGCTGTAATATCTGGTGTTAATTGTTTGATCCTGTATTGTAATCATGAATCCATCCGTCTCACTGTATATATTGCATTTTCTTAGCCATGTGTTGGATGTGTCTTGATCGATGTATGGTTGTGTTAGATGATATGGGTGCTTGCCATGTAGTGTTTCCTTTTCCAATTTACTTTCTTCGCATCTGTTGATGTTATGTGATCTAATGGGTTGTTGAAGTGGTTATGAAATTACAATGGTGTAGCGGATGTATTTATATGAGTGACTGCTTTGTGTATTTTGTTAGTTTCTGCTCATTCTATAAAGAATTTTCTTAAATTGTCTACCTGTCCATAATGAAGGTATTTTATGTCGATAAATCCCCTTCCTCCTTCCTTTCTGCTTAATGTGAATCTTTCTGTTGCTGAATGTATATGATGTATTCTATATTTGTGGCATTGTGATCGTGTAAGTGTATTGAGTGCTTCTAGGTCTGTGTTACTCCATTTCACTACTCCAAATCAGCACGTCAATATTGGTATAGTGTAAGTATTTATAGCTTTTGTCTTGATTCTTATTGTCAATTCTATTTTCAGTATTTTTGTTGGTCTTTGTCTATATTTTCTTTTAGTTCTTCTTTAATATTTGTATTATCTATTCCTATTTTTTGTCTGTATCCTAGATATTTATAGGCATCGGTTTTTTTCATCGCTTCTATGCAGTCGCTGTGATTATCCAATATGTAATCTTCTTGTTTAGTGTGTTTTCCCTTGACTATGCTATTTTTCTTACATTTGTCTGTTCCAAAAGCCATACTTATATCATTGCTGAATCCTTCTGTTATCTTCAGTAATTGGTTGAGTTGTTGATTTGTTGCTGCCAGTAGTTTTAGGTCATCCATGTATAGCAAATGTGTGATTTTGTGTGGGTATGTTCCAGTAATATTGTAACCATAATTTATGGTTAAAGAAGTTCACCTCAACACATTCACATCTAACTAAATTATTTAACAGTTACATTGCAGACCCATACACATTCCCTGATACACTTACACACGGAATAACATATCTGAAACCTAAAGATCAAGCAGACACAGCGAACCCAGCTAAATATCGCCCCATAACATGCCTACCAACAATATACAAAATATTAACTTCAGTCATTAAACAGAAATTAATGACACATACCACACAGAACAAAATTATAAATGAAGAACAAAAAGGCTGTTGCAAAGGAGCACGAGGATGTAAAGACCAACTGATAATAGATGCAGAGGTGACATATCAAGCTAAAACTAAACAAAGGTCGCTACACTACGCATACATCGATTACCAAAAAGCTTTTGATAGTGTACCCCACTCATGGTTACTACAAATATTGGAAATATATGAAGTAGATCCTAAATTGATACAGTTCCTAAACATAGTAATGAAAAACTGGAAAACCACACTTAATATCCAAACAAATTCAAATAATATCACATCACAGCCAATACAGATTAAGCGTGGAATATACCAAGGAGATTCATTAAGTCCTTTCTGGTTCTGCCTAGCTCTGAACCCACTATCCAACATGCTAAATAATACAAATTATGGTTACAATATTACTGGAACATACCCACACAAAATCACACATTTGCTATACATGGATGACCTAAAACTACTGGCAGCAACAAATCAACAACTCAACCAATTACTAAAGATAACAGAAGTATTTAGCAATGATATAAATATGGCTTTTGGAACAGACAAATGTAAGAAAAATAGCATAGTCAAGGGAAAACACACTAAACAAGAAGATTACATATTGGATAACCACAGCGACTGCATAGAAGCGATGGAAAAAACAGATGCCTATAAATATCTAGGATACAGACAAAAAATAGGAATAGATGATAGAAATATTAAGGAAGAGCTAAAAGAAAAATATAGACAAAGAGTAACAAAAATACTGAAAACAGAATTGACAGCAAGAAACAAGACAAAAGCTATAAATACCTATGCTATACCAATATTGACCTACTCATTTGGAGTAGTGAAATGGAGTAACACAGACCTAGAAGCACTGAATACACTTACACGATCACAATGCCACAAATATAGAATACATCACATACATCACATACATTCAGCAACAGAAAGATTCACATTAAGCAGAAAGGAAGGAGGAAGGGGATTTATCGACATAAAAAACCTACATTATGGACAGGTAGACAATTTAAGAAAATTCTTTCTAGAACGAGCAGAAACTAGCAAAATACACAAAGCAATCACCCACATAAATACATTGGCTACACCACTGCAATTTCATAACCACTTCTACAACCCTTTAGGTCACATAACATCAACAGATACAAAGAAAGTAAATTGGAAAAAGAAAACACTACATGACAAGCACCCGTATCACCTAACACAGCCACACATCGATCAAGACGCATCCAACACATGGCTAAGAAGAGGCAATATATACAGTGAGACAGAAGGATTCATGATTGCAATACAGGATCAAACAATAAACACCAGATATTACAGCAAGCATATTATTAAAGATCCCAATACCACAACAGATAAATGCAGACTTTGCAAACAACAAATAGAAACAGTAGATCACATCACAAGCGGATGTACAATACTAGCAAATACAGAATACCCCAGAAGACATGACAACGTCGCAAAAATAATACATCAACAGCTTGCCTTACAACATAAACTTTTAAAACAAGACGTTCCTACATACAAGTATACACCACAAAATGTACTGGAGAATGATGAATACAAATTATACTGGAACAGAACGATTATAACAGATAAAACAACGCCACATAACAAACCTGACATCATACTCACCAATAAAAAGAAGAAATTAACACAACTAATTGAAATATCCATACCCAATACAGCAAATATACAGAAGAAAACAGGAGAAAAAACTGAAAAATACATTCAACTGGCTGAGGAAGTCAAGGACATGTGGCATCAGGATAAAGTTGACGTTATACCAATTATACTTTCAACTACAGGAGTCATACCATGCAATATCCACCAGTACATCAATGCAATACAGCTACATCCAAACTTATATATACAACTTCAGAAATCCGTAATTACTGATACATGTTCAATTACCCGAAAGTTCCTAAACGCAATGTAACATATACTGTACAGTTAAAAGGAAGTGACGCTTGATCTGTTCTGTGTGGTATGTGTCATTAATTTCTGTTTAATGACTGAAGTTAATATTTTGTATATTGTTGGTAGGCATGTTATGGGGCGATATTTAGCTGGGTTCGCTGTGTCTGCTTGATCTTTAGGTTTCAGATATGTTATTCCGTGTGTAAGTGTATCAGGGAATGTGTATGGGTCTGCAATGTAACTGTTAAATAATTTAGTTAGATGTGAATGTGTTGAGGTGAACTTCTTTAACCATAAATTTGCTATTTTATCATTTCCAGGGGCTTTCCAATTGTGAGTAGAATTAATTGCTTGGGTGACTTCATGTTGCAAAATTGTCACTTCAGGCATTTGTGGTATCATCTTGTATGTGTCTGTTTCTGCTTGTATCCACCGTGCATGCCTGTTATGTTGTACCAGGTTTGACCATATGTTGCTCCAGAAGTGTTCCATGTCTGTTATGTTTGGTGGATTGTTTATTTCAATGTGTGTGTTATCTATTGTCTGGTAAAATTTCTTTTGGTTTGTGTTGAATGTTTGGTTTTGTTTCCTTCTATTTTCACTTTTTTGTATCTTCTGAGTCGTTTGGCGAATGCTTGTAATTTCTGCTTCTTTTCGTCTAATTGCTCTGTCGCTTCTTGTTGTGAGATTTTACCTAATCTTTTTCGTTTTTTTTCTGAGATTTCATTTCTTGTAAATTGTGTTAGCTGTCCGATGTCTTTTCTCAGTTTTTCTATTTTGATCTGTAGCCTGTGTTGCCATGCTGGTTTTGTGGGTTTCTTCTGTGTGTTGGTTGGTTCTGATCTCTGCCTAGTGTGTATATTTAGTGTAGTGAGTGCTCCTATATATACCAATAGTTGTAAGTCTTCCATAGTTGTGTTTTCATTTATTTTGTTGTGTATGATTGTGTTGATAGTTTTTATTGTTGATTCGACTTGTGGGTTATTTGGTGGTCTATGCAAGAATGGTCTAATGTCTGTATTTGTGTCTTCGTATTCTATATATGTTAGCTGAAATTTTTCTTCTATATCTAATATCTGTGTCACTTTGTGTTCTATTTGTGCTTGTTCTGGTGGCTGCCTTAAGATTTCGTTTTCCTCTGATTGTTTAATTGGTGTGTGTTGTTCTTTGTTTGTTTGCTCTGGGATGTTTGAGTCCATTACTGTATTTTCTTCTTCTGATTGCACATTATTTTGTTCCAGTATTTGTTGTACTTGTTGTTTGATGTTATCTAATTCTGACTGGGGTATCCTGTTATTTTTTATTATTCCACGGACCTGATCAGCTAGTCGTTGTTCTGTTAAAAATTTTAATTCTGGGTATCTGGTAATAAATGTTGTGTATACTTGTGATCTGTATCCAGTTGTGTTGGTTCCTAGGTTTGTTGCTTGGTAATAACAGAACATGAGGTGTCGATTAACTTCATCTGACCATCTCATCCTCTGTCTTTGTTTTACTTCTAGGGTGGTTGCAGGAAGCATATCCTGCAAAACACCTCTATTTGGATTTAAATCATTTTCCAGTTGGCTAGCAGTGTCGTTACCATTGTGGGCGGGCATAGGGTTCAAGCGTCGTCCCCGACCATGACGGCGCTTGTCCGAGGCTTCATTAGTTCTGTCCTGAACCAACTAATCACACTAAAAGGGGGGTTAGCCCTATTAGTGGTTTCTTCTTTTCGTCGCCTTTTACGACTGGCAGAACATACCGGAGGCCTATTCTTTTCCCGGGCCTCCACGGGATTTATTATTATTATTATTATTATTATTATTTCCTTAACTTTCTCAGACGTTAAGTCCGGTTATTATTATTATTATTATTATTATTATTATTAATCAGTGAGGGATGGTGGTTGAGGCTGCTTTATATGGTTCACAATCTTCAGCAAAATGGTATTTCTAGTCAAATATTTGTCTAGAAGTAGCAATGAGGCAATAACGAACCATATATAAACAGTAGCTTTCGCCAGCACACTGTTTCTCATGGAAATGTTTATTCGCAGGACATCCAGGAGTTCATGGACGGAGCAGATCATGGAGTAATTTTCTTCACATTTGGTTCGACAGTCACTGCCAAGGATTTGAGTGAAGAGAAACGGAAGGCCATAGTGGAATCCTTCGCAGAACTACCTCAACGTGTGCTGTGGAAGTGGGAGGATGATGAATTGCCGGGAAAACCACCCAACGTGATGGGGCGCAAGTGGCTGCCTCAGTATGACATACTAAGTAAATAAGGCTTCGTTTTGCAGATTCGTGAACTCGAAAATAATACTTCCGAAACTACTTACAACCTTCAGTATATAAAATGGACAATATATAGTCTCCAGAGTTTTTCACCACTGTTAAAGGTTCATGCTGAATAGGCAAGCAAAGATCCATGTAGCACAAAGGCTTCTCCTTAACCTGAAGCTGACCTGGCTGATAATAGTTTCATTCTGCTAGGTAGGGTTTGCTGGTAGATCCCGACACTAATCAGAAACTGCCCCATTATTCTTATAGTACAATGCATCAACGCATAAAACCAACGCAGCTCTACTGGACACGGTGTTATTTCAATCGAAGCTTGAAATAGACTGACAAAACACTGGGGACAAGATGTTTAACTTAAAAAGATTCAGGACTTGCGTTTCTAACCTGTATAGTGTCAACTTCGTTCTGATGCATCTGAATTTAACAGTTTGTCTACCTCAGCCTCCGAATAGACCCCTTTTTGTGACTGACTAGAATATACTAGTTAATCTGTCGCTACTGAATAGGTCTCACCTTTACTTTCATGAATTTTTGCTTTGCTAGAGGGACACAGTTGTAATGACTGGACTACTAGTAAATGTGCTCCCGACAGGGGAGGTGCGTGTCATTGAGAAAGATAATCGTCTAATTAGGGTCTTGAAAGCCGAAAACCATTGATGAAATAAAGTATTATAGTACATAATTTATACTTGAGTCCATTATGCATTAATTAACTACTATTTCAGAATATCTTTCCTTTCCATTCCAAGTTTGCATTTTATCCTCTCTACTTTAGCCGAAGTCGGTAATGTTGCTGCCTGAAAGTCAAAACATTAACTTCGTTTTATTTCACAAACTAATTACCTCAGCTTCTGATTTCATCTAACGCTTCATTACCCTAGTTTTCTTAGACGTGCCGGTATTTCTCTCGGCCCTACGTAGCGAATCCGTGTTATGCCCTTACTGTGAGAGTAATTCAGAGTGTTGCCAATACCTAAGCTGATGTATGAATGTTAGCATTCCCCAGTGCTGATTTTTGCCTGTCACCCATACTGCTTGTTGAATGAGACGGGCCCACAGCTGTTTCACGTGCTGAGGAATACTAGACTGGTAAGTCAACACATAGGCAATGTGTCGTTTTAGAAGTCACATTGCAACAGTTGAGGGGAAGCAATGCCTTTCCGCTGGTGGTATGACCTTAGTCTTTGTATTGTGTATGTCGCATGTAAACAGTGAATTATTACAGTCTTCAGGTGTAGAGATATCCATGTCTGCACCTTCCCCCTGCGGGTCTGAGGGTTAGAATAGGCCTGAGGTATTCCTACCTATCGTAAGAGGCGGCTTAAAGGAGTCTCACACTTTTAGGCATTAGGAGTTCAGGTTCCATTCTATAGTTTGACCTGCCACTTCCAAAATTCTACAGAAGTGTGGGCCATATGGGGAAGGACGCCTTATGTGGCGCACGAGTGCCCTTAGATTCGAGCTCCTGCATCTCTTGTCAGGGCTTTGCATCAGCACCTGAGATTTAACTATTATGGTGAGGTCACTTTCTGGGTCACTTTCTGTTGTCTCCTGTCCTCTTTCGCTCCCATGAAAACATTCGATTTCTCTGCACCCAATATCCAGCACAGTAGCCAGTCCGTTGTGGTGGGGCCGTCATGTATCCATTTGGTGGTAGCCGCCCCCGACAACACAGGGATTGCACTGCTGATGCTTGAGCTGTAAACTTCCCACGTATGCCAAGGAGTAGATGCCTGTCTTCCTGGAGCATCAGGACTCCCAGCAACAGCCATCATGCCAGTTGGCACGTTCCTCCCATGGTGTAGCAAGGGAGGGAAACGATTTAGGGTCATAGCTGTCGGCATTGTATTCTATCTTGCTCTTCTTAGAGACTGCTGGTGCCGTACCGTCACCAGCAAGAGACGACTTAGTCCGCTTCATTGCAGGTCATCTGCCCTGATGCCACCCACTCTAATCAGGGGCTCTCCCCATGAGCACCAACTGTTAAGCTTTACACCTACTATCTGCATTGCCCTCCAAGAAACCTGGCTCCCGGCAATGCAGACCCCTGCCCTTCATGCTTCCCCTCAACTGTTGCAATGTGACTTCTAACTATAATACTGCCAGGTTGAGTTTGTGTCTATGTTCTGAACTCAGTATGCAGTGAACCTGTGCCCCTTCAAACCCCTCGGAAATAACTGTCTGCAATGTATATCTTCCTCCACATTGTGCGGTACCCCTAAACGCATTGGCTGCACTGATTGACCAACTCTCTGAACTTTTCCTACTTTTGGGAGATTTTAACGACCATAACACCTTGTGGCGTGGCAAAGTTCTTACTGTCTCTTAAATACTGGGGCCGCCACACATTTCAGTGTGGCACATGACACATATTCAGACATTGATCTCTCGGATTGCAGTCCCGGCGTTCTCCCATCTATCCACTGGAGAGCACATGACGACCTGTATGGTAGTGACCACTTCCTCATCTTCCTGCCACTCCCCCCGCGTCATGTCCACGGACACCTGCCCAGATGGGCTTTAAAAAAGGCAGACTCAGAAACATTCATCTGTCTCCGTTGAATCTCCCCCACACGGTAGCATCGATGTGGTGGTTGAGGAGGAAAACGCGATCCCTCGTTCTTTAGGTTGCCCCCAGCGAAAGACAGTCCCTTAGTGGTCGCCAGAAGTCGCTACTGCAATTAAGGAGCGTCAGCGAGCTGTATAGCGGCGTAAGTGGAACCCTTCCCTGGAGCACCTCATAGCCTTTAAACAGTTCCGTGCCCGCGCTCGCCAGCTTATCAAACGGCGGAAACAGGAGTGTTGGGAGAGGTACATATCGACCACTGGGTGCCATACGTCACCTTCCTAAGTCTGGGCAAAGATCAAACGAGTTTTTTTGTTAACAGACCCCCAACTGGTGTTCCTGGCGTTAACATAAATGGCGTGTTATCTACTGATGCAAACGCGATTGCCAAGCACTTTGCTGAGCACTATGCTCGCGCCTCTGCGTCAGAGAATTACCCCAGCCTTTCGCACTCTCAAATGGCGGATGGAAGAGAAGTCCTCTCGTTCACTGCACGCCACAGCGAACCTTATAACTTCCCATTTACAGAGTGGGAGCTCCTCATTGCCCTTGCACATTGTCCTGACACAGCTCCCGGCTCAGATCGGATCCACAGTCAGATGATTAAACATCTCTCATCTGATTACAAGCAACATTGCCTCGTAATCTTCAACCGGATTTGGTGCGATGGCGCCTTTCCATTGCAATGGCGGCAGAGCACCATCATACCAGTGCTCAAACTTGGCAAAAACCGGCTTCATGTGGATAGCTATCAGCCCATCAGCCTCACCAACGTTTCTGGTAAGCTGCTGGAACGTATGGTGTGTCGGCAGTTCGGTTGGGTCCTAGAGTCACATGGCCCACTGGCTCCATGTCAGGGTGGCTTCCACCAGGGTCGCTCTACCACTGATAATCTTGTGTCCCTCAAGTCTGCCATCCGAACAGCCTTTTCCAGACGCCATTAGTTGGTTGCCGTCTTTTTTGATTTACGAAAAGCATATGACACCACCTGGTGAAATTATATTCTTGCCACATTATACGAGTGGGGTCTCAAAGGCCCACTCCCTATTTTTATCCAAAATTTCCTGTCGCTTCGTACTTTCCGTGTCCACATTGGTGCCTCCCGTAATTCCCCCAATATTCGGGAGAATTGGGTCCCGCAGGGCTCTGTATTGAGTGTATCTCTATTTTTAGTGGCCATTAACGGTCTAGCAGCAGCTGTAGGGCCGTCCATCGCGCCCTCTGTATGCAGACGACTTCTGCATTTTGTACTGCTCCACCAGTAGTGGTGTTGCTGAGGGGCGCCTACAGGGGGCCATCCACAAGGCGCAGTCATGGGCTCTAGGCCATGGATTTCAGTTTTCGGCCACAAAGTCGTGTATCATGCCCTTCTGTCGGTGTCGTCCCACACATCCAGAACCGGAACTTTACCTTACTGACGATCCCCTCACTGTAGTGTAGACGTATCCATTTTTAGGACTGGTTTTCGATTCTAGATTGACTTGGGTTCCTCACCTTCATCAGCTTAAGCAGAAGTGCTGGCAGCACCTCAGTGTCCCCTGCTGCCTGAGAAACACCAATGGGGGTGAAAATAGCACTGTGCTGTTGCAACTATACAGAGCCCTTGTTCAATCCTGGCTTGACCATGGGAGTCTGGTTTGTGGTTCGGCGGCGCCCTCAGCATTGCGGTTACTCAGCCCAGTGCACCACTGCGGCGTTCGACTAGCGACGGGACTTTTAGGATGAGTCCAGTGACAAGAATTCATGCGGAGGCTGGAGTTCCTCCATTGCAGGTCAGGCACGCACAACTGCTTGCACACGTTCATAGTTCTCCTGCGCATCCGGATTACCGTCTTATTTTCCCACCCACGGCAGTTCATCTCCTGCGTCGGCGACCCAGGTCAGGGCTTACAATTGCAGTTCGCGTCCGATAACTTCTATCTGAACTGGAGTCCTTGCCTTTACCACCTATACTCGAGGTCCACTCGCATGGCCCAAAGGACTCAGTTTACCCTGCGGCTCTCTGCTGTCACTTCATCTCGGCTCTTGAAATGTACCGATGCCATGACGTGATTTACACTGACGGCTCGATGGCTGATGGTCACATCAGCTTTGCGTGAGTCCGTGGAGGACATACTGAACAGCATTCCTTGCCTGATGGCTGCAGTGTTTTCACTCCAGCGTTGGTGGCTATATCTCGTGCTCTTAAGCACATCCGTTCATCCCCTGGGGAGCCGTTTCTTCTGTGTACCGACTCCTTGAGCAGCCTACAAGCTATCGATCAGTGCTACCGTCGTCATCCATTGGTAGCGATCATCCAGGAGTCCATCTATACCATTCCAATAACTGACCTGCATTTGTTTCTACGTCAGCAGGTTTTTCGGCTTTGGGAGACGGGATGGCGTAGCCTCAGTAAGCACAACAAACTGCGTGTCATTAAAGGAGACAAGTGTGTGGCAGTCCTCCATGCGCTCTCACAGGGACTCTGTGGTTCTCTGCCTGCTCCACATTGGCCACGCTTGGGTGACACACGGTTACCTCCTGCGCCTTGAAGACCTGCCTCAGTGTCGATGCGGTGCCTGGTTGACAGTGGCCCATATTCTGGTGCACTGTCCCACTTTGACTGCCCTGTGACGAAATCTTTGGTTACCAGACTTGTAGCCGCTAATTTTATCTTACAACGCCTCATAAGCTGATTTACGAGTAATTTTACGTTTTATTCGTGAGGGTGGGTTTTATCATTTGATCTAAATTTTAGCAAATGTCCTTTGTCCCACTGTGCCCTCCACCCTAGTGCTTTTAGGATGGAGGTTTTAATGTGTTGCAGAGTGGCTGGTTTATCCTTTTTATTCTCATGGTCAGCCAGCCATGGTAATTGTATTGTATTTTCTGTGGTTTTCTTCTCCCCTATTTTCCATTTGTTTGTTGCCCTTCCGTTCTTGTGGTTTTCCTGTCTCTCCATTTTGTGTTGCCAGTCTTGCTTATTTTATTCTCACCCTTGTGGGATTGTTTTATTCAGAACAAAGGAGCAACGACCTAGCAGTTTGGTTCCTTCCCCCCTCTTTTAAACCAACTAACCAACCAAGTCTGCACCTGGGATGAAGAATTTGGAAACTGAGACAAGGCTGCTGTTCCAGGAGAAAAACTGATTAGGCTGGATTAAAAACAAAGAAAATCAGATATTTGTTTTCGTTTGTCTTGGTTGCTGTTGGCGTACTAGTGTCTCATTCTGATGGCGTCAACGCCCACCCACAATGACTGTATCACATTCTTCTCTAATGATGTTGGGTTTACAGACTGTGGGCTACAGTGAACACCGATGAACTCGTGACTGTACCATTCCGGGTTTCAAGCTCTTACGTAATGCCGTCGTACGTGTTGGGTCTGCATGCATCTGAAGCACTGACAAAAAAAAATCGTATCTCGATCACTAAACCCCAACAAGAAATAACCTCACCATCCCACTAGTTCTGTCAGTTAATCTCCACTGGAGTTGACACTTGTCCAATTACAACTGGGACTTTAATAATTCAAAAAACAAAACTAATAAAATATGTCAAGGACAAGTCAAATGTGCAGTGGTATGTGTTGCAGCAGCAGCATCATCCTCAAAGCTGAATGAGATCTTAGTTCATACAAATTTGCATTAAAAATTGTCACCAAACTGATGCCTACCATAAATATAATGTGCAAACATTCCACATAGAAAGAATTGTATTGGCTATGATGCACGAATTACCTAACCTATAGGCATCTCAATGCTTCCAACCATACATTTTCTTTAATGATGAGGATAGTCATACAAACAAGCTTTTAAGGATATTTCTAAGTAAATTCACATTGTGGATTGGTGTTTGTAGTAAAGATACTATTGTCCATAGTCTCTCCCATAAAAACAATAAAATCTTATGGAAACTTGTGAAGTGAGACAAAGCATCGAATGTTTTACACTTCATAATACAAGCTGTTATTTTTTTTTTTACACAGGTCATCCCAAAATGCGACTGTATATTTCTCACGGAGGTCTGATGGGAACAATAGAAGCCATTTACAACGGGGTACCTATGATAGGCATTCCGCTGTTCGGGGACCAGCCTTCTAACGTAATGATGTGTGTGAGAAGGGGCGTCGGACGTCTGCTCCGCTTTCACGAAATATCGAAACAGTCGCTATTGCAGAACATAAGAGAGGTGATTAACGACCCTAGGTAAGTTAATATTTTGCGTTTTTAAGGATGTGTGGCAGTTATTCTGCTTATTAGTAAGAGAGGAAACATAGGTGAACGAGAATACGCTTACAACATTAATATTTAGCTTAAGGCGCCAATTCAAGCGTAATATAATGGCTGGAAGGCTTTTTAGTCAGCTTCTTCGAAAGATGCGTTTTACGTTGTTAAACTGTTAGTAAATTCATAAATACTTGTTTTTTTAAGTCTCGTAGAAAAGACCTATAACAAATATCGGTGCCGGCCGCTGTGGCCGAGTGGTTCTAGGCGCTTCAGTCCGGAACCATGCTGCTGCTACAGTCGCAGGTTCAAATCCTGCCTCGGGCGTGGATGTGTGATGTCCTTAGGTTAGTTAGGTTTAAGTGACCTCAGATGTTAAGTCCCATAGTGCTTAGAGCCATTTGAGCCATTTGAACCAAATATCGGCAACAATCCTTAATAACAGGTTGATTAATTCAGTGAGATAAACTAACAAAGGATGTTATTACTATATGGCTGCCTATTAAGGCAGAATTCAGTTTTCCGTGATGTCCTGTTGTGATGACCTCAACCCACAGGAAAAATAATTATCAAAATCTGAACTGTGAAGTCATCCAAAATTCTAGTTGGAAAACCACACTCTTTGTTATACTTCTCAGTTGGTCACGATCCCACTTTATGAACTGAAAACTCTAATATTCACGAAAAACTACCCTGAAATTAACCTGGACCGAAAAATTGTGTATATATTCTCTGAAACTTCAAAGACATCTAAGACAATATCTGAAAGGAATTAGAAAAAGTGACAAAATTTCGTGAATCACACACAATACTGTTAATAATCGCATTAACACTGGGGGGTTTCACCATACATCTACCCACTTTCGAGTATACCCAGTGTCTCTTAATACTACGACTCGTAGCAATACAATATCAAAAACTTTTATTGCTGGGTAAACAGTCCCTACGTGATTCGTCAGCTAACATTTAAAATTCCCGCTCACGTCAGGAAATGCACCAATACGGGAATAGCAGCTTTTACGTTATTGGTCAGAACGCAAGCAATTATGGCGGTAGCCGTAATTTTCGCCTGACGCCATATTTCGCGACAAAATACTCTTATTAGTCACTGTCATATATCTAGTCTCATAACAATACATAAAACTACTTAAAATAACGACAATAATTTTGACATGCAAGGAGAATTAGTTCTAATGTGAGGAAGTAGTTCATATTTACTGGTGTTTCAACAATGACTACCAGGCAACTTTTAATTCACTGATTGTAATTTTATTTTCGTTAGCAGAAAGCAAACATCAACTAAATAATTTATTTGAATAGAATCTGTAATTCTTATACTTTTAATAGAGAAAGTAAGTTTCTAGGTCAGGGGATAGCGTTCCGCGAAATCTCTTAACTTTTTGTTGCATACGAAGAGTTGCGTTGGGCAGCACGATGTCAGCGGGTTACGATGATGAGAGCAGTTCCGCTGGTTGATCTTCTCCGTCGAAAAGCAAATAAAGTTCCGGCACAGCTGTATCATTAACCCCGTGGTAATTAACAAACGCCGGCCGCGGTGGTCTAGTGGTTCTAGGCGCGCAGTCCGGAACCGCGGGACTGCTACGGTCGCAGGTTCGAATCCTGCCTCGGGCATGGATGTGTGTGATGTCTTTAGGTTAGTTAGGTTTAAGTAGTTCTAAGTTCTAGGGGACTGATGACCACAGAAGTTAAGTCCCATAGTGCTCAGAGCCTTTTAATTAACAAACCACAAGACGCCAGTATACGACCGTTGTTGACATGTCCTCTTTTCCAAAGTACATTACGTAGACATTGCTCGTTTTTACACTTTATGCACTGTCCGTGACGCTATCGTCCATAATTGCACAGTTAGTCACATTCATATAGTCTTAGCCACAAATACACAGTTCATAGAATTGTTCTTGTGTGTGAAACACACCGTAAACAATGTCCATTGTGTTCACGCATTTCAAACTTCGACGTCACTGAAAGACATTTATATTGCACAACTAATTAACGTCTTCACTTTCACGGCTTGATAGAATGTGATAGAAAACAGTTCCACCGCCCGAAACCAATACCAGCAAAGTTCATTCGCATAAAAGCACTGTTCGTGTCGGCCACAACAAAGTATTGTTAGCGGCACTTTCACAGTCCGGTTTATTTGCTCTTAAAGTTCGCTGGCGATGGCAATACATACCGCAGTGGTAAAGAGAATTAACAATCTGATAGTTCCATACAATTACGTATTCTTTTCATAAAACACAGTACTATTTTCCCGCGCACGCTTCAGACACACCATCCACCATTCCCTCTACTACACAACCACCTTTCGACTATCGATATCACTATCGCTGTCCTCTGTCTATAGATGTTATATCGTTATCGTAAATTAGATAAATCTTTACAAATGTTATTAACTGCATTTTTCACAGTTAATAATATTCCAAAAGAGAACTTTACCACAGGTACAAAGCAAGAAACATATTTATCCATTACCGGCCGAAGTGGCCGTGCGGTTAAAGGCGCTGCAGTCTGGAACCGCAAGACCGCTACGGTCGCAGGTTCGAATCCTGCCTCGGGCATGGATGTTTGTGATGTTCTCAGGTTAGTTAGGTTTAACTAGTTCTAAGTTCTAGGGGACTAATGACCTCAGCAGTTGAGTCCCATAGTTCTGAGCCATTTGAACCATTTTTTATTTATCCATTGGCAAACGAAATAATCACAATTACATCTTTACATTTAAAAACCACAGTAGAATGTCACATAATCACAATTAGAAATGCCCATATGAACAAAAGAAAAAGAATAGAAATCTAAAGAAAATCACAAACGCAAAATTTTATATGCGTAATTAGCAATGCCTTCACACTGTGAAACTGTTTGTTCTTTGCGATTTCCTGTGACAACGTTTGCTCCTGCCAAACACCATATTTAGTTCTCTGCTCAACTACATTTTGACACAGAAATAATTTATTACCCAATATACATTGAAAAATTGTGCTTTTGATTTAAACCTTCTTGAAACATAGTTTCTAATACATTGTTCATCCTGAATGTGTTTAAGTCTCTGTTCAGTAACGTTAGCGATCCTTAGTTTTTTATTGTTCGTTGTTGTAGAGATTGAATATTTGTCTCTTATCTACGATAATATTCGAAGCAGAAGAAATGAATTAATATTCGTGCTGCGGTCAGATGTTTATTCCTGTCTGCTAACAGAACCAGCATAATCACAATTAGTACAAGTGAATCATTGTTGCGCTTGGCATTTCAAGTTTAGTGTGTTGATTATGCGTAATTAACGTCCCACATCATTTCCCTGTCAAAGAGGGAGGAGTGGTGGAATTGTTACTGTGCAGAGACAATTGTTTTACTGGTTAAAATTGGAATCGGAGAGCAAAAATAAAAGTAAAATAAGAGATCATTCAAAAATAGTCTGGTATATTAAATTTGAACTACAGTTAAAGGTTTATAAATACTAGTACAAAACACATGAATATATCAGAACATTTTCAGATGTAGATAGCATGCAGGGCGACCGTTTCTCACATCAACTGGATAAGTTTGAACAGTGGAACATCTTCTGCGATGCGATTTCAGCAACGACAAACATATCTCTAATAAACACATGTTAAAAACTTGTTTTTGAAGCTAAATGTATGTACCACCGTGCAGTAATTTAGCGGATGACATTAGCTTTTGTAACACTCATATCTGGACTTACTCTAAACCTCATGCTATGGTGGTTACAGTCGATAACTACTATTTCAGTTTCAGTATATATATTGGGGATAATTGTGATTACTGCACAGGCAAAGTGTACTTGTTCCTTGGAAAACACAACCTCGCCTGCTTCAAAAAATTTAACGTTACGAAACGGTTGTGTGTAAACTATATTAGTGCTGCAGCCCACAATTACTTCCTTGCATGCTAGATAGGATAATGTGGCCCAGTTATTTGGTCTGCTCTCTGAACCTTTCTTTAAAACTTCTTAAATTCCTTCGTTTTTGGTCTAACATTAATTAATCTTGAAACATCCTTACAAATTTTGCTACACCAGGACTCTAACCTCGCAGGCAAGTTCTCCACCAACTGAGTTGTCCAAGCATGGCTCACCACCCAACCTCAGGGCTTTGTCAGCACCTCATCTCCTATCTTCTAAACTTCACATCCTATCTTCTGAAATACACAGTTCTCCTGCACTATTTGTTGGACCATCACTCCTGGAAGAAAGCATGTTGTGGTGTGTCATGGCTTAGCTACAGCCTGGACGATGGATTCCCACACTTGACAGTGAAAGGTAAAGGTCTCAGGTTAGAGGCCTGGTCCAGCACCCAGTTTTACCCTGTCACGAAGTTTCACGTCAGCACCTACTACGCTCAGAGGGAAAATTATGGTTTAATAATCTTCTTTATTCCTTATATTGCAATGTACCCTCCCAATGTAACCATTCAAAATATTTGTGTGGTGCTGATGATTAGCTTTCATATATGTGTCCATAAATGATCTTCAGTAAGCAGTCTTTGTATTAATGAAATCCTCAATACCAACATAAGATTTAGCTCAAAAAGTACGTCTGATCGAAAGTTTTCTCCCCAAATGCATCTCGGAATAATTCGATGACTAGACAAATTTATCATGATTCTCAAACATTTTAATGTACACGACGCAAGCCATTGTGTATGGCGAAAGGTCTTTTGTAGCATGCTTGTGAACTTCCTATTCGATTTCATTCGCGTGTTGCGTTTAAGGGTGTGTGTGTGTGGGGGGGGGGGGGGCGGTGAAAATGCCTTTCCTTTCCCCTAGGGGGTACTGTCTTTCATGAAACCCTACGCGGTATATGATAGTGGCAGCGGAATGACAGCACAGTCCTCAGATATAGGTTCCCTACCCAACAGACTTTCACAAGAACCACTAACACCTCTTCCCGAATTACCCATTTAAATTCCCCAAGATTTTCTGTTGCTTTATGGGCTATTTCGACTCTTTACGATCTTACAAGGCCGTCTCAGAATTCAATTTGTGCCTGTCATGCACACATAATGACTCCAAAAGCCAGAGCAATGCTCTATAATAATTAGTCACAATAGTGGCTAGTGTAAAACTATGCAGATGCACTACATTTTCCCAGATTTTTTTTTTTCAAAGTGTCTTTAATTCGCTTCCTAATACTGATTTTACATGCTCACCGCCCTCCACACTGCGGGATGTTCCCCATCAATCTTTTAGTCGCATTATCTTTGTAATAAGCATTCTCACATTTACAGAGCTGCCAACATGACACAAAGTGGAAATTTTGTTAGAATGTCTGCTTTTCCTTAAAACTGCACTAAAACAATACCTCCCTGAGTCCTGTTAAGTTTACTTGTGGCACATCCAATGTTACTTTAGTTTCTGTGGCACATTCGCTATCTAGTATCACACACTAATTGCAGTTAGCCATATATTCATCAAACCAATCTTATACTTAGGAATGTGCTCGATATATGCGTATCGTAGTAATACAATGTAGTATAGTGTTTGACTTCTCTAAAAGAAATATCAGTTAAACTACAGTAGAGATCATCCAATTGCCATACATGTACACAGAGAACCTTAATTATCAATCTGAAATTGTTTTATGTCTCACAGGTATAAGCAAAGGGCTGTAAAGCTGTCACAGGTGTACAAGGACAGGCCCATGAGTCCTCGGGAAGCTGTTGTCTACTGGTCAGAGTACGTCATCCGACACAAGGGAGCCAGGCACCTGCGCTCCGCTGCCCTCGATCTGCAGTGGTACCAACTGCTGCTACTGGATGTTCTGGCCGTCGTCTTCGTCGTTGTAGTGACAGTCGTAGTCGTGGGTGTTAGTCTTCTGCAGCTAGTCTTGCGAAAATTTGGGCTACTGAGAAAGGAGTCGTTGGCAGATCCTTCACTGCAGAAGAAAGAGCAGTAGTTTCGGCTGCCCTACTTGACGATACAGTAGCTTCATCGTCTTCTAAACTGAAAGGAACTTGTTAACAGAATGACGGACTGGGATATTACGTTCTACTAGGATTAGCGTTTAAATATATTTTAGTAGATAACGTGGCTCAAATTTGTGAACAGCTTGGATTAGTGGAATGAGTGAGACAAAACACTGGGGTATACTCTAGCTATGAAAAACCACTTGACTCAACAGGTCTAGCATTTTGGGAAAAGTGGTAGCTTTCCAAAGACAATCAAATATCGCCGTTTCCTGTTTCATAAACGTACCTAGCATTACCATGTAGAATGTAAGGTATATGATATCGAAAGGCAAAGATAAATCCAAAATTTCAAGTAGTTATCTTCAAGAAACCGTTTATAAGTTACATGTGGATGACAGTCATTTGGGGGCATTGTATACTCTCATGTCTTCCACCTGCTAATGTGACAGTTACCGTTCTTGCTGCCATGTGCATTACAGGTGTTTGTCGCAGTAGAGTGATGGGAGAAACAAAACTTTTTTCTAAGAGCAGATAGTAATGGTGTAGACAGAACGAAGCTGACAGCTAAGTGAAAACGTTAAGTAACATTTCTCGCACAACTTTCAGCATGGTAACAACCGTCATGTGACGATTTTACACTCCCTTGATATTTTAGAAGAGACTCTAAATTTCAAGAGGAGAAGGTTTATGCAGGTCTCCTGGTGTTCAAAGACTTCCAGTTATGACCATACTGTCACTGTCATACAGCAAACTGCACTGTCATCGCTTTTTCGGAGGGTACTGAAGTAGTGTAATCAGTTGGCAAAGCATAGTACACTAACGCTGTACTTGCAAGATGCAGTTGTTGCACGTTATCAATAGTCACAACTCACTACTCGAGTCTAGTCTTTCCATTTAGTTCAGCTAAACTAATAATTTACGATATTTATACTCGAAAAATGTTTCGAACCCACAGTCTGAAAATGTGTTGTAAATTTTCATAAATATGTAAGGTTTTCATAATTGTTTCAACGGTAATAAATTTTCGAATTTTTTGTTCATTCAGTTGCCCTTCTAATTAAAATCCTTGAATATCTTGTGACAAACTATATTCTTGTCAACTTAAACACATCCGCACTTTCTGGCTTCAAAATTTCACAAAATAGTAATTACCAAGAAATGGCACAGCGTTGCGCACGTCGATAGAGAATAAAAACGATCCTAAACTGCAATGTGTTAAATTATATTTCCGCTGATGCTGCGTCATTAGCACCCAGCACGCAGGTTGGCCAGCTTCACCACACTTCATTCAACGTCATCCCATCACAGCAGTCGTCTCAATCCAGGCCCTTATAGTGCTCCTTCCGTATCGCGAACACTTAAACAGCGCTGGGTGTCAGTGCCGTAGTCCAACTCATCAAACTTTAGAAGCACCTCGTATCTCGCCACTAGTTAGACGATCGAGCCGCATAGGAAGTCAACTGAACTGTGCACGATATCGTCTCGATGGAGCCAAATGTGTTGGTCACACATGCTGTCAACAAATCGAACTTCCTATCACAGCACCTTTTCCCATTCGACGGTCTTCACTCGGTTGCCCTCTTGAGATCCCCTGAAGCGAATCAAATATTTCGAATTCCAGTCTGTTAATTTTTATCTGATCGTCGGGCCGACCGTGCGCCTTTTAACATAAGGACAGAGGCGATGCCACCGGTGGACACAACAGAGTTTCCCACTATGTTTAGTACAGCGTATCTTTGGATGGTGTGCTAAGCTGCAAAAATCAAAGTTCTCAAAGTTGAACAAGATATTGTACCCCATTATCTGTAAACCGGCATCATCTCGATCCAGAGACACAAATGAATACACAGTACGGCGATATACACTGTAATAAACATAGTTAAGTGTGTGGCCTCGAGGCAATTATTAACTGTAAAGTGGCTGGTGTACATCCTGCACATCAGCATGGAATACATGCTATTGTATCTTGTCTTCGTGGGTTTTGGGCGCTCGACAAGGTTATCAGTGCCCAAACGCAATTAGTAACAAATGTGTTTAAAATGGAGAAAAAACGAAAATTGCCAACCATCTCTCTCCGCAAGGAAGAAGGCAACGAGGAACAGGGGCGAGTAACTGCTCCCTTATACTTCCCCTCTTGAAACAGATCATGAACATTAGTTTGCAAACTTGTCTCCTACCTCGTCACAAAGACTAATAAATTCAGTATCAATCTGAGGTCAACCTAGGCTGTAATTGGATAGTTTACTAGAAAAGGTATCCCAAGACATTTATCGTGCACTCGCAGAACTGCCTTTTGCGGCCATTCGCTTTCCAACTGAAAATACCGAACAACTTTGGAGTGTAAAAGTACTCATGTTGTGCTTTCAATTCGCCGCTGTTTCTTCTCGTGTGACCAATCACGAAACTGCAGATTCGAAGCCCCGCGCCAGGCGGAACTCAGTTCTAGCGCTTTCGTAAAAATAAGTCATTTACATTGTCGTAAGTTAATCAATAAATATGTGTATTAGTGAGTTCACTTCTCTTTGTCTATTAGTCCATAAAATTCTAAAAAGAATGTGAGGTCGGGTTCCATTGGTGTGTTCGTTTACGTTTTGGGGCAGTTAACTTCCCGCTACGGTCGCAGGTTCGAATCCTGACTCGGGCATGGATGTGTGTGATGTTCTTAGTTTAGTTAGGTTTAAGTAGTTCAAAGTTCTAGAGGACTGATGACCTCAGATGATAAGTCCCATAGTGCTCAGAGCCATTTGAACCATCTTGAACAGTTAACTTCGAGAATCCCGTTTGATTCTGCTGTTTTGCTTTCGAACAATTTAAATAGGGATTGTCAATTCATTATCAAGTTCATATTTCCAGAAAGTTGCGTAAATCTATAGTAGTTTGACTAAGAAACTTCGGCACTAGTATTTTGTTTACAATTTGCTTACATTATAGTTAAATTCTATTGCAAGTTAAGAGTTACTGCAGCTGAGTAAGTGCAGAGTTCTTGCTGTAAGCGGGAATATATAATTTTTTTACGTTATATCAGACACCTGAAGCGCTAACCTATAGGCATAATTTTTGTGGCTCGTAAATAACTAACATTCGTGTAGTGCAAAGTGTGTTAAGTGATTGAATTCCATGTTTAAGTGTGTAAGCCGTGTTGCAGTGGGTGACAAGTGCGGATGTTACCGTAGGATAGGTCAAAGAGGGAGTGATATGTGTAGACTGCGGGTTAGAATTTCACTGGAATGACTAGTGGAGAACTGAATGGGGAACTCAACAAGGTTCCTCCCAGGGCACTGTTGGCTCTGGAAAAAGACAAGAAAATTCCCGTGCAGGAGGCAAAGATTTGTGCCCTTTACTCTCAGTCGGAAATATGAACTAGATGCGTTGAAGGGGGAAAAGATCCGGTACAAAAAATTTGACTTGAAAGGCTGATGCCGTGTTCCTTGACTTCAGTAAGGCATTTGAAACCATCCCGCATTGCCGTTTAATGAAAAAAAAAAGAGCTTACGGAGTATCGGAGCAGACCTGCGATTGGATTCAAGAATTTCTTGCAGATAGAACTCAAAACGTGGGTCTTAACGGAACTAAATCGACAGAGGTAAATGTAATAGCCGGAGTACCACCGGGAAGTGTATGTAAATGATATAGTAAAAAGTGTCGGATGCTCTTTAAGGCTATTCGCAGATAATGCAATTGTTTATATCAAAGTAGCAAAGCCAGATGATGGTAAGAATTTGCAGAACAATCTGCAGAGAATTGATGAATGGTGCAGACTCTGGCACTTGACCCTGAACGTAAATAAATGTAACATATTGCGCATACATAGGAAAAGAAATCCACTGCTGTACAGCTACACTATTGATGTCAAACAGCTGGAGAGAGCGTCTGCAGTAAAATATCTATGCGTAACTGTCCAGAGCGACCTTAAGTGGAATGACCATATAAAACAGAGTGGGAAAAGCACACACAAGACTAAGATTCATGGGAAGAATCTTAAGGAAATGTAGCTCATCCACGAAAGAAGTGGCTTGTAAGGCGCTTGTTCGCCCGATTCTTGAGTATTGTTCATCTATCTGAGATCCCTATCAGGTAGGACTGATAGGGAAGCTAGAGAATATCCAACGAAGAGCGGCACGTTTCGTCACTGGATCGTTTAGCTGGCGAGAGAGCGTTACGGAGATGCTAAACAACTAAGACTTCTCAGCTGTAGATTGAACCTAATACACTGATCAGCCAAAACATTGCGACCACTGTCCAACGCGATGTTGGAAGCTGCCTGGTGGCGTTGCGGGCACATGACGCGGTAACAAAGAGTGTGTAAGCGGAGCAGATACGGACATGGGTTCACCCTAGCCAAGATATAGGCTGCAAATGGCGAAATCCATTGAGATACGCGACTTTGACAAAGGTAGACTGTTATTACGCAGAGCCTGTGAATGAGTGCCTCGAAAACGGCGAAGGTGGTCGAATGTTCACGTGCTACCGTCGTGAGTTTTTACGGGAAGAGGTAGGACAGTGAAGCTACCATTAGGCACTAAGTGGTTGGACGACCACGACTCTTCACAGAATGTGGGGTTCGGAGGCTTGTTTGCTAGATGAAAAGTAGGATCAGATAGTGATCTGTGGCATCTGCCGAAAGAGCACAACGCTGGTGCAGTCGGAGCACAACATTCATCGCACATTTTTAAACACGGAGCTGGTAACGTGGGTGTGGAGCACAGCATTGTATGGTAGTGAAACGTGAACTGTAGGAAAACTGGAACACAAGATCTGTGGTGCTGCAGAAGAATGTTGAAAATTAGGTGGAGTAATAAAGTAAGGAATCAGGAGGTCGTCCAGAGAATCGGCGAGGAAAGGAATGTGTGGAAAACGCAAGAAGAAAGGACAGGACGGTAGGACATCACAGAATAACTTCCATGATACTAGAGGGGGCTGTAGAGAGTAAAATCTGTAGAGGAAGAAAGATTGGAATACGTCCTGCAAATAACTGAGGAAGTAGGTTGCAAATGCTAATATGAAATTAAGATGTTGGCACAGGAGAGGAATTTGTGGTGGGCCGCATCAAATCAGTTAGAAGGCCTAGGACCCCTGCCCCCCCCCCCAAAATAAAAATTGTGCCCAAGACCCTGCGACTATTTTGGTCCATCCCGTGGTACAACGTTAATTCCCCAATGATGCTGCCATGTTGCAACATGACAGCGTCCTTTTCACACAGCTCGCATCGTCCACGACTGGTTTTGTGAGCGCAGAGACGAATTATCACCTGGCCGCCAGAATCACTGCATTTCAGTAATACTGAGCGTTTGTGGTCCACTTTGCAGAGAAGGGTGCGTAATCTACATCCACCTCCATCATCATTACCTGAATTTGCCACTATTTTGCAGGAACCATACAGGATAGTACCCGTATTTACCCATTCCGAGACGACTGGAAGGCAGGTGAAGTAAATATATCTAACACAGTTTATATGCGAAACACACCGGGCTTCGGAAACTCGGGTCGTGCGCTCCAGGATTAATACCATGGGAACTGGTGCACAAGAGATTCCTCCAACTGATATTCGGATAATCTGACGGGAGACATTGTTTGGTATCTAGACCGTATTAGGCATGATAATGTGCTGTGTTTTTTATGTTTCCATATTGTTATCCACTTTCGATGTTTAGCGCTGTGAAAGCAAAAGAACTGGTAGTAATGTATTACCTGGAACCCAACTGAATTTATGGCTTTCCCTGCAGGGTAACTGACAACATTCGAGGGTACATAATGTAGCATATTTTCGGAACTCTACTAACAATGTATACTGCTTGTATGCACTGCCACTGCCAATCTATATTTCTGTATACAATGCGGCTCTAGCAGTCTAGTGTTATGGATACTACCTCCATTATAACTTGTTCATCGCCGAGCGGTCTAAGGCGCTGCAGTCATGGTCTGTGCGGCTGGTCCCGGCGGAGGTTCGAGTCCTCCCTCGGGCATGGATGTGTGTGTTTGTCCTTAGGATGATTTAGGTTAAGTACTGTGTAAGCTTAGGGACTGACGACCTTAGCTGTCAAGTCCCATACGATTTCACACACATTTGAACATAACTTGTTCATCGCGACATTTGGAAAGCAATTCTTCATTAATGACCATGTTTTCAGAATATCTGCATAGTCACCTGGTGTGTGAAAGGGCACAGTCCCATAGCGATATTAATTTTAAGGTTAATTTTTGGCTGATCGGAAGTGTGTGCTTCTCATGTTCGCGCGATCGATTCTTCTCTCCCGATGTCGGACTCTTAATGATTAGTTTCACTGCTTTCGGAAATGGTGAATAGAAGACTGGTGTCCATTCTAGGCGATTCTATGATCTTTCGTAATAAGCTCTTGGTGAATTTGGTCTGTTTCATGTAGATACCAAACAATGTCTCCCGTCAGATTATCCGAATATCAGTTGGAGGAATCTCTTGTGCACCAGTTACCATGGTATTAATCCTGGAGCGCACGACCCGAGTTTCCGAAGCCCGGTGTGTTTCGCATATAAACTGTGTAAGAAATATTTAATTCACCTTCTTGATCATTGAAGTATTCTCCTCGTAATTATTGTCGAATACAACACAGTAAATTTTTACTGATCATTAACAACAATCCCAGATTGCTCAAATATATTTAGACGACGCGATTCTTGCAAGCTTCGTGTTACATTAGCAGGACACATTAATTTTAGATGGTGGCAAAGATCATTGCTATTAACACACTTTTGTAAGACTCTAATATTGGGTGAGACTAATATTGGTTATGTATAAAAAGTATCAACAATAACATTTTCTTTCAGTTACTAACAGTAATGCGTGACACGGCGAGATGGTTACAGCTTCTGAGACAAAGGTATAAACACCACCTTTCTCACATAGTAAACCCACTAAATCCACAGTTTGTGCTCTTCACTATGCATCTACGACAACTAAAGTGAAATAAATACAAAAGTAACAAATGCTAACCATCTCTTGAAAATGTGTTCTCCAAAGTGCAGACAGTTCCTGCAGTAAACCACAAATTGCTTAATTACTGCCTGCGAAACAGGTAAATGGACTGAGTGATAGCATGACACAATAGTAACTGCATAAGGGCACTATAGTCATACACACAGTATTTTTGGCGGCTGCGGCGAGACACAAACCATTGTTAACCTGAAGTTTTTCCATTCTGCAAGTTCGGAAAGGAGTCCAACAATCAAGACTTCTATTAGCATTAAGTATAGTAAACCCATTTGAACTTGGTTGAGTTTAAATGGCTGGGCAGGGGAAACGTGTTTTGTAACAAATGTTTACCCTCACTATCACTATACATCTCCCTCCCCCCCCCCCTCCCCGGTAGCCGAATGGTCAGCGTGACGGATTGTCAATCCTCTGGGCCCAGGTCCGATTCCCAGCTTTGTAGTGGAATTTTATCCGCTCAGGGACTGGGTGTTATGCTGTCGTCGTCGTCGTCGTCGTCGTCGTCGTCTCATCATCATCATCATCATCATCCTATCATCGTCATCATCATCCTATCATCGTCATCGACTGCAGGTCGCCGATGGCGTCACATTGAAAGACCGACACCCGCCGAACGGTCTGCCCGAAGGGGGGGCCCTAGCCATAAGATTAAATAAATAAATCGCTATGGATAGGTAGCCTTCTCTTCTGAGGAGTAATTGTAAGTAGCACTCATGATGCACCAGAAATTGCTTCATCACTCCGTCAGAACACACACCATAGAAAAATGGCATTTCAGATATGTAGATGGAAAGTAGATTTTTGACTAAAAGAGCAGTGAAAATAAAAACAAGATCTGGACTTGGAGCATGATTATGATGTGCGCTGACTGAGAAGAAAAATATAAAAAAAACATGTGTTACAAACAAGCTGCACCTATTGCCTGATTGAGTCAATAGTTCTTGATTAAATGTCATTCACTATTTCAAAAGTAGGTATTCAAAGAAAACTGTTTTTCATTCTAATGCTTAGTTAGGTTCTAATACTGGCTATGGTGGAGAAGGGGCTGTAAATGAGGGGAGTACTAGCTAATATCTAGTTGCTCTCAGGCGTAATAGGTGCTTAGTATGGTACCAAATGCTAGTATTTGAGTATCCCACTTGCAAAAGCACCTATGTGCGTAATAAGCAGCTACTGAAAAATCACGAAGGACGAATATAACGAAATGGGATGTCTTTCTTTATGTAAGAAATAGGTCTACATTATTGTAATGTGTGTCCCAAAGGTCTGAAACATCTGATAAGTAGAAAACAAATTATTTGTATATTTTACTTGTATTTAACAGATTCTGCAACTGTGTTGCTTACATAGCAGGTTTTGCAACTCCCGTGGCAGCAAAAATGAATGTGTCTTACTTTGAAAAACTAGCTACAGTTGTAGCGGTAGAGATGAAATAATCACAGTCTTGATGGATAGAATTAAGTATGTCACAATGTACTATACATGCACATGTAATGGAAGATCATACTGAGCAGAGTGTAGTATATAACAACATGAAACTTTGTGTTCTGTGTGTGTTAAAATACTATCGAAGAACAACAAAATAACGGGTTTGCACTATGTTTCATGAGCTTTCATTATCATCATGATCATCCGCTTCTTCATCCAGAATACAAGTATCAGGCTCCCGTTCTGCAAATACATTGACATAGAATAGCAAATCTGGAAAATTTACCGTGTTGCCCCACATTGAACGCTAAGAAGCCTTTTAACATCCTTGACTTTAGCAGTTTCACAGCAACACTCCTTGGGATATCAGGAATGTGAGCAATCTGAAAATTCTTAACCTTCAAGCACAAACTTTTTGCTTCACCAGAGCCGTAATTGTAGACTAATCTCCTCGAACTGGAAGAGGTTTATGGTTTTTGATTCTTAGGAGTACTAATCTCTCTGCTATCTGAAATTGGAAATGCCATTGTCCATGATTTATAAGAATTCCATCTGAATATGGTTTCCAGTCCTTAACAGGTGCAACGTGCAACTATTTTGTTCCTACTGATAACGTTCAGATACTCTTGCGGGTTTATAATGAAACAGTGTTAAATTCTCTCTTGATGTCCAAGTACTCGATCAGGCGAGATGAATGAATGTCCTACTATATGGAACGTAAGTTAAATTTTTCAATGTAATGAGGCGCTTCAACAAGAAACCACTGTAATAATATCCCTATCGGTGTTTTATTCTTATTTTGGTCACCACAGCTATCAGAGATTCATCTGACTGTAGTGACAGTTTTCAAGCCTGTATTCGCCAATCGGTGCTAAAAATCAGATACTATCTGATTAGAGCCTTTTGGGAATTCATTTTCAGATCATATGTAAGAAAAGATGTTGACTATTCTTTGAGTATATTTGGAGTGATTTCTGCAAATCGTCAAGTTGCAAAGATAGCGTTGCCTTGCATAATATGCAGCCTGGTCAGATATTTTTGATTACAGAAAGTTGTTTTGATAGTCGTAATTGACAGTCAGTTAATTCTCGTTCTCTTGACGTAATTTTTCATAGAAAACATCAGCTCGTTTCTTGTGAGAGTTGAGCTGCGGTTTCCATTACTTTCGCCTAGGCTTACTCTTCTCAGCTATATCCTGTTCTCAAGAAGACAAGACGTCGAACATTTGTCAACACAAAGGGCGCCGGACCCGATATCGGAATATTCATTGAAGGTGGAGATATATATATATATATATATATATATATATATATATATATATATATATATATATATATATAAACCCCCCCCCCCCGCACCCATGAACCAAGGACGTTGCCGATGGTGGAGAGGCTTGCGTGCCTCAGCGATACGGATAGCCGTACCGTAGGTGCAATCATAACGGAGGGGTATCTGTTGAGAGGCCAGACAAACGTGTGGTTCCTGAAGAGGGCAGCAGCCTTTTCAGTAGTTGAAGGGGCACGCCTACCACAGTAGTAAAAGTTTATATGCCAACTAGCTCCGCAGATGACGAAGACATTGATGAAATGTATCATGAGATAAAAGAAATTATACAGATAGTGAAGGGAGATGAAAATTTAATAGCCATGGGTGACTGGAATTTGATAGTGGGAAAAGGAAGAGAAGGAAACGTAGTAGGTGAATATGAAATGGGGGTAAGGAATGAAAGAGGAAGCCGCCTGGTAGAATTTTGCACAGAGCATAACTTAATCATAGCTAACACTTGGTTCAAGAATCATAAAAGAAGGTTGTATACATGGAAGAAGCCTGGAGGTACTGAAAGGTTTCAGATAGATTATATAATGGTAAGACTGAGATTCAGGAACCAGGTTTTAAATTGCAAGACATTTCCAGGGGCTGATGTGGACTGACCATAATCTATTGGTTATGAACTGTAGGTTAAAACTGAACAAACTGTAAAAAGGTGGGAATTTAAGGAGATGGGACCTGAATAAACTGACTAAACCACAGGTTGTACAGAGTTTCAGGGAGACCGTTAGGGAACGATTGACAAGAATGTGGGAAAGAAATACAGTAAAAGAAAAATGGATAGCTTTGAGAGATGAAATAGTGAAGGCAGCAGAGAATGAAATGGATAAAAAGACGAGGGGTAATAGAAATCATTGAGTAACAGCAGAGATATTGCATTTGATTGATGAAATGAGAAAATACAAAAATGAAGTAAAGGAAGCACGCAAAAAGAAATACAAACGTCTCAAAAAGAAGATCGACAGGAAGTGCAAAATGGCTAAGCAGGGATGGCTAGAGGACAAATTTAATGATGTAGAGGCGCATATCACCAGGGGTAAGATAGATACTGCCTACAGGAAAATTAGAGAGACCATTGGAGAAAACAGAACCACTTGCATGAATATCAAGAGCTCAGATGGAAACCCAGTTCTAAGCAAAGAAGGGAAAGCGGAAGGGTGGAATGAGTATGTATAGGGTCTACACAAGTGCTATGTTCTTGAGGACAATATTATGGAAATGGAAGAGGATGTAGATGAAGATGAAATGGGAAATATAATACTGCATGAAGAATTTGACAGAGCACTGAAAGACCTAAGTCGAAGAAAGGCCTCGGAGTAGACAACATTCTATTGGAACTACTGATAGCCTTGGGAGAGCCAGCACTGACAAAACTCTACCAGCTGGTGAGCAAGATGTACGAGACAGGCGAAATACCCTCAGACTTCAAGAAGAATATTATAATTCCAATCCCAAAGAAATCAGGTGTTGACAGATGTGAAAATTACCGAACTATCAGTTTAACACGAATACTAACACGAATTCTTTACTGACGAATGGAAAAACTGGTAGAAGCCGACCTCGGGGAAGACCAGTTTGGATTCCGTAGAAGTAATGGAACATGTGAGGTAATAGTGACCGTATGACGTATCTTAGAAAATAGATTAAGAAAAGGAAATCCTACGTTTCTAGCATTTGTAGACTTAGAGAAAGCTTTTGACAATGTTGCCGGAATACTCTCTTTAAAATTCTGAAGGTGGCAGGGGTAAAATACAGGGAGGGAGCCGGCCGAGGTGGCTGAGCGGTTCTAGGCGCTACAGTCTGGAAACGCGCGACCGCCACGTCGCAGGTTCTAATCCTTCCTCGGGCATGGATGGTTGTGGTGTCCTTAGGTTAGTTAGGATTAAGTAGTTCTAAGTTGTAGGGGTCTGATGACCTCAGCAGTTAAGTCCCATAGTGCTCAGAGCCATTTGAACCATTTGAACAGGGAGCGAAAGGCTATTTACAATTTGTACAGAAACCAGATGGCAGTTATAAGAGTCGAGGGGCATGAAAGGGAGGCAGTGGTTGGGAAGGGAGAGAGACGGGGTTGTAGCCTCTCCCCGATGTTATTCAATCTGTATATTGAGCAAGCAGTAAAGGAAACAAAAGAAAAATTCGGAGTAGAGATTAAAATTTATGGAGAAAAAATTCAAACTTTGGGGTTCGCCGATGACATTGTAATTCTGTCAGAGAGCAAAGGACCTGAAAAAGCAGTTGAACGGAATGGACAGTGTCTTGAAAGGAGGATATAAGTCGAACATCAACAAAAGCAAAACGAGGATAATGGAATGTAGTCGAATTAAGTTGGGTGATGCTGAGGGAATTAGATTAGGAAATGAGACGCTTAAAGTAGTAAAGGAGTTTTGCTATTTGGGGAGCAAAATAACTGATAATGGCTGAAGTAGAGAGGATATAAAATGTAGACTGGCAATGGCAAGGAAAGCGTTTCTGAAGAAGAGAAATTTGTAAACATTGAGTATAGATTTAAGTGTCAGGAAGTAGTTTCTGAAAGTATTTGTATGAAGGGTAGCCATGTATGGAAGCGAAACATGGACGTTAAATATTTTGGACAAGAAGAGAATATAATCTTTCGAAATGTGGTGCTACAGGAGAATGCTGAAGATTAGATGGGTAGATCACATAACTAATGAAGTGTTGAATAGCATTGGGGAGAAGAGAAGTTTGTGGTACAACTTGACTAGAAGAAGGGATCGGTTGGTAGGACATATTCTGAGGCACCAAGAGGTCACCGATTTAGTATTGGAGGGCAGCGTGGAGGTTAAAAATCGTAGAGGGAGACCAAGAGATGAATACACTAAACAGTTCAGAAGGATGTAGGTTGCAGTAGGTACTGGGAGATGAAGCTTGCACAGGATAGAGTAGCCTGGAGAGCTGTATCAAACCAGTCCCTGGACTGAAGAGCACAACAACAATAGTCATATTGTACACAAAGGTCTTCACCACGTTATTGCTCATTGTACATAGCCCACAATTTTTTTGGATACTGAGGTCACTACGCAGTCATTGTCGATGTATATCTTTGCCACGATAATTTGCAGAGGTCTGAACGATTGTATGTGATTTTTCACAGCTTTTCGCTTCTATTCGTATTTCTGTGATCTGTCATCGTCTCGAGTCTCAGGTGGCGTTGTACGTTGGACAGGGATCGTTTGGCATAATCTTTACCGCCGATCCATACCTGTTTTTAGGATGTCAAGAACTGCTGCCGTACAAACTCGTACATTACTCACTGAAACAGAAACTTGTTCAAGGGTGAAATTGTTCTGCCATTCTTTTTCTGGATGCTGATAGAATATATGGTGAAACCTTTCATCATCTTGAAAAGACAATTCTTTGCACTGACATCTACCCGACTAATGTCCACAAGTTGGCATGCTTGGAAACCCTTTGGGTCGATGTCTGAAATAATGGGAAATGGCAAACAAGAGAATCGTGCCAATAATCGACATTTAACTCTACTATGAATGTTGCACATAGAGGAAAATAAACCTGCTATTTCCTTGAACTAATGTTTATTTCAAAATTCCGTTAGATATATTCATGCCCCTTTCTGTGAGGAAATGAAAGTCTGTACGATACCCACTCATTCGCCTGTTCTTAAAACTGAACAAAACCTTTTTTTCATACGAAAACCTTAAAAGCCGACAGCTGGTATCGAAGAAAGTTAAACACAGACTATAATTCTTATAGGCGCGTATAGCATTATTGGTTAGGCGGCAGAACAGTGCCGGAATGTAAATTCCAGTAAAATGCTACAAACATACCATGAAACTTAAGATACGTTGTTTTTCGATGCCTAAGGACTTCTCTTCCTCGATCTTCGTGATTCCTTCTGTATCGCTGTCACTACCGGTAACAAATTTTCTTCCTTTATTTTAAACAAATGTCATTGAAAACTTTTGTATCTCGCCTGGGAGGCGGCGCGTGGGTAAGGAACAGGAAAAGGTACTAATCTCTCGGTACTGCAGATATAGTTAAGGCATCTTTACTAGCGGATAACATATGCAAACACATTACATAACTTGCAAGGTGGTGCGAAGTTGAAGCGAAGTGTCCTGGCTCTCTGCACCTGATGAAATGGGGTGAAGCAGTCACGTCGCTCGCAGACCTCGACAGCACCAGCTAGAGGGCGCTGTCGTCGGTGTCTCTCGTAGTACCAACCTAGCAGAGCGGAACTACGTTGTGGCATCCTTGCTACAGATACCACAAAAACCTCTTTAGGAGTGAGACTGCAGCTTGTAGGCTGCATTAACATGAATAAACTCAGAGAAATTTGCACGTAAGTGAAGCAATTGCAAGAGAATTTCCCAGCTGAATCCCCGCACTATGCAGTTCAGCCAACCTATCAACGTCAGAAATGTTTTATGATTATTTGGTTTGACAAAGAGGAGTGCAGTATTGTTCCTGTGGAAAGGTTAATAGCTGGTTTTCCAACGCCACCCTTTGAGTTCGTATGACATGCATGTACCAGATTTGCCGTTTTTGAGTTCAAATTTAAAGCTACACCTTGTTTCAGAATCTGAAACACAGATAAATTATTAGTTAGTGTCATAAAGCAACATGGTATCCCATTATATCATTTTCTTAATTTTATGTTCATAGCTGGTTTTGCAAATGGGCTACTCAATCCTTCCCGTTTAATTTAAGTGTGGAGTGTGGAAAGAATGACAGCTCTATGCGTAATGCTGTAATTAGTCTAAACTGTCTTCACAATTCTTACAGGAATGACGTATACGAGTCTGAAGAATATCTTGAGATTCTTAACTTGATACTGGTTCTTCAGACTTTGCAAGTAGCCTTCCGTGGAATTATTACCATCTGGAAGTCTATCAATTGAGGATTTTCAACATTTCCGTGTCGCCCTCCCATGAGTCATCAGACCTGTGACCATTAGTGTCGCCCTTATTTGTGGAAGTTCCATATCCCCTGTCAGTCTCATCTGGTATGACTGACAGGCACTTGAAGAATTTTTTATATGAAAGCAATGTTCTAAGACAAGATGAGCATGTGATTTGTAAGCAGTCTTCATTTCAGACTGACTAGATTTTTCCAGTATCCTGCCAATGAACCGAAGATTGACCACCTGCTTCACCTACCACTGAGTCCATGAGATCATCCCATATCACATCCCTACAAAGTGTTACACCGCCGGGTATCTGTGTGAGAATTCGTGTAAAGTACTGGCTGAAAAAATTTAATATATTCTAACAGTCCTCTACCTGTCTTGTACCTTATATTGCCTTAGGAACAATATATAAATGCAAAATTGCCATTTCATATACTCTAAACAAACAGAAACGAACTTTTGTTTTACTCATTTCGAAATTGCTACCTTATCAAGATAGACTAAGTGAAGAAATACTGCAATTTCCGCGTATAGCTTCATGGAGAAAGACACAATGATGATCATTTCACTAATTATCAAAATGTTAAACCGAGCAACATAACTGCTTCAAGTGATTTTTTTTCGACAGGCTGAAGACCAGGTGCCATTGCCAGAAGTCAACATTCAGTTCGAAAAGCAGGTCATTAGCAACCGGCGATGAATCAGACAGTAGCAATATCTGGGACACAGTGCCAAACTCAGCCTCAAAATCGTCAAGAGTACCAGCATGGAATTCGATAACGTTTGTGTCTGTATTAGCTAGTGGGATAAAAACAGACAGTAAACAGTTCTCTTTTCTTTTTAAGGAGAAAGAACGTCCGAAATTGTACATTGTACAAACAAAGAAGGGAAAACGTTTGAGCTCGTGAAGAAAAAAAAATTGAACGATGTGAGCACAGTAGAACCGAAAGCTTTACTTGAGATACCGTGTATAGCTTCATGGAGAAAGTCACAATGACCATCATTTCACTAATTATCAAAATGTTAAGCCAAGCAACATAACTGCTTCAAGTGATTTTTTTTCGACAGGCTGATGTAGGAAGGAATTTGTAAGCTACACAGGAGCTTATTTGTCAGCTAAAATTAATTCTTAATATCGCATTTTCCCTCAGACAAAAGATTTGAATAAATACTTCGTATTACGATGTATGATCATAAAAGAACCAAATAACATGTCTTCAACGGAAGAATTAACACTTTTCCGCTGTATTTGGAGACAGACATCCAACAAAACCTCAGAATACACTAAAACTACTAATGGGACATACATGGGGATTACATCTTTCCACTATCCTGTATATCTACATCCTGCCCTTATCTCTGCCAACGTAGCCTGGATCTGTGCTCCTCCAAAATTTCACCAGTCCTTAAAAGTCCTAGAAATCCATGCCCTCTCGCGCCCCACAGAGGAGCGATTGAAACAAGTCTTTATTTAGGTCTCTACAACAATTTGGACGCACGTCCTGAAGTTTCTGTTCATTGTGTCTTGCCTACGTAAAATGAAAGTCGTGGACGTTGAATATAGACGAAATCTCTCTTCTTAATTCCTTATCGGTTGTTTCGTAGATAAACACGCCTCAACAACGAAATCAGTTAATGGCTTCCTTTGCAGTTATCACTAACTCGACACACATTTTTAGATTAGATTGTCTGTGGCCCTTGAGTTAGGTTCACGAACTACCATTATCCGTACCGACATGTCGTCCTGTCTGCATTGCTGTATTGTCAGCCAGGACCTCAGTTACTCATGCTGGTGCGGTGTGAGTAACTGGCCTGTTTAACTGGTCGAGTTGCAATGGAAAACGTCCACAACGATCGTCCAATAAATAATTACCCAATTTTTTACAGCCATATATTAACTTCCTGTTAGGTAATGAATTAACAGGTCCGTCTTTTGTTTTAATTCCTAAACATGTTCTCCAAAGTTTTGGCATCAAATTTGATGTTTCTTCTGCACGTGTGCGAAGTTTCGAACAATTCCGACAGACGGCAGAGCCATAGTAACACTCTTCATAAATAAAGTGCTGCAACTGAGTTCTTCGTTGCGAGAAAAGAAACCGCAGTGAACATCCATAAACATTTGTGTGCTGTCTATGGTAATGATGCAGTAGTTGGGCGTACTGTTGAACGATGTGTAAAGGGAGTTTAAAACGGCAGGAAGTGCAGAAACTGAGCTAATGATACGCCACGTGCGGTATATCCTGTCACAACCTGTGCTCCCGACTAGGTGAATCGTGCTAACGCCATATTTGTGCAGACCTGCTCATCACAGCCCGACAATTGGCTCTGCAGTAACTGGTGAGCATCAGAAGTGCGTGTGCAGTGACTGAGACACTCGGATATTCAAAAGTGTGCTCAAGAAGTGTCCTACGAATGCTCACAGCAGACCACAAGATTCAAAGAAAACCATTTCCTCTAAACTGTTCGAGCAGTCTGAGGCCAATAGAAAGACCATTCACTAACGGGTCGTTACAGGTAACGAAACATGCAGGCATCACTTTGATCCAGAAATAGAGGGGCAGTCAATGAAGTGGCATCGCCTGCATCACAAAAAGAAAGACATTGAAGGCAACTCCCTCTGCTGTCAAAGTCATGATGAAGGTTTTTGGGGTGGTGATGGTGTCATTCTCGTGGAAGTGTTGTCGAAAGGGCCAATCATTAAATTGAGAGGTAAATATGAAGACTCTGAACCAAATCAAGAACCATTTCTGACGTGTTCGGTCTGACAATAATCCAACAGAAATCTTAATCCAACACGACAATGCAGGCTCACACACAAGTGTCAGATCATAGGAACACATCGCCAAATTGGGTTGGACATCATTGCCTCATACGCGCTATTGCCTCATCATTGTTTCATTCCCCCTACAGCTTGTATGTTTGCGCCACTTCAGTCTCCTTTTCAAAGGACACATTTGGAAAATGAGGAGAGCGTAATTCAGACAATGAAAACATGGCTACGAGCACAGGTTCTTTTGCCAACACGGAATACGTTCTGGCGTAACAACATAGAACATAATGGAGACTGTAGGAAAAAGCACATGTGAAAGACATCTTGATAGTTATTGTCACCAAATTCTAAATCATAAGAACTAATATGTTCTGAGAAAAAATTGTAGGACGTTATTTATTGAACGACCCCAGTATATAGAGTGTTTCGCAGCTCATGTTAAATAATTCTAGAGGCTGTAGAGGGGACTTAGTAGATCAAAGAATCCATGCCCGGAAACGTCATCCAAACACGCTACAGAGCGTCAAATTCATAGATGCCTGCGCTTGTAAATGCATGTATACAGTATACAAGGTGATTCCATGATGATGTTACAAACTTTCTAGGATGATGGAGAGGGATAAATGTAAGGGTAAAGGTCCCTGAACCGGAAACGATCGAGTCGAAATTTATAAGCGAAAACCGTTCTGATAGCTCTGGCACTGGAATATATCTGCTGGCACTGTTCTAAGATTGTAGGTTAGGAACTTCCCGATGTCGTTGTTTGGATCAAAACAAGACAAAATTTCTAGCAAACATGAAATCCAAAATGCATAGTTTAACACATACAAGCACTTGTTCAATAGAGGAGATGTGTTTCACAGTAACCCCTGTGTACTAGACATTCTGTACTTGTTTTGATCCATACTACCACCTCTGAAAGTTGCCTACTCTACCACAACAGTGCCAGTACTTGTATTCCACTGCCAGAGGTATCTAACGGGTTTTCGCTTACAACTTTCGACTCGTTAGTTACCTATACAGGGACTCTTACCTCAAATGGATCCATTTACTCTTGTCCATCATCCTGCAAAGTTCGTATCACCATCACGGAATCACTCTGCACATATGTACATTTACAGGCGAAATGCCTATCACTTTGACGCTATGTAGCGTCGTTGGATGACATTTCAGGACATGGGTTCCTATGTAAAAATTTATCTACTAAGTCCCCTGTGCAACATCTAGAAGTGTGTAACATGAATTGTGAAACACCGTGCTTGTAGGGTCTTCCTGACAGCTGAAGCCTCTACATCCCCACATAACGTTCTGTTAGCTACGCTTGTCTGTATCTGGCGAGAAGACCTTGGCACAGAAATGTGCTACGGTGTTATTCACCTAGAAAGTTACAACTGGCCCCAGTGACCAGCAGTTCCTACGTAGCAGCTCATTCAGAAAGTTCTCCATCTGCCAAAGGCACAAGTATTATCAGTGCTTTGTAGACAATACTTGCACTACATAGAATAAAGTGAAGTGCTCATTTGTAAATCGCTACCTGATACATGCAATTGGTCGTGAAGCTTACATATAAATCAGAGTAACTCTGAAGTTCCACGAATATTTAAGTTCGGAACTGTACATTACCTTCTTACGGGATGAGATGGGTTTACATTCTCGTCTGAACATCCAGATTTACGCTAGCCTAGGCTAGGCGCAAATTGATAGGCGTATAGCGCGTGCGGCGAGACGCAACGCAGCGCGCGTTTTTGTAACATCACAGGTTCGAATGGGACCGGGCAAATTGCGTCGCGACGCGACTGGGACGCGTCACGCGCCTGCGCCAGGTCGCGCGGCTTTGCGGTTGAAACACAGTTTCTTGCGCCGCGCGTCGCGCGTGCCTCGCTAGCACCGTGGGAAATTTGAGGCGGGGAGCGGAAAAGTAGCCCGGTCATATGCTCACATCGGAACGACGCATATGAGCAGTGGCGGCATTGCCCAAACGATAATTTTTGCCTTATTGTGTACTAAATTTTATTGCCTTTGGGTAGTGTTTCGTTATTGCCATTTAAACGCTCCAGCTTTCTTCGTTAGCACATTATACTTTTCTGTTATTAATATCTGTATAGTTTTGTTTTTCTTCTGTCAAGAAAATTGCATACTTCAGTAACTGATGATCCATTGGCCGCTGGAATTGCATCATATGCCTCCGCGATATTTTCAGATCGAAAGAACTGACAGAGGGTAGTGAATAAGGAAGCAAGGAATATTATAAAATCATGTGATTAAGAATCAAGGCAGGAAAGTAAAACAAGGTTATCTTCTTGCTGCCTAGTACGCTGGCGTATCTGTACGACCTGTTACAAAAATTTAGAAAGGGATAATCACAGGTGTGACCTCTTTGTGCTCCTGGTGAAAAGGGTCCAAGATGTGAAGTACAGAAGTCTCACTGTGATACTCTGATGTGGATGTAATAATGTAATACGACACGCTGTACCACATGCATGTGATCATCACATTTCCAGTACAAGCTGGAAACAGTTGAAAAGCAGTCACAAATAACAATGTTTTAATTGGTTCGCTATGATGAGAAAAAGCATTTCAATTGTTGCATGCACATTATCAGCATTAATAAACAAATTATACAACAGGCTACACAAATGAAGAAAATGGTCGGTATTATTACGAAAGTAGGAATATCCTAAAAGAGTGTTATGATTAGATATATTTAATTTGTTGAAATGTACTGCTGACAAAGGCAGATCTACTTTCATGACAATGTTTTTCGAACTCCAACTCACAAGGCACACATGGCTAGCTTGTGCGTTCCTGTCGCGCGCATTATCCTCCGCTGCTGACAATACAATGACCATTGTGTTGTGCGACAGAGCAATTGTTTATTTTTCTCAATAACAACTATTTTATTCGTGATCACACATTGTCAGTTTGGCAAGCCATACGTGAGTAACCAGTATCTGGTATGTGCCTATCATTCCGCCTGAAGGAACGCTCGTCATTATTTTAGTACTGCTCAAATCAAGAGAAGGAATAAAATCATTTGGTAAGTTTCCGTTCCAGTCGCTCAGTGTTAAAAATACGATGGATTACGGGGATTCCACCAAAATTCCAACAGAATTGGCAATCTATTTTTGTGCGAGTTGTTAACCTTTTATCATTCGAAGAAACATCACCATTTTTGAGTAACGGCCACATTTCTCTTGGTGACTGGTTTAATTGTACTTCCTTTGTCACAGTGTAATTTTCAAACTCATCTCAGAGCAGCTATTGAGACAGAATTCCGAAACGGAGTGCCTCATTAAACAAGTGAAATGAAATGATCGAATGTCATTGTTGGCCGGGAGGCACAATGCGGGGAAGTTCGGCCGCCGTATTGCAAGTCCTTTATAGTTGACGCCACTTCGGCGACTTGCGAGTCAATGATGATGAAATGATGATGAACACACAACACCCAGTCATCACGAGCCAGAGAAAATCTCTAACCTAACGGGAATCGAACCCGTGACCCCTGCGCAGGAAGCGAGAACGCTACTGCAAGACCACGAGCTGCGGACATTGAACAAGTAATTGGCAATCACAGAGCTCAATAGCTTACGAAAAACCTATTAGGGTCGGTTTGCAGTAACACAAAAGAATAAATTTCATGTTTATTTTCATACTAGGAAGCTCTTGTTTCGCTAGCTGTCGATAACTCTTAAAAATTAGTCACTGGAGTGAAATAAATAAAAGTGGAAGTGGAAGTTGAGGCTGGTCGCGGCGGAGGTTCGAGTCCTCCCTCGAGCATGGGTGTGTGTGTTTGTCCTTAGAATAATTTAAGTTAAGTAGTGTGTAAGCATAGGGACTGATGACCTTAGCAGTTAAGTTCCATAAGATTTCACATACATTTAAACGTTTTGAAGTGTAAGTACCGATATATCGCCATAGATAAAAAAGCTCTGTGTGTTTAAGAATTGGCAAAGCACTCTCCTCCTTGTGTGCTATCATTTGTCAAACTTTCGCTTCGATGTCTCGAGTGGTTTACGAGATATGAGAGATGTTGCGAGTATTCATTCTCGCAGGCGTGAGATCGGAAGTGAGCGCGCTACATGGCATCCATTTTCTTGAGATCCTCCCAAGTCTAAACAAAAATTCAGCATGTTAGCTAAATTTCATACGCAGCAACATATGGTGTAATACGCAAAATCTTAGCGACCCCTAATTTTCGTTGCAAACTTTTTGAGTTTTGCGTAGCGTCTTACTGAAATGTGTACATCACAATAAGAATGGTCATTAGCGAGGTGATGGGCACTTCGCTACGAAGCTGACATATAACGCTACAAATAAGGCAAAAATCATATCTTTTCAGTGAATAGTTTACGTAAAATCGTTTGAGAAAGATAACAGGTTGCACGTGCTTCGGTACTGTCAGCGCATAGCGTCGCCAGACGGCGCGTGCGAAGTACGAGGTGCATTCAAGTTCTAAGGCCTCCGAATTTTTTTCTCCGGACTGGAAAGAGATGGAAACATGCGCATTGTTTTAAAATGAGGCCGCGTTCATTATCAATACGTCCCAGAGATGGCAGCCCCGTAAGGCAGATGGAATTTTACCGCCAGCGGCGAGAATGAGAACTGTTTTAAATACTTAAAATGGCGACGTTTTCTTTATTTGAACAGCGTGCAATCATTCGTTTTCTGAATTTGCGTGGTGTGAAACCAACTGAAATTCATCAACAGTTGGAGACATGTGGTGATGGAGTTATGGATGTGTCGAAAGTGCGTTCGTGGGTGCGACAGTTTAATGAATGCAAAACATCGTGTGACAACAAACCAAAACAACCTCGGGCTCGCACAAGCCGGTCTGACGGCATGATCGAGAAAGTGGAGAGAATTGTTTTGGGGGATCGCCGAATGACTTTTGAACAGATCGCCTCCACAGTTGGCATTTCTGTGTGTTCTGTGCACACAATCCTGCATGACGACCTGAAAATGCGAAAAGTGTCATCCAGGTGGGTGCCACGAATGCTGATGGACGACCACATGGCTGCCCGTGTGGCATGTTGCCAAGCAATGTTGACGCACAACGACAGCATGAATGGAATTTGCTTTTCGTCGGTTGTGACAATGGATGAGACATGGGTGCCATTTTTCAATCCAGAAACAAAGAGCCAGTCAGCTCAATGGAAGCACACAGATTCACCGCCACCAAAAAAATTTCGGGTAACTGCCAGTGCTGAAAAAAAGATTGTGTCTATGTTCTGGGACAGCGAGGGCGTAATCCTTACCCATTGCGTTCCAAAGGGCACTACGGTAACAGGTGCATCCTACGAAAATGTTTTGAAGAACAAATTCCTTCCTCCACTGCAACAAAAACGTCCGGAAAGGCTGCAACGTGTGCTGTTTCACCAAGACAACGCACCCGCACGTCGAGCTAACGTTACGCAACAGTTTCTTCGTGATAACAACTTTGAAGTGATTCCTCATGCTCCCTACTCACCTGACCTGGCTCCTAGTGACTTTTGGCTTTTTCCAACAATGAATGACACTCTGCATGGCCGCACATTCACCAGCCGTGCTGCTATTGCCTCAGCGATTTTCCAGTGGTCAAAACAGACTCCTAAAGAAGCCTTCGCCGCTGCCATGGAATCATGGCGTCAGCGTTGTGAAAAATGTGTACGTCTGCAGGGCGATTACGTCGAGAAGTAACGCCAGTTTCATCGATTTCGGGTGAGAAGTTAATTAGAAAAAAAAATCGGGGGCCTTAAGAACTTGAATGCACCTGGTATGGTGTACCCATCGCAATATGCGCTGCACCCGCGCGGACTCGTGCGGCACGTGCGTGTCGCGCTGTAGTGTCGTGTCACGTCATACGTGCTATACGCGTCTCAATTTGCGCTCGCGGCGGCGTCTAGCGGCCCGTACGCAAGTTGTGCGATTCCTGTCGCAGGTCGACCCTTAATCTATGGTGTTACACATCCTGGATCGTCATTAGGACGATTCCTCATTCGTCTCTGGTCCGCTTATGTACTTCCCTCACAGAGTCACGTGACCACAATACCACCATGAAGCGCACAGCCCGGAGGTGGATAGCGGCCGTAACGTTTTTTCTATTCAACATAGTTTTCCCGTGGATTATCTAAATCGATTAAGGTGTCCGTCGAGATGGTTTCCTACCAAGATCGTGCTCTTGACAATAAGCGTAGATTTGATTCTGTGTCAAATGCTTTTCGGAAATCAAGAAATACTGCAGCTACCTGACTGCATTGATCCAAAACTTTCAGTATGTCATTAAGCAAAGTGCAAATTAGGTTTCTCATGAGCTATGTTTTTCAGACCCCATGCTAGTTGGCATGCAGGAGGTCTTTCGGTTCGAGATATTTATTTATTTATTCCATGTGATCTGATGGTACACAGTGTGTTGCAGATGTCGGAAGATATCAGTTAACATTGTTAACATATATTAACATAAGCCTATAGTATCCTACTGTATTATATTGCTCAATGTTTTCAATTTAACACAAATAGCAAGATTACTGTTCTAAATATTTATTTACAGAGTAAATTTGATTGAGCTCGGAATATGTCCTAAAATACGTGAAACATTGTAGTAGACATCCCAATCATTTCGTAGCTCCATATATCTAGTCATTAACGAGTAGCTTCGTCTGCATAAGGCATACTTAAAGAAACTTGGCGAGTTTCTTCCTCAACGATGTAGGCCATTATGATATTTCCTGGGGATGACTGATTCTTTGTCCGATGTTCTTATTATTCCGTGATACTTTAATGACTAATTAAGAAAACTGATTTCCTTAAGTAATTCTGATTTCCAGTATTAGGAATCAAGCGTGATATGTGGCAGTGGGCCGTTCAAATTAACGCCGACGGAAAGTACAGGTAAACTGCAGATCAGCATTGCATCTGTTGTGGACAGACACGTGAAGAATCAAGCGTGATATGTGGCAGTGGGCAGTTGAAATTAACGCCGACGGAAAGTACAGGTAAACTGCAGATCAGCATTGCATCTGTTGTGGACAGACACGTGAAGAATCATGCGTGATATGGGGCAGTTGAAATTAACGCCGACGGAAAGTACAGGTAAACTGCAGATCAGCATTGCATCTGTTGTGGACAGACACGTGAAGAATCATGCGTGATATGGGGCAGTTGAAATTAACGCCGACGGAAAGTACAGGTAAACTGCAGATCAGCATTGCATCTGTTGTGGACAGACACGTGAAGAATCAAGCGTGATATGTGGCAGTGGGCAGTTAAAATTAACGCCGACGGAAAGTACAGGTAAACTGCAGATCAGCATTGCATCTGTTGTGGACACACACACGTGACACATAAACAGAAATTTTTTTTCTCATTGATCACAAAATCAAACAAATAATATCGGCTAGGAAGAATTCGTCGCTCGTGGCGCCTGACCTGAACAGATGGTTTCTGCAAATAAAATTAAGTTCTAGTGTGTTGTGAACAAGTTTGCATTGTCACCTACCTTATTCGAAATCTCGTGCAGGCGACTAGTTGAGGTTACATTTTTCCCGGTGACAGAAGACTAAGTTGCGAAGCCCTTTAGTTTCTGCAGGATGGAAAGTTTTCCATCACAGACTGAAGTGTTCGGAACAGTCTAACTAGGTGAAAAGGCCTAGCACGTGTGTTTTTGCCCCCATAAAACCTTGGTTTCGCTTACATATTGTTTCACTTCGATAAATTGTGTGTTATGGACATTAGGGGGAGATTCAAGGCATATTTCCCCAACCAATATTTCGTCTCCTAGTGCTGGGAACATTATCAGAGGCCGTAAGAACTCAGATAGCAGTATCAAAATCAATCAAGCTCAGCAAGCAGAACTGTTTATACGTATTCACGCAGTGGTAGGTTCATGATGTCATGAGACAGCTACATACGTAAGACCGCGTATACAGACTGACATGAGTTACGGAGCTTGCAATTGCGAAAAGTTGTCGCTGGGTACTTCATTTAGCACCGACGCCTGCAACCCATGTAATTTAGTCCTCTTCCTTTTCTTCTTAAGTTGTTCATGTGATTCTGAATTTCTGTGACCCCTCTGTACAAAGTAGCATAGTAATGACCGGATCTCGATAAAATCATAGTATCAGTGGGTCCTTGGTCCCATTTCGGATTGTTAATAATGTTTCACTTTGAAACTGCTATCTGACTCTCTACTGCTTTGATGATGTCTCCAGTATCAGGAGACAAAACGCTAGTTATTGAAACATGCATACATAATACAGTTCACTGAAGACAAGTTTTTGAATCGACAGTCTTCTGACTGGTTTGATGCTGCCCGCCGCGAATTCCCCTACTACGCCAACCTTTTTATCTCAGAGTAACACATGCAGTCTACATCCTCAGTTAATTGCTGGATGTATTCCAGTCTCTGTCTTTTGCGCTCTACAGCTCCCTCTAGTACCATGACAGTTATTCACTGATGTCTGAACAGATGTCCTACCAACCTGTCTCTTCTTCCTGTCAGTGTTTTCCATACATTTCTTTCCTCGCCGTTTCTGCGGAGAACCTCCTTATTCCTTACCCTATCAGTCCACCTAATTCTAACATTCTTCTGTAGCACCGCATCACAGATACCTATATTCTTCTATTCCGGTTTCCCCACAGTCCACGTCACAGTACTATGCTCAAAAGTACATCCTCAGAAATTTGTTCATGAAATTAAGACCTGTGTTTGATACATCCCTTGGCCAGGAATGCCCTTTTTGCCAGTGCTAGTCCGCTTTTTATGTCTCTGCTCCGTCTGTCTTGCGTTATTTTGCTGCCTAGTTTGCTGAATTCCTTAACTTCATCTTCTTCGTGATCACCAAGGTTGATGTTTAGTTTCTCCCTTTTCTAATTTATGCTATTTCTCATTACTATCGTCTTTCTTCGATTTACTCTCAGTCCATATTCTCCACTCATTAGGCTGTCCATCCCATTCAACACATCCTGTAATTCTTCGCTTTCACTGAGGATAGCAATGTCATCAGAAAATCTTATAACTGATATACTTTTCACCCTGAATTTTAATCCCACTCTTGAACCTTCATTGCTTCTTTGCTGTGTGAATTGAACAGTAGAGTTGAAAGAGTTGAAACCTCCATTTTTAATCGGTAAACTTCGGTCTTTGTCTTCCATTTGTTATTTTCCCTCTTGGTTCTTGTACAAAATATTACCCGTCTTTCCCTACAGCTTATCGCTGTTTTTCTCAGGGTTTCGAATATCTTGCACTATTTTACACAATCAAATACTTTTTCAAGGTGACAAATCCTATGAACGTGTCTTGATTTTTCTTCAGTCTTGCTTCCATTATCAATCGCAATGTCAGAACTGCCTTTCTGGTGTCGTTACATTTCCTAAGGCCATCTGATCGTCATCTAACGGATCCTCAACTTCGTTTTCCATTCTTCCATGTATTATTCTTGGTTGGTTGGTTGTTTCGGGGAAGGAGACCAGACAGCGAGGTCATCGGTCTCATCGGATTAGGGAAGGGACGGGGAAGGAAATCGGCCTGCCCTTTGAAAGGAACCATCCCGGCATTTGCCTGGAGCGATCTAGGGAAATCACGGAAAACCTAAATCAGGATGGCCGGACGCGGGATTGAACCGTCGTCCTCCCGAATGCGAGTCCAGTGTCTAACCACTGCGCCACCTCGCTCGGTATACTGTTCTTGTGAGCAACTTACGTGGATAAGCTATTAGCTAATTGTGCGACAATTCTCGCATTTGTCGACTCTCATTATCTTGGGAATTGTGTGGATGAGTTTTCCCGGAAGTCTGATGGTATTTCGCCACTGTCATACATTCCAGTCTCGTACATTCTACAAACCACCTCCGCTTGGACGTTGCCTAGTCGGCGGTGCGGGTCTCCCGCATCGTCCCCTTACGTTCCTCGGAGTTTGGGACCTCATCATCATCACATTCTACACACGAACGTTAATAGTCGTTTTGCTGCCACTTCTCACAATGATTTTAGAAATTCCAATGGGATGTTGTCCATGCCTTCTGCCTTATTTGGTCTTCAGTCCTCCAAAACTCTTAAATTCGGATTCTAACACCGGATCTCCTATCGACTCCTGTTACTTTTTTTTTGTCACGTCATCACATAAGTCGTCCTTATCTAGATCCTCAGCATACTCTTCCCGCGTATCCGCTCTCTCCTCTGCATTTACCAGTGAAATTCCTACTGCGCTCTTAATGTAAACCCCCTAGCTTTTAATACCAACAAAGGTTGTGATTTTTCTATATGCTGAGTCAGTCCTTCCTACAATCCATTCTTTTTCGATTTCTTCGCATTTTTCGTGTAGCCATTTCGCCTTAGCTTCCCTGCACTTCCTATTTATTTCATTCCTAAGTGTCTTGAATTCCTGTGTTGCAGAATTTCCCTGAAATTTTTTTACTGCCTTCTTTCGTCAATCAACTGAAGTATTTTTTTTTTATCCATACTCCGCAAGCCACCTGACGGTGTGTGGCGGAGGGTACCTTGAGTACCTCTATAGGTTCTCCCTTCTATTCCAGTCTCGTATTGTTCGTGGAAAGAAGGATAGCCGGTATGCCTCTGTGTGAGCTCTAATCTCTCTGATTTTATCCTCATGGTCTCTTCGCGAGATATACGTAGGAGGGAGCAATATACTGCTTGACTCTTCGGTGAGGGTATGTTCTCGAAACTTTGACAAAAGCCCGTACCGAGCTACTGAGCGTCTCTCCTGCAGAGTCTACATCTACATCTACGCGCGGGATTGAACCGTCGTCCTCCCGAATGCGAGTCCAGTGTCTAACCACTGCGCCACCTCACTCGGTATATTATTCTTGTGAGCAACTTATGTGGATAAGCTATTAGCTAATTGTGTTATCCATTGTTTCCGCGCAGTTACCTTCCTTGCACCCAAATTTTTCTTTCGATCTTCTGTGATCGTCCTTTTTAGAGACGTCTGTTCCTCTTCAACTGAACTGTCGACTGAGCTATTCATTATCTCAGTATCTTTATCCTCAGAAAACTTCATTCCTTAGTATTTCCGTATCCCACTTCTTTGCGCATTGATTCTTCGTGACTAGCCTTTTCAACTTCAGCGTACGCTTCATGATTAACAAATTGTGATCTGAGTCTATATCTGTCGTTGAGTACGCCTTACAATCCAGTATCTGATTTCGGAATTTCTGCCTGACCATGATGCAATCTGAAATCTTCCTGTATTTCGTGGCCTTTTCAAGTATACTTCCTACTCTTGAGAGTCTTGAAGACAATCTTCGCTGTTACCGTCTGAAAGTTATTGCAGAGCTCAACTAGTCTTTCTGCTCACTCAGAGCTACTACCAAGCCCATATTCTCCCGTAACCCTTTCTTTTACTCCTTCCCCAACAATCACCTTTCAATCGCCAATGACTATTAGATTTTTATCTCTGTTTACGTACTGAATTACCCATTCAGTGTCCTCATATACTTTCTCTCACAGTTCAGCTTGTCACGTCGTGTACCTGAACTATTGTTATCGTTGTTTATTTGTTGTGGATTCTGATGAGGACAGCTCTCACTGAAATGTTCACAGTAACTCACTCTTTGCCCTTCCTTCCTTCCTCCCTACTCATAACGAATCATACTCCTCTTACACGATTTTCTGCTGCTGTTAATATTACTCTACAGTCATCTGACCAGAAATCGTTGTCTTCTTTTCATTTCACTTCACTGACCCTCACTATACCTAGACTGAATATTTGCATATCCCTTTTCAGATATTCTAGGATCCCTAACACGTTAATGCTTCTGACATTTCGCGCCCGACACAAATATACCAAGCAATGTATGATCCAGATCAAACCATTTTCCTAACGTAGGCGATTAACGATAGTGTTTATATAATTAAGTGGAAACTATGATGGTAGCTGTTGGCTTTGCCGAAGTGACGTCACCACAACCATTAAAAATTCTTTGCTGGTCGAGGACGAGGACTAGTATTTCAAATTCCAATTGACATTGTTTATTTTACTCGTCGATGTGCGTTTATGCAGTCGATTATAAAATCAGTTCATCGTTTATATATCTGATTCCTGTTCAGATTCAGTTCTTAGGACGAACAAAATGACCTATGAAAGCTACCGGACACATTATCTTTTCGGTTCCATACGTGATCCAAGTGAAAATCACTACGCACGCTCAAATTTTGTTAATATTCCGTCACATGTTATCCGAAGTTAGTAAAAGGTGAATTACATATTATGAGAACTAGATTCGCCTATATTGTTTCTAATGTGCTATTCATCTATTTAAACCAGCTGCAGTATAGTTTAGCCTGCAGCGCAGAAAACAGTATGCGACCGAACCCCCGAATCTTTCCATCAGTAAATGGGGTATGTTCTCAACTGACTCGGTTGTTTTAACCCCTCCACTGACGGAATGACCCGCTTCCTACTTCCGTATGTATAAAGCCAATACGGACTTGTAGCTGTCACGCCTTTGCGCTTACTGCTACGTATTTTAACCATAAATAGCTCAGCCCTAATGGTAAGAGTTAGTAGTGAATTCACGTTATTAATCTTTGAAGACAGCACAGCTGCCACAAGCTCAGCTCACTTTTACTCCACTCCTACCCTCGCCATTGCACCACATTAACTAGGTGCTACATGGACCTTGCTAAATTCACTTGCGTATACATTTTTGACCGTTACTCGCCAGTATTTACCTATTGGATTAGTACACTCCTAATCGGACTATTTCTCAAAGAGCTGTGATGATTGAACGGGTTCGATCCACGGCCTACAGTGCCCTACAGTTCACACGGTAACACTGCCTACCTGACCCACTTAACTTGGTAGTGAGCTTATGTATCCAATCACCACTGCTAGCAGCAGTGGATAATCCTATCAGCACGACGAGAGCAGCAGACTTACCGTCGAATCCTCCTGAAAATACTTATAACTACGGTCGCCAGCTCTGAAGGAGCAAAAAGAATAAATCAATTTTTTGGCTCGTTTCAAAGTGAAACGGCTTGAGTTGAATTTAAACTTAATTCTGAATATTACTCTTTCTGATCATTCTAGGTGATTCTACAAAGCAAATACTCTCTCAATTTCTGTGAGTTGGCTTGGTAATTACCACCAAGACAATTTATGCAACTTAGGTTAACAAAATTCTATCCTTCAAGTTATTTAATGATTTTGGATAGTACTCTTTGGACAATTGATATAGAATTAGTTAAGTGACTTTACTTGAAAGGTTACTCAGAAAAATTTAAGTAACTATAAATAGGCGACTGATTCTGGTGTGACCATTGCTCTTTTCAACATTCTTATACGCTAAAGTATTCTACAACCAAAAGAATTGTAAATGAAAGAGGCGATGGTGGCCTCAGTCTGATTTCACTACACTATGTTTGAGGTTACTACACTTTACAGTGAACAACATGCCTCGTAATTTTACTCATTACTATATTCTGTCCTCTGCACTTGCATAAAAGAAAACTGGTATTCTCCTTTTACATGTATACAAAGTTCGACTTAACAATTGCAAGCAGTCTTGCCTTGGGTAGACGTGTCGGTGCTGGTGGTGAGATGCATGTGGCTAACGCTGCTCTTCACGCCTCATGCTCTTAATGGCGGCTGGAACTACGAGCTGTAGCACTCGTATAAGCTACTGCACGTCCGCCATAAAATCTGGGCGCAGGAACTCTTACAATCAGCCCCAGTGGCATAGAGACGGCTTCGACAACCATTCGTCGTGTTCTACTCCACAAACGGCGACGATATTCGCCTCTTCGCTGTTGCACAATCACTTTTGCGTGAGCACAGTTACGCACGTCCGGTCACGTCAACACTCCCCAGGCCATTCCATTGTTCAGTCCCTGTGTCTCCAGCTACCTCTAGCTATGCTCGTATCACCAAGAGTGGGGGCGTTCCCCTACCACCTTTTCACCGAAATCATTTAGTATTTAAGAATATTTATATTTATTACCCTGGAGTTCATACCAGTCATAATAATTTACTACTAGCGCTTTATAACATTAAATCATACAGTAATAACTTATAATTACCAAGAAAAAGAATACATTTGACTCCGAGAGCTTAGTGCATTGTCTGACAGGCAGTGCTAATTCCCAGTTTCGCCAATAGATGGCATCAGGGTGCACTCTCTGGCAGTCTCACACCAGCGCACCCGTTTCCGACGCGCGGGCTCCAAATTACTGTCAGCCCACCATCATTTCAGTTCCGTTACACATGCCCCACTTCTTATTGAAGTATCTAACAGTGATAATTCAATAAGAAGTCTCTCCTATAATGAATCTGAAATTTTCGTTAAGCTTTTTACCAAGGGTTTTCCCTTTCTTACTGATAACACCTCGGTACTTATATTACTTATTTAAAATTAAACGCCAATTCTTTCTATCTTTCCTGCTAAACATTACATAAATGATTTACATATATTCTTTCCAATTTTCTTACTTCTGAACACAGTACACTTTAAACATCTTTTTTTTATAAAAATTTTAAATACACTTCTTTTATCTCAGGCAAGTAAAACACACGTTATGCGCCTATTACTTTATAGCCCGTCCTTTTCACTTTACCTCCTCACTTTTCTACCTCTTCCACAACACTTATTTACACATCTATTAAGGCTTTCTTAGAAGCTCAGTCTTTCCCATTCTGTTTAGTCTCTACTTAAACTAGAAGTTTCAGTAGAATACTGCAACATATTTTAGTGAACATTTACCTTTCACATAGAACAAAAGAAACAAAACTATTTACATATTGGTTTACTTTAATATTTATTTATATATTTATTTTCAATCTGGTAGAATTCGTGGTTCATACCTTTTGAGATCCACTATGTTTCTTACTCCCAGGCGTTTGCCTGTTAATGGGTACTCTAAATAATAAGCATTCACATTGGGTATGGACACTATTTTAAATGGTCCATTATATATATATTTAAATTTGCTGATCTCGTTATTAATTTCACTTGACTTTTCATGTGTTTTTACTAGAACGAGATCACCTATTTTGAATTTAGGATTCCTTACTTTTTCGTCATGACGACGAATTCTCACATCTGCTTGTTTTCTCATCTTGTCTTTTACTAAGTTCTTTTTACTATCATAATCTAATTCAACTCTATCTGGAAATTCTAGTAGGTCTTCTACTAGACTTTTACTTCTCGTCTTTTTCAGGATTTCTTCTGGAGTAAATCCAGTGCTCTCGTTTGTTAATGAATTCATGATTTCTTCGAATTCACTCACATACATGCCCCACTTCTTGTGGTTGCTATGGCAGTACGTCCTAAATAACCGACCTATCTCACGCATATATCTTTCTGCCGGATTGCTTGATGGATGATAAGCTGAGATATGTACCACTTCTACCTGTTTCTCAGTTATCCCATCCTTCCACATTTTTTAGCAAAACTGAACACCATTATCTGATAGTATTCTCTTTGGCTTCCCTACTTTCACAAAATAATCACACACCATTTTATCATACACAGCTCTGGCAGTAGCTTTTCTCAAGGGATATAGCTTTATATACTTTGAGAAAAGTTCAACTGCTACAAATATGTACACAAAACCCCCCATGGTTTTCGGTAATGGTCCAAAGATATCTACTGCTACTATTTCTAATACTTCATCAGGTTTTATTGATTGCATGAGCCCTTGATTAGTTGCATTTGTTACTTTCGCCTTTTGGCATAGATCACAAGATCTTATCCTCTGTGCTACCCTTCGTGCCATGTTGTTAAAGGTAATGCATTCATCTAACTTATCGGTACACTTCCGTGCACCACAATGGCCATATGCCAAGTGAACATAATCTATCAGCACTTCAGTGTGTTGTTCCGGCCAACATACTCTCCACTTCCCTGGATTATTTAATCTTTGAAGATACAGTACACCTTTATGTATTTTATATGAAGCCCTTATGTTAGTTGCGTCCGGATTGTCAAACTTGACCTTTACCGACTTGAGTGCATCATCATCACTTTGATATCTTCGCATATTCCGACATATTTCCCTAATTTTTTCTCTTCCTTCCGCTTTTTTGAAGTAATTCACCTCAAAAACATCTTCCCTAGTTTTTACACTTTCTAGTGTCTCACATCCTTCCGGTAATCTCGACAAAGCATCCGGTACTGCATGTTCTTTCCCTTTAACATACTTGATCTCTATATCAAATTGTTGTAAAAACAGCGCCCATCTGGTCAACCTGTTATGTAACAATCTGCAGTCCTTCAAAAATATTAAAGCTTTGTGGTCTGTATGGACCACAGTCTTATGTCCCCATAAGAAAAGTTGAAATTTCCTAAAACCCCATACTATAGCTAAAGCCTCCTTCTCTGAAACCGTATAGTTTCTTTCATACTTAGACATGGTTCTACTCGCAAATGCTATTTGTCGATGAGTTTTTTCCCCATCTATCATTACCTCCTGAAATATGGATACTCCCAATCCATAATCTGAACTATCTGTTGCCATGTGGAATGGTTCACACAGGTCAGGGTGCCATAAGTTTATGTTTTTAGCCAAATTGTCTTTTAGCCGGTTGAATGCTGTTTCACATTCCTCAGTCCATATATACACACTGTTCTTCTTAAGTAGGTTGTTCAGATGTGGGCTATTGAACACCTGATCATCCACATACTTACGATAAAAGGAACAAAGTCCGATAAACGACTTTAGTTGTTTTTTATTCTTGGGAGCCGGACAATTTCTTATTGCTTTGACTTTATCGGGATCCTTTTCAATTCCCTCTGGTGTTACTATGTGACCTAAAAACTTTATTTCTTTCTTCACAAACTCGCATTTTTTCAGGTTCAGGGTCATTCCTCCTTTAATTAAAGCTTTGAACACCCTGTCGCATAACTCTATGTGCTCTTCCCATGTCCTTGTAGCAATTAACAGATCATCTACATAAACCGTGATTAGCGAACTAAGTTCACTCCCTAAAATTTTGTCTAAAGCCCGAATGAACACTGAAACGGAAGTATTTAGGCCAAATGGTACCACTGTGAAATGGTAGCATTTGCCATTGAATAAAAATGCCGTGTACTTCCTAGACTCCTCACTTAATGGGATTTGCCAGTATCCTGCAGTTAGGTCTAAACTAGTCATGTACTTTACACCATTAAACTTCTGCAATAAATTATCTATGTTCTCTGGACGATCCAACTCCCTCTTCACTACTTTATTCAGAGTACGTGCATCTATCACTATTCGTACACTTCCATCCTTCTTACTTACTATCACCAGTGGGTTATTATATGGGCTAGAACTCCGTTCAATGACCCCACATGAAACCATTTTATCTATTTCTTTTTGAACTGCTTCTTTCTTAGACAAGGGTACATTATATGGTGGTTTAAAGAAAGGTTCATGCTCCTCTACCTCCATGCAGTACTCATAATTTATCACTCGTCCCGGTCTGTCCGAAAATACCTCCTGATTTTCTTTCAGAATTTGCCATAGATCCTCCCTTTGGGCATCAGATAATCCTTCCGTTTTATCCACTACATTTCGAAGGAGTGTCTCCTTATTTCCATCTTCAACTATCTGCCTCACGAGAAACCAATCGAATTTTTGACCTATTCCTGAATCATGATCATCTCTAAATTCTACCCATCTCAGCTGGTTCTCTTCCATTACTCTAGATGATTCAAATGGTATTTCTAATACCGCACTATCAACTTTACAAACTATTATCCCTTTGTCACAACCTATAATTACTTTCTGTTTTATTAACCAGTCAATGCCTAAAATGATCTCGGCACTGAGCTCTGGAACTACTAAAAATGCATTCGAAAATAGCTTTTTTATCTTAAATTCCATCATCACTTGATGTTTAACAGGCTTACTACATTTCCCTGTCGCCCCTATCACTTTAACACCTGTTACTGGCATCATGACTACTCCTCGTTGCTCTTTGATCATCTCAAAAAATGCGTGCGAAATAGCACTTATTTGAGCACCTGTATCCAACAATACATATAAATCGTATCCACATATATTAATGGGTAGGATTGTTTGCATCCTATTGTCCTCTTTCATACTTTCTTTATCTTCCCATAATAAATCCTTTTCCACCGCCAAGTCTTGCCATATTATTTTTCCGGTTTTTATGCTGACCATTCCATCTGGAGGTTTCTTTCTCCTTTTCATCCTAAATTCTTTCACCACTTTTTCCAATAGTCCTTCGTCTAGGCTCTTTAATACCATCTCATTCTCATTCGAATCTGTCATGCTTGAACTCTCGGTTGCGGAATCGGAAACTTCCTCTACTTCTTTTTCTCCCTGGATGCTTTCTGATGATTCTGACGATAATTCCTCCTCCTTAGAAATATGACATTCTTCGGATTCAAATAATTCTCGCAAATTATAATCCAGTTCTCTACTTTCCCTTTGTTGGATAGTGCATTCGCCACTCTTACTTTCATTATTTTCCCCTACTAATGGAATTCCAGTCTCACTCAACTCATTTTCTTCAGTACTACAGGGATCACAACACTCTTTCTCTTGGTTAGATACACTTTCTCTAATTTCTTTAAAAGAATCTTCATCAGAGTCATGTACTCTTGCTGTCACTAGGTACACATCATAATCGGTATGGCTCTCTAACACTGTCATATTCAGGTCCAAACTAATCACTTGAGTGGAAGATCTTTCTAATTGTGCTGGCTGGCTTTTGAGCTGATGTACATATTCTGCATACGAGGTAATTTCTGAATCGGCATGCGTCTCTGCACTATGCCCCTTTTTCTTATCCACCCTTCCCTCTTTAATTACTTCTCGATGCGATTCGTCGACTATTCGTACGAACCTTTTACCATAAGTCACATCACTCCTACCTTGCCCCTGCCTCTCTGCACAGTTGCCATCCCTACCGACAAACAACGCCTTCTCTGACTCTTCCATCATCAATTCGTCACTCTGACCGCGAATTGTACTTATTTCATTCACGTGAGCCTTTACATCCGACCGATATTCTTTTCCTACTTCATTTCCCTTAATAATTCCTCCCCGCTCTATCTCCTCTGTTTGTATCCCTGCATTATACTTCGCAAAGTTTCGTTTATGTAACTGCTCTTCAGGCGAACGACGCACTATCCTACTATAGTACTGACTACTCCGATCTTCCCTACATTTGGGCCATTTCTTTCTTTCCGCGCGCGTTAGGCCCTTGACCTGCACGGTATTTAGTTTTCCTGATTTCGATAATGCATCCCGTTTCCCTGATAGTGTCCTCTCCCTCGCTGAGAGTTACCTCCTCGACCTCTTCCTCTCATCATGTTAATTTGCGGTTCATTCCTACCACTTTTTCCTATTCCATTCTGATTTCTGAAATCTCGAAACTCTCTAGTTTCACGCCACCTATCTTCATTCTCGATTTTTTCTAAAACTTCATCGAATGTTCGATGAGTGCCTACTACATACCGCTTTGAATCGTCAGGTAGCTTTTTCCACAACTCCCACACTATCTCCGATTCTGATCTACGATCTTTAAGATACTCCAAACGCTTGAACCATCCTTCACAGTATTCTTTCATGAGCCCACGCCCATGTTCTGGCATTCTGGCGACAACGAATTCTCTCCACAACCTATCTCTCTGTTGTGTGCTCCAGAATTCCTCAAGGAACTTTTCTTTGAAGTCTGTAAACTTCAAATTGTCGATATCCAAATTCAATCCCCAACGTTTAGCATGACCTGCTAAAGCGTCTATTACTAAATTAATTTTTTCTTTATCCGACGTGTCTGTTGGTAAGACACGTTCACAATTTTTTATGAAATCCATTGGATGCCATCCACCTTGTTTCTTTTGAGGATCGTATTTTTCCTCCCTACTCAGTATTTCCGATTTTTGCATTACCAATGGGATACCACTACAGTTAAGAAACGTCTCATTCTGAACTTGCTGACTTAACAATTTTATCTCATTACGCAGTGTATTTTCCTGCTCCTGCACACATGCATCAAAACTCAACATGGTATTACGCAGTGTTTCAATATCAGCTGCCGTTTCTTTAACAATCTCTTTCTGTACAACTGGTACTATCACCTGTAATTTACTTTCAATTATCGGTTCTAATTTTTCACTAACCAAAGGTTCCACTGATTTCTCTATTCTCTGAATTTCGGTATCAAATCTTTTCTCTATTTCTGTGACTTTTCTCTGAACATTTGTTATTTCGGCGCTAATGCTATTTACTGATTTGTTTACCTCTGTGATACGTTGGCTTTGCGTATTCAAAATATCTAAATTGGCTTTTATTTTACCAGATAGGTTTTCCTCCAATTGGGATATATGACTAGCCATTTCTGCTTTCAAACTAGCATTCCCTTCTCGAATTTGCGCCATCATCCTATTTAACAAACTTGTTAATTCCATATCCTCTCCCTTGTGACTTGCATCCACAGATACACTGGGTTCACTTTTCACTACCTTTGGTTTCACTTCCTGTTCCTCCTGTCTTGTGGGTGTGGATTCATCTATAAGATTTTCCAATCCTACAACAGTATCTATGGTCCCTAATTCTGGGTCTGACCTTGTAATGTTTTCGTCTTGCTTGTTACTATTCGACTCCATCTTATGCTGCTGTATTTCGTGCCTAATAGAAATGTTTATTAAACCAAGTATTACTTGTTTAACTCCTACTATTGGACTTTCTTTTGCTGCTTTGCAGGTTGTCGTCTTGAACTTACCAATTATGGTATATTTGTCTACAACAGAATTTTAAATTTAAAATTTTCTTGAAACTACAAGTTTATATAAAACACTTTTATTGCAGCCATTATTCTACAAACTTGGTAAGTCCTGTCACGGTCGCCACATGCGACCGAACCGCCGAATCTTTCCATCAGTAAATGGGGTTTGTTCTCAACTGACTCGGTTGTTTTAACCCCTCCACTGACGGAATGACCCGCTTCCTACTTCCGTATGTATAAAGCCAATACGGACTTGTAGCTGTCACGCCTTTGCGCTTACTGCTACGTATTTTAACCATAAATAGCTCAGCCCTAATGGTAAGGGTTAGTAGTGAATTCACGTTATTAATCTTTGAAGACAGCACAGCTGCCACAAGCTCAGCTCACTTTTACTCCACTCCTACCCTCGCCATTGCACCACATTAACTAGGTGCTACATGGACCTTGCTAAATTCACTTGCGTATACATTTTTGACCGTTACTCGCCAGTATTTACCTATTGGATTAGTACACTCCTAATCGGACTATTTCTCAAAGAGCTGTGATGATTGAACGGGTTCGATCCACGGCCTACAGTGCCCTACAGTTCACACGGTAACACTGCCTACCTGACCCACTTAACTTGGTAGTGAGCTTATGTATCCAATAACCACTGCTAGCAGCAGTGGATAATCCTATCAGCACGACGAGAGCAGCAGACTTACCGTCGAATCCTCCTGAAAATACTTATAACTACGGTCGCCAGCTCTGAAGGAGCAAAAAGAATAAATCAATTTTTTGGCTCGTTTCAAAGTGAAACGGCTTGAGTTGAATTTAAACTTAATTCTGAATATTACTCTTTCTGATCATTCTAGGTGATTCTACAAAGCAAATACTCTCTCAATTTCTGTGAGTTGGCTTGGTAATTACCACCAAGACAATTTATGCAACTTAGGTTAACAAAATTCTATCCTTCAAGTTATTTAATGATTTTGGATAGTACTCTTTGGACAATTGATATAGAATTAGTTAAGTGACTTTACTTGAAAGGTTACTCAGAAAAATTTAAGTAACTATAAATAGGCGACTGATTCTGGTGTGACCATTGCTCTTTTCAACATTCTTATACGCTAAAGTATTCTACAACCAAAAGAATTGTAAATGAAAGAGGCGATGGTGGCCTCAGTCTGATTTCACTACACTATGTTTGAGGTTACTACACTTTACAGTGAACAACATGCCTCGTAATTTTACTCATTACTATATTCTGTCCTCTGCACTTGCATAAAAGAAAACTGGTATTCTCCTTTTACATGTATACAAAGTTCGACTTAACAATTGCAAGCAGTCTTGCCTTGGGTAGACATGTCGGTGCTGGTGGTGAGATGCATGTGGCTAACGCTGCTCTTCACGCCTCATGCTCTTAATGGCGGCTGGAACTACGAGCTGTAGCACTCGTATAAGCTACTGCACGTCCGCCATAAAATCTGGGCGCAGGAACTCTTACAATCAGCCCCAGTGGCATAGAGACGGCTTCGACAACCATTCGTCGTGTTCTACTCCACAAACGGCGACGATATTCGCCTCTTCGCTGTTGCACAATCACTTTTGCGTGAGCACAGTTACGCACGTCCGGTCACGTCAACACTCCCCAGGCCATTCCATTGTTCAGTCCCTGTGTCTCCAGCTACCTCTAGCTATGCTCGTATCACCAAGAGTGGGGGCGTTCCCCTACCACCTTTTCACCGAAATCATTTAGTATTTAAGAATATTTATATTTATTACCCTGGAGTTCATACCAGTCATAATAATTTACTACTAGCGCTTTATAACATTAAATCATACAGTAATAATTTATAATTACCAAGAAAAAGAATACATTTGACTCCGAGAGCTTAGTGCATTGTCTGACAGGCAGTGCTAATTCCCAGTTTCGCCAATAGATGGCATCAGGGTGCACTCTCTGGCAGTCTCACACCAGCGCACCCGTTTCCGACGCGTGGGCTCCAAATTACTGTCAGCCCACCATCATTTCAGTTCCGTTACAAGTAGTATTGTCGTAATCACCTCTCTTAATTTGTAGGGAGATCTGCATTAAATTTAAATCAAGAGGAAAAGGCTCCAGAAAATCTAATTGAAGTATCGTCCCAGTAAACGGGTGTCATTTCTTTGAGATTGCTGAAGACCAGTTCCCTTTCCATCGATGGTTCAAATGGCTCTGAGCACTATGGGACTTAACTTCTAAGGTCATCAGTCCCCTAGAACTTAGAACTAATTAAACCTAACTAACCTAAGGACATCGCACACATCCATGCCCGAGGCAGGATTCGAACCTGCGACCGGAGCGGTCGCACGGTTCCAGACCTTTCCATCGATTGTGGAGATTCTTACAGTAATCTTCTCCCTCTTAACTTCACACATAATTTATCATTGTCATTCTACAAAGTTTGGCAGCTGCAATCAAACCAGATTTCCTACTACGTATGTAGAACTTACCTGTGGGCGTAACACGTATTTTTCATGTTACTAGTATTTTCGTGGTTAACCTGTTAGCTAGACGACCTGAGGTCATGACACCAGCCAGCGTTCATCCCTTGGCACCATTTAAGCCATGTACTTGTTACTGTGGTCGCGGCTGTAAATGGTCTCCGCTGGCTTCCTGACTGCTGAGCTTAGCTTAGCTTAGCTCAGCTCGCCGCGCTGTCGTGGAATTACTCCTCGTGCTGGTAGATGTTCCATCTGCTGGCTCGTTAGTATGCACAGGTGCTTTCAGGTTAATTGCAGGAAGATTTTGTGACGACTCCAGACGATGAACTGTTATGCAGGTCCCTGTTAGAGTCACTGTCAATTCAGTTGAGTATTTACAGTTTACTATGTGAATATGTTTTAATCCCAAATTTAACAGTATTTTTGCAAATCTTTTGTAGCAACATATATAAATAAATGTCTTATGGCGTTCTGGTTTAAAGTAACGGATTCAGGGCGTTTGGCATCTGTCGGCTGCGAATAAGTTGCTAAGGGGACCACACCGTGGTTCAGGTCGAAAACAATCGATTTTCGGTTTTCATCATATTTCGATAGATTAAGGTTTCATTTAAGTACTCTGAAAATGATTTTGCTGAAAAAAACTTTTTTTTCGAGCATTTAATGAGCATTTTCCTACCACGTGTGTTTATGTGCCACGCCCACTTTTGTCACCCACTTTTCTCCATATATTTTAGATCTTTATTCCCCTACATTGCACGTTAGCGATTTTTTTTTACTCCCGAGTGTGGTGGATATCCTTGGAATGCAACGGTCGGTATTCTTTTGTTTCTGCTGTTTATAAACAACACGCTGTCAAACACACGGTTAGTTTTGTTCAAGTGTGATCGCGAGTAGTTGTTACACTTAAGTTTTGCAGTGCTTGTTTACGTTCGTGTTGTTGCGTTTATTGAAGATGACGAAACGTAAAGGCATTTTCAAGAAACGACAATTTAGAGGAAACAAGTTTAGAAAGCTTTCTGTACAAGATGTTATGTCGCCTGGCAACGATGTTTCTAAGTGTAATTCTTCAACAAGTGCACCTTCAAAGAAGCTCTCACCACTTCAAGAGAGTTTACAACGAATTTACTGTAAGTGACAAGGGGTGCAGTAACATTATTATAGATTTGAGAATATTATCGGATGTAATTTCTAAATTTGTACAATGTAGACAGTGTGGTGGGTCACAGAGTGTGAAAATTTGTGAGTGCGCCAGTGGGAGAAAAGGCCCAGCAATTGCTTTGGATTTAATTTGCACAAAATGCTCAGCTGTGATTTCATTTATGAGTTCTTCAAAACCAGATGCAAGTGGCTCTTATGAAATCAATACTAGATTACTTTATGCCTTACGATCCATTGGCAAGGGCATGGTTGCAGGAAGAACATTTTATTCAGTGATGAACTTACATCAACCACCAAATTAATTTGAAAAACTGACTGCAATATCAGAGAACGCTGTATGTGAGGTCAGTGAGGAAAGCATGAAACTGGCTGCTAGGGAAGCAGTGGAAGAAAATGATGGATGTTCGGATATTGCAATTGCATTTGATTGAAGTTGGCAGAAAAGAGGACATACTTCTCTGAATGGAGTAGTGACTGCCACGAGTGTAGACACCGGTAAAGTGTTAGATGTGGAGATGTCTAAATATTGCAAATGTTGTAAAGTCAATGAACATAAAGAACACAACTGTGTGGCTAATTTTAGAGGAACAAGTGGTGGTATGGAAGTTCATGGAGTACAACAAATATTTCATCTCTCTGTAGAAACAAGAGGTGTACGGTACACCAAATATTTGGGCGATGGTGACAGTACGGCATACAACAATGTGGTGAACTCTAAGCCATATGAAGATGCCATTATTAACAAAATAGAATGTGTAGGCCATGTTCAAAAACGTTTGGGAATAAGGCTGAGAAAACTAATTGTTGATATGAGAGGAAAAATAATTAGAAGATGGAAAATTGTTGACCAGGCAGGGTCGGTTAACTAAAACTGAAATAGAAAACTTGCAGGTATACTATGGGCAGGCAATTAGGAGAAATAAAGACAATCTGGAGGCAATGAAGAGAGATGTTTGGGCTGTATTCTTCCGTAAGTCCTCTACTGACGATAAGCCATGTCATGGATTGTGTCCATCAGGAGAAAATTCTTGGTGCAAATACAATAGGGCTCAGGCAACTGGAGAATCTTATTCTCACCAGCATTCTCTTCCTGCTGCTGTTATTACAGCAATTAAACCTATTTTCAGAGACTTGGCTTATCCAGACCTTCTAAGGAAATGTCTGCATGGGCACACACAGAACCCAAATGAATGTTTCAACACATAATTTGGAACCGACTTCCTAAAACTGTATTTGTTGGCATGCATACAATGAAACTAGGAGTTCATGATGATGATGTTATTACATTCACTTATGGTAATATTGGAAAGTGTTGGGTACTGAAGAAGCTGGGAATTAATCCTGGTGAAAATATGATCACTGGGCTGCAACATTGCGATAAAATGAAGATAGCCGATGCAGACAGGTGTGCATCTAATATTGCCAAGAAAGCAAGACAAACATCCAGGAAGGTGAAAAAGAGGCTGCAAGACCTGCTAGAGGCCAAAGAAGGGCCATCATATGCAGCAGGATAGTTTTAATTAATTAACCATAAGTAACAAATTTCAAAATTTTTTTCTTTAAAGTCAATTTCCCACAAAATAAAATTTTCAGTACATACGCCCCATTATATCAGACACTGTCATAGATAAATGATTGAAATTTTCAGAGACCCTCCATAACATAAAAAGCCACCTCTGGTACTGCATTCATTAATATTCCCCATTAGGAAGTTCACAAAAAATATTCTCTGCAGAAAAACTTAATATTTTTTATAATAAATTTAAAAAGCTATTTCTTAAAAACTATAAAATAGATTTTAGTACAGTTGACTCTATTAGCATCATGTAACATACAGTAAAAATATTAAGGTCCTGCATCTAATAGTTTCTTCAGAAATGGGGCATATACTTGCCTAAATTAACATGGGTTAAGTAAGCAGGTGTGGCCCCCTTAAGTGGGTATGGAGTCACACCTTCACTCATGTTGTTCGAAACATGCTTATTACTTTGGGAAACCAGCCCATGGGATACAAAGACTGAGACGAGCCATATCCATATTCCATTAGCCGGGGGAGGTGAAGGAGAGAGTCCCTGAGAAGCTTGCTTCGCTGGAATGCAGCGGGACACAGCTTTCAAAGTAAAGACGACATGTTTTCGAGAGTATTCGTAGAAACACAAGCACTTCAGATTTTCCTTTCCTGCTTTCATTTATCCGTTAACAAGGGGAAAACCGCTACCAGCGTGAGAAACGGAGAATCCTACCACTGCTATGAGCAGAACGCTATTGATTGGTTCCTTCGTGTTTAGTACTCTGGAGCAAGGTTCAGTTCATTGCAAAATTCTTTAATTGGGAGAACGTCTCATATCTGCCTACGTTTGGCGATGGGGGAGGGAAATGAGCGCTGTTGCAAGTTCTGGCGGGAAGTAGCAGAGGGCAAGTGTGGCTGTTCTGATTCTAGTCTTTCAGGAAAGTTCTTCATTCTGATTCTTGGTCTAGCAGAGTAAGCATCGTCATGTTATGCAGTGATCGATAATGACAAGCCTGCCAATACTGAAACCAGAAATCAGATTCCTGCTCAAGGTAGGGCAGTATACTTAGGCATCTACATCGATGGAACGCAGTTTAGTCTTCCTGTTGCCAATCATTTCCATTGTGGGTGTGTCCTGTGCTACTCAAGTCAATGTTCATTGATAAATAACTCATGATTAATGTAGGCTCATTTCTTCATCTAGCGAAGTTTTCAGCTTAATTTACCAGCGGCTTTCACTGGTGGCGATCCTGTATCATTTTAATGTTTAACTGTTGTTGTTCCATTTTACTGTCTATTCGTTATTTTTAATTTGATTTTACTTAATAAATCGTGAATTTTGTTGGATGCATGCAGCTGAAGGTAAACCTATCATATTGATTCTAACAGGTTCTTCCACCCTACGCTAGTGATTACAGCAAAGCTTATATCTAGTGGGGCAACTAGCATTCCTTTATGCACGACAGTTTTATTTTCAAACTAACTGCTAATCTCATGGAGGCGCTCTGTTAGAGCTTGATCCAATGTGCCAGGGTAAGCACACGTTTCAACGTGCCAGACCAGGATACACTCGTAGAGATTTATATTTATTTTTACACACGACACCTCGGATAGAAATTTGCTGCCCTGCCAAGATTCGCATAAATCGAATTTTAGGTTGTTTTAATAATGTAGCCGGGAAAACTCGCATGTGAAGCAGTCAGGAATTTTATGGATAGGACAAATAAACTCACTTGAGTAGATCAAGAACAAACTTAGGGATTATTTTTCGGTAATTTTGGTAATATTTTATTATTCAATAGTAAGTTGCAGCACTTACCCTAATTCTTTTGTTCTATTTCAGCTTGTGGGTAGGACCACTGTTATTTAACTTCAGTGTTGATTCGTACAAGTTTATGAATGTTTTATTCACTGCATGTCGTAGGGATTGGGTGGATTCATTGATGAAATTAGAGCAAGGGTAGCAAAAGGAAGCAATAGCGAATGAGGACGGGAAGTCGAAATAGAAACAGGGTAAAGGTGGAAAGAGATACGGTGACAGTACGTGAAGAGGATGGCAAACTAAATGATAGCCTCAGCCGGTAGTAACAGAAAATAATAAGGGAAAGTGACAGTATCATATAGGAATTTGAATATACAAGGGAAAACGAGAGGGATGGACTAAACAGCTGTGAGGCTACACCAGTTACGAGAAAAGAAAGTGAAAATAATGAGAGTAGAAAACTGTCATTACAGATGACGAAGGAATCGAAGGCACAAAATGAGAGACAGGAAAAAGAAGTTAAAAAAGGTATGAAAAACAAGAGGAACATAACAGGGAAACGAAGGCAATTCTAGATAGACAAGATGGGAGATTTAAGGAGACTGATCTGCAGTTAGAGCAATTTCTAGTGATGCGGCAGAATATTAGTCAGGTTGAACAGCGACAGGAAGAACAATGCAGTCACAGTGTGAACCCAACGAAAACAGTGGAAGACCTAGAGGAGATACTGTGTAAAATTCTGACAGAGATAGAAAATTAGTTGAAGCCATAAAACAAGTAAAAATTAGCAACCGTGCAGTTGTTGAGAAAGTGGTTAGAAGCGAGCATGAAGCTTCCAATAGGACATGCCCAGTATCCATGTCGGAGATGGCAGAGATACAAGAGCTCATGCAGTTTAAAGAATTACACGAGTGTATCAACAGGTGACACAAATAGTGGGGAGATTAAATGGTGGAGGAACTGGGAAACATCAACGCAAAAGTGATTGAGGTACTAAGAATGGAAAGGAGAGCCACGGAAATCGACTGAAGTGCACAATCAGTAATTTATTTTACAGTGGACGCAGAGCAAGCTTGTTCTTTCGACAACCACAGGAGTGCACAGGCTCAGGTCCCGGATGGATCATATACTGGTCCCTGACTAGTAATTAACAACGTGACTAGGTTATTGGAGGAAAGAGCTTCCGTTCATAAAAATTTCTTGAAAGACAGAGCTTGAATGCAACAATTTTATTTCTCAATCCCTCCAACATGGCCCTGTGTCATTAGCCTGAATACATCTGGAATCACCTAAAGGAAAGTCTACAGCAAGGACGAGAATGATAGTGATGAACTGCAGATTATATCACAAGTTCAGAGACACTTTCATCTCGACTTACTGGTCAGCAAAAGCACAAGTGAGGGTTTAAGGGAGATATTAAGAAGGGGAAAACTATGAAAATTATGGAATCAGGAATTCCGTGAAGTTTTTCGAATAAATGTCTCAATAAATCAATTCTTGCACTAGCTATTTTGTGCAACATAAGTTATCTTGGTATGGCAAATGAAGTTGCCACCTTCCCTCCTTTCAACAGACGTTAGTGGGGAGATGTACAGATAATGAGGAGATAGTCAACTCCTTATTGTAAGGCTTGAAAAGTATTACTAATGAGAGTGGTGTGAGTACTTTGGGACAGTGAATCAATAGTACACCTCGACCCCACAGAAACTTATAACAAGGGACGAAATGAAAGTTGCGGTTCCCATGGACAAGGTCAGTTTCACATGAATCAGCTGAATAAGAGGAATTGGGATAACTTCAGAAGAAGTAGTAACAATAATAACAGAAGAGAAGTCAGAGGGGATAGTCGCAGTCACGCATGGCCGTTTAATGAAAAAAGTATGACCTTACGGAGTATCGGAGCAGACTTGCGATTGGATTCAAGACTATCTTGCAGATAGAACTCAACATGTGACTCTTAACGGAACTACATCGACAGATGTAAAGGTAATACCCGGAGTACCACGGGGAAGTGTGATAGGACCGTTGCTGCTTACAATATATATAAATGATCTAGTAGAAAGTTTCGGATGCTGTTTAAGGCTATTCGCAGATGATGCAGTTGTCTATACCAAAGTAGCAATGCCAGAAGGTAGTAAGAATTTGCAGAACACCCTACAGAGAATTGATGAATGGTGCAGGCTCTGGCAGTTGACTCTGAACCTAAATAAATGTAACATATTGCGCATACATAGGAAAAAAAATCCACTACTCTATAGCTACGCTACTGATGACAAACAGCTGGAGACAGCGTCTGCCGTAAAATATCTAGGTGTAACTATCCAGAGCGACCTTAGGTGGAACGACCACATAAAACAGAGAGTGGGAAAAGCAGACATCAGATTCAGATTTATCGGAAGAATCTTAAGGAAATGTAGTTCATCCACGAAAGAAGTGGCGTACAAGGCTCTTCTTTGCACGAGTCTTGAGTACTGTTCATCTATATGGGATCCCTATCAGGTAGGGCTTATGGAGGAGCTAGATAAGATCCAACAAAGAGCGGAACGTTTCGTCACGGGATCGTTTAGCTGGCGAGAGAGCGGTTCGGAGATGTTAAAGTCCACAGGCAGACGTTACAAGAAAGGCGCTGTCATCACGGAGAGATTTACTATTGGAATTTCGGGACATCACTTTTCAGGATGGGTCTGACAAAAATGTTACTTCCCCCCCACATACACCTCGCATATCGACCACGAGGAGAAAATCCGAGAAATTAGGGCCAATATAGAGGCTTACAGACAATCATTCTTCTCACGCACTATTCGCGAGTGGAACAGGGTTGGAGGGACCATATAGTGGTACTGAAAGTATCCTCCGCCACACACCTTTAGGTAGCTTGTGGAGTATGATGTAGGTGTAGTGAGGATAGAGGAAGCACAAATGGTCGAGATTCAGTCAATCGATCCTCGGGGGGAACAGAGTTCCAACAAATACTACCACAATGATGTGAATGAACCATGGGAACACAAGTATAAGACAGACACTTGGAGGATGATGATAATGACCATAACTTGAGTAATATATGATGAATCGAATATGACAGCATAATAGAAGAGTTATTTGAGAAGGAGAGTATACAGACTGGGGGAATACGTGCTGAGGAGGTACATGTTGCTGAATAGAAAATAGAGGAAATCAGCGGCAGGGGGGGGGGGGGGGGAGATCAATGTGGTGAACTAATAGGACTTTTATTTAGAAGATAAACGGCTCACTGATGAAAGTTGGTACTTGTGTTAGATAGTGGGCAATGTTATCAATTAATAATTTGCTTGGGAATAATACTATGTGAGGTGATAAGAACCGTATGGTACTCTGAAACCATGTTGATGAAGGTAGGTTGAAAGGTAATGTGTATGACGATGACTAAAGACGTGAATAAGAGACTCTTCAGGCAACAATAATTGAGAGTAAGATGCTAAAGAGGCTACATAAGTATATAGTCCTGTAGTAATGTGATGCTAATAAGTAATTGTAAAAACAACAAGGTAATATGAAGTATTGGTAGTATTTTGTCTTAAAGAGATAAACTGAGATATGATGCTCTTGATCAAATTGAATGCAATATAGAGACTGAAAGCTTGTTGCCAGAGAGTACAGGCGCTTACTGAGTTTAGGGAAAGAAGAAGGGAGCTTTTTGTCCATTTTAGAGATTGCGTTAAACATTTGTAGTTGGTTGAGAGAGTACTGTGTTCAAACTTTGATGGCTCATTTAGTAATACGAGGGCTATCCACAAAGTACATTACGTTCTGGGATTAAAAATTAAGTATTGGAAATTTTTTTTATTATATGCAGATGAAAGCCACACTTAAATACTACTTTTCTACACAGTTGCCATTTAAATTAAGGCACTTATCGTAGCGATGGACGAGCTTGGAAATTCCTTCGTCGTAAAATTCGTCCGCCTGCGCGTTCAACCATGTGGTTACCTCTGCTTGAAGCTGTGCGTCGTCATCAAAACGCTGCATAGCCAACCACTTCTTCATTGCTGGGAATAAGTGGAAGTCGCTCGGTGCCAGGTCGGGACTGTACGGCGGATGAGGAAACAACTCCCACTTAAAAGGTTCGAGAACTTCACGAGTGGCATTTGCCGTGTGGGCCCAGGCGTTGTCGTGAATCAGCAAGATCTTTGAGCCCAACTTTCCCCTGCGCTTGTTTTGTATTGCTCTCCTGAGGTAGTGCAGAGTTTGGCAATACCTTTGAGAGTTTATTGTAGTGTCTCTTTCCAGGAAATCCACAAAAATCACACCTTTTCTGTCCCAAAAGACAGTCGCCATCCCCTTTCTTGCCGACATTGTCTGCATGCATTTCTTGGGTTTTTGGGGGGAATTTGTGTGCCCCCACTGCATTGACTGCAATTTTGTCTCGCAGTTCACATGCTTAACCCATGTTTCGTCACCAGTGACGATGCGATCGAGTAATGAGTCGCCATCTTTCTCGTAAGCGTCCAAAAACGTTAACGCTGCAGCCATTCGCTGATTTTTGTGAATCTCTGTCAAGATTTTTGGTATCCATCTTGCACAAAACTTGTGGTAACCAAGCTTTTCGATAATGATTTCGTGCAACAAACTTCGTGAAATTTGTGGAAAACTCAGAGAGTTCCGTTAGTGTGAAATTACGGTTTTCACGGACCGCGGCATCGACTTTTTCGACAAGTTCGGCAGTCACTATGCTGGGTCTTCCACTTCGCTCTTCGTCGTGAACGTTAGTTCGGCCATTTTTAAATTTTATGACCCACTGACGCACTCCACCTTCAGTGATTATGTAGTCCCCATACACTTCACAAAGCTGCCGATAGATTTCTATCGGTGTACAGTTTTTTGCAGTCAGAAACCTTATTACACTACGCACTTCACACTTCGCGGCATTTTCAATTAACGCTGACATTTCAAACTGCCACAGTAACTCAACGGAGTACAGCACGAACCTCTGACTAGCACGGCGGGATGCCGACTGAGCGGCGGAATGCCATGACACCAAGATGGCCGCGCTAGCCCCGCCCCTAACGGACACAAACGAAAACGTAATGTACTTTGTGGATAGCCCTCGTAATTCATGCAGAGATGGATGACAGATTTAGTTAAGCTCGATACTGGTCATGCTTTAGCCAAAGGCAGAAGGTAGAAAAACTGCTGATTTGGCCATGAGGAGAACATTTGCTGGAGAGGATGGCTAGCAGTTCCCTCAGGAATGAGGATCCTGGTAACACTGGACACAGCAAATTCAGGATTTTCTCAGAAATGTTTGTCAAGATCCCTGTCGATTTCCAAACATAGAAAGGAGGTCCCTCAGCAACTTTCAAATAACAGACATTGTCCAGCTAAACTGTTGTCAGATATGTTTGTCATGATGCCTTGCAACCCCTGGAATTGTTAAGGAAACAAAGCGGTTTTGGGAACTCCGAGGCTATTTTGCACATACAGTATATAGGTGTGTCAGCAGCTCCCAAGTGTTACTTCCCCATTAACTGTAATAGTTGTGGGTCTCAAGCCACAATTATACCGGAAACTTCATCTGGGAGGATCACGAGGCAGTGAGGTAGCAGGTAACTGAGTGACCAATGAGAGCTTATTGCTGTGGTTCTTAATGAGACAGCCAATCAAACGCACGCAGAGACCAAAAGTTGTAAATCAGGCTAGAGGCGTCAAAATAGTAGTGAAGGCAATGGGTGTTGGTCCAGAGTAGTGCCAGCAGTGTAATTGTACAGTGGTGACAGCAGCGTGGGGAGTTGGAAGAAGCCCAGAGGAAGAGGGTGGCAGTTCGGCAAGGACCTGTGGGGAACGGAGGGACGCAGCACTCACTGTCAAAAGTGAATTACCGTAGTAAAGTTTTTGTACTTTCACTCGTGTGTGTGGAGAACAGGTGGTTTGTGGGTTTTACTAGATTGTCAGGTAGGACTGGAGGTGTGTAAGGGTGTAACAGAGGCTAGATTAATCCTTATTTATCATATTTTAAAGAAGAAGCGTTTATTAGACAACACAAAAACAGACTAGACGAAACTTACTTGTCAAAGTATTTATTGAAGGAGGTGAATAAAACACTTTTGACTTTTAGTTTATATTTCCGTGCTTCTTTAACAGTTAGTCTCTCCACTTGTAATGTTTTATGTCCTACTTGCCGCCATTTGTTTTACAATGTCCGCCCTAATCTTTGTGTGATGATAGGCTACGTTTATATATAGTGTCAGTATTTATGCATGGTTACTGACGATCCTTATGAACGGACGCTCGGTCTTCATGATTGTCAGGTGGGTCAGTGATTTCCGTTTAGAATAATACTCCTTGTCTCATAGGGTGAACCTGTTGTAGTGAGGCTGGCGACCAAAAATAATTGGTGTTATGGCTGTTGGGACAATTGGTATTAAAGGCTCCTGAGAGCAATTAACTTGATTTAAGTAGTATATTTAATGGGGGTACTACTGCAAGCCATTCTCGCCAGGGAGCACTGGGTCTTCCAAACTTGGATTTTATGTGATGAGGAGAATTAGGCATCCGCAGTAGGAAAACAGAATTTACAGGGAATTTTAGTCTTGCTGAGAAAGTACAGGGAACGGGACCATTCATCGAAATAATCAACTTGGGGCATTATTCAGCAGAATGAACTGAGAGAAGATGTCACAAAGGATTTCGGAAGGATTACTAGGGTCATCTGTGTATAGATTCCTGTGTTGTGCAGTTTTACCTGAGTAGTTAACAAGCAACAAAGGGATCGAAAAAATGACGAAAACAAACGAGCAATAAATAAGGCCAAGAAAGGCACAGATGATTTCAAAATTGAAATAAAGGATAAGCGGAGATCGTTCACACATCATCGTAGAATGTGTGATAATTTACAGATGAGGCGGCAATGGCGCAACAGCTCAGATACCTTGAACTATCCGGTATGAAGGCGCATAGTGCGTGGTAATTTGTGTTTCAGGTCGGTGAGATGATGATGGATCGACTGATGAATGTAATCGAAAGAAGGAAATAACCATTATATGAGAGAGACCATGAAAGTAACATGATAAATATTGAGTACCGAGAGGTGGCTAATAATATGTAAATATAAAGGAAAGAAAAGACTGCAAATGGAATGAGGACAGGGAGTACGACCATACTGAGATCTGTGTCGAGCATGTCATCCTAATGCAAGCGAGCGGTGATGGATGTTCAAATAAAGTGACTCAAGGAAAGCCGGCCGTTGTGGCCGAGTGGTTCTAGGCGCCTAAGTCCGGAACTCCACTGTTGCTACGATCGCAGGTTCGAATCCTGCCTTGGGCATGGGTGTGTGGAATTATGGGACTTAACATCTGAGGTCATCAGTCCCTTAGAACTTAGAACTACTTAAACCTAACTAACCTAAGGATATCACACACACCCATCCCTGAGGCAGGATTCGAACCTGCGACCGTAGCGGTCGCTCGGTTCCAGACTGAAGCGCCTAGAACCGCTCGACCACACCGGACGGCTATTGGTTTTGGAACAATTTATTTAGCGATGGATTTCACATAGTATATTTACTACACTGATACAAGACACTCGCCCTGGCGGGCTTGGGTCACATCCCACATCCCACATCCCACAGCCTACAGACCTGCAAACTACTCCTAAATTACCGAAATAACGCGGTGCACTGATGTACAGACACGAAAACAACTCGTAAATTGTCAAAATAATGGATGTTTAAGTTTGCTCAAACACGCTCACAACGCTTAAGCAGCCTAAAATAATGGAGTGCACAAACACTAATTGCATGTAAAAAATGCTTTCGGACTGTCATCAACTGCAATGTATCAGTGAACTGTTCCCTACAGAGGCCACAAGGCACACACGCTGAGTGGCTCACTCGCGCCGGTCCAATAGGCGAGACGCCTCTGGGTCACGCACACATGTTTACCATTGCTGGTGCGATGCCTTTCTAGCTGCAGTCCAGCGAAGACCTAATTGCTGACCGACTCACCATCGCAGACGCAACTAAAAGGTTCTCAATGTTATACTGATGTCACATGTCTATGTAAGTAAAAGCCAGGTCTCCCTCTGGATGCTCTAGAGAAAGCTTCTGCAATGCTTTCAGAAACTGTTAACGAAAATGTCCAGAATAACACCAAATGCGTTCTTCCTGGTGCTTCTAATGGCAGAGCCTCTCTATCAAATATCAGCCCTTATGGAAATCGTAAAATGTCGCAGCAATAGTTTATGGTCGCTTTTGTAGGAGCTTTCATGATGATGTCTCAGCTTGTCTGCATGGAAATTCTTGCCCTAACAGGATCTGTTTACGAAAGTAGCCCAGAATAACGACGAATGCATTCCTCCTGATGGTCCTAACAAGGCACCTCGTCCATCAGGTGTTACCCTTCCTGGAAATCGTTAAGTCCTGCTTTCAACAAACATCTCGAAAATGGCAAACATTCTCACTGCTATGTAGAGGCTCCTATTTCCCAGCACGAAGGATGTCTTGTGAATGAATAGAACATTCTGATTGGCTCTTATTGAATTTACCTGCCGAATTACGGATGCTGCCAGTGTGGAAGCACTGTCTGCCTCTTTTTTTTTCTGCAGATGAGACTTTCAGTGGCAAAACTATTTTGTACAGATAGCCATATTGCACTGGCAGTTAAACCCTGTGAGATGCCCTGCTAAACCGGCAGGACAGAACAAGTAGTAGGAATTGTGGAAAAGGGGCCAGAATGAGCGGCTGTCAGTTACACTACAAACATAACACTTTATTTAGTAGTCCAAACATTACAGCGCAACGTCTAACCTTGACTATCAACAGCCCAAGTGATGTAAGACTTGATAGGTAAGAATCCAAAATTTTAAAGCGGCCGAAGGCCCATCATTTTAAGAACAATACAGCTATGATAAATATTCAACAGGCAGAAGGCCCACAGCTTTATCTTGAAAGAATGTAATACTTGATAAGTAAGAACCTTAAAACTTAAAGCAGCTGAGGGCCCATGCTTTTAAAAAACAATACAACTACCATAACTTTTCGGAAAGCCAACAGCTTTATCTTCCAAAAGGTAATAATTGATAAGTAGGATCCTTAGAACTTAAAGCGACTCAAGGCTGAAGCTTTTAAAAACAATACACTAGAATAAATTTTCAACAGGCAGAAAGTCCACAGTTTTATCTTCCACCACGTAATACTTGATAAGTAAGACTCTTAAAACTTAAAGTGGCTGATGGCCGATGCTTTAAAACAATAAAATAAATTTTCAACAGGTAGAAGGCCCAAGCTTTATCTTCAGACAATGTAAGACTTGCCAATTTTAGATAAACATACTTTTAAAACGGCTGAAGGTCTTTGATTTTAAAAATACAATTAGAAGCATACAAATTCCAACCATCGGCTATGAGCCATTAAAAATACACAATTAAGGGTCTGCCCTTGAAATCTTAACGTTCGCTTAGGTGAGACAAGAAGTCAGCCCAACTATACTCGATCCGCCGGCAGCACAACCGAGAGATAGTCAAGGCCCCACCGACAAGACGACTTGCTAACAACCGACCAGTATACGAGAATTCCAAAGCCAAAACGTTACAGACATAGCCGCCCACAACCAAAAATACATTAAGCTGTCATAAACTATACACCATGTTGGACAGCACCAACAGGTGAGGAAAGTACACTGCCTGAATTTTCGACAGCAACCAGGGCAGGTAATCGGAACACTAACGGCCACAAGGCAGAAAATTCCGCTGGTGCACTTGAATTTCAAACCGACAAATATAGTTAATTCCACCACATGGCGGCTAAATCTTCACCAACTCGAACACACCACAGGTGATATATTCTTTTGTCTAATATGTTAGGGTCACTCATAGTAGTGTTTGAATGGAACTGCATGTAGAGGATTAGGATCCTGGTGATATGTTGTGGAATAGTACACATTCATTCATCAATATGAGTAGACTCTTAAGTTTAATTTGCGATTTTTCTCGTAAGGGTAGGATGTTTGTTTTTGATGAATGTAAATAAAAAATGAGCCTCTTATTAACTTAGTGTTTGAATGTATTAATGTGAAATGAATGGATAATAGATGAAAGTGCGTCATTTTTTGATATTTCACATTCATTTACATTGAATTTCCTTTTTGTTTTAAATTACAATTTTTCTTAAACCGTGGTTTGTTCGGATGACCTGCATTATGAGAACGGATATTGAGTGTTTGGAAAGATTGAATGGATGCTGTGACGGGTGAAGTAGTTTAACATTTGTAAAAGTAAAACAAGTGTCTTAAAGGACAATATTTCTTTTTGGAGTGTGACTGAAGTAATAGCTGAAGTCTAAATCAAAATGTATACAAAATAACTTTTGAACTTTCAGCAGAATTAATAAATCTAACAATGGAGCAGCTCTACTTTCAGTCAGTTTGGACAAACTGACAGGGAGTTTGTCGGAGTAACCTTTCCTGGCATCAATTTCTCTTCCAAGGTGGCAGGTTATGGAAGGCGTCAGCTATATCTGGACCTCCTGCTCTCATTTTTATCAAAGTAAAATCACATCATGGATAGTTAACTTAATTTTCGTTCTGATTTACTGGTTAATGAGAACCTGAGTATTAAAAGATTTTCAAGTACTGGTAGCTTTAGAAAGCTCTGATTTATTTCTATCTTGTTTAACTTTATTTCATTGGAGCCTTTTCATTTAAAATTTCTGCATGTCAGAATGGACACTGAGCTTTGTTTTGCGTCCCTCGCTTGCAGTTCACACAGGCGGAGCAGGGGAGGTCTCGTGACATGTTACCAGAGCACGATCAGATTGAAACAATTTTGAGTCTGTTGGCAACTGCCGCCGTGACCAATCCGTATAAATGGGTATGGAGTCGCATCTGCACTTGCTGTTCGGTAAAATGTGGTCAATACAATTTCAAACAAGCCCATAGGGTACAAAGGCTGGGCCGAGCCGCCCTCCAATTGCTGGAGGGAGGGGGGGGGGGGGGGGACACGGACAATGCAAGCTTCACTGCAATGCAACGTAACACTTCTATTGAAGTAAAGATGTAAGTAGGCTGTTTAGGTTTTTTTATTGGTAACGCCACCTCTGTATGAAAATCACTGGCTGTGCTGTGTGCAGTCTGTGGCTGCTTTGCATTGTTGTAACACTCGCCATTGTAGTGTTAGGCAGCTGGATGTGAACAGCGCGTAGCGTTGCGCAGTTGGAGGTGAGCCGCCAGCAGTGGTGGATGTGGGGAGAGAGATGGCGGAGTTTTGAAATTTGTCATGAACTGCTATATATATTATGACTATTAAGGTAAATACATTGTTTGTTCTCTATTAATATCTTTCATTTGCTAACTATCCCTATCAGCAGTTAGTGCCTTCCGTAGTTTGAATCTTTTATTTAGCTGGCAGTAGTGGCGCTCGCTGTATTGCAGTAGTTCGAGTAATGAAGATTTTTGTGAGGTAAGTGATTTCTGAAAGGTATAGTTTAATGTTACTCAGGGCCATTCTTTTGCAGGGATCTTTGATGGTCAGATTGCGTTGCGCTAAAAATATTGTGTGTCATGTATAATTGTTCAAAGGGGACGTTTCAAAGATAAGACATTTTCAAGAGTATTTCTGGAAATACAGGCACTTCAGAATTTCCTGTAGTAAAGATAAGACATTTTCAAGAGTATTGCTGGAAATACATGCACTTCAGAATTTCCTGTCTTACTTTAATGTATCTGTTAACAAGCGAAAGAACCGCTGCCAAAGTGAGAAACGGAAAATCCCACCAATCCGATTGGCAGAATGCTGCTGATTGGTTCCTTCGTTGGCTCTGAGCACTGTGGGACTTAACATCTATGGTCATCAGTCCCCAGGTTCCTTCGTATATACTACTCAGGTGCAAGGTGAAGTTCATTTCAAAATTCTGTAATTGGGAGAACGTCTCAAATCTGCCTACGTTTGGTCGTGGAGAGTTGGAGGGGGGGGGGGGGGGGGGGAGTGTTCCAGAGGGCAAGTGTGGCGATTCTGATTGTAGTCTTTGAGGAACGTTCTTCATTCCGATTTTTGGTCTGGCAGAGTAAGCTTCGTCATAGTTAGGCAGTGATCGGTCAGCACAAGCTTGCGAAGAGTCCACTTGGAAATCAGATGTCCAGCACTGGATGGCGAAGTTGGCTTATGCATCTGCATTGATGGATCACAGAAGGCCACAGGCATAGCTGATGTTCTGTAAATGGACTATACGTGGTTGTTTACGTAATCATACAGCATGCAGGATTCAGAGATGCGATTCAATCTTTCATTCTACTTTCTTTATTTCTTTATTAGCTGATGTCGAAGATAGCCGCAAAGTTTAATTATGCCAAATGTAAGAGCCTTCCTGCTCCCAACCATTTACATCGTAAGCTTCTCCTCTGCTATTCAATTAATGTTCACTGATAAATTACTGATGATTAATTCAGCGTCATTTCCTCATCTGCCAAAGTTTTGACTTAATTTCCCATCGACTTCCACTGGTGGTAACACTGTTTTATTGTTTCAGTTTTATTGCTTCATTTTACTGTCGATTCATTATTTTAGTTGATGATTAACTAAAAAATTTGATATTTTTGCTGGATCCATGAATTTCTTTTGGATGTTCAAAGGGAAGCCTTTGATACTGAATCTAACAATTTCTTTCGCCATAAGCTAGTGCTTACACCCAAGTAGGGCAACAGGTGTTTCATTATTCCCAGGAAGTTTAACCTTGTCAGCTCAGAAAGCACTTTTAGAGATGTGGTTTTGTTTTTACACACAGGCCCACGCAAAGTAACTATAAATACTAATATGCTTATATTTTAGATTAGCAGAGATTTTAACTATCATTAGTTACGTAAAAATCGAAGCAACTATTTTGTTGAAGTAGCAGTATACCGAAACTTAATCACGGTTACCAAAAAACATTGTTCTATAACCAGTCTATTAAGGCACCAAACTTCATCTCAATCAACGAATAAACGTGTTAGTACATACCTCCCGTAAAGCAATATTGTTACAAGAATAAACTCAAGACATTCAAATCTGATATAAATGTTACCATTTCAGGTGTTCTGTAATGTATACACCACAGGGTTTGGTTCTGGAATTTCAAGTGCGATACGTTCAGAATGCGTGGGACACTACTGATAGATGGAAACGTCATTAATAGATGTAAGGCTCTCTGTATGTGGGTAGACCGATGTCAAAATTCGACAAACGTTCATAATCAGTAAGAGGGTACTTAACACCCCTGGCGAAACAACTTAGTGGGTCAAACTGTGTTGTCATTCAGAAAAATATACACGTAAATACTACAGCTTTTATTACACTACATCAGTACTCACAATCGAGATAGTTGGCACAGCTGTAAGACGTGAGTTTCGTTTGTGGAAGGACAGCAGTTCAGACCCAACCATTCAGATCCACATTTTCCGTGATTTCCTGAACTGCGTAAGGTGAATGCCGGGATGGTTCCTTTGAAGGAACACAATCAATTTCTTCCCCACCCTTCTCCAGTCCGAACACGCGCTCCGTCGCTAATGACGTCGTCATCAACGGGACGTCAAACGCTAATCTTCCTTCCTTCCTTCCCAGACCAAGACAACGAGAAATTTAAAACCGAAATAGGGCTCAGGGAATGAGAACACGTACAGCCAAGCTGTTCTAGAGGTTGTTTCCAGATTCTTTAACAATAAAGAATGGAAGGCTGTTCAAATGGTTTGCCTTAAGCGCCCGTGAAGTATATTTCGGTTTACAGGGCCATGACTAGAATGAAGAAATTGTTTAAAAGTAGATCCGGAAAATCATTTCGTATAAGATATCAAGAACAGTGAACATTACAACAAAATGAGAAAACTAACAAGAGGTTTCAAAATTAAAGTCGTTCATGCTCCTAAAACAACAGTTCATACTTACATATTTACTTCCTCTTCCACAATTAGGCTATTAGCCTGTTCAGACCTCAGTTTTTCTGTCATCTTTTCAAGGGTCGACCAACATCACTTCTTTCAGTAGGATAATATCTAAGAGAAAACTTCAAAAATCTGTTGTCCTCCATTCTAAAAATGTGGTTTTCCCCAGTTTTTCTTGTTTTGGGGATTTCTACATCTACATCAATACTCCGCGAGCCAGGGTGCCCTATACCACTGGTTGTCATTTTCTTTCCTAGTCCATACGCAAACAGCCCGCATCTCGTGGTCGTGCGGTAGCGTTCTCGCTTCCCACGCCCGGGTTCCCGGGTTCGATTCCCGGCGGGGTCAGGGATTTTCTCTGCCTCGTGATGGCTGGGTGTTGTGTGATGTCCTTAGGTTAGTTAGGTTTAAGTAGTTCTAAGTTCTAGGAGACTGATGACCATAGATGTTAAGTCCCATAGTGCTCAGAGCCATTTGAACCATCCATACGCAAACAGAGTAAGGGAAACACGATGGTCTGTATGCCTCCGCATGAGCCCTAATTTCTGTATCTTATCTTCGTGGTCCTTACGTGCAATGTATGTAGGCGGCAGTAGAGTCGTTCGGCAGGCAGATTCAAATGCCGGTTCTCTAAATTTTCTCAATAGCGTTTCTTGAAACGAACGTCCTCTCGCCTTTCCTTCAGGTACTCCCATTTGAGTTCCCGAAGCAACTACGTAACACTTAACGTGTTGTGTGAATCCACCGGTAACAAATCTAGCAGCCCGCCTCTGAATTTCTTCGATGTCTTTCTTCAATCCGACCTGGTACCGATTCCAAACATTCGAGCAGTACTCGAGAATAGGTCGCACCAGCGTCCTATATGCTGTCTCCTTTACAGCTGAACCAATCTTTCCTAAAATTCTCCCAACAAACCAAAGACGACCATTCGCCTTTCCTACCACACTTCTCACATGCTAGCACCACATCATATCGCTTTGCAACGTTATGCCCCGATACTTATACCACTTGACTGTGTCAAGCAGGACACTAGTAACAGTGTATCCGATCATCAAAGGTTTGATCTTCCTACTCATTCGCATTACCTTACATTTTTACACATTTTGGCTAGCTGCCATTCATCACACCAACTGGAAATTTTGTCTAAGTCGCACTGTATCTTCCTACAGTCTTTCAGTTTCGACAGATTGCCGTACACCACGGCATCATCAGCAAACAACCGCAGATTGCTGCCCACCGCGTCTGCCGGATCATTTATAAATAAAGAGAACAGCAGTCCTATCAGACTTCCCTGGGGCACACCTTGTCTCCGATGAGCACTAGCCGTCGAGAACAACACACTAGCTTCTATTATTTAAGAAGTCTTCGGGCCACGCACATATCTGTGAACTTATTCCATGTGCTCGTACCTGCGTTAACAGCCTGCACTGGAGCACCGTGTCAAAAGCTCTTCGAAAATCTAGAAGAATGGAATCTGCCTGTTCTTAGTATATCACGTGAGAAAAGACAAGCTGAGTTTCGCACGAGCGATGCTTTCTAAAACTATGCTGATTCGTGCACATAAGCTTCTCAGTCTCAATAAAGATTATTATATTCGAACTTAGAACATGTTCAAGGATTCTGCAGCAAACAGAAGTTAGGGATATTAGTCTGTAATTTTGCCGGTCCGTTCTTTTACTTTTCTTATATACTGGAGTCACCTGCGCTTTTTTTCAGTCGCTTCGGACTTTACGCTGGTCGAGAGGTTCACGATAAATGCAAGCTACGTAAGGGGCCAATGCCGTAGAGCACTCCTTTTAAAATCGAACTGGGAGTCGATCCATACTTGGTGATTTATTTGCTTTCAAATCCTTTAGTCGCTTCTCTACGCCAGGTATGCTTGTTACTATATCGTCCACACGAGAGTCTGCCCGGTGGTCAGATGACAGTATGTTTCTACGATTTTCCCGTGTGAGCAATTTCTTGAAGGTGAAATTTAAAACTTCAGCTTTCGTTTTGCTATCTTCAACTGCCATACCAAACTGGTCAACAAGGGACTGAATGGAAGCCTTCTAGACCCGCTTAGCGATTTTACATACGACCAGAATTTTCTCGGGTTCTCTGCCACATCTTTTGCTAAGGTGTGGCGGTGGTAGTTGTATGCTTCGCACATAGATCTTTGCACAGACGCTCGAACCTCTACTAACCTTCGCTTGTGGTTATTTATGCGTTCCCTTTTGAATCGAGAGTACAACAGCCTCTGCTTCCTCAGCATCCGCCAAATTTTGTTATTAAACCATGGTGGGTCTTTTCCATCCTTTATCCACTTGTTGTTGTTGTTGTTTTCTTCAGTCCTGAGACTGGTTTGATGCAGCTCTCCATGCTACTCTATCCTGTGCAAGCTTCATCTCCCAGTACTTACTGCTACCTACATCCTTCTGAATCTGCTTAGTGTATTCATCTCTTGGTCTCCCTCTACGATTTTTACCCTCCACGCTGCCCTCCAATGCTAAATTGGTGGTACCTAGATGCCTCAGAACATGTCCTACCAACCGGGCCCTTCTTCTTGTCAAGTTGTGCCACAAACTCCTCTGCTCCCCAGTTCTATTCGATACCTCCTCATTACTTATGTGACCTACCCATCTAATCTTCAGCATTTTTCTGTAGCACCACATTTCGAAAACTTCTATTCTCTTCTTGTCCAAACTATTTATCGTCCATATTTCACTTCCATACATGGCTACACTCCATACAAATACTTTCAGATACGACTTCCTGACACTTAAATCTATACTCGATGTTAACAAATTTCTCTTCTTCAGAAACGCTTTCCTTGCCGTTGCCAGTCTACCTTTTATATCCTCTCTACTTCGACCATCATCAGTTATTTTGCTCCCCAGATAGCAAAACTCCTTTACTACTTTAAGTGTCTCATTTCCTAATCTAATTCCCTCAGCATCACCCGACTTAATTCGACTACATTCCATTATCCTCGTTTTGCTTTTGTTGATGTTCATCTTATATCCTCCTTTCAAGACACTGTCCATTCCATTCAACTGCTCTTCCAAATCCTTTGCTGTCTCTGACAGAATTACAATGTCATCGGCGAACCTCAAAATTTTTATTTCTTTTCCATGGATTTTAATACCTACTCCGAATTTTTCTTTTGTTTCCTTTACTGCTTGCTCAATATACAGATTGAATAACATCGGGGACAGGCTACAACCCTGCCTCACTCCCTTCCCAACCACTGCTTCCCTTTCATGCCCCTCGACTCTTATAACTGCCGTCTGGTTTCTGTACAAATAGCCTTTCGCTCCCTGTATTTTACCCCTTATCCACTTACTAGGTACATAATTCTCCAGACCACAATTTACAATCTGCTTAAACTTTGTCCATAATTCCTCTCCATCAATCTTACTGGAACTAAGTCATGCCTATTCACTGTCGAAGTGAGATGTTAATAACTGCTTACCTGCTCTATCTAGCAGAAACACTCTCCTAGCCTTTTAGACTGATTTATTAACTTCCGTAATCATAGTTGCTACAATGACATCATTATTGCTAATCCCCGTTTCTATACTTGTCGATAAATTCCGGCCTATTTGTGGCTACGAGGTCTAAGGTATTTCCATTGCGTGTGAGCTCCAGAGCTAGCTGCTCAAGACAATTTTCAGAAAATGTCTTCAAAAGTATTACGCTTGAATTGTGTCTGTACCCTCCCGCAATGGATCCACAGACATCCTGGTCTATATTCGGCACGTTACAGACGGCGCCAACCAGTGTTCTATGACCTGGGTATTTACGCGCTATTGACCATAGATTTTCTTTGAATGGCCTTAGAAATTTCTCAGTAGACGCGGATGGCCGGTAAGAACATTCAACAATTAACTTAGTGTCGCCTACAGTTGTTATAAGCGACCAGATGACTTCAGTGTCACACTCGACTTCGACCTCAGTAGAGAGAATATTTTTATCAACTGCACCTCTTGTGGCCTCTGATCTGTCTTTCCGATGTACTTTCCACGACTCGATAAATATCTCAGGGCTTTCCACTTCGGGTTTCAGCCAGCTCTCGGTCGCAAGAATAATTTGAAAGGAAGAATTTTCCTGGAGGGCAGTAAATTCGGGACCTTTATTACGAATACTTCGACAGTTTACTGATAAAATTGTGACAGACGAAGTGTCTTTACTCTGAAAGCTGTTTGACTTCCCTTGCTGCATATCTATTGGCGTGTGTTCAATTGCTGCCTTGTCTCTTGAATGCATTTTTTGTCTTTAAGGGAAGATCTGAAGAATCGGATTCAAGATGATTATATTTTGTTTCGATAATTTGTTGTATTCACTCATGAGTCCAACCCATACACGAACAGCCTTAGTGTTATAAAATTTGAATTTCTTCACATCTAACCACTTGATGTTCGCTGAATTGTTCCACACACGTATGTTGAAATCGATGAAGTTTTTTCTCCAATTTGTTGTCATTGTTAAAAGACAACTGCAAACAAGGCACGTGAAGCGTGAAACTTGTTCTACTGGTTGATCGTCAATCATTAACGTTCCTCTGATTGGTATTTTCCTTACTACGCCATAACTTCTGTTTTTTACTTTGATAACTGAAAATTATAATTTTTACAAATGATATTTAGCATACATATTATTTCTGAAAATCATCCTCATAGTCCTTTAATTATGTACATACTGCTATTGAACAAGGGTGCACATGTTCTTTCCAGTTCCTAATTGTATTCTGAATTGATTCATTCGAATTTCTTCCGTTAACGTATACTCCACAAACAAAACAATTTTGTCTTTGTACACTCCTGGAAATTGAAATAAGAACACCGTGAATTCATTGTCCCAGGAGGGGAAACTTTATTGACACATTCCTGGGGTCAGATACATCACATGATCACACTGACAGAACCACAGGCACATAGACACAGGCAACAGAGCATGCACAATGTCGGCACTAGTACAGTGTATATCCACCTTTCGCAGCAATGCAGGCTCCTATTCTCCCATGGAGACGATCGTAGAGATGCTGGATGTAGTCCTGTGGAACGGCTTGCCATGCCATTTCCACCTGGCGCCTCAGCTGGACCAGCGTTCGTGCTGGACGTGCAGACCGCGTGAGACGACGCTTCATCCAGTCCCAAACATGCTCAATGGGGGACAGATCCGGAGATCTTGCTGGCCAGGGTAGTTGACTTACACCTTCTAGAGCACGTTGGGTGGCACGGGATACATGCGGACGTGCATTGTCCTGTTGGAACAGCAAGTTCCCATGCCGGTCTAGGAATGGTAGAACGATGGGTTCGATGACGGTTTGGATGTACCGTGCACTATTCAGTGTCCCCTCGACGATCACCAGTGGTGTACGGCCAGTGTAGGAGATCGCTCCCCACACCATGATGCCGGGTGTTGGCCCTGTGTGCCTCGGTCGTATGCAGTCCTGATTGTGGCGCTCACCTGCACGGCGCCAAACACGCATACGACCATCATTGGCACCAAGGCAGAAGCGACTCTCATCGCTGAAGACGACACGTCTCCATTCGTCCCTCCATTCACGCCTGTCGCGACACCACTGGGGGCGGGCTGCACGATGTTGGGGCGTGAGCGGAAGACGGCCTAATGGTGTGCGGGACCGTAGCCCAGCTTCATGGAGACGGTTGCGAATGGTCCTCGCCGATACCCCAGGAGCAACAGTGTCCCTAATTTGCTGCGAAGTGGCGGTGCGGTCCCCTACGGCACTGCGTAGGATCCTACGGTCTTGGCGTGCATCCGTGCGTCGCTGCGGTCCGGTCCCAGGTCGACGGGCACGTGCACCTTCCGCCGACCACTGGCGACAACATCAATGTACTGTGGAGACCTCACGCCCCACGTGTTGAGCAATTCGGCGGTACGTCCACCCGGCCTTCCGCATGCCCACTATACGCCCTCGCTCAAAGTCCGTCAACTGCACATACGGTTCACGTCCACGCTGTCGCGGCATGCTACCAGTGTTAAAGACTGCGATGGAGCTCCGTATGCCACGGCAAACTGGCTGACACTGACGGCGGCGGTGCACAAATGCTGCGCAGCTAGCGCCATTCGACGGCCAACACCGCGGTTCCTGGTGTGTCCGCTGTGCCGTGCGTGTGATCATTGCTTGTACAGCCCTCTCGCAGTGTCCGGAGCAAGTATGGTGGGTCTGACACACCGGTGTCAATGTGTTATTTTTTCCATTTCCAGGAGTGTATATGTATCTTGAATAATTTGAGCAAAGCCTCTGAATTAGCAATTGTTTTTCATTATGTTCCATAAAGCTCCCAATCCATCTTATTAAGAGCATTTTCGTAATCGGGGAAAGTGATATGGGTTTCTAAGTTAAATTCTCCTCCCTTGCCCAATATGTTTTAAGCTAAATATATGTATCTTTGAAAGGTCTCTCTTTTCTTAATCCGCATCGTTATTCCAGTAAAAGAGTGTGCTATAATTTTAATCCTACTGTTTATTATTTAGTATATATTTTGTACAACATTTAGTAAACATTGAGGCTTATATCTAGTGTCCAATTCCAGTTTTGACTTTGGCAGTGTGGAACAAATGCGAAGAAAGTGGAGAAATTGTAGGTTGCTTATCGTGAAATGGAGAGATTTATGTTGGAAATTACTAGGAGAAGCAGGAAGAGAAGCAAATGGATCAGGGAATAGACTAGAGTGGAAAGTGTACTTATGGCTGAAATGAGGATGAAGTGAACGTGTTTGGGAACTGTAAACAGGTAAATGGATTACAGATAAGCCGTAGAAGATCGTTGTTAGATTACAAGAGATCAGAAAAGACCGGGATAACCATTTAACTGAAGGTTGGTAGATATTAGACGAAAAGTAGGGGCAACATGGATGCAATTCTAGTCTAAAGGACGTCTTTGTCCAGCAGTCTGTATCGAACTGGTAATGATGATGCTTAAAACATTTGGCGAATATCCAAGAGTTATTTCATTGTTAGCTGATTTTTCCTTTGTAATATCGAATTATTTGGCACTGCAACAGCTGGGAGAACTAGCTTTTAAGCACTCCGTCTTCAGGCCGCAAGCGGCCCATCGGGACCATCCAACCGCCGTATCATCCTCAGGTGAGGATGCGGATAGGAGGGGCGTGTGGTCAGCACACCGCACTCCCGGTCGTTATGATGGTTTTCTTTGACCGGAGTCGCTACTATTCGGTCGAGTAGCTCCTCAATTAGCATCAGGAGGCTGAGTGCACCCCGAAAAATGGCAACAGCGCATGGCGGCTGGATGGTCACCCATCCAAGTGCCGGCCACGCCCGACAGCGCTTAACTTCGGTGATCTTACGGGAACCGGTGTATCCACTGTGGCAAGGCCGTTGTCAACTAGCTTTTAACACCATGCTAACACCCTGAATCTAGTTGGAGGTTTATATAAATCACTAGTATGATCCACGCAACAGTGTCACAGTCTCTATTTCCATGATTGTCGAGAACGAGCCAGTGTTCTTTCTCCAACATCTAACTTTCTTGGTAATGTTTTTACACATTCATCAAATAACAAGGCTCTCTTCAAAATGTAACTTAGTTTCAAAGTAAATGAACAAAAGCAAGCAGGTTTTCACTAAATTGCCACAGCCAGAGGTCTCATAACAAAATTATATACAACTGCTATTATTTATTTATTTATGTATTCCATACCACTTAAAAATTACATTACAACTAAGTGACATCACACAGCCTGACAAAAAAGCTGCAGCAAGTCCGATGTCGTACACTTTTTACACATACACACCATCGTTGGGTATATAACAGGCAGAATGGGTACGAGAGGACATTAGAGTAGTTCATGTTTGTATATTGCTACCAGCCCTAGTAGAGTACATAAGGAGCCTGAACAGTATCAGATGATAAATGATAATGGGAAGGACTCGGAGATACCGTGTATTCGTGTGATACAGCGTTATCAGCACCTGACCGACTCTGAAACGTGCCTCATTGTGTGTATCCGTTTTGGTGGCTGATCGAATCGTGCAATATTGACAGTTGTGGAGCAATATGATGTTACAGTGGCCTGATGATGGACAGATGTAATCCTTGTTAAAGTTCCGGTCTACTATGTCTGACCATTACAAGACAGGATCACTGTATTGCGCACCAAGCACACCATAACCCCTTCACGTCTGCGCCTGGCATTCGGACCAAGCTATGAGCTCCTTGCAACCTTCTACGTCATTCTGCACCACTGGTCAGAGACTAGCAACAGTCTGACTATGAAATTACCATCTCATGCATAGGCTGCCGCTAACACCACAATACAAACGGCTGAGTTGCCAGTGGCACCATGATCAGAAAACAGACTGTTGATGAATGGCATCGCATTGTGTTCAGTGATAAATTGCAGTTTTGTAGTAACCCGTATGATCATCGTCGGCGTGCATGGCGGCGACCTGAGGATAGGTCCCATTCTTCCAACGTTTTGAAAAGGCACAGCGGTGTTACGCCTGGCGCGATTGTATGGTGCACCATTGGCTGTAACTTCGCGGTAGTGACAGAGAGAGCGCTGACGGCACGGTTGTACTCACAGACATTATGCGTCGGTAAGTGTTACCTCTCAAGCAACAGTGTCGTAGTGCCATTTTTCTACAGGACAATGCTAGTCGACACAGCAAATGCGTACATGAACTGCCTGTGTGATGTTGAGTTACTCTCATGCCCAACAGAACACCCAGATCTGTCCCCGATATAACGTATGTGGTTCCAGCTCGGACGTCAATTGTGCCCCAGGGTATCTGGGGCCAGTTAAAACAGTTGTGGGCCAGCTTTCCCCATACAGGATACAGCGCCCATTGGCACCTTTCCCAATTGAATTAACGCATTTATCCAAGATAGATGGGGTGCAACGTCTTACTGATAAGTGAGATCATATTCCCAAGAGTGAATATTTGACTTAGTTTTGTGAGAACTAAAATAACATCACACACCCTCTCAACCTGTAAAGTTCAGTTCGTTTCTTCCTTCAGCGCATGACCCTTTTTGTCACCCTGTGTATTTCGAGAGCATTTACAAAGAGAAATGCTGATAAAAAAATACTCATAAACTGAACAAATATCGTCGATATCGTTTTTAACTGCGGATTTTATCGACAACTTGTTAGCCTTCTTTAAAGCATTTAATTTCGGATATGGAACCACACCACACCTTTATACATCCCCCACCGTTTCCGTCCCTAATGATTCAATAGCTGACTAGTATGAACATTGCATAATGTTTCAAAACTCTACGAAAAACTTCAGGAATAGGTGCCTCATGATAAGATGAGGAGGAACTACGACAACAGCGTGATTATTACAGAATATACACTAACAGTCAAAAAACTGGAGAAACGTATCACTCTGCTCACGTGTAAGAGGATATGTTCAAATACCCATTATGGAGGTTGTTCAGGGATATTTTCTCATTACTTTTGTATAACGGATTTCAGGTCTTCGGTGGATCGTTTCAAGTAACAAACCAGCGTCGTCAATCGACACAGGGCATCCAGTGAAACACATGATGAGCAGTATTTGTTTGGGCTGACTCCATACAAACATTGCAACAACCAGATTCATAACATAACACCAAAACACCAAAGAAAATATGCCTGATGACGCTTACGAATTTCACCCAAGAGCATCAGAAATGTCGAGACTAGTTAACGAGAAAATTTCGTTCAGCATAAATACTGTTCAACTCGTTAGTGCTGTTTAGTCTTCTTGCTCTTATTGCCTAATGACGTGGAGCCAGACGACCCCTTGAGGAAGCCAAGCTGTCGTAAGATCAATCGTAGTAAGAACACAAAAGCAGCGGAAACAGCGAGAAATGCCACGAGGAGAGCGGCTATGACGTCGAGGAGCAGCAATTGGTGCCACTGCAAGTCCACGGCAGCTGAGCGCAGGTGTGGCGCCCCTCTGTGGCGGATAACATACTCGGACCAGTACACAACAGTCTCCTGTGGCGTCATTGGCGTGTCTTTAAACGCCATGCCAAGTTTCTCAGTTCTCTTCTTGTACCTGCAAACAATACAGACCGCTTGACTCACTCATGCATCATCATTGTGCATTCAGCATTCTGAATTATCAGCGTAATTATAGATTTTAAACATTATTTTTACATCTGTCGTGAAGATGTGAAACTGAATACTGTTGCAGCATAAAAGTACTCTGATGACCATAAAAATTTCATGACTATGGTAGACAGCAAGCATGGAAACCTTACTTAATGTTAAAGGGGGGGGGGGGGGGAGGGAGAATGGAATGGAAAGGGAAGGGAAGAAATTATTGGTGTCAGCTGCTTTGGGACTTTAGGTGGAATCAGCAGCAGAGAGTGAAATATGTGGCGGATGAGGAGGCAAACGTATGACATCTGGACACAGTGCTCATCACAATTGCACAGACTATCCCAGCATGCTTCCCGCCCAACCCGTACTCCCACTGGGCAGTCACCTATCTCCAAGTCTGCAAGTCCCCGTCCATGTCCTCCATACTCACTCCTTTGGGACTGCCACAGGAGATGAAATGTAATTGTGCATCCACACTGAATTTAGGGGAGATTACACTATTAACCCTGGGAGTGATTTGGAGATACATATGATGCGAAAATTAGTCCACACAGATGCTACTTGTAGCATCAACAATGGCTATAACCAAGCTGGAAGTAAAGATGAGCCGGCCGCTGCGGCCCAGCGGTTCTAGACGATTCAGTCTGAAACAGCGCGACAGCTGCGGTCGCAGGTTCGAATCCGGCCTCGGGCATGGATGTGTGTGATGTCCTTAGGTTAGTTAGGTTTAAGTAGTTCTAAGTTCTATGGGACTGATGACCTAAGATGTTCAATCTCGTATTGCTCAGAGCCATTTGAACCATTTTGAACTGAAGATGAGCCGAGATCGTAAGGCTAGTGGCTGGTGGCATACCAGTCTCTTGGCAACCCACGGCCAGATATGGGTGAGATATTTGCAGAAAGCGCTGGCCAGAACAACAGCTGTGCATTCTTTGTGTTGAGATAGGTCAGGACGGCACAGGAAACATGTCACCTTCACCTTTCACTATCTTGTTGAAAGATAACGTCACAGAGACCTCAATGGTAGGGCACAGCCAACGACCTTAACACAGCAGAAATGTAACGATTGCTGATCAAATTATTGGTTATGCGAATCAGATTGGTTCTGAGCACTTTGGGACTCAACATCTATGGTCATAAGTCCCCTAGAACTTAGAACTACTTAAACCGAACAAACCTAAGGACATCACACAACACCTAGTCATCACGAGGCAGAGAAAATCCCTGACCCCGCCGGGAATCGAACCCGGGAACCCGGGCGGGGGAAGCGAGAACGCTATGCGAATCAGAGGTGAATGTGTTTGTTGTGTATGACTTCACACACAATGGTAATGAGAGGTGGGCTACAGAATGGCGCAGCAACTGTTGTCATAGGAAAGGAAGATGGGGGGCAGACATGATTAGTGAACAAGTAACACATCGAACATGAGATTTACTTAACTTGCATTTCTCCAAACATATGAAGAGTCATTACAAATGATGCAAAAAGAAATAGAGTCAAGCTATCACAGGGTCAACAACGAAGAGTCACTCTGTACAAAAGCATGAATGATGGTGGTGGAACCACGACTAGATGGTGTCTGCATAGCGTCTCGTGGCAAAGTGGTTCCAGGTGCAAGTGGGGCTTTGTGACTGCCCCCGGCCATCCTATATTTTGGCAGCAGAGGGTGCTGCATACTTGTATTATTGCAGTTAGCCCATTTTCCGACCCAAGGAGCGTGGCATGGTTGTATGATTCTGCACTGCCCAGCAATCATCATCTCTATCCTCTCGGTTGCTACTCCTTTGGGGCCACTTATATTCTCCATGGCGCTGACTATGGTCCTCCTGAACCAATCGTCTGCATATTCAAGTGGCAATCATTGGGTCACGACCAAAATGTTCAAATGTTCAAATGTGTGTGAAATCTTATGGGACTTAACTGCCAAGGTCATCAGTCCCTAAGCTTACACACTACTTAACCTAAATTATGCTAAGGACAAACACACACACACCCAAGCCCGAGGGAGGACTCGACCCTCCGCCGGGACCAGCCGCACAGCCCATGACTGCAGCGCCACAGACCGCTCGGCTAATGCCGCGCGGGTCACGACCAACGCAGGCAGCAACATCGTCTATGTAGGCCATTATCTTGCCGCTGTCGAATCCCAAAAAGTTCTGGAAGACGTCTTCCTTCTTACACGAGGTATCTTTTCACAAACAACGAATAATCAAAGCTGATTACTGAACGAGAAACCCATTTCATAATCTTACCTTACATACAGAATGTAAGCAGCGTTTCTCCTATGAACTTTGTGCGGTTGTGCTCAAAAGCTAATACATAGAACATCGAAGTATGCAGTATACTTCATACCATTTTGAAGTATGTTGCTTATCGTCCTCATGATATTGCATTTTTATGCCCTTTATATACAAATATGCAGTTCGATGGCTCTGTGGATATGTGCTACAATACAGATACCACCGCCAACAAGACATGGCCTCATAATAATGAAGAACGGAAGTGGTAAAACCAAATGGGAGTTTATGCCAGATTTATTTTTACGTACGAACATTTAGAGCTTTTGGTTGTACATAACGTCACTTGCGCAACTAGTCGATTTCAACCGCGAGGCCAGTCTCTAGGGAAATAATATGAATGAATTATATGCAAAAGTTCTGTACAACGCCAAAACCATGAAACACACATGCAGAACGTTCAGCATACTGCACCTGACCAAAACTGGCTTCATCAATCATAACTACATGAGAAAATACACACGTTTGTTTACACATAGGCTGTCAAACCATGCATAACGAAAACTTGCCGAGATTTGTTCTGTTTTTGACGTATACCTGTAATTCCACCGTACCCATATGTGACGCTGATTAATGGCGAGATAAACTTACAAATTTAAAAATAAATGCGTAATATTAATTATCTGTAATCATGTACCTGCACACAAATAAAAAATATCACATTTGTATTAACTTAAATGTAAAACAGTAATCAAATGGCTCTGAGCACGATGGGACTTAACATCTGTGGTCATCAGTCCCCTAGAACTTAGAACTACTTAAACCTAACTAACCTAAGGACATCACACACATCCATGCCCGAGGCAGGATTCGAACCTGCGACCGTAGCGGTCGCGTGGTTCCAGACTGTAGCGCCTAGAACCGCTCGGCCACCCCGGCCGGCTAAAAAAACAGTAATCAACATAAATCGTACGACATCATTGATAATGTGTTGGAATGTATTCGGAATGTATATTTTCACAAATGTTCCTGGCTATAAGGAGAGACCATTAGGTCTATGGAGCGCAAATCACAATTAGACACACTACAGCCATCTTCTACCTTTCTACCAGCATTTAAGTATTAAGTATATCAATTGGCTGATCAGAAAACCATCAGCTTCTGTCATTGTCTTGCAAATGATGTCCGAATCGAAGCACTTTCAGTCTACGAATGCTGACTGAGCACAGGCTTTCTCGAAAAAAAAAAAAAAAAAGAAAAAACACACCGGCCACGACTTCTGCACTGAGTTGAAGTTGGAAACGTGTCGGCAATGTTACTGTTGTTGATAGAATCAAATTAGTAATCAAAGCACTCTCAAAAATTCGTATCTAAAAGGAAGGAAACTATAAACAGTTAAATGTAAGAAAAGATTCTTTACCCAAATTCACATCCCCACTCCTCTCTATTTGGTTGTTACGCAACAGTTGTTGAGGTTAAACTATCAGGAAGTTTTAAATTTGTTGTAGCATCGACACTGCACCGTAAAAACACTTACAATGAAGAGCCAAAGAAACTGGTACACCTGCCTAATATCGTGTAGGGCCCCCGCGAGCATGCAGAAATTCCACAACACGACGTAGCATGGATTCGACTAATGTCTGTAGTGCTGGAGAGAACTGATACCATGAATCCTGCAGGGCTGTCCATAAATCCGTAAGAGTACGATGAGTGGTGATCTCTTTTGAACAGTACGTTGCAAGGCATTCCAGATATGCCCAATAATGAATGAATATTTTTACCATTCCCTTCATTCAAACTGATGATTATTAGCTGCGTTGTAAGGTCTGTCGCTACTTAGGTTCAGCAGCTCTAATTTTGTGTCTGATGTTTTCCATTTGTTCTAGGTATACTTCAGTTCGTGTGGTATTCCTTCTGGAGTGATTCTTATATGTTTAAGCAATTTCTGAAACTGTTGTATGTTTCAGTGTGTGCAAATAACATGTTCTTCTAGAAATCCATTTAGTTGATCCCAGTCCCAATCAGTCCGACGTCCTCGAGACCAGCAAAAAGGAGTACCAATCATCTGTAGATTAATGACGTTGAGGTCTGAGAACAACCTCATTGGAGGAAATATTTGATCAGGGGAACATCCGCAACTAAAGAACATATTTATGGAATAAAGAATCCGCTTCAGTTGTCAGCAATTTCTTAATTTATTGCACTTCCGTGTCTTCCTGTACAGGCGGGCTCTGAAGTTGGTGTATGAGTTCGTTTAACAGGGGCGATATACTCCATGACTAACTGGCCCGACCACCACACGTTTGTGTTTTCATAATTATTTGGTGTCACCTGAAGATGTAACTTTAGGTCTCGAAACCGGTCGTGCAATAAATTAAGAAATTACTGGCAAGTGAAGCAGATTTTTATTCTAAAGAACTTAACAAGGAGTCCTATAACCAACAACGGTCGTGGAAGATAGTAGGTCAATCTGACGAAGGTTAAAATGTTGCCACTAATAAGAGTGCGATGATGATACCAAATACCGTTTGATCTCAGACCTGCTCATACGGGAGAAAATATTGTGCACGTGCACTGCAGCTGTGTTTGAAGGGGTTACTAAGTGGGACAGATTACTATATAGACCAAATAATGAAAACGAGGGCTGTAATGAATGCTCACAAACTGTGTCATATCTTTGTAGTACGTCAGGCATAAGTGTTTGCTCCAAGACTATTTGGCAATGGCTACACAGTTTACGCTATGAAGCTGGTGCTGTTCTTGTCACTGGCTCCCACATCCAGACTTGGTGTTTTACTGCGGTGTACTGAAAATATGAATGGAACCAACTGTAAAGTGTTCTAACTCTGGTTCCTAGTCAGTGTAACGACGTATCTCGGACACAGCTGGTGTTACGAAAACGAGAAACATATAAGCTCGTCCAAGTACAGTAAATATACAAATACGACTAATTTTAAACGTTCGATTGCAAGTGCTCCACTGTACATATTCACAACAAGGAGTGTAGAAGGGGAAAGTACCTGTTCCGATGATGATACTGGTGGTTACATGAAAAGACAGTTGGTCTGTTTCTTTGCAACTTGTCGAGGCTGACATACGCCATATCACTTAGCTTTGTATCTAGAAAAGGTCAGCGAGATGCGTTACGGGCCAACGCCCTGTGTCCGCACTCGAGTCCTCAAGCACATCAGCAGGCCTACCGCTGTACCGCCTTATACCTGACATTAGTCAGGACATCCTTTTGCCCGGCATAGTGCAGAAAGAAACTCTACCTGGAATGGACTCAATAAGTCGTTGGAAGTCCCCAGCAGAAATATTGAACCAAATTGCCTCTATAGCCGTCCATAACTGCGATAGTGTTGCCGATGCAGGATTTCATGCGCAAAATGGCCTCTCAAAAAAAAAAAAAAAAAAAAAAAGGTTCAGATGGCTCTGAGCACTATGGGACTTAACTTCTGAGGTCATCAGTCCCCTAGAATTTAGAACTACTTAAACCTAACCAACCTAAGGACATCACACACATCCATGCCCGAGGCAGGATTCGAACCTGCGACCGTAGTGGTCACGCGGTTCCAGACTGTAGCGCCTAGAACCGCTCAGCCACCTGACCTCTCAATAAATCCCATAAATGTTCGATGGGATTCATGTCGAGCTATCTGTGTGGCCACATCATTCGCTCAAACTGTCCAGAAAGTTCTTCAAACCAATCGCAAACCGTTGTAGCCCAGTGACATGGCGCATTGCCATCCATGTAAATTCGATCTTTGTTTGGGAACATGAAGTCCATGAATAGCTACAAATGTTCTCCAAGTAGCCGAACATGACCATTTCCAGGCAATGACACAGCCCATTCCATGTAAACACAGGCCACATAATTATGGAGCCATCACCAGCTAGCACGTGTCTTGTTGACAACCTGGGTCCAAGGCTTCGTGGGGTCTGCGCCACACTCTAACACTACAATCAACTTTTACCAGCAGAAATCGGCTCTCACCTGACCAGGCCACGGTTTTCCAGCCGTCTAGGGTCCAGACGACAAGATGCTGTAAGCGATGTCGTGCTGTTGGCAAAATCACGCACGTCGGTCGTCCGCTGCCATAGCCCAATAACGCCAAATTTCGCAGCACTGTCCTAACGGATACGTTCGCCGTATGTCCCACGTTGGTTTCTGCGGTTACTTCACACAGAATTTCTTGACTGTTAGCACTGACAATTCTACACATACGCCGCTGCTCTCACTCGTTAAGTGAAGGCCGTCGGCTAGTACGTTGTCCGCGGTGAGAGGTAATGCCTGAAATTTGATATTCTTGATACACTCTTGACACCGTGCATCTCGGAATATTGAATTCCCTAAAAATTTTCGAAATGGAATGTCTCATGCGTCTTTCTCCAACTACCATTCCGCGTTCAAAGTCTGTTAATTCCCGTCGCGCGGCCATAATCGCTTCAGAAACCTTTTCAAATGAATCACCGGAATTTGCAAACGACAGCTCCGCTCTTTTAGCAGAGATAAAAGATTCGAAAGTCAGGAAAAAACGTGATGCTGCTATTGTGGGGCCAGCTGTTAGCCCCGAGGAAGGCCAGCTGGAATTTTTGTTCAAATGTTATAAATAGATTAGATTAGATTTGCTTTCATTCCAATTGATCCGTAGTGAGGAGGTCCTCCAGGATGTAGAACATGTCAGAAAAACAACAATACATGACAAATATTTAAAACTCAAACAAATAAGCTAATGTACCATTCCACAGGTCCCAAGTGGAATGATCGTCATTTTTTAATGAGCACTATATGAAAGAATCATTTTACAAATACTAATGCACTGAATTTAAATTTAAAAAAAAGTTTTTTAAAAATTTATTTATAAGGTAACAAACGTGTAATGAGTTCTCTGATTGCCTCATACGAATTATTTTGGTAGCAGAGGCGAGATCGCACATTTGTGTATGTGCACGCCTTGTCATTGACCTTAAACAAAAATTTGTTGCATAGAAGGGGAGATTTCCTGCCTCTTGCCTCACTCCAAGGGAGAAATGTACTTCACTGGTTAACCACTGTACAGTCTTAAGAGCAGGGAATTTGTTAGCATGTTTATGAAATTATCATTGGTTGTAACTTGCAAGGTCTGTTGCAGTTGACTGACAACATTCCGATGCTGGCAGAACCGGCTAAATTTTGTTGAGGAGAGTAAGAACGGCACTAGTCCCAGAGTCATTGTACAAGACACGTCATCGCAGGGCTTGAAGCATTAAACTTGGTCTTAGAGCTACTGAGTGATATGTCTCGAACTTACAGCAGAACTCTGATGCCGGGTTGAACTTAGAATTTTCAGCCACTAACCCAATCATACTATGCTCTCATACATCATCACAGTGGTTAGCACAGGCCATATTCGAATTACTTAGATGAGGCAAGTGTGAAGTCATTTATGTCGCATCAAAGTTTCGTTTTGGTGATCTACTTTCCAAAGCCAGTTAGCTGCACCCACTATGCTATAAAGCAAGAGTACTGGTATTTTTCATGCTTTTCCAGGACTTTATTAACTCATTAATCTTTTCTGCAATCATTATTCATATTCACAAACACAAATTTACATTGTTTCTACCATATATTCAACAGTCTGTGCCAATAATTTGATGAATCCTGTTATCAACACATCTCTGTGAGATGCGTAAACTGTATTTTCATGCTTAATTAGGCCAACCCTGGTAATTTAATTCAGTAAGCCATTTTCTGTTGCACGACCTTGTTTTCTTTAAATCGCATGATCTTATTGAGAGTTATCTATCATTGTAAGTCACTGGGGATAGAGTCTGTAGAATCTCATGGGTAAGCTAAGCTGTTCAACTGACACCTCACAACTTTTATGATAACAATTCATATAACACCATGCTACTTGTGTGTAGGTAGTTGAATAACAATGATGTAACACGCTGTACCAGCTCTAGTTTCTAGCACCAAGCTACGTGAATGGAATCCACTGTAGATATTGTGAAGACGTTCTACCAGGTATGTTTCGATTAAGCAGAGTTTGTAAGCAGTGATTTTACATGTCACCAGATTTGAATAGAAAGGTCCTTTGAAAAATATGTGATCGCTTATCGTAATAAATCAGTACCAAAGTCTGGTTGTTAAGTGGATACACTATGAAAAAGCCTCGGTATTTCAAATCATTTAATCAGATTTTTGTCAATAAATTCAACTTACTTCAAGATTCATGTAATCAAGAAGTTTGAAATGAGACCCATGTATGTGAATTAGTCCAGACAGCCACTCCCACAAGGCACAACGCTATTTGGAACGTAACAAAGAGAATTAGATGAAAGAATTGAGGTAGCTTTACCCCTAGCACATGTAGTTGACTGAGAACTAATAAAAGACTGAGAAAGAAGCAACCTCTTCGAAGAGAAATAAAAGTTGGTTAACAGTTCTATGCATAGTTCAAATTGCTTGTCTCCATAATAGTGTTGCCTCATTAGCTAATTAAGAAATAAGTTTCTGAATCTATACCTTTGTACAACAATTTTTTTGATACTATAGGGGCCATAGAAGAAGAAAACGGTAACATACTACAATTTATTGTTCCAACAGGACATTATCAACTGAATAACCGTATGAAATAAAATACAGAAAAACCCGTATGTCTACAGGACTAAGTTAGCAGAAGAAGAAAAAATTTTTGAAGTTTTGTCTATGGCATTATGAAGCAGTTAATTTTACACTGAAGAGAGCGATGTAGAAAAACAGCTACAGAAGCAGATAAAGAATAGATTATAACCCACTGATTGAAGAAGGCGTATTACATAGTAACCTACGCAAAGGTAAATTGATTCACTCGTAATTTGAAGATGTAGAGCATCAAACCACTCTAAGGACTAAGAATTATAACAACAAAGTAAAACAGCGGAATCATAAAAGGAACAGTATTTTTCAGCTCATCTGAAATACAGTTGTTTAAATTTGCTCGTCAGCATTTCCTGAAAAGGACGTCTATTGTCGACTGCGATTCCAGTCTAAATTCCCTGATCGTTTCCAGAAATTTCACACATATTTAATGTGCTAAATGTCTCTGAAATCGTACTATCTGTTATTCATGAGCAACTTCGTCTGAGTTTAAAACAGTTCATCACAACTCAAATCAAGTTCGATAACAGAACGATAATTGATAAAATTCAAATGAAGAAACGTAGTACGAATAGGGTATTCCAGAATCTGCTTTTACGCGAAAATTCAGTCCATTGTGTGCTCCAAAAAGCTCGTAGTGCCCTTTTCCAACAGCCTTAACTTGTATTTTATACAATTCGCTACTATTAATGCACAGAGCTACCGAAGAAACATTTGATGTTGTGTGGTGTGTATCTGACTTACCCAGGGTCATTTAGTATGGTGCTCACGGCTTCCAGGACGGACTTCTTTGATATTTCTCTGTAAGCGAGGTGTAATCCAATACCCCTCCTTACAAACATTTGAACATTAACGGGTTGGTCCCCAAACAGAGGTATTCCCAGCAGTGGCACGCCGTTGGTAATTGCTTCTATTGCGCCCATCAGACCTCCATGTGTAATGAACAGTCGCATTTTGGGATGGCCTATTAACAAAAAAGAGAATCAGTTGAAAAATATTTTCCCTCTTTTGTCTTGAACAATTACAGTAATTCATAAAACGTCACAGAATTGTTGTTCTGCAACGGCACCGTAATACTTTTTCAGTCAATAATATATTCCAGACAAAAAATCCACTTAAATTACTTTAAATAGCGGTACACTGTCTGAAAAGGACGTGCGCCGTTTACTTACTTAATATCTCGTACTGTGGCAGCCACTTGCGTATTAGAACATTGGGCGGCTGTCCGGGTAGCTTGTCCGTCTCCCATTTCCACACGACACGCTGGGGGAGCTCTGCGAAGGCTTCCAACAGTGCCTTCCGTTTTGGTTCTGGTAAGTCTTGTGTTTTCACTGTTGAGCCAAATGTGAAGTAAATTACTCCGTGTTCAGCCTCGTCCATGAATTTCTGAATGTCCTGTACCGGAATAAAATAGTATATATGTGATTTCACGAGTAAGTAGTATGTGCTCATGTTAATCCCCTTACGACCTCGAAGTCGTCAGATATCCTACTTAAGGGAAATAGTTGAAATGAGATGTTGACACGAGTCTGTTACAGCAGAGCCGACCGCGGTGGCCGAGAGGCTGTAGGCGCTTCAGTCCGGAACCGCGCGACTGCTACGGTCGCAGGTTCGAATCCTGCCTCGGGCATGGATGTGTGTGATGTCCTTAGGTTAGTTAGGTTTAAGTAGTTCTAAGTTCTAGGAGACTGATGACCTCCAATGTTAATTCCCATAGTGCTCAGAGCCATTTGAACCATTTTTGTTACAGCAGAATTTCTTTTTGTCACTGGCGCTTTAATTATTAACTCATTATTTATTTCAGTCGCTGTTGCGATTCAATACAGACGACCACCCGTTTCGGCCATTATGACGCATCTTTATATAAACATGTTATGTGACGTAAATGTCACTGGTGCACTGTTTACTAATTAGGGTTCATTGAAGAGTTTGATACTGGACTACCTTGAGAACAATGTTCACAGTTGTTTTGACCACCGCGTATGCAACGCGTTACAATGGATCCTGATTTTCAATGCAGTTACGTCATACTGTTAGAAAGGGCAAGTTTTTATTACTTCTAGCACTGTCCACGTACGTTGATAAACAATTATATTCTCATTCTTCATGCAGTTTTTACATGAAAGTATTTACTGATGTTTATGGACTCTTGGTGGTTGTTTACAGCCTAACATGGATGGCTACCATGCATCGCATTTATGGGGACGCATGATGCAACATCGAGCACACAAATTACATTTCGCTTCAAAGATTTGGCCGGCCGCTTTGGCCGAGCGGTTCTAGGCGCTTCAGTCCGGAACCACGCTGCTGCTACAGTCGCAGGTTCGAATCCTGCCTCGGGCATGGATGTGTGTGATGTCCTTAGGTTAGTTAGGTTTAAGGAGTTCTAAGTCTAGGGGACTGATGACCTCAGATGTTAAGTCCCATAGTGCTTAGAGCCATTTGAACTATTTTTTCAAAGACTTGACGGCCGTATTCGTGAATGATGATGCCTTAGAACAGACGGACGGGAAATAGGTAGACCTCACAGTGTGCGAACCGTTCAGTTTAAGGAAGCTGTGTTACAGCGAAATGAGGACAACCCCAGCATCTGCACACGGTCCATAGCCAAGGATGAATTGAATGCCCTGTCTGAGACGGGCATGCAATCATTCTAGTAGCAGAAGTTCCAAGACCTGTTTGCTGACGACTTTCTCCAGCACGTGGAATTCTGCCTGTGGTATGTACACTAAACTGTAAATATCCCTGACAACATCTATTTTGTTTATTAATAAGGCTGCCTTCACAAGAGAAGAAATATTCAACATCCACATCTTGGTGGTGGAAAAGACTAAGGCAGCTCGTGTGTTTCATTATCAACAGAGATTTATCATAAATGAGCGGAACAGTATCGTTCACAACCATCTGGTTAGGTCGTATCTTCTGCTTCACACGGCCAGAGGAGGAAATCACCACATTTTTCTCCGCGAATTATTACCGGAAATGTTGGAGAATGACCCACTAGCACTCAGGCAACTATAGGATGTTTCGTAATTACATCTGCAAACTTCGAGATGATGTAGAAGGTGTCTTGAGGAACAGAATGAGGATAGTAAACTGCGTCCGAACGTGATTTGGTAATATCCTCCCCCTTGTTGGTGTAATTTGGAAACACTCCATACAGTGGTTCAAGAATGACGGGGCCCCACCACACATTTCCGCGAAGACGGCGAAAATTTAGCTAATTTTTTTCCCAATTATTGGGTTGGGAATGGCTAGGCAGTATCGTGGCCACCACGTCCTGCTGATCTCACTCCTGCGGATTTTCTATTGTGGACGCAGATGAGGCGCTTTGTGTACAAGACACCCATAGGCAGCCCAGAAGAGCTAGTTGCTCATTTGGCCGAAGTTGCAGCCGTTATTGGTGAAACACCTGACTATTCTGAGTGTGTTAGGCAATTTTTATGTGTCGTATAATGAATATATATACAAACAACATTTGTGGACAAAAATGCACAATCGCAAGTTAGTATAATCTTACAATCTACAGATCTAGGTCCCTGATCCATTCGATTGCTGCATTTGATTCGTGGTGAATGTCCATTATCTTTCCTTTGTACGTTCGAAGAGGACAATCAGCAACGGAATGGTAGATTGACTATAAGGAGGCATCACAGTCACAGTTTGCAGAGCTAGACCATCCCCACTATTGTATCAGATAGCCGCATCTGTCTTGTGCACTTCGAATCCGGTTCGCTACCCTCCATTGAGGTCTAGAGAGAATCCTTGTATCCGCATGAAGGGTTCTCGACTAGCTGTTTGTCGACCAAAGATGACTGCTTCCACTGGATTTCCCATGAATGGTTGACAGTGAAAGACTACCCGACAAGGTTGTTTCCTATGCGCCACGACAGTTTCCTTGATTTCAGGTGTTGGTGTTCAGCTTGTGCAGTATCTCAATGAAGGGGTAGCTGAAGGTCCTTCTGAACGTTGTTTCAGACCTTCTGAGGAACGACTGATCTCCATGGAGCTTGAGATGGAATAGTGATGAGAACAGGAAACCATAGGGTGTTTGTACTCCTAATACATCCTGTAATAATTCACGTTGCCTGACTGAGTTGCGTGTCTTTCATCTTAGTGCGAGCACTGTTGATCCATATAGAATAGCAGTATTCAACAACAGAATATGGATTTTAATACACGAGCATTAGCTCCCCATTCTGTACCAGCAAGTTTTTGAAAAATGTTGCTTCTTGCATTGACCTTAGCAGCTGCATTTGAAAAATGCTACCTTTAACTTAGAGTTGTATCTAGTGTTGTCCGTAGGAATTTTGGTGTACTGTAGTTCGGCAAGACTTGGTCTCTGAATCCGACATCTGGTTTGTAATTTGTCTGTCTGTTGCGCAGGTGACATTCAGGACCCACAATTTCATAGAACTGGACCATCTATCCACATTTGTTAGAGAATTATCAGCATACAGATGCTAGTTATACATTAACGTAAACAGACGACATTTTCAGCAAGACCTCTAAAACAATATTCGTCATTCAGCAGTTTGAACACTGTCTCTGAAAACCACTAGCGTCAAAATCTCCATGGATACTAGCGGATCTCTGACATCTGTCACACAAAAAGTTTCTTTTACCTTCTCTACACGTAGTTGTTTTACACCCTGCATATTACTCGACGAAGAGAACAGGCCGTAACGGGAACTAACTGGCACACTTGTCTAAGTACAGACTGGTGCCACATTACAGTTGCCCTCGCAGGAAACCGTGGCGTCTTGCTGTTAAAGTCCTTAAATTTATTGACGATGAGAAGAAAAGAGTGACAGTACTGGAGGAGTAGGTGACGGAGCGTACAAGTTAAACGCTAAGTCGGTAAAGTCGATTGCGTGCAAAGTCTGGCAGAGTGGGACTATGCTGAAAGGAGTGGCATTCATTCAAGAATCTACTCGAAAGAAAAAGAAGAAGAAGAAGCAAAGAGCACCCAACAAATATCTCACTGACGTTGTGGATAAATACGTTTTAGGCAACACCTTCTGCGAAGTTATGAACAATGCAACGAAATATCAACTTTGCGAAAACTTCACAGCTTATTACACACGAACCTGGGCTTCAAAGCATGTAGGAAACCGCAAAAAAATTGTTTCGTCTTCTCCATTCAGTTTTCAAAGGTGCCAGGTATGAGAATGAGACGACATTGTTTGAAAAGAGGCACACTGTATGAAAAAATGAAACTTCAGAATTGAAGCGGTCAGTGGTTTAATTCAGAGGAAACATGAATTTTTACATATTAAACTGCAAATAATGTTGCCATCGTGATAGTGAGCATGAAGTACAATCGAACAAAAGTGTCAGTCAATGTGTCATCGTTATGCTATGCAGAGCGCCTGTGCGCGTTGACAGTGCTCTACTTGTAGGGAAATGAAAAAAAAAGAAGAGAAAAAAACATGAAAACCACATGAGAAATACACGCCTGCACGTGAATGCAGATGATAGCCAAGTCTGCAGGTTGCGCTGTTGTATTTCGTGACGAACGGCACCTCAATACATTGCAAGTGTAAATCGCGGTCAGGACAATGTCATGTGCAGTTGTGAGTGCATTACGTCGGAGCTAACAGCGAGAAAGCCTCAGATACGGCCAACCTATTCGCCTCGTATGTGGCAGTCGACTGTGTACAGTGTAACATTAAAGACACTTAAAATATTTTGGCTCAACCCCCTCCACTCCACCATTTTTGAGAAAACCACCTCTAAAGATCATGACACACAATCGACTCAGAACTTACTGGATCGATAGATAACTGAAAATTTAGCATTTTTCATGTTCGTATGGGGTCCGGAAACGAACATTTCTTAGAGATTGAGTAAAGAAATGTTTACGACTGACCCTTATGTTCTTATAAAACGCTTTTGAACGAAATCACTCTGTAGTCTTTTATTTGTACTTTTTCCGTGTCAAAATTGGTACGAATAGGAGAGTTAGTAATCAAACAATAGGGAATACAGCGAAGAAGGCGGATAAATTCCTCAAACAACTTGGATTTGTGAAGGCTTAAAATTTTAAGGTTCGTTGTATGAAAATAATTCCGAGCCAGACTGCTATGAATTCGTCACGAGGGACCACAGACACCCGATCGCACGACGCTTGTTTACAGCCAGGCACGGGACAAACTTACTTTCGAGGCTTCAAAACTGCATTGTTCTTTTGGAATCCCAAAAGCGCGGATACAATAACCATTCATAACATAATTCATGATCGACTTCCATCACCGATACTCCAGGCGATGTTGTCGTACGCATGGTACGCATCGATATTAATTACCGAGAAAGAAATGTGTCTGTTTAAAGCCAAATCTTCAGAAGGAACAATGTAGTTGCGCCAAAACCCCATTCATTAGAGTTTATTGACACTGCGCATATATTTGCTTCGAATGTTAAGAAGAGCTGTACCATTAATGCAACTGCTAGAAGGAAAGTGAGCACATGTAAAAGAGTGAGTGAAAGGCCTCTTGTAAGGTGACCACGATTAAAATTTTAATTCCTTACCAATCGAAACTGTTTGAGGATTTTCTTCGCCTACTTTGCTATGAGTCTTTGTTTTACTCACTTTATTAACCTTTCCATCCCTACCAGTTCCGATAAGGAAAAAATACAAATTAAAAGCAACTGCAGAACACATTTGAGAATCGAAAAAAGGTTCTCTGCTCCACAGCCAGATGCTCAGTTTTGAATTATCTGTCGACCATGTCAATTTTAACTATTGTGCCTCATGAATTTTAGAGGTGGTTTTCTCAAAAACATGGGTGGTGGTGGTTGGGGGTGGGAGCCAAATATTTTAGTCTTTCGTTTGATGCTGTACACAAGTGACCTGCCAAATATGAGTCCAATAGGTTGGCCGTATCTGAGGCAGTGCCCTTGTGAGTGAATTCGAATGTAAGAAAATTGTTGCTGCTCATGTGGTGTGTGCTTTCATTACAAAGGCAGCCGGAGCGTTCGGTGTTTCAAGACGCTTACAGGAAAAACGGAAAATCTTCATTCGTTAAGTCGTAACGCGGATGAAAGTGTGTTGAGTGATCGTGAAGGTCAGTGACTGAAGACGACTGCGACGAAAAAAAGGACGACAGCTGCAAAAGTCACTGCACAACTGAATGTCACACTCGCGAACCCTGTCAGCAACGAAACAACACAATTGCTCCATAAGCAGGGAATTTCAGTGCAAGCTGTAATTCCAAAGCCACTCACCAGTGATGCAAATGCCTCTAACAAGAAAACATGGTGCCTAAGTCATAAAACCTGCACTATGGAGCAATGGAAAAAAGTCATTTGGTCGGACGAGTCTTGTTTCACACTAATTCCAACTTGTGACCGAGTTTAAGTCCCAAGAGTGGAACTCGGGCAGCCATATCGTGACATTCCACGAGTTTCATGGTTGTCAAGGTCGCATTACTTCCAAGCATTATGCGTCCCTTCCCGCTGTTCAGGTCCAGCACACGGTTTATTCTGTGTTCCCCAGTGGTGATGCTGTGTTCCAAGACAACAAGGTCCCTGTTCATTGAGTTCTCATCGTTCAGGACAGGATTTGTGAGCACGAGGATGAAATGTCGCCTCTTTCCCGGCCACTACAGTCACCACAACTCAGTGTTACTGATCATTTGTGTTCTACTTTGGAGAGAAGGGTAGGTGATTCCTATCCATCTACATCATCTTTACAAGAACTTGTCATTATTTTGCAAGGAGAAAGCTGTAAGATTCCCTTGACAACTGTACGCGGCCTGTATTTACGCGTTCCGAAGCGAGTGAAACCTGTTTTGAACGGCAACGGTTTTCCCACATCGTATTAGACGTGGTAATCTGTTGTGTTTCTGGTGTTTCCGTATTTTTGTCCAACCTCTCGAGAGTACGCTGCTGGTGCCGCTCCTTCCTGATCTCGCACATAGAAACGGCGATACTGCCACTCTGCCCAGATAATCACTTCGCCCTTCTGGGCAATATAGACTGTCCAACAAAAAACGAAGAACCGGAAGACATAGTCGTATGTCCGTACAACTCGTACATGTACACACAACAGACGGGTTATATTAATGATTACAGCTGCGGTTCTCTGTGAGAGGTAGAACAACCGCCAGAATGCATTCTTGTAGTTCGGGTTTAGTGATGTTACCAGGCCTGGTGGGGTATATAAAAGGCGTGAACAGCGTCATATGTTGAGTGGTATGTTTACTTACTTACTTTCCGTGTCCGGTACTAGACTTCAGACTTCCAAAAATCAGCAGCCAATATGGCCTTGTCATTTGCCTCCCATAAGTCATTCATTGGGCAGGGCTGGTCTGAATATGGACAGATGAGCAGATAGTTGGTATGTTTGAGAGACCCCTATATGTCATGTACGTACGTGACACACCATTATCAGCACCTGACTGACCTTGAAAGGGGCCTCATGATGGTTCTCCATTTGGCCGCCTTGGCGGATCGTACAGTCTCGAGATTTGTGCGGCATTCGAATATGACAGTGGCCTGGTGTTCGACAGCATGTGAACATGAAGGTAGGCGTAGTACTCGTCGTCAAGTCTCCGCTCTACCACGATCGACCACCTTAATGGATGATGGTTCTATTCTGCGCCAAGCACATCGTAACCCCTTCGCATCTGTGTCTGTCATCCAAGAACAAGTAATGGACTCCCCAAACCTTCTGTGCCATCTCACATCATTGGCAGGACACTAGCAAAAGCTGAACTGAGGAAATGTGTCCATAACACAAACGGCTGCCTTTGAAGTGATGACAGTACCGGGAACCACGGGCACCTGATGAATTGTTTCGCACTGTGCTCAGCGATGGAACGTGGTTCTCCACTGTCCCACATGACCATCGTTGGTGAGTATGGCGGCGACCTCGGAAGAAATCACTTTTGGACTTCAGGTCACGGCTAGTTGTGGCTGATGGAACACTGACGGCCGAACAGTACGTCACAGACATCCTGCGCCGTCATGTGCTACCTCTCATCCGAAAGGATCATAGTGTCTTTTTCCAGCAGAAAAATGCTCGCCAATACATGGCACGTGTCTCTATGTGCTGTCTGCGTGACGTTGATGTACTCCCGTGCCCAGCAAATTTCCAATATTTGTCCTTGATGCAACTTGCACGGGACCAGCTCGGACATAAATTCCGTCCCAGTGCCTGTATCCAAGATGTCACCGACCACTTACAACGGTTGTGGGCCAGCTTGCCTTAGGAAAGTACACAACGGCCTTATAACACCTTTACCAACAGCATAGGCTCATGCACCGAGCCCAGATAGGGTGCAACGTTATATTGATAAGCTGGTTTTAATGTGATTCGATTTTGTTAGCACAGAAATAACATCACATACCTTCTCGACCTGTGAATTTTCATTTCGTTTCCTGCACACCTTCTGTGTGCTTCAGCTTTTTGTTAGGCAGTGTATACATTTCCAACGGCTGTATACATTTAAACAAATAACAAGATCGCTTGACTCTTTCTGTTCACCTGTCATGTTTATTCCATTTTTATAGACATTAATAAGGTTGATACATGCTGTAATTGGTAACTATCTATATTAAATCGCAACTGTGACTGAAGTAAATAACCAGTTACAGTTTTCCATCGGTTACTGTCTCTCTCTATAGATATTACGTTTGCCCTAATAAGAGTATTTTTAGTGTTACCATGGATGTACTGTGTCAGAATTATCCGTAGGCTTGAAGGCAGCGAACTAACTTTGCTTGTAGGGTGCGTGAAAGTGGTTAGGTAATGGAAAAGACATTCGTTTCTCTTTCTTCCGTCGATTTAACTTAAACAGGAGTGGGATGCCACAGCTTAGTGGAATGATCTATTACACGAGACATCGGCCAGAGGCGGACACTGACAAAGGAAACTCCACCCCCCCCTCAGATTTAGTAGTAAAATGGTCCAATGGACAGCCGGCCATAAACTGCTCACAGATCAAGCGTGAAAACAGGAAGAAACTGTACTGAACTGTGAAAAAAAATCAAAATAGAAACAGTGAACAGTCCAAGCTCAAGATGTGCAACCTCGAGCGAACTGCGAGAAGCACGGCGTCGTGGTTGTGTACGATGAACAGGGAGAGCAGCCGCGATGCTGCATAGACCTCTCACAGAAATAAAAAAAATAATAATAATAAAAAATAACCAGGTGTGAACTCTGTTATAACAGAGCAATTCAAGAGTCAAAACTTATAAGGCGGAACGTAAGAGTCGCAACATGTCGTACTTGTGTAGACCAAATTGGAGGTACGTACGTCTGGACGTCCTTCCCTTACACCTCGATGTTGCGAACGGACGTTATAACATGAGACAAATACAAGTTTGAATACAGGAAACAGACGCATCAATGACCAGACGGTCCGTTCATAATCTTGTGAATAAAAAAACTGGGGCACGAAGGAGATTTGAACACGGATCTTCCCCTTCGCAATCCAACACCGGTCCCACATAACCATGACTCCGCGGCTACTGACCGTCGCATCATTTTAGATATCTTGAGCTTGGACCGTCCACTGATTCCATTTTGCTTCTTTTTCCACAGTTCAGTGCACCTTCTTCCTGTTTTATGCTTGATCTGTGTTCAGCACTAAATGGCTTCACTTTCTGCCATGAGCGTAATCGACATCAAGGACAAGGCCAGTCTCACGTCTCCAAATTGTTTGCACTGTGGTTCTTTCTTTTTTTTTAGGGTAACCACAAATTCAATTTTCTCTTGTGCTTTTAATCAAAACAGCTTTTGCTGTTCTAGTGTCTATCACGCGTCGAACATAACCTCCCGATTTTACTACAATTTTTGTTGGATCTTTCTGAAGGTCTGCTTTTATTGTTTAACTTCTACAATAATTCTTTAGTGTCAATGAACACAGCGCTACACAAAGGAAAAATCTTATGGCATATGCCTAATTTATCTCAGCTTTTCAGAGCTCTCCTTTCGTATGCTTTTAAGGTGGCTCACAGCCGCCCTTACTACTTAATCAAACTTTCCTCGCGAATGGTGTATACTATTATTCGTCATATACTATCTCGAAACATCTAAAGCTAAGAAGCACCATTTCCACACCTCCTTTTTGGGTATTGCAAATATTTTAATTCGTTTGTTTATTCAGTATTGTATTCGTTTATAAAGATTTCTTCTTACTCTTTATTTCGAAGTGGCGTGGATTATTTTACACGCTGTTCCCTAGGTTTATCCTTGCTTGTGATGAAACGATAAGTACAATTCTACGCTGTAATGCATACATTTTAGTGGTGAGAGTCTGCTTTACGGTTTACGGTCAATCTGTTTATGGACACGAAAATATAAACGTAGAAAAAAGTGCGTGAATGTGAGCATCATCATGGTCTCACCTCGTTATTCATTTTTTCCAGGGCTGTTCCACGTCTCATAGTTTCCAACCTTACTTTGTTCCTCACAATTAGGCCCGAGTACTAGAAATTAAGTGCGTTGTAGGTGAATCTTCTAAATAAGTAAAGTTCCCACACTTTCTAGCTTTCTGGTAATTTATGAACGAATAGCATGAGAAAAAAAATGAATTGCATACCTTTTACTTACTTATGCAAGTGTAAAAACACAGTCCTTGCATGACGAAAATAGGCACTAACCTTATACTATCTATCTTACAAGAACTTTGTGAAGAGAACGTACTACTGAACTGAAAAGAAGAGTCGATAACTGTGTCAACTACGCAACTATGGTATAGTAAAAATTACTTTATACGTCTTGCAGTGCACCAAAACTAAATGTCGTATTCCTGTATAAAGATAACCTATTGTCAGTTGTGTAAAACTGAAAAAGTTTAGCTAATATCTACATGCAAACATCGTAGACTTACCTTTGGAAGTTGCCCTGCGGGCTTCAAATGTATGCCTCCAATCTCCACAACAGCTGGTACGAGGGGTCTTGGAGGAGTCAATGCCGGGTTGGTATTCATAAAGAGCATACTAGTATTTTTTGCTATATCTACCAAGGGAGGAATTGAATCGCCAAAGTGCTTCATGACAACAGCATCCGTAGGTACTTCAATATATCTACTATGGAACCATTTACTGTAGACCAAATACCACGCATTACTAAGGCGCTCAAAGAATCCCATGTGATCACTACTTAATCCAAACTCAATTGGTAGGTAAGAAGGGTTATCGGGTAAGCCAAAACGATCAGATGTCCATGGCATGATAGCAGAAGAACGCATGGCAATATTTGGAGCCTGAAATTTGTGCACAAATGGCAGCATACAATCAGTAACGAATACCTCAGTGAAAATCAAATCAAAAGTTTCATTCGACCTCATCAGCTCTTGCATTGCGGGGAATTGCAGTACTTTGTCACACTCGTCAGATGATAGCTTCATGAAAAGATCTAGCGACGAGTAGATGTCACTGTTAACATAGGCTTCGAGGGGAATTGCATCAGTCAGGATAGGTAAGGAACCAACCAAACTGACATCTTTATAATTAGGTAGGAGCGCTGGTTGTGGGAAGTGACTGTACACAGTGACTTCGTGACCGCGTGCTGCGAGCGTCTTCATCACTGCTTCAAACATTATGAAGTGGCTCTTCCCTGGGTAATTGAACAGGCCTAAGATTCTTGCTGCCTCCGACGTTCCAGCCACCAACATTATGAGCAGAAATACCACGACGCAGTTCATCTGTAAAAATGAAAACAACGTCCTAAAAAGCTGATCACAAATCAAAAATACAAAACATATTGCCGAAACAGGCAGCTGTACACATAATGCTAACCGGTATTATAAACAAATTTGAAAAAACAAAATTGAGTCTCCATTTGTGAATAATAAAACGCACAACAATAATAAATCAGCTTATAATAGTCGAACTGTTCATAAAAGGTAACGAAACTCTCACTGTTTACTTTGGTTTTCTTATAACTACATTTCGTATTACTGGGCAATGGACGTTCGTTTGTGAAAGGAATAACGCTCACACGTAAGCCTCTTATTGGACGGGCGACCTGAATGTCGATGAACCGCCTTGTCAGGAACGCTATCTATGCTACTCCCTGGCTGCTAGGGAGTAAACATAGATACCTCTTTCCTCAGACATGTCAAGAAATGATCGGTATGCCTGCGAAGCTGGTTCTTCTTCTTCCTGGTCTAAAGCCTGTTTCCTTCAGTACACCCCAGTCTACCCTAGGTAGTCGCTTCGTCTTTTCCTTGGATGGCCAGTATTTCTTTTAACACTCATTGATTTATTTCTTACTATTTCTACAATCTTCCTGTCATCCAATCTGTCTGTGTTTTCGTTCCATCCATGCTTTCTCTTGTGTACCCACTCATTACTGGAGACCATTTTACATCCTTTTCTAATGCTTTCACTTCTCTATCTTGCAGGGTCATCCCTGTAATTCTTCGCAGAATTTTCAAAAGTCTCCTCGTTCCTGGTGTTTCCACTCTTGCCTTGTTACATCCATGTATGTCATAACTGGTCTCACTATTGTTCATGTATTCTTACTTTTACATATTTCCCTGTATGCTTGTGTTTCCAAATAGTATCGTTTAAACGTTCTGCCACTTACTTTGCTTTTGCTACTTGTTCTCTAACTTCCTTTCCGACGTTTCTATTGTTGGACATTTCACAACCAAGATATTGAAATTTCATTACCTGTTGAATAATTTTTCCATCGACTTCGAGTTTGCATCTAATTGGTTCAACAGATGTGGTCATACATTTGGTCTTTGAGTGGATATAACCATATTTATGTTTTGGCTGTCATGTTAAATATGTCTAGAAGTTTCTACTAGTTAACTGGAACCAATTTTCGTCCGGGTGTAGTTGTGGAATAAATGATTTCAGTTGTTTTTATTAAGATGGTCCTAATCCCCCTATTGTAGATAGGTTCAAAACATCTGTTAACCGAATCCTATTGAAAGCCTTTTGTATATAAATAAAACAAAGAGAAGCTGGTCTGTTGTATTCAATGGACTTCTCTACAATCTGTCAAAGAATGAATACTGCATTTCTACATGACCTACCGGATCTAAAATCATACTGCTCCTCAGCAAGGGTTGTAATTCTTTCTTTATTCCCTACTATTTTTGCTATGAGTATAGGAACTGAACTCAGTAGATCAGTAGACGAATCCCTCTGTAATTAGATGGCGTCTTTCTTATCTCCTTCTTTGTACATAAGAATCGTAATATTAGTTCTCAACTCGTTTGGAATTTTATTACCAGTTATAACATGGTTAATCAAACTGATTAATTGCTCAGTTAATGGATATCCTCCATAATCCAGTAATTCATCGGGAATCCCAACTTTCCCTGGAAACTATCTATTTTTAACAGACTTGCAGCTTATTCCACCTCTGCATGTGAAACAGTTACATCATCATTTGTTTGTATACTGATCTCTGACCTGGATGAAATGCCTCTCCCTGGGAGGATAACACTATCTGCAGCTCTCCATGACTGCAATTGACACTTTTTCCAAACATTCCTAGAAATAAACTATCACCAACATACGTGTTCAGCAGGAAGCTGGAAGAAAAAAAAATCATTATTTGTGCGGAGAGAAACATCGAATGGTTTTCTTATGCGTTGTAAGACAATTGAGAACGCCATTAAAATACACGTTTGCCACAGTACTCTTTCTTTAAGTTTATGAATTGACACGCAAGAATAAACAGAGCGAACTATGTTCTAAAGTTACGATACGTTGCATGCACTACAACAGTTAAGTTTTCACTTAACGTGTGATTCACCACATCGTAAACGCGAATTATGTCGTAGCTTTTCCGTCTGTTGTAACACAGCAGCAGAAGCAGAAAGAAAAGGAAAGAAAGCACTCGTGTGTGTGTGTGTGTGTGTGTGTGTGTGTGTGTGTGTGTGTGATTAAGTCCCGCTGTTGCAGATGACTTCACTGAGTTTCTTCTAACGAACCACGATCTGAACCTTCAGGGTGAAGGTGTCGCTCTTTTATACAACATGCAGTTTGAATGACAGTAAACAAGTTCTTGTTGGAATGGGATCAAAATATCTGTTTAATACAGTCGTGAATCTTTTAAATTCCTCGATATTGCGGTAAACAAGTGACGTTATGTGGCAAAGAGTGGCTCCAGCTATGAGAGAATTTTTTGCTCACTGGAGCCACGTTTAGCACCAATACTCGGACTACAGCAGTAAGGAACAATATCCATGTCTACTTCCCACGAACGGCAAAAATCTACAATGCTATACTAGATGACGCTCAGTCTATGCATTTACAAGAACATATATGTAAGAATTAAATGCACGCGAGCTATCCAATCCTTCTTGATGCTAAAGAATGTATCTTCTCCCAGCCATTTGTACGTGCTTTCTATGAGAAATTATGGAAGAAGTTGATGGCGCTTGCATATCAGAATATACAGCTGGCGGAAGAGGCTTTTGACCCCCATTCTGATTCATGCTGTACATCAATATGTAAAAATATATAGGACTCTAGCAAAGTACATGTAGGCGCAGAACTAAAACCATATTTAAGCATGTTTGTACATTCAGCGACATGCAAAAGCTTAAAATGTATCTATGTGCAGTAAATAGAAAATGCGTAAATCATGTTTTTTCCTCTATAAAATCATTCAACTGTTAATGAAGTCGCATTGTAATTATCCTGGCTGGATGGCTGAATCATTCACTTCACAGTGACTTTGTAGTAACGGAATGGTTGTGCAGTAGTACAGAAAAAAGAAGAATGGGCTAATTTTGCCTTTTGTTATACCATCAGTAACTGTGGGCACATTAGATTCTGCCAACATGAACATTTTCATTTCATTGCTCATACGTTCAGGGAGAGGTCGCTTTGAACGTTTGCATTTATTTCCAAAATTATTATTTCAGCCCAAGAACCAACTACCACAAGAGCAAAGCTGATCTGTCACTAGAAAGGCTAAAACGGAATACTTTGTTCAGATTTCATGCTTTTGCTGTGGGAATCCAGAAGCAGATATCAAAATATTTACATCTTTGTCGTCACATAGGGCTAGATGTGTGGTTTTTTAATTGGAGTTAAACGTTTCCATTGTCCCTAAAAAAATTTCAAGGAACAACACAAGCCTTATTATAGCTTTAAAACAAGATAATATGGATTTAAAACTTAACTATCAAGTACATGTAGGAATTGATATAACGTTCAATGAATTTGAGTGGAGACTGCTGGGACCATATACAGTACAAGGTTTTGGTTATTGATAAAAAACAACTGAATGATGGACGATATAAAAGAAACTTTACTAAGTTTCCCCAGTTTAAAAAAAGGATAAAAAGAGCACTGTAATTTCATTGCTACACAGTACACCATGGTCAAATCTGATAGTAAGTGAATTTATGTAGCCCTCAGATCTTCAACAAAGGTTAAGTTACAGGGTGTAATGGGCATCAGCGCAGATATTTCTGTTTGTGACTGAGGACGGTATACTGAACAGCATTACATTAGAATTTATGTCGTAAATATTCTTTACGGGTTTGCCGCCGGATCACGCTGTGCAAATTCCACAATATTTCCTCGAAGCAACTGTCCGACATCTTCAGGTGGTTCAACCTTGCTCGTGGCTGGGTACGAGGTACGACACCTGAGGATGTCGGACAATTGCTCCGGGGAAATATTGTGAAATTTGCACAACGTGATCCGGCGGCAAACCGTTGAAGACTATTTACAACACATCCGCTGGAAAAGCTTGACGAATCACAATATTTAAGTCATTTGTACGCTAACAGTTACAGCTATTACAAGACGTATGTTTGTAGGTTGGTTAGTGCTTCCAAAAACTTGTGGATAGAGCAAGCCATCAGGTCAGGTGTTGAAGTGTGGGCGGCGCGTACGCAAAATGGTTAGTCTATACTGACAGGCGTTGTTCACTTAGCGGTGCAGTTACAGCCGTGCAGAAAACATCAGGTCATAAAGTCTGTGAGATGTTTGTAGGAAGACTGTTCAATGTAGAGAAAAACAACCAACGGACTGATGTGGGTACATATTAAGTTACCACACACAAAAATATCTGCACCTATATCCATTACATTTAGTATACACACGAAATCCAGAAAAGCAATAGAATAATTTAGTATGCTAACAAATCAGGTGATGGCCCTTGAAACTCTTATTTATTTAATTGTAGATAGAGTCTGTTACGTAAATTGTAAAGAGGTGATTGCACCATTATACATTACACTATCAAAAACTTTGCAGTTGTGTCACACATTCAGTCTGAGAGGGTGCACAAATAGAACATACAATTATATCTTGGTGCAAAATTATAAACAATCAGCTAAGTCTCAGGGATGAAAATGCCCAAGAAGAACCCCACACTAAGATCGTTAACGCAAAATTTGATAGGCACATTCAACAAACTAACACAAAACTCGAGAAATTCTGGAGTATAATCAATACATTAGTGCAAGGGTTGTGACAACTAAAAACATGTTAATAGAGATGAGGGAAAGTAAAAAAAATCGACTAATGTGAGAGATATCAGTTGCGTACTGTCTCAAAGTCTGTTTAGTGCACAGCAAAATGTCGACCACAATGACAAAGCGCCAATTCACTGGGGTAAGTAAGCTGATTCTGTAGAAATTACGATTGGTAAGAGCAATGCAGCTGGAGAGAAACCAGCCTCCAATAAAAAATTTAAACCTCTTGTTAAAACACGTGTGTGCTTCCCATTACAAAAGCAAGCGAACAATATAAATGACGAACATGTGGTTCACAATTCCATCAACTGCCACAGTAATTTCGAGATAGACAGCACATGTGGAGTGAACAGGAAAAACCACATATGCCAGGTTAATTACCTGGAGTGTAAAAAAGCACACAATACATGTTGGGAACAGAGAATTTGAAAGAACACCTGCTTTACTGAAACTAATATTCTTAAATAGTTAGAAATATGACAAATATGTGGCAAAAGTGTTAAATATTTATGCAGAATTATTGTGTAAAAAACAATTCCCCAACAGATTGAGTAAAAAGTCCACATGATAAAAAATGGGGATATTATCACATCAACATTAGACAAACATGGTGGTGGTGGTGGTGGTGGTGGTGGTGGTGGTGGTTGTGGTGGTGGTGGTTGTTGTATTGACATTCAGCAGAGCATAAAAAGATGGTCATTTCTTCCCTGTAGAATACATATTACGATGATCATTAGTTGAATTTGAAGACTATTTGAAGGTTCGAAACTGCAGGAAATACTGTTCATATTAATAAAATCTTATCAATCATTTCACAGCTCAGAGTAAGACACATTATCGAATAACGATGGAGGCAGTAATTTGAAAACGCAACAAACAAGCATGTAAAACATTCCTGCATACGTGTGTTATAATATGAGGCTTAGGTGGCTTGTGGTAAGTGGCTCTTGTACATAATGATGCAATGTTCACAGACGAATAACAATATCAAATATATTTTAATGGTAATTGATGCATATTTCAAATTCACTTGGTCCTTATTCACTAAAACAAACACAGGGAACATGGTCAATTAGGTGATTGTCCAATTGAAGATGAGAATGAATAGCTACACATGCATGTATGTCACATATAGTGATACACCTTTTCTTCCCCCCTCTTTGGTCCATCTCTGTCTCCCTTCTGTGCCTATACCTTCTCACCCCCTATCTGCCATTCTCTTCCTTACCCCATCCTTTGCTATCGCCTCCAGCCCATCTCTTCAACCCACTCTGACCATCCTCCCTCCCCTGTTTCTGTTCATGTCTTCCCCTCTCTTGCCCATCTCCTACTCCCTTTCTCTGCCCATCTTGTTCTCCCTTCACTTTCCCTGTTCATTTCTACACTCTCTCTCCCTCTGTCCATCTCATCTTACCCCTCTCTCAATTCATTCTTTCCTGCCCCCTTCTCTCCCCAAACATTCCCTCTTGCCCACTCTCTCTGTACATCTCCTTAGCTACCCATTACAACCTTCTCCCAACCAAGTCCATCCACATGTGTAGCCCTTGCAAAAGGGACTGATACAGCTGGCTGGTGCTATTCCCACAACACACCTGTTGAAATGGGCAGCCTATATCTGGGGGCTAGAAAAACCATTTCTTGCCCTAACATGTAGTCTGCCCTGCAAACTAAATTGATAAAGCAAGCCAATACTACTACCACAAAACATGCCTGTGATGCAGAGCAACCTACATATCTGGGGCTGAAAAACTTTTTTCCCCTTCTCTGCACTCCTATTGGAGTTAGAAGGTTGTAAACCCCACCGTACTGATATTCGTGAAGTTTGTTGTTTGTGTGCTGAATTTGGCTGAAATTAATCCAGGGTTTGGGAGCAGATCCTAGACATGCATACATACATGCTACTTTATGTGTGTACATAGTTTCAAGGCGCACAAGAGCAGTAACTTTTACACTATTATTTAACTGTCTCTCACATGAAAGCAAGTACTGTAGTATGTTTGAACAGAATGATAAAACCTGTATGTTTGTGCTTATCCATCTCACAGGTCATACAAATAGATTTAACATTATTTCACAAATAACTGAGCAGTATAACTGAACCATACATTCAACAATAAACATGAAACCAAATGATATTATAATGGGCTTCTAAATACTGTATACAGTCATACTAAAATGTTGAATCCATACAAGTATAAATGTAATGAAGGTGAGTTGTTTCATATATCAAACTACAAGACTACATTTGAGAGATCATATCTATCAAACTGGTCAACATACTTATATTCAGTACTGAACATAATTTTGAACAATAGCAGAGGTGACGAAATAGCAAAAAGTTTTACACTAAGGACTTACAGGGAAGTGTTTCTTGTAGTGATTACAAGGCATCAAGTGAACAAGGAATTTGTTTGAAGGCTGGGATTCCCTTCATCAGACAACAGCTGAATGTATGTCATGGACATTGTGTATAACAAGGTCCATAAATCGATCAAATCATACAATAGCATAGATGTATGGCAAGAAGTGCATCAGCAATGGTGGTGGCAGCATTCTTGATGAGTTACCTGTAGAATTTCCCATTCTAACATATAGCAATTGCAGGCTGAAAGCAAATCAGGGATAAAGGTTAGTGTATGATGACAGAAGAATTAATCTGTTGGACAAAACTTGCAGAGAACACAATATTTCATATACCACAAGTTCAAGCAGAACAACAAGTTGCAGATTGAAATAGATGCAGGAGGAGATACTGGAATCAGACAATGTATTGCTGTATTTGCCACTGATAAAATAATGCTGACAAACTTTAACTGGGTGTTGGGATACATTTTTGCAAGTTACGTATGCCACTTGCCTCCATTACAGAAGATTCAAGAGGGTTTAAAGACATACAGTCTCCATTATCAGCAGTTAAACATACCCTAAAGGAGAAAACAACATAAAGGAGACTACTTATAATGCCACAAACTCCACTGAGACCTCGGATACCAGTTGGAATTCTTCCATCCAAGATTCCCACACTGGCAGGACTTTCAGCTGTTGAGTCATCAGTCATTGTCTGAACAGTGAAAAATGTAAATGCTCCTTACAAACGGTTTAATAAGGCAGTTGTACAGGAATATTTCTAAAACCATACTGACATGGACAAGGATTGTTCATTAATGATGAGTAAAAAATGTCAATTATCCTACCCAACAAACTGTTGCATTACTTATGTGTGTAAATTTGTCAAAATGTTCGACGTTGCTAGATTTCACATGGTGTTTATGTGAAATATGTCATCTAAGACTATGTCGGTATCAGAATATGGAATTAAAATTTAGATGTTGTAGGCGGACCAAGAACTCAGTGGGTGCCAGATGTCAAAAGCCGAAATACAATTTGCTAACCTGATTCATTTGTAAACCTATGCCTGCCAGGAGCATTAAATTACTACCTTACCAGCTATCATGAGTTCTACAATTTTCGACACCACCAAAAATTATGTGCCAGTATATACACTTGGATATTTGTGTATTGTGTTACCCCTGGCACTTGCAAAGAAGAAGAGGAAGAAGAAGAAGAAGAATTATGTATAAAAAAATGAATCATTATACTTCTGTTCAGCAGCTGAGCTTTAGGTGTGACGATGTACACTAACTCTGAAAACTTTATCTTCAGTTCTACTTTCAAATTGGTTTCCACCATTTAATTTGAGCAAAGGATACTGGAGTGCCACAATGACTGGTTCAGAAACTTAAAACAACATTCCAAATATCACATCATTAATGGTGTTTATAATCTTGAGCTGAATGTGCATTTAAAACAGCTTGTACAGTCCGGAACCGTGCGACTCCTACGGTCGCAGGTGCGAATCCTGCCTCGGGCATGGATGTGTGTGATGTCCTTAGGTTAGTTAGGTTTAAGTAGTTCTAAGTTCTAGGGGACTGATGACCACAGATGTTAAGTCCCATAGTGCTCAGAGCCATTTGAACCATTTTTGTTACAGCAGAATTTCTTTTTGTCACTGGCGCTTTAATTATTAACTCATTATTTATTTCAGTCGCTGTTGCGATTCAATACAGACGACCACCCGTTTCGGCCATTATGACGCATCTTTATATAAACATGTTATGTGACGTAAATGTCACTGGTGCACTGTTTACTAATTAGGGTTCATTGAAGAGTTTGATACTGGACTACCTTGAGAACAATGTTCACAGTTGTTTTGACCACCGCGTATGCAACGTTAAGTCCCATAGTGCTCAGAGCCATTTTACGACGATAGAGGAGAGAGACATGTGGTTAGATGTTGAACACCATAGGCTACACCATTATAGAGTTTTTTATATTTTGATGACTATGTGGAGATGCACCTTGGAAGACACGGCTGCAACAAGGGATGTAGCCACGATGTTTTAATTTTATTATCAATTTTATTGTGCCTGGTGCATGTTCCATTTTAGCGAGTTTTAACACGTTCTTTTACTTTTTATTATTCTGATAATGGAAGCTTGACTTCCGAAACGCTTCAATCTTAGTGTTTTTACACTATAAACAAGTGGTTGAGCCGATATATTTTTTAACATTGACTTATGTGGTCGTTTGCATGAGAGAATACGTGCTTCCATTGCCGCCATAGGAGGATATACTGCGTATTGATATGACCTTTACTATGATATGTGCGTTTCATTTGGTCTGCATTTGCTATTTTATGCTCCTACAATGATGAGCTACCTTTTACTCCATTTCTCAATCAAGTGGCCTGCTCCTCGAGAGTGTTGCATTGCTTTTTCGGCCGTGCATTCCATGTTATATATTCCATGGTTATAGCGAGTTGTTCTGAGCAGGGCCGACCTACAAATATCGAATGGTTGGAGCTGCGAGGCAGTGACATATTAATAAATGGCACAAATTGTGACATCCCAACACCAACTGTTCATCTTCCACCCACCAGTACAGGAGCGACATTTATATGAGTTATTTGTTGTATTGGCCTGACAAATTTACGGACACTCTCCCAACCCAAAACCGAAACTGCCCCACGGGTGCCTTGGAACCTGGTCTCCATAACACTCTGGACTAGTTAAAAGCAATACAAAAAGCACGTATCAGGGCAGAGGAAACACTTCAGTACGTGCAGCAATATTACAGCGATCACCAGTACAGAGTCATGGAAATAACTTTGCGACCTTGGGCTCAGTCTTCGTTTTGACTCTCGTCTGTGCATCCTATTTACTTCAAAGGCAGAAAACTGACAACTCACCTGAACTCCCAGTACACCGAATATCATGCAAATGAGCCACCATTAATAAGTAATTCTTAATTAAGTAATAATCCAATGATCATTTTGGGTCACGCTGAATTAGAATAAGGAAAACTCAAATGCAATGTACATATGAATGCTGCACATACTGAAGTGTTTGCTCCGCACTGATATGTCCTTTTTGTATTGCTTTTAACGTGTCCAGAATGTTCAGGAGACCAGGTTCCAAGGCACCTGTGGGGAAGATTAGGTTTTGGCTCAGTCCAAGTTCTAACCACCACAAGAGATATTTTCAGGCACTGACGATGTAGCAGGCAAGATATTTTTGTGAAAGTAATACTGTTCCATTACTGAAATGGATAATGTTGAATACTATATTTATATTTGACGCTGTTGTTATGTAAAACCATGATCCTATATAAAAATATTACTGTTTTGCTCGTCACATGGCGTAGCCGCTTTTTATTTATGTTAAACATATTCCAGGATCCCAAAACAACAGGTAAGGAGTAACACGAACCTCATTGCTGCTTTCAAATAAGATAATATGAATTTTTAAAACATCAAGCACATGTAGAAAGTGACACAACATTCAGTGAATTAAGAACTATACATGGATTTTGGTGGAACTATGGATGTATGGACTTTTGGTTGTCAATAAGACATGACAACTCAATAACAGATTGTGCATACGAAACTTTACTGAATTTATCTAGTGTTTTTTTTAAATACATCGTAATTGCGTCACTGCATAGTGCACCATGGACAAATTTGGTCATAAGCGAGTGGATGAGGCATTACGATCTTTAAGTAAGCGTAAATATTCAGATACAAAGCACTGGGACGCTGCAGAATAACTTAATATGCTAACAGACCGAGTGACGAAGCGTGAAACTCATGTCCACTTAAGAGCAGGTAGGATTACAACATGGACAAATATGCACATGTGTCACATAATCAGTCTGAGAGCACACAAACACAACATATATCGATATCTAGACAAAAAATTAAAACAATCAGCGAAAGTCTCGAGGATATAAACGCCCAAGCAGAAATTCACACTAGGAACTTAACTCAAAATTCGAGAGGAACATTCAACAGATTAACACAACATTCAAGAAATTCTGAAATGCAATCAATATATTAGCTGCAAGGGTTGTGAGCATTGGAAACACACAAACTGATGAAGGAAAGGAAAAAAAACAACTAATCTGAGAATAAAAGTTACATACTGTTTCGAAGTCTGATTAGTGAACAACGACGTGTCAACCACAACGACAAAACGCAAACCAGTGAGGCACTTAAGTCGATTCTACAGGAATTAAGATTGTTAAGAGCATGGCAGTTGGAGAGAGGACTGTCTCTCAGAGAAACGTTTAATCCTCTTAATGAAACTTCTCGTTGAGTCACAACGCTAATGATCAGTACAAATAATTAAGAAGCAGCAGTTCACAATTTCATTAAATGTCCCAGTGAATTCATGATGCATGAAACATATGGAGTCACAGGGAAGAACTACATATGCTGGATGTATTACTTGTGTTACCAAGCACACAGTAGTGGTTGGGGATAAAGAATTTGAAAGAACATCTTGTCTACCAAATACAATATTCTTAAAAACTTTTAAGCATTTCGACTATTTAATGAAAGATTTAAAAATGTAGGTAGAAATAGTGTGTATGACTAATATACGAAGGAAAAAAAAAATTCCCCAACAGGGCGAGTAACAAGCCCACACATTGAGAAACACAAAAAAAACATTAAACCAGCGTATCAGGAACATAGTGATACACTTGTATTTAGGTTCAGCAGAAAAAATGAACACCTCATCTTTGCAGTATACATATTAAGATGATCCCAAAAAATTAGTAGAACGATTAAGACTACTTGCATTGTCGGCCACTGCAGGAAATACTGCTCATATGAACGAACCTCTTCAAGCATTTCAGAGCTCACAAAAAGACTATTTTCCAATAGCTATTGAGACAGTGAAGAAATCCACAAACACCCATTCAAAACATTCCCATATAGGTCTGTTATTATACAAGACTTGGATGACTTAATGGCAGGTGCATCTTGCACATATGAAACAACACTCACAAGAGAATAAAAGTTTCTAAACGTTACAATGGATATTTCAAAGCAGTACTGGAGCAATTTGGTACATAACACATGCAATATACTCCTATATGAAAGCAAGTAATGCATAATGTTTGAACAGCAAGATAAAAAAATCCATATGTGGATGTGCTTCAATCTCACAGGTCATACAAATAAATTGAAGTTCTGGCAATTGCCAACATGGTGGATACTGGGCTGTTTTTCAGCAAAATACAAGTAAAAAACTGTTTGGCCCACATCCATATAAGAAAAAATCGGAACAATAACAAACAGAGTAGAAAGGCAGCTGTAGCATCCAATTATCTGTCAGTGTTGTAACCATGTACTGACTGAAAATTAAAAGACATATTACGCTAACTGAAGATGGGTGAAATCCTGAAACACCTGTCTGCTTAAATAAAGCTACATAGCAAAGTGGCTGGATGTTGTACTTACTAAAATAATACAATCCACAACCATGGATATCAGCAGCCAGTAAAGCGGATAAATGACAAGTGAAATTCGTTATAATGAGCTTCTAAATATTGCATACAGTCATATTAAAATGCTGGATTCACGTAAACACAAATTTAATGTGTGTGATTTGGGATGTATTTCAAAATACAAGACTACATTTGAGAAATCATACTGTATGTACATAACTGATCAAAACATATTTACAGTATTTAAGATGCAACAGGCAATCCCACAGACTAACATTTTAAAGGACAGCAGAGGTAACGAAATACCAGGAAGTTTCTACACTGAAGTGGGTGTGTTTCTCGTAGTGTGTGCATGAGACATCGACAGAATGAGATGTTGGTTGGAGGACTAGATTTTCCTACATTACACAACAGTTGGGTTTATGTCAAAGAAATAGTATACAACAAGGTCCACAAACCTTCAAATCATATAGTACGCATGGTAAGAAGTACATAATATGTGGTAGTGTCAGTATTCCTGACAATCTGTCTGTAGAATTGCACATTCCAACATATAATTATTGTGGGCTGGGAGCAATTCTGGGAAAATGGTTAGCACATGGTGATAGAGGAATTAACCTGTTGCATAAAAATCTTGCTGAGGACATGATATTGCACAAGGAAATATCAGTTACAATATCAGTTGTAGATCAAATATTAACTGATAAAGCGAAGTGAATACATGCCAGAAGAGATACTGTTATAGGACAACATATTGCTGCATTTTCCATCTTCCATCGATAAAACAAAACTTAAATTGCACATTGCAAATTGCACAGTCATCATTGTGAGCATCTAAACATGCTGTGAAGTAGAAAAGAAGACTGGTTAAAATGTCATGGGTTCTACCAATATCTCTGACAACATGTGAAACACTTCCATTAGTAGTTCGTACACTGGCAAGACTTTCAGATGCTGTGTCATTAGCTGGAGGAACAGCAGGCAACATCCAAACAGTGAAAACATGCTCACAATTAGCCTGAAGAAGAAAAACGACACAACAGGATGATGGAATCTGCGGCTACTGGAGAAAGACTATATTTAAAACCATACTAGCACAGACTGGGGTTTTTCATTAGCAATGAACAACAATAAAAATCTCTAGCTACACTACCCAACAGACTGTTCACAAATACCAAACTGCTTAAATACGTCAAAAAGTTCTGGTTCCTAAGATTTTTGGGGTGTTTATTTGAAATACATTGCCTAAGTTTATGTGGAAATCGAAAGAACATGGAATTGTAAATTTAGATGTTGTGGAAAGACCTTAAACTTTCTCGGTAGTATACATTAAAAAAACTGAAATATCATCTACTGCTTGGAATTATTTGGTGACCTATGTGCAGCTGGAGAATTATGTTACTACTTTACAAACAATCTTGTTTCCTACAATTCATACTACCAAAAACTCACCACATGTGTAGACAATTGCTGACACTACCAAAAACTAAATGCATGTGTGGACAATCATGTTTCACATTACCTATGACATTTACAAACAAGCAGAAAAGAATTACATACAAAAAATCTATAATTACATTACACCTCCATTCACTGTTTGAGCTTTAGGTGTGATGCATACACTCTGACTTTAAAACGATTATCTTTAGTTCTCTGTGCTAAATGACTTCCACTAATTTAAGCCAACGATATTGGCTTGTTGCATTGATTGGTTTGGAAACCTACAAAAACTTTGAGAATATAACATCATCGCCAGCCGAAGTGGCCGTGCGGTTAAAGGCGCTGCAGTCTGGAACCGCAAGACCGCTACGGTCGCAGGTTCGAATCCTGCCTCGGGCATGGATGTTTGTGATGTCCTTAGGTTAGTTAGGTTTAACTAATTCTAAGTTCTAGGGGACTAATGACCTCAGCAGTTGAGTCCCATAGTGCTCAGAGCCATTTGAACCATTTTTTATAACATCATCAAAGTGTAAAGTATGTCATCAAAGTGGTAAAGTTATGCAAATACTGTGTTATGCATACATTATTGATAATCTAACCACATGCTTGAAACAGTTCATTAAAAGTTTTGTGAATATAACATCATCAAAGTGTAAAGTATGTCATCAAAGTGGTAAAGTTATGCAAATACTGTGTTATGCATACATTATTGATAATCTAACCACATGCTTGAAACAGTTCATTAAAAGTTTTGCGATAACTGCAGATGTCAATATGCCTAACACTGAAACAAAATCAGTAAATGAGAGTAGACTTTGAATAGCAAGGTTCTGCGGGACTCCTTTCAGGTGTCTCAAAGAAATAACGTTCAAAACTATATCTTGATGAATTTGATAAGTCAGCTCAACCAGTACAAATACTGTCAATTGACACAATTCATGTCAGATGCAATATTACAATGAATTCATATGTCAGTGACAAATTTATTCACACAGTCCATAGATTCTTACATACATTTGGTTTTGGCTATAACATCATTGAGATACCAGCCAATGCCATGTACCTTTTAGTATCTGTTCAGACATTAGACAATCGCAAGTTGAATATTGTAGACCAAGAGGAACATTTCATGTTTCACAGTGAAGCAATCGTTATATACTTGAAACGTTGTTAGGATACAGTATAAAACAAGTACATGAAACAATCAGTGTAGCACTACGCAGCAGAAACACAATGTATTAATACTGAAGAATTACAGCTTCATTAAATCATTAAGCTGAAACCAGGCAATGACTTCACTTGATGGGTGAAATAGACTGTGATTGACAGGATGTATAGCAAGAATATTTCCAGCACAAACCCTTTGCTTCAGCTGTGTTTAATAACAGTCATGAAATTAGAATCCTCATTCATCACTGGGATGCTTTCCTAATTCCAAGCAACAGTTTCCTACATTTGGAACCAAAATTTGTAAAAACAAGTGGAACTCTCACAAGAAGACCATGTAATGCCTTCACACTCCTGTTTCACGAAATAAAATACGAACTGAGTGGCGTTGTAATCAACCAAACAACAAATCTTGGGATAGTGTCAACCCTTAAAATATATGTTTCCGCAACTGAACATCAGTAATTCAGAAAATGTCGGATACTTCATGGAACAAGAAGGCCCAACACTGATAAACTAATACAAATGCTCTAGCACATGTGTCCCACTCAGACTGTTAGTAGGATATTCTGAAGATGTGAAATGTGTTCTCATCAGTAACAAATAGGAACTCATTCTGGTACAAAGTGCAACAAACAGCAATGCTTAAAATCAAAGAATGGCTCCCCATGAAGAGAATTAAGTTGTGATTAATAAACTTCTACGGAAGATGGGTCATATTTCAGCAGCCGATAACAAGCAGTTAAAGCTGCAACAGATGTTAGGTGTAAGAGTTCTACTGCTTTTAACTTTCCATTCCTAGGAAATGTTTCTGTACTCTGTATTACCGACCATTTCGGAAAACACGGCGTATTACAACGGAATTTCAATTAGAAATGCCTCAATTCGTCATGTTCACACCACATACTGACAGGATGACGAATCCAAAACTGATTCTAGGAAATTCGAAACTTGCCAACTAATTAACATTGAAGTTTACTTTAAGTCAGAGTCCTTGATAATTTAAAACAGGATTTGATAACGATCACTGCTTGCTCTTCGATATGTATATAAGGTTTTGCTCTTCTTACTGTAATGTACTAAAAAAGCATTAGGACGCATACTCAGTCCATGGGAATTTAAGTAGTGATCACCCACTGTTAGACTACCTGAAACAGAATGAATCTGTGAAATTGGGTTCCGCCGATGTCTGTGTAGAATTCAAAGCTTCTGAGAACTTCCCATCAAACACAACAGCATATGCATTAATTCTGCATGACTGAAGTACATTATACACAACTCATAGGAAATGTACACATACTTCCATAAATGTGTGGGTGTAGCAGCACCTCTTCCAAAATATTTCATAATGGTATTCCAAATGGTAGTCCAAATATCGTTACTGATACTCAAGTGTTCTACAATGAATGTAAACAAATAGTACTGAAGAATATATTGTGTGTTGTATTCTTATTGCAGTCTCCACACACGCTGCACAGAAACCAGAGATGTGAAATGCAACCAGGCGTAGCAACGATATGGTTGACATTTAATTACTACAGAATACAATGGAACAATCTCAGGATAGCATATAGTGATATGACGACAACACAAGGGATCTTCAATTATGGGTACAACTGCAACTGTAAAATTTCGTGAGAAAGCTTCATGGGTACACATTACTTACAAACATAATGAAATACAGAACTTGAGGACTATAGGTGTATTTCACTCCACCTTCTGAAGAATAATAAGAAGAATGATAGTGAGAGCTATTCACACTTTAAGCTGATGACGAATGATTTTATTTTTCATAGAAAACGATGTCATATTACACACTGTAACCTTATGCTTCAGCCCAGCATGTGCACTACCACACTCAGAGCCACCTCCAACGTGACTGTTAAATTCTTATTCCCCATCACGCCCATGACAGTTGCACACACACACACACACAGATATATAAAGGAAGTTTCACAGCTTGTTCATCCATAGTTTCCATGATAAATCAGAAGAGCCGTTGCAGATAACATGAAAAATTCTTACTGTTTTCTTTGCTATGTCTCTTCTGGCTTGCAAGAAAATTTTTAAAAAAGAAGTATGGTGTGTAAGTACATAATATATGCCTGATATTTATAGATTTATAAACATGCTAGTGAAACACATGAGAAACTTTTAATATCCCATCCCAATGAGTGAGCAACAAAGTTAAACATCAAACAGAGTAAACACATTTTAGGTATAAACAGTAACAATTATTGCACTGTGTAATTATCATTGGGAAGAAATAGTTACACTCAAAATATGCTTTACTTATATGTATTTCTTGCTTCTTGCACAATGTCAAAGGTAGGGTTTGTTATGTGATGACAAACACATTTCTTTGCCTTTTTCATTATTTGTTAACATCAGATCAGCTGTTAATGTCAAATTCTACGGACAAATCAGAGCGATGACAATCATCTTAAAATGATTGGTGCATCATCTTTCAGATCAAAAGCGAAACACAGATTCTCATAATTGGTGCACAATGGTTATATTATAATCCTACATTTCCCTTTAAGAATTTTAATGAAACAGGAACTTTTTAATTCCAATAATTTTATAATAATTAGCATATTTTTGACAAAAGTATACATTTTTAGAAACCTGAGAATTAAGGTTACAAGAATATACTCATAGTATTTGCTATTCAAATCTTATTAAACTTCACAAAAGAATTTTCTAGGATGTGTAAGTTTTCGTAATCAATAAGTAGCAAAATAAATTATTTTTGGAAAAGGAAAATTGTTCTTTCGAACATGGAGAAAAGGCATTTCTGATTCAGGTGTGTTGAGACTAACATAAATTAATTTTACTTGAGTAGAAATTTTAAGTAACTACATGTTTTGTAGGCATGACAATTTTATCACTTTTAAAATGAAATATTTTTAATAGAACTAACTACACTATCACAACCAGAAAACTAATAACTAAGTACTCAATAATAATGTTTAACACGGAATAACTTTAATAAAATTTTGACAATTTCTGGAACATATTTATTACAAATGATTCAAATGGCTCTGAGTACTATGGGACTCAATGTCTGAGGTCATCAGTCCCCTAGAACTTAAAACTACTTAAACCTAACTAACCTAAGGACATCACATACATCCATGCCCAAGGCAGGATTCAAACCTGCGACCATAGCGACTGTAGCGCCTAGAACCGCTCGGCCACCCTGGCCGGCTATTTATTACACATTACATATTTAGTAGATATAACCACAGAAATATACAGTGTCATTTGGATCATTTGTCCCCCTTTTGATTCTAATTACTTCCTTTATTTTGAAATATTTGACTTGGTGATAAACAGTTAAACACATGTGGTGTACTTGACTATGGCTCAAAACGTATACTTCTGTTACCTACAAACATGCTTAATGAAATAATTACATATATGTTTTCACATGCACCACAAAATTCAGGGATGTTAGTATTGGGAAATTTTATAAACACTGTTATCGGTTATTGCAGAAATGGAAATTTAACAATCCCCCCTTACCCCCTCTCTCCAAGTGACGTTTCAAATTTCAGGACACTGCAAAATATGTGAGACAGAATCTTGGGATTTCAATTGCCGTATATGGCCTGGAGAAGCAAGATATGCCTGATAAGCATGATGTACAGAAGAAGAAGAAGAAGGAGAAGGAGGAGGAGGAGGATACCAAGCATAAGGTTGCTGGAAGTCTCCACTATTTCCCATCCACAGGAATCTTGCCGATATATTGCTGATCTCTGATGGCACTAAGCAACATTACTACTGAAGCAAAAATTGCCTGACGACTTTTACACGAACAATCAGTCGAACGAGGCACGAGTTGTGTAGAACGGTTGCTGACTTGCTCTACCAAGTATCATCTACATATACATCTACATCGATACTCTGCAAATCACATTTAAGTGCCTGGCAGAAGGTTCATCGAACCACGTTCACAATTCTCTATTATTCCAATCTCGTACAGCGCGCGGAAAGAATGAACACCTATATCTTTCCGTACGAACTCTGATTTCCCATATTTTATCGTGGTGATCGTTCCGCCCTATGTGGGTCGGTGTCAACAAAATATTTTCGCATTCGGAGGAGAAAGTTGGTGATTGGAATTTCGTGACAAGATTCCGTCGCAACGAAAAACGCTTTTCTTTTAATGATTTCGGGCCCAAATCTTGTATCATTTCTGTGACACTCTTCCCATATTTCGCGATAATACAATGCTGCCTTTCTTTGGACTTTTTCGATGTACTCCGTCAGTCCTACCTGGTAAGGATCTCACACTGCGCAGCAGTATTGTAAAAGAGGATGGACAAGCGTAGTGTAGGCAGTCTCCTTAGTAGGTCTGTTACATTTCCTAAATGTCCTGCCAGTAAAATGCAGCCTTTGGTCTGCCTTCCTCACAGCATTTTCTCTGTGTTCTTTCCAATTTAAGTTGTTCGAAATTGTAATACCTAGGTATTTAGTTGAATTTACGGCTTTTCTACTAGACTGATTTATCATGCAACCGAAGTTTAACGAGTTCCTTTTAGCACTCATGTGGATGACCTCACACTTTTCGTTATTTAGGGCCAACTGCGACTTTTCGCACCATTCAGGTATCTTTTCTAAATCGTTTTGCAGTTTGTTTTGATCTTCTGATGACTTTATTAGTCGATAAACGACAGCGTCATCTGCAAACAACCGAAGACGGCTGCTCAGATTGTCTCCCAAATCGTTTATATATACATAGAACAGCAAAGGGCCTATAACATTACCATGGAGAACGCCTGAAATCACTTCTGTTTTACTTGATGACTTTCCGTCGATCACTACGAACTGTGACCTCTCTGACAGGAAATCGCAAATCCAGTCACATAACTGAGACGATATTCCATAAGCACGCAATTTCACTACAAGCCGCTTGTGTAGTACAGCGTCAAAAGCCTTCCGGAAATCCAGGAATACGGAATCGATCTGAAATCCCTTATCAATAACACTCAGCACTTCACGTGTATAAAGAGCTAGTTGTGTTGCACAGGAACGATGTTTTCTAAACCCATCTACATCTACATTTATACTCCGCAAGCCACCCAACGGTGTGTGGCGGAGGGCACTTTACGTGCCACTGTCATTACCTCCTTTTCCTGTTCCACTCGCGTATGGTTCGCGGGAAGAACGACTGCCGGAAAGCCTCCGTGTGTCAATAGACCGTTTCCTTTGAGGTAATTCATAATGTTCGAACACAATATATGTTCTAAAATCCTGCTGCATATCGACGTTAACGATATGGACCTGGAATTAGTGGATTACTCCTACTACCTTTCTTCAATATTGGTGTGACATGTGCAACTTTCCACTCTTTGGATACGGATCTTTCGTCGAGCGAACGGTTGTATCTGATTGTTAACTATGGAGCTTATGCATCAGCGTACTCCGAAAGGAACCTAATTGGTATAGAGTCTGGACCAGAAGATTTGCTTTTATTAAGTGATTTGAGTTGCTTCATTACTCCGAGGATATTTACTTCTACGTTACTCATGTTGTCAGCTGTTCTCGATTCGAATTCTGGAATATTTACTTCGTCTTCTTTTGTGAAGGCATTTCGGAAGGCTGTGTTTAGTAAATCTGCTTTAGCAGCACTGTCTTCGATAGTATCTCCATTGGTATCACGCAGAGAAGGCGTAACGTATCTGTAGAATGACTACCGACATGAAAAAGTTCTATTATCTGTAGAATGACTACCGACATGAAAAAGTTCTTAAATATAGGAATTCTACCCACAAGGAAGGAGTACCATTTGTGGAATATGCAGACTCTAAACGCCATCTTGTTCCTGTGGCAGTATCTGGGCGGGTGACCCCATTGCTTCACATACAGTCCTAAAAAGCAACATACAGGTTGTATGTTCATATGACTCCAACTGTACCTGTTTTAAATCCCATAATGGAGAAAAATCGTGTGAAATGGTTACTCTGTGAGGCTGAAATCTTGCAGAGGAAGTCGAGGAAATCTGCAATCTATATTACCATCATTTCTTACTACTACACAGAAAGTTCAATTGAAGTATAATAAATTTGTGAATTGTCACATTTGTGCGCTGTCATCAATAAATAATGAACGCAACCTGAGTGACAAGCTCCTGCATCATATCCCTTATCTTCCACAACTGCAGTGGGTATGATGTTCCCTTCATTATTGAAAATTTGATCTGTTTTGGTCTGAACAATGACTGGGTTAGTGTCCGGAATACATTTCGTTTTTGGAGAGGGTAACCAACATTTAATGCTGTGCTTCCCGGATTTGTTAAAATTTTTGCAGGTGGCACTTCAGAAACTCGGTGAAACACTGCATCACAAGGATATGCACCTCTCATGAGCAGCAGATACCAATTATGTTATAAGGCAGCCCATTCCTAAGAAAGGGCTCTTCCTATATGAATATCTGGACTGAGTAGGAAGAGTCTGTAGACTGTGCACTCTGAAGTAAACTTACAGACAATGCCGTAACTGATACAGAATATGAGCACAGAGCATGTTTTTGACAAGAATTTAATAATCTAATTTAGGGATATGCAAGGCTTTACGTGGAAAAATATGTACTACTCCTTGCAGATATATTAAAGCAGTTCTGCAGTGTGTGTCTGAGAATATACAGTCTGAGTCATGTCCACTACTACACAGCACCTGGGCTGTTGTGGGACACAATGCTCAAAACCACACGTGTCAAACTCGAGTTTTTAACTGATGTTGGCATATCACTGTTCTTTAACTGTAGGATTCATGGAAGCCTTTGCCAATGTATTAATAGAGATGCTGAGACAAATGACTCACAAATGGGTAAATTGTACTACAGCACCATCGATTCAAGTTGAATCCTGTACTTGAATGTTAACAATTTATATGGGTTCGCCATAACAATTATTACATATCGGACCCTTTTTTCTTTTCTTTTTTTTTTTTTTTTTTTTTTTTTTTTTTTTTTTTTTTTTTTTTTGCCTAAGCGTGCTAAAACCGATAGAATGAATGTTTCAACCGTCCACATAATTCTGATGTAGCATATTAGACTTTGCGCATCCTAACAGTTTGGATGATGAGCACAGTGATTTGCTGCCATGTCCAGAGCACGAAGTTCTGCAACATGGTTCCCTCCTCAATCTTATGATAAAGTTGGGGGATAAAACGAGATATGCTATACCTTATAAGACTCTTCAGCAATGCTTCAATTTGGGTACAGAACTGACTAGCGTCTCAGCTTCGTTACGCAATTCAACCAGAAACCCTAGTTGAAGTCTAAACACCGGTAACAGATCATCCATGATGTGTGGATTTGAGACATATTTATGTAAATTAAAGTGTAACGCGATTTTTGCAAAATAGTTGACAATATTCGAGAACTTAGCGGCATTAAATTAATCAGACGTTGGGATGAATGTTAGAGGGCAGATAGTGGATCGTCAAGCCAAATTTTAAATGAACTAAGATCTTCCACGAAGAATTTGTGGCTCTGGAGATGGAAATGGTTACAATACACTTCACACAACCTGCTTATCTTGATATGTATGTACTGGATCTATCTAGGGTTTCCAGACTGAACTTCAGACACACCTGGAGATCAACAAACAAGCCACGGACATTTGTGTAATGGGGGACAGAATTTGTTAAATAGACTTCTGTATTATTATGGACACAGTTTTTCCTAAAATAATGAAATTAACTACCACTAATGCAACTACTACTACTACTACTACTACTACTACTACTACTATTGCTGCTGCTACTGCTACTACTACAACTACTACTACTACTAATCACTTGCAAATGTTGTCATTACCACTAACTGAACCTACACTAGGCCAAGCCAAGCCAAAATAACAATAGTAAAAATTCACTGTTATAAACGCGTACCTTATTATTCAAACTTTGATGAGGATTTCGCTGCATTCGGAAGAGTTTCGTTTTTTTAAGAACCACGCTGTACAGATCTTCACATGTCATTTTCAAATTCATCTGAACAAAAGTCTTGACTTTCACAAGTTCAACAGACAATCTAGCATCTGTCCATAACACATTCATTACACTAAACACTCGTTCAACATAGAATGAAATTTTCACTCTACAGCGGATTGTGCGCTGATATGAAACTTCCTGGCGGATTAAAACTGTGTGCCGGACCGAGACTCGAACTCGGGACCTTTGTCTTTTCGCGGGCAAGTGCTCTATCGACTGAGCTACCCAAGCACGACTCACGCCCCGTCCTCACAGCTTTACTTCTGCCAGTACCTCGTCTCCTACCTTTCAAACTTTACAGAAGCTCTCCTGCGAACCTTGCACAACTAGCACTCCTGAAAGAAAGGATATTGCGGAGACATGGCTTAGCCAAAGCCTGGGGGATGTTTCTAGAATGAAATTTTCACTCTACAGCGGAGTGTGCGCTGATATGAAACATCCTGGCAGATTAAAACTGTGTCCGGACCGAGACTCGAACTCGGGACCTTTGCGCACACTCCGCTGTAGAGTGAAAATTTCATTCTAGGAACATCCCCCAGGCTGTGGCTAAGCCATGTCTCCGCAATATCCTTTCTTTCAGGAGTGCTAGTTGTGCAAGGTTCGCAGGAGAGCTTCTGTAAAGATTTGAAGGTAGGAGACGAGGTACTGGCGGAAGTAAAGCTGTGAGGACGGGGCGTGAGTCGTACTTGGGTAGCTCAGTCGGTAGAGCATTTGCCCGCGAAAGGCAAAGGTCCCGAGTTCGAGTCTCGGTCCGGCACACAGTGTTAATCTGCCAGGAAGTTTCACTCGTTCAACATGCTTGTGAGGACATGCTGCACTATTTTGAACAAATATGATGCATCTACTTTTTCGAAAAACTCACTCCATACTTTACAATTATATCCCACCTATCAAGATTTGATACCACAAATTACAAAACAGGAAACTGTTGATACAGTTTGGTTCCATCGAAACTAATTTTCATTTCTTTCCCACTTTTGTCAGGCCATTAAATGAAAACAGTTTTGATTCATATAAATTTAGTATGGACACAGTCTTATAAAATTGCCATTCTCACTAAAGATGTACCATTCATAAAGATTTTTAATAATCTGTCATGGACAATAATGCACTCGTTTACTAGGATATGTTTTTCTTCTTCTGCAAAGCGTCCTAAAGACATATTAACTTCAAATCCATAAAACTTATCCTCCTTACAACCCTTTTATTTGCTTCTTCACTTCCAGCATAACCTCATGAACATCTATGAAAAGTGTGTCCTCTTTTTACAAAAGTCTAATTGGTCCAGAAAATTGTAAAGCTGCTTTTATCACACTGCTAGCGTTCGTGAGTAAATGTTTATTTGCTCTTGTTGAGAGCTAATACATTCACAAATTGGGGAGAGGGGTTCTTTTTCTTCGTCCCATGTTAAGAAATACATCTTTAAAACTCGCCACCTGTTAACAAGATGCTCCACAGCTGACTGCAAAGGTAATCATGTGTCGCAACATTTCAAGTTGAGCAAACTCGCAAAATGTTTGTGGTTCCTAGGAATTTTTTGATGATATTGTAAGGACTGAAGAGATTTTAAGAACTAGACTTTCTACGTCATATTTTAAAAGCCTGAATTCAAATTTAGCATAATTGTGTAATATATAACAACAACAATTGACGTTGTATAAGTTTGAGTTTTATTTTTTTGATCTACCAACGGCAGAATAATGTTTGCCAAAATTAACTGAGACTTCGTTTGCTAAATAAGGAACACTGTTTAGTGTTACATCATTTTCCAATAAAATAAATTTAAACTTATCTGAAATGGTTCTCGTTTATTTGAAATGGCTTCTGCAGATTAGTTTACATTTTCATAGAAATCAAGAACTTAGTTTCATTTTCCATTATCTTTGGAGAAGTACGTTATAACTATTCGGTAGCATTTCTTCTGAACCTAATGGAGATGGAAAATTTTGCTTTAATTTGCTTATTAGCTTCTCTTTAGCATAAAATAGAAGCCAATTTTTTACTAATGCTTCACTTTCAGTTCAGCTACATCTTACTTTCGTTGCGACACAGGTGTCACTGAAAACATGTGGATGTAACTTATTAGCACAATCTTCAGTAATGTAAGGACGGTGGTATTTTACACCGCGATAAGTCAAAGTTAATTCCACTGCATTCCAGTCTTCTGCAAAATATTGCTTTGGCAAGAAGCTAAGATGAGACTGATTTTTCTTTTTTGTGATAGTATCTGCTTTGTGTCGTCCTGATTGCAAATGTTCCTTCGCAGCCTTCATGCTGCTATATTCACCAGTAAATTAGATACTGTTTATTCTTCATTTATATATACACTCATCATTATCAATTTTTTGTAACCACTCTTTATGATTTTCGTCCTACAACCATTCTTCGAGGAATGAACTTAGATATCATCTCTTCCTTTCGCTGTTATTACTCACTATTCTGAATTTCGAGAGCTAGTCTAGTCACACATGATCCGAGACGATGAATGAACGAACACCAAAAATAGACATTGCCAGTTGACATGTTGCCGTAACTTATCAGTGTTTCCTTAACGATGTGCTAGCCGAATATTACAGACGCAACCATCAAAAGTCGTCAGAATAAGAATAAAAACGTAGCGTTTTGTTACAGTAAGAAATTAACAGTCTAACAAAATTATCCAAAATGATCAATGAGTAAGGTCACATTCAACCCGTAGTTTATGTCGCTGGGCGGTACACCAGGAGAATTCGTTCCACACCCAGGCACTCCTCAAGATGCCCGGAGATCTGGCAACCCTGGCTCTATCAATGCTCCACGTATACTGTTCGTATTATGAGTTTGCAAAAACTCAATTTCAAGACATCAAGTTGCTTTATATGGATGCAGACAGCTTCGTTTACTGAGCGAAGGCTGTGAGCTGTATCAGGTGACACCCTGATGCGTTTAACACGTCTGGATACGAAACTGACAACCTGTAGATTATAAAACTGTCCTACATACGGTTATCAGATTGATAGATGAGGTGAATGGATCAGAGATCGTTCCGATTGTTAGTTTGTGATCCAGGGGGATGAGGGAGGGCGGGGGGTTCGGACCCCCATGACACAGACGTAGACGACATAAAAGTGCATCAGAACCCTTCAGACCTAGTAGTAACGGCTGCTCGAAACATGCACCAAGCCATAGACGCAAGCCAGTGGGAGCAGTTGCACACTATGAAGGATATTCACCTTGACTTCCATGGGACCTGTGGCAGTAATCGAAGGCACCACGACAGTTGTGGGCTATGTGAACATTACTGCTGACCACCTGCAACCATTCTTGCTTTATGTCTTCCCCAAAGTCGATGGCTTCTTCCAGCAGGATAACTGCCCCCAGAAGCACGCTGCAGTGGTTTTGAGAAGCATGAGAGCGAAATAACTTTGATATCTCCGTCACCAAATTCGTCTGATCTGAACACAGTGGAACATATATGGGATGCTACTGGTGCCAGCGCCGCACCCAGAAACCAATGGCTCATAACCGGTGGGAATCGCATAATCTGTGTGTAACACCTGGTGCCACATAATTCCTGAACCTACAAAGGAGTTGTCGAATCCGGTCCACTGCAGTATTCTGTTTCAAAGACGGAGCAACACACACTTAAGCTGGTAGTGATAATATTATGGCTCCCCTGTATCCATACGTCACAATGGTATTTAAACCGAATGCAAATACAAGGACTTTGTCTTTCAAGTAATGCTTGAGAGAAAAATGCTAGCACTGATTATAACCAAGTCATCACAGCATTAACACAGCATTCTGCTTAACAAATTAAGATAACATCTTTATTGGAGGCTTTCGAAATGAGAAAGTTACTAAAGATTAATTCTGAATAACACGATACAGAAATGGGTATTCATCCAAGCACATTTACAGTTGGCCATCTTGCAGTGTCTGCATGACTTCCAAGCATCTGGCCATCTGAAATTCATGAAGAGCCTAACAGAATCAGGCAATGGTCTTGCCGCAGTGGATACACCAGTTCCTGTGAGATCACCGAAGTTAAGCGCTGTCGGGCGTGGCCGGCACTTGGATGGGTGACCATCCAGCCGCCATGCGCTGTTGCCATTTTTCGGGGTGCACTCAGCCTCGTGATGCTAATTGAGGAGCTACTCGACCGAATAGTAGCTGCTCCGGTCTAAGAAAGCCATCATAACGACCAGGAAAGCGGTATGCTGACCACATGCCCCTCCTATCCGCATCCTCCACTGAGGATGACACGGAGGTCGGATGGTCCCGATGGGCCACTTATGGGCAGAAGACGGAGTGCTTCAGAATTAGACATATGTCTACATGCTTGAGGTAAAGAGTTTTATTTATTTTATGTCTACAATCATCCTTCAGAAATTACTTACGCTACTTTGGAGATTGTCGACGATGGAATCACTTGTGAGAACCAGCCTATTTAGTGCCAATTCCGCCTAAAATAGCGTATGCCACCACACACGAACTTATTTCTTATGAACGTTCGCCAGTCGACAAATGAGAATAATTGGGTAACAGTGTGCATAAACCTACAGACTTTTGTGCCTGTTCTCATTGAAGATAAAATAATCTGGATTGTTAGGCCTTGTCATATTTCTTCTGTTACGTGACACTGGTCTTTGACAATGTTCAGTCAATCGTGGAAACTACAAGATCCTGAAGAACGTCCCAGCGGAGGAGTCGAAACGCCGATCGAATAGGAGAAATACGACATAGCCTAACTCTGAATATATTACCTTTACGATGACAACTGCATACCACCCATAGACAAATGGTATCACGCAATGTTATAGGTGGGCGTTAGAAAACATGCTCTCTGCCACTCATTCACGATGTATGTACCGGGTGGTTGCAATGAAAGTGCAGCTACTCACAGAGATCCAGTGTGTGCTGTAGTTGTAGTATGAAACTTGGTAGATATTCTAATGCGATAATGTGGAACAGATTTATAGCGACTGATGACCTCAAAAGTTAAGTCGCATAGTGCTCAGAGCCATTTGAACCATTTTTGAACCAGATTTATTCTGGAAAGAATTAGTTCCAGTTTCGGCCACCAGGTGCAAAGGTGGCGCCGTGAATGCAAGAAAGACATGCAGAAATGTTTCCACATGAAATGAATTAGGAATGCTCTGAACTCAGATCATGTATGTAAGAATTTAAAGGTCGAACAGACATAATCACTGGGCTCCTGCACCCAAAATTTTTCTTAATCCAACATCAAGGTCGCAATCTGCTTTGTCGATATGAGCTCTCAAAAACAATTACGCTGTTATTTGGGCAGAAAAGGTCGAAGGAGTCAGTCGGTTGATTTGGGGGAGAGGACCAAACAGTGAGGTCATCGGACCCATCGGATTAGGGAAGGATGGAGAAGGAAGTCGGCCATGCCCTTTCAAAGGAACCATCCCAGTATTTGCCTAAAGGGATTTAGAGAAACCACGGAAAACCTCAATCACGATTAGCGAAACGGGATTGAACCGTCGTCCTCCCGAATGTGTGTCCAACGTAATAACCACTGCGCCACCTCGCTCTGCGTCAAACAAGTGAGAAAGGCATAATGTTGATTTTATTATTAACTGCTGTTTACGCAGTTTGTTCAATGTGAGCAGCAGAGACGTCGACAAGATGCTGCATCCATAAAACGATGTGATCAGCAATTTCTTCCAACAGTCCCGCTGTAAACTGAGCAACGTGCTCCTGTACACTGGCCTTCTGAGCAGGTAGAGGCCAGAAGCGTCAATGAAAATGCATTCTTTTAGACATCCCCAGAGCCAAAAGTCACAAGAATTTAGATTAGTTTATCCGTCAGACCATGAATCTGGAAAACCTCTGGAGATAACACGTTCGTGTAGGGCTGCATTAAGCAGATCTTTGACTGGGAGAGCGACATGAGGTGTCACCCCATCTTGCATGAAAACTCATAGTTGTGCTTTTCCAAAGGCCCCGCCGGATTAGCCGAGCGGTCTCAGGCGCTGCAGTTTTGGACTGTGCAGCTGGTCCCGGCGGAGGTTCGAGTACTCCCTCGGGCATGGGTGTGTGTGTTTGTCCTTAGGGTAATTTAGGTTAAGTAGTGTGTAAGCTTAGGGACTGATGACCTTAGCAGTTAAGTCCCATAAGATTTCACACACATTTGAACATTTTTTGCTGTTCCAAAGTAGGAATCACAAGGAGATCCCAATAAAGTGCAGACATCACAGTATGCGTAACAGGCCCTAAATGAAGATGCTTCTGAACCCACACCACAGAGTCACAGTGAGTGTAATGGCTCTTTGTGCACAATAAGAGGTTTAACAATACCGTGCCCCAAATTCGGCACCCTCTAGTGTAAAATGTGCGTTGTCACTCCATCGAATATTACACGGCTTCATGTCATCAACTTCGATCCGCGACAGAAACAGAAGACCAACTTCAGAATGTTGCTCCAGATCATGAGACTTAAGTGGCTGCCCTATCTGGATATTGTATGCGTACCAGTGAAAAATAGACTGCAAAACTTCCTGTACAGAGATGGACAATTCTCACGACACTGAACTATCACTAGCACTACCTGGAGCATGTGCTGCATGGTCAGTTACAGCAGCAGCAAACTCAGCAATAGCTTCCACAGAGATAAGATGCGTTCCTCTTCCAGGTGCCACATCAACCTCACCGAAGTTTTCGAATTTCATTATCATCTTCTTTAAACTATTTCATTCCATTGAGCTCTCCTCAGAATTTTCAGTCGGTGATACTCTCTCAATGCAGCACTGTGATTGCTGCCGTTCACATAAAACGGTTTCACTAACACCGCACAGTCTCTCTTATCAATAGCCATATTGTTCACTCACCTTAAGGCTTGTCAAATGACAGCGTCGATGTCATACTGTAATACAATGTACAACACCACATTTGCATCTGGTGGTCACAACTGGAACTACATTGTTTTCCAGTGTTAATCCGTTCTGCGTTAACGCACTAGCACATCTACCAAGTTTCGCTACCGTATGATAATTACAGTTCACCTCCGTGAGTAGCTGCACTTTAACTATAGCCACATGTAACATTGGACATTTCGAGCAATGTCATCATTTTCACTCTGTGTATAACTTAACAGTTACACTTACACATACAGTAGCCTTTAACATTTTATGTCTGGAACATTGTTCTACGATTTCATTACAAATTAGTTATCATTCCCGGATCGTCACAGTTTCCGGAGGTTTCCCTTGGTTGTGATTCAAATGCCAGAACTGGAAATCTCCTCCTAAGGACTGGCATGTGGGATTCCTCTGCCCCACTATCAGCTCGCCAGATTATTTGGCAGAAACGACCCTCACTCTCCAATGGCAGCCTGCTCTGCCTTTAAAAATGGTTCAAATGGCTCTGAGCACTATGGGACTTAACTTCTGAGGTCATGAGTCCCCTAGACTTAGAACTAATTAAACTTAACTAACCTAAGGAGATCACACACAGCCATGCCCGAGGCAGGATTCGAACCTGCGACCGTAGGAGCAGCGCGGTTCCAGACTGAAGCGCCTAGAACCGCTCGGCCACAAGGGCCGGCTGCATGATAAAGATAAATAGTGCTGTGACGGCAAACACCAACCAGTAATTACACCTGACGACTAAATGTGAACTGTTACGCCTGTGCAGGAAGTCGCACCATCATGCTTATTACTAAAGCGATACGTTGGTTCTTATCTAATCTTACGCCGCTTGTCGGGTGTCATCTTACGGAACCGAGCATTCCGACCCTACCTCGAGCACACGGTAGCGCACAGACGTCGCCAAAGTCCTCTGTATAAAACCCGTGAGCAGACAGGCAATGAGAACTTTGCGTCAAATGGATCCGAAACCCAAATCGGTGAGCACGAAATTTCGGCGAGAGGGGCTACCTCTGAATAGGCTCTACCGTAGATCAGGTGATGCGACTACACGATTGTAACACAAAGATACCCACGCTTCATCATAGCACAGACTTTTTACTTTATCGGACAGCCGTAACTGTTAACTCGCTTGTGGAAATGTCTCCGAATGGCGGTTCAGTTTTTCTTCTGGAAAGGATGTAGTGTAACTCCAGGTCCAGCATTGTGTTGCGCTCAGAATCGGCTATTTGTGATTCTTAGTTTCCATGTTTGGTTACCGCCTGCTTGCAAAACTTGTATGTTAACATTCTTGATGTCTGGAAAATTTCACGATATTCTTGTTAACAGAATGTTGGACTATTCTGTATAATTCCATTTTCCGTATAAAAAAGAGCACTCTCCTTCATTTAGGTAGTGATTCACTCCATCTATATTTGGCTTTGATCTATTACCCAGCTTTGGGAAGGGTGTACTATTCTGATGGCATATGCCAATATTAACACAAAATATCACAACAAATCGGTCTCTGAGGAGCCTCCTTCTCAGGTTTTCCTTCGCTACGAGTACCATTTAAACAGACATTTTATTTCATTGGGAAAGGTCCACATTTCACGCCTTACATCACAAATTTCCCGAACAAATATTGTTAATTTGAAGGACGTGCAGCCCCATTTAACGATGAGGCACACTGGTCAATAAGCCCTACACTACACTGTACTAGCAGCCCGTGCGGCGCACCCTTACTCGCTTGCCTCTACAACAATAGGCAAACTAGCGTTGCGCCTTTCACTGAGGAGAAGACAACAACAACAAAAATCGTAACCTAAATTTCAGAACAGAGTTTATTCCGATACTTGCATTCTTCCGTTCCCTATTTGCCACGTCTGGTGGAGTACCACTCTAGCTCCAACGGGCAGAGCAGTCGATACGTTAAGGGGGAACGACAGGACAAAGGACGAAAATATTGCTCAAATTCAGGATTTTTTTTCTCCGTACTGCAATGTAGTAGACAAATAGGGTTTGCTGCAGTGAATAAGGCATACATTGAAACTTTTAATGGTGTGTTTTATTGAAAAATATTAGTATCTTCATTGCGTAACTGGGATTTTCCCGAGGCAGCTCGGAAAGGAGGTAGATCGACGGTTGTCGCTAACTCCGGTTGTAGTTATGTGAGACATGAAATTAATACATCACCCTGATCCTTACAGATGTAATTTTAGTTCACCGTAGGGATTTGAAAAAATGGCGAAATTATAGGTAGTTGAAATTATAGATATTTGAAAAAAATTCCATTTTTGGACCCTCTTTCTTGGCCGAAAAAATGCTAAATATCAACATAAAAAAATCGGCTACGATGGACAAGAGAAATCAGTTTGATTCAAGGAAGGCCAAAAGTCATTAAAATCTGATGAGAATTGTAGCGAGGGGGACGACAACCATGGCTTTTGAGAAAAACGCTTTTAAAGATTGACAAGTACTTATCAAACAAAAAACGGACAAAGCTTGAAACTTACGGAATATCATCTATGCCTAGTCCATAATAACTGTCGCCCCGGCTAATGGATGGCCGCTTTCTGTTACTTTCACCTGACAAGTCTCATTTTCGTTCTCAAGGCCCTTTTCGTCGCTGAGCGCATCGCCGCTGGAGTCTGTATCTTCAAAGAATCGGCGCATTTCATCGCCGATTTTGATTTGAAGTGCATTTGCCACGTGCATTAATGCAGTATGGCCTACATTGAATAGACATACGGCCAAATTTGAAGCAATGTTGACGGTTTCGCTTCGGCTGGGTGTTATTTTTGGAGTGCAACTCCAAATGAGAAAAGTCTACATAGAATCGTTACTGTTTGGATATTTCGGGGAATAATTCTGCAACTCTCGAATTCCGCAATAAAAAAATTCGAGTTTTTTCGACGTTACCCGTCGTTCCTCCTTAAGTGTTCACGGTGATATATTTGGAATTACTTGCTGCCATTATTGATAATGGATTTGGAACGTTCAATAGCATGGTCACCAACGACCAAACTGGATATTAATATAGCCATCACGTGGTCTGAAAGATGCCTATTATCGTAAGCGAATTTGATACGACGATTTCCCAGGAACACACATCAGCAGTTTTCTTCAAAATGTGTGACTATGTCGACACAAGTATATGGTTCGTCACTGATGAACTATTAAATTCCATAAATCATTTGCGGAAAAAAGTCCTTATAACGCATTATACTATGACATTAAAAATATTCAGCTCATTGCTTCCACAATGGATGGTCAAATAGTGGTGGGTTTAGTGTATATAACAGCAATGTTATTTGAGTTCATAAAATTGTTCTTGAAAATTAAGCCAAAGTTCTTACGAGGTTGCTTATCTTTCTATAAAAATGGAGGATATCGGAAAAACGTGAAGAGTGTTTTAGTGTCTCTACTCTTTGTAAATGAATCAAACTGTACTGTTCCTTACTTGAGATGCTACTTAATGGAACGACAATCAGATGAACAAAAATGCTAAAACTGCCTGTTACATGTGAATGGCTGATCACTTGACAAAATCGCAGGGCAGCCGTCTCAGCCCCAACAATTTAGCTAAAAGGCCTGACACTTCACATTTTGAATTTGTGTTACATTGCTGTCGTTGCCGGCTGGCATGGTGGGATAGTGCACAGGTATCCAGCCAAGCTAAAGACTGCTTTATGTCAGCGCATGAAACATATGTAATTAAAATATGTACTATACAGGGTGTTACAAAAAAGTACGGCCAACCTTTCAGGAAACATTCCTCACACACAAAGAAAGAAAATATGTTATGTGGACATGTGTCCGGAAACGCTTACTTTCCATGTTAGAGCTCATTTTATTACTTCTCTTCAAATCACATTAATCATGGAATGGAAACACACAGCAACAGAACGTACCAGCGTGACTTCAAACACTTTGTTACAGGAAATGTTCAAAATGTACTCCGTTAGGGAGGATACATGCATCCACCCTCTGTCGCATGGAATCCCTGATGCGCTGATGCAGCCTAGAGAATGGCGTATTGTATCACAGCCGTCCACAATACGAGCACGAAGAGTCTCTACATTTGGTACCGGGGTTGCGTAGACAAGAGTTTTCAAATGCCCCCATAAATGAAAGTCAAGAGCGTTGAGTTCAGGAGAACGTGGAGGCCATGGAATTGGTCCGCCTCTACCAATCCAAGGAGGATACTGTGTGTCAATGGACAGTGTAATATTTTCAATCAAGTGAACAACGCTTCCTACCACCGAAGGTTTGCGAGTAAGCCTGCTGTTATAAGCAGAGAAATATAGGTTCAACTCTAAGTATACAGACAAAATTTCGTAGGTTATTCTGGAATATTTTCTAAATTTTTGATGTAAGGTCTATGCATAAGTTCGTGGCATTCTTCCATACGTTTAATATACACAACAGATACACACAACAGAGACTTTAGTACTCAGTAATATCTTCCTTCACTATTTACAACAGTCTGCCAATGCTGGGGTAACTTTTGCATTCCATGGCTATAGGAATCACGTGGTTTTGAGGCGAAGAACTCTCGGGCCATGGTCGGAGCGCATTTTCATCTCGAAAGAAGTTCCTTGAAGTTTGTTCGATAGAGAGCGAAAAGGGTGATTATCAGAGAGCACAAGATCAGGTGAATAAGGTGGATGCGGAATGACTTCCCAATCTAACTTCTGTATAGTGTATTTTGTCACTCTGTCAGAATGCGGACAGATTGTCATTACGATGCAGCATCACTTAACGCAGTCTTACTCGTCGCTATTTTCGGAATGCGTTTGCAAGACGTCTCAGCTGCTGACAACAGATGTCAGCAATAATGGTTACACATCGGATAAGCAATTCTTAGTACATTGCACCGTCGCCCTTCCACTAGATGCATGACATTATCTTGTGTGGATGCGCGCAGTTCTTTGTACGGGGAGTTGCTGCTTTGTTTGGGCTCAACCATTCCTTTCTTTTGATTACATTGAGGCGAAAAAAGAGTCATGAAATAGTGATATGCACATATAAAGATAGTGGTAGTATAGTGTAAAGAAGGTATAAAAGGTAGTGAACAGCCGGAGCTGTCATTTGTACTCAGGTGATTCATGTCAAAATGTTTCCAACGTGATTATGGCCACTCGATGGGAATTAACAGACTTTTAACGTGCAGTGGTAGCTGGAGCTAGACGCATGGAACATTCCATTTGGGAAATCGTTACGGAATTCAGTATTCCGAGAGCCACAGTGTCAGGAGTGTGCCGAGAATACCTAATTTCACTCCTTACCTTTCATCACGGACAACGCAGTGGACGATGGCCTTTTACGACCGAGAGCAGAGCCATTTGCGTACAGTTGTCAGTGCTAACACACAAGCAGCACTGCGTCAAATAACCGCAGAAATGTGGGACGTTCGACGAACGTGGTTCTTTGGACAGTGCGACGAAATTGGACGTTGTTGGGCCATATCAGCTGACGACCGACGTTAGTGCCTTTGTTGACAGCACGGTATCACCTGCAGCGCCTCTCCTGGGCTCGTGACCATATCAGTTGGACTGTAGACGACTGGAATACCGTGGCCTGGTCAGATGAGTCCCGATCTCAGTTGGTAAGAGCTGATCGTAGGGTTAGTGAGGTGCAGACCCCACGACGCCATGGACCCAAATTGTCAACAAGGCACTGTGCAAGCTGGTAGTGACTACATAATGGTTTGGTCTGTGTTTGCATGGAATGGACTGGATCCTCCAGTTCAGATGAACCGATCATTGACTGGAAATGGTTATGTTTGGCTACTTGGAAACCATTTGCAGCCATTCATGGACTTCATGTTCCCAAACAACATTGGAATTTCTGTGGATGACAATGTGCTATGTGACCGGACTGTTAGCTACTCGTTTGAGAACATTCTGGACAGTTTGAGCGAATAATTTGGCCACCCAGATCGCCAGACATGAAGCCCATTGAACATCTATGGGACATAACAGAGAGGTCAGTTCGTGCACAAAATCTTGCACCAGACACGCTTTTGCAATTATGAACGGCTATAGAGAGAGCATAGCTCAGTATTTCTGCAGGGCACTTCTTGGGTCCATGCCACATCGAGATGATGCACTATGAACGGCAAAAGGAGATCCCACACGACATTAGGATGTATTCCATGACTTTTGTCACCTCAGTATATTTTGGCATAATGGCACCATTTCTTGTTATCAGCGACGATGCAAGATAGAAATGGTCGATGTTGTTCATGAGCCAACCGATGAAGGGCAAGCAGAGATGCGCATATGCCCACTTGCGAAGTTTTATGGTTTCGACTTAGAGCGTCGTGCAGTACCATGCACACGATTTTTGAACCTTCCCCATTGAATGTAAACGTCGCAAGGTAGTGGAATATCACAGTTCATGACATTTACCAGTTCTTGAGATCACTGGCGTGTATTATTGTGGTCTAATGCGTTTTAAACGATCTTCACCAAACCTCGAAGGTCTTCATGAACGTGGAGAGTCACTAATGTCAAAACTATCTACCTTAAAACGAGAAAACCATTATACTGCCGTGCTATGTCCAACGGCATTATCCCCATACAGGGCGCAAATGTGTCTGGCTGCCTCTGCTGCTGTCACCCCTCCACTGAACTCAGACAGAAGAATATGTTGAAAATCTTCCGATTTCTCCGCTTGGCACTCCATTTTCTAGCGTCTGCAGCTCCACTTATTTTCTCCAAATGACAAACTCAGAAGATATAAATTCAAGCAACCGGAGTACCAACATGCAAAACAAAACAGCTACGAAATTACGCCCCAAGCGGGCGATCAAAAAGTTTCCGTTTAAAGGCTGTACTGTCCATAATATGTATGCCAATTAGGCAAAATCGCCGTGAGCATTGAGTAAGCCACCGATGCACCAGGTTGAAGATATCCGTTTGGTAAAACACCGTGAAGAAGTCTAACTGCCTAATGCACATCCTCATCCGACATGACCGTAGATCCTAAACAACTTTTAAAGTGACCGAAGGTGTGACAATTGCGTAGGGAGAGATTGGGACTATAGAGTGGGTGCTCGAGTGTCCAGCCACTTGCCCGTAATGGATAAGGTTGCCTTCCTAGATCGACCAGAGTCTTGCGCCTAACTGCGACAAGCACGAAACTTGGCACACCATTCCACTATAGTAGTTTTCGACAGACATGCTGCCCCATACACATTCTTGATTATCCGATGGACGTCTACTGGCGTTATGTCCTTCGGCTGGCAAGGAAAGAATAATAGCATGTTGGTCCTGTTTGGAGGCATTCGGTAGTAACGTCGTCACAGTTCACATTTCCGCATTTACCACACGCATGTCAGACACGAATACCATACTAAACCCTTCCCTACATGTAAGTGTTTCTATTCCCAAATCTGACAATGAGTCTCGCTATGTTGCACAAACGCTGCAGAAACGCCCTCAAACGGAAATTTTTTGATCGTCCCTTATATCTGCACAACAGAGTAAACGTCTACTACATTGCATCTTTTTTGGAAACAAACTCTGCACACTTATGGTGCTTACTGTTGACAACAGCAATGCTCTCTTTGCTCTACAGACACCTTCAACCGTGCGTTCAATACTACTAGGTTCTGTCTCAAGTTTGCTTTTCCGGCAATGTAAACTGTACATTAACAGTGATACACAGCAATACGAATAGGTTTACTTATTTTAGTGTTGGTTGATATGCACTTTATACTGGATTCACTGCATGCAATGGAAGAGCACCACTACTTTATACCCAGCAGTATCCGCAGCAATGGCAAACACATCGCGGTACACTTGTATCATCTGATGGTTGTTGCACTACTGAGTATTTTTTGTCGTATGTGTTGGTGATTTCATATTGCACACATTCCCACTGTTACGATGGTATTTTTCCCAAAAAACAAAAAAACAAAAAAAAACAATAAACCACATGGTTAACTTTTAACGAGACACTGGAGACTATGGATCCCTTATCCCAGACATTCAGAAAATATCGCTGAACAAGATCCGAAATTTTTTCGGTGCAGTTTGAGGTACCCTCAGTACATAATTGCCATCTGGGATATTTCTGTGTGCTATCAGATACAATGTGAGATTCCAGTTCTTTTATGTAGCCAATCGGAACATCAGGTGCAGCATCAGTGAGGCTTTACAGCCCGAGAACCCTTTTCCACTTCAGGTAACTCCATCTGCTGTATTTTACTGTGATAGAGCCTGGACGAATGTGACGAGGAATGAGCCTGCCCTTTTTAAGAATGACAGGTACCATTGGTTCCCTAGTTTGTCGTCTAACGAACACGCCTGGATTATGGTTGTCCGATAATTTGTGTGACTGCCCCCACCCCACCCCTCCTCCAGAGAGTCTTGAAGAAGCTTCGTAATGGCCTTTAACATATCGAGACCTGTTTGATGATTGCTTCTTGTTCATATACTCGGGCACATGAAATCATAAAACCTTCTCACTGATACTACACCCATGCTCATAAATTAAGGATAACTGCAGAATGTGGTGCCACACAACGTTGCACTACACAAAACTGGAGCTAATAGCATAGGCACATAAGGAACACACATGACACAGATCTGTAAGTCCACGATGTTGGTGATAAGTTGAGAAAACCGTCCCGAAACACATAAGCTACAAAACGCCACTGTTTCCTGCGCATGTACTCCGATATCAATGTGGGATATGATCACCATGCATACGTACACATGCCGCACAACGGGTTGGCATACTCTGGATCAGGTGGTCGAGCAGCTGCTGGGGTACAGCCTTCCATTCTTGCACCAGTGCCTGTCGGAGCTCCTGAAGTGTCCTAGGGGTTTGAAGACATGCAGCGATACGTCAACTGAGAGCATCCCAGACGTGCTCGGTGGGGGTTGGGTCTGGAGAACAGGCAGGACACTCCATTCGCCTGATATCTTCTGTTTCAAGGTACTCTTCCACGATGGCAGCTCGGTGAGGCCGTGCGTTATCATCCATCAGGAGGAAGGTGTGACCCACTGCAACCCTGAAAAGGCGGACATACTGGTGCAAAATGGCGTACCGATACACCTGACCTGTTACAGTTCTTCTGTCAAAGACATGCAGGAGTGTACGTGCACCAATCATAATCCCACCCCACACCATCAAACCATGACCTCCATACAGGTCCCTTTCAAGGACATTAAGGAGTTGGTATCTGGTTTCTGGTTCACGCCAGACGAAAACCTGGCGAGAATCACTGTTCTGACTATACCTGGACTCGTCCGTGAACTTAACCTGGGACCACTGTTCCAATGACCATGTACTGTGTTCTTGACACCAGGCTTTACGGGCTCTCCTGTGACCAGGGGTCAGTGGAATGCATCTTGCAGGTCTCTGGGCGAATAAACCATGTCTGTTCAGTCGTCTGGAGACAACTGTTCCAGTGGCTGCAGTAAGGTTCCGAGCAAGACTACCCGCAGTACTCTGTGGCCGTCTGTGGTATCGATTTTCTTGTGGTGTTGAATACTGTGAACGTCCCGTACTGTAGCTCCTGGACACGTTTCCTGTCTGCTGGAATCGTTGACATAATCTTGAGATCACACTTTGTGACACACGGAGGGCCCGTGATACGACCTGCTGTGTTTGACCAGCTCCCAGTCGCCCTAGTATTCTTCCCCTGATAACGTCATCAATATGTGCTCTTTGAGCCATTTTCAACACAGAGTCTGCATTAGCACGTCTGAAAACGTCTGCACACTTACTCGCTGCACCGTACTCTGACATGCACCAACACAACTTTGCATAGGTGCGACGACCGCAGATCAGATGCACCGCATGGTAATACCCCGAGGCGATTTAAACCCGCAAACCGCCCACCAGAGTGGTGTTTCACCATGTATCAGCATGTATCACCATGTATCAGCACTATCCTTAATTTATGCGCATGAGTGTATATATGAGGGTCGTTCCAAAAGTAATGCCTCCTATCTTTTTGTGGCGACTTTGGACGTCCGAGCCAGATGTTGGTGTAGTGTTAATGCTTGAACCTTCCTCTTTCATTTGCAGATGGTTCCGTTGTTCTGCGGTTCTTGGCGCCGGCAGAGAAGTGTTCCAAAATGGAGTCTGATAGGGACGCGCCTATAAATACAGCGATGTGTGATTGAATTCCTCACTGACGAAGAAATTGCGACGATTGAAATCCATCGACGCTTGCTAAAGATATATGGAAACAATAAAATAGACGTGAGCAATGTGAGACGTTGGTACAGCATTTTCAAGATGGTGGAAAGAGTGTGCACGACAAGCCACGAACGCGTCGATCCTGCACAGCTGTCATCCCTCGCAATGAAAAGCGTCTTGATCAACTCACCCATGCCGTGCTGATCGACGGGTAACAACCTGAGAATTGTGTGAAAAGCTGAATGTCGGCTGTAATACCTTGGAAAAAATGTTGAAACATCTTGTTTATCGGAAAGTCTGTGCGAGATGTGTCCCGCGGATGCTTACAGAAGAGCAGAAAACTCATCGAATGGAAATTTTGCTGGCCGCGGTGACCGAGCGGTTCTAGGCGCTTCAGTCCGGAACCGTGCAACTGCTACGGTCGCAGGTTCGAATCCTGCCTCGGTCATCGATGTGTGTGATGTCCTTAGGTTAGTTAGGTTTAAGTAGTTCTAAGTTCTAGGGGACTGATGACCTCAGATGTTAAGTCCCATAGTGCTCAGAGCCATTTGAACCATTTTTATGGGAATTTGTAGGGGCCTGCTGGACCAATATGAAGCTGAAGGTGACAATTTTCTGAATAGCATCGTCACCAGAGATGAGACGTGGTGTCACCACTATGAGCCAGAATCCAAAATACAGTCCATGGAATGGAGACATGCGAATACTCCATCAATGAAGAAATTCAAGATGGCTGCAGACAAAGTGATGTGCACAGTCTTCTGCGACAGCCAGCCCGTGGTTCTCTTTCATGTCCTGGAGCCTGGAGAAAGTATCAATTCAGGACGCTACAGGTCGAGGCTGACTAAGCTGAAAGTCCAAATTTCCAGGTTAAGGCCAGAGAAGAAGACCAAGTTTCACCTGCAACATGATAACTCCAGGCCCCACACCGGTTTTGCCACCACACAACTCATTGCAAAATTTGGCTGGACTGTCGTACCACGTCCACCATACAGTCTCGATTTAGCACCTTCAGACTTCCATCTCTTTTGGCCTCTACAAGATGTACTAAGTGGCCAACATTTTCAAGACTCGGATGCTGTTGTCAAAGCTGTAAGGAAGTGGTTAGCCTCAGGTGGTACCGATTTTTACAAGCGCAGCATATAGGCTTTGCTTCATTGTTGGCGAAGATGCATCACGAATGGTAGTGACTATGTGGAAAAATTACGGGCTGTAGCTGATATATTGCTCTGTTTAGTTGTACTGTTGTGATTTACGTATCTCCTGTAGTTTCCATGAATAAAAATAGGAGGCATTACTTTCGTAACGACCCTTGTAGCGTAAGTCTATGTCAAGTAGTCTAGTCTGTCGGATGTTCCCCATTCGATCATCTCAGTTTGTGTGTGCACTTTTGGTAAACGGCCAAGAAAACATCTACATCTACATGGATACTCGGCAAATCACGCTTTAGTGCCTGCCAGAGGGTTCATCGAATCACCTTCACAATAATTTTCTATTATTCCAGACTCGAAGAGTGCACTAAAAAAAAAAAAAAGAAAAAAAAAGAACGAACACCTATATCTTTCTGAGTGAACTCTGATTTCACTTATTTTATTACTATGATCATTTCTCCCTATGTAGGTCGGCGTCAACAGAATGTTTTCGCATTCGGAGGCGAAGGCTGGTGATTGAAACTTCGTGAGAAGATTCCGCCGCAACGTAAAACACCTTTGTTTTAATGATGTCCACCCCAAATCCTGTATCATGTCAGCAACACTCTCTTCTCTGTTTCCCGATAATACAAAACGTGCTGCTCTTCTTTGAACTTTCTCGATGTACTCAGTTAATCCTACCTGGTAAGGATCCCAGACGACGCAGCAATACTCCAAAAGGAGGCACAAGAGTAGTGTAGGCAGTCTCTTCAGTGGATGTAAGTGTTCTGCCAGTAAAATGGAATCTATGGTTTGCCTTCCCCACACCATTTTCCATGTGTTCTTCCCAATTTAAGGTGTTCGTAATTGTAATTTCTAGGTATTTAGTTGAATTTACGGCCTTTAGATTTGATTAATTTATCGTGTAACCTAAGTTAAACGGATTGCTTGTCATTCATGTGGATGACCTCACGCTTTACATTATTTAGGGTCTATTGCCAATTGAGGCACCATACAGATATCTTTTATAAATCGTTTTGCAATTTATTTTTATCTTCTGATGACTTTACTAGGCGATAAACAACAGCATCATCTGCAAACATCCTAATACAGCTGCTCAGATTGTCCCCACTACCTTCGGAAACGCCAGAAATCACTTCTGTTTTCCGTCAGGTATTAAGAACTATAACCTCTCTGACAGAAAATTACGAATCCAGTCACATAACTGAGACGATATTCCATAAGCACGCAATTTCACTATACGCCGCTTGTGTGGTACAGCGTCAAAAGTCTTCTGAAAATCTAGAAATATGGGATCAGTTTGAAATCCCTTGTCAATGGCTTTGAAAACTATGCGTGAGTAAAGAGCTAGTTGTGTTTTGCAAGAACGATGTTCTCTAAATCCGTGTTTATTATGTGTCAACAGACCGTTCTCTTCGAAGTAATTCATAACGTTCGAACACAATACAGACCGTTCTCTTCGAAGTAATTCATAACGTTCGAACACAATATATGTTCCAAAATCGTGCTGCATATCGACGTTAATGATATGGGCCTGTAATTTAGTGGATTACTCCCACTACCTTCCTTGAATAATGGTGTGACCCGTGCAATTTTCTAGTCTTTGAGTGCGGACCTTTCAAGGGAACGGTTGTATATGATTGTTAAGTATGGAGCTATTGCATCAACATACTCTGAAAGGAACCTAATTGGTATTCAGTCTGGACCGGAAGACTTGTAAGTAGGAGCTTCGTAAGTGAAGGGTAAAAAATTGTCGCGACGGCTTTTCGAAAGTTTCTGTTTGTTGTGAAGTGTTGTGTTTCAACGAATAATTTTGGCAAAGCTGCAAAATCTGTCAAGGTGGTTGAACAGTTTAGATTGTTCAAATGGCTCAAATGGCTCTGAGCACTATGGGACTTAACGTCTGTGGTTATCAGTCCCCTAGAACTTAGAACTACTTAAACCTAACTAACCTAAGGACATCACACACATCCATGCCCGAGGCAGGATTCGAACCTGCGACCGTAGCAGTCCCGCGGTTCCGGACTGCGCGCCTAGAACCACTAGACCACCGAGGCCGGCCTTAGATTGTTCAGACTTCTATAACTCTCATGTCATTTTATTAAGTGTTTTTACTCCAAGTGGCACTCAAACTCGTCAATAGATTTTGTAGTGACAAAATTTCTAATCGGGGCAGGAAACTCTCCTTTTGCAATCTTACTGACTAGAAGATAGTTTTTAAAACCTGCAAGTATTGTCACTTTCAAAACAAATTTACTTCATTTGTACATCACACCTGGCCAAAATTATTGAACTGTAGCGGCGACGTTTTATCACTCTTCACTTAAGAGGCTACTCATAAATTATTAAAATCTGATGATAAGAAAATTGTATTTCTTTCCTTGGTCGTTTAGCAAATCTGCACAGTAAATCTGAACAATCGCCCTACGTAGTCTAGTAATGTTTAAAACTTAACAACTATTGTGCCAAATGATGGTAATTCGGATAACACTACCATCATTTGGCTGTGGTCGCCAGGTAAGTATTGCAATCATTGTCAGTAATACTCTTAAGTAGTTCTTGTGGGCACGTTTGTTACAAATTTATGGCTTATCACTTGAGGCTATTTAAGAAGACAAGAAAATTTGTCAGTCTCGCACAGACGTGGCGTTGGTATCAATGACAATTTGTTTTTCATGTATTTCAGGCTGTACGCCACAGGTTGCGCAATAACGTACAACAAGGGCAAACGATCTGAAAGTAGCTTAGTTTAAACTGCTTCTAAAAGTACACTTGTGAATACTTCTCTCGAACAGATAAACTGAGATAATACGCCAGCATATTTTTGAACAGTTTATCAACCGATCCAGATTTATAACATATCTACTTCAATTTAAAGAACTGACGTGCTAAAACGAAAAAGCATGGAAGTCACAAAAAAAAATGGAAAAGCTGGTTTTTGGTCATAAGGTAGTAGGGACCCATGTCAGCGGCATTCAAAAGCTAATAATTCGCTAGATTAAATAGTTTGCTTCTGCAGTTCTCCAAATCTCTTAGTGGAAGGCCTTTCGCACAGTGAAAGCAATAAGTGCACCTCACAGGACAACAGTCTAGCCAATAGCAACGTTCACTTTTTCGTTGTTGTCACGCTCTCAATAGCAAATTCATGTTCCGGTGTTGCTGCCGAAAACAGGGAGTCGATAAATAATTCCTTGAAAAACTTTAAGTAGACACTTATTGTCATTTAGGTTAACAATGACTTTGTGGGTACGCTCCTCATGAAAGTTTCTTTCATTTGTTTATCTTTTGCAAAATCCATGCATTGAGAAAACAAATGAAATTAGGAAGAAATCTGAAATTGGATTTGAAGTTCAGGGAGACGATATAAAAGTTAAAGGTTATTTTTTAATTACAAGACCACGGAGACGGCTTGTACAAAAGTTTAATCTTCACGAAGTGGATTAAAACATTGAATATGCCAATGATTAGCATTTCAGTGCAACCGCACAAAGCAAACAAAAGTAATGCAATCTACGATCAGTATATAAGCAAATATCAGACGAAGACCATCTCATTAAGAAACCGCATCTGAATGTGGTTTGTTTATGATAAGATTGTGTTATGCCTCGTGTACGGTAAAGCGTCTACCAGAACTTGCGGAATTAGACAATGGCAGCATCGTGGCCCATCGAGCATGCAGATATTGTTCCACGATATTGTTGCTTCCGTTTGTGAGCCTCCCACGATTGTCATGTGAATATGGAAACGATGGATTTAAAAGGCAAACAATCAGCTCCACGAAGGAACTCAATGGCTCTATGCGAATAGCGCCTGAGAGAGATATATTGTTTGCTCGACCGTGTAGGACCGTGTATTTTGAGTCAGGAAACGAACTTGTCTGTGACAAGACAAGTATCCATACGGACAATCCAAAGATGTCTGGCGCACCACAAATTGTCGGTATGGCGACCGTAAGTTCTGCAAAAAGCCTCACCGTGGACTTAACCGGTGTATGGAGACTCTGAGGAGAACTAAATTACCAGACTGCATTCATCATCGTCGTACAGGTGCAGCACTCCTGCCGTGATGGTGTGGAGTGCCACTGGGTACACACAAGTGTCATCTCTAGCACATAATTTGGACAGCAGCCATTACGTATCAGACGCATTAGGATCACTGTCTGTGCCCTCTCTTCAAGGTCTCCGTGACATAATCTTCCAGAAACGTAATGCCAGATTGTGTGTAGTACGTGCTGTCCTGACTTACATTGATACACTGATTGTCTGACTGTTGACTTGCCCAGAATGTTCTCCAACTCTCACACCCACCGAAAACATCTGGCCATGGGCTGCTGAGAGAGCGGCACGCCACCATTCGCCAGCCACTACGATTGACGTGTCCTTGCGTAGAATTCAACCAGCATGGAATGACATAGGCTACTTGAATCTGTTATCCAATCTCAGTGCGAGTATATCCTGCCAGAGGTGACAGCTCCTGTACTGAATATCGCACCCTATGTACCCGTAAAACACGTAAAAATTTAGTCTTGTACTCTCCTTAGTCATGTATTCTCCCTATTATAATGAGGGCTGGTTCTAGTGATTTTACCGCCCTATGCGGAACTTTCAAGGGCTGCCCCCTTTGCACCGGGCCTGCCCCCTCCTTGCATTTTCAGATGTAGTCAACCTTCAATGTCATTTTCCCATGACATCTTATTTTCACATAATACCCTTATTCGTGCGTCTTTTTGACGTGATTACGTCAATAAGATCAGAGCCACGTATGGGGCACCTGTCAGTGAAACAGATGAGAAATCTTTAGAGTGTAATACACTTTGGGTTATAACTCTATAATTAATTATGCGACCAAAGTTATGTCATTCATAGAGTCATCATCATCATTTTCTTGAGGCCTTATTCCCGCTGCAGTGCGGGGTCGGCCTTGTTAATATTGGTTTTCAGTGTTAGTTGCAGAGAGTGGCTGGATGCCCTTCCTGCCGCAATCCTGAACCCCAACCCGGGGACGGAATTAGTGTACCCCAGGAGTCTGCGTCTAGTGTAGGCCATGGAATAGTGCGAACGTTTTTCAAATGCCTGCGGGTCGTGTAACCGAGGCGGAACGTGGGGACCCGCCCGATATTCACCTAGTGGGATGTGGAAAACCGCCTAAAAACCACATCCAGGGTGGCCAGCATACCGGCTCTCGCGTTAATCCGCTGGGCAGATTCGATCCGGGGCCGGCGCGCCTACCCGAGTCCAGCAAGCAGAACATTAATGCTCTCGGCTATTCTGGTGGGTTTACGTGATTCGTAGAGTATATAAGTAAAATCCGTTCATTTTTCTCGTTCCCAGAGCAGAGGGGAGCGTGCAGTGCGAGACCTGCAGCAACTAGGACAGCTGACTACAGCATTACGACGATATCGTCGTCGCTTCTGCTGTACAAAGTAGAAGGTCGCAGGACAATGAATAACTTACATATAAATGGTGTACTTGTTGAAAAAAAGTGTATAAATCGCCAGTACCTATTTAGTGTGTCTATAGTACATGAAGTTTTAAAACGTCTATGATTGAATATCGAGAAGGCGTGCTTTCCGACATGCCACGCCATGATTTATGGCGCAAAACAAGAGACTTTGAAAGTACTTCTGTTTATTGCTGTGACAAGTAACTGTTATTCGCTGCTTAACGTTGTTTGAAGGCAGTGTGAAATACGACGAAATTGGACAAACAGTTCGAATATTTGAGTTGCTTCAGCTCCAAATAAAGATTTGACAGTTTTTTTCATGTTATCTTAAATATGAATGTCTACTGATTATGGCTTCAAAACCGAGGGAAAAAAAAGAAAATAAGGGAAAATTTAAAAGAAGTTACATACAAAGCAAAAAAATTCATTTATAGGGCCATGAGGAGGAGGAGGAGAAGAGGAAATGTTTAAATGGCACTGATGTTAGGAGCTTGTAATTTGACGTAGGTACATTTCAGCTGTAGTTTTAGATGCATGCTGTAAACAGAGTTGCCTACACTGCCAGTTTGCTGTTTTGAAAAACGCAACCAAGGTTACCAACTATAGAGCTTCCTTTGTCATCCTTTCACAATAACGCTGACAATTACCAACAAGACACTAGATTTTATGAATGGTTTGTATTTACAGTTTATTCTCATTCCCCTTCATTTACACAAATCTTTCATTGTCTTGTTTAATTCGTTCTTTTGGCACCACATTAAAATTTAAGTATTTGCCGCCCCAGAAACCTGGTGCCCTGGACGGTGGCACGGTGCGGCCCCCATCCCCCTTGAGCCGGCCCTGACTACAATGTATCTTACAGTAAAAGTTTAGTTCTTTGCTATCCTTTCTGATGTTGAAATTTTTGCGCGCAACAGTGCAGTTTTGTCACAGGGCAAAACAAAAATTGCAGAGTGTAATCAAATTTAATCAGGTGATGCTGAGAGAATTATGCCAGCAAATGAGACGTTAGAAGTAGAAGAGTTTTGCAGTTTGGAAAGCAAAATACCTGATGATAGCCGAACTAAAGGTATAAAATTCAGATAAAATGCAGACCGGCAGCAGCAAGAAAGACTTATCGGAAAAAGGAAAATACGCTAAGATCAAGTGTAAATGTAAGTGGTAGGACTTCTCTTCTGAAAGTATTCGCGTGGAATTCATCCGTCTATAGAAGTGACACGTGAACACTAAACAGTACATACTAGAAAAATGGAAGCTTTTGAAATGTGGTGGTGAAGAAGATTTAATGGGTAAATCGAGTAATTTAACATCTTTTGTTAGGTCACTTGCAGGTTTTACCACAAAGAACTTGACAGGGTGGGGGAATACGCAATGAGTTTAGGAAACAAACATTCTCTGTTTGGACTGGTGCACACTGTGGTGGTGAAAAGGAGTCCCTCAAGTGGTGAGGACTCCGCAGCTGTAGCACAGGCGGCATCATCTCATGATAACGTTCAGGTATGCAGCCGGTATTTAAAAATATTTTGGTTATCTTTGGCAATGGTGATGTAAGAACAACGTCATTCATCAAACCGAGGAATGGACCGTCGGCCTCTTACCTCATCATAACTCACAACGGAAGTCAACAAAGCTATTGTTAAGATCTGATTCAAACTTATGCGCGATGCATCGTGCATTTCAGAAAGCTCATTCCACAAAGAATAGTGACCAGCAGTCCTATTGATGAGCTATCAGAAAACACTGGAATCAGCTTTTATTCGGCGCCCCTTTCAGATTCTTCCGCGAGCTCTGATCTACTAGCGATCAAAGAGAAGGCAAGTGTGTGACCACAAAGCTAACACGTACGGCTCTGAGAAACAGAGTAAAGGCACGAAATAATTCAGATTGGATAGCAGAAATTCTCAAATGCCTTTAAATACCACCTGCACATTTTGTATGGACACACAGCAAGTGATACTCATCCCAATGTTGATACCCTCTAACGTGTTTAACTGCAGGCTCGTTCATTCGTTGATCGTGTTCCCAAAATTCCATCACGAAGGGGAACCTTTAAGGACGTGGAACGAGTCGATGTATACAGTACATTAACGTAAGACAAAGACATCACGGAAATTTAATGCGTATTCTGTATTAAAAATTAACTATCACTGTACTGCTGAATGCTATTTATGGAAAGATAACCCAAATTTAATCAAGTATATTAGTATGGAAGCTACTACTTCGGGAAAAAGAATACTGCTTTCTCATGTTTACTACAGCACGTAGCTGCTCTGTAGACGCGAATACCAGCTTATGACATTCTTGATTACAATGGAATTTTTCAAAGAAAATGCCTTTTTTTACATTTTAAATACTAAGGTTGTTTACAGCATATCATTTCTTGTCATACGTGGTTAAGTGCCAGACAAAGACTTCAATGATGTAGGGTCTGCTCCATGGACAGTTCTATCTGACACTTTTCCCTTGTTTCACCCCTTGCAATTCCTGTTACTGTAAAAAATGTCCAGTTGCACCTTGGTTCGAAATTTACACCAAATTGTAGGCCTCCCTAACATTAGCTCTTATACGGTTGGAGGAAGGCGCTAGAATAGCACCCAAGGACCTTGCCTAATCGTCTAGCAGAGCGTTTCTCAACCGTCGTCTTTCGACACATTGGTGTGTTGCAAATACGTGTCAGAGGTGTAACGATACGTTTAACGTCTTCTAATCTTCCGCATATAGAATATCTAGAACACACAAAAATTTATCCGCAAAACGTTTCTTGCTGTAGCCCAATTAGCAAGAAATTGCCCATCATTATATGTGACTACAAGCATTTAAACTTGTATCGTATCGTAATAATTACACAGGATGAATCACCTAAAACTTGCACCGCAAATTTTGCGGGATTGGAAAGTGCTATTCATGTGCGTTTTTAACAGAATGGATTGATAGTCAACTGATTGTAATAATACTTACAAAGTATATTTTTTGTGCAAACATACACTTTTTTAAAAATGGAACAATGCCTATTGACATTAACAAATTAAAGTAGGGTAAATATTAACGTCAGTGGTGTTTGCTCCAGGATTTTAGGGCGGGTCGTTTATTATGAAAAATTCCCACACACACACTTCTACTATACATGTGTGAGCACACACTGCAGAACAACATAAGTGCATACACTAGTTATGTGGATTATGACAGGTAACAAGACAATTGGCCATCACAAATTGTGTTCAAAATGACCATCGGCAGTGGCAATACACGCTTCCAGTCTGGTATGGAACGAATGCTGCACACATGCTATAGTTGGAGGCAAGAACAATGGCGATCGAGTTTAGGTTTGTCCTGCGCACCTACGTCACGTATTCTCCGAAAGCCAATGAGCTTTCAGTATATTTTGAGGCCTCTGCTCTGAATGCCGTAGCTAATGCGAGCATTAAACGTTATCGTAGAGAGTTGTTCAGTGAATTTCGATTCCATTTGTTGCGAAATGTCATCGCTGATTGTGGTGGTAAACGATAAATTCTGTACAAGCAAGCGAGACAGACAATTTGCAGAATATACGCTTTATTCATGTCGAAAGTATATGCATGCGCTTACCGCAACTGTCGCTTGGAATGGTCAACAATGCAATCCAAAAAATGTTCAAATGTCTGTGAAATCTTATGGGACTTAACTGCTAAGGTCATCAGTCCCTAAGCTTACACACTACTTAAGCTAAATTATCCTAAGGACACACAAACACACCCATGCACGAGGGAGGACTCGAACCTCCGCCGGGACCAGCTGGCCGACCGCGGTGGCCGAGCGGTTCTAGGCGCTTCAGTCCGGAACCGCGCTACTACTACGGTCGCAGGTTCGAATCCTGCCTCGGGCATGGATGTGTGTGATGTCCTTAGGTTAGTTAGGTTTAAGTAGTACTAAGTTCTAGGGGACTGATAACCTCAGATGTTAAGTCCCATAGTGCTCAGAGCCATTTGAACCATTTTGGGCCAGCTGCACAGTCCATGACTGTGTCAATGCAATCCCCGTCCGTGCCTCGACATGCGCGAGCAGCCATCGTTTGTGGATCGCACTATAGCATTTCAGCGCAAATGTCCGAACAGAATGCAGTAATATGTCGTTGCGTAACATCGGTTGACATGATCGTTCCTGTCATTAATGTTAATAGGAAGATAAGTTTTGTAGAGTTGTTGGTCATTAAAATAGATGGTATGTCCTTGGAGACAGCCTCTTTTAGCTTTTCCCACAGAAAAAAAGTATACAGGCGTCAAATCTGGGGAATGTGTCGGCCAAGGTACAGCTCCTCTGCGTCAAATCCGACGATGTGGAAACAATTCGTGAAGACATGCTGCAAGTACATCGTGCACTATGGGCTGGACAGCCATCAATTTGTTACCACAGATTCTTCCCTGTCTGCAGAGAAGTGTCTTCTAGTATCTGTGGAAAATAGTCCGGTAGGAGGCTGCGATACTTGTACGCCTATAACCTGATGGTTCACTGTCCCACGCTACACGTTTACACTCCATAGACGCTAATGTTCCACCTGATGAAGCCAGCAGGGATTGTTAACAGGCCAATAGTGCATGTTTCGGCGGTTTACCTATCCTGATTGGTAAATGTGGCTTCATCATTGAACAAGGTGCATATCATGTATGATGTATCACATCTGGAATATCCTGCCTTAACGCGCATGTACACAAGTTAACACGATTCCCATAATCGTTTCCATGCAGCTGCTGATGGAGAGAGAGGTGATAGTGATGGAACCTATGTCGATGAAAAATGCGTAGGACACTTGTCTGACTCATGCCACTTCCTCGTGCAATTGCGCGGGACCTAAAGTGCGGATCAACTGCAACAGCACCGAGGAGATTAATTTCCCCCTCTTCTGTCGTCACCTCTGTTACGTTGTCTAGGTTTACACTACTACTTTCACGTAACTGGTTGAAGAGGTTGATACATAATGGCCGCGACGGTTGACATCTACTGGGATATCTTGCTGCATTCACCGTACAAGAACGAACTGCATTCTTCCTACACTCTCCATACACCCTGAGAATGTCGGCTTTTTCTGCATTGGTAAATCCCATCGTCCACTCACGACCTACTGCTTGAACAGTCACACACTATCAAGTCGGAGTGCACTCGAGGAACACACAAACACACTGTAATCAAACATGACAACACCTTACCTAGCAACTACAAAGGTGGAATGGCACAAGCCAGTGTCGATGTGGAAACTTCTCAAAATACGATACCTCGTAAACGACTCGCACTAGAATCCTGCAACAAACATCACTGACATTCTAAGTTAACCTACTTTTAGTCTGTTAATGTCAATAGGCATTGTTCCATTTAAAAACTGTATATTTGGACAAAAAATACACTTTCAATATATTATTACAATCTTTTGATTCGCTAACAATATGAGCCCCTGACTACCAATCCATCCTGTAAAAACCGCTCATGAATGGCACTTTCTATTTCCGCAATGTTTGTGGTGCAAGTTCTAAGTCATTTACCCTCCATTCAACTCTAAAACAAACGATCCCTCATTCCTTGAATAATCTTCGCCAAGAAAGTCGCATGTTTTGTGGCTCGTGACATCCTTTGATCCTTTGTCGGCGTGTTTGCCATTATCTTTGACTCTTTGCCGGCATTGTCGGCTGTGTCCGTAAAACATGTCGATGGACACTCAACGTAGATTTCTAGAAATTATAGATTATTCCTCTTCCACTTATCTGTATGTGTAAGAGGACCGACATCAACTTCTCAGTCGTTCATATTTTCGTAATCAGTCATCGCGTGTCTTGTTTTGCTGCGCGGTACAGTTTTATACTATTTTCAGTAGTTACATGCGTTTGCTAGTTGCTAGCGCGCTCTTTTAATCATGGACGGAATTGTGATAAGGAAAAAGAACGCCTTAGATGCCAACACCTCTTCTACATATGAGGAGAGTGGAGGTGGACATAGTAACATTCGAAAGAGAGCAGAAATGTGCCGTCTGCGTATAACACTCCAACGACCCCCTTAAAGTCAATTAAGACAGAATATCATAATATGAAAGCTAAGTTCAAGGTGATGTTAGTCAGAGATAACTTTTTTGTGGAAGAGAGTTGTAAGTGCAACGAAGAAATTCAATGCGCCTACAACACTCTTTCACAGAAGAAGTCGCTTGCTGGCTCTTGTCCTGTAAAGACGTGCGAGAACAATTCTTGTCTTAGTTATTGAGAGTACGAAACGCGCCGAGATTGTTTTGCGTTCAGAAGTGTTTCTTGCGTGACGTGATTCACGAACTTCGGAAACTGATTTTCTAAGCAGAGACAGGAACTGATAGACGCGTTTAACCGTGCATAAAGGGTTAATTGAACTTTATTGACGAAACTAGTGAATATTGGACTTGACTTTCAAATAGTTGGAACTAAAAGAAGAGTGGATAGTATATCAAAGGACTACACTCAATTAGTCTCGAGTAGGACACAATTACACGACTTCACGAAGATAATACAATTACGCTGAAGAGTCAAGTTGTCGTGTCAAGAAACTTAATTTTAATAGAACTGACCTTACCAACCAACTGCGTGTGCGTGTGGTGCGAAAGTTATAAAGTATTTAGTGGCCAAGGAACAATAAACTGTTCGTTCCAAGTGAAATATAAAGCGTGGACTACATTATTAAGTGATTTAATCAATGATAGTTAACCAACGACTGTTCAGCAGGGACAATTTAATCTGAATATCAAGCTACCTACTTCATTAATTGAAAAGAGAACATTTGAACATTTTTTTTTTTAACATTACGGCGTAGGTTCACTCAGGCGTGATCAAAGAGTATCTGTGGATCTCGTTTCATACAGGTTCAACAACTCCGTAGCAACGAGCCAACAACGTACGAGAAGACTGATATTGACAATGTTTCCTTGCAATTGATGGTGTGTACTATGCGGATGAGATAAGATTTAACAACTACTGCATATCCGGGCAATGAATCATTCAATCTTAAATCAGAAGAAGCATCCATCGAACGAGTTCGCATTTCTGTCTCCCGTTCGCCAACGGGGACCTAGGTCATCGCGCATCATGTCTCAACTCCACTGCGAGAGCTGTGGCAGTAGCAGCTCTACGGCGTCGACAACATCAGCACGCGGTTGGAGTGCGGGGACGCCACACATCCGTCATCTGTTAACCAGGAAAACAAAGTCAGGGTCAGTCAAGGTCCAGCATCACCGAAACTATGAAGAAGAATCCATGAATTTCGGGTTTATGTGCAAATGCGAGGAGGGCAAGACTACACCGAAATGTTCCGTGTGCGGCACAGTGTTGTCAAGTGAGTCAGTGGTACCTCTCAAGCCGAAAAGGCATTTGGAATGAAACCGCGAGAGTATTTTCAGCGTTGTACCCGTCACGCATCCATTCAAGATCTGTCATGATGGAAAACGAGTAAGGCTCTCAGATATAGCCCTATTGGTATCATGCAAAATTCCTGAAATGATTGGCAAGAAACAGAAACCATTAACATCGACGAAGAGGTTATTTTACTGGCATGTACAGAAATTCTTGCTACTATGTTGAGACCTGAATCAGTTGAATAGATTTCGAAAGTACATCTGTCAAATGATACAGTTCTTCGGCGCATTATTTCAGTTGATATTCAAAGTAACGTTGTGGAAAAGTTGTTGTTGTTGTTGTTGGTGTTGTTGTTGTTGTGGTCTTCAGTCCTGAGACTGGTTTGATGCAGCTCTCCATGCTAACCTATCCTGTGCAAGCTCCTTCATCTCCCAGTACCTACTGCAACCTACATCCTTCTGAATCTGCTTAGTGTATTCTTCTCTTGGACTCCCTCTACGATTTTTACCCTCCTCGCTGCCCTCCAATGCTAAATTTGTGATCCCTTGATGCCTCAGAATGTGTTCTACTGAGTGATCCCTTCTTTTAGTCAAGTTGTGCCACAAACTCCTCTTCTCCCCAATTCTATCCAGTACCACCTCTTTAATTATGTGATCTACCCATCTAATCTTCAGCATTCTTCTGTAGCACCACATTTCAAAGCTTCTATTCTCTTTTTGTCTAAACTATTTATCGTCTATGTTTCACTTCCATAAATGGCTACACTCCATACAAATACTTCCAGAAATGACTTCCTGACACTTAAATCTATACTCAATGTTAACAAATTTCTCTTCTTCAGAAACGCTTTCCTTGCCGTTGCCATTCTACATTTTATATCCTCTCTACTTTGACCATCATCAGTTATTTTGCTCCCCAAATAGCAAAACTCCTTTACTACTTTAAATGTCTCATTTCCTAATCTAATTCCCTTAGCATCACCAGACTTAATTCGACTACATTCCATTATCCTCGTTTTGCTTTTGTTGATGTTCATCTTATATCCTCCTTTCAAGACACTGTCCATTCCGTTCAACTGCTCTTCCAAGTCCTTTGCTGTCTCTGACAGAATTACAATGTCATCGGCGAACCTCAAAGTTTTTATTTCTTCTCCCTGGATTTTAATACCTACTCCAAATTTTTCTTTTGTTTCCTTTATTGCTTGCTCAATATACAGATTGAATAACATTGGGGAGAGGCTAAAACCCTGTCTCACTCCCTTCCCAACCACTGCTTCCCTTTCATTTCATGTCCCTCGACTCTTATAACTACCATCTGCTTTCTGTGCAAATTGTAAATAGCCTTTCGCTCCCTGTATTTTACCCCTGCCACCTTTAGAATTTGAAAGAGAGTTTTCCAGTCAACATTGTCAAAAGCTTTCTCTAAGTCTACAAATGCTAGACACGTAGGTTTGCCTTTCCTTAATCTTTCTTCTAACATAAGTCGTAAGGTCAGTATTGCCTCACGTGTTCCAACATTTCTACGGAATCCAAACTCATCTTCCCCGAGGTCGGCTTCTACCAGTTTTTCCATTCGTCTGTAAAGAATTCGCGTTAGTATTTTGCAGCTGTGACTTATTATAGTTCGGTAATTTTCACATCAACAGCTGCTTTCTTTGGTATTGGAATTATTATATTCTTCTTGAAGTCTGAGGGAATTTCGCCTGTCTCATACATCTTGCTCACCAGATGGTAGAGTTTTGTCAGGACTGGCTATCCCCAAGACTGTCAGTAGTTCTAATGGAATGTTGTCTATTCCCGGGGCCTTGTTTCGACTTAGATCTTTCAGTGGTCAAACTCTTCACGCAGTATCATATCTCCCATTTCATCTTCATCTACATCCTCTTCCATTTCCATAATATTGTCCTCAAGAACATCGCCCCTGTATAGACCCTCTATATACTTCTTCCACCTTTCTGCTTTCCCTTCTTTGCTTAGAACTGGGTTTCCATCTGAGCTCTTGATATTCAAGCAAGTGATTCTCTTTTCTCCAAAGGTCTCTTTAATTTTCCTGTAGGCAGTATCTATCTTACCCCTCATGAGATAAGCCTCTACATCCTTACATTTGTCCTCTAGCCATCCCTGCTTAGCCATTTTGCACTTCCTGTCGATCTCATTTTTAAGACGTTTGTATACCTTTTGCCTGCTTCACTTGCTGCATTTTTGTATTTTCTCCTTTCATCAATTAAATTCAGTATTTCTTCTGTTACCCAAGAATTTCTACTAGCCCTCGTCTTTTACCTACTTGATCCTCTGCTGCCTTCACTATTTCATCTCTTAAAGCTACCCATTCTCTTCTACTGTATTCCTTTCCCCCATCCATGTCAATTGTTCCCTTAGGCACTCCCTGAAACTCTGTACAACCTCTGGTTCTTTCAGTTTATCCAGGTCGCATCTCCTTAAATTCCCACCTTTTTGCAGTTTCTTCAGTTTTAATCTACAGTTCATAACCAGTAGATTGTGGTCAGAGTCCACATCTGCCCCCGGAAATGATTTACAAGTTAAAATCTGGTTCCTAATTCTCTGTCTGACCATTATATGATCTATCTGAAACCTTGTAGTATCTCCAGGGTTCTTCCATGTATACAACCTTCTTTCATGATTCTTGAACCAAGTGTTAGCTATGATTAAGTTATGCTCTGTGCAAAATTCTATCAGGCTTCTTCCTCTTTCATTTTTAGCCTCAATCCATATTCACCTACTAGGTTTCCTTCTCTTCCTTTTCCTACTGTCGAATTCCAGTCACCCATGACTATTAAATTTTCATCTCCCTTCACTACCTGAATAATTTCTTTTATCTCATCATACACTTCATCAACTTCTTCATCATCTACGGAGCTAGTTGGCATATAAACTTGTACTACTGTAGTAGGTGTGGGCTTCGTATCTATCTTGGCCACAATAATGCGTTCACTATGCTATTTGTAGTAGCTTACCCGCACTCCTATTTTTTTATTCATTATTAAACCTACTCCTGCATTACCCCTGTTTGATTTTGTATTTATAACCCTGTATTCACCTGACCAAAAGTCTTGTTCCTCCTGCCACCTAACTTCACTAATTCCCACTATATCTAACTTCAACCTATCCATTTCCCTTTTTAAATTTTCTAACCTACCTGACCGATTAAGGGATCTGACATTCCACGCTCCGATCCGTAGAATGACAGTTTTCCTTCTCCTAATAACGACGTCTTCCTGAGTAGTCCCCGCCCGGAGATCCGAATGGGGGACTATTTTACCTCCGGAATATTTTACCCAAGAGGACGCCATCATTTAACCATACAGTAAAGCTGCACGTCCTCGGAAAAAATTACGGCTGTAGTTTCTGTTGTGTCTAGACAAGACAGCCTAGACACAATGAGAGGAAGCCGAAAGGCATGCGCTTAAACTCACGCAGGCTGGCGTGATGTCTGAAACAGGATACGTAATGAATGCTATAAAGAAAAGTGTGTAGCTTCTGGAATACTTAACTTTAATCCACATTTGTAGAACATCGCTCTTGATGATACATTAATAGAATCTCGATATCAATTGAATACGGCGCCTTGCTAGGTCGTAGCAAATGTAGCTGAAGGCTATGCTAACTATCGTCTCGGCAAATGAGAGCGTATTGGTCAGTGAACTGTATCTAGCTACGTCGGCTGTACAACTGGGGCGAGTGCCAGTACGTCTCTCTAGACCTGCCGTGTGGTGGCGCTCGGTCTGCTATCACTGACAGTGGCGACACGCGGGTCCGGCGTATACTAATGGACCGCGGACGATTTAAAGGCTACCACCTAGCAAGTGTCTGGCGGTGACACCACAGTTTCCCCTTGCTTTCAGCCGTTCGCAGTACCACGACAGCAAGGTCGTTTTGGTTAGTGTTACAAGGCCAGATCAGTCAATCATCCAGGCTGTTGCCCCTGCAACCCTCTTCAGGAACCACACGTTTGTCTGGCCTCTCAACAGATACCCCTCCGTTGTGGTTGCACCTACGGTACGGCTATCTGTATCGTTGAGGCACGCAACTTAACAACACGCAATTTGTTCTTCACTTAGATGAAAGCACTGACATTTCTGGTAAAGTTAAATTGTTATCTTTTGTGAAATTTGATTACGGATCACAAATTTTTGAGCAATGCCTGTTTTGTCGAGAACTGGAAACAACCACCACTGGAGCCGATATATTTGCTGCTGTTGAGAGTTTGTAGATAACGGTCTCAAGTGGATGGATTGCATTGCTATATGCACTTATGGCATTGCTGCAGTGACAGGAAAAACAAAGGCGTTTCTAAGTTTTGTGAGGAATAAAAGTCCAAGAGTAATAAAAACTGATTTCTTTTTATACAGAGCGACTTCAATAGTGAAGTCGTTTCGGTGACGCCATCCAGACGATTGTTTCACTTATTAGTATGTAAAAACTCGTGCTGTAAAGTCGTGAATGAAATTAGTGCAGATCATAAATTGTTGTTATTCCACAGCATAAGCCGTTGGCTTTCCAAAGGAAAAATACTTACCAGAGTCAACGGCGCCAATAACGAGAGTTGTACGGGAGAAGAGGCAAGACATGATGGAGTATTTTTAATCTTTTTAAAGACGAATGACGGCTTTTAAGAAGCCATGAAAAGAAATTTCAGTTTCGATTCTGTTAAAAACCTGCGTAACACCGAGTTTTCAATCATTTTCTTGAAAGAAAAACACCTGACTCAGCATATTTTTTCCTTTTCCTGAGATCTAGCCACTACCCTCCCCACTTGCCACCGGTCATGGGCGCCCCTGAATAGAGTTCTAGAATTTAAAGATGAACAACTCGCATATTTTGGAAACTAATGATAATAAGTTTGATTACTGTGAATGTCTTAAAAACACCGTTTGGTGCGCTGAGCTGAAGTGCCTCCCCGATATTTTCAACAAACTTAATGCCTTGAAATAAGTATGTGGGGACAGCATGAAACAATCACATCACAAAGTGATACACTCAGTGCATTTTCGTAATAATAATAATAAAAAAATAAAAAAACTCGCCCTTTGGATCTCGGTCATAGCAGAGAACGATCTAAATGCTTTTCCAGTTAAGGGCTACCCCATCAAGTGAGCTGAATACTGAAGAAATGACAGATATACGAACACACTGAAGGGCAGCTATCTGAGTTGCAAGAAGATATATCCAAATATTTTCACTCGACACTCTCTACTGGCTAGGAGTGGTTGACTGCACCTGAAGAGGGAAACGTATCCAGAACAGAACTAAACAGCTCCGAAAAAGACCAACTTATCGAAATGTCATCTAACACAGTTCTGAAATCGAAATTTAAAGAAAATTCTCCCGATTGTTTGGGTCTCAATCAAAAATGAATATCCGCATATCGTGAATAAAGCAAGATCTGTTTTACTGCACTTATCAACGTCCTTCTTCAGCGAGTCTGGATTCTGTGTGTTGTAGAATACACCGTAAAACGAGGCTACAGGTACCTCCTTGATGGGGGCTGCAAGAGCGTGCCCGTCAAGAGTTTGTCCACACATAGATCCACTTTGCAAAGAAATGCTAGGGACGAGTATCTCAATAGCTTTATGTTTTTTTATACTTTTGATGTTAACTTTTATTTTTTATGTTCCTGCTTAAGAGCATAAATTACTTTGATGTTCACATGTTTTTATCCAAGATTCTTACTTACTTAGTTTGTGAGATTTGTATCTCATGGTTGTCCCGTAGCAACAAAATATGTATTCTGCAGTTTTTTATGTTCCTGCTTTAAGAGTAATAAGATTCTTTTATTGCATGCCTTTTGTTTATGTTCATTTGTTCCTATTCAAAAGTTTTATGTAATAAATTTGTAAAATTTGCATCTCACAGTAGCGCCACAATTTAGAAATCATCTTGTATGTACTTTACGTGATCACTTTTTTGCATCTAGGAACGAAATCGCATGCAGAGCTGTCATCATAGTCAAAACCACTGTCAAATCACCTTCATTTACTCACAAAATAAGTCCCGCAGATTCCATGTGATAACTGCCCAATATAAAAGAGGAATCACACTGCCGGTATGGTATCTGCCTACGTTGTAGCTAAGAACTATTTCGAAACAGCTGATCTGAAACTTACAGTGTCTGCGCACGTTTACTGCATGTCTTGTGACAAATTCTGGCGCTATCAAGAAAAGATGGTGTGTAAAATAATGGTGCTTCAAGAAGTTGCAGATTTGATAAGAGACGCAAACTACATAATTACAATCATTCTGTGTTGTCTCCATGACGCCTAAGGATTTTCGTGATGCGACAAGCACCTGGACATTAACATTTTTGAAATCTGTAATCTCTCTTGGAACGGAAGATAATTATTTCTTTCCTAAGGGTACTCAAATTCAATGGCTTGAAAATATGGAAGAAAATTATGATTGTGAAGTGGGTACATTCTTTGGACACCATTATTGATATTGGATCTCTTCAGCCTCTCGAGCGCAGAACATTGTTAGTTATCACAGGCTGAAAAAATAAAATAAATTTGTTTGCGAGGCGGTCATTGTATTCCCCTTCGGCATAACTAGTTCAAGTAAATCTAATACTTATTCTTAAAACTCTTGTCATTCAGCTTTTCAGTAAAATGTCTTTAACTAGCTCAGAGTTTTTTTTGCCCACCTCTAACATCTAACTTTTTTTGACTTAAAAAAACTTTCCCAAATCAGCAGCTCAGTAAATGGACAGATGAATCCAAAGACGGCTGTACGTCTCTTGAACGTGATCTACATGTAGTATGTCCCTAAACCGTAAACAGGAATGAGATTAACGTCAAAGCGCACAAGATGGTGTTAAGCGATAGATGAATAAATGTGTAGCGGATAGCTGACATCATAGGAAAATCAGAAGAAAGATCATAGTCAATTTTACATACCGGTAATGAATTAACGGTGAGAAATCTATTTTGTATTTGTTGAATGCAGACCAAAATCACACTGCAAAACAAAGCTATCAAATATTTAGAGCGCTAGAAAGGAGAAAAGTTGATTTTGTGCACAGGTTTCTTACTGCGGATGAGACACCGACTCAAGGTAATACGGTGCAGAAAACACTGAACTCGCTTTCAAGAGGAGAGCGATTCTTTTATCTCTACCGCCATTCTGATTTGGTTTATCCTTTCCGCTAAAATATGAGGACGGTTCCTTAAGAAAAGACACGACCGACTTCCTTGTCCGCCTCTAAATACGTCGTCGAAAGCCTAGACTGAAAAAGGGTCATTCAATGGAATAAAGTGTCCCGCCCACAGTGGCGCATAACTGAGTACAATCAAATAGCCTGTAATGAAGCTGTTTGGTACAATGAAGTACAGGTTTTTTAGAAGCTCTGTGCAATTCACCAGTTTGGGCACCTGCCTCCCACTTGTTCCCGTATCTCGAGATGTTATTGGAGGATAGGTCTGTAATGCGGTGAAGTTATGATAGCCGCTGACGGATATTTTCATCCACTAGAAGAAATCTGAGTGAGTTTAGCTAGAACGGAATCTACAACGAAAAGTAGGTACATTTTAACTAAAATAGCGAAATAGTTTTTCACTGCAAATACCGGTATCGTTCAAGTCCTTGCCGTAGCATGGCACCGATATCTTACCGATATACTGTAAATTATATTGCTTTCATTCATTAACAACTGGAACTGTTATAAATTTATAGGATAAAAAAGTTCATACCAACTTTCTAGAGTGCATAGTATATCTCTTGATATTTACCTTTTCCTGTGTAGCTCAATATCATTTTTGTTATATATTCATTATAAAGGTGCTGTAGAACATACAACCTTCCCAATAATCTTTGTGCCACTATTTTTGATCTTGTTGAAATTATCATAGCAAAAATATCGTTTCTGTAGTTACAATTTGCATGCCAGAAAGGAAATGAACAAAATAGAGAAGTACCGGTACCGTAAACGATAATCCACAGTATCTGGTCAAAATTTAATTCCAATAACGACGGTATTTTTGCAAACCAACACAAGGTTTTTACCATAAGGTTAGTTAACAGTACGCAAAATTTGGTTGTTTCTAGTGTAACACCCAAGCTGCGAAAACAGAGCGCTTTATAGCGTTACAGGTTAAGATTACTTGTATTTTAACGCCAAATCAATCGATATGGAACTTTTTTTCTCTCCTTAAGATATTATTCCACGCACTGGTTTGGCACGCTATTTACACATAGCAACGTGCGGCCATGCCTCTTTCTTGTTTAAGAAACGCACATGGGTTTGATGCGAAAATCTTACCTTCAGGGCTACGTTGTAATCGTGCGTCTCCGGCAAATTTCGCCTGACGTCTGGCATCTGTTAACATGGGAGAAACGGACCAGAATCACGTGTCACGGTGACGTCACACGTGTGTTTGTTGGCCACATTGCGCTAAATAGATTGCAGTTGCACGAAAATGATAGTACTCGTTCCACGTAATAGCGACACAACACAAGAGTATGTGCGTTTAGTAGCGAAGTGGTGTCGAGTAAATAACTTAGGTTGGCTAAAAGGAATAAGTATTTTTGTCGAAAACGTCTAACACTAGTTTTCACATTCCGGTACCTTCATGCACTTTGTTTGGTGACAAACCACATTCATTACCTAGGGATGTAAAGTTACCTAACCCGTAATACATCATACGGACAGCAGTTGCTTGACAACACGGATAGAATTACCGATACTCGAGGGCATCGTTCGATTGTGTATGAAAAGTTATTCTGGGGCAACTCCTCTTTCGGAAAGAAACGGTATTACATTTCGGCGTCGCTTGTGCTCAACAACAATCATTTTGTCTGATTCAGATATTGTAATTTCAGGTTCCTGATATACGAATTCAATATTGATGTTTGTTTGAAATAATTAATGGTTCTTCAGATTAGAAGAAGCAAATATGAATGTTGTACAGCTTGAAAAGGTATCTCCATTACATTAACGAAGTAACTGGTAATTTGTTTTGAGAAAGTTTATCAACTGTCCAAGGAAGCAAAATCTATAAAATTCATATTATTACCACGTGGATAAACAAATACGGTACCATAAATAACATAATTTTTTGTGCTAGTGAGAATTTTAGTACATTCGTAGTATCCTTAGAAACAAATTCTGATCCAATATCATATTATCAAATAAACATATACCAGGACAGAAGGAACAGTTTCATATACCAAAAGATGTGACAATTTTTGGGCTCTGCATCTTCATTAACATTGCAGAACATACTACCATGTACAATAAAATACACAGAAAATACAGGCAGATACAGAAATAAATTACAGCTACTAAATCTCGGACACTAGGCCTATTTGGTGCACAACAATTTTTGAAATCTAGTTAATACGAGAGGGACTGTTCCCAAAGAAGAACATCTTCATACCTGGTACTTAAAATACACCTGGAGGCAAAATGTGTACCGTGTCGTCGTCGTTTTCGCTGCCTTCAGTCCAAAGACTGGTTTGATGCAGCTCTCCATGCTACTCTATCCTGTGCAAGCCTTTTCATCTCCAAATAACATTGCAGACTACATGCTTCTGAATGTGCCTATTGTATTCATCTCTTGGCATCCCTCCACAATTTTTAAGCCTCACACTTCCCTCCAACACTAATTGGTGATCCCTTGATGTCTCAGAATGTGTCCTATCAACTGATCCCTTCTTTTGATCAATTTGTGCCACAGATTTCTTGTCTCCCCAGCTCTGTTCAGTACATCCTCATTAGTTACATGATCTACCCATCTCATCTTCAACACTCTTCTGTTCCCTTTTTGTCTAAACCGTTTATTGCCCATGTCTCACTTCCATTCATGGTTACACACCAGACAAATGCTTTCAGAAAAGACTTCCAAACACTTAAATCTCCAATGATGTTAGCAAATTTCTCTTTTTCAGAAATTCTTTTCTTGCCTTTGCCAGTCTACATTTTATATCCCCTCTGCTTTGGCCATCATCAGTTATTTTGCAGACCAAATAGCAAAACTTATCCACTGTTTTAAGTGTCTCATCTCCTAATCTACTTCTCTTAGCATCACCTGATTTAATTTGACTACATTCCATTATTCTTGTTTGGCTTTGTTGATGATCATCTTATATCCTCCTCTCAATACAATGTTCATTCCTTCCAATTCTCTTCCAAGTAATTTTCTATATCTGGCAGAATTACAATGTCATCAGCAAACCTCAAAGTTTTAACTTCTTTTCCCTCAAATTTAATCCCTACTCTAAATTTTTCCTTGGTTTCCCTTACTGCTTGTTCACTGCATTGAATAGCATTAGGGATATGCTACAACCCCGGCTCACTCCCTTCTCAACCACTGCTTCCCTTTCAAGCACTTCAATACTTCTAACTGCCATCTGGTTTCTGTACAAGTTGTATATAGCCTTTCACTCCCTGTATTTTGCCCCTGATACTATCAGAATTTCAAAGAGAATATTCCAGTCAACATTGCCAAAACTTTTCTCTAAGTGTACAAATGCTATAAATGTAGGTTTGCATTTCCTCTTATTTAAGCCATAGGGTTAGTATTGCCTTGTGTTTCTACATTTCCCCGGAATCCATACTGATCTCACCCAGGGTGGCTTCTATTAGTTTTTCCTTTCTTCTATAAAGAATTCGTGTTAATATTTTGCAACCATGACACAGTAAACTGATAGTTCGGTAGTTTTCACACATGTCAGCAACTGCTTTCTTTGGAATTGGAATTATTACATTCTTCTTAAAGTCTCAGGATATTTTGCCTGTGTCATACATGGTGCACACCAGATGGAAAAGTTCTGTTATGGCTGGCTCTCCCAAGGCCGTCAGTAGTTCTGTTGTTTCAGAGCTCTGTTAAAATTCTTATCGCAGTATATTACCTCCCATCCCATCTTCATCTGTGTCCACTTCCCTTCCTATACTATTGCCTTCAAGTTTATCTCCCTTGTATAGACGCACTATATATTCCTTTCAGCTTTCTCTTCTTTTGTTAGTATGTACTCGTTTCCCATTTGAGCTCTTCATATTCATACAGCAGCTTCCCTTTTCCTCAAAGGACTCTTTAATTTTCTTGTAGGTGGTATCTATCTTTACCCTAATGAAATAAGCTTCTAAATCCTTACATTTGTCCTGTAGGCTCTCCTTTTTAGCCATTTTACATCTCCTGTCAATCTCATTTTTTAGCTGTTTGTAGTCCCTTTCACTGCTTCATTTGGTGCATGTTTATATTTTCTCCTTCCATCAATTAAATTTGATATCTCTTGTGTTATCCAAGGATATCTACATGCCTTGTCTTTTTACCTATTTATCCTCTGCTGCCTTCACTATTTCATCTCTTGAAGCTACCCATTCTCTTCTACTGTATTCCTTTCCCCCATCCAAGTCAAACATTGTTCAATGCTTCCTCTGAAGCTCTTAGTAACCTACGGTTCTTTCAACTCATGTCTTTAATTTCCTACCTCTTTCCAATTTCTTCAGTTGTAATCTACAGTTCGTAACCAGTAAGTTGTGGTCGAAGTCCACATTGGTCCCTGGAAATGTCTTACATTTAAAATTTTGTTCAGAAATATGTCTTAAAATGATATAATTAATCTGAAACCTTACAGTGTTTCCATGTATACAACCTTATTTTATGATTCTTAAACTAAGTGTTAGCAATGATTAAATTATGCTCTGTGCAAAATTCTACCAGACAGCTCCCACTTTCATTCCGTTGCCTGAGTCCATATTTACCAACTATTTTTCCTTCTTTTCCTTTTCCTACTGTCAAATTTGAATTGCCCTCGCAATAATTAAATTTCCATCTACTTTAACTATGTGAATAACTTCTTTTATCTCACCATACATTTCTTCAATCTCTTCATAATTTGTGGAGCTTGTTGGCATATAAGCTTGTATTATTGTGGTAGGTATGGGCTTGACGCCTATCTTGGCTACAATAATGTGTTCACTATGCTGTTTGTAGTAGCTTACCCACACTACTATTTTCTTATTCATTATAAAATCTTCACCTGCATTACCCCTATTTGATTTTTTATTTATAACCTCCCCCCATGAACCATGGACCTTGCCGTTGGTGGGAGGCTTGCATGCCTCAGCGATACAAATGGCCGTACTGTAGGCGCAACCACAACGGAGTGGTATCTGTTGAGAGGCCAGACAAACGTGTGGTTCCTGAAGAGGGGCAGCAGCCTTTTCAGTAGTTGCAGGGGCAACAGTCTGGATGATTGACTGTTCCGGCCTTGTAACACTAACTAAAATGGCCTTGGTGTGCTGGTACTGCGAACGGCTGAAAACAAGGGGAAACTACAGCCATAATTTTTCCCGAGGGCATGCAGCTTTACTGTATGGTTAAATGATGATGGTGTCTTCTTGGGTAAAATATTCTGGAGGTAAAATGGTCCCCCATTCCGATCTCTGGGCGGAGACTACTCAGGAGGACGTTGTTATCAGGAGAAAGAAAACTGGCGTTCTACAGATCGGAGCATGGAATGTCAGATCCCTTAATCGGGCAGGTAGATTAGAAAATTTAAAAAGGGAAATGGATAGGTTAAAGTTAGATATAGTGGGAATTAGTGAAGTTCAGTGGTAGGAGGAACAAGACTTTTGGTCAGATGATTACAGGGTTATAAATACAAAATCAAATAGGGGTAATGCGGGAGTAGGTTTAATAATGAATAAAAAAATAGGAGTGCAGGTAAGCTACTACAAACAGCATAGTGAATGCATTATTGTGGCCAAGATAGACACAAAGCCCATGCCTTCTACAGTAGTACAAGTTTATATGCCATCTAGCTCTGCATATCACGAAGAAATTGATGAAATGTATGATGAGATAAAAGAAATTATTCAGGCAGTGAAGGGAGACAAAAATTTAATAGTCATGGGTGACTGGAATTCGAGAGTAGGAAAAGGGAGAGAAGGAAACATAGTAGGTGAATATGGATTGGGGGTAATAAATGAAAGAGGAAGCCGTCTGGTAGAATTTTGCACAGAGCATAACTTAATCATAGCTAACACTTGTTTCAAGAATCATAAAAGAAGGTTGTATACATGGAAGAATCCTGGAGACACTAGAAGGTATCAGATAGGTTATATAATGGTAAGACAGAGATTTAGGAACCAGGTTTTAAATTGTAGGACATTTCCAGGGGCAGATGTGGACTCTGACCACAATCTATTGGTTATGAACTGTAGATTAAAACTAAAGAAATTGCAAAAAGGTGCAAATTTAAGGAGATGGGACCTGGATAAACTGACTAAACCAGAGGTTGTACAGAGTTTCAGGGAGAGCATAAGGGAAGAATTGACCGGAATGGGGGAAAGAAATACAGTAGAAGAAGAATGGGTAGCTCTGAGGGATGTAGTAGTGAAGGCAGCAGAGGATCAAGTAGGTAAAAAGACAAGGGCTAGTAGAAATCCTTGTGTAACAGAAGAAATATTGAATTTAATTGATGAAAGGAGAAAATATAAAAATGCAGTAAATGAAGCAGGCAAAAAGGAATACAAACATCTCAAAAATGAGATAAACAGGAAGTGCAAAATTGCTAAGCAGGGATGACTAGAGGACAAATGTAAGGATGTAGAGGCTTATCTCACTAGGGGTAAGATAGATACTGCCTACAGGAAAATTAAAGAGACCTTTGCAGAAAAGAGAACCACTTGTATGAATATCAAGAGCTCAGATCGAAACCCAGTTCTAAGCAATGAAGGGAAAGCAGAAAGGGGGAAGGAGTATATAGAGGGTCTATACAAGGACGATGTACTTCAGGACAATATTATGGAAATGGTAGATGATGAAGATGAAATGGGAGATACGATACTGCGTGAAGAGTTTGACAGAGCACTGAAAGACCTGTTTAATAAGTCACAGCTGCAAAATACTAACGCGAATTGTTTATAGACGAATGGAAAAGCTGGTAGACGCCGACCTTGGGAAAGATCAGTTTGGATTCCGTTGAAATGTTGGAACACGTGAGGCAATACTGACCTTACGACTTATCTCAGAAGAAAGATTAAGGAAAGGCAAACCTACGTTTCTAGCATTTGTAGACTTAGAGAAAGCATTTGACAATGTTGACTGGAATACTCTCTTTCAAATTCTAAAGGTGGCAGCGGTAAAATACAGGGAGCGAAGGCTATTTTTCACTTTGTACAGAAACCAGATGGTAGTTATAAGAGTCGAGGGGCACGAAAGGGAAGCTGTGATTGGGAAGGGAGTGAGACAGGGTTGTAGCCTCACACCGATGTTATTCAATCTGTATATTGAGCAAGCAGTAAAGGAAACAAATGAAAAATTTGGAGTAGGTATTAAAATCCATGGAGAAGAAATAAAAACTTTGAGGTTCGCTGATGACATTGCAATTCTGTCAGGGACAGCAAAGGACTTGGAAGAGCAGTTGAATGGAATGGACAGTGTCTTGAAAGGAGGATATAAGATGAACATCAACAAAAGCAAAACGAGGTTAATGGAATGTAGTCGAATTAAGTCTGGTGATGCTAAGGGAATTAGATTAGGAAATGAGACATTTAAAGTAGTAAAGGAGTTTTGCTATTTGGGGAGCAAAATAACTGATGATGGTCAAAGTAGAGAGGATATAAAATGTAGAATGGCAACGGCAAGGAAAGCGTTTCTGAAGAAGAGAAATTTGTTAACATTGAGTATAGATTTAAGTGTCAGGAAGTCATTTCTGGAAGTATTTGTATGGAGTGTAGCCATTTATGGAAGTGAAACATAGACGATAAATAGTTTAGACAAAAAGAGAATAGAAGCTTTGAAATGTGGTGCTACAGAAGAATGCTGAAGATTAGATGGGTAGATCACATAATTAAAGAGGTGGTACTGGATAGAATTGGGGAGAAGAGGAGTTTGTGGCACAACTTGACTAAAAGAAGGGATCACTCAGTAGAACACATTCTGAGGCATCAAGGGATCACCAATTTAGTATTGGAGGGCAGCGTGGAAGGTAAAAATCATGGAGGGAGACCAAGAGATGAATACACTAAACAGATTCGGAAGGATGTAGGTTGCAGTAGGTACTGGGAGATGAAGGAGCTTGCACAGAATAGAGTAGCATGGAGAGCTGCATCAAACTAGTCTTTGGCCTGAAGACCACAACAAGAACATTTATAAACCCATATTCACCTGACCAATAGTTCTGTACCTCCTTCCACCAAACTTCATTAATTCCCACTATATCTAACTTCAACTTATCCATTTTCCTTCTAACAGTTTCTAACCTACCTGCCCAATTAAGGGATCTAACATTCCACACTCTAATCTGTAGAATAACAGTTTTGTTTCTCCTGATGAGAACTTCCTCCTGAGGAGTCCCTACCTGGAGATCTGAATGGGGAACTATTTTACCTCTGAATTTTTACCCAAGAGCACACTTTCATCATTTAACCACACAGTAAAGCTGCACGCCCTCAGGATAAATTAGAGTTGTAGTTTCCACTTGCTTTCAGCTATTCGCAGTACCAGCACAGCAAGGCCATTTTGGGTGATGTTACATGGCCAGTTCAGTCAGTCATCCAGATTGCTGCACCTGCAGTTACCGAAAAGGATGCTGTCCCTCTTCAGGAAAGACAGGAACGAGTGAAAAGCAATGAATATAGTATTGTGAGGGAGGGTGACCCGTAAATATATGAGTATGTTTTTGAGAGTGTATTGTAGTTTAAATGTAGTGTAATTATGTTTGTAATACGCTTGTATTTCAGAATAATGACAATATTATGAAAAGGTTAGATTGTTACTCGCTATATAGAGGAGAAGTTGAGTTGCAGACAGGCACAGATAGAGAGAGAGAGAGAGAGAGACAGTCCGTGTGTGTGTGTGTGTGTGTGTGTGTGTGTGTGTGTGTGTGTGTCTCGAAAGTTCATCATTCATTTTCAGTGCATATAAATTCATGTCTGTTTCATGTAATTCCCTTGTGCTATAAGCTACACTGTTGAAAAATATTTTGGTAGCATATAAAATATTATTTTTATGTTTGTTACTTGAGTCCAAGGAATGTCTAGTAAGTTCCTATTTATGGTACAATGTAAGTGCACATCCAACCTACTTTCATACTCCTGGTTATTCTGTTTAGCAGGCACCAGTACTTTGAGTATGTAGATCTTGAGGACTGCAAGTATCTTTATGTTCCACAAAGTATTGTTTACAAGAAGTTAATTTGTTTGTGCCATATATACATCTGATGGCTTTCTTCTGCCAGATAAGGACCTCTTTTGCCCTGGCAGAGTTTTATCAAAGAAGTATCCCAAAATGTCTCATTTTGTCATAAAAAGAATAACAGATGCTATCTGTACTCCACTGTCTCTACTCGTAAATAGGATGTTTATAGATGGGACATTTTTAGACTGTTTGAAACTTGCCCATATATAAAAAATGACACAAAAATTCACCCCAAAATTACAGACCTACAGCAGTAGTATCTATAATTTTGAGAACTGTTGAAACATTAATGAAAGACCAATGAAATGTTTTTTTGAGTATAACAACCTCGTCAACAACAAGGGTTCCTAGTTGGGCTATTAATAATTACAGCAGAACAAAAAGTTGTATTATCAGCACTACATGGGTTTGAAAATAGGCAGAACACCTAAGCTACTGTAGTAGATCTCACTATCACATCTCTCACTGTCTCACATAGGATTTTGATTAAGAAAGATGAAACATATGGAATAACTGAAACAGAACTAACATTACTGAAATCATATCTGGCAAATGGAAACCAGATGGTTGTTATAAATTCAAATAATAAAGCTGATCTTATGAAAGTAAAAAATTGGATTCTGCAAGGATCCGTGTTGGGACCTTTCTTATTCATTGTCTATGTGAATGATCTCCCCAACTTACTACCCTATAAACCTTTGACGTATGTTGATGGCACAACTTTAATCACATCACATAATTCTGTGAATGATGTCAAACAAGTGAGCTACTCTGAGATGGAAAAGGCAGCTCAGTGCTTCCAGAAAAATGGACTGACATTTTCGGTCAGAAATATTAATAATGGACAGAATCACTCAATTAAATTGTTAGGCATCTACCTTGAGACACCCACTCAGAAAATCTCTGCAGTAAATTGGCAAGAGTTTTATATATCTCAAGGAAACTGAATGATCATATAAGTAAAGAGCTTATGCTTATGGCCTACTACATCTTTTTCCACATGCACTTACATTATGGGATACTTCTTTGATAAAACTCTGCCAGGGCAAAAGAGGTCTTTATCAGGCGGAAGAAAGCCATCAGATGTATATCTGGCTCAAACAAATTAACTTCTTGTAAACAATACTTTGTAGAACATAAAGATACTTACAGTCCTCAAAATCTACATACTCAAGGTACTTGTGTGTGCTAAACAGGATGACCAGGAGTATGATAGTAGGTTGGATGTGCACTTACATTGTACCGTAAATAAGAACTTACTAGACATTCCTTGGACTCAAGTAAGTAGCGTAAAAATAATCAGTGTACCTTATAGCACAAGGGAATTACATGAAAATATATTTAAAATAGTGTTAGAGACAATAATTACACTACACTTAAGCTACAATACACACTCAACAACATACTCATATATTTACAGGTCAACCTCCATCACAATACTATATTCATTGCTTTCCATACATTCCTGTCTTTAATGAAGGAGGACAGCACCTTTTTCAGTAGCTGCAGGTGCAGCAATCTGGATGACTGACTGAACTGGCCATGTAACATCACCCAAAATGGCCTTGCTGTGCTGGTACTGCAAATGGCTAAAAGCAAGCAGAAACTACAACTGTAATTTTTCCCAAGGGCATGCAGCTTTACTGTGTGGTTAAATGATGAAGGTGTGCTCTTGGGTAAAAATTCAAGAGGTAAAATAGTTCCCCATTCAGATCACCAGGCAGGGACTCTTCAGGAGGAAGTTCTCATCAGGAGAAACAAAACTGATGTTCTACGGATCTGAGTGTGGAACGTTAGATCACTTAATTGGGCAGGTAGGTTAGAAACTATTAGAAGGGAATGGGTAAGTTGAAGTTGGGTATAGTGGGAATTAATGAAGTTTGGTGGAAGGAGGGACAGGACTACCGATCAGGTGAATACGGGGCTATAAATACAAAACCAAATAGGGGTAATGCAGGTGAGGACTTTATAATGAATAAGAAAATAGTAGTGTGGGTAAGCTACTACAAACAGCATAGGGAACACATTACTGTAGCCAAGATAGGCATCAAGCCCATGCCTACCACAATAACACAAGCTTATATGCCAACTAGCTACATAAATTATGAAGAGATTGAAGAAATGTATGGTGAGATAAAAGAAATTATTCAAATATTTAAAGGAGTTGGCAATTTAATTGTGAGGGAATTCAAATTTGACAGTAGGAAAAGGAAAAGAAGGAAAAATAGTTGGTAAATATGGACTCAGGCAACGGAATGAAAGTGGGAGCTGTCTGGTAGAATTTTGCACAGAGCATAATTTAATCATTGCTAACACTTAGTTTAAGAATCATAAAACAAGGTTGTATACATGGAAGAGACCTGGAAACACTGGAAGTTTTCATATTGATTATATCATGGTAAGATATATTTCTGAACAAGATTTTGAATTGTAAGACATTTCCAGGGACTAATGTGGACTCTGACCACAACTTACTGGTTACGAACTGTAGATTACAACTGAAGAAATTGGAAAGAGATAGGAAATTAAAGACATGAGACCTAAATAAATGGGAAGAACTGTAGGTTACTAAGAGTTTCAGAGGAAGCATTGGACAATGTTTGACTTGGACAGGGGGAAGGAATACAATAGAAGAGAATGGGTAGCTTTAAGAGATGAAATAGTGAAGGCAGCAGAGGATAAATAGGTAAAAAGACAAGGCATGTAGATATCCTTGGATAACACAAGAGATATCAAATTTAATTGATGGAAGGAGAAAATATAAACATGCACCAAATGAAGCAGTGAAAGGGACTACAAACAGCTAAAAAAATGAGATTGACAGGAGATGTAAAATGGCTAAAAAGGAGAGCCTACAGGATTTAGAAGCTTATTTCATTAGGGTAAAGATAGATACCACCTACAAGAAAATTAAAGAGTCCTTTGAGGAAAAGAGAAGCTGCTGTATGAATATGAAGAGCTCAAATGGGAAACGAGTACCTACTAACAAAAGAAGAGAAAGCTGAAAGGAATATATAGTGTGTCTATACAAGGAAGATTAACTTGAAGGCAATATTATAGAAAGGTAAGTGGACATAGATGAAGATGGGATGGAAGGTAATATACTGCGATAAGAATTTTAACAGAGCTCTGAAAGATCTAAGTCAAAACAAGGCCCTGAGAGTAAATGATATTCCGTCGGAACTACTGACAGCCTTGGGAACTTATCCATCTGGTGTGCACCATGTATGAGACAGGCAAAATACCCTGAGACTTTATGAAGAATGTAATATTTCCAATTCCAAAGAAAGCAGTTGCTGACATGTGTGAAAACTACCGAACTATCAGTTTAATAAGTCATGGTTGCAAAATATTAACACGAATTCTTTACAGAAGAAAGGAAAAACTGATAGAATCCAACCCTGGGCGAGATCAGTTTACACAGATGTGCAGATATAATCTTGAATCACTTATACATTTTATAACTTTGGCCTTCTATACTGGAATCATTCTTATCTGGCCAAAAAATTAAAAAGTGAAAGTACTTAATAAACAAGGAAACCGTGAAATGGTGGTGAATTACAGACTAGTTTCTGTATTATCAGACTTTCAAACTATTTTATAAAATACTTTCGGGTTACTTACTAACAGAATTTTAGGTGGCAGCTCCATCACCTATGGTATGGTCAACAAAAGATGATTCCTGGCAGCCTGACTTTCACAGGTCTACCTCATCCAGTCACATAATGCAACACTGTATACATTTCTATGACAATGACTCAATGTTGTCATGACTCTATAGATGACTGTCAGTTTTCCCTGTACCTGTTTGCACTTTAAAGTTGAAACCTGGTAACATCATTGCCAACTGTCTGAGATCTTCTTTCGCTGACTCTACTACATCTACACCAGCTACATGCCAGTACCGGTATCTTCTAACAGGGTAATTATAACATTGCAAAAATCAAGTAGAAAAGTGGTTAAGAATAAAAGGACTGAGAAAATTTTGAAAATTGTCACATTGAATGTTAGAGGAATGAGCACTGAAGAACAACAACTATGAAGGAATTAATCAGTACAGAAATTGATATAGCTGTAATATCAGAAACAAAGAAGAATCTACAAAGCTCTAAAGAAATTAAAGGCTACAACAGGGCATTCCAAAGAGCATTTTACAACTTAAGTGTCATAGAACTTAACTTGTAATCAACTTAGAGAAAAAAGATTTTTTTCAGATTTTTTAGTCATGTTCTATATGCATTCCCCTTGTGGTAAGTACACTGTCTAATCAATATACCAGCTTGGTTGAGTCATCTAAAAACATATTGTGCTTTAGAATTTGTTTATCCCTGTCTACACATGCAATAATGTCCTGGTACATGCAGTATCTTTTGGCTTGTCACCCAATTTGATTTCCTTTAACAGTTGTAAGCTGTACAGAAAGAGTTGAAGATGCTTTTGGAGTACTCAATGCACTATCATACAATGTGTTCACAATTCTTTCGATGCCTTATCAACAGGTTTTGTGGTGAACATAGGAAAACCTGTCAAACTCTCTCTGTATCTTCATCACTTCTCCTTGGCCTTCCTGCATGGTGTTTAACATCCACACTCCCTGTCCCTATGCCATTTTCTGATGGTGGCTGAGAGATTGGTGGTTCACTGTATCGCCTTCTGAAATTTGGGTGAACTTGGGTGTCTCACTTCATTTCAATAAACCAAGCCACAGACTGTGCGTTTTTCTCTGCAGATTCCAGTCTTCAATTCTTTTATGGTGCTCCTACCACCCAAAAACATGAAAGAAAAAAACTGTTTCCTGTTATGTTGCTCTTGTCATTTGGAAAGGCAAACATTTATTCATTACCTTACATAAAAAAAACTTCTTGAATTGGTGCATCAACAGACATTACCTTTTATTTCTCCAAGTTGAGTTATATGACAATAAAGCTGTAACGTACCTTCTGGAATACCTTGCATTATTATACAGGGTGTTACAAAAAGGTACAGCCAAACTATCAGGAAACATTCCTCGCACACAAATAAAGGAAAGATGTTATGTGGACATGTGTCTGGAAACGCTTAATTTCCATGTTAGAGCTCATTTTAGTTTTGTCAGTATGTACTGTACTTCCTCGATTCACCACCAGTTGGCCCAATTGAAGGAAGGTAATGTTGACTTCGGGGCTTGTGTTGACATGCGACTCATTGCTCTACAGTACTAGCATCAAGCACATCAGTACGTAGCGTCAACAGGTTAGTGTTCATCACGAACGTGGTTTTGCAGTCAGTGCAATGTTTACAAATGCGGAGTTGGCAGATGCCCATTTGATGTATGGATTAGCATGGGGCAATAGCCGTGGCGCGGTACAATTGTATCAAGACAGATTTCCAGAATGAAGGTGTCCCAACAGGAAGACGTTCGAAGCAATTGATCGGCGTCTTAGGGAGCACGGAACATTCCAGCCTATGACTCGCAACTGGGGAAGACCTAGAACGATGAGGATACGTGCAATGGACGAGGCAATTCTTCGTGCAGTTGACGATAACCCTAATTTCAGCGTCAGAGAAGTTGCTGCTGTACAAGGTAACGTTGACCACGTCACTGTATGGAGAGTGCTACAGGAGAACCAGTTGTTTCCGTACCATGTACAGCGTGTGCAGGCACTATCAGCAGCTGATTGGCCTCCACGGGTACACTTCTGCGAATGGTTCATCCAACAATATGTCAATCCTCATTTCAGTGCAAATGTTTTCTTTACAGATGAGGCTTCATTCCAACGTGATCAAATTGTAAATTTTCACAATCAACATGTGTGTGCTGACGAGAATCCGCACGCAATTGTGCAATCACGTCATCAACACAAATTTTATGTGAACGTTTGGGCAGGCATTGTTGGTGATGTCTTGATTGGGCCCCACGTTCTTCCACCTACGCTCAATGGAGCACGTTATCATGATTTCATCGTGGCAGTCTGGTCCCTTTAATCCCACAAACCAACCAACCATGATTTCATACGTGATACTCTACCTCTGCTGCTAGAACATGTGCCTTTACAAGTACGACACAACATGTGGTTCATGCACGATGGAACTCCTGCACATTTCAGTCGAAGTGTTCGTATGCTTCTCAACAACGGATTCGGTGACCGATGGATTGGTAGAGGCAGACCAATTCCATGGCCTCCACGCTCTCCTGACCTCAACCCTCTTGACTCGTTTATGGGGGCATTTGAAAGCTCTTGTCTACGCAACCCCGGTACCAAATGTAGAGACTCTTCGTGCTCGTATTGTGGACGGCTGTGATACAACCGCCATTCTCCAGGGCTGCATCAGCGCATCAGGGATTCCATGCGATGGAGGGTGGATGCATGTATCCTTGCTAACGGAGGACATTTTGAACATTTCCTGTAACAAAGTGTTTGAAGTCATGCTGGTACGTTCTGTTGCTGTGTGTTTCCATTCCATGATTAATGTGATTTGAAGAGAAGTACTAAAATGAGCTCTAACATGGAAAGTAAGCGTTTCCGGACACATGTCCACATAACATTTTTTTTTTTCTTTGTGTGTGAGGCATGTTTCCTGAAAGTTTGGCCGCACCTTTTTGTAACACCCTGTATACAGTGGAGTAAGTACAACTGAATGGACAAGAGTTGGAGTTACTGTTATGATCAGAAGTACACATAGAATATGTGAAGTTTGGGTCTGGCCATGGGTCATGCACAGATAGCCAAAGTAGTTAAGGCAACCGCTTGTGTAAAGCGGAAAGTCTGGGTTTGAGTTTCAGTCCAGCACAGATTTTCATTGTCATCATTCCCTTATACAGCTGATGGTTGTTCATATTTGCAACTATGAATACATTTCATGTAAGCCATAGAAAATGGTTGCAATCATACACATTCATAAATGAAAGACTGGTACATATAAGATTATAAATATTGAGAAAGCTGGTGAATGTAATTGCTGTCTATTCTCCAGGCGAGGGGAAAAGAGAGGAAATGCATGCAGCCTTCTAGTGCATGCAGACAACAATTAATGGTGTATCTAAAGCAGAATATTTAATAACTGCTGAGAATTTCAATGAAAGTATAGGGAAATCTATCTTAAAGGGAGGTTAGTTAAAAGATTTTTCTTCCTTCAACAACTGAAGAACAACAAATAGTTTCTTTTCCCATAAAGATGTTAATAAATTTACATGGAGTGCTAGGGGCACTAGATCTATAACAGACTGTGTTCTTACAAATGAGAATGTCACTCCATCAATAGAAGATACCAGTCTCTACAGAGGATCGATGTTAGTACTGATCATTTTCTGGTAATATCAAAACTAAGTAACCCACTGTTGAGCAATAAAAGCATTAACAAAAAACAAACACAAGAAGAATTTTGCAGAATACATTTTCTACAAGGTCTAAGCATAAGATTGTTATACAGAAAATGGTTAGATGAAATACTAAAAGATGTGCAAGAAAAACAGAATGTTAATGAAGAGTGAAGAAAAATTGTATGACTAATACAAGTAGATGCTGATGAACCTTAAGAGACTTCCAATTTGGAACACAGAACTATTCAGTATCATAACATGTAAGAATATCTGCAACCAAAGAGATAAGAAGACTATATCAAACAGAAACAGCATACAGCAGTGGTTAGAAAAAGAGACAATGAAAATAAAACAACAAACCCGGAAGAGTTTCTGAGTGAAATGGACAACAAACTAAAGTGTATAAGATGTTGCAGCAACTTAATAAAAAAGAAAAACATATGATTCAAATTAACCCCATTTCAGAAAATGAATGTCTGGATTATTTCCAGAGTATATGGACAGGTGTTGAGGGAAATGTGAAAACTGCAGTTAGTGATGAATATGCCACTCTTATCTCAATGGAAGAACTGAAAACTGTGCTACAGTCGTCTAAAAATAGAAAATCCTCAGGGGAAGACAGTCAATATTGAATCATTTAAATATGCTTTGACATCGTTGCTCAAAGTTATTAAACTTTGTAAATTCTTTGGAAATACAGTAACATATCAGAAGATTCCCAAATTGCAGTTGTTATCCCATTATTTAAAAGAGAGAACCATAGAATGTGTGACAATTATTGAGATACTAATCTTTTGAGTTTTGGATACAAGATATATGTGAAACTAATAAAAAATAGACACTTTCTGAAATGTTTCTTACAGGAGAACAGAATAGGGTTCAAATGGCAGATCTTGCTTAGACCGTGTTTTCCAGTCTGCTAAGTAATTGAAAAACACAGAGGATACAATCGTCCCACATATATTGTTTTATTGACAGTGAAAAGCTTGTGATACAGTTAACAGAGTTAAAGTGTGGGAAAATTTAGAACAAAATGGTATGCCTTAGCAACCAATAATTTTAATTCAAAGTATGTACATCACAGTAAAATCAAAGTACAAAAGGAAGGCTGTTTGCAAGAACCACCTCTTTAAGGAGTGATACAAGGGTGTCCTGTATCACCTACATTATTTATTATGTACATAAACAATATCATAGAGACATATCAGAATAAATAAGTACATCATTATATGCTTCATAATAAAGTTATAAATGCACTCCTGTTTGTAGGTGATCAAATTATCGTGGCAGACTCTGAAGTTAAATTATAGAGAGCAATTTGGTCCTTGCACAGGGTAGTGAATGACTATAATATGACAATATCTAAAGGTAAAACTAAGATAATGGCAATCCACGGCAAGGAGCAAAAATAATAATCAAAGACACACTGCTACAATAAATAAATAATTTGTTACCTGTGAGGTCTTATATATTACATCCAGTGATGAAGAACACAAAGTGCAAAAATTTCAACAGGTAGCAGGTACTATAAATCACTCTTTCCTCAAAAAATTGGGAGAGAGTCAGTACTAAAATTTTAAAGTATGATGGCAGTACCAGGTCTAATGTAAGGGGTCGAAGCTTGGACTCTACCAATCAACAGAAGAGCACAGATGAGACTCCTAAGATCACTAGGTCGTTATAAATTCATAGATTGGGTAAAGAACAGTGAAATCAGACTGAACTGGAGTTCAAAGGCATACGTCAGAAAATAGAAGAGTACAGAAATAAATGGCGTAAGTGCATTAAAAGGATATTGCATGCATGAGTATCTGAATTAAAATACAAATATACACCTCAAGGAAAGAGATATGTTGGATGCCCTAAGAAGAGATGGAAAAATCAGCTGCCTTCTACTTGAAATAGGAACAGGTAATGATATCTAAACCAAAATTGGATATAATGATGATTTTGAATAAGTCAATCAATTACTGACAATCTGGCAGCAAAGCTGTAATGCACATAAGCACATCAGATAAAATAATGAAGCCACTGAGAACCATAAGAGCCCAAAGCATACATTTGTGCATTTCTAGATTGTAGTGTGCATACATGCTCCTGACATCTGTGGATCTTATGGTGAACTAGCTTTATCAGTGCTGTACTCCCACACTGTATATATGAAAATTTGTGAAAAAATATCTGTTTTCATATGGGCCCAAAGCACAAACTTTCATTGCCATAGGAGTACTCACATGCTATACTGAGGCCCATTCCTTTATAAAAACTGGACGCTCTTGAAAGGATGTCCCACCATAATCTCACATTCCATGGCTTCAGCATACCACTCTGTAAAGTGGATGCTGAGGATTTCAGAATAACTTAAGAAGGTTACCAACCCGAGCAGCTAACCAAAAGTTGATGTTCGTGGTAACAGTGTACATTTCAGAAATTTTACAGTGATGAGGTTTTCAATAGGTTGCCATAAACTATTGTTTAAAGTAACATTCTTAATTGGAGTCATGGGAGGCCACCATTTTCTTCAGATTACATTGAGGGAGACCACAATTTGTTATATCCCCACAATCTGTAGATGCCTTGAAAAATTTAATCCCAAAATACATTGGTGGAAGGCAAATATCTACCTTGAAACAGAAGGATTTAACAAAACTACTAGCTTTCATGCCTGAAGTTTTACCTGAATCTCAAGCCAGAGAAAACAATGATAATGAGGTCCATGAAGTGTTGGGATAGGTCATAATTGTGTGTGTTACATTTAGCATCTGTTCTTTATATTCTGATTCCAGTTTCAGTTTGATTACAAACTACACAACAATCAAAAATACTTATTGCAATTAGGCTATCTATGAAAAATGTGGATTAACATTAATAATAATAATAATCCTACATATTAATTAAAATTTCATAGCATAAAATGGGTACTGTTATAACCTTTAATCCTATTAAATTGCGTGGATATACAACGTAGAGCAATAGCGACTGACATGCTTCCAACTCCGAATCTGTCACTCCACTGCCGTGCCGTGACCTGCGGCCGGCGCCGTTCATAGCCAGGTGGCGCTCCCGCGCTCGGCCGAGTTGCGGAGCGCCTCTATCGCCGTGTTCGCGTACTGACGTAGCGGCACTTTTAAATCTCGTGGCACTGTCACAACACTTTTCCCCCCTTGAAAAAAAAAAAAACACTCACTTCCTTGGAGACACGGACAGTGCGGAGACATCCATGGCCTCTTGGGTGGCCCCGAGAAGATCCCGCGGAGAAACACGAGAGTATGGTCGAAAATGTCCAGGACGGTAGCTTGCGCGTGGAACGCGCCTCCTGGATGAGATGATGGGGGAAAACTCTGGAGCAGCATCCATAGGTGTCGTGGACCTGGGGGTGTGCCCCAGCGAGATGGGTCCCGGAGAAGGCGGCGTCGCGACTGGGGCCGGTTCCGGCGTACTCGGAAGCGGTAGCGATGTCGGCTGCAGCAACACGCCCGGAAGATCGGCAGCAGCGACAGGACTGGCTTCTCGGGCTGGTGGAGACGAAAGAAGGAGTGGTGGCACCGGCATGGCCACCACTCGTGGGCGCATCTGGTCGTAATGGCGAACAACCATGCCGTTGTCTGTACGTATTTCACAAAGGCCGCGAAGAGCCTGGACCACCCCTGGAATCCATTTAGGGCGAGATCCATACCCCCGTGCCCACACGTCGGCGCCCACCGGGTATTTTCCCGCACTAGGGGACACAGTACAAGGCCTGACAGGGTGAAGCAGGTGCAGTAGAGTGCGCGGTTGTCGGCCATGCAAGAGTTCAGCAGGGCTGCGATCACCCAAAGGCGTGAAGCGATAAGAACTCAGAAATTGCAACAGAACGTCATCTGTGGAAAAATCACTAAGGAGTTTTTTCATCTGGCTTTTGAAAGTGTGGGCAAGGTGCTCGACCTCCCCATTCGATTGCGGATGGAAGGGCGGTGCTATAACATGATGAATCCCTTGTCCAGTACAAAAATCACGGAAGGCCTGCGAAGAGAACTGAGGGCCATTGTCCGTGACAATTGTGGATGGAATACCTTCTAGTGCAAAGATTTTGGACAAAGCCAGTGTCGTCGCCGCAGTGGTGGGCGACGGACATGGAACAACAAACGGAAACTTCGAGAAGGCGTCAATCAACAGTAGCCAATAAGTGCCCAGGAAGGGGCCGGCAAAGTCAGCATACACCCGTTCCCACGGCTGCGCCGGATCAGGCCACGGAGAGGGCATAGTATGAGGTGCAGCCAGTTGTTGAGCACACTGACCACATGCAGCGACCATGTGGGCAATGTCCGAATCAATACCGGGCCAATAAACGTGCCTGCGGGCCAGGGACTTTGTCCGAGAAATCCCCCAATGGCCTTCATGCAATAGTTTGAGAACATCTTTGCGAAGAGAGGCTGGCACCACGACCCGTGGAGATGCGCCATCTGTGGCCAGAAGAACAACACCCTCACGAACAGACAGACGAAGGCGCAAGGCATGGTAGTTGCGAAGGGGATCCGATGCCCGGGCCTTGGTCCTGTCCGGCCAACCCCGTTGAACAAAACCGATCACCTGACGCAGGACCGGGTCCCGCGCAGTAGCCAACGCGACCTGCGAACCTGTAAGTGGAAAACCCTCCACCGCACGATGTTCTTCCTCATCAATGTGGAAACAGAGTAGTTCATCTCGATCGAAAACCGGGTCGGGGCCCATCGGCAAACGCGACAGCGCGTCAGCGTTGGCGTGCTGGGCCGTGGGGCAATAGTGAATCTCATAGTGAAAACGAGACAAGTATAAGGCCCAACGTTGCAGGCGGTGAGCTGCCTTATCTGGAAGCGACGCCGAGGGGCTGAACAGAGAGACCAGCGGCTTGTGGTCGGTGATGAGGTGAAACTTAGAACCATACAAAAAAACGCTGAACTTTTTTAGAGCATAAATGATAGCGAGCGCCTCCTTTTCGATTTGAGAGTAACGCCGTTGGGCATCTTTGAGGGTCTTGGAAGCATAGGCGATGGGTCGTTGCGACCCATCCTCATACCGATGGGCGAGAACAGCCCCTAGGCCATACTGTGACACGTCAGTCGCCAGAACCAAGTGCTGACCCGGACGGAATGTGGCAAGACAAGGCCCTGACTGCAAATGAGCCTTCAGGCGGACAAAAGTCTGCTCACACTCGTCGGACCAGCAGAAAGGAACGTTTTTGTGTAACAGCTGATGCAGAGGATGAGCCACCGCCGCCGCGGAGGGAATGAATTTGTGATAATAAGCAATCTTGCCTAGAAACACCTGAAGTTCTTTGACCGTAGACGGCCGGGGTAGAGCGGTAATGGCCACAACGTGCTGTCATGGAGGACGTATACCCTCACGGGACAAGTGGAAACCAAGATAAACAATGGAGGGTTGGAAGAACTGTGACTTGTCCAGATTGCACTTCAACCCATCCGAATGCAGAACCCGAAACAGCGAACGCAAATTGCGAAGGTGCTCCTCAGTGGAGGCCCCCATGACAACAATGTCATCCAGGTAGTTGATGCAGCCGGGAACGGAAGCCGTGAGCTGTTCCAAAAACCGCTGAAAAATGGCCGGCACGCTAGCGACGCCAAATGGTAACCGCTGGTACTGATACAACCCACAAGTAGTGTTGATGACGAGAAATTCCTTGGAAGAAGCATCCAACGGCAACTGATGGTACGTCTCCGATAAGTCAAGTTTGGAAAAGAACTGGCCCCCAGCGAGCTTGGTAAATAACTCCTCAGGACGGGGAAGAGGATAAGTGTCAATGAGGCTCTGAGCATTGACAGTGGCTTTAAAATGACCACACAATTGCAGACTCCCGTTTGGTTTAGAAACCACCACGATTGCCAATGGCCATTCGCTGGAGGTAACAGGAAGGAGAATCCCTAAAGCTGTTAACCTGTCTATCTCAGCCTTGACAGGTGCACGCAACGCCATCGGAATAGGGCGTGCCCGGAAAAACTTAGGGCGAGCCGTAGGCTTAAGAATAATGTGGGCTTCAAAATCCTTAGCACGACCCAGACCAGCAGAGAACACGGACGAGAATTCAGAACACAATCCATCCAGCTGTTGATACGGAATATCCTCAGATATGAGGTGCACATCATCATCAATGGAGAACCCGAACAACTGGAAAGCATCATAACCGAACAGGTTTTCAGTGCCAGCATGATCCACCACATAAAACGTGAGGGGCCGAACAACAGACTTGTAGGCAGTGGAAGCATCAAACTGGCCAACGATAGGAATTTTCTGCTTCTTATAAGTTCTCAGATTTCGCGTAACTGGAGACAAGGGAGAGGAGCCCAACTCCAAATATGTGCGAGAATTAATGAGAGTTACTGCAGAGCCAGTGTCCACTTGCATCCGAATGTCTTTATCCAGAACACGAACAGTAACAAACAACTGATTTGTTTGAGAAAGCACACAGTTAACGTCCATGTCCGATGCCTCGTCCTCGTCGACAGGAACTTTAGGGGACTGACACACACAAGCAATGTGGCCTTTTTTCCTACATGAATTACATGTGGCCCAACGTTTTGGACACGCGGCCCTGTCATGCTGTACGAAACAACGTGGACAGGAAGGAAGTGCGGAACGAACCTGCTTCTGTGGTTGCTGTTTTCGCTGCGAGTGTGGCGGCCCAACGCGACGTTGTTGACGCGAGTGAACCGCCGCCACATCATCGTTCCCCTGTGAAACAGGCAAATTGTCCATGTCGAAAGTGTTATGTACAGTGCCTACATCACACCACGCGTCTATTTGTGCACCAGCAGCGTGAGACACGCGATGCTTAGAACTTCCGACAACGACGGGTTTGGCAGTTGTAAGGCACGTTGCCGAACTTCTTTATCAGGAGCAAGCCAGAGAATAGCATCCCTAACCATTGAATCAGCATAAGACTCATGATGAGTGTCCGTGACAAACTGACATTTCCTACTCAGACCGTGTAGTCCCGCCACCCAAGCCCGGTAGGATTTATGGGGCTGTTTACGACACCGGTAGAACGACACGCGGGCAGCAACGACATGGGTATTTTTTCGGTAATAGTTAGACAATAAGTCACACATTTCTTGGAAGGACAGAGAGGCTGGTTCCCGCAGAGGGGCTAACTGAGATAGCAGCTGATAGATCCGTGGGGAAATCCAAGATAGAAATAACGACTTACACATAGGAGCGCCGACAATGCCGAAAGCCAAGAAGTGTTGCCCCAAATGCTTCTCATAATCCTCCCAGTCTTCAGCGGCCTCGTCGTAAGGAGGGAATGGAGGCGGAGAAGAGGAAGACAGACGATGAGTAAGCGACGTCGACAACGCCTGAATAGCAGCCATCAGCTGTGTTTGTTTCGCCTGAATAGCAGCCGTCAGCTGTGTTTGTTGGTCAATGAGCGCTTGCAGAAGCTGTTCCATGTCTGCCCCGACACGAACACACAATTCCGCAATGCAGGAAAAAAAATATCCGACCTCGTCGCCAAAAAGTGTTATAACCTTTAATCCTATTAAATTGCGTGGATATACAACGTAGAGCAATAGCGACTGACATGCTTCCAACTCTGAATCTGTCACTCCACTGCCGTGCCGTGACCTGCGGCCGGCGCCGTTCATAGCCAAGTGGCGCTCCCACGCTCGGCTGAGCTGCGGAGCGCTTCTATCGCTGTGTTCGCGTACTGACGTAGCGGCACTTTTAAATCTCGTGGCACTGTCACAACAGGTACATTATTGTTTATAGGAAATACAGTACAAGAAAGAGACACACAACATTCACACACACAAGCAGGCACACCTCATGCACACTCCAGCACCTCTGGTTCAAGATTTACAGGACCATAAAAAAAATATAAATCATACTCTATCAACTTCTTCCAATGAGGGTATCATCACAGCTGACAATATCAGCAACCTTAGATAATTAATTTGTGTTCTGTGATCACCATCGTAATGGGTATCATTCAGTATGTGAAATGAGTCCAGGTGCTCACTGGAAAATATGAGTGCATCACAGAAGGTACTTCCAATTGTACCAGTTACAGGGCTTCTTCCCATTCCACTTGCATATGGTGTACAGGAAGAATGTTTAAATGCCTCTGTGTACTCTTTAATTAATGTAATCGCAGTAAACATGAAAAGTGACAAGGGGGAAATTAGCTACTGTTGTTTTCAACCGACGTTTTTATCAAAACAAGACAACACACAGGAAGGAAACGCTGGCTATACACAAGAACAGGAAGTACTTCAAAAGGTAAGCACAATTTTTGACTGTGGAGTAATCAGTTGTTGTTTACGATCAATGTGTTTATTAAAACAAGCAAATATGCAGGAAGAAAACGTCGTAGAAACTCTAGATCAGGATCTACTGCAAGCTAAAGAGTATACAAACAACCTAGAAAAATCGATCAGGGAACTAAAACAAAAACAAAAAGTGGAAACTGAGTCATTTGCTAGTCCTATAATAAGCTGGCGTGTGAAACAAGGGGTAAATTGGGATCGTGAACAAAAACAAAAAGTGGAAATCGAGCAGAGTACTAGGCATAAAATAACCTGGCGTGTGAAACAGTGCAAAAATCATCACGATCTGAAAACAATGAATAAAGTTGAGCTTCCTGACACCCGTGAAGACTCGATCAAACAGGGAACTAAAAGTAAGGATCATATGTATGAGACAAGTGAGAATAATAGAAATAAATATGACTTGCCAGACACTAGTGAAGATACGAACAAACAGGGAAACAAGAGAAAGGAACATACATCTAAGACAAGTGGGAGAAATAAAAAGAGTGACGTATACATCTTCTCAGACAGCCATGGAAGAGGCTTAGCAGAAAAAATGGCCAATATGCAAAACAAACTAAAAGTAAGCGGAATCACCAAGCCAGGTGTGCCATTAAGTGAAGTGTTGAAATCCTGGGAAACATCCGTAACAAAAGGTGTGAAATGTGTCATTATAGGTGGAGGAAATGACATTTATAGAGATGAAAGTATCAATGCAAGAAGAGTACTGAGGGAAACTCTAGGGAAAGCTACTCATTCTGAAGTATATGTGCTAAGCATTCCTCAAAGACACGATTTGATGGTCGAGTCCTGCATAAATAAAGAAATTACCAGAACAAATAGGATACTTAGGAAGATATGTAGCAGCTTCCCAAATGTGACTTTCATAAATGCAACAAGCTCACAAAGAGAGCATTTCACAAGGCATGGTTTACATAGAAACAACCGCGGAAAAACTATTCTGTGCAAAGAAATTTTGAAAAAATTTGACAAACTACAAGGGCAAACACAGACACCCATAATACTACCAATGAAGGAAGAGGCGGGAAAGTCTCCACTGTGCCATATAAAAGAAAAAGAAACAACCTCATCACCAACAGAAGCAGACCCACAAACCTCACAGTGCCCGATAGAGGAAAAAGAAGCAACATCATCACCAACAGAAGAGGACCCACCACCCCCACCCCCAAAAGAGGAACAGATAATGCAAACAACAGGAAAAGAAGTAAGATAATATATGGGGGGGGGGGGGGGAGAAAGAAAAAAGAAACCTATCAGGGACCAGGACTTCCTATATAATGAAGCCGGAAACCGGCCATCCTACAAGAGGGTGTCACCAAAGAAAACTCAGAATTTTCACTGGCCCAAGACCAGCAATGCCACAATATAGCAGACAATCTGAGAAGCACACCGGTACTAGAGTGTCAAAACCATTTGTACCCGGAGACGACAAAACCAGGAGAAAACGAAAGGAGAAAAAACATGAAGATAATGTTATGGAATGTAGAAGAATTGAAAAACACAGCATGCATAGCTCCAACAGACTTTCTCAAAGGTTATGACGAAGCAATATTCACAAAAACTTTTCTCACAGATCATTGGCAACACCCGAAATTCTATAGCATAAATATGCTGGCAAAGCAAGGAGAAAGGGGGCGACCCCAAGGGGGAATAACAGTCCTACTGAAACCGTGGATAACACCAATTATAGCGACAACAGAACTAAATCACTCCATTCTAACAGAAGTAAAACACATCACAATATTAGCAACCTACTTCCAGCCAAGCGAATCGGCCATTGACATAATTGATGAACTGGGCTAACAAATAAGACGGTGCAAGAAAGACATCCCTTTACTTATCACAGGGGATCTAAACTGTCGGTTGGATGTACAGAATCACAAAACAAAATTAGTAATTGAATCACTACAAGAAGAAGGCCTCATCCTGCTAAATGACACAAATGCCCCTATGTACTTCTGCCATAATGGCAAAAGTGCTATTGATATTGCCCTCATAAGAGGAAACATAAAAGGGGACATAAGCCCACTTTGGAATGCAAACCACACACCTATAAGAAAACACATCCCGATGAACATAGCCATACAAAGTGAATGGAAGCCAAGAGAGAACCAAGAGAAGAGACCACTCTCGAGGAGACTGGATCCAAGGAAAGTGGAAGAATACCATAACCAGATAGAACAAATTGAGTCCTTAATCGACAGCTCAAATGTAGAGGAGGCAGTGCTTGAACTGGAGAAACTCTTAAAACAAGCAACTACCCCCTGGAAAGTGAGAAGAGCTAAACTGTGGTTCGATCAAGAGTGTTATCAGCAAAGAAAAGAAGTACTCCAAGCTTTACACCGACTAAAAATGGACACAGATAATCACTCACTACTACAAACATACACTGAGAAAAGAAGATCCTACAAAACACTAACAAGGGAGAAGAGAATGGCACACAGGGAAGAAGAAGGAAGAAGACTAGCTAAAGAAGCCAGGAGAGACCCATTCATTGCAAACCGCCCCTGAAAGCAGGCACAGTGACACTATATAAGCATGGAAGAATGGACAAGACATTTCAAAGACATTCTCAGCAAAGATGGTAGAGAAGGAGCACATGTAGCAAGTCAAGAGCTCACACCACAAGATATGCCAGCCTGGTCCCCACTCACCCCAAATGAGGTCCAAAACATCATTGAATCAACAAAAAGGAAGAAAGCAGTGGGACCGGACATGCTTTACAAGGAATACCTTAAAGACACAGCCCGTCTGCTAGCACCAACCTGGACAAAACTTTATAACAAATGCATCGACACAGCAAAAATCCCAGGCCAGTGGAGAAAATCAATAGTAAGGGTAATGTACAAAGGGAAGGGCGACCCAAAGGACACAAACAAATACAGAGGAATAGCCTTGGAAAACAACCCTTTTAAGGTATTCACAAAACTAATCACAGGAAGGATAAGACACACTTTGGAAGACCACCTCGCAGAAGCTCAATTCGGGTTCAGGGAAAAAAGATCCACTATCACAGCAGTGGAGCTGGTTTTAAAAAACATATGGGAAACCATTGATAAGAAGCAAAAATATTATGCTTATTCATAGACTTCACAAAGGCCTTCGACCTCCTCGATTGATCATTAGTAAAAAGGATGCTCGACGAAACCTTGGGAAGAGACAGTATCTGGACAAGGATCATGAACTCCATAAATGAATGAAACGAGATAAGGATCTCGGACAACCTCAACCTGCCTGAACCAATAAGGCAAACAAACGGAGTACTCCAAGGAGACCCACTAAGCCTGCTCCTGTTCATTCTGGCAGCAAAGGACATTATGAAAATCGCTCAAGACGAAGATGTCGAAGAATATGCCTACACGGATGACATTTTGATAGGCTCAAAAAACTTAAAGAAACTACAGGAGACTATGGAAGACGTGGAAAAATGGTGCACAAAACACAAGTTCGTAATCAACACCAACAAGACGGAAATGATGGTTTTCAGACCAGGCGGGCAAATCCCAAAAATAACAAGAATTGCACTACATGGAAAGCAAATATCTATCACAAAAGATTATAAATATCTAGGGATAACACTCTAGCCATCCGCAAAGTGCTTCACTAAACACACAACAGAGAAAGCGACACAAGCAAAAATAATACCGATACTGGCTTATGGGATAGAAATCATATGGATACACCTAAATAAAGGAACTTAGAAACATTGGAAAGAGTAAAAGCAACCTATATCAAAAGAGCATTAGGGGTAGCAAAAACCACAAGATCAAGATTAGTCTACCTTCTCGCCCGAAAATCTTTCCTCATAGAGGATCTAAGGACAAGGTTCTTACTTCCCAACACATCAGCATCGGAGAACCTACTAAAATCACTACTCAAGAAAAGAGAGGAAGTACCAACGGAATTATATGGATCCGGGGCCATGATTGACCGCACTTGGACAGCAGCAAATTTTGAGATGAGACACGTACTTACAAGACTCGCAGTACACGGATTCCACCACGAAATTTGTGCAAATACAACATACCATGAACCGTCAGATCTTTGCAAGTGTACACTATGTGGACAGTCTTGTGAGATATACTATATAGAAATATGTAACAAGAGGGCCAGATCAATTAGAGACTATGCAATAAATGGTTCAAATGATAATCTGTTATAATACCTGCACTGAATGTAATCTACTACTAAGAATTATGCAGACACTCAATACATCCTTGTAATTCACTCTCAAATGATTGTAATCTAATGCATAACTATAATGGCTATTTTGCTGCAATAAATAGTTTATTATTAATGTAATCTTGTCCTCACAATCCCTGCGGCTGCAATACATAGGGAGTTGTTGTATATTCCTTGATTAATCTTTTAATGCTGTTCCTTGAAATATTGTAAGTAGGTTTTCTCTGTACAGTGTGCATATATGTTCAGAAAAGTGCCAGTTCAGCTCCTTCGGTGTCTGTGACTTGTTCCCATGGACCGAACAAACCTACAACTATTTGTGCTGCCATTCCCTGTGTACATTCAATATCACCTATTAGTCCCACTTACAATAGGTCCCACACACTTGAGCAATACTTTAGTAAGGGGCACATGTGTGGTTTGTAAGCAGTCTCCTGCACAGACAGCATTTTCCTGGTACTCTACAGATGAACCACAGTCTGCCACCTACTTTACCTACAACTGAGCCTATGTGAGCATTCCACTTCACATCCCTAAAAATTGTTACACCCAAGCAATTGTATGAGTTGACCCATTCAAACTGTGGTGTACTGATACTGTAGTCATAAGATACCACTTTTTTCCATTTGGTTAATTGGACATTTTACATTTCTGAACATTTAAAGAAAGTTACCAATCTTTTAAATATTTATGATGTGTAAATGAATATTTCTGCAGCTTTTTTCAGATAGTAATTCATTGTAGATAACTGCATCATCCGTGAAATTTCAGAGGTTACTACTAATACTGTGTGCTATGCCATTAAAATATAATATATTAATTCCCAACCAAGCGTCCCAACACCACTTGAAGTTGCTTCTATATCTATTGATGAGTCCCCATCCAAGATAACATGGTGCATCCTCCCCCAAGAACTCCTCACTCCGGTCACAAATTTTGCTTAATATAAAGTGGGAGGTTGAACACTTCATAAAGAAATTTACATTCTCATAAGTGAAGTATGGAGAAAGGAGCAGATCAAAAAGAGTGAAGTCAGCTACCATTATCCTACTGCACAAAAAGAACAGTAAAAGGATTTGTAGTAATTATGGTCATACTTTTGATAACAGGCATAGCTGTAGTACTGAGTTAAATGCTTTTCAGAAATCAAGCAATATGGCACATCAAATTCTTGTTGGGTTTCCAGCCAGATCAAACAGTCATCTGAGCACAGTATTTCAGCAGTCCACCTGGCCACCATCATCAGGTGAGAAAAGCTACACTGCTCTCACTGATAACTGATTCCAGTCACAAATGACTGCACCTTTATATGCGCTGTTGTACTTCTGATGCTTATAAAGGTGCAGTCATTTGCAAGTTGAATCAGTTATTGGCGAGAGCAGCGTAGCTTTTCTCACCTGACGATGGCGGCCAGATGACTGCTGAAATATTGCGCTCAGATGGCAGTTTGATCCGGCAGGAAACCCGACAAGAATTTGATAGACTAATACACCAGTAAAGTCTACATAGTCACAAGAAATATGGTATTTACCTGACTAACTTCATCCAAGGCTTTCGGCTTGTGATACAAGAAAAGTGTGAGTTGCACTAGAAGCAGCTGTTAATGACATAGACAATTAACTGTCATTAAAATGCTTACTGAAGCTGGATGCAACATGCGAAAAAAGTCGTTTCTTGACAAAAGCAGCTGCTTCCTGAGTTCTATTAAATAGCGACTGTTTTATCTTATTTTTTCCAGCTTCCCGACCACATGACCACACTGATATTTATCAGCAAACATTAGTTTCCTGTGGACCATAAGAAGAGAAGCTTGTTTACCCTGATCTTCTCTACTCTTCACGCATTTAATGGAAATCTCAGTTCTTAAATCCACATAATAAGGTAATTTTTAGGAGGTATTTTTATTTTTATTTTGAATTCAGAGGAACTCATAATATCTTACATGCATATTTGTGATCACTGGCCCTGAAGATCGTGCACCAATCTTACCATGTTCCACTGTAGGTGGGATCTTGTGCACTTTGGATCCAGTTCTCACGGACACCCAGTGGTTGAAGGTATGTCTGCAGTTCATCCTCCCATTACTTCATTGCTCTTCTAACTGGATGAGTTCCATTTGGTTTTTCCATAAGCAAAGTTTTAGCCTGGCATGTGTCTTGCCTCCTAGCAGTGTGCATTGCCAGGCTGTGCATTGCCAAGCTGTGATCTCATTTTCTGCATGATGTTTGGTTGTTTCATCAGGTCATATGGTTCCTGGTTCATTCTACATCTTCAGGTGTTCTCTTTGTGGAATGGAGCAAAGACCTTTCTCATGAGTTTTTATTCAAAGATCTGCAGGTTCTTTTAATCTTTTTCTGTGATGCTTAATTAGGTTTCTGTCACATATAACAACACCGGTACTATAACTATATTACAGGTTTTAAATATGGTCTTAACTGACAGATGTTTTGATGAAATTACCTGCTTCAGACTGAAATAAGTTTAACACCTATTGACAATATGTTGATTAATTTTTATTTTGAGTTGTTATGCCTGTTGAACAAGATGCTAAGGTAAGTTACGTAAAATTTTCTACTCTGGCTATATATTCCAGTCTATAATGGGGAATTATAAGGTGCTTCTCTTGACACATCTATCATTTCAGTCTTCTCCATATTAATCCTCAGTCCAGCCTTAATGGCGTGCTCTCCTAAGTCGTCTATGGTTTTTGCCATCTCTTCCTGTCAAATCCACTATGGCTGCAATGTTACCTGCATATCCAAAAACTGTGTTCTACCATTTAGCTTGACCCATTTGCCTTCTCTTTCTCAAGGACCAAACTAAAAAGCAATGGTGAAATCACATCACCTTGTCTCACATCTTTTATGATGTTGAATTCTTTGGACATCTCCCTGTGGTATTTCATATTGGCTTTTGTCTCCACTGTACACATCTTAACACACCTCCACAAGTTAGTTAACTGTGTCTGTCATCTGTGTCTACTGTCATAAGCCTTTGAGGAATCTATAAACATTACCAGGAATCGATGGTTGAATTTCCAGCAGTTCTCTCAATTTGTTCCATAAATCTGAATGGTACTCCCCAATTATATCTTCAGCAAAATGCTTCAGCTTTTCAAGAATTGTTAATGACAACACTTTTTATGATGCATGTCACAGAAATATCTATATAATTACAAAAATTTCCTTTACTGTTTCTTTTGTACTGTAGTATAATGGTAGCTCACTTCCACTCTTTTAGGTGAGATTGTAATCTCTTTCTGAAGTGTTCAACCTCCTGCCTTCAACATCCCTGCTGCTATCCTATCTCCTCATGGTGCCTTATTATCCTTCAGTTTCTTAATTGCTCTAGCTATGTGATGTTGGTTTACATCAGTCTTTTTCTTTCTCAAAACTCTCTGTGATTCTTCCTTCTTGGTAGACATTTTCAGGATTTTCAGCATTCAGTAACTTCTCAAAATATTCCCTCCACCTGTTCAGAATCCTTTTCTTGTCTGTTAGCATATTTCCATCCTTATCACTGAAAGCTAACACCCCATTTCTTTGAATCTTCCACACATGTTTCATCATCTGAAACATTTTTCTGCTGTTTCCTTCTCTCTTTCATTAATCATGTTGGTCATGACTTTTTTTTCTCTGTCCTCAGAATCCTGTTTGTTTCTCTTTTTAAGTTCTTGACTTCTTCCTGCTTTTCTGCACAATTTCTATCCACCATGAGTGCTTCCCTGCCTCTCTTCCTGGTGTTCATAGTTTGTTCACATTTATCACTAAACCATTTCTGCTTGGTTGTTGGCTTCATTTCTCCTAGAATTTCCTTTGCTGCTTCAGCTACAGTCTTCTTTGTATTTGCCCATTGATTGTTAACACTTCTTCCATTACTGTGGCTTTATTCCAGGTCTTCAAATTTGTTATGCACTCTAATATTATACTGGTCACACTGTTCTGGATCTTTAAGCTTCTCAACAGCAAACTGTTTCATGACCATGTTGTTCCTCTTTCTTTTATAACACAATCATAACTGTAGTTTGCCAATTACTAAGTAATTTTCTATGTCCCCATCAGCCCAATTGTAAGATCTGATAGCTGTCACACACTTCTTGTAACTCTCATCTATAAGCATGTGATCAATCTAACAAGCAATTGAAAATCCTGGTTGGAATATCAACAATATAAGGAAACGGTAGATTGCTACTCACCATAAAGATGACATGTTGAGTTGCAGATGGGCACAATGAAATGACACTTACACATCAGCTTTTGGGCAAAACCTTCTTCAGAAAACACACACACACACACACACACACACACACACACACACACACTTGGGCCAAAAGCTAAAGTGCAAGTGCCCTTTCATTGTGCTGCCTGCAACTCAAAGTATCATCTTTACATCTATTATCAAACTGATGGATTGTATTACTGTCATGGGAAGTCCAGTTTCCTTTATGTATTTGTTTGTGGGGGAAGGTCATTGAGCTCACCACAAGGTTCTGGCGTAGTGGAGTACTGATGAGATGTAGCCCAGTATTATTTGTTTTGCTGTACACTCTCCTTCCCAGTTGGTGACCTATTATGTCTTCCTATCCCACTTTGGCACCGAAATCTTCCAAAATGATGTAATATTTCTGGTACCAGTGCTTTACACTGTTCTTTCTAGATCTTCATAAAACTCACTTTTCTCCTTTTTGCCATTTAATTTTGTAGATGAATATGCATTAACAGGTGCTACATTTCAGTATTTATGCCTTGTAGTGAAACATGATATCCTCTTGCTGTTTGCACTGAAGCTCTTCACATGTCTTACAAAATGGTCACTCACCATCCTGTTCCATATTCATGCCTTCCGTTATCTTTGCACCCTCAATAAAAGGTAACAGATTTAATTTCATGTAAAATCCCATCCCCACACTATCCAGTTTCTTGTATTGCAGTGATATCACAACATTCCATGTGCTGACTCATAAACCAATCTATCTAGTCATTTTTTACTTTTAGGGTTCCATCCTATTCCCAATGCACACTTCTAAGGTTTTTGGTAATGATATATGTCCGCTGACCACATTATGGATGCTGTGCAGGGTTAGGCTAGTAATGGGGTTGCCACTTTTCTGCTCTTGGGCTAGCAAGATTTGTCCTTGTGGTTTTCTCCCATAGGAGTACAGGTTTCACCACACCTCAAGAGCTCCCAATGTCCTATAAAATAGATACATCCAGGATATGTAATAAATGGAAAAATAGGCAAGACAGGTCACTGTGAGGAACACTTTGTATGACTGCTCCCTGAGACTTTTCTGGGTTGGCTGGAGCTGTCAGTGCTATGCTACCACTGATATAGCTCACAGCTTCACTGGAGCATGCACCCTCCCACCCATGTGAACAGTGCTATGATGAGGCAGTGTCCCCTGAGAGAGAGAGTTTCTTACTTTATGTTAAACAGTAGTTGTACCTTTTAATCATAGTATGTGACTCCACTCTGAATGTGTTGTGTTGTGTTGTGTTGATTATGATTCAGCTTAAACTAGTTATTATTGTCAACAACAAAAACCATTAAGATGTAAATGTACTAATGGGTGATTCTTAGAATTCCAATATACTTAACGGGACCTCATGAAAAAAAAGAGTGCTTATCTATTTCTCAGACTATTTGCTTTTGCTGAATAAATAATTTAGTTACTTTAGATGCACTGTTCCAGAAGATAATTCTGTAAGACAGGAGTAAATGAAAATATTCCAAACAAGCCAATTCTCTTCTCCTTGGTCAACATACTGGAGATAGAAGTACTTCTATGAGCCAAAATGCTGAACTGAGATTTTTTATTAGTTTATTGCACATTTACTCAGATTTAGCTTGCTATCCAGTTGGATCCTAAGGAATTTTACACAAGCAATGTCTTATTTATTGTAGACCAAGCATGATTTTTGCTTGTTTGAAGTTTCAAAATATGAGTGAAGTAGTAGGGATATGGCTGGGGAGTGAAAAAGTACAGGGACCACAAACACAGTATACTTTAAATCAGTTTATTACAAACAATAAAATCTTTACATTGAGAAATATGCATAAATGAGAAAATGAGAGTAAGCATATTTTTCTTTTTTACTTAGAAAACCTGTAGCACATTTAGAGAACAAATAATAACAGATTAAGGACAAGCAAATTAAAAGAGTGGCTTGAGGCCAAAGGACAAGTGTGTCCAACAATGACACCAAAATGACTTTAGGTTTTAAACATTTGTAGTACAAATGAGTTATAAATTAAGGCCAGTTAAACCACACTTAATCAGTAGTGACCAGCAACTGCAAAACTGACTTAAGGCCCAGTGAAAGGTATGTTTCATCAGTAGTCAATGTAATTTAAGGTTACAGATAGTTACAGTACAAATGGCTAATGAAAGTTAGCAACTGCAAAATTGCATTAAAGCCCAATAATGGTGTGCTTCATTAGTAAGGAATCAACAATATTTTAAGAAAGAGATATGTAGTGAATGAATGGTGGGTGGCCACTAAAGCAAGCTTTACAACTGGTAGAGGTGCAACAACATTAGGATTTGCCCAGAAATTTAGTGAAAAAAAACAAAAGTCCATAAGCAATTATACAAGTTCCTAGAGGCCAGTGGCCAAACCAAGCAGTAGGCTAAACTTATACTACGCGACACCAAGTGAGACCAATGTTTAACCTTAGGGGTAGCAAACGATGACAGTAGCTTCTCAAATACGCAGACAGAGGGAGCTACGCCCAGTGTGCAGCATGACAAAATAAGCAGTTGATAAATAATTAACAGACGGAGGACTAGTTCAAAAAATAACAAATGGCATGTAATACAAATTTAATGTACTTGGCTAGTCAGCTATCTTACCAAAAAAAAAAAGATAAAAGATCTCATTTAATGAATGTATTGTCAAATCTGTCCAGTTACTGTCTCAATAACAAAGCTTTAAGTAATATAAACTTTGAACATAGCTGCTAAGGTTCAGTGACCATGTCAGAATTATACACTCCTGGAAATGGAAAAAAGAACACATTGACACCGGTGTGTCAGACCCACCATACTTGCTCCGGACACTGCGAGAGGGCTGTACAAGCAATGATCACACGCACGGCACAGCGGACACACCAGGAACCGCGGTGTTGGCCGTCGAATGGCGCTAGCTGCGCAGCATTTGTGCACCGCCGCCGTCAGTGTCAGCCAGTTTGCCGTGGCATACGGAGCTCCATCGCAGTCTTTAACACTGGTAGCATGCCGCGACAGCGTGGACGTGAACCGTATGTGCAGTTGACGGACTTTGAGCGAGGGCGTATAGTGGGCATGCGGGAGGCCGGGTGGACGTACCGCCGAATTGCTCAACACGTGGGGCGTGAGGTCTTCACAGTACATCGATGTTGTCGCCAGTGGTCGGCGGAAGGTGCACGTGCCCGTCGACCTGGGATCGGACCGCAGCGACGCACGGATGCACGCCAAGACCGTAGGATCCTACGCAGTGCCGTAGGGGACCGCACCGCCACTTCCCAGCAAATTAGGGACACTGTTGCTCCTGGGGTATCGGCGAGGACCATTCGCAACCGTCTCCATGAAGCTGGGCTACGGTCCCGCACACCGTTAAGCCGTCTTCCGCTCACGCCCCAACATCGTGCAGCCCGCCTCCAGTGGTGTCGCGACAGGCGTGAATGGAGGGACGAATGGAGACGTGTCGTCTTCAGCGATGAGAGTCGCTTCTGCCTTGGTGCCAATGATGGTCGTATGCGTGTTCGGCGCCCTGCAGGTGAGCGCCACAATCAGGACTGCATACGACCGAGGCACACAGGGCCAACACCCGGCATCATGGTGTGGGGAGCGATCTCCTACACTGGCCGTACACCACTGGTGATCGTCGAGGGGACACTGAATAGTGCACGGTACATCCAAACCGTCATCGAACCCATCGTTCTACCATTCCTAGACCGGCAAGGGAACTCGCTGTTCCAACAGGACAATGCACGTCCGCATGTATCCCGTGCCACCCAACGTGCTCTAGAAGGTGTAAGTCAACTACCCTGGCCAGCAAGATCTCCGGATCTGTCCCCCATTGAGCATGTTTGGAACTGGATGAAGCGTCGTCTCACGCGGTCTGCACGTCCAGCACGAACGCTGGTCCAACTGAGGCGCCAGGTGGAAATGGCATGGCAAGCCGTTTCACAGGACTACATCCAGCATCTCTACGATCGTCTCCATGGGAGAATAGCAGCCTGCCTTGCTGCGAAAGGTGGATATACACTGTACTAGTGCCGACATTGTGCATGCTCTGTTGCCTGTGTCTATGTGCCTGTGGTTCTGTCAGTGTGATCATGTGATGTATCTGACCCCAGGAATGTGTCAATAAAGTTTCCCCTTCCTGGGACAATGAATTCACGGTGTTCTTATTTCAATTTCCAGGAGTGTATTAGAACAAATAAGCCCTCGGTCACAAATATTAAGTCAAAATTGACCAGGTTTCGACGCTACTATGAGAGTCGTCTTCAGAATTAGACTAACTGCTCTAAACATATTAAGTGTATAATACATTAATAAAATTAAAGTTTGTACTGACTGGAAAAAGATGCAGTACTTACAAGTCACATATTAAAAAAGATCCATTCGCTCCCCTACAGAAAGTTCTGGCGTTTATAAGATCATCTGCGATACCTGCTCCTCCTATTATATAGGGCAAACTGGACGTGCTTTCACCATCAGATATAAAGAACATCTTTTGAGAAAGAACGGCACCTGTCCCCTAAATTCATCCTTTGCCAATCATCTCTTAATTACTGGACACGTGCCTAAAGCCATAGGCAATAACAATATTCTGCATACCAAAAAGAAGGGGCATAGGTTAGATGTTTTAGAGGAATTGGAGATTTTGAAACATCTCTCTCATCATGATGGCCTCATTCTCAACGAACAGCTGCAGCTGCGAAATAAAAACTTTTTCAGCTGTATAAAGCCATTGCTTGATCTTTGATTCTGATTTCCTCAAGCAATTTACCGAAATGCTGTTTTCCTGTTACATCTTTGCTGTTTTCTTGTATGTCATAACTAACGTTTTTTTACATTACAAAATGTATCTCTGGTTAAAGCAGATAAATATGTAACTTCATCCTATTATTATTAGTGCTTACGTTATTCCTGAATCAGCTGCATCACAATTTCATGTGTCTAATTTTGAATGTACAGTAGCCTAGTTGTTTCTGCGGCTACTAGATGGCGCTCGTAGCAACACCATGTTTACTTGCCCACACTCTCTAATGTGGGCACCTCAGTCTTGTTGCAACCCTTGTTCACCAAAGTACAAGCAGCCCTTAGCAGCTCGCCATCTTACTTACAACTATTCATGACATCGTCTTTCCAGCTTAGATCTCTTTTAATATGTGACTTGTAAGTCTGCATCTTTTTCCAGTGAGTACAAACTTTAATTTTATTAATGTATTATATACTTAATATGTTTTAGAACAGTTAGTCTAATTTTGAATACAATTCTCATAGTAGCGTCGAAACCTGGTCAATTTTGACTTAATATTTGTGACCAAGGGCTTATTTGTTCTTTAAGTAATAGTTAATGTGTCCTGCAACACACACATAGGACTAAAAATGGTATTAAATTTACAGCCAATTTGTAAGTTAAACAAGCACTGAAAGCACCAGCAAAACAAACTGAATAAACATACAGTCATAAAATGTAGGACACTGGATAACATATGAGGCAGGCAAATTGTTGGCAACTTTAACAGAAAGTGCCTAAACCACTGTTTTAACAAATTAGCACACACCTTAAAACACTAATAAATGTGAGATGAAAGAATAGGGTAGGTAATCTGCATCAGGATATAACAGAAAGTGTCTCTCAGACACACACCACAAAGCAGCCATGCTACTCAATAACATGGTGAATAGATAACAATTTTACCAAAAAATATTTTAATGTACATTCACCACAATCTCATATATATGCCTGGTATCAAATACAGATGAGTGCCATTAGCCTGCAATACCAGACTGGAGCAATGACACAAATATCAAGGGGGTATGAAAGGAACCAGGATGCACAAAATTAAAGCCTGTTATCAAAGGATCTCATCATAGGCCATAATATGGGCAGGCAACTGCTCCCCAAACAGGCTTATTTTCTTTAATTGTCAGGTAGAAGATAGCCATGTTCCCAACCAGTGTGATAGCACCAATAACTCTCCACAGGTGAGGCCTCCACCTTCCAGCAATGTTCAGACAATGCAAAGCACTCACACATCCTCAGTCAACATGGACCTTCAAATGCCACTGCTGCAAGTCAGTCACTACTCCATAGCAAGGTGAGCATAGGCATACATCCGACCCATGGCAGCTTGCATACACACTCTCATGGCCTTGTGTCCTCTAGTCTCCCAGCAATAGCCCAGAGGCAAATTTAGTGCAAGTACAATCAGAACTAGCAAAAACATCACATGTGCACCGCGCAATGAGCCTTTATAAGATTAAAACTTAAACTGGTTGCTTTGAAGCAGTTTTACACTTTCTCTGTTATCTATTGAGAAGTGTCTGGTAAACTGAGTTTGGACTCTTGATTAGTGTGCTTGTGTTGTCAGCAAACATTAAAATTTTTTAACTAACCTTTAAAGTCATTAGAGAATCATGTAGTTAGGTTAAGAACAAGAGTAATGATTCTTTTTGGACACTACATGTTATATTTACACATTCTGAGGCTAGTTGCATGCGTGTGACACTTAAGGCTTATCCATTAGGAATGTCTGATAACACAAGACCATATAAATACAGGAAACTGCAATTATCCACTTTTTCAAAATATTTGTTTATTCCATCAAATAGTTTTTAAACCTATTCAGGCTCATCTTCAGATGGGGCACATGGAAGTTACATTTTTATTTTCATTGCACAGTGCTGAGTATTGTCTTGTGATAGTGTGGGTGGCTTTTCTAATTAGTATCCACCTGGCAGCTTCCATTGTGATTGCTGATTGGCCACATATCACTCCCTATTCACTGTGAATATAACTGTACACTCACAGTCACAATAAATAAGGCAGTGTCCAACTTGTGCTGTATAACTGGTGTTGCACACTGGCAATTACAATGGAAGCTGCCAAAAATATCCTTCTAGAATGGAAAGAGTTACCCCAAAACATAAAACCATACGACATAAGTGAATGAAAATAAGCAAAGTAGACTAATTTACGTGTCGAAGTATCACTCACTTTTGATACCGTTCGAATAGTGAAAATGGCAGTATTAAGTCTTCGAACAAGGTCCTGAACGTGGGCTTTCCATGACAGCTTACTATCTATCTGAACACCTAGAAATTTGAACTGTTCAGTTTCACTTATCATATGCCCGTTCTGTGAGATTAAAACGTCAGGTTTTGTTGAATTGTGTGTTATAAACTGTAAAAACTGAGTCTTACTGTGATTTAACGTTAGTTTATTTTCTACAAGCCATGAACTGAGTTCATGTACTGCACTACTTGAAACCGAGTCAATGTTTCACACAACATCCTTTACTACCAAGCTAGTGTCATCAGCAAACAGAAATATTTTAGAGTTGCCCATAATACTAGAGGGCATATCATTTATATAAATAAGGAACAGGGGCACCCCCCACTTAACAGTACCCCACTCAGATCCCACATCACAGCCATTATCAACATTGTGAATAATGACCTTTTGCTGCCTGTTGCTAAAGTAAGAGGTGAACCAATTGTGAGCTACTCCCCTTATTCCGTAATGGTCCAACTTCTGGAGCAATATTGTGAGATCAACACAGTCAAATGCCTTTGTTAAATCAAAAAATACGTCAAGCGTTCGAAACTTTTTGTTTAGCCCATCCAGTACCTCACAGAGAAAAAAGAATATAGCATTTTCAGTTGTCAAACGACTTCTAAAGCCGAACTCTACATTCGATAGCAAGTCGCGTGATATAAAATGATGAATTAACCGTACATACACAGCCTTTTCGATAACTTTTGCAAACACTGATGGCATAGAAATAGGTCATTCATACCTATCATTATAGTTTGACATGTATAATTTTGTGTTCTGCATAGATTAACATGGTCACAAAATGTGCCAACAGGTTATGTTCTCCATGTTTAGCATTTCTGGGACTTAATTTGTGAGGTCTTTTGTTGTTTTCTCTGTGAAGAATTCGTTATAAAAGGCAAACTTTAAGGAATTTGAGACAGTATTCTACCACAGACCATTTTCTGAAAGCTCCTGAAAATAATGGAAGGAGTGGACTGAGTTGGTAAAAGTTCGTTTATCTCCATTTTTTACAAACTGGTGATAGTCCAGCATATTTAAGTCTATGAGGATATTGTGACGAAGCAAGCTGGGATAATTTTAATTCCCCTCTTGTTTTGCCATCTGCCTAAATTTCGTTTTCTTACTTTTGACAAATTACTATAAACATACGTGAGCATAATCTGCATTTTCATATAAGAGAAAGGTTGGACCTCAGTTTTAAAAAATATAACACCAAGTCTAATTTTGTGCTTAGTTTTATGTATGTAATTGATTTTCTAATTTATTTTGACTATTCCTAGTTAGTATCATTTGTTATAGGGTGAAATCAGTGATTGTTTTGTAACTTAAATTCTACTGTTGACATATAAACAAGTATAGATTCTGTAATAATTGTAAACATTTGGAAGACGAAGTACTAGTAATATTAAAGTATCTATTTAGCTCTATTCAAAAACATGTTAGCAAAACAAGGCCTTCATTAATTTCAATGTAATTAACAGTTTTGTCTAAAGTATTGTTTGTGTAACTGTATTTGTTAATTTCATGATTTAAACAAATAATTCTGCCTAAACCTCATAGTAGAAGAAACTGTTGAAAAGATGCAATTTTTCAATGTTTCAGTTAATGTAAAGAGTCAAGTTTTAATTGTAATTTCTGTAAATTAAACTTTGAACAATGTCTAGTTTCAGTACCGATTATAGTGATGATATATAAGGGCCCGATTTTTGGTCATGAGACAGTCAGTCCACGGCTGAGTTTCAGATGAGTAACTTGTGCTGGTTAGAACAACAACAATGCTTCAATTTAACTGTGAAATAAGTGTTAAACAATTAGCCATGTGTAAAAACAGTTACAGTGTCTGCTGCATAAGTACCTGATTATTCTTCAGGAACTGCGAACTTTGTCATTAGATTTTACTGCTCGCAGAGGTTCAACAAGAAACTATTGTAGCAGTATGTGGAGTTTCACCTGCAAACTATAAATGAGGCATATTGCAAGTTAAACAATAGTGCACTGGCCACATAACTGTATTATTTGGGGGTTGTGAACAGTGAAATTAAAGTACTGTGGCATACAACTGTGCACCTCTTGACTACATCATATAAATTAGTCAGTGTCAGAATCCACACAACCCATTTTTTCAGCCAATATATGCCCTTCATCACTGACTAATTACAAACATAGCTTAAGATATTTCAGCAGAAAATTTTAATACTCTGCTAGAAACACTATCATGGCTTACATTACTTTTTAAATGACCTAGAGGACTTTGTAATGTCCTTAGTAGTTGCAGTTTTGATACTAATGTCTGCTAATGCATTATGTGTCTGCCAAATAATGCAGATGTACTTCATTCAGCTTCTTTATTAGTAATTCAGCATTTGTACATGCAATAGACTTCATCAGTAGAATTACTTGTTAATATTACAATGGTCTTGCCGCAGTGGATACACCGGTTCCCGTGAGATCACCGAAGTTAAGCACTGTCGGGTGTGGTCGGCAATTGGATGGGTGACCATCCAGGCCACCACGTGCTGTTGCCATTTTTCGGGCTGCACTCAGCCTCATGATGCCAATTGAGGAGCTACTCGACCGAATAGTAGCGGCTCCGGTCAAGAATACCATCATAACGACCGGGAGAGCGGTGTGCTGACCCCACGCCCCTCCTATCTGCATCCTCAAATGAGGATGACACGGGGGTTGGATGGTCCTGATGGGCCACTTGTGGCCTGTAGGCGGAGTGGATTACAAAATATATATGTAAATTATTTAGATTGTTGTATTTGGCATTTCTAATTATTCATCTAAAGAATAAAATTGGATTGCTAGCAAGAATCCTTGCAGTTTGTCCTTAAATGATTTGATTGGCATGCTTGTGGTGTGTTCAAACAGTTTGTTATACGTTTTGATTTGTTTTTGCTAGTCCGTTTTGTGGTAAGAGCTGAGTAGCACTGGTTCTTGTGTTATAATCACATCTCTGATTTGTTATGCTTAAATCTGATATTTCAGCAAGTACATAATTAACACTTTCTATAATATATAAATTAAATACAGTGATAATCTTATACTTAGTGAACAAAAGCTTGCAATGAGTTCTGCTATCTCATCTTGCCATTACTGTAGGTGTTTTCTCTCTGAATTACAAGGACTTCGTTTAGCTTTTTGCTATTTCCCCAAAGTACTAATCTGTAAAAAAGTGCTGTCCTTACATATTCAAAGGTAACACGACTAGTCTCTGCAGCAAGTATATTACTCTTGATGACCTAAGTATTATTTATTCTACACGGGTGTTGCTTGTTAGTTTGCTCTCAAGAGTAATACCTAAAAGTTGTATATTGTGTTTTCTATTTTTGCAGTCTTTGATAGCCTGATCCACATATTCTGCATCTTATTTATATTTAATAGTAAACCATTTGCATTTAACCAGGATGATGCACTTTCTTTCACCAAATTCATTCTTTTGGCAAGGTTGCCAAATACATAATTAACATACAGAATAGTTGTATCATCTGTGTGTGTATATATCTTTACATTATTATTATCCAGTAAGTCATTTGTTTCTACCAGGAATAGAAGAGGCCCTAATTTTGATCCCTGTAGCACTCTAAAGACTGGAGTCACCTTGGATAATTTGAGGGGATCAGGAAAAAAACCCTCTTCAGTACACAATTTTATTGTGTATGTTAATGGAACTACAATGTAATGTGTTATTTCTTTCCACAGGTTATCTGACATATTAGAAATATCTGTAGTATATGAAATTTTCAAGTCTTTGATAGTTTCAAGGACTTTTCCTTGGTTTATCTCCCTAAAGTTGCTTAATGAAGGACCAGCACGGTCATGGTTTAGGTCCGTGTTTTTAAGGTAATCCATATATATTTGAATTTGTGGTGTCTGTTCTTTCAGACATTTCTGAAAGAGTAGATACAATATGGATTCTGCAGCTGTGAAACATATAATGCAAACTGAAGGTGGAGAGGGAGAAAGGAAAATGGAGGGAAAGGAAGGGACTATTGAAATCAGCTGCATCAGGACTTTATGCAGAATCAGTGGTGATGAATGAAAATGTCTACTGGACTGGGATTCAAACCTGGGGTCTCCTGCTTACTAAGCAGTTGCATTAACCACTGTGACACTCGGACACAGTGTTTATCATGGCATGCCTCTCAGCTGACCAACTTTCCCACCTCGAGCTATCTGTCCACAGATCCTGTCCATGTCCTCCATGCATGCTACTTTGGGATAAATATAGTGTCCATGTGCAGCAGTGGTTAATGCAAATGCCTATTAAGCAGGAGATGCGGGTTCGAATCACAGTCCGGAAAACATTTTCACTTATTGTTGCTGATTCTGCATAAAGTTCCAGTGCAGCTGACATCAGTAGTCCCTTCCCTTCCCTTTTTTCTTATTAACTTTTTGATTTCTTCTGCATAGTTCAGAAAGTATTAGTTGAATATACACTCCTGGAAATGGAAAAAAGAACACATTGACACCGGTGTGTCAGACCCACCATACTTGCTCCGGACACTGCGAGAGGGCTGTACAAGCAATGATCACACGCACGGCACAGCGGACACACCAGGAACCGCGGTGTTGGCCGTCGAATGGCGCTAGCTGCGCAGCATTTGTGCACCGCTTCCGTCAGTATCAGCCAGTTTGCCGTGGCATACGGAGCTCCATCGCAGTCTTTAACACTGGTAGCATGCCGCGACAGCGTGGACGTGAACCGTATGTGCAGTTGACGGACTTTGAGCGAGGGCGTATAGTGGGCATGCGGGAGGCCGGGTGGACGTACCGCCGAATTGCTCAACACGTGGGGCGTGAGGTCTCCACAGTACATCGATGTTGTTGCCAGTGGTCGGCGGAAGGTGCACGTGCCCGTCGACCTGGGACCGGACCGCAGCGACGCACGGATGCACGCCAAGACCGTAGGATCCTACGCAGTGCCGTAGGGGACCGCACCGCCACTTCCCAGCAAATTAGGCACACTGTTGCTCCTGGGGTATCGGCGAGGACCATTCGCAACCGTCTCCATGAAGCTGGGCTACGGTCCCGCACACCGTTAGGCCATCTTCCGCTCACGCCCCAACATCGTGCAGCCCGCCTCCAGTGGTGTCGCGACAGGCGTGAATGGAGGGACGAATGGAGACGTGTCGTCTTCAGCGATGAGAGTCGCTTCTGCCTTGGTGCCAATGATGGTCGTATGCGTGTTTGGCGCCGTGCAGGTGAGCGCCACAATCAGGACTGCATACGACCGAGGCACACAGGGCCAACACCCGGCATCATGGTGTGGGGAGCGATCTCCTACACTGGCCGTACACCACTGGTGGTCGTCGAGGGGACACTGAATAGTGCACCTTACATCCAAACCATCATGGAACCCATCGTTCTACCATTCCTAGACCGGCAAGGGAACTTGCTGTTCCAACAGGACAATGCACGTCCGCATGTATCCCGTGCCACCCAACGTGCTCTAGAAGGTGTAAGTCAACTACCCTGGCCAGCAAGATCTCCCGATCTGTCCCCCATTGAGCATGTTTGGGACTGGATGAAGCGTCGTCTCACGCGGTCTGCACGTCCAGCACGAACGCTGGTCCAACTGAGGCGCCAGGTGCAAATGGCATGGCAAGCCGTTCCACAGGACTACATCCAGCATCTCTACGATCGCCCCCATGGGAGAATAGCAGCCTGCATTGCTGCGAAAGGTGGATATACACTGTACTAGTGCCGACATTGTGCATGCTCTGTTGCCTGTGTCTATGTGCCTGTGGTTCTGTCAGTGTGATCATGTGATGTATCTGACCCCAGGAATGTGTCAATAAAGTTTCCCCTTCCTGGGACAATGAATTCACGGTGTTCTTATTTCAATTTCCAGGAGTGTATCTGCTGGTACTAGAACTGTAATCAGAGTTTCTGTCTACACTTTAATGTTATTAATTACTGACCAGGTTGGTTTGCCTTGGTTTTTACAGTTTTTTTATGAAATTAATGTTGGATCTTTGAATAGCCAATTGCAACTGCAGATCTTTCTTGTACAGCTTCTTTTTTTTTCCATCCAGTTATTAACTCAGGCCTTTTAACAGCAGTAGTTAATTCTTTAGATTCTCCAGTTCTTGGGTGTACCATGGTTTTTCCTTCCTAATTAATTTCTTTTTCTTCTTCTTCTTCTTTAGAACAAGATGAGCATTTAAGATACTAATCAAATAATTGTTGAAGGTTTCTTAAACGGATTGGGGATAGGAATCACATCGTAGAAGTAATTTGTCCCAGTGTGTTATGCTTATACCAGATACACTACTTCTTTTCAGAATGTACTTTGTTAATATTAAGGTATTTTTATACTTAATTAACTTTTGTTGGGACATGTTCCCATCCACTTTCATAAAATGTTTTATCTCTACTGTTGGCATGCGGTGATCTGAGAAAATAAATTCTTTCACATAGATGGAATACATATCATGAGGACAGAAAGTCATTACCTGATCATACTTTTAGTCTAGTGAATTTTGAATTACTGTAATGGAGACTGTGCTGCCTTAGGATATTCAGTAACTTCTTTACAGCAGGTTTGTTAAAAGTTACAGCAAAGCTTGAATTTTTGTCTCCCCCAAATATTGTTACATAACCTTTCCACTTTGTTACGTAGCAGAGTACCCTGTCTGAATGATCTAAAATAGTATTTTCATCCAAGTCTGGGGCACAGTTCATCCCTGCTAAAATAACTTTCATTCTTGGTTGTTTATTGCTGGATACAGTATTTGCTGCCACTGTGACTCCCTGCAGTAACCATAGTTGTTAACCACTGAATTTATTAGCCAGTGATTTGAATGTATCATCATTATTGCCACAGTTATTTTCTGAAGACTCAAATTTAAATAGTTACTTTCAATTCTTTCTTGTTTAATAATATTCCAAATTCTTCCTGTTTCACTCTGGGAGTGTTTTATTTTTTGAATATGGTGCACTTTACATTATATAATATCATTTACTTATTTTTAAGTGAGGAAGTATTTTACAACACTTTTTTTTATTAGGTGGAGCACCTCCACACCCACACTAGCATGATGGCCAACTCAAAAGGTCTACTGCCATCTCTGAATAAGGGTTAGTTTTCACTAAAGTGAGATGTCGCAGGATGTGGGTACTGCGATGTTTTCGTACATCTGGTTAAGGTTAACCATTAAAATGCGCTTATCTGGAGATAGATTGGATTGAAAGTCGAACTAAGGGTAATAGTTTGAAGGGCAGAGGAAAAAAAGTGCCAAGGGAAAAAAAACCTCTGCAATAGTTAGGTTGTGTGGTAAGAGCAGTAGCGGATGTCTTGCTGCCTGCGACAGGTCATGCAAGGGTAGGTTTGGTTAGTAGTGGGTATCATGCATGTTGATACCTTTGATGATGTGCTGTGCTGTTACTGGGCGGCTGCCGCTAGGTGCCAGTGTTGATCTCTCGGTCAGTGTCAGCAAACCTGTAACAGTTAGGTTCATCATCGTTTTGTGACCGATAGGTCATTTATCCAATGGGCAGTGCAGGGTGATGTTGGTGATTTGTTTGTGTGTCAGTGGGTAAGCTCATCAGTTTCCCTGCTGTAGCCTGTTGGTCAGCTTTAGTAGCAGCTGGTATTTCCAGTTAATGTTGCTGATATGCAGGGGCTTGCCGACGTTTGTCGCTTGTTGGTGTGTGTTACCTTATCATAGGTGGTTATGCCCTAGCTAGCAGTGTCTTCGGCCGCTTATACTTCCACCTATGGTTGTGATCATAGTTCATAGTTCGAGTATCTCGAGTTCCTGTATAGTCATATGGCATGTTTTTTGAATACTTCCTTGAGGTTTTCAAGGCGGTATTCATTGTGAAGATCCATGGTGCGTGTGTAGCGTGGAGCATTGCTAATGATTCGTAGCAATTTTTTCTGTATGATCTGCAGGCAGCGCAGTCATGTAGGAGCTGCATATCCCCAGATGGGAGCTGCATACATCAGAGGTCTAATCACTGTCATGTATATGGACCTCAACGCCCTCATGTTCAGTGTGTTTTCCCTGTTGAGCATTGGGTACAGTTGTTTGAGCCTTGCATGCACTCTGTTGGCAATGTATTTTATGTGGTCCCCCCACGGAAGTTTATGGTCTTGCCAGACACCGAGATATCTGACTTTTTCCCCGAAATGTATTGGGCATGTATGTAGTGTTTTCTGTCTACTGTGTTGATGTTTACACAGTAGTTTCAGTCTGCATGTAAACAGAACTGCTTCACACTTGTCAGCGTTTACTTTAATACGCCATTGCTCCAACCAAGGCTCAGCAGTTTTGAGTGCCATCTGTATTCGTGAATAAATGTTTGATGGTTTCCAATCTTGTGCAAGGATGGCTGTGTCATCCATGTAGATGGCTAATGTCGTGTTTTGTGCAGCCGGGAAGTTATTAATGTTCAAGTTGAACAAAATGGGCCCTAGGATGCTTCCCGGGTACTACAGCTTGGATACCATGTCGTGTTGATTGTTTGCCCTACAAGTCAGTGTTGAAATATCTGTTTGTGAGATATGAGTGTACAAGACGTATGAGTCCATCTGGGAAACCAGCTTCACTTAGTTCGTGTATGAGGCCATGGTGGTAATAGTGCTTTAATTTATTGACAATGATGGGACAACAAGACTCGCTGTGCTTAGCAGTATGTCTAAGAAAGAGCAAAATTTTACACTTACACTGTTTACTTTTGAAATTTCTTCCCAGTGTTCTTTCCTGAAATTTCTCTCTAAACACTATAGGTGAGTCATTATTTATGGATCTTTGATAGAGTACTTTTCTTCCATGAACTCTATCTAGCTGTTTGGTATATTTTATTGTCAACATTTGACCATCATCATTATGTAAACCATTGACTATTGGTTTTACATCTAAAGGTTGTTGCCTCTAAAAACAAACTTTCAATGCCTTTTGCATTATAACCTTCAATAGTCATCTGGATTTTAACTGTGAAAATAATTTAAAGTTGGACATCAATGATTCTAGGTGTGTCTTGTCGGTACTGTCCAAATAGAGACCGATATTAAAGTCTCCACTAATGATGATTCTTCAGTTAAGTTTGCATAAATCTTCACAAATAATTATTCTTCAACTGAATCTTTATAATCTTACTAAACACTAGCTATTTTATGAAACTTAATATATTTACTGACAGTGGCACGTTCTGGTAAACAATCTGCGCTACTAGCTTGTGTGTTTTCTGATCCACTGTCGTGGCACAGCATGCAAAATCTGTTCAGCACAATGTTCATTAACCTGATAAACCTGTCAATTAACTCCTCCTCCTTTTTATTTTTATATAATGCAGGTGCCCATTTCCTCTTAGTGCTTCTACAGTAGTATGACATTAACTTGTATCAACTAGATGTAGCTATCCACTCTGAATTTAGTTTTATTTCTGCAGCATCATTTGTTAATGTGAGCCTTTGTTTTCTTTTGTTAAGATATGACTTAATTTAGGCTAGGGCAATTCCTTTATACGGGCAGTTCAAAAAGTCTCCCCGCAGTGCCGTATGATTGTTAGCCGTGCGTGCCATATGACTGTTCACCTGCTTGGGTTTTTCAATAAAACAATAAGTGCACAACAATACTGCAGTGATATTCTGTACCCATTCGTAGGAGAACTTGTGTTAAGTGGAATACTGAATGGTTATTTTCAACAAGATGGTGCAACCGTGCATACATTTCAATGTCACTGCTTGCTGAGGTTTTTGATGATTGCATAATTTCACACAGACTTTGGTCTCCAAGATCGCCTGACCTAACACCGCCTGACTTTTTCTACTGGGGTGCAGTGAAAGCAACTGTCTATAAAAACCATCCAAAATCAATCAATGAATTGAAAACTGCAATATCTACCTTCACTGCTTCTGTTAGAGAAGAAATGTTGCAGCTTGTTTTTGTAAACATGATTAGACGAATTGAATTCTGTATGCAACAACAGAGGGGACACTTTCGACATTTAATGTGAAAATTTGTAAGTAAAAATGAATATTCAATAAATTAATAACTTTTATTTCACTGAGTTTCATTTCAGTATATTCACTGCAGCATACAGCACACGCGGCTAACAATCATACGGCACTGCGGAGAGACTTTTTGAACACCCCATTTTATACCATTGTAGATTCTCTAGTAGAATTTGATGATCTACACAAATGAAGGTCTTGGCAAGATCATAAAAAATGCCAACAGGTTTATTTTTTTAAATATGTTCCCCCAGAATTGAGGTTGTTGGATCTAACTGCTTTTCCTATAGAGAAACCTTTGTGAAAGTCAAACTAAAATGTTGTTTACAGCTATTGCTCAATATTCAGTTACAAAGTTACTTTCTCAATTTTTTTGATAACGCGAGGAGATGGAAGATGGGTCTGTAACTGTAGTTCGCATGGTTATCTCTACTTCTGGAACAGGATGTTACTGCATATTTTGGCCTCACAGGAAATATGTTTTGAATCATTGACTGACTGCAAAGGTAGTTGGGGAAGAGAGGCATCAAGTTCACACAAGATTTTAGTACTTTGGTTGAAACACCAACATACTGAGAACAGTTATTGATTTTCAATGTCCTAATGATTTATGTTATGATCTCCTGTTTTGGAAAATTTATGGTTGCTGGTGGTTGGTTGGTTTTGGGGAAGGAGACCAGACAGCGTGGTCATCGGTCTCATCGGAATAGGGAAGGATGTGGAAGGAAGTCGACCGTGCCCTTTCAGAGGAACCATCCCGGCATTTGCCTGGAGTGATTTAGGGAAATCACGGAAAACCTAAATCAGGATGGCCGGACGCGGGATTGAACCGTCGTCCTTCCGAATGCGAGTCCAGTGTCTAACCACTGCGCCACCTCGCTTGGTCCACTGGTTGCTGGTGGAGTCATAGCAAACACTTGCAGTCAAGTAGGTGTGTCTTCCAATTATGTGCAAGTCCAGGTATACAATTTGATGCAGTGATGACAGATGGTCCCAGGTGAAGCAGCTTCTTTTCTTCCATTTCATCTCAGTGTTTTGTATTCTTTCCTATGTTGCCTCTTATGAGTCACTGTTTGTCAGCTGTTTTCTACAAAAAGAAGTGCCACCCAGTGGACTGAAGATCTCCCAAAGGAATGGTCGAGAGCTGAGGATTTCCAGCTGGTAACATTAATGTGACACATCTTCTTGTTAGCCTGAATTACATCTTAAACTATTTCCTCTGACACCCCACACGTTGTTGCCCACTGTTACCTCAAACAATCCTTTGGGCATGCGGACTACATGCCCTGCCCATGGTAACTGGTGTCTTAAAGCCAGCGTTTCTATATTGCCTCTTCAATGATGCTTTCATTTGAAGGCATCAATCCTTCCATGTTACATGCAGAATCTTCTTCAGGCATTGTTGATGATACTGTTCCAGCTGTTTTAGATACTATCTGCAACATATCCAGGATTTAGATCCATAAAGTAGGGTGAGAATTACAGCTGAACTGTATATAAGGGTCTTCTATGTAGCATTGACGTCGTGGTTGTCCAATACTTGAGATCTTAGCCTGGCAAAGGATGGTCCAGTACTGTTAATTCTGCACTGAATTTCTGAATCTGTATTTGCACTTGAGAGGATGCTGCCAACGTAAGAAAGGGTGTTAACTACTTGAAGAGTCACTCTGCCAATGGTGATGCTGATATTTTTTTGTCCTTCCTGAGGTGCTGGTTGGTGAAACATCTATTTTTTTACTGATGTTCAGTTTGAGGCCAATCTTTTTGTGTGCTGTGTAGAAGGCATTCAGGATTAACAATAGTTCTTCTTCAGACTGAGCTACAACTGCATTGCCACCAGCATAATGTATGTGTAAGTCAACTAATGCTGCACAAAATGTTAGAATGGTTCAGATTAAACTGCTTCCCACCTATCCTTTATGTTAACTGTATTCCTGGAAGAATATCATCTATGACAAACTGCATTATAGTGGCAACATACAAGGAAAATAACATGAGGACAATCACACATCTTTGTTTGATATGGAATGACTCACTAGCAGAGTTTTTACCCATGATGACAGCTGATGTCATATATCTGTGTAGAGCAGTTTCAACAATCAATTTCTGTAGAAAACCATACAAAACTAAAATTTTCCATGAAGCTTCACAGGTTATGGAATCAAATGCCTCTATGAGGTCAAAAAAGGCAATGTAAAGAAGTCTGTTTTGTTCCCTCCATTTTTCCTGAAGCCAAAAAGCTGGAATTATCATATCTGTGGCTCCTTTAGGACTGAAACCACACTTAATTCTATGTGATAATTCCTCTACTAATGGCATAGCAGGATTTGCAAGAATTTGAGTAACTAGCTATCCCAAACCAGACCCTAGTGATATTCCATGAGAGTTATTGCAGTCTGTGTGACATCTTTACTTAAATATGGGAACCACCACATCATTTCTACAATCAATAGTCATTTCTTCAGTGTTTGGGATTTTAACAATCAGCTCATATACAGGTCTTATGAGTACCTCACCATCTTCTTTGAGAGCTTCCACTGGTATACCACCAGGACAAATGCCCTTGGTGTACTTTGCTAGATTGACAGCACACTTCATATAATGCTGGTGGGGAGCCAAGTTGTTCTTTTATGGGTTTTAGTTCTATTATGGCATACCCTTACCCTTGTTCATGAGCAGCTGATTTCTGATTCATAAGGTCTTCAAAATGTTCCTTTCCCCTATTCATGATGCAGCATCGATCTTTTAGAAGTGTACGCTTATCACTGGACAAAAGTGGATTTCTACCAAAGATGGTTGAACCATATACCGCTTTTGTGGCTTGGAAGGACTGTCACCTGTCTTTGTTTGCTAGATGTTGTAACTCTTTACCTCTGATGATCCACCATATATTCTTCAGTACATGGATAGTTCTTTATACTGATGTCTGGGCGAGGTGAAAGGTTTCTTTCTTAGCAATGGGTTCATCTCCTTTCACAATGCTTGCAAGTCTTTCCTCTTCTCTGAGATAAGTGCTTCAATTTCTTCGTCATTTTCATGAAACCACTTCTAATGTTTCCTAGTTTTATATCCTAATGTTTTACAGACATCCATAATAGTGTTTTCCCAGTGTTGTGTTACACCATGATTACATTCCTTAGACAATGTCTGACGAAGCCGTTTCCTGTTCTGAGAGACATATTATAACTTACCAAACTTCTCACTATCAGATGTGTGTAGACAGTTCTTTTGTTTACTCATGTGGGTGAACACTGACAAATGCATGCTGGATCTAGTAAGTCAGTCATCTTTCCAACAGTCGTTGGCTTCTGCCACCACTTTAGTGATGAAAACATCATGTAGATCATCTTGCCGACAATGACATCACCGAAGTGCAGTGCATCGTTGCAGCAAATCTTTTTACAAAAGATGACATTGGTAATTGTCAATTCATGTTCAGGACATTTAGAGAGAAGTCTAATATCAGCGGAGTTTTCACTGCCAGCTCCCTTCTTGCCAGCGACACCATTTCACATTTTGTAGTCCTTCCACATCCAAGCATTAAAATCACCAAGAAAGATTATTTTGTCTTGGTGATTGATGTGTAATAGGATGTTATCCAGAACTGAACAGAATGTTTCTTTCATATCAGAGGATGCAGGAATCTGGATCACTATGGCATGCTGATCCCCATACAGTTGAAGTCTCAATGTCATGATGTGTTTTTTATGCCCATCTGGAAGCTCCAGCATGTCCTGAGAAGCTTGTTCTTGATAGCAAAGCACACTCCGTGTATCAGTCTTCCAGAACTCCGTGTATTCAATCTTCCAGAAGAAACTGTAGGCTGCATCTAGTTCATTCAGCTGGCCATCATCATCAAGACAGGTTACTTAGAGTGCTGGTATGTCACTGTTATATCTTCTTAACTTTCTGCCCTTTGGCTCAGTTAGCATTCTTACATATCATGTTGCAAAATATAATTTATTATTTTCTCAACTAAATATGCAATACTGCAAGTGACTGACTGTTCTCGGCCTGCCCCTATATAAGGTGAGATGAGTGGATCCTAAATAGGACTGCTCAATCATAGATGCAGCTGCCGAATTGCTCCACAGTCACAACCCTAAGTGAGACAACCGATCACATACCTACTGCTTACATGCCAAGCTATCACTAGAGCCTTCAGACATCACAGTCCTATCCCCTTTGCAACTTCTTGATCATCACAGGACTTTTGGAAGAAAGCCATTTTCTTGTTGGAAGACTGTTTTGCATTACATCTTTTAGCTTGAGATTGTTGCTGCAGTCCAACAAATATGTATTTTTTTTATGACCAAGGAAGTATGTATTATCATCCAGTATCCTTGATGTTGATTTGTTGTAGGATCTTGGAATGTATACTGAGCTCAAACATAATGAAGTGTCTTGAACAGAATGACCTCCTTAATGTCAACCAGCTTGGATTTCAAAAACATCAATCATATGGAACCCAACCCTCACTTTTCTCAAGCGACGTACTGAAAGCTTTGGATCAAGGCAACCAGGTAGATGCAGTGTTTCTTAATTTCTGAAAAGATTCAGTACCAGATCTATGCTTATTGTCAAAATTTGTGGCTGGATTGAGGACTTTTTGGTAGGAAGGACACAGCATGTTACCTTGGATGGAGACACATCATCATATGTAGAAGTAACTTTGGGTGTGCCCCAGGAAAGTGCTTTGGGACCCTTTCTGTTCATGTTGTATATTAATGACCTTGCAGACAATATTATTAGTAAAACCAGGTTCTCTCTCTCTCTCTTTCTCTCTCTCTCTCTTTTTTTTTTTTTTTTTTTTCCGAGGATGCTGTTATCCGTAATGATGTACTATCTGAGAGAAGCTGCAGAAATATTCACTCAGATCTGATAACATTTCAAAGTGGTGCAGAGATTGGTAACTTGCTATAAATGTTCAGAAATGTAAATGTTTGCACTTCACAAAAACAAAAAAATGCAGTATCTTATGACTATAACATCAGTGAGCCACTGTTGGAATCGGCCAACTCATACAAATACCTGGGTGTGACACTTTTTAGGGATATGAAATGGAATGACCACACAGGTTCAGTTATGGGTAAAGCAGGTGGTAGACGATTTCAGTTGGGGAAGTGCAATCAATTTACAAAAATGATTGCTTACAAATCACTCATGGGACCAGTTCTAGAATACTGGTCAAGTGTGTGGGACCCATACAAGATAGCACTAACAGGGCATATAGAATGTATACAGAGAAGGGCAGCACAAATGGTCACAGGTTTGTTTAATCCATGGAAGAGTGTCACAGAGATACGAAGGAACTGAACTGGCAGACTCTTGAACACAGATGTAAAACTATCCTGAGAAAATCTATTAACAAAGTTTCAAGAACCAGCTTTAAATGATCAGTCTAGGGATATACTACAACCACCTATGTATCACTCACATAGAGATCATGAGGATAAGATTAGAATAATTACTGCATGCACAGAGGCATGCAAACAATCATTCTTCTCACACTCCATACATGAATGGAACATGAAGAACCCCTAATAACTGGTACAATGGGATGTACCCTCTGCCATGCACCTCATGTTGGTTTGCAGGATATAGATGTAAATATGTTCACTGGAAAGTGGGTGTAAAACGATTTATGAATTCCTGGTCACCGCAGCCTCCATCTGCCATTCCAGCTGAGATTGAACTTTCTGTCCTAATGCCTGCTCTGCCATTGGCGACTTTCTATGCTATTGACCACAAGTGGTTCATTGCCTTTAGTCGAAGTTTCCCACCCTAAGGGCAAAATCCTCATAAGTAAAGAACAGGGTGCAGCATGTACAGGTGAGGTTGAAATTTACACCCCAGTGTTGAGTATGCTGCACTTGTCTTAGTATATCTAACTGGTCGCTTTTTCAGCTAATCTTAGGAAGACTTCATTGAACACAGTGGTTGATGATTTAAGTTTAATATAATGTATCTCACATCTGTAGTCACCTGGGAGTTAAATATCATTTGCCTTGTGAGTATTTGATTTAAGGCCTAAAATATAATGCTCAAAATTGTCTTTGCTTTGGTCTTACATTTTAATTTTTTCTTATCTTTTAATTTTTTTGTGCATAGGTCATGGTTTTTGCTTACTTGAAAAATTACACCCTTACAGTTTGATTCTGGAATCATTTAAGCAGGCTTTTTCCAAGAAAAGGAACATCCTTCATATATGTATGCTAAATACAATTTTATAATATACTGTTACCCCACTAGTGTGATTCTGACAACCCTCTGATCTTCTGCTCTGCACTTTTTTCCAGACACATTTTCTGTTCTATACCCATTGATTTTCTTACAAAGACACACTAAAGTCTAGCTTTTTGAATACTCAGGACTGAATAAAGATGATATTGTTTCTTGGAAAGATAAAGTTTATGAACTCATTCATAAAAGAAGTACTACTGCCTTCACTATAACAATCCTGCTATGTCACTGTCTCTGAGATACGCATTGCTTATACTGACATTATTGTCATCTTTCATATCATATTCCAGAGGAAATACATTAATCCATTAGGAACATTCATAGCTCAAGAAACGGTGATTAACTGCCTTCAGTGTCAGTTCATGAATTTTGCGCAGGTTATTTATCAAGCATCTTGGAATTTTAACTATGCTATCCTTACACAATTTGTGATTAATTGCATGGACTAAATTAATGGTGACTGCAGCATTAATTCACTGAAAACTAGACAAAAATAATTTGTACCTGGATCACACTTCTTTAACCAGCATAGAGAAAGTATTATGGCATTCTGTAGTTTCCATTTTTGATGGCCTTCCTGCAGACTAAGTGGTAAACCCATAATTTGGAATACAAACTGAAAGACTTCCTTGTGGTGTTGGTTTTTATTCTTTACAGAAAATTCTCAGAATAGTTTAGTGCCATTTTTTCCGAGAAGTCTAAAACACCATCACAATTTTTTTATGTTTCATTTTTTAACATTTCAGCTGCATTCTGTGAATTACTTAGTATCTTGTTCCATGATTCAATAACTTTGGTGTACATGGTCACATAAAAAAAAAGACATACTTAATGTCCATGTTATTCTTCTGTGGCTCACACACTCATGAGTTGTGTTTCTGTATATAGCAGACACGTGCTCTGAAGCAATATTTGTTTTTAGATAAACTATAAATTGCTTTTATTCTGCAAATGAAGCCTAACTGATGTTCAAATCATTACAAGGGGGCAGATTTATTAATAAGTTACCAGCAGCTGTTGTACCATGTCTTTAAAATTGTTGCTTAGAATATTTTTTTTTGGAAACAAGCTAAAATTGCAGTTAGCTACAATCTGATTTCTTTAAATTATATTATTTGTTCTGGTAGTTATAATGCAACCACCAGTATAACATTTGGGCTACACTGTCTTCTTTTGATATCAAAAGCACTTCTCTTTAAATTAAAAAGCTTGTTACGCCTTCATCTCCCTGATGTTATTCAATCTGTATATTGAGCAAACAGTAAAGGAAACAAAAGAAAAATCTGGGGTAGGTATTAAAATCCATGGAGAAGAAATAAAAACTTTGAGGTTTGCCGATGACATTGCAATTCTGTCAGAGACAGCAAAGGACTTGGAAGAGCAGTTGAATGGAATGGACAGTGTCTTGAAAGGAGGATATAAGATGAACATCAACAAAAAGCAAAATGAGCATAATAGAATGTAGTCGAGTTAACTCGGGTGATGCTGAGGGAATTAGATTAGGAAATGAGACATTTAAAGTAGTACAGGAGTTTTGCTATTTGGGGAGCAAAATAATTGATGATGGTCGAAGTAGAGAGGATATAAAATGTAGACTGGCAATGGCAAGGAAAGCTTTTCTGAAGAAGAGAAATTTGTTAACATCTAGTATAGATTCCATTGTCATCATTACATACTACAACTATTGAAGTTAGTATAGCTCCATTCTACACAAGCTGCATAAATATTCAAAAATGTAAAATTTTGCACTTCACAAAATGAAGAAATATAGTATCCTCTGACTATAATATCAACGAATTGCTGTCGGAATCAACCGACTCATTCAACTACCTGGGTGTAACACTGTGGGGATATGGAAGAGAATGACCAGATAGGCTGAGTTGTGGGTAAACCAGGGGGTAGACTTTGGTTTATTGGTAGGACACTGGGGAAGTGCAATTAGTCTACGAAGAGATGGCTTACAAACTACTCCTGTGACTGGTCATAGAATACTGCCCAAGTGTATGGGACCCATACCAAATTCGACTCACAGGAGATATTGAACATACACAGAGAAGGGCAACACGAATAACCACAGGTTTGTTTGATACGTGGGAGAGTGTCGCAAAGATGATGATGAAACTGAACCGGCAGACTCTTGAAGATAGATATAAACTATCCCGAGAAAGTCCGGCAACAAAGTTTCATGAAACGGCTTTAAAAGATGACTCTACAAATATACTATAACCCCCTATGCATCACTCACATAGGGATCGTGAAGTTAAGATTAGAATAATTACAGCCCACAAATTCAAACGATCATTCTTCCCACACTCCTTACATGAATGGAATGGGAAGAAACCCTAATAACTGGTACAATGGGACATACCCCTCAAGAACTTAACAGTGGTTTGCAGAGTATAGATGTATATGTAGATGCCAAACAAATGAATGGTGGGCTCCATGTGGTTCCCAAGTTGATTGGCTTAAGACAGAATTACTACTCTGGGCACATTTTGAAAGCACAGATGATGGCTGTTAATCAGTTGAAATCAATTTGCAAAAGTGAATAAATAAAACACGATTTTGTGACTGTTTGCTGCATATTTGGTAATTTTATGCCAAACAAATGGCGCAGCCTAAATGAAACAGTGGAATCTTTCTCATCTGTCACTTGGCGTTGCAGACCACCAGCTTGCATGTATGCTATTTTCTGAACAGGTCACACACATCTCCCCTTTATGACTCATTCTGCAAGAGTGTGAGCCTATTGCCTTCAGGCTCTCAGAATGCCACAGAATCATGATGTCAGAAACATATTTTCATATGGGACAGTTGAGTCTCATGAGGCTTGCTCTACGACAAATGCTTCATGAGCTTGACAAGACCTGCATTCTGAATTACCATCCCTAATGCTAGGGGCAGTGCAGTGCAGCAAGGGGCTGAACTGTAAAGATATTATCATAGTTGAATCCATAGTTTTCTGGGTCAAGACTGGGTTGGAAGAGGGTAGTGAGTGACATAAAAATAAGCTAAAAATGGTCAATACAAGTGTTGAATCGATTGTGTTCTGCACTGCTGGTCTGATCGCTAAAAGTCTCTTTGATGTGTTACCCCTAGGCAAAGAGATGAGGATGGGAATGGGAGGTAAATAACTGAAAGTGACTGATGTTTTATGTCAAAGCTGACTGGTAAGTGTTTATGACATTTCACCACAATGGCAGGAGGAAAGGGAAACTACTACTACTACTACTACTACTACTGATAATAATAATAATAATAATAATAATAATAGCTATCAATGAATTACTGATTTTGAGTCAACAGCTCTCAAATCATATAAAAATATAATCCCAAATTTAATTGAATGGAACTCTGCAAATCCTTCTAGAAATTTTAAGAAAAATTTTCATCATGCCTTCGTGTTTTGAGATATCATTAATCATTTTACATACATGCATACTCATGCGTGCATTTATAAAATGGGGTAGGAGGTGTTATGATAAGATGCAGGTTATAAGCAGGTGAGGCTGATAGTAGCTCCACTTGTGCCAAGAGCTATACTGTGTCATACAACCTCTACCTCCTTCCATATGGTAGGAAAATTAAAAATTTGGTACCCGTATATAATCAATTTTTTATGTTGTAAAAGACCTTTACTTTATAATTTATACACTACATTAATACTTTCAAATGCATGCAAGTAGAGTAACCTAATTTTATTTTCAGTATAGATACATCTTATTTCTTTTCCTATCTAAGATGGCACAACCAGACAGTGCCTCTAGTAGGAAGATAAAAATACAATTTTAAACAGCTGTGTTCATGATCGCTATCAGTTGTTAATATTTGCCATTTGAGGCAAATGCCAGAAAAGTTTGTACACATTTTTTTCTGAAGTAATATTTCCCCACACAGATGTTAAATAAAATTTCAACACTAGACCTATTACATTTTACCATGGTAAGTTGGAGCCTTGACGAGAACAAGGAGCAGGAAAAACCAAACCTGCATCCTGCTCCACTAAACAGACATATGTAACAATCCAGTACTAGATCTAAGAAAGCCAGATTGGATATTAACTAGCAGACCTAGTAAGCACACACCGACCCTCTGTCATTAAATCTCAACCACTTCGTAACTTACAGTGAAACTAAAATGAATTCACCCAGCCTCCAACATGCTGTTGGTATATACTATATTATGCAATCTGTCTTAACTGTTTGTCATTTTGGGGCTGTTTATAACATGCAGCAATACTGAGTTGTGCATTTTTTACACTGGTAAAGAAGCTTACAAGAGATTAGAACAGGTTCAGAAATCTGTTCCAAAGTGGAAATGAACTTTCTCTTCAGCACACGTACTTGATCAATTTCCAAAGATCTCATTAAAGCACTTTTTTCTGAATATCTCATATGAGACAGTACTGAAATTCGCAAAGCATCCTTCTGCTCTAAGAATGCCTTGAGTTTCACTGATCTAAAGCATTTGTTAATTCAGTACAAATACTGGTATTGGTAAGCTTCCAGGTTGTTACGGTATTACGATTTATAGCTTGTTCAATACAACATAAAAGTTATTTGTGCAAGTGACTAAGTTCTTACCATTATTCACTGAAGTTTGTAAACAATCTGTGCTTTCTCAAGCACTAACACAGTAAGATTAACAAGGAAGTTACCATTTTAAAAAAGTTGATGTCTCCTCAACTACAGAACATAGATGTATAGCTGATGTGTTTCTCAATTATCAGTGTAATCAACATAAGCCCATCCATATTTATCATAACATAATGGCTACATATGTATAAGAGCAAAACAAGAATCTAGTTAATGAATACGCAGTTTTAGCGTGTGGAAGGAGTGCCTAGAATGATATTTTTTTTATCTTTTCTTCGATATCAAGTTATTTTCAGTGTTCTCCTTTATTTCAAATTGTAGGTAGCCGAAGGTAACATAAACTGAAATAGGGCTATCTTATGTTGTACTCCCGTGCAGCACCATTTTTCTGAAATTGATGGTTTATTATGACTGTTTAAGGTAACAAAAAGTTTGATAGTATAATTTCTAGAGTTCACTCAGCCACATCTACAGCAGAAAATATTGTTAACTCATATCTCACATTGAGGCAACAACTTTACATCTTTTGGTGAATGTTTCAGAGCAAGAAAATTATATACCACCTAGAATCATTCCTATACACACAAATTATTTGTGCTTACTCAAGCTAGGTTTAAGACAGTAAAATTAACAGGAGAGTCACTCTTTTCAAGAAAGCTACAGGATATGTCTGTTGCGTTTCTCAGTTATTAGTATTTCCCTCATAACCACACCCATATTTATCATAAAGTAATTGTCTGTGTGACATAAGAACATAGGTACTTGTTATTCAGCTAACAGGGAATCTTTAGTTATTGATTCTACATAATCGTAACAGTGGAAAGAGTGGCTAGAGTTGTGTTTCTAAATTTCTCTTTAATTGTCAAACAAATTGTCTCAGTCATTCTTTTTCTTTGTTTCAGAAATGACTGTTCCCCCAATGAAGCGGCTACTATTGACACTCAAATATTTTGCCTCTGTTGATTTTTTCTGCCCACTGGTGACTTAAATGGTGCTGACAAAGGGACAACCAGCAGAATTATTAAAAGGACACTGGACAACATATACAGAAGACAGTTTTGTTAATTATTTGTTCTCTAATGTAATTAAGTGAAAATAAAATACACACATGTATATGGAACAATATACTTCTAATCAGAAATCATTTAATTTGTATTTTCTGATCCTAATTTTGAACTTGATGCTTTTTTTTTCAGCCAATACAGCTCTTCCTTCTCTGGCTCTAGTCATGCCACTTTCCAAGCAGTGCCACTTGCAACTCTGCTAATTCTTCCACATTTGAGAACAGGTACTTTTATTCTGAAAACAAAACTGACAGGTTTAAGCTGAGATGACTGTAGAAAAGGAAGAACACAATGAATATCATACCTCCAGTTACTTCCCCTTCCCTCCCATACCACATATAGCAGCTAAAGATGATTGCAAAAGACAAAATTATTTATGAAACAGTTACTGTTCCTCAAACATTTAGAGTGAGATACAATAACAGCTTCCAGTGTGGATATGTGCCATAGGTACATTTCTAGCACAGGATTATAAAAAAGATTATGGTTATTTATTGTAGATGTTGACATATTAATCATCATATACATGCCCAATATAATTGTTGATAATCGTAACATAGAAACGAGATTTATATAGGCCCAATATCTGCAAAAGTGGATGCACAATGTTCAGAAATTCCAGCAACGATACTCTCTGTAGAAACTCCTTGCTGCTGTTTATTTATTTATATCCCATAAGTCTAATACTGCAAGACATTCGCTTGGATGTAGGACGTGTTAGAATTATTACAAATAATACAATAGGAATACATAAAAGTACCTCTTGCAAGAGGATATCTGGTATAAGACAAAATACACATTAATAAGTATGGAAAAAATTACATTAAAAAAAATGGTAGATCTTAATAGCTAAATGAAAGACACAGTAATGTTAACAGTGATTGCGAGTATCGTAATGCACAATAGCACATCAAGTTAGTAAATGAAAAAAATCAATTACATTAACTCTACTGAAATATTCTTCTACCAAATAGAAGGACTTATCTAATAAATACTGTTGTTTAAATTTCGGAAGCTTGTGGATAAGTAATTTCAGTGATGGTGGGAGAGCATTGAACACCTTGAAGCTCATGTAATGGGCTCCTTTTTGTACAATAGTAAGGTTTTTTTATTCATAATGGAGTTCCATCTTCCTCCTGGTATTGTGGGTATGGTATGAATCATTGGTTTTGTACGATTGTCCATTTTTACCAATGAAACGTAACCGGGAGTAGATATATTGGCACGCAGTTGTCAGTATCCCTAATTTTCTGAAAAGGTTCCTACAAGAATGTCTAGGCTGGACTCCTCTCATTATCCTAATAACTCTCTTTTGGGCAATGAATATTGTTTTGGATAATGGCTGATTACCCCAGAAAACCATGCCATACAGCAATAGTGCCTGGAAATAACTAAAATTAGCAGTTTTTGTGGTTCTCGGTCGCATACAGTGGCAATAATACGAACAGCGAATGTTGCTGAGGTGAGTTTTTTGTGGAGGTGCAAAATATGTTCAGACCATTTTAGACTGTTGTCAATGTGTACACCCAGAAACTTATTGACTCAACTTGTAGTAGCTCACTACCATTCAATGTAATACTTAATTGATCCTCAACTTTTTTCCTTTCTTGGAAATGTACGAATTGGGTCTTACTAACATTTAGTGATAACCCATTATTTACAAACCAATTACATACTTCACTAACGAGTTTATCATTTTAAGACATAAATACAATAGCATGTTAAATTAGTAAGGCATCTCAGGATTGTCGGTCAACTCAATGATGTCTGTGTCACAGTTGGAGATACTGAAAAGACCAACTATTTCATAAACGTTACCGCATTTCACTGTTGCTTGTATATAAGTCCCTATAGTATTTTTGAGAGGTTGTTTATGAATGCAAACAGTTGCATATTTTTCCCATACTTTATTCGGAAATCTAGAAAGATCGCTTACTGGTCAAACAACAAATACCCTATCCTTTAAGTAATTTTACGATAGATCGTTACACTGTTATACATGCGAACCTACAAATGTAGTTAAATGTTTTGCACTAACACTTTCACTGAATGAGACGGCAGAAGTTTTCGTGTTTTCTACTACACTCTTGAACTCATCTACAGTATCTATCAGCCTCAAAATATCCTCAAACGAACAATCATGCGATCTGGAACGCCAATCGCTCACGTAACACGTTAGATAATAGATACGCAGACGACGACTGAAGTTAATATGAAATGACGTGCAAGAAAATTGTTGCCAACTTAACAGGACGGGAACGGAGAATAAAATGCTGTCATACAAGGAGCTCTCCAAGTTAACTCCTATTCCTCGTTCAGATATCCCTAGATTTAACTCACGATTGTACAACTGACCCTTAAAGTTGTTCATTCTCTACACTTCACAGCAGATCCTGTTCCACCAAGTCAAGAAAGTCCTGCGCGCCATCTACCCGTGAATCCATGTAAGCTTTGGACTTTACGCATTCACATTCCTCGCTGGCTAACCGCTCTGATCGCTTCAAGCAAAGCGTAGGCGGCGAAATATCAGGCACGTCATATTTTTTCATGAGAAATTTATGCAGAAGGAAATAAGATCTATCCTGAGTATCGAACACAGATGCTTTTTTTTTATTTTTTTCTATATTTTGTTAATTTCAATCCACTGGTCGCAAGCTAGCAGAGCTACAGCTAAGCGATTAGCGATTCTAAAAATATGGATAATATACCGATATATGCTTTAAAATGATACAGAGTGTTGTGATTTTTACGAAGTTATGTTACTAATGTGATTTTCGTGATGATTTTCATTAAAATACAGTTGTTGCGTTCGAGATGTTTGCAAAATACGATGTGCTTATGTTTATTCCTGTGGTATCGTTATTCAAGTGATACTCAGACGCATAAATTCGACGTTATCTAGGTATTTTGCACTCCGTTTGTGAAAAAATTGTAAAACCAAAAAGATTCGTCATACAGTCGGCACCGAACCAAAGAAATACGAACCAAGCATCATAATGGCGGCTGGGAGTTTGGCGTCTCCTGTAATCCGATGCGTCTCGGAGGCCGTTGTGCGGGAGACAATTGTGTCCATGACGCAGTTGGGATTGTCGTGTGAGCTCCACGGCGTCCGCAGTTCCGCAGTCACCCCGTGTGTTGTGTCGGGCGGGCGTTCGGCCTGTCCTAGAGGGATGCAGCCTAGTCTGCGCTGTCGGAGGAAGAGCGCTTCATCGTATGTGGCTCGCGCATACGGCGCACCGCGAGCCGCTACTGCGCCCCTGGCCAGCAGGTGACGCCTACACATGCCAGCGCTCAGCGCGGCTGCGAGCCATGTGGTACCGCGTGTCCAGGGCCCACCGCCACTCCTCGCTTGGCGCCCGCTGGCCATTTGTCGCTCCCTCCACGGCGCTGGGTGAGGACGGGGCTACTCGACCGCACAACAATTTTTTCCTCGTCTAAAATCAATATTTTTTTCAGCCAAGCCAAGCCAAGTCAACGCTCAGGGCTCTACATCTACGTACGTACTCTGCAAATCGTTGTGATTCACATAGCACAGGGTACCATTTGTTAGGGATTTTTCTCATTCTCTTCACGTACGAAGTGCAGGATGAATTATTGTTTAAACGCCTCTGTGCACGCTGTAACTAATCTAATCTTGTTCCAAGTATCACTACGGGACCGATATGTAGTACATTCCTAGGTTCATCATTTGAAGCAGGTTCATGAGACAGCGTGAGCAGGCTTTCTCGGGATAGTTTAAGTATGTCTTCAAGAGTATTACAGCTCTGTTTCTTCAGCATCTCCGTGACATTCTTCCATGGTGTAAAATAACCTATGACCATCTGTACTGCCCTTCTCTGCATACATTCAGTGCCCCTCATTAGTATAGGTCTCATATAGGTCCCACACTTTTGAGCGTTATTCTAAGACGGTTACATAAGTGATCTCGTTCATAGAATCAGTGCATTTCCCCATAGTTATACCAACAGACTGAAGTCCGACATGTGTTTTGCCCATGAATGAGCCTTTGTGATCATTCCATTTCATATCCCTACAAAGCATTGTATACAGGTATTTGTATGAGTTGACTGATTCCTACTGTGACTCATTAATATTTTAGTCATAGGATACTTTTTTTTGTTCTGTGGAGTGCACAACTTTACATTTCTGAAAATTTAATAACAAGTTGCAACCGTTGCACCACTTTGAAATCTTATCAAGATCTGAGTACTTGTGCAGCTTCTTTCAGACACTACTTCATTATAGATAACGGCATCATCTGTATAATGTCTGATGTTACTGTTAACAATGTCTGCTAGGTTACTAATATAAAACATGAATACAAGAGTCCTTAAACATTTCCCTGGGGCACACCCTAATTTTCTTCTACATCTGTCAATGATTCCCCATACAAGATAACTTGCTGCATCATCCCTATCAAAAAATCCTCAGGCCAGTCACAAATTTCACTTGATACGGTACCCCACATTATCATACTTTTGACAACAGGTGTAGATGTGGTACTGTCAACTGGGGTGATTTTGACCTCCTGGGTGTAAAATTGACCCTGCGGGTCAATTTCATCCCTTTCTTTCCATTTCTGGGTAAACTTACATATCCTCCTGAAAATAAAAATTGCCATATAATACAATGGAATCTGTTGATTTGAATTCCCATAATTTCAAATAAAATTTAAAAAAATAATATACTTCAAAAATGTGTATGCAAGTCCTACATGTCTGCTTACAATTAAACTTGGGAAAAACTTTCTTGGCCCAGAAGAAATAGTTAATCCTATAATCAGGTTCCGAAATGTTCAAAGTCACACATTTTAATGAAGTTGTCTGATATTGTTAGAAGTAGCCCACAAACAATTTTAATGATTAAAAATTCACGTTTTTTAAAAAGTCTTAAGCAGTCTCTGTTTTTATAAGTGTTCTGTTTAATGCACAAGTCTTAGATTGAGATTGGGGTTTTTGTTTTAACTGTAAAAAATGGACACAATAGGCTATAAATATATTAGTTAAGTTAAAGAACAAAATATCAGTCTGAACAGATAAAGTAAGTCATACATAAACTAAAAATGGGACTGCAATGCCTAGAACTTACCAAAGGTCTCCATTTGCAAGACAGACCTAGATTTGGATAAGGAAACATTGGAAGAAGTGATCTTGTTAATTAAAAATAATCAAGAGACAACAAAAGGTGCAGCCACGAGACTAGGTATACCAAAAAATTCAGCAAAAAGCCCGTGAAGGACAATGGACAAATTGAGGAAGGAAATACAAGTGTACTAACATCAGAAGAAGAATCTATATTAGCAAATTTTGTTCCCACTACTGCTGACTGGGGGTTTCCATCGCATACTACGGGTATTACAGTTATAACAAAAAGATATCTAGACTTAGTTAGACACAGTAAAAGATGATCCCAAAATAACCATCCAGGTAATGATAGGGCCCATGTTGTTGTTGCTGTTGTTGTTGTTGTGGTCTTCTGTCCAGAGACTGGTTTGGTTTGATGCAGCTCTCCATGAGGGGACTGATGACCTCAGATGTTGAAGTCCCATAGTGCTCAGAACCATTTGAACCACTTGAACCAGCTCTGCATGCTACTCTATCCTGTACAAGCTTCTTCATCTCTGAGCAACTACTGCAACCTACATCCTTCTAAATCTGCTTAGTGTATTCATCTCTTGGTCTCCCTCTATGATTTTTACCCTCCACGATCTCCTCCAATACTAAATTGGCGATCCCTTGATGCCCAGAACATGTCTTACCAACTGGTCTCTTCTTTTAGTCAGGTTGTGCCACAATTTCCTCTTGCCACAGCCAGTCTACATTTTATATCCTCTCTACTTTGACCATCATCTGTTATTTTTCTCCCCAAATAGCAAAACTCCTTTACTACTTTAAGTGTCCCATTTCCTAAACTAATCCCCTCAGCATCACATGACTCCATTTGACTACATTCCATTATCCTCATTTGGCATTTGGTGATGTTCATCTTACATTCTCCTTTCAAGACACTGTCCATTCTGTTCAACTACTCTTCCAGGTCCTTTGCTGTCTCTGACAGAATTACAATGTCATCAGCAAACCTTAAAGTTTTTATTTCTTCTCCATGGATTTTAATTCCTGCTCCAAATTTAGCTTTTATTTCCTTTACTGCTTGCTCAATATACAGATCGAATAACATCAGGGATAGGCTACAGCCCTGTCTCACTCCCTTCTCACCCACTGCTTCCCTTTCATGCCCCTCTACTCTTATAAGCAGTGGCGTAACGTGAGGGGAGACTTTGAGACTTAGTATTCGTGCTTAAAAAAGATGCAATAGCTATTCATAACTTTCTACTAAGAGCTCTAAATGTGCGAAGACATCAGTTTTGCAGCCCGCGCTGCACCCTGAGTATTGGTGTAATCTGTCTGCTTGCAGGCTAGGCGCAAATTGAGACGCGTATAGCGCGTGTGGGGCGACGCAGCGCAGCGCGCGTTTTTGTAACATCACAGGTTCGAATGGGACCGCGCAAATTGCGACGCGACGCGACTGGGACGCGACACGCGCCTGCGCCAGGTCGCACGGCGTTGTGGTTTTTTTTTTATTTTTATTTTTTTTATTTGGCCTTTGAGTGTGCACTCAATTTAGCCATCGGCAACACAGTGACAATGTACACATAATTGAATAAACAAATACAGAAATGCATATTTACAAGAATAAAAAGCTTAACTGTTACAGTTTTGTACTTAATGTTTTAAAAATTGAATTGAATTGAAAAATAATTAAAAGTGTCTTGGCTTACAATTCACACCAATTCTGAAATATCTTCATCAGCAAGATATATTTATAATTGACGTACACCATTAAAACCTACAGATTGTGACCAGTACTCTTGATGAAGTTAACGATCACTTTATATAGACGAACGTCTTTAGTACACAAAAGAGAAGAAGCTGATTGAGGAAGATAGTAGCCCATACTCAGCAATATCTTCAAAAAGACCAACCGTTCACGGTCAAATTTGGGGCACATAAATAAGATGTGGTTGACATCAGCTTCCGACTCAGGATCACACTCACATGCTGGTGAACTGTAAACGTTGATCCGATGTAGATGCTGTGGGAAAGAGGCATGATTGAAGCGGAGTCTTATGATGGTAGAAATCGTGGATCGGTCCAGATGTGTCCTCATGAACCACGGCTGTGAAGGAATCCGAGGTTGTAGCACTGCGTAATAACCGCCTTTTGTCTGTTGAGAAACGTTCCACATTTCTTGCCATTGTTGTCTTGCGTGATCCTTGACTGCACGTAAGTAGTCTGCAAAAGGAAGCTGCAGATCCAGGACGGTGCCTGACGTTACCGCTTGTTTGGCTAATGCATCGACTTCATCATTATAGACGATACCAGAGTGGGAAGGTACCCACAACAAATGGATCGTCCGGCCCGTGCGTGTGCTGCGAATATATTCAGATATCGCATCCAAGATATAACTGTTGGTCGTTTTGTTCCATCGACTGTACTGAATGTTTTTAAGAACGCTTTGCGAGTCGGATACTATCAATATCTTGGGGAAGGAAGTGCTGGAGACAAACTTAAGTGCTTCCAAAACTGCCACTGTCTCCGCCGTAAAAATAGAAGTGCTCGTAGGCAGTTTGAAGGTTTTGCGGATCTGGATCTGAGGGCTTGAGGCAGTTTTTCGCGCCACGCGTCGCGCGTGCCTCGCTAGCACCGTGGGAAATTTGAGGCGGGGAGCGGAAAGTAGCTCGGCCATATGCTCACATCGGAACGGCGCATATGAGCAGTGGTAGTATTGCGCGTACGATAAATTTTGCCTCACTGTGTACTACATTTTATTGCCTTTGGGTAGTGTTTCGTTTTTCGCCATTTAAACGCTCCGGCTTTCTTCGTTAGTACGTTATACTTTTCTGTTATTTATATCTGTATATTTTTGTTTTGTTTTTCTTCTGTCAAGAAAAATGTATACTTCAGTAACTGATGAGCCATTGGCCGCTGGAATTATATCATATGCCTCCGCGATGTTTTCAGATCGCAAGAAGGGGCAGAGTGTAGTGAATAAGGAAGCAAGGAATATTATAAAATCATGTGATTAAGAATTAAGGCAGGAAAGTAAAACAAGGTTATCTTCTCACTGCCTAGTATGCTGGCTATCTGTACGATCTGTTACAAAAATTTAGAAAGGGATAATCTCCACAGGTGTGATCCCTTTGTGTTTCTGGTAAAAAACGTCCAAGAACTCAAGTATAGAAGTCTCACTGTGATTACTCTGATATGGATGTAATAATGTAATATGACACACTGTACTACATGAACGTGAACATCACATTTCCACTGCAAGCTAGAAACAGTGGAAAAACAGTCTCAAATAACAATGTTTTAATTGGTTCGCCGTGATGAGAAAAAGCATTTCAATTGTTGTATGCGCATTATCAGCATTAATAAACTAATTATACAACAGGCTACACAAATGTAGAAAATGATCGGTATTATTACGAAAGTAGGAATATCCCAGAAGAATGTTATGATTAGATATATTTAATTTGTTGAAATGTACTGCTGACAAAGGCAGACCTATTTTCAGACAATGTTTTTCGAACTCCAGCTCACAAGGCACACTTGGCTAGTTTGTGCATTCCTGTCGCGCGCATTATCAAAAAAAAAAAGATTCAAATGGCTCTGAGTACTATGGGACCTAACTTCTGAGGTCATCAGTCCCCTAGAACTTTGAACTACTTAAACCTAACTAACCTAAGGACATCACACACATACATGCCCGAGGCAGGATTCGAACCTGTGACGGTAGCTGTCGCGCGTTTCCAGACTGTAGCGCCTAGAACCGCTCGGCCACTCTGGCCGGCGCGCGCATTATCCTTCGCTGCTAACAATACATTGACCATTGTGTTGTGCGACAGATCATTTGTTTTTTTTTCTCGATAACAACTATTTTATTCGCGATCACACATTGTCAGTTTGGCAAGCCGTAGGTGAGTAACCAGTATCTGGCATGTGCCTATCATTCCGCTTGAAGGAACGCTCGTCATTATTTTAATACAGCTCAGATCAAGAGAAGGAATAAAATCCTTCGGTAACTTTCCATTCCAGTCGCTCAGTGTTAAAAATACGATGGGTTACGGGGATCCCACCAAAATTCCAACAGAATTGGCAATCTATTTTTGTGAGAGTTGTTAACCTTTTCTCATTCGAAGAAGCAACACCGTTTGTGAGTAACGGCCACATTTCTCTTGGTGACTGATTTAATTGTACTTCCTTTGCCACAGTGTAATTTGCCAAACTCATCTCACAGCAGCTATTGAGACAGAATTCCGAAACGGGTGCCTCATTAAACAAATAATTGGCAATCACAGATCTCAATAGCTTACGAGAAACCTCATAGTGTCGGTTTGCAGTAACATAAAATAAGAAATTTCATGTTTATTTTCATACTACGAAGCTCTTGTTTCACTAGCTGTCGATAACTCTTAAAAAATTAGTCACTGGAGTGAAATAAATAGAAAGGGAAGTATAAGTACTGACATATTGCCGTAGATAAGAAAGTTCCGTATTTTTAAGAGTTGGCAAAACACTCTCCTCCTTGTGTGCTATCATTCGCCAGACTTTCGTTTCGATGTCTCGAGCGGTTTAGGAGATATGAGAGATGTTGCGAGTATTTCATTCTCGCGTGCGTGAGATCGGAAGTGAGCGCGCTACATGGGATCCATTTTCTCGAGATCGGAGGCAGATAGAGACCTCCTCCCAAGTCTAAACAAAAATTCAGAATGTTAGCTAAATTTCATACGCAGCAACATATGGTGTAATACGCAGCAAACGCAAAATCATAGTAACCCCTAGTTTTCGTTGCAAACTTTTTGAGTTTTGCGTAGTGTCTTACTAAAATGTGTACATCACAATAAGAATGGTCATTAGCGAGGTGATGGGCACTTCGCCACGAAGATGACATATAACGCTACAAGTAAGACAAAAATGATATATTTTCAGTCAATAGTTTCTGTAAAATCATTTGTGAAAGATAACAGGTTGCTCGCGCTTCGGTTCTGTCAGCGTAGACTCGTAGAGCGTCGCCAGTCGGCGCGTGCGAAGTATGGTGTACGCGTCGCAATATGCGCTGGACCCGTGCGACTCGTGCGTGTCGCGCGGTAGTGTCGTGTCACAACCATAGAGTAAATATCTCTGGAGTGAGCATTCAGATGCGCAGAACAGATTTCGTGTTGTCAACATACATTGCCGGCCTGGTCACGTGATCTCGGGACGTCGTGTGTTTGTGCGTATAGCGTCCTGTATATTTAGAATGTCACTACATCCCTAGTACAGACGGATTCTTTTTGTACGTGTCGTGGATTATTTACATATGTTGCGCAGTCATTTTAACAGTATCCATTTGATACTGGGAATAAACCAGCTACGTAACTTTTAAGGGCAAGTGATATTACATTCTGCTTCTTTGCGATAGGTGTCATAGTTCAGATGCACTCGATTTTTGGTAGTTTTCTGTATGATACGGCACTTTATAGTATTACAGAGCCTGACGTACATTTTTGCAGTGATAGTCCCGCAAAACGACTTGAAAGTACACTAGTACTTTTGCAAGTGTCCGAAAAACACCGAATTTGCCACACATTAGCGATTATATCCCTGCTAATTCGTCCTTTTTTCTTGTATTTCTGACTTTTATTTTCTCGTTTTTGCGACTTAAAGCATAATTTTTCTTACTGGTGGCACTTTGAGGTATTTATTTAACGCATTTTAAGTACTTGCTCCCAGTTTATTAAATAAATAGTAGACTGAGTAATCTATATGCATAGTCGACAAGTCACTGATAAATGCATGGAGGATAGTATTTACTGAAACAACTAACCTTTCCGTTTCCTGTTCCACTAGTAAATTTACGAGAGGAAGCAATTGTTTGTAAGCTTTTGTACGAGTCGTAATACTTGTTTTATACTCATAAAATCGTAGAAAAATAGGTCTACAGAATCAAGCCTTAATTATAAGGCGTCTCGAAATTTTTAAACGTATACAGTGTCTCTTACTAATATGATAACTATAATTAGAGCTACATGGTATGTACGCATGAAAAGTTACTATCCCTCCTTTCACATATTTTTCTTTGCATCCGTAGCAACAACAGTAATTCACCCTCGCTATTACACTATCAACAAACGGTGAAACACAACAAAAACTCTTGATAGTATAAAGTTCAAACGCTGCAGAAAGCACACACGCACAGCGAAGTCCCGAAAACACGTGACAATCCTGGTTTAATGTTGACAACATGCGCAGAACGCAATGCTCACTCCAGAGATATTTACTCTATGGTCACAACATGCTATAAGCGTCTCAATTTGCGCTTAGCCTGAGACTCGACTGCTCTGTCTCTGCCTCCCTTGCCTTACTGGCTGTGTGCGTCTGCGCTTTAGTGGCATTCTCGGCTCCCCTCCACTTCGCCTCTTCCACGAAGGCCGGTGCGCTGCACTTGCTAGCAGGTATCGAGACTAGTCTCTGCCGCTTGTACGCTGGCTTTTAACAAGGAAGTGAACAGTCGCGCGGTTTGTGTTTAATCATTTTTGTGTGATTTTAGTGCATATTGTCGTTGTGTCGGCAACAAGAGTGAGCCAGCAAGTGAACACCTTACAGAATTTTTATTAAAAAGCCCTTTTCTACATTAACGTACGAAAAGAAGTGGGAATTGAAGGACAAACTACCTACTCCTATACTCTGTGTAGCTTTAAGTGAAGCCAAACAAAACCGCACTTTTCAGACAGCCTGGTACGAAAAGTATACTTGGCTGACTGCGAATGCAGTTAATAACAGATTATATTGTTATATATGTCTTCTGTTTGGTGGTGAAAAGGAATGGTGCAATGAGGGCATTTGTACAGTAAATAACTTTGACAGGAAAGCACAATAGCATCAGATATCAAAACGTCACCTGCAGAACAAAGATTCATTTCAGTCATTGGGCAAAAGTGGAATTGAGCACGCGCTTTCTGAAGCCACTCGTCTGTCAGCAATAAAATACAACGAACAAGTTGCATCCAACAGAAGAGTATTGGCTCGTCTTATTCAGGCAATTGAATTTCTTTGTAAACAAGAACTAGCCTTTCGCGGCCATCGAGAAGACGAATCCTACAGTAACGAAGGTAACTGTCTGGAATTATTGTATTTACTAGCTCAAGAAGAGCAGGTAATCCGAGGCCATCTATCATCATCTTCAACCTTTAAAGGAACCTCTCCAGTTATACAGAACGATGTAATAGAAATGATAATTCACCCAGTTAATGAGAAAATAAAATCTGAAATTCTGAACTTCAATTTCATTTCGATTCAGGCTGATGAAACATTAGATGTGTCACGCAAGAGTCAAATGAGTATAATACTCAGGTACTGTATTGCAGACAAAATTGAGGAAAGATTCGTTGGATTTTACGATGTTTCTGGAGATAAAACTGCTGAAGGTTTGTCAAACATTATTCATGCAGTATTGAAAGACGAATGTAGAAGGAAAAGTGGTTAGTCAAACGTATGATGGCGCTTCAGTAATGGCGGCCAGAGGACTACAACAATTGGTGAAGTAGTCCTGTCCCTGTGCATTGTTTTTCATTGTTACGCACACCAACTAAATTTGGTACTGTTACATGCCTCCGAAATCATACCGACAAGTACGCATGTTTGTAAGTGATCTTACTGCATTCCATTCGTTTTTCAGCAAATCATCAAAACGAACTCTATTGCTAACTGAGAAAGGATTTAAACTGCCACATGGAAGCAACACTCGCTGGAACTTTAGTTCCAGAGCAGTTTCAACAATACCTAGTCATTTCTCAGAGCTGATGATACAGACTCTCAGTGGGACCCAGAATCTTTCAGCTGTACTGTGGAAATGAAACGATGGATAGATAATCCTACATTTGTCTACTTGCTTTGCTTATACTGAGGATGCTTTGTTTATGTTAATCAGATCTTTAAAGTTCTTCAGTCAAAATCTGTCAGTATAACTGCTTGCCACGGCGAAATAAGAACTATTTTAGAAACTTACACAATTAAGAACGGAAACATTAATTGTTGAATGCATTAAATGCAGCTTGTGTTTGAATGGCAGCTTATCGTTCTGTGACAGTCAAAAGACATCTCTCAGGGCACTAACTTACGAGATACTGGATTTGCAAATTGTTCAGATGGAAAGAAGATTTCAAGACTTTCCCCATTTTCAGCTTGTTGAACTTTTGAACGAAAAGTGTTTCCCGAACTATCAAAAAGAATTCCCAAAGTTGAAAGTGCTTCAGTTATTAGAACAGTACCCTTTTTTCAAACAAGAACAACTTGAAAATGAACTGTGTTAAACATATACGCTGATGAGAAAAAAAGCTCATCTCCAAGAATCCTCTTAAGGTACATGGTCAACAATGATTAGACACTGTTTATGAAGAAACAACGAAGTTCCTGCGTTTGGTTTTGACCCTGCCCGCAACTACATCAAGCAGTGAACAAAGCATGAGTTCTCTTAAACGAGTGAAGAATTATTTAAGGAATTCAATGTCCAACACCCAGCTGTCGTGTTTGAGCACGTTAGCAATAGAAAATACACTACTTGGAGAGCTATCCAGTGATCAGATCTTTGTAGACCGAGTTATAGACTTATTCGTGGAAAAAAAAGACAGGCGCATTGTGTACAAGAAAATATAAGTGCTAATTCTCTTGCTGCTGGAGTTCTACAAATTTGTCATCATTTCTTGAACAAGTTAGTTATTATTATTATTATTATTATTGGCGGTGGTAGTGGTAGTAGTAGTAGTAGTAGTAGTAGTAGTTGTTGTTGTTGTTGTTTTGTTTGATGCATTTTGTTTCATTTTGTCTCCTCAACCTCTACAACCACGCTACGCCACTGCTTATAAGTGCCATCTGGTTTCTGTATAAATTGCAAATAGCCTTTCGCCCCCTGTATTTTACCCCTCCCACCTTCAGAATTTGAAAGAGTATAACAGTCAACATTGTCAAAAGATTTCTCTAAGTCTACCAATGCTAGAAACCTAGGTTTGTTTTTCCTTAATCTATCTTTTAAGATAAGTTGTTGGGTCAGTATTGCCTCGCATGTTCCAGCATTTCTACGGAATCCAAACTCATCTTTCCCAAGTTTGGCTTCTACCAGTTTTTCCATTTGTCTGTAAAGAATTCATGTTAGTATTTTGCAGCTGTGACTTATTAAGCCGATAGTACAGTAATTTTCACACCTATCGACACCTGCTTTCTGTGGGATTGCAATTATTACATTGTTCTTGAAGTATGAGGGAATTTGCCTGTCTCATACATCTTGCTCACCAGATGGTAGAGTTTTGTCATGGCTGGATCTCCCAAGGCTATCAGTAGCTCTAATGGAATGTTGTCTATTCCCGGGGTCTTTTTTTGACACAGATCTTTCATTGCTCTGTCAAATTCTTCACACCGTATCATATTTCTCATTTCATCTTTCATTTCCATAATATTGCCCTCAATTACATTTCCCTTGTATAGATCCTCTGTGTACTCCTTCCATCTTTCTGCTTTCCTGTCTTTGCTTAGGACTGGTTTTCCATCTGAGATCTTGATATTCATACAGGTGGTTCTCTTTTCTCCAAATGTCTGTTTAACTTTTCTGTAAGCAGTATCTATCTTATCCCTAGTGATACATGCCTCTACATCCTTACATTTATCCTCTAGCCATTCTTGCTTAGCCATTTTGCACTTCCTGTCGATCTCATTTTTGAGATGTTTGTATTCCTTTTCGCCTGCTTCATTTACAGTATTTTCATATTTTCTCCTTCCATTTATTAAATTCAGTATCTCTTCTGTTACCCAAGGATTCCTACTAGCCCTCACCTTTTTTCCTACTTGATCCTCTGCTGCCTTCATTATTTCATCCCTCAAAGCTACCCATTCTTCTTGTACTGTATTTCTTTCTCCCACTCTTGTCAATCGTTCCCTAATGCTCTCTCTGAAACTCTCTATAGCCTCTGGTTCTTTCAGTTTATTCAGGTCCCATCTCCTTAAATTCCCAGCTTTTTGCAGTTTCATCATTTTTAATCTACAGTTCATACCCAATAGATTGTGGTCAGAGTCCACATCTGCACTTGGAAATGTCTTACAATTTAAAACCTGGTTCCTAAATCTCCATCTTACCATTATATAATCTATCTGAAACCTTCCAGTATCTCCAGGCCTCTTCCATGTATACAACCTTCTTTCATGATTCTTAAACCAAGTGTTACTACCTATGATTAAGTTATGCTCTGCGCAAAATTCTACCATGCGGCTTCCTCTTTCATTCCTTACACCCAGTCCATACCTGCCTACTACTTTTCCTTCTCTTCCTTTCCCTATAATCGAATTCTAGTCCCCCATGACAATTAAATTTTCGTCTCCTTCACTATGTGAATAATTTCTTTTATCTAATCATCCATTTCTTTTCATCCGCAGAGCTAGTTGCCATATAAACTTGCACTACTGTGGTAGGCGTGGGCTTCGCATCTATCTCGGCTACAATAATATGTTCACTATGCTGTTCGTAGTTGCTTATCTCTGCTCCTATTTTTTATTTATTATGAAACCTACTCCTGCGTTACCCCTATTTGGTTTTGTATTTATAACCCTGTATTTACCTGACCAGAAGTCTTGTTCCTCCTTCCACCGAACTTCACTGATCCTCACTATATCTAGCTTTAACCTATCCAATTCCCTTTCTCAATTTTCTAACCTACCAGCCCAATTAAGGGATCTGACATTCCACACTCCAGTCCGTAGAACACCAGTTTTGCTTCTCCTAGTAACGATGTCCTCCTGAGTAGTCCCCCCCCCCCCCCCCCCCCCAGAGATCCGAATGGCGAACTATTTTACCTCCAGAATATTTTACCCAAGATGATGCCATCATCATTTAACCATACAGTAAAGCTGCAAATGCTCAGGAAAAATTGATTTCAGTCATTTGCAGTACCAGCACAGCAAGGCCGTTTTGGTTTATGTTACAAGGCTAGATTAGTCAATCATCAACACCGTTGCCCCTGCAACTACTGAAAAGACTGCTGCCCCTCTTCAAGAACCACATGTTTGTCTGATCTCTCAACAGATACCCCTCCATTGTGGTTGCACTATGGTACAGCTATCTGTATCGCTGAGGCACACAAGCCTCACCACCAACGGCAAGGTCCATGGTTCATGGGGAGAGATAGGGCCCATACATTTATGATACGGCCCATACATTTATTAAACAAAATAAGTTATCCTCACATCATGGCTTGCAAACAATCTTACTCGCAGCAAGGCAGGAGTGACAAAAGTTCAACTTATCAAATATTTCTCAAATTTGGAAATAAGTGCCACAGATGTACCAGCCTGTGATGTATGATAATTATGATAAACCGAATCTCTCAGATGATCTAGAAAAGAAGAAACTGATATTTCATTGTGGAGTTAAGTATCCTGACTGTGTTCTCAATGATAGCAGATGTGTGGATCTGCTTCTGGTGTTCTGTTTCCAGTTTATGTTGCTTCTAAAAGTGAAAATTTGTATGATACTTAGACACAGGTAGGACCCTGTTGCAATGAACAGTGCTGTAGAGGTGGAACACACTGCAACAGAACTCAAGATGGTTGGTTTGACAGTGTAGTATTTACAGAAGGGTTTAAAAAAGTGCTGCTTCCTCATGCTAAAAATCTGCTCAGAACAAAGATGATGATAGGAGAGAACCTAAGTTCACTTTTCACAAATGAGGTCTTCAGCTACATGTAGAAAATGACAAAGTTTGTGTGTATCCCAGCCAACTCAACTCACTTACACAACCTTTGGATGTGGGTTTTTTCATCCCTTGTGAAGACCTGCTGGAGTGAAATAGTAACTGATTTCAAAATAAGCAGTCCTTGGTTCTCAATTGTAACAAAGGCAATGTTTCCAATCCTTCTTAATAAACTCATAAAAACTCTAGTGGATAAGATTAAGACAAAACTCCAAAATGTGTTCTTGGTATGTGGAATATTCCTATTTAAAAAAGAAGCTGTACTCTCTAAACTCCCAGTTGAATAGGATATGGAAGAGAAAAAGAAAGCTGTAACTGAATCTCTGGTTTCTTATAAAGACTCTAAGTGAAAAAAAACAATAACTCTTTCAAATGCAAAAAGAAAGAAAACTGATGTAAGCCCTGGCCCTGTTTGAGTTGTTCTTGCGTTGAGCATTGGTCCAAAATTATTCACAAGAACATCAAATGAAAATGTGTGAGCATTACATAAAAATTTCAAATTGTCTGCATGTACAAATGATATAAATGATCCTCAGCTTAGTTGGTCCAAGTCATCCACAGTCCACTCAAAGACCAAGAGAAATCTCTTCCAAAAGTGTAGTTATTCTTTGTCAGAAGATAAACTTGGTGTAATGAAATTGCCAGAGACTACAGAAACTGAGGAAAGTGATTCTGATCCCTCAGGCAGACCTGTTGTTGAAAATTTGCTGCTCACTTTGTACAAGTGTCAAAATCTTTTTTCAAATTCCTTTGTTATAGGGAAAGTAGTTGGGGGTAAAAGGGGCAAGCAAACTTTTCACTGTGTTTGTGTTATTTGGTTGCAGCAAAGGAAAAGGGAGTCAATATAAAGGGGGTTCACATCCCCCCAACTCAATGAAAACTACTTGTTTTTCAAAAGAGCTTGTTATATTCACTGTCCCATTCTGTGATGTGACTGGTAAGTTGCCTCCAACAGAGATACAGGCTGATGGACATAGAATTCTGTGTAAATTTCTGGGGATGGTTTTAATAAAAGAAGTTTTATGTTTTTTGTCAATAAAAGTTTTTTGTAGTGTGTTTTAAATAAAGAAATGATAATTGTATTTGTAGAAATTTGTGTTTCACTAATACTTGGATTATCAACATTTTACAAAACATCCAGTTTTCAATGGGGATTATTCAGATCCATTTACATTGGTCATACTCTTGCTGCACTACACTAAAACTTATCCCAGGACCACTCTGCACGTGTTTATAATAAAACAAATTTGAGTGTGTCAATTTAATCCCACATCGCAGGGGTTTTCCACTAACCTATGAAGAATATAACATACACAGTGCACTGTGGGTGTTTGCATAGAAATAATGTACAATAATAAAAATCATCATGAATAGAAATTCATAAATGCAAGCGATATTCTACGAAACATCAAAAAAGTGTCAGTCTTACCCCGATTGATGGCCAGTAAGTGGTGGATGAGAGGGTAAGGAAGGGACACCTCCTTGTCCCAGGAATGAGAAATTATCCCTAAAGGCGGAGGAACCATTAACATGGTCAACGGCAGGATGATTCAGAAGGCAATGGGAAACCACTGCATTAATGATCCCATACAGGATTCCCAAATAGAAATATGGTCACGTCCAATTCAAAATTTTCTGGAGTATCAATTCCCTCATTCAGATCTCTGAGGGGGAATGTCTTGGGCGAGGCTGTAAGGAGTAAAGGAATAAAAGAACAGGTGATAATTGGAACATGGAATGTCAGAACCCTATTAAAAGCTGGAAAACTATAAGAGATTAAGATGCTGATGGAAAAGTCACAGCTGGACATATTAGGAATCTGTGAAACTAGGTGGGGCAGTAACGGTAATTTTATGTCGGGGGATTTCAGGATAATTGACAGTGGTAGTGCTCAAACAGGAAGATAAAATAAAACTGATGCATATGAGAATAGAATCGAGGATCTCTACATTAGTAAGCAGTGGTATTAACCAATAACCTAATAAACTGTTATTTGGCAGTTGTAATCTCGTGTCTCTATCATAAAAAGTTGGGTCATCAGTCTCAAAGGAAATTCAAGTTTCTTTCTTCTTTTGTGATATGGTACGGCAGTTTTGTCAACTTGTGTGCTGTCACTTGCAAATGTAATAACAATTTTTCAGATTGACATGGAGCCAAAGTTTAAGACCCATTTTGTGTGTGCTACATGACCATGACATAAGAAGTATGCATATCTTCCTGAAGTTCTCAGGCGAATTGATACATAATACAACCCAATGGCTGTCAGGGTAAGTATCAGATACAAATGCAAAGGCTCAGTCTTTAATATTCAGTTGGCCCTAGGAACTGTCACTACACTCACCTATGCAAATGATTTGTATTTGTGAAAATGGTAGGCTGAATCTTGGTTCAGAGTCAACACTAAACTGTAAGTCCTTCTACAATTTGTTAGGAAATTCAGTTCACAAAAGCCAGTGGAAGGAAATGACATGTGGTGCAAACCAGCTTTGGGATCAAGGGTAGCTTTACATTGTCACACTACATGAGTAATGCATCAGTTTCTGAAGGGTAGCACTTGCACTTCCCAACACTAACACCCACAGCAGTTAGCTTGTGATGTGTGTCTTGTGGAGAATGTTTCTGTGAGGATTAGATGGCATGACCTAATAAAAAGGAGTCACAATCAGCTTTTAGCTCAAAACTGAACTCTAACTGCCAGCCAACCACTAAGTCAGCCATTCACTTCCTTAGGGAGTCATTCGGACATCAGTATGGAGGTGCTTGTGGCTAGCACTAACCTCTCTAGGGTGTTAGTGTTGGTTTTTCTAAACTGCAACCACTACTTCTCATTCAAGTAGCTGTTTAATTGTCTTCATTCCATCCTCCTTCCAAGGGAAAACACACATGTACTGGGAATCAGACACATTGATTACACAGCTGTGTAGTTCTTCTGAAGAGCAGTAGTTTTCATGTTTGTGAGTATGTATTTTGAGTGTCATTGATATCAATGATGGTCACATTTACCAGTGCACATTGTTGTCATCCCTGGGTAGTGTGTATATTTCAGAATGATATTTTTCCTTGTCAGGTGAATAGGAATGTCAGCAAATGGCTGGCAGTGAACAGTCAAGAGTTTAAAGTATTTATTTGGTCACAATTTCACTAAATATTAAGCCAGAAGAACATACTGATCAACATCTGAAATCTTCTTAAGTGTATACTTTGATGGTATGCAATACAAAAATGTGGTGCCAGTCCCCAAAGACACCTTTTGACACTGCGTTGCTTCCATTTAGTTTAACTACTGGAGAAGGTGCAAATGGGTGGTTGGGTTCTGCATCAGGATGCTGCCGGTGCAGTAGTACTTCCATAAAATCTTTAGATTATGACATAGTTTCCCCATGAGGACACCCCTTCCCTGCAAGAAAGGGACCATCCATTTACCATAGTGGAGTGAAATGTTCTTCTTATAGCTGGAGAAAAGTAGGTATTGCAAGGTGCATAAATTAACTTTCTTAACCTTCCTAGGAACTTATAAAAATATATTCAATATATTAATTGTTCCTAACTGAACAGAGGCAGAATTGAATTGTCTTCCAGTTTTCAGTGAGGGGGCACTGTAACAGCGCACTTAACAGAGGTCTGTGTGAGAGTGCTCGATAAAAACAGTGAATAGTGTTTTATTTGTCTCATAACATACAATTTCTAATCATATGATTAGTGTACAGGAGACACGTCAAAAAAATGGATAACACAACTTAGGCCTAATTGGTACAAAGAATTTTAACATTAATATAAACTTTTATTTTTCTTTCCTCCCTTTTGTGAAGGACAGCTACATTTACACACAAGACTACATGTAAATTTATCCTGCTCAAATGTTCAGTTCATCCTTCATGAACTCCACAACAGTGTAGTAGCAACGTTTGACAAGTATATCATATAGCTTTGTTTTCAGTGTCTCTAGGTTCATACTCAGAACATTCTTTCCTTTTAGCTTGTTATGAATTTTCATTGCCATATACTGAGGAGACTGCGCATATATAGGTTTAAGCGATGAGTGGGAAGCATAAAATTGTCTTTGTTTCTCGTGTTATACATGTGATTGAAAGAGTTTTTTCGAATAACTCTTAAATTGCTATGTAGAAAGATGATAATATCATAGATGTATAAGGAGGGAACTGTTAATAACTGTTGTTTTTCAAATAGTTGGCGACATGATGTCCTTGGATGGGCAGTACACATGTTTCTTATTATTCTTTTCTGTAACTTTAGAATGTGCAATATATTGCTTGAATTTCCCCAAAAAATAATACCATACCTTACAACTGATTGAAAGTAGCTGTGGTATGCAATTTTCCTTGTATTCGTGTCTGTTGCACCAGCTAATATTTGCATAGCAAATGCAAAACTACATAATTTTTTTAACAGGTAGTCAACATGTTTATTCCAATTTAAATTTTTATCTAGGTTTAACCCTAAAACTTCACAGAATCCACTTCTTCTATATCCTGATTTTTATGAGTTATTTAATTTCTTGGGGCTTTGACTGTTTTGTTCTGAACTGGACCATGTGGGTTTTGGAGATGTTCAGTCTTAATCCATTCAGTTGGAACCATGTTTCTAGTTTGTTTATTATGTAGAGAGGGATGTTTTCTGGCTCCTGGTTTTCAATTAATACAGATGTGACATCTGCAAATGAAATCGATGCAGCATTTATATTGTTCGGTAAATCATTAACATAGAACAAAAACAAAATAGGTCCTAGAATCGAGTCTTGAGGGACACCTTGGGCTACTGTTTTCCATTTTGAACAGTAATTTGCTGCATTTCATGAGACAATCACTCTTTGTTTCCGATTTGATAAGTATGATGTAAGCCAATTTAGAACATTACCCTTGATACCATACTTGTCAAGTTTATAGATGAGCAGTGCATGATTTACAGAGTCAAAGGCTTTTGTGAGATCACAAAATATTCCTGCAACTTTATTATGGTTGTCTAATGATGTGCTGATCTTGTCAATAAACTTGTTAATTGCATCAGTAGTACTTTTGCCACGCTGGAAACCAAATTGGTTGGAAACCAAATTGGTTTCCGTAATAATATCATATTTCTCCATAAAATTTCGAATCTGCATACCAGCAGCATTTTCAAAGATTTTTGATAGGACTGGAAGGAGGGAGATTGGACGATAATTCCCCATATCCTCTCTTGACTCTTTTTTGAGCAACGGTTTTACTTCTGCATACTTCAGCACCTCTTCCTTGTTCAAAGGATTGGTTTATTATTTTAGATAGTGGGTATCCTATTATTTTACATACAAATTTAAGGACTTATGCTGGTATTCCATCCCAACCTGCACAATTTTTGTTTTTTAGTTTTAATATAATTTTTTGTACATCTATTGTTGAAACTGTTTTGAATTTTGTGAGGCATTCAGAATTATGATTTAGTCCAAAGGGATATACATTGTTCTCATAATCTGCAACTTTAACCTCTGGTTTCACTACATTAATGAAAAACTCATTGAAGCATTCTGAAATTTGAGCCGGATTTACAATGATCTCATCTTCAAGCTTAATTGTACTAATTCCATGTCTAGAGGCTTTGATCCCTAATTCGTGTTTCACAACTGACCACACTGCCTTTGATTTATTCCCATGTTTTAAGATTAATTTATTATTTGTCATTTGATTTGCTGCTTTGACAACTTTCTTAAATGTACTTTTGTATCGTTTAACATATTCAATAAATTCAATTTTTTTTATTATGTCTTAGTTCCTTATGTAGCTGCCTTTTCTTACCACTGGAGATTTTTATACCTTTAGTGATCCATTTTAATTTTGTCATTTTATTAAAATAAGTTTTTTGTGGAAAAATTTCATTGAAAACACTTAGAAAATCCCTTAGAAATGCTTCAAAATTTGCTGTGCATGAAATATTTTTATCAAAGTGCCATTCTGTCTCCTTGAGCTTATCATGGAATAGAGTCAAAGTTTCTTGGTTGAAGATCCTTTTTACATAAGCTTTTTTACATGGGACTTCTCTACCTGCTCTGGGTAGCTCAATGAATAATGCTGAATGATCAGAAATTCCTAGATCTAGACAAAATTTATACCCATCTTCAAATACGTAATTCGTTAAAATATTGTCAATTCATGTAGCTGACTGAGCATTTTCTCTTGTAGATTCAGAAAAAATTTAATTTGAAGCCATATTTTTTATTAAGTCTGTAAATTTTGATACCTCACATGTTTCATTCAACACATTGATGTTGAAATCAGCAGCAACCACAATTTTTTTCCTCTTTTCTTTACTGAGTTGTTCTAACAAACTCTGAAATTTACGTAGGAAATGCTCAGTTGTCACCTTCCCTGGGATTCTATAAATTGATATTATAACAACATTTAAGTCCTTTAACTCAACACAGCAACCCTCAAAAATACACTCTTCATTAAAACAATTGAAGTCACATCTTACATGGTAATCTAAATCAGAATGAATGAGTATGCATGAACCTCCTCGTGACTTATTTATTGTACAAAAGCTGGTAGCTACCTTGAAGTTTTCAATTTTATTTAAGATTTTTATGGTATCACTATTAAGCCAGTGTTCATTTAAACAAATTACTTTAACATTTAGAAATTGAGATAAAAAAACTTGTAGCTCATCTAACTTAGAGCTTCTGTCACATGAGCATTCAGCACTTAAACCATTTATATTACAATGCATTATATAGTTACTACTAAGATAATCAATTTTATTTTTAAAGACCTAATATTTAATAATGAGCCATCCTCACAAAAGGGTAGGTCTGGATTCTTCAGTGGCAGCCCATCAGCTTGCTCACTTGGCTTGTACATTTCTTTGTCACTTTGATATTGTGTACTTACATCCGTAGTTACATTCTTGATGGCACTGGATCTGGATGGTGCAGAAGTGATTTCCCTGGTGCCAGCCATAAAAAATCACTGTTCCTCTCTGGAGCTTTCCTTGTTCTGGAAGACACACGTACAGGAGCTTGTTTGTCTTCCAGTATTTTTGGAGCTTGCAAAATTTGTGCTTCATTTCTTTTTGGCTTGAACCATTTCGTAATTTGAGTTTGTTTCCCAGCTTGAATGTTACTTTCTGGCCTATTGGTTTTAAACCATTTCGTGATTTGACACTGATTGATGGCTACATTGTTCGCTGCATGAAAAGAACGCTTTGTTACTTGTGATCGATTTACACATAGCTGATACAAGTATTTTGGAACTAATCACTGCAAGAGCTCCAGGATAGCATTACAGTGAGGGCAGCTTTAGTGTCAGTGAAGAGTAACCCTGGGTGTTAGAGATGGCTATTTAGCTTTGCAACTTGGCTCACCTCACACAGAAGTGTTTCATGAGTTTGCACTTTGTGTTCACATCTTGTTGACCAAAGTATTTAAATCACTGATAGCTGTGTTTGCATCTTGCTGACCATAGTATTAAAGTCACTGATAGCTGCTGTTTTGCAATAAATAACATTCTGTTCGAAAGTGCTCCAAAATTTGGTGAGTCAAAAGATATGTAAGTTCCACATGGCATGACCAAAATTTGGCACACCCTGCTTTGGTGCCAGGCACAAGTGTAACTAGGGAAGTGCTTTGTTTTTTGTATTGTTTTGGGAAGCCACCATGCTTCAAAGTAAATTGTATTTCCTTTCAAAAGATCAATAAAAATCCTTTCCTACTGAAAGCATTTATTTTCTCATTTTTACCTGTGTGACCGAGAGAGCGCATCATGAGCTTGTGCTTTCCGTAAACAACAAGTATGTAGATGTTGCTAGATTCCAGCCCTTCAGTCTGCAGGGTGATATGCAATATTAAGGTAAGTGCATTTAAGAGGATGTGCATTAGCACACTATCTGGACACCAGCAAAAAGGGTGGAGCTATGTGTGTTACTCACTCACCCAATCTCACAGGATGAAGCACTTATTGATGCACCCTAATAACCAGCAAAGAGCATAATACTGGAGCTGTACAATATACCTGATGGTACAGCCTGTTTTGGGGCCATTGTACCTTACCATTTTGTTCTTAATTTTTGAGGAGACAAATGGATTGTTAAGCTAATATTTTTGCTTGGTGCTCAATTCTTCATTTTCTTCCAGCACACAACTAGGTACATCTATAAAGCACAAGAAGGCATAGTCCTAATGTCATTGCCAGGCACACAATTGGTTTTGGATGCACTGCTGTGACTGCAGAGATTGCCTGGAATGTGACTGGCAAAAGAGAACAGTGAAACTCTAACTTTTGTAGTGAATAACATACCAGTAAGGAATGTCATGGTTAAACAACTGGACACCTACCAGTCTCATAACAATAACTGCCACAAGCTACAGCACACAAGTGAAGGATACATATGAAGCACCTGAACATTCCTTGAAACAATTTTAAGACACTGGCCTCATTAGAAGCAAAGAAGCCCCTTTCTCTTAATGACATGTATGTCATAGAAAAGTCATTATAAATATTCTGCAGTACAGGAAAAGATACTTTTAATTTTTGAAAATAATGCTCTCCACAAAATCAATTCCAGGTACCTTCAGTCAAGCTACATTTACCATACCACTTCGCTGAAGCTATGTCATTGCCTGAACATGCTGCTACTTTACATGAAGAATTGTACAAGAATCCATTGAGACCATACTGGACCTCTATCTATTCTGAGACAACTGTAAGCTGTTATGGATACCAATGATCCTCCTAACCATCTTAGGCATGATGATGTGTTGTGGTTTTGGTATTTCCATATTTCTGTCTACACCCTGTACCTCCAAGGACACTGCCTTAACTTGTGTAAAGTTGATGCATTGTTTTAACAAGTGAAGGCTCCACAAAAGGGTTATCAGTTTTCTGTACATCTGCATGTGTGGAGCCTTTGCTTGCTAAACAGTACATCAGAAACATTACACAAGTTAAGGCAGTGTTCTTGGAGGCACAGGGTGTAGACAAAAATATGGAAATACCAAAAACACGACACATTTATCAAGCCTAATGCAGTGGAGGAGAATCACTGGCACTCATAACGTCTTCCACGTGTCTTAGAATGGATAAATAAACGTCCAGTATGTTTTTCAAGAGATTCTCATACTTTTTACCTGCAAAGTAGTGGCAAGTTTAGGTAATGATGATGGAAGTAGATAGTGATCCCACACTCTTCTCTCCAAAGCTGACCACAAGGGCTACTGAAGTGATCGCGCATAGGCGGGGCGGGTGGCCTTGGTGGCCGGCTGGACTGTCCTGAATTCACTCTATAAGTAGACAGATTTACTAGCAAATCAACAACATTTTGGTCCTTAAAATGAATTCTGGTAAACAAGCTAAAAATGCCATAAGCTACAAACTGATTTCTTTAGATTTTAAAGCCTGTTCTGGTAATTACAATGCATCTGAAGATATACTGTATGCAATTTTCTGTCTTGTATTGATATCAAAAGCATTTCTCTTTAATTTCAAAAATCTTTGTACATCCTCGTGAAATGTCTTAATGGTTAGGTTAAACATAGACACAAAACTGTTTTCATATTACAAGAAGTAGTGTGCTGTCTTCAGAAATGTGATTAAAGCTTAGAGAAAATCCTCCTTTTCTAGCAATTCAGATAATAAATTGAAATCTTTACATGGACAATAGTTAAACAAGAAACAAAGTGATCAGTTACAAAGTGCAAAGACTCTATTATTATAGAAAATCAAAATGATAAGTAGTAGTGGTCAGGTAGCCAGCCTATTTAATAGTCATTTCTTGGAAGAAGCTCAGAAGAATGTTATGGAGAGATCAAGGATTAATGGAGAAGAACACATGTAAGAAGCAATGCCAGTTATACCTACACACAGGCAAATGACAATTATTCCTTTCCAAATAAATGAAGAAAATAATTAACTCTGTCAAAAGCAAAAAATCCTCAAAAGTTTTATAATACCCAAATAAATCACTAAAGTACTATTTTTCACATTGTATATGCAATATATTCAGTCACATATGCAATATGTCTACATCAAAGGTATATTTCTAGACACATTGAAATATACGAGCAGCTGTGGGGTGACAGTAGTGTCTTTGACTATGACATTGAAATATACCAAGATATTTTCATGCTTTTCTATAAGAAATGTTGTATAACAGATATGAATAATTGCAGGCTAGTGTTGTTGCATATCTCCTTCCTGAAGGTGCTGAAAAAGGCTACTGCACAAGAACAAGAACATTATTAAGACACAAAGCAATTATAGACTTTGATTGTGAGTGGGCATTGATTGAAATCAATGTGGTAAGTCAAAACTTGTGCCAGAGAGGATTTGAACCTGAGTCTCTTGCTTTCTTGACAGATGCTCTAGAGGACCACTGAGCCATCCAGACACAGCGGTCATTGCAACTGCCCAGACTACTGTAGCTCACCTCCCATCAGACTCAAATTCTCACAGCCAATGTCTGTAACTCCTTTGTGTTTCAATTCATAATGGCTGCTCAATCAAAATGGTGCTAACATTGTTACTCCAAAATAAGATGCTGTCACTCTCAGTCTGTATTTCAAGCTGACCTCTCCTCAAAACATGCTATTTTTCAATCCATAAATCAGTTTACACAAAATAAAAAGACAAAATGCAGCCAATTATTATTTTCTGTGACTTGTCAAAAGTATTTGATTGTGCAATGTACAGTACCCTCCTAGGCAGCTCAGGTATTATGGTGTCAGTGATCTTACTGGCAAATAGTTGTCATCCTCCGTGATTTAAAAAAAAAAAAAAAAAAATGCAGAGTGCCACACAAGGAAACCCAGAGAGTGTATACAATCAAGCAGCGTCTACAGTGTGGGCAATAATTACCACATAAGCAAAAAATAGAATCTAACAGACAGTTATACTATTATAATCAAGAGGAAAGAAGAAACTTCAATGCTTGAATTTCTTAAAAATTAATAGTTCATTCTCTGCATAAGGACTGTCAATGAACTCAGGTAAAATATGTTACATGCAATTTTGAACTGCATGAGGCCTGATCACACCATTAGAAATAACGCGTGAGGATAAATCAATAAATGAAACAGAATATTGTAAATTATTTGGTGGTTTCACTGATAGGGAGCTGAACTAAAAGATACATGTTACAGATCTTAAATTTTTAGGCTCTGCATGTTTTGCATTACATATAAGAGCAGATTTTGGAGAGGAAAATGTTAATTCATTAATTGTTTTCAAAAAGGTAACTTACTTTTCTTATTGTTTGTTTCTAATTCCTTAAGGCATCATATTCTAGGCCAGCCTGTCATTGAAGAAGAAAGTTATTTTTGTACAGAAGCATGCATTAAGGATAATATGTACTGTCCACCCTAGAACCTCTTGTAGACAGCTCTTTAAACAATCAGGCATACAGACAACAGCTTCATAGTACATTTACTTCCCTATGGACTTTGTTCTCAACAATTGATCACAGTTTGGCAACAACAGTGTCGGTCATAAATATAATACTAGACAGATAATGTGGAAGTGTGGATTTGGAGTGGGTACAGGATAGAGGATGGGAAAACTGTTGGGTAGTGGGTGTTGGTGCACTGAGTTAACAGAGATAGAGGCTAAGAGGATTATGGGAGTATAGTGTATATCCATGACTCAGCCTTCATGTGGCACTGAAATGAGTGAGGTATGCAGCCTTAGATTAGATTAGATTTACGTTCATTCCAATTGATCCATAGTGAGGAGGGCCTCCAGGATGTAGAACATGTCAGAAAAACAATAATACGTGACAAGTATTTACAACTCAAACAAATCAGCTAATGTACCATTCCACAGGTCCCAAGTGGAATGATCGTCATTTTTTAATGAACACTATATGAAAGGATCATTTTACAAATACTAATGCACTGAATTTAAAATAAAAAAGTTTTTTTATTTATTTATAAGGTAATAAATGTGTAATACAACTACTATAATACTTATTTACAATGGACACATTACTGCACAGATATGATGCAGAAGTTGAACACTTACCCAGTGATGTAAAAAACTTAACAGACAACTTGAAAAACAAAACAAAATCGTATCAGCTAGCCAGTTTTTTCTACTCCACTGAATGATTTCTAAACCTTCGTATTTCAAAAAAGCTCCCATAATCCTCTTAGCCTCTATCTCTGTTAACTCAGTGCACCAACACCCACTACCCAACAGTTTTCCCATCCTCTATCCTGTACCCACTCCAAATCCACACTTCCACATTATCATCATTGTGCACTGCATGAACTCACAGGCTCTGTTGCCCGTGTATCCCATTTCTAGCCCATGCACCTGCTGCATCTCCCTCCCACATTCCTATCTCACACACCTGTTGCCTCCATCTGAGCTGACAGCTACCCTCCCACCCACTCTACCTACCACCTGACACAATCGCTCACCCCAGTCCACCGACCAAGATTAGATTAGATTAGATTAGTTATTCATTCCATAGATCCATAAAAGAGGGAATCCTCCTGGGTGTGGAACATGTCAGATAAACACATAACAAAAATGTAATTAGAAAAACTTGAGTTTCATTAATTTTAATGATTCTCAGTCAAAAAACAGTAAAATTATGTACATTAATTAAATTTAAACTTCTAATATTTACAGGTTTAATACTTAAATCTGCTTTCGTTAAATCTTATCATTCAGACATTTGCTAGTTTCTTGGCTATTATTACCTAAGTATTGTCAAAAATTAAAGTAATTATTCATTTCAGTGATCCTCAGTTAAGAACAGTCAGATTATGTACAAGATTTGAAATTAAACTTCCACTATTTACAGACTTAAGACTTACATCTGCTTTCCATACATCCATCATTCACACAGTAGGTAGTTACTTGGCTGTTACAACCAAGTATTGTCAAAAATTGAAGTATAATAAATTTTCATTAAAATGGTCTACTGCACTTGCTGAGATACTTATGGATGTAATAGAAGGAGTTGGCCACCAAAATTATTTTAAATTATGTTTAAATTGTGCCTTGTCTGAAACTAAACTCTTAATGGTTGCTGGTAACTTATTGAAAATATGCGTTGCTGAATACTGGACTCTTTTCTGGGCAGGAGTAAGTGATTTTAAATCTTTATGTATATTGTTCATATTCCTAGTATTGATACTGTGTACTAAGCAGTTAGTTGGAAAAAGAGATGTATTAATTACAACAAACTTCATTAAGGAATAAATATACTGAGAAGCTGTGGTTAATATGCACAATTCTTTGAATATGTTTTGACATGATGTTCTTGGATTTACACTAGTCATTACTCTTATTATACACTTCTGTACTCAAAAAAAATTTTTCTGTTTGTGGATTTACCCCAAAATATGATACCATATGACATAATGGAGTGAAGATAAGCAAAATATGCCAGTTTTTTTATATTTATATCTCCTATGTCTGGCATCATTCGAATTGCAAACACAGACTTGTTTAGGCACTTTAGTAGTTCGTTAGTATGTTGCTCCCAACTGAATTTATTATCAAGTTGTAATCCCAAGAATTTTACACTCTCAACTTCTCCTATTTCCATGTTGTCATATTTTATACACACACCAGAAGGAAATCTCTTGTAAGTTCTGAACTGCATGTAGTGGGTGTTTTCAAAGTTTAATGACAATGAGTTGGCTATGAACCACTTATTAATGTCAGTAAAAATTTGATCAGCTACCCTTTCTAAATTTATATTTGATTTACTATTTATTGCAATGTTTGTATCATCTGCAAATAAGACAAACTTGGCATCTGGTAATGTAACAGATGACAGGTCATTAATATACACAAGAAACAGTAGTGGACCTAGTATGGAACCTTGGGAAACACCAAACTGTACTGCTTCTATTTGGTGAGTGATCACCTTTAACCCTATATTATTTGCAAAAGTAAAAGCTCATATGGAGTTCAGTAATCTCAATAAGATCCCAAATAACTATGACACAATTGTACACGACATTCTCTTTCATATTGAACACCACAGTCCTTTACTAAGCATGGTAATATTAGAGATGCCATTGCCATACTTTCTTACTTCAGTCTTTGAACTGTACAATATTCTTATATATTTAATACATTATTAATACAGGACATGTTCTTAGATATATTAAAATGTACATTGTTATGCCGCTCTGTAAGAAAGATTACTGCACAGATGTCAATAACTACCAGCCAGTCTCATTTCTTGCATCATTTTCCAAAATTTTCGAGAAGGCATTGTACTTATGTGTGTGCCTCTCATCCATGTAGTAACAATGTACTTAGTCAACTACAGATTGGTGTTACGTACAAAGTTCACACATACACAACATGTGAGCGTATCTTTGTGCATTTTTTAAATTGATTAAGCAACCATTCATCAAATATTTGATATTTTGTACATTAATACATATTTTTAAATACTTCACACATTACAGCAAAATTGATTCAATATCTTAAATAATTATATGCATTTAATACAGTACAGTAACGAATTGCAATATAATATATATTGAAACAATAGTGCAGTAGCACACTAACTATGTATGTGCATAACTGCCTGAGCCTGAGCTGTGTATTGCAGCAGGGCTGAGGGCAGGTGAGTGGAGGGATTATCACTGTAATTATTCAACAAGGCCAGAGAAATGTTAAGAGACAGGTTAGCTTGCTGCAACAATGAACTCAGCAGTACTGCTCAGTAAAGGCAAGGGGAAAGGCAAATATCTACCCTAACAGTGGCAGTGGACACGTGACAACAAGCTTGCTGCTGACTACTAGAAGTACTGGACATTTTTGTAACAAAATTATTCTTAGTCTCGCAGATCTACCAGGACAACAGGACTGTGCTGGATGAGGCCACAATGCAGACCTGCCAGTAGAAGTTCCCGGTTCAAGGCCACAACAGGGCAGCAGCTCTACAAACTAAGTCCCTCCCCAACTTGGTTCCATGGTGCAGCTTGCCATTCCAGGTCAGTGCCAGCAGTGGAGCCAACCCCTGCCCAGAGGGCAACAGGTTGCTGCCCATACACACCAGCCATTTATCACCATTGCAGGATGGGCATGCCACCATGGTGGCCATCCACCACTGTGACATAATTGGACATCACCCAGAGTCTTAGAAGATACAGTAGCATGGAGTACATGCTGCTGGTACAAAACCATGTGGCCAACTTATGTAACAAGGCTGCCACTTTTTGGTTGAGGGTCTGCATCAGCATCACAGGGTATGCACACAACCAGCCCAGAAGAATTCAGCGGCCAGCTAGTTACTGATGTGATATATCATGCACAGAAAATGCTTCAATAAAGATCTTGTTACATTTGCAGCTGGCAATCTTTGAACACTCCTGGCCTCCCACCTTGCCTTCACTACCTCATCGCACTGTCCTGGCACAGAGCCACCTCTCCGTGCACTGGGAAGGGAGGACGGGGGCTTACTATAGTATACTGAGGTGATGAAAGTCATGGGATACCTCCTAATATCATGCCAGACCTCTTTTTTCCTGGTGTAGTGCCGCAACTTGACATGACATAGGCTAAACAAGTTGTTGGAAGTCCCCCCAACAGAAATACTGAGCCATGCTGCCTCTATAGCCATCCATAACTGCGAAAGTGTTTCTGGTTCAGGATTGTGTGCACAAACTGACCTCTTGAATATGTCCCATAAATGTGCAATGAAATTCATTTCAATTAAAGTAGGAGCTGAATCATTTGCTGAAATTGTTCAAACTGTTCTTCAAACAATTGTGAACAATTGTGGCTCGGTGACATGGTATATCATCATACTTAGAAATTCCATTGTTGTTTGGTAACATGAAGGCTATGAATGGTTGCAAATGATCTCCAAGTAGTTGAACATGACCATTTCCAGTCAATGATCAGTTTAGTTGGAGCAGAGGACCAAGTCCACTCCATTTAAACGCAGCCCACACCTTTGTGTAGCCACCACCAGCTTGTACAGTACCTTCTTGACAACCTGGGCCCTTGGCGTCATAGGGTTTTCACTACACTCTAAACCTACCATCAGCTATCACCAACTGAAATCTGGACTCATCTGCCTCATCTGACCATGCTCTGGTTTTTCAGTCATCTTTGGTCCAATTGATATGGTCATTAGCCCAGGAGAGGCTCTGCAGGCAATGTCGTACTGTTACTAAAGGCAGTAACATTAGTCATCTGCTGCCATAGTCCACTAATGCCAAATTTCACAGCACTGTCATAACAACACATTCATTGTACGACTCACATTAAATGCTGCAGTTATTTCACACAGTGTTGCTTGTCTGTTAGCACTGACAACTCTACGTAAATGCCACTGCTCTTGGCCATTAAGTGAAGAATGTTGGCCACTGTGTTGTCCATAGTGAAAGATGGTGCATGAAATCTGGTTTTCTCAGCACACTATTGACACTGTGGATCTTGAAATATTGAATTCCGCAACGATTTCCAAAATGAAATGTCTGACCCCCACTGCCATTTCATGTTCAAAGACTGTTAACTCCCAACATGTGGCATAATCACATTGGAATCATTTTCACATTGGTCAGCTGAGTACAAATGATAGCTCCGCCAATGCCCTTTAATACCTTGTGTATGCCAGATATTATCGTCATGTATAAGTGCATATCACTACCCAATGACTTTTGTTACCTCAGTGTATAATCAGATATATAGTACAGTAGATCACAAAGGTAATTTTAGATACATAATAGAATGAAGGAAACAATTTAAATTTTTGTCAACAGTGTAACAGTAGCTATCATGCAAATGCGTTTTTAGAGCGAGTTTGAATTTTTGTATTTCTATTATAGTATTGATGAGGTGGAGAAGTTTATTGTAAAGTTTTTTGCCAGTTTGCAGTGGTTCATTTTGTCTGAGGGCTGTGAAGATCCATTTCTTGTCTGATGCCACATGTGTGAATTGCTTGTCTTGTATGTAGTAGATTTTTTTTAGCCTCAAACTTTCTTTATGTAGATAACTACTTCAATATAATATAGAAAAGGCATTGTTAGTATATGAGATGCTTTAAAAAGGTTTGAAACAGTTTCTGTGTGCAATATTTTCCGTTGTCATTACTATCCTCTTGTGCTACAAAACAGCTTTCGCTTATTGGCGAGATGCAACAAAAAATTATCCCATATTGCAGCAGTGCTTCTGTTTGGCCATAATACACATTTTTAATATTTCTTTTGTCATACACCTAGCAAATATCTCTATGCCACAACATACTGTCCTTAGCTTTTTGCTGATGTAATTGATGTGTTTGTCCTACTTCATATTTTCCCCGAATCCATATTCCTTGAAATTTTGTTGAGTTTACAGTTTATAATTACTTATTAAATAGATTTATGCTATGGGTTAGTTTACGTTTATTTTCCTGTCCTGTCCTGAAATGTACTATGCGACAATTTTCTCTGTGTTAACAAGGAGACTGTTAGTGCTTGGTTGGTTGGTTTGTGGGAGGGAACCAAACAGCAAGGTCATTGGTCACATCAGACTAGGGAAGGATGGGGAATGAAGTCAGCTGTGCCCTTTCAAAGGAGTCATCCAGGCATTTGCATGAAGCGATTTAGGAAAATCACAGAAAATGAACAATGATTTGAAATGTTGCCCTCTTGAATGCAAGTCCTGTGTGCTAAGCAGTGCGCCATCTTGCTTGATCAACACTGTTAGTGCTAAACCATTCTACTTCATGTGAAATTTTGTATTGTAGTTCTCCAGCATTTTTGCGTTTCATCAATATATTTGCATCATCCACAAATTTGATTTACTCTTGGGAGTTAGTGGATGACTCTAGGTCACCGATAAATATCAATAACAACAATGGGGCCAGAAGAGAACTCTGGGCCATAATGCCCATAATGCTCTCCACAAAATCAGTTCCAGGTACCTTCAGTCAAGCTACATTTACCATACCACTTCGCTGAAGCTATGTCATTGCCTGAACATGCTGCTACTTTACATGAAGAATTGTACAAGAATCCATTGAGACCATACTGGACCTCTATCTATTCTGAGACAACTGTAAGCTGTTATGGATACCAATGATCCTCCTAACCATCTTAGGCATGATGATGTGTTGTGGTTTTGGTATTTCCATATTTCTGTCTACACCCTGTACCTCCAAGGACACTGCCTTAACTTGTGTAAAGTTGATGCATTGTTTTAACAAGTGAAGGCTCCACAAAAGGGTTATCAGTTTTCTGTACATCTGCATGTGTGGAGCCTTTGCTTGCTAAACAGTACATCAGAAACATTACACAAGTTAAGGCAGTGTTCTTGGAGGCACAGGGTGTAGACAAAAATATGGAAATACCAAAAACACGACACATTTATCAAGCCTAATGCAGTGGAGGAGAATCACTGGCACTCATAACGTCTTCCACGTGTCTTAGAATGGATAAATAAACGTCCAGTATGTTTTTCAAGAGATTCTCATACTTTTTACCTGCAAAGTAGTGGCAAGTTTAGGTAATGATGATGGAAGTAGATAGTGATCCCACACTCTTCTCTCCAAAGCTGACCACAAGGGCTACTGAAGTGATCGCGCATAGGCGGGGCGGGTGGCCTTGGTGGCCGGCTGGACTGTCCTGAATTCACTCTATAAGTAGACAGATTTACTAGCAAATCAACAACATTTTGGTCCTTAAAATGAATTCTGGTAAACAAGCTAAAAATTGCCATAAGCTACAAACTGATTTCTTTAGATTTTAAAGCCTGTTCTGGTAATTACAATGCATCTGAAGATATACTGTATGCAATTTTCTGTCTTGTATTGATATCAAAAGCATTTCTCTTTAATTTCAAAAATCTTTGTACATCCTCGTGAAATGTCTTAATGGTTAGGTTAAACATAGACACAAAACTGTTTTCATATTACAAGAAGTAGTGTGCTGTCTTCAGAAATGTGATTAAAGCTTAGAGAAAATCCTCCTTTTCTAGCAATTCAGATAATAAATTGAAATCTTTACATGGACAATAGTTAAACAAGAAACAAAGTGATCAGTTACAAAGTGCAAAGACTCTATTATTATAGAAAATCAAAATGATAAGTAGTAGTGGTCAGGTAGCCAGCCTATTTAATAGTCATTTCTTGGAAGAAGCTCAGAAGAATGTTATGGAGAGATCAAGGATTAATGGAGAAGAACACATGTAAGAAGCAATGCCAGTTATACCTACACACAGGCAAATGACAATTATTCCTTTCCAAATAAATGAAGAAAATAATTAACTCTGTCAAAAGCAAAAAATCCTCAAAAGTTTTATAATACCCAAATAAATCACTAAAGTACTATTTTTCACATTGTATATGCAATATATTCAGTCACATATGCAATATGTCTACATCAAAGGTATATTTCTAGACACATTGAAATATACGAGCAGCTGTGGGGTGACAGTAGTGTCTTTGACTATGACATTGAAATATACCAAGATATTTTCATGCTTTTCTATAAGAAATGTTGTATAACAGATATGAATAATTGCAGGCTAGTGTTGTTGCATATCTCCTTCCTGAAGGTGCTGAAAAAGGCTACTGCACAAGAACAAGAACATTATTAAGACACAAAGCAATTATAGACTTTGATTGTGAGTGGGCATTGATTGAAATCAATGTGGTAAGTCAAAACTTGTGCCAGAGAGGATTTGAACCTGAGTCTCTTGCTTTCTTGACAGATGCTCTAGAGGACCACTGAGCCATCCAGACACAGCGGTCATTGCAACTGCCCAGACTACTGTAGCTCACCTCCCATCAGACTCAAATTCTCACAGCCAATGTCTGTAACTCCTTTGTGTTTCAATTCATAATGGCTGCTCAATCAAAATGGTGCTAACATTGTTACTCCAAAATAAGATGCTGTCACTCTCAGTCTGTATTTCAAGCTGACCTCTCCTCAAAACATGCTATTTTTCAATCCATAAATCAGTTTACACAAAATAAAAAGACAAAATGCAGCCAATTATTATTTTCTGTGACTTGTCAAAAGTATTTGATTGTGCAATGTACAGTACCCTCCTAGGCAGCTCAGGTATTATGGTGTCAGTGATCTTACTGGCAAATAGTTGTCATCCTCCGTGATTAAAAAAAAAAAAAAAAAAAAATGCAGAGTGCCACACAAGGAAACCCAGAGAGTGTATACAATCAAGCAGCGTCTACAGTGTGGGCAATAATTACCACATAAGCAAAAAATAGAATCTAACAGACAGTTATACTATTATAATCAAGAGGAAAGAAGAAACTTCAATGCTTGAATTTCTTAAAAATTAATAGTTCATTCTCTGCATAAGGACTGTCAATGAACTCAGGTAAAATATGTTACATGCAATTTTGAACTGCATGAGGCCTGATCACACCATTAGAAATAACGCGTGAGGATAAATCAATAAATGAAACAGAATATTGTAAATTATTTGGTGGTTTCACTGATAGGGAGCTGAACTAAAAGATACATGTTACAGATCTTAAATTTTTAGGCTCTGCATGTTTTGCATTACATATAAGAGCAGATTTTGGAGAGGAAAATGTTAATTCATTAATTGTTTTCAAAAAGGTAACTTACTTTTCTTATTGTTTGTTTCTAATTCCTTAAGGCATCATATTCTAGGCCAGCCTGTCATTGAAGAAGAAAGTTATTTTTGTACAGAAGCATGCATTAAGGATAATATGTACTGTCCACCCTAGAACCTCTTGTAGACAGCTCTTTAAACAATCAGGCATACAGACAACAGCTTCATAGTACATTTACTTCCCTATGGACTTTGTTCTCAACAATTGATCACAGTTTGGCAACAACAGTGTCGGTCATAAATATAATACTAGACAGATAATGTGGAAGTGTGGATTTGGAGTGGGTACAGGATAGAGGATGGGAAAACTGTTGGGTAGTGGGTGTTGGTGCACTGAGTTAACAGAGATAGAGGCTAAGAGGATTATGGGAGTATAGTGTATATCCATGACTCAGCCTTCATGTGGCACTGAAATGAGTGAGGTATGCAGCCTTAGATTAGATTAGATTTACGTTCATTCCAATTGATCCATAGTGAGGAGGGCCTCCAGGATGTAGAACATGTCAGAAAAACAATAATACGTGACAAGTATTTACAACTCAAACAAATCAGCTAATGTACCATTCCACAGGTCCCAAGTGGAATGATCGTCATTTTTTAATGAACACTATATGAAAGGATCATTTTACAAATACTAATGCACTGAATTTAAAATAAAAAAGTTTTTTTATTTATTTATAAGGTAATAAATGTGTAATACAACTACTATAATACTTATTTACAATGGACACATTACTGCACAGATATGATGCAGAAGTTGAACACTTACCCAGTGATGTAAAAAACTTAACAGACAACTTGAAAAACAAAACAAAATCGTATCAGCTAGCCAGTTTTTTCTACTCCACTGAATGATTTCTAAACCTTCGTATTTCAAAAAAGCTCCCATAATCCTCTTAGCCTCTATCTCTGTTAACTCAGTGCACCAACACCCACTACCCAACAGTTTTCCCATCCTCTATCCTGTACCCACTCCAAATCCACACTTCCACATTATCATCATTGTGCACTGCATGAACTCACAGGCTCTGTTGCCCGTGTATCCCACTTCTAGCCCATGCACCTGCTGCATCTCCCTCCCACATTCCTATCTCACACACCTGTTGCCTCCATCTGAGCTGACAGCTACCCTCCCACCCACTCTACCTACCACCTGACACAATCGCTCACCCCAGTCCACCGACCAAGATTAGATTAGATTAGATTAGTTATTCATTCCATAGATCCATAAAAGAGGGAATCCTCCTGGGTGTGGAACATGTCAGATAAACACATAACAAAAATGTAATTAGAAAAACTTGAGTTTCATTAATTTTAATGATTCTCAGTCAAAAAACAGTAAAATTATGTACATTAATTAAATTTAAACTTCTAATATTTACAGGTTTAATACTTAAATCTGCTTTCGTTAAATCTTATCATTCAGACATTTGCTAGTTTCTTGGCTATTATTACCTAAGTATTGTCAAAAATTAAAGTAATTATTCATTTCAGTGATCCTCAGTTAAGAACAGTCAGATTATGTACAAGATTTGAAATTAAACTTCCACTATTTACAGACTTAAGACTTACATCTGCTTTCCATACATCCATCATTCACACAGTAGGTAGTTACTTGGCTGTTACAACCAAGTATTGTCAAAAATTGAAGTATAATAAATTTTCATTAAAATGGTCTACTGCACTTGCTGAGATACTTATGGATGTAATAGAAGGAGTTGGCCACCAAAATTATTTTAAATTATGTTTAAATTGTGCCTTGTCTGAAACTAAACTCTTAATGGTTGCTGGTAACTTATTGAAAATATGCGTTGCTGAATACTGGACTCTTTTCTGGGCAGGAGTAAGTGATTTTAAATCTTTATGTATATTGTTCATATTCCTAGTATTGATACTGTGTACTAAGCAGTTAGTTGGAAAAAGAGATGTATTAATTACAACAAACTTCATTAAGGAATAAATATACTGAGAAGCTGTGGTTAATATGCACAATTCTTTGAATATGTTTTGACATGATGTTCTTGGATTTACACTAGTCATTACTCTTATTATACACTTCTGTACTCAAAAAAAATTTTTCTGTTTGTGGATTTACCCCAAAATATGATACCATATGACATAATGGAGTGAAGATAAGCAAAATATGCCAGTTTTTTTATATTTATATCTCCTATGTCTGGCATCATTCGAATTGCAAACACAGACTTGTTTAGGCACTTTAGTAGTTCGTTAGTATGTTGCTCCCAACTGAATTTATTATCAAGTTGTAATCCCAAGAATTTTACACTCTCAACTTCTCCTATTTCCATGTTGTCATATTTTATACACACACCAGAAGGAAATCTCTTGTAAGTTCTGAACTGCATGTAGTGGGTGTTTTCAAAGTTTAATGACAATGAGTTGGCTATGAACCACTTATTAATGTCAGTAAAAATTTGATCAGCTGCCCTTTCTAAATTTATATTTGATTTACTATTTATTGCAATGTTTGTATCATCTGCAAATAAGACAAACTTGGCATCTGGTAATGTAACAGATGACAGGTCATTAATATACACAAGAAACAGTAGTGGACCTAGTATGGAACCTTGGGAAACACCAAACTGTACTGCTTCTATTTGGTGAGTGATCACCTTTAACCCTATATTATTTGCAAAAGTAAAAGCTCATATGGAGTTCAGTAATCTCAATAAGATCCCAAATAACTATGACACAATTGTACACGACATTCTCTTTCATATTGAACACCACAGTCCTTTACTAAGCATGGTAATATTAGAGATGCCATTGCCATACTTTCTTACTTCAGTCTTTGAACTGTACAATATTCTTATATATTTAATACATTATTAATACAGGACATGTTCTTAGATATATTAAAATGTACATTGTTATGCCGCTCTGTAAGAAAGATTACTGCACAGATGTCAATAACTACCAGCCAGTCTCATTTCTTGCATCATTTTCCAAAATTTTCGAGAAGGCATTGTACTTATGTGTGTGCCTCTCATCCATGTAGTAACAATGTACTTAGTCAACTACAGATTGGTGTTACGTACAAAGTTCACACATACACAACATGTGAGCGTATCTTTGTGCATTTTTTAAATTGATTAAGCAACCATTCATCAAATATTTGATATTTTGTACATTAATACATATTTTTAAATACTTCACACATTACAGCAAAATTGATTCAATATCTTAAATAATTATATGCATTTAATACAGTACAGTAACGAATTGCAATATAATATATATTGAAACAATAGTGCAGTAGCACACTAACTATGTATGTGCATAACTGCCTGAGCCTGAGCTGTGTATTGCAGCAGGGCTGAGGGCAGGTGAGTGGAGGGATTATCACTGTAATTATTCAACAAGGCCAGAGAAATGTTAAGAGACAGGTTAGCTTGCTGCAACAATGAACTCAGCAGTACTGCTCAGTAAAGGCAAGGGGAAAGGCAAATATCTACCCTAACAGTGGCAGTGGACACGTGACAACAAGCTTGCTGCTGACTACTAGAAGTACTGGACATTTTTGTAACAAAATTATTCTTAGTCTCGCAGATCTACCAGGACAACAGGACTGTGCTGGATGAGGCCACAATGCAGACCTGCCAGTAGAAGTTCCCGGTTCAAGGCCACAACAGGGCAGCAGCTCTACAAACTAAGTCCCTCCCCAACTTGGTTCCATGGTGCAGCTTGCCATTCCAGGTCAGTGCCAGCAGTGGAGCCAACCCCTGCCCAGAGGGCAACAGGTTGCTGCCCATACACACCAGCCATTTATCACCATTGCAGGATGGGCATGTCACCATGGTGGCCATCCACCACTGTGACATAATTGGACATCACCCAGAGTCTTAGAAGATACAGTAGCATGGAGTACATGCTGCTGGTACAAAACCATGTGGCCAACTTATGTAACAAGGCTGCCACTTTTTGGTTGAGGGTCTGCATCAGCATCACAGGTTATGCACACAACCAGCCCAGAAGAATTCAGCGGCCAGCTAGTTACTGATGTGATATATCATGCACAGAAAATGCTTCAATAAAGATCTTGTTACATTTGCAGCTGGCAATCTTTGAACACTCCTGGCCTCCCACCTTGCCTTCACTACCTCATCGCACTGTCCTGGCACAGAGCCACCTCTCCGTGCACTGGGAAGGGAGGACGGGGGCTTACTATAGTATACTGAGGTGATGAAAGTCATGGGATACCTCCTAATATCATGCCAGACCTCTTTTTTCCTGGTGTAGTGCCGCAACTTGACATGACATAGGCTAAACAAGTTGTTGGAAGTCCCCCCAACAGAAATACTGAGCCATGCTGCCTCTATAGCCATCCATAACTGCGAAAGTGTTTCTGGTTCAGGATTGTGTGCACAAACTGACCTCTTGAATATGTCCCATAAATGTGCAATGAAATTCATTTCAATTAAAGTAGGAGCTGAATCATTTGCTGAAATTGTTCAAACTGTTCTTCAAACAATTGTGAACAATTGTGGCTCGGTGACATGGTATATCATCATACTTAGAAATTCCATTGTTGTTTGGTAACATGAAGGCTATGAATGGTTGCAAATGATCTCCAAGTAGTTGAACATGACCATTTCCAGTCAATGATCAGTTTAGTTGGAGCAGAGGACCAAGTCCACTCCATTTAAACGCAGCCCACACCTTTGTGGAGCCACCACCAGCTTGTACAGTACCTTCTTGACAACCTGGGCCCTTGGCGTCATAGGGTTTTCACTACACTCTAAACCTACCATCAGCTATCACCAACTGAAATCTGGACTCATCTGCCTCATCTGACCATGCCCTGGTTTTTCAGTCATCTTTGGTCCAATTGATATGGTCATTAGCCCAGGAGAGGCTCTGCAGGCAATGTCGTACTGTTACTAAAGGCAGTAACATTAGTCATCTGCTGCCATAGTCCACTAATGCCAAATTTCACAGCACTGTCATAACAACACATTCATTGTACGACTCACATTAAATGCTGCAGTTATTTCACACAGTGTTGCTTGTCTGTTAGCACTGACAACTCTACGTAAATGCCACTGCTCTTGGCCATTAAGTGAAGAATGTTGGCCACTGTGTTGTCCATAGTGAAAGATGGTGCATGAAATCTGGTTTTCTCAGCACACTATTGACACTGTGGATCTTGAAATATTGAATTCCGCAACGATTTCCAAAATGAAATGTCTGACCCCCACTGCCATTTCATGTTCAAAGACTGTTAACTCCCAACATGTGGCATAATCACATTGGAATCATTTTCACATTGGTCAGCTGAGTACAAATGATAGCTCCGCCAATGCCCTTTAATACCTTGTGTATGCCAGATATTATCGTCATGTATAAGTGCATATCACTACCCAATGACTTTTGTTACCTCAGTGTATAATCAGATATATAGTACAGTAGATCACAAAGGTAATTTTAGATACATAATAGAATGAAGGAAACAATTTAAATTTTTGTCAACAGTGTAATAGTAGCTATCATGCAAATGCGTTTTTAGAGCGAGTTTGAATTTTTGTATTTCTATTATAGTATTGATGAGGTGGAGAAGTTTATTGTAAAGTTTTTTGCCAGTTTGCAGTGGTTCATTTTGTCTGAGGGCTGTGAAGATCCATTTCTTGTCTGATGCCACATGTGTGAATTGCTTGTCTTGTATGTAGTAGATTTTTTTTAGCCTCAAACTTTCTTTATGTAGATAACTACTTCAATATAATATAGAAAAGGCATTGTTAGTATATGAGATGCTTTAAAAAGGTTTGAAACAGTTTCTGTGTGCAATATTTTCCGTTGTCATTACTATCCTCTTGTGCTACAAAACAGCTTTCGCTTATTGGCGAGATGCAACAAAAAATTATCCCATATTGCAGCAGTGCTTCTGTTTGGCCATAATACACATTTTTAATATTTCTTTTGTCATACACCTAGCAAATATCTCTATGCCACAACATACTGTCCTTAGCTTTTTGCTGATGTAATTGATGTGTTTGTCCTACTTCATATTTTCCCCGAATCCATATTCCTTGAAATTTTGTTGAGTTTACAGTTTATAATTACTTATTAAATAGATTTATGCTATGGGTTAGTTTACGTTTATTTTCCTGTCCTGTCCTGAAATGTACTATGCGACAATTTTCTCTGTGTTAACAAGGAGACTGTTAGTGCTTGGTTGGTTGGTTTGTGGGAGGGAACCAAACAGCAAGGTCATTGGTCACATCAGACTAGGGAAGGATGGGGAATGAAGTCAGCTGTGCCCTTTCAAAGGAGTCATCCAGGCATTTGCATGAAGCGATTTAGGAAAATCACAGAAAATGAACAATGATTTGAAATGTTGCCCTCTTGAATGCAAGTCCTGTGTGCTAAGCAGTGCGCCATCTTGCTTGATCAACACTGTTAGTGCTAAACCATTCTACTTCATGTGAAATTTTGTATTGTAGTTCTCCAGCATTTTTGCGTTTCATCAATATATTTGCATCATCCACAAATTTGATTTACTCTTGGGAGTTAGTGGATGACTCTAGGTCACCGATAAATATCAATAACAACAATGGGGCCAGAAGAGAACGCTGGGCCATAATGCCCATAATGCTCTCCACAAAATCAGTTCCAGGTACCTTCAGTCAAGCTACATTTACCATACCACTTAGCTGAAGCTATGTCATTGCCTGAACATGCTGCTACTTTACATGAAGAATTGTACAAGAATCCATTGAGACCATACTGGACCTCTATCTATTCTGAGACAACTGTAAGCTGTTATGGATACCAATGATCCTCCTAACCATCTTAGGCATGATGATGTGTTGTGGTTTTGGTATTTCCATATTTCTGTCTACACCCTGTACCTCCAAGGACACTGCCTTAACTTGTGTAAAGTTGATGCATTGTTTTAACAAGTGAAGGCTCCACAAAAGGGTTATCAGTTTTCTGTACATCTGCATGTGTGGAGCCTTTGCTTGCTAAACAGTACATCAGAAACATTACACAAGTTAAGGCAGTGTTCTTGGAGGCACAGGGTGTAGACAAAAATATGGAAATACCAAAAACACGACACATTTATCAAGCCTAATGCAGTGGAGGAGAATCACTGGCACTCATAACGTCTTCCACGTGTCTTAGAATGGATAAATAAACGTCCAGTATGTTTTTCAAGAGATTCTCATACTTTTTACCTGCAAAGTAGTGGCAAGTTTAGGTAATGATGATGGAAGTAGATAGTGATCCCACACTCTTCTCTCCAAAGCTGACCACAAGGGCTACTGAAGTGATCGCGCATAGGCGGGGCGAGTGGCCTTGGTGGCCGGCTGGACTGTCCTGAATTCACTCTATAAGTAGACAGATTTACTAGCAAATCAACAACATTTTGGTCCTTAAAATGAATTCTGGTAAACAAGCTAAAAATTGCCATAAGCTACAAACTGATTTCTTTAGATTTTAAAGCCTGTTCTGGTAATTACAATGCATCTGAAGATATACTGTATGCAATTTTCTGTCTTGTATTGATATCAAAAGCATTTCTCTTTAATTTCAAAAATCTTTGTACATCCTCGTGAAATGTCTTAATGGTTAGGTTAAACATAGACACAAAAATGTTTTCATATTACAAGAAGTAGTGTGCTGTCTTCAGAAATGTGATTAAAGCTTAGAGAAAATCCTCCTTTTCCAGCAATTCAGATAATAAATTGAAATCTTTACATGGACAATAGTTAAACAAGAAACAAAGTGATCAGTTACAAAGTGCAAAGACTCTATTATTATAGAAAATCAAAATGATAAGTAGTAGTGGTCAGGTAGCCAGCCTATTTAATAGTCATTTCTTGGAAGAAGCTCAGAAGAATGTTATGGAGAGATCAAGGATTAATGGAGAAGAACACATGTAAGAAGCAATGCCAGTTATACCTACACACAGGCAAATGACAATTATTCCTTTCCAAATAAATGAAGAAAATAATTAACTCTGTCAAAAGCAAAAAATCCTCAAAAGTTTTATAATACCCAAATAAATCACTAAAGTACTATTTTTCACATTGTATATGCAATATATTCAGTCACATATGCAATATGTCTACATCAAAGGTATATTTCTAGACACATTGAAATATACGAGCAGCTGTGGGGTGACAGTAGTGTCTTTGACTATGACATTGAAATATACCAAGATATTTTCATGCTTTTCTATAAGAAATGTTGTATAACAGATATGAATAATTGCAGGCTAGTGTTGTTGCATATCTCCTTCCTGAAGGTGCTGAAAAAGGCTACTGCACAAGAACAAGAACATTATTAAGACACAAAGCAATTATAGACTTTGATTGTGAGTGGGCATTGATTGAAATCAATGTGGTAAGTCAAAACTTGTGCCAGAGAGGATTTGAACCTGAGTCTCTTGCTTTCTTGACAGATGCTCTAGAGGACCACTGAGCCATCCAGACACAGCGGTCATTGCAACTGCCCAGACTACTGTAGCTCACCTCCCATCAGACTCAAATTCTCACAGCCAATGTCTGTAACTCCTTTGTGTTTCAATTCATAATGGCTGCTCAATCAAAATGGTGCTAACATTGTTACTCCAAAATAAGATGCTGTCACTCTCAGTCTGTATTTCAAGCTGACCTCTCCTCAAAACATGCTATTTTTCAATCCATAAATCAGTTTACACAAAATAAAAAGACAAAATGCAGCCAATTATTATTTTCTGTGACTTGTCAAAAGTATTTGATTGTGCAATGTACAGTACCCTCCTAGGCAGCTCAGGTATTATGGTGTCAGTGATCTTACTGGCAAATAGTTGTCATCCTCCGTGATTTAAAAAAAAAAAAAAAAAAATGCAGAGTGCCACACAAGGAAACCCAGAGAGTGTATACAATCAAGCAGCGTCTACAGTGTGGGCAATAATTACCACATAAGCAAAAAATAGAATCTAACAGACAGTTATACTATTATAATCAAGAGGAAAGAAGAAACTTCAATGCTTGAATTTCTTAAAAATTAATAGTTCATTCTCTGCATAAGGACTGTCAATGAACTCAGGTAAAATATGTTACATGCAATTTTGAACTGCATGAGGCCTGATCACACCATTAGAAATAACGCGTGAGGATAAATCAATAAATGAAACAGAATATTGTAAATTATTTGGTGGTTTCACTGATAGGGAGCTGAACTAAAAGATACATGTTACAGATCTTAAATTTTTAGGCTCTGCATGTTTTGCATTACATATAAGAGCAGATTTTGGAGAGGAAAATGTTAATTCATTAATTGTTTTCAAAAAGGTAACTTACTTTTCTTATTGTTTGTTTCTAATTCCTTAAGGCATCATATTCTAGGCCAGCCTGTCATTGAAGAAGAAAGTTATTTTTGTACAGAAGCATGCATTAAGGATAATATGTACTGTCCACCCTAGAACCTCTTGTAGACAGCTCTTTAAACAATCAGGCATACAGACAACAGCTTCATAGTACATTTACTTCCCTATGGACTTTGTTCTCAACAATTGATCACAGTTTGGCAACAACAGTGTCGGTCATAAATATAATACTAGACAGATAATGTGGAAGTGTGGATTTGGAGTGGGTACAGGATAGAGGATGGGAAAACTGTTGGGTAGTGGGTGTTGGTGCACTGAGTTAACAGAGATAGAGGCTAAGAGGATTATGGGAGTATAGTGTATATCCATGACTCAGCCTTCATGTGGCACTGAAATGAGTGAGGTATGCAGCCTTAGATTAGATTAGATTTACGTTCATTCCAATTGATCCATAGTGAGGAGGGCCTCCAGGATGTAGAACATGTCAGAAAAACAATAATACGTGACAAGTATTTACAACTCAAACAAATCAGCTAATGTACCATTCCACAGGTCCCAAGTGGAATGATCGTCATTTTTTAATGAACACTATATGAAAGGATCATTTTACAAATACTAATGCACTGAATTTAAAATAAAAAAGTTTTTTTATTTATTTATAAGGTAATAAATGTGTAATACAACTACTATAATACTTATTTACAATGGACACATTACTGCACAGATATGATGCAGAAGTTGAACACTTACCCAGTGATGTAAAAAACTTAACAGACAACTTGAAAAACAAAACAAAATCGTATCAGCTAGCCAGTTTTTTCTACTCCACTGAATGATTTCTAAACCTTCGTATTTCAAAAAAGCTCCCATAATCCTCTTAGCCTCTATCTCTGTTAACTCAGTGCACCAACACCCACTACCCAACAGTTTTCCCATCCTCTATCCTGTACCCACTCCAAATCCACACTTCCACATTATCATCATTGTGCACTGCATGAACTCACAGGCTCTGTTGCCCGTGTATCCCATTTCTAGCCCATGCACCTGCTGCATCTCCCTCCCACATTCCTATCTCACACACCTGTTGCCTCCATCTGAGCTGACAGCTACCCTCCCACCCACTCTACCTACCACCTGACACAATCGCTCACCCCAGTCCACCGACCAAGATTAGATTAGATTAGATTAGTTATTCATTCCATAGATCCATAAAAGAGGGAATCCTCCTGGGTGTGGAACATGTCAGATAAACACATAACAAAAATGTAATTAGAAAAACTTGAGTTTCATTAATTTTAATGATTCTCAGTCAAAAAACAGTAAAATTATGTACATTAATTAAATTTAAACTTCTAATATTTACAGGTTTAATACTTAAATCTGCTTTCGTTAAATCTTATCATTCAGACATTTGCTAGTTTCTTGGCTATTATTACCTAAGTATTGTCAAAAATTAAAGTAATTATTCATTTCAGTGATCCTCAGTTAAGAACAGTCAGATTATGTACAAGATTTGAAATTAAACTTCCACTATTTACAGACTTAAGACTTACATCTGCTTTCCATACATCCATCATTCACACAGTAGGTAGTTACTTGGCTGTTACAACCAAGTATTGTCAAAAATTGAAGTATAATAAATTTTCATTAAAATGGTCTACTGCACTTGCTGAGATACTTATGGATGTAATAGAAGGAGTTGGCCACCAAAATTATTTTAAATTATGTTTAAATTGTGCCTTGTCTGAAACTAAACTCTTAATGGTTGCTGGTAACTTATTGAAAATATGCGTTGCTGAATACTGGACTCTTTTCTGGGCAGGAGTAAGTGATTTTAAATCTTTATGTATATTGTTCATATTCCTAGTATTGATACTGTGTACTAAGCAGTTAGTTGGAAAAAGAGATGTATTAATTACAACAAACTTCATTAAGGAATAAATATACTGAGAAGCTGTGGTTAATATGCACAATTCTTTGAATATGTTTTGACATGATGTTCTTGGATTTACACTAGTCATTACTCTTATTATACACTTCTGTACTCAAAAAAAAATTTTCTGTTTGTGGATTTACCCCAAAATATGATACCATATGACATAATGGAGTGAAGATAAGCAAAATATGCCAGTTTTTTTATATTTATATCTCCTATGTCTGGCATCATTCGAATTGCAAACACAGACTTGTTTAGGCACTTTAGTAGTTCGTTAGTATGTTGCTCCCAACTGAATTTATTATCAAGTTGTAATCCCAAGAATTTTACACTCTCAACTTCTCCTATTTCCATGTTGTCATATTTTATACACACACCAGAAGGAAATCTCTTGTAAGTTCTGAACTGCATGTAGTGGGTGTTTTCAAAGTTTAATGACAATGAGTTGGCTATGAACCACTTATTAATGTCAGTAAAAATTTGATCAGCTACCCTTTCTAAATTTATATTTGATTTACTATTTATTGCAATGTTTGTATCATCTGCAAATAAGACAAACTTGGCATCTGGTAATGTAACAGATGACAGGTCATTAATATACACAAGAAACAGTAGTGGACCTAGTATGGAACCTTGGGAAACACCAAACTGTACTGCTTCTATTTGGTGAGTGATCACCTTTAACCCTATATTATTTGCAAAAGTAAAAGCTCATATGGAGTTCAGTAATCTCAATAAGATCCCAAATAACTATGACACAATTGTACACGACATTCTCTTTCATATTGAACACCACAGTCCTTTACTAAGCATGGTAATATTAGAGATGCCATTGCCATACTTTCTTACTTCAGTCTTTGAACTGTACAATATTCTTATATATTTAATACATTATTAATACAGGACATGTTCTTAGATATATTAAAATGTACATTGTTATGCCGCTCTGTAAGAAAGATTACTGCACAGATGTCAATAACTACCAGCCAGTCTCATTTCTTGCATCATTTTCCAAAATTTTCGAGAAGGCATTGTACTTATGTGTGTGCCTCTCATCCATGTAGTAACAATGTACTTAGTCAACTACAGATTGGTGTTACGTACAAAGTTCACACATACACAACATGTGAGCGTATCTTTGTGCATTTTTTAAATTGATTAAGCAACCATTCATCAAATATTTGATATTTTGTACATTAATACATATTTTTAAATACTTCACACATTACAGCAAAATTGATTCAATATCTTAAATAATTATATGCATTTAATACAGTACAGTAACGAATTGCAATATAATATATATTGAAACAATAGTGCAGTAGCACACTAACTATGTATGTGCATAACTGCCTGAGCCTGAGCTGTGTATTGCAGCAGGGCTGAGGGCAGGTGAGTGGAGGGATTATCACTGTAATTATTCAACAAGGCCAGAGAAATGTTAAGAGACAGGTTAGCTTGCTGCAACAATGAACTCAGCAGTACTGCTCAGTAAAGGCAAGGGGAAAGGCAAATATCTACCCTAACAGTGGCAGTGGACACGTGACAACAAGCTTGCTGCTGACTACTAGAAGTACTGGACATTTTTGTAACAAAATTATTCTTAGTCTCGCAGATCTACCAGGACAACAGGACTGTGCTGGATGAGGCCACAATGCAGACCTGCCAGTAGAAGTTCCCGGTTCAAGGCCACAACAGGGCAGCAGCTCTACAAACTAAGTCCCTCCCCAACTTGGTTCCATGGTGCAGCTTGCCATTCCAGGTCAGTGCCAGCAGTGGAGCCAACCCCTGCCCAGAGGGCAACAGGTTGCTGCCCATACACACCAGCCATTTATCACCATTGCAGGATGGGCATGTCACCATGGTGGCCATCCACCACTGTGACATAATTGGACATCACATACAGTAGCATGGAGTACATGCTGCTGGTACAAAACCATGTGGCCAACTTATGTAACAAGGCTGCCACTTTTTGGTTGAGGGTCTGCATCAGCATCACAGGTTATGCACACAACCAGCCCAGAAGAATTCAGCGGCCAGCTAGTTACTGATGTGATATATCATGCACAGAAAATGCTTCAATAAAGATCTTGTTACATTTGCAGCTGGCAATCTTTGAACACTCCTGGCCTCCCACCTTGCCTTCACTACCTCATCGCACTGTCCTGGCACAGAGCCACCTCTCCGTGCACTGGGAAGGGAGGACGGGGGCTTACTATAGTATACTGAGGTGATGAAAGTCATGGGATACCTCCTAATATCATGCCAGACCTCTTTTTTCCTGGTGTAGTGCCGCAACTTGACATGACATAGGCTAAACAAGTTGTTGGAAGTCCCCCCAACAGAAATACTGAGCCATGCTGCCTCTATAGCCATCCATAACTGCGAAAGTGTTTCTGGTTCAGGATTGTGTGCACAAACTGACCTCTTGAATATGTCCCATAAATGTGCAATGAAATTCATTTCAATTAAAGTAGGAGCTGAATCATTTGCTGAAATTGTTCAAACTGTTCTTCAAACAATTGTGAACAATTGTGGCTCGGTGACATGGTATATCATCATACTTAGAAATTCCATTGTTGTTTGGTAACATGAAGGCTATGAATGGTTGCAAATGATCTCCAAGTAGTTGAACATGACCATTTCCAGTCAATGATCAGTTTAGTTGGAGCAGAGGACCAAGTCCACTCCATTTAAACGCAGCCCACACCTTTGTGGAGCCACCACCAGCTTGTACAGTACCTTCTTGACAACCTGGGCCCTTGGCGTCATAGGGTTTTCACTACACTCTAAACCTACCATCAGCTATCACCAACTGAAATCTGGACTCATCTGCCTCATCTGACCATGCCCTGGTTTTTCAGTCATCTTTGGTCCAATTGATATGGTCATTAGCCCAGGAGAGGCTCTGCAGGCAATGTCGTACTGTTACTAAAGGCAGTAACATTAGTCATCTGCTGCCATAGTCCACTAATGCCAAATTTCACAGCACTGTCATAACAACACATTCATTGTACGACTCACATTAAATGCTGCAGTTATTTCACACAGTGTTGCTTGTCTGTTAGCACTGACAACTCTACATAAATGCCACTGCTCTTGGCCATTAAGTGAAGAATGTTGGCCACTGTGTTGTCCATAGTGAAAGATGGTGCATGAAATCTGGTTTTCTCAGCACACTATTGACACTGTGGATCTTGAAATATTGAATTCCGCAACGATTTCCAAAATGAAATGTCTGACCCCCACTGCCATTTCATGTTCAAAGACTGTTAACTCCCAACATGTGGCATAATCACATTGGAATCATTTTCACATTGGTCAGCTGAGTACAAATGATAGCTCCGCCAATGCCCTTTAATACCTTGTGTATGCCAGATATTATCATCATGTATAAGTGCATATCACTACCCAATGACTTTTGTTACCTCAGTGTATAATCAGATATATAGTACAGTAGATCACAAAGGTAATTTTAGATACATAATAGAATGAAGGAAACAATTTAAATTTTTGTCAACAGTGTAACAGTAGCTATCATGCAAATGCGTTTTTAGAGCGAGTTTGAATTTTTGTATTTCTATTATAGTATTGATGAGGTGGAGAAGTTTATTGTAAAGTTTTTTGCCAGTTTGCAGTGGTTCATTTTGTCTGAGGGCTGTGAAGATCCATTTCTTGTCTGATGCCACATGTGTGAATTGCTTGTCTTGTATGTAGTAGATTTTTTTTAGCCTCAAACTTTCTTTATGTAGATAACTACTTCAATATAATATAGAAAAGGCATTGTTAGTATATGAGATGCTTTAAAAAGGTTTGAAACAGTTTCTGTGTGCAATATTTTCCGTTGTCATTACTATCCTCTTGTGCTACAAAACAGCTTTCGCTTATTGGCGAGATGCAACAAAAAATTATCCCATATTGCAGCAGTGCTTCTGTTTGGCCATAATACACATTTTTAATATTTCTTTTGTCATACACCTAGCAAATATCTCTATGCCACAACATACTGTCCTTAGCTTTTTGCTGATGTAATTGATGTGTTTGTCCTACTTCATATTTTCCCCGAATCCATATTCCTTGAAATTTTGTTGAGTTTACAGTTTATAATTACTTATTAAATAGATTTATGCTATGGGTTAGTTTACGTTTATTTTCCTGTCCTGTCCTGAAATGTACTATGCGACAATTTTCTCTGTGTTAACAAGGAGACTGTTAGTGCTTGGTTGGTTGGTTTGTGGGAGGGAACCAAACAGCAAGGTCATTGGTCACATCAGACTAGGGAAGGATGGGGAATGAAGTCAGCTGTGCCCTTTCAAAGGAGTCATCCAGGCATTTGCATGAAGCGATTTAGGAAAATCACAGAAAATGAACAATGATTTGAAATGTTGCCCTCTTGAATGCAAGTCCTGTGTGCTAAGCAGTGCGCCATCTTGCTTGATCAACACTGTTAGTGCTAAACCATTCTACTTCATGTGAAATTTTGTATTGTAGTTCTCCAGCATTTTTGCGTTTCATCAATATATTTGCATCATCCACAAATTTGATTTACTCTTGGGAGTTAGTGGATGACTCTAGGTCACCGATAAATATCAATAACAACAATGGGGCCAGAAGAGAACTCTGGGCCACACCTTACTTAATTTCTTTTCTTTTACATTGGTGGGTGTAGATAATGTTTTCTTCCTGATGCACGATTTCTGCAATATGCTCCCTGCTTTTCAGGTATGATATCACCCATTTACGTAGCAGCGCCCCTATGTTGTTGTGGTCTTCAGTCCCGAGACTGGTTTGATGCAGCTCTCCATGCTGCTCTATCCTGTGCAAGCTTCTTCATATCCCAGTACCTACTGCAACCTACATCCTTTTGAATCTGCTTAGTGTGTTCATCTCTTAGTCTCCCTCTATGATTTTTACCCTCCATGCTGCCCTCCAATACTAAATTGGTGATCCCTTGATGCCTTAGAACATGTCCTACCAACCGATCACTTCTTCTAGTTAACTTGTGCCACAAACTTCTCTTCTCCCGAATCCTATTCAATACCTCCTCATTAGTTATGTGATCTACCCATTTAATCTTCAGCATTCTTCTTTAGCACCACATTTCGAAGGCTTCTATTCTCAGCCCCCTAATTCTTACATATTCCAATTTTTGAAAGGACGTTGTGGTCTATCACAGTGCTTAATTTCCAAAATTTTACATGCTGTAACACACCTCTTCAGCCATACCCCCTGACCACCTCCCCACTCCTCCACCAGCCACAAAAATCACAAGTTTCGCTTTTTGAAAATGTGTGATAAAAAATCATTTTCTACAATATACTGTTTGGAAATTCAGGTTTGTAAAACATAATTTCATAAAATCACTACAATAAAACCACAGGATTTAATATAAATGAAACAGGTGCTACCATCTGTCCCCATAGCAGTGGCAATTTGCTCCACTGTTGTGCTGGATACATATCAGCCCAAGTCAATAGTCTTCATGAGTATGACATCATGCTTTCAACTGCTGCCATCCACCTGCCCATTGCATAATGTTGGTCACCCATTTTCACATTCACTGGTGCTGGTGCCGTGGCAAATTACAGTTATGTTGCGATTTAATATGCAAATACTATTTGACATCTCCAAAGTTGGTTTGTTCCAGTGAGCTAAAACAAATTCCCTGAAAGGTGATGGAATGCTGTTTCAGCACATTTTGGCCAAAAATAAGCCCTCGTATACCACATCAGGCTTTTCTGTGGTCCAGAAATATTCTCAGAACATGTTCCTTCTGATACATCATAGTCAAGGCTGAAAATGGTAGTCGCTGTTGAACTTTGTTTTCTGAATCCATGTTGGGCATTTGATACAAAGTTATTTTTCTCTATGAATGAAGTAAATCTTCTGTAAAATAGTTTTTCCAATATTTTAGAAGAACAAGACAGCAGAGACATTGCTGTGCAGTTTTTTTTTCATTTTCATTGTTTCCCTTATTGTACAAAGGCCTTACCTATGGCATTTTTAGTTTTTATGGGAAAACAACACTACGTAATGTTGCACATTTTTTGAAATATGTATTCATTGTCTATGACTGAAGAAAGTTTTGATTTCATTCCTTTATAATATTCATTTTTCCATTTCATCTGTGCCCATTTAAATCAAATTTTTCGCAGGTCTCTTTTCAGATTATATTTTTTTGCCATTTTCTGTCAGATCGTTTGCTATTTCTGTGAAATAAACATGAAATACATAAGCTACTCTTCACTGAAACTTAATGAACGCAAATGTGATATCACTTTTAAGAATATATAGCTGCACCACAACATGAAGCATTGTGTGAAGTCTCTAGTGTGAGGTTATTGCAGTTTCTTTCATGTGTGTGACTGTAGTGTTGTGGGAATTGGGGAAGTAAACAAGGCTTATTGGTTGTGTAGGATTTGCTGTAGAGATAGAAAGATAGTGGAACAGGAAGAGAAGACTGCTGCCCTTCATGCAGAACTAGATAAAGCAAAACAAGATCTGGAAAGGTTGAGGGGGGAGAAGTGGAAAGAGAGGTGGGAAGTGAAAACAGGTTGTAGAAGAAATAGGAATAGGATCTTCTCAGACACTGTGGTTGTGAGTGTGGGAAAGATGTTTGGTCTGTTGTTACAACTGGAAACTGATGAGCCCCAAGTATATGAAGGGAGTTGACGGGACACAACATACTTTCAAAACTTGTTTGAAAAGACAGTAGTCAGAAAATGTTGTGAGGAAGAAGAAAGTTTTGTTGTTAGGTAGTTCACATGGTAGGGGTGTTGGCGAACTGTTGCAGGATGAGCTAGGGTGAAGTTACCAGGTCACAAGGTTTTTTTTTAACCTAATGCAAGTCTGGGGCAGGTGATAGAGGATGTGGGTTCACTTTGAAAAGACTTCACAAAGGAAGACACCATGGTAATAGTGGGTGGGCCAGGCAACAGCATAGATATGAACCCTAATTATTCACTTGAGAGTGACCTGGTAAAGATAGTTTCAGCAACGAGACATACTGGTGTTGGATTTGTGTCTGTTTTGAGGCACCATGACTGGCCTCATTTAAACTCTTCTGTTAGGAGAGTTAATTTAGAACTGGAACGGCTGCTTGATCAGGTATGGGGTCTCATATCAGTGTGGTTCCTGTTGACTATCAGTCGGTGGGACTGTACTAGGCATGGCCTTCACCTCAACAGGAAAGGGAAGGAAAACTGTCTGGGCTAATAGCAAACAACTTAAGGGGGGCACTGTCATGAGTAGTAAAGTACCAGTGGTTACAAGTGACCCTTTTTTTTCTGGGTAGGGAGGCCAGAAACAAAAGATGTTAAGAGACAGGCTGAAAACGACATTCACATTGATTAAACAGGCAGCCAGAAAGCAAATTTTTTATGTACACAATTAATGCAGACAGCCTCTGATTGAAACTAGAGATACTAAAAAATTGACAGGTTGTATAATTCAGCCAGTGCACAAAATCAGTTATCCTTATTGCATCAGAATATCCAAGGACTAAGGGGTAAGCTAAATGAGTTGCTTATTTGTGTTGAAGAATTAGAGTTGATCAGACAAGTTGATATAATCTGCCTCTCTGAACATCATGTACCACTGGTACATATACATTAAATCTTATAGGATTCAAGTTAGCTTCTTACTTTTGCAGAGAAAATGTGGAGAAAGGAGGAGTTGGCATGTTTGTCAGAAACTGTATTTATTTCAAGAATATTGATATTAGTAAATTTTGCTCAGAGCATCACTTAGAAGCTTGTGCAACAGAAGTATATTTCGCAATAAGTCCCTTATAATAGTAGACATATACAGATCATCTGCAGGAAAGTTTAACCTCTTCATAAAAAATCTGGAAGCTCTGTTATCCCATCTCATGGTAAAAAAAAAACAAGGATATAGTGGGTGCTGGTGATTTTAATGTGGTTTTATTGAAAAGCTCTGTCAGTGAACAATTATTGCAGTCAGTAACACTATCATTCAATATAGTTCCTATTGTGAACTTTGCAGCTTGGATAGGTAAATGCACTGAGACTGCTATTGATAATATCTTTTTAGACAAATCTAGGGAAAAAAGCCATATCACAAAATCAATTGTCAATGGGATATCTGATCGTGACATGCAGCGCCTTGTATTAAATGGTGAAACTTGTCAGGATAAAAAAATCTATTAAATCTGAGTACAGGAGTGTAACAAATAAGTCAAAAATTGAGAAATTCTGGAAATTTCTCAAAGATATGAACTGGATAGATGTTTACAGTACTTTGCATGACAAAGAATACTGCAGAATATTGAAGCAAGTAATCCAGAAATCGAAGCAGCTTCATTATGAGAAAAAATAATTACATCAGGCAACAAAATTAAAACTGTATTGGATATAGTGAAGATAGAGACAGGTGGGGCCAAAATGGAAGAGGAAGAGACAGCTATAAAAATAAATGAGACTTTGGTAACAAGCGCATTTAGTGTTGCAAACCTCTTAAACAAGTACTTCATTTCTGTTACTGACAGCTTGTGTTTATCAGCTTCGGTGAACAGTGCAATGGAGAATGTGAGACAATTCTTTAAAAAAACTTCAGTAAAATGGAAATGACACTCACATCTCCCAAAAAAGTAGCATCCATCATAAAATCCTTAAAACAAGTATTCCAGTTGGTATGATAACGTATCAACTAAATTAATCAAAGAGTGCTCATGCAAGTCAAGTTCTATCTTAAGTTATTTGTTAATCAATCTCTTATCAGCAGAACATTTCCAGACTGGCTAAAATATGGTGAAGTTAAGCCTTTTTACAAGAAGAGGGATGAAGAGATACCATCAAACTATTGACCAATTTCACTTTTACCAGCTTTCTCAAAAATATTTGAAAAGGTTGTATTCAAATGTCTCCTTAAGCATCTGACTGCAAATAATATATTTTCCAACCCACGGTTTGAATATCTTAACGATTATGATATAAAGAAAGCTATTGACACTTACAGTGAGAATGTACTTAATTCATTAGATGATAAATTAGAGACTACTGGCATTTTCTGTGACCTATCAAAAGCCCCTGTGAACCACAGTATTCTCTTAAGTAAATTAGAATATTATGGTGTCACCAACAATGCTGCGAAATGGTTTGAGTCTTATCTATCTAACAGGAAACAAAGGGTGTCGTTGCAAAATACCTGTGTAGCAAGCAGTCAATCTTCATCTGACTGGGAATTAATTACAGGTGTTGTTCCGCAAAGTTCAGTCTTGGGTCCATTGCTTTTTCCTGTGTACATTAATGACCTCACATCTGTTCGACTGTTTCAACTATTTTGGAAAAGTCAGGAACTATCGAGACTGGTCTGTGATTTTCAGTTTTGCATTTGTCACCTTTTTCAAAGATATTACCTGTGGAATTTTTAGCATATTACTACAGACAAATATACACAGACGTTCTGTCTCCACACTTTTAGTACATGAATACTGAAGCCATAATGCCCTACAGAAATTGAAGGATTCAAAGAGCTCTATTTTATAGTATGCACTGATAAGGGATTTGTCATGTGTTCATACAGGAAAAATGAATAAATGAATCCCGTGTAAGAGTGCCTTTGAACAAATCAAATCAAACATATAAACCAAACAAATCAGAGACGACATAATATAAATTTGCAACAATACAGTAACGTAATTAAATACAACAGTAAAACACACACACTCTCTCTCTCTCTCTCTCTCTCTCTCTCTCTCTCACACACACACACACACACACACACACACACACACACACACACATATGGCTACATGTAACTTGAATTGTGAGATAGGTGGAATAACATTCTGAAAATTCATGAATCCACTAATGAATGCAAAAACCTTCACTTATTAACATTTTTAAGCTCATTTTTACAACTGTACAACTTTGGTAACTTTTTAATTCTTAAGGGAATAGCATTACAAATAATTTTGAGATGGTATGGTGCACTCCTGTGATATTTGGCTTTCTTATGACTCATCTATGACAATCATTATTGTGTATTATTGTTGGATAGTCATGGAACTCACTGTTAAAGAAGAAAATTGAGGGAGAGATTTCAAAAAGCAACTACTTTCATAGATGTAAATAGATGGAGGAGTCATAACTTCAAATTTCTTGAAAATTTTCCTACAAGATTCCCAAGGTCTTATTGCTCATTTTTGAATATTGAATGAGCATTTTGCCAGACTTGAATTACCCCAAAATAAGGTACCACAACACAATAAACTATGTGTAAAGGCATAATAGGTACACATTACTGTTTTTTCACTGAAACAGTTTTTAAGCATTCTAAATACATAGCAACATTTACTTAATATTTTGTTGAAATCTTTCATATGTTCATCCCACTTTAGATGCTCATCTTGCCAAATTCTTAAAAATCTTCTGTCTGCCTAACTTCACAATTATTTTGGGATTTATGTTATTCAAAATAGGGTTGACATTCATCCAAAATATTTTTACTCATTTTCAAATAAACAGTTATCTCCAAACCATTTACCTGCTTCTTCTGTTGTTATTTCTATTTTTTGTGCAAGACAGTCTCATTCTTTAATAGAGAGACCTATCATCAGCAAAAACTGCAGCAACAGCTTGTGTTAAATAGCTTTGTAAGTCATTTATGAGCATCCAAGAACAACACGGGTTCCAGCACTGAACCTTTGGGAACTGCATAACTAACTTTTAACCCAGAAAAAATATGAGTTTCTTTCATGAACTATTTCTACCTTCTGGTATCTGTCAGATAAGTATTATTTAAACCATGTATGAGCAGTAACATGGACCCCACCTCTCCAGGGGACACCACCTTGACGAAGCATTGTCTGTGCGGGCGGAGAGACTTGCGTATCTGTAGGAAGCTGAGAGCTATGCCGAAGGTAGAGGACCTACTGCTTGAAAGGCCTCAGCCGATGGATCAGACTAAGAGTGCACACACAATGTCCCATCTTCCCTATCTACTCCTAGTCCTACCCTATTCCCAGATCAAACCCAAGCTGTGATGCGTTCCATGCTGAGGGATGCATGGCACATGGGAAGATGTGTCACAAATGGAGCCTTTGGGATACCCGGTGACCTCCCTGAGTAATTAGCCTTACACCGTGCGGGGTATTCATGGTGTGGACCTTCGAGATCCCCAAATCTCATGGGGCCAATATGGACACGATTATAGGAAACAAGGAAAAACAAACTGAGGGGCAAATTGAGACCTCAGATACCCAAACATCAGGGACAGAACCGATGGAAGGTATTCCCACTACTGAATCAGGGTCTAGACCTGAGCCAGAAGTGGGAACTGTAACCGAGAAGCTAGACCAGATTAAGATCAAAGGCTTGTATGGGGACCAAATGGGGAAGCTAATCAGGGAACAGAGGAAAAAGGGAGGGAGAGAATGGCTTCCTAAAGATAAGCGGAGGGAGTTAAATGGACTAGAACGTAAGACCCCCAGGAAGAAATTGTCTCTGGTTGAAGGGGACACGCAGACCCCCACAATGTCAACGACAGGTAATAAGCAGATAAGGGAGGAATCAAAGACTCCCTCCTCCCTGGATAAGCGAGTACAGAAAAAACAAAGGCAATAAATAGGGAAACAGACCTATAGTACTGCAGTCTCGGTTTTTAGGATGGCAGTTATCCAGGAAGGTTATCCACTGGTGGCCATCACCTCACAGCAGGAGCAACTGGTACAGATGGCCCTCTTCAGGAGGGTCTATCTAGATCGTGGTGCACTCATTTTTGTCTATGAGGGGGTGCACATGGTGGAATGGCTCAAGGACAAGGTGCCCATGATATCCCCATGGGAAGATGTGAAGCTGCTGGCTAAGATGGCAACGGAGCTTCTTAAGACTGCAAAGATATCATCATGGGTACCTAAGATCCTTAAGGAAGTCCCTCCCAAGACTCTGTTCAGGAAAATAGGGGCCCAGAACCCGAAAGTCTCGACAGAAGATCTGAGAGTGATTAACCCAAGCGTTGCTCCAGAAGGACAAACCTTGATGGTGGAGGTCGGTGAGAAGTCCCTGATGGTGATGTGGGAGCAAGACCTGAAATTGTTTTTAGGGTTCTCGCAGGTGGTCATCAGGGTTCTCAAGATGGCAGAAAGATGGAGCCTGGAGGTGCTGCAGATTAATCTGCAGCACAATAAAGGGGCTCTGCTGCCCTGAGTCGCTGCCTGGGGAGACGGGAAGTGGATGTGGAACTGATACGAGAACCCTATTTATACAAAGGTAGCATGGAGGTAAGCTGATCTATGCTACGAATCTAAGAAACTCCAGAACATGCATCTATGTAAGAATTAGCATTTCTTTCATGCCAGTGATGGATTTCTGCTCTAGGAACTTAGTGACCATTAAAATCCCTGGTAGAGGAACTCCTTGCACTATTTAAGGGCACTGGTTGGCTTTACTAGATATACAGGGAGCGAACCACACAATAAACCTACTTTTGGTGCAGGCAGTGGCGCGTTGGACCTAAGCTGTTTTAGCTTCCCTGTTAAAACCAAACAACCAACATGGACCCCATAGCAGTATAGTTTTTTGAGCAATAATTTACAATCAGTGACATCAGATGATTTGGATAAATCTAAAAGCACCCCCACAGTTTACTTCATTATGACCTATGGAATTTAGGAAAATATATATACTAATTCAGTTCATCAATCAAAAAGGGTAGTTGTTACTCATCATATAGCAGCGATGCTGAGTCGTAGATAAGCATAACAAAAAGACTGTCAAACAAAGCTTTTGGCCAGACAGGCCTTCATCGGAAGTAGACAACACATGCACACACACGAAAATGCAACCTACGCATATGGCAAAAGGCTGCCGAGACCTTGGCATAATTGGTATCTCATAATTCCTGAGCATGAAACATGTTTCATCATTCTGCAACAGACTGATGTCAACTATACAGGTCTATAATTGTGAACATCTGTCCTATGGCCCTCCTTAAAAATGGGAATGACATGTGCTTTCTTTCTGTTGCTAGGTACCCTTTGCTGCTCAAGTGATGTACGATAAATTACTGCTAGAAGGAGAGCAAGAGGAATGATCAATGCATTCAAGATGAATGTGTGTTATGGTATACCTAGAGAATTTTCTGATGAGCAATGGGTGCATGACTGATTGCATTAGAAGCTCCATATCAGAGGAAGAAAATGTTGGGTACAGCATTTCTACAACATTTCCCTATTGTGACCACTGGTGATCTTGTACAGGTAGTTTATACTCAGCCCCATTCCTGTTCTGCTCACAGTTGTGTGTTAGGTGACCTTTGCCTGTAGGGTGGAAAACCTCTCACAGTTGTAGAGACTGAGTAGATTTTTTTTAAAAAATCTTCTAGCATGATGAGTGTTTTGTGAAAGATTTTAGAAGTTATGATTGGAGTTTATTGCATCCATGTTACTGGTTGGGACAGCACTGCTGGCTCCAAACTGAGAGCTTAAAATTGGGAACTTGTGAGTCTGTTGTCAAAAAAATTGATGGAGGGCTTAGATTTTTCTTTTGGACAAGTATTTAATGACAGTTCATAGTATAGTATTTGACATGTCAGAATGCAAGAAAGGACTTGTGAAAATAGAAAATAGGCTGGCACACCACTTGTGACCACAGAAATTCCATACTATGATCAAAGGGGGATATATATATATATATATAGTGACTTACCAAACGAGAAAGCGCTATTTTTCCCACATATATTGTTCTGTTCCGGTTTTCCCACAGCCCATGTTTCACTACCAGACAACATTATGCTTCAAACGTATATTTTCAGAAATTTCTTCCTCATGTTAAGGCCTATGTTTCATACTAGTAGACTTCTCCCGGACAGTAATGTCCTTTCTGCTTCTGAGGTCTTCCTTGCTCTGCCTGTCATTGGTTATTCCGCTGCCTGGGTAGCGTAATTCCTTAACTTCATCTGTTTCGTGACCATCAATCCAAATAGTTTCTCACTGTTCTCATTTCTGCTACTTCTCATTACTTTTGTCTTTCTTCAGTTTACTCTCAATCCATATTCTGTACTCATGAGACTGTCCATTCCATTCAACAGATCATTAATTCTTCTTCACTTTCACTCAGGATAGAAATGTCTGGCTAAAAAATAGGGGGTGGACATCAGTACTGTCTACTGCAAATGATGTAGCCGACAGATGCACAGTTGCATTTCATAGTCTTTTTCACAACACCCAATAATACACAGTTATATATGGCCAGTGCACTATTGTTTAACTTTCAATAAGTCTCATTAATAGGTTGCAGGCAAACCTCCACACACTTCTACATTAGTTTACTGTTGTACATCTGCGAGCAGTAAATTCTAGTTCTTGAAGAATAGAAAGGTACGTATGGAGCAGACACTGGCATTGTTTTTACAAAAGGCCTAATAGTTTAACACTTCTTCCACCATTAAGTTGAAGCATTTTTGTTGTTCTAACCAACACAGGTTCCTCGTCTGAAACTCGGCTGTGGACTGACTGTCTCGTGACCAAAAATCGGGCCCTTATATATCATCACAATAATAGGCCCTGAAAATACACATAGTTTAAAGTTAAATTTACAGAAATCACAAATAAAACTTAAATCATTTAATTAACTGAATTCATCAAAAATGTGGTTCTTTTTAACAGTTTCTTCTGCTACAAGAGTTAGGCCGAATTATTTGTTTAAATCATGAAATTAACAAATATAGTTATGCAAACAATACTTTTGCCAAAACTGTCAATTACTTTGGAATTAATGAAGGGCTAGTTTTGCTAACATGTTTTCGAATAAAGCCAAATAGATACTTTAAGATTACTATGTTCCATCTTCCAAACATTTATAATTAGTGCAGAATTTATATTTGTTTATATGTCAACAATAGAATTTAAGTTATGAAACAATTACTGATTTAACCCTATAATGAAAGATACTGACTAGAATAGACAAAGTAAATTATAAAATCAATTACATACATAAAACTAGGCTCAAAATTAGATATGGTGTTATTTACTTTAAAACTGAGGGCCAATCTTTCTCTATTATAAAAATGCAGATTATACTCACGTATGTTGATGGTAATTTGTTCAGATTGAAAAAACGAATTTAAGGAGGCAGATGTCAAAACAAGATGGCAATTAAAATTACCCCAGCTTGCTTCAACACACACTCCTGAACCTTTCTTTTATTTCAATCATTGCTTCTTTGATGTACAGATTGAACAATATGGGCAAAAGATTGCATCCCTGTCTTACACTCTTTTTGATCTGAGCATTTCGTTCTTGGTCGTCCCTCTTCGTTCTTGTACATATTGTGTATTACCTGGCTCTCCTATAGCTTACCCCTATGTTTTGCAGAATTTCAAACACCTTGCACCATTTTACATTGGCAGACGCTTTTCCTAGGTCGACCAATCCTATGAATGTGACTTTTCTTTTGTCTTGTTTGCATTATCAACTGCAACATCAGAATTGCCTCTCTGGTGCCTTTACCTTTCCTAAAGCCAAACTGATCGTCATCTAAGACATCTTCAATTTTCTCTTACATTCTTCTGTATATTATTCTTGTCAGCAACTTGGATGCATGACCTGTGGTATTCTCGCACTTATCAGCTCTCGCAGTCTTTGGACTTCTGTGGATGATATTTTCCCAAAGTCAGATGATGTATTGCCGGTCTCACACATTCTGCACACTAACGTAAATAGTTGCTTTGTTGCCACTTCCCCTCGTGATTTTAGAAATTCTGTTGGAATGTTATTGATCCCTTGTCTTATTTGATCTTAAGTCCTCTAAAGCTCTCTTGAATTCTGGTTCTAATGCTGGATCTCATATCCTTCTGCCTACTAGACTATTCTTTATTGCTGCATCTACAGCCTTAGAGAACTCTCGTCATTCCTTAGTAGTTCTGTATCCCACTTCTTTGTGTATAGGTTCTTCTTGACTAATCTCTTAAACTTCAGCCTACTCTTCATCACTACAACATTGTGATCTGAGTCTACATCTGCTCCTGGGTACGACTTACAATCCAGAATCTGATTTCAGAATCTCTGTCTGACCATGATGTAATCCAACTGAAATCTTCCCACATCACCCAGCATTTTCCAAGCACACCTCCTTCTCTTGTGATTCTTGAACAGAATATTCGCTATTACTGGCTGAAATTTATTATGGAACTCAATTAGTCTTTCTCCTCTCTCATTTCTTGTCCCAAACCTATAATTTCCTGTAAACTATTTTTCTTCTACTCCTTCCCCTACAACTGCATCCCAGTCCACCATGATTATTAGATTTTCATCTACCTTAGTATATTGTATTACCCTTTCAACTTCCTCATATACTTTCTCTATCTCTTCATCTTCAGCTTGTGATGTCAGCATTATACCCGAATTATCATTGTCGATATTGGTTTGCTGTCAATTCTGATAAGAATAACTCTATCGCTGAACATTTCACAGTAACACACTCTCTGCCCTACCTTCCTATTCATAACAAATCATACTCCCATTATATCATTTTCTGCTGCTGTTGATATAACCCCCTATACCCATCTGACCAGAAATCCTTGTCTTCTTTCCATTTCACTTCAACGACCTCTACTATATATAGATTGAGCCTTTGCAGTTCCCTTTTCAGATTTTCTAGCTGCTCTACCATATTCAAGCTTCTGACATTCCACACTCTCACTCTTAGAACATTATCCTTTCGTCGATTATTTAATCGTTTTCTCGTGATTACCTCCACCATGGCAGTCCCCTCCCAGAGATCCGAATGGGGGACTATTCCGGAATCCTTTGCCAATGAACAGATCATCATGATACCTTTCAATTACAGACCATGTGTCCTGTGGATACATGTTATGTGTCTTTTATACAGTGGTTTCCATTGCCTTCTGCACCCTCATGCCGTTGATCATTGCTGATTCTTCTGCCTTTAGCGGCAGTTTCCCACCCCAAGGTCAAGAGTGTCCCCTGATCCTCTGTCCGTTCCTCCGCCCTTTTTGACAAGGCTGTTGGCAGAAGAGAGTGACTTCTTATGCCAGAAGTCTTCGGTCACCAGTGCTTATAATTAATCAAAATTTAAGTGTTGATGGGTTTCAAACCCAAGACCGGGGATGGTTTGATTATGTCTCAAGGACACTACTTCTAGAGCGCAACTGGGACACATAGAGGGCAGAACTGCACAGGTGTAGGAGGCTGCCTGGTATACTTTAGTGCATATGTCCGATAATTAATCGGAATGAACGTGCTGCAGTGTCATCTATCTATCAAGAATTTTACTCTAGTATACGGCCCTGATGCCTTAGTTGACAAATTCGTATGATCTTGGTCGTCTGAAAATAAGACCACACTGTGTTGACTAAATTAAAAAAAAAAAAAAAAAAAAAACACGGAAGAGTATTAAAAATACGAAAAAAGGACATCACAGCCGCTCCCAGTCAGTCAGTGGGGCGGGCTTGTTATATAGCAGTCTGTCCTTGTTTCAGATTGACTGGAAAACCTGCATGTTAAATCACTTCATGGAAGTCGTGAAGCTGAGAAACCCCATGGGGGTGACAGTCTGGTGGTGAGGTGACGTCTTCACAGAAGGCAGTTAGATTCTCCGAAGTGACTCTTTCTGCAGTATGCGTGCCAGTTCTTTCTGCTCAGGCTTATGCCTGCTATCGTGTAGGAACGTTCGTAACATAAATAAAAGACGCAAGTGGGTGTTAATTGTAGTTACACCCTTTATTCCTCGACAAATATTTGGTAAATACAGTGTGGCGCGAGGGTTTGGCTACTGGGCAATGTGAAACGATACTCGGAAGTTCTGAGTGTGGACATACCACAATTTTTCAGATTTTATACACCTATATATTTTCACAATATATGTAAATGACCTAGTAGATAGTGTCGGAAGTTCCATGCGACTTTTCGCGGATGATGCTGTAGTATACAGAGAAGTTACAGCATTAGAAAATTGCAGCGCAATGCAGGAAGATCTGCACCAGATAGGCACTTGGTGCAGGGAGTGGCAACTGACCCTTAACATAGACAAATGTAATGTATTGCGAATACACAGAAAGAAGGATTCTTTATTGTATGATTATATGATAGCGGAACAAACACTGGTAGCAGCTACTTCTGCAAAACATCTGGGAGTATGCGTACGGGACGATTTGAAGTGGAATGATCATATAAAATTAATTGTTGGTAAGGCGGGTGCCAGGTTCAGATGGATTGGGAGAGTCCTTAGAAAATGTAGTCCATCAACAAAGGAGGTGGCTTACAAAACACTCGTTCGACCTATTCTTGAGAATTGCTCATCAGTGTGGGATCTGTACCAGGTCGGGTTGATAGAGAAGACAGAGAAGATCCAAAGAAGGGCGGCGCGTTTAGTCACAGGGTTATTTGGTAAGCGTGATAGCGTTACGGAGATGTTTAGCAAACTCGAGTGGCAGACTCTGCAAGAGAGGCGCTCTGCATCGCGGTGTCCAGGTTTCGAGAGGGTGCGTTTCTGGATGAGGTATCGAATATATTGCTTCCTCCTACTTATACCTCCCGACGAGATCACGAATGTAAAATTAGGGAGATTCGAGAACGCACGGAGGCTTTCCGGCAGTCGTTCTTCCCGCGAACCATCCGCGACTGGAACAGGAAAGTGAGGTAATGACAGTGGCACGTAAAGTGCCCTCCGCCACACACCGTTGGGTGGCTTGCGGAGTATAAATGTAGATGTAGATGTAGAACCGGAAATGTTATGCAGCTGGAACGTAAAGTTACTGTCGTTACTGTTCCTGCATGTGCAAAGAAAATGATGTGGATGGGACTGTCAGGTCATAAGGGATGCGATTGTGTTTTTAATAGAAGGTCGCTTATAAGAGGTGAGCTCACGTTAAATACAACAACCCCAATAAATTTTCTATTGCAAAATCAACCAGAGGCATCTGCAATGGGCAGGGGATGCAGCACTCGCAGAGCAACATGTGTATGAGCAACATGTGTGTCTCGTCTTTGTTCTGTAAACTGACCAGATGTCTTACCTTGTTCTATGGTCCACTGGCCTACCATGTGCTCCCGGCAAGGGATCAGGGCCTTCGGCGGCTGGGAGGATGGGACGTCTGCTTGCATCAGCTTGTAATCTCCCCATTCGTAATTAGCCTACTGGGTTTGCGACTTAATTGAAAGTGATCATGTATGCCTAACGAAATTGTATTGTAAGGCCATCGGTACTGGACGAAAATAATACTCGTTAGTTGGAGAAAAGTGTGCAACCACCTTCTGAAGGAAGAATCGATTCTAATCTTAATCTAAATACTGTAATAATTCTGAAATGGATGGAATTTAGTGTAATCGCTCTCGAACCACATGGGGGGGGGGGGGGGAGGGCACCAGGTAATAGGTAATTTAATATAAAAAATACTGATTAACAACAAAAGGATAATTAAATGATCGCCAGCCCACTAGGACAATGAATATCCAGTATCCTAAGGAAGGTAAAGGCAATGAAAATTAAGCAAATAATCACTGGCGTGGGAACTGATACAATTGAAATCTCACCCAATTCTCCCTCTGAAATTAGGAAAATAATAAACTTGCTTAAAAGCAAAAACTCACATGCAATTAATGGCATTTCCAGCAAAATACTAAAAGCTTGTTCTCAACAGATAAGTAAGATTCTCAGCCACCTGTGTAATAGCTCCCTGGAACAGGGCATTTTCCCTGATAGACTGAAATACGCTATTGTTATACCTTTGCATAAAAAAGGGGATAGAACTGATGTCAACAATTACCGACCAATCTCCCTTCTAACAACTTTATCCAAAAATTTTGAGAAAGTAATGTATTCAAGAGTAGCTTCACATATCTGTAAAAATGAAGTACTAACAAAATGTCAGTTTGGTTTCCAGAAAGGTTTTTCAACAGAAAATGCCATATATGCTTTCACCAATCAAATTTTGAAAGATCTGAATAACCGAACACCACCCATTGGGATTTTTTGTGATCTCCCAAAGGCTTTTGATTGTGTAAATCATGAAATTCTGCTAGACAAGCTCAAGTATTGTGGCATGAGTGGGACAGTGCACAAATGGTTTAATTCATACCTAACTGAAAGAGTGCAGAAAGTTGAAATAAGCAGTTCTCATAATATGCAAAGATCAGCACATTCCTCAAACTGGTGAACTATCAAGAATGGGGTTCCACAAGGGTTGGTCTTGGGTCCTTTGTTGTTCTTAATATATATTAATGACTTGCCATTCTATGTTCATGAAGAGGCAAAGTTAGTTCTCTTTGCTGGTGATACAAGTATAGTAATCACACCTGACAAACGATGAAATTGTCAATAATGTCTTTCAGAAAATTACTAAGTGGTTCCATGTAAATGGCCTCTCACTGAATTTTGGTAAGACACAGTACATACAGTTCCGTACTGTAAATGGTATGACGCCATTAATAAATATAGACCTTCATCAGAAGCATATAGCTAAGGTAGAATATTCCAAATTTTTAGGTGTGTCCATTGATGAGAGATTAAAGTGGAAGAAACACATTGATGATCTGCTGAAACGTTTGAGTTCAGCTACTTATGCAATAAGGGTCATTGCAAATTTTGGTGATAAACATCTTAGTAAATTAGCTTACTACGCCTATTTTCACTCATTGCTTGCATATGGCATCATATTTTGGGGTAATTCATCACTGAGGAATAAAGTATTTATTGCACAAAAGCATGTAATCAGAATAATAGCTGGAGTCCATCCAAGATCATCCTGCAGACATTTATTTAAGGATCTAGGGATATTCACAGTAGCTTCTCGGTATATATACTCCCTTATGAAATTTGTTATTAACAACCAAACCCAATTCAAAAGTAATAGCAGTGTGCATAACTACAATACTAGGAGAAAGGATGATCTTCACTATTCAAGATTAAATCTAACTTTGGCACAGAAAGGGGTGAATTATACTGCCACTAAAGTCTTTGGTTACTTACCAAATAGTATCAAAAGTCTGACAGATAACCAACAAGTATTTAAGAAGAAATTAAAAGAATTTCTGAATGACAACTCCTTCTACTCCATAGAGGAATTTTTAGATATAAATTAAGAAAAAAAAAACCAAACACAAAAATTATTTAAAAAATTTAAAAAAATAAAAATAAAAACGTTGTTATATTAACTTAATTATGTTGTTAAATTACTTAATTATGTCATGTATTGGAAAATTTGACTCGTTCTACATCATTACGAAATATCGTATTCATGATCCATAGAACTAGTATTAATCTAATCTAATCTAGTACACTATTACATCCATCACATATTAAATACAGTTTCTGTAATAAAATTTACATATTAGAATTTGCAGTTTATTGCCGTTTATCACCAGTTATTAAATGACGAAAAATTTTGGATGCTGTTGGAGGTTTTTTATCTGTATTTTCGGTGTTAGAAGCTTCCAGCCATTTTTTTACGATTTGTAAACGCCAACACGATATGCATTTGCATCATAAAATGGGACCTGCCATACTGCACAAAAAACGTCCTCTTGAATTACAGCTTGTTGTGGAATCTAAAAATGATTGTGTTTTTTTCTGACTTGTGAGCAGATTGTGTTTTTTTCTGACTTGTGAGCAGATTGCAAGAAACAGGCTGTTTTGTGACGACCAAATTGCTTACGAAACCACAGCACAAGAATCTGTTGCTACTGTGAATGATAGTCTGCTAGGTATGGTTTCTTCTTCAAGTACAGTCGACAAAAACCTAGGCCTGTAGAGGCGAGTTATGGAGCAAATACGTCCAATGTCAGCAGTATTTGTTTTCAGTGTATCAGTAGAATCTAATAGGATTCACTACTGAACATGGAGAGGTTCCATTACAAGGCATGCTCTGACGACTTGCTTTTTACATTTCATAAATGCCAGCGCGATATATCATTGTATTAGTAAAACTGGACTTCCCATAGTGTAAAAACAGTGCGCTTTTGAATTTTAGCTTCTTGTTGCCAAACGTAAAATGGTCGTTTTTTCCGACGTATGAACAGACAGATAGGTAGCGTGAAATATTTTATCCTGTAATGTTATTTCATGTGTCTGAAATTTTTGTAATACCCATGCGCATTTCAATTTATTTACAGACACAGATTTGAACACCATGCAATTTTGGCCATCAAACTGAAAGAAATCACTTAACATTGTGTGTGTGTGTGTGTGTGTGTGTGTGTGTGTGTATGTGTGTATGTGCGTGAGGAGTTTAAAGTTCTCACTGTTTCTTTGCTCCGATGAAAGTTTCGAAATAACGAGGACATTCTGAGCTCTGCAGTTTGCTCATCTGTAATTGGCAGCAATGCTGTAGTTTCTTTCTTTTCATATCGCTGGATGTCACAAAAGAGAGAGAGAGAGAGAGAGAGAGAGAGAGAGAGAGAGCTTGCAGCTGAGTATAAAAATGACTGTATAGATGCCTTTCCATATTTATATTCAACTGTCTGAAATGAGGGTGATGCCCTCTTGCGCGGTAACTTACAATTTGAACACATGGAATGCTCTCAAAGTGTACCCGTCTTGCTGATAAAACTAAAAGAAATGGACTGTACTCATGACTATTTTATTACTGTCGCAATTGTGTTTTTTAATAGATGGTCGCTTACAAGAGGTAAGTTGACGATAAATACAGCTGTACCACTGAAATGTTTCTCACAGAATAGTGGGCATTAGTGGGAGCAATCGGTCACGGCAGGGGGACGTTGGCCGCAGCTGCACTTTTAGACAAACAACGTATGTTCGCTTTTGTTCAGAAGAGCTGTCATTTATCTTGCATTGTTCTGTAGCCCACTGGAGCTTTTGTCTGAGTCGATAGCGCTGGCCACCCAGGCAACGTGCTCTGCCACTGCACCTGCTTGCAGTTGTCGCAGATATTGGTACTCTTTTCTCCCAGCCAGCGGACATTATAAAATGTGTTCTGGGGAGTTCTCCGAAATTTCGGTGTTGTTCCAGGGGCTGAAAAAAAAAAAAAAAAACATTCACAGAATAATGCAATCTGTCTGCTGGCAGTGGAACCCTTTGTGTACCGTTGGCAACAGAATCTGGAACAGGTCAGAAGAACCTCTTCTACCTGTATGAGGGCTAGGGTAATGGGTGGGAAGGAGGAGAGAGGGTAGGAAGGGGGAGGTAGGGGTGGTTCTTACGTCCTTAGTCTGCTAACTCACTCCATTATGGTTGTGAGGGAACCTTTTTCGATAGTTGTGCAACGTTATTACAATGCTTTTTCGTTAAGTTCCGATTTATGTTGCATTATCGTTCGTTGTTTGTGAGTGGGGGAAGGCGGGTGTTGTTTTTCCAAATTAATTTCGATGTTTATTTGTACAAATGCAGTGATGCAATTACCATGATCCGCATGTGAGTGCCTGTGTATGTATTTGAATCATCAGTGCTGTTTGCTTTCGAGTGGTGTTAAGTTGTTGGATTACTTGTCTTTTTACGAATTGATGATTCTTTCAATTACTGTTTTTCTAGTAGATATGTTAGGGTTTCCTTTCTCAGTTGCATGTAGACAATCCAGGACAAATCTCCGGCGCTTCTGCTGCTGAATCTGTGATGGGTGACTTTCATCTGGCTGAGCTTCGTTTCAAGTGAGGTTGGCAGTAAGATAGTATCCAATCAATTGCTATCCCTTCCTTTCATGTCAAGTGCTCTGAGCGATGTATGATTGTATTGGTATGTGTGAAATAATGAATATGTCCTATCCCCAGCAGCTGATCATGTGTAGATTGGCAGGAGGCAACTCTTCCTGTACTTTTGCGATAGTTTGCTATCTCATCCTTTCACACCAAATCCCCTGAAAGAGGTATGAGTGCAAAGGGTGTGATACGGTACTGCAAATGTATGAAATGAGTGTGAAAATTTTAAGGTCTGAATCTCAGGTGAGCACACACAGAGTTGGGCGTTTCCCACGAATCTACAGCACTGTAATTATTTAATTAGAACATGCAGTAATACTTGCACCAACAGCTGAGCTCATTTCGTTAGTGGAGTGGCAGTTAAAGGGTTTTGGGTGATATTGCTGCCTATGTCACACATGCAATGGATAAAAAGTGAGATCAGGAGTGAGGGGGGGGGGGGGGGGGGGGTGGCTGTGGTGGTGGTGGTGGTGGGTGGGTGACATTGTGGGAGTGGGGGGAGGCCTGGAGGGAGTTAGGTTAGTGGAGGTGGTCCAGTTGATCTCCTTTCCCGCCAAAATTTGAATTTCCCACCATGACATCAGTGCAATGTTGTCACATCTATGGCCACCATATTAGATCTGCCATCTCGAACACATGTGGTAACAATGCAAGCTGTCCCAGAAATCGCCTAGCCCCCCTACTTACAGGACCCTACCTCCACATCACATTCCCTGGTCAGGACTTTTAGCATGCTGTTCATGACACTCCCCACTAGCACCATATAAAATTTTACGACTATACGAATTTTTCCCTCACTCGACGTTTTTCGTCATCGTTGACTGAGTTAATATCCTTTTTCAAGAAGTGCTAATTCAGCAACATATGTAGGAGCCCAGTCAAAATAGTCATTATGCCACTTATTTGAAAAAAAAACAAGCTGAAAGTTAACTGAAACGTACAGAACAATGCCCATATCAAAATCCCAGAAGTCCCAAAAATCCTTCACCTTGAAAAGACTGCTGCCGTCTCAGAATTTTCGAGTTTTAACTACAGTAACTGAACCAATCGTCCGGTTGATTTCATTTTTGCGCCACATTAATGAGTTTATGCACCACTTTCATCTCAATTGATAAAACTATTTACTATAATCTAGTTTTGCTTTTCGAGAAGCAATCATTTTTTTAATGTTATTCATGCAATTGGGCAATTGTATGCTCAAGTGGTTCATAGTAACAGTGCTCACTCACTGTCCAAAGATCAGTGACATGAAGACATTATCTAAAAAGAAATAGTGTTAGAATTGCTTTTCTAAAACATGAAAAAAACCTACAGACAGGACTTCATTTTAGACTTCAGAGTTTTGAAGTCGTCTTTGATGTCAGAGACTGTGACGTCAATCTGATTTGCGCACCCACGGCCAGTGCAGTAGTCGCACATACCGCTACAAGTTCATTCGCTTGTCCTACATGCACACTTGTTTCCACAACCATATTCGCAGTTGCAGGACATATTGTGGAATATTTGTTACGTTGCTGGTTTGTCTTCAGTCGGAATGCATTTAAGCTGATAGGCATGCATGTCCCATCCCCATTCTTTTTCCGAGTTTGATTTCCCATCCATAAGGGTGCCAAATGGCAAAGAAGCAAATCAGTTCAAGGTCCAAGAGTTTGTGTCTATATTAGACGAAATTATTGAAGACAATAACTTCCTCATCTGGTTGTAAACTCGATACGAATGCTGTCGCGGTCAGGGGTAGAAGCGCGGCCAAATCAAATGATGCTTTGATGGACTGCTTTACAACAGCAACATTCAGATCTGGTCTTGGGACGATGGCGCATTGTTTACCCATGGTCTCAGGTTGTTTTAGTGAAGGTCAGTAGGATAAAGTGTTCACATTCTCGCACTGTAACAGTTCTTGTCAGTATCTCCTTCACAGCCTACTTCAGGAAATTCATATAATCACCAGGAATGCCTTTTTACGCTAGCACCATCTTGAAAAGTCTCTTCCGCATTCTTGGTGGTCTTACGCTTTGCTGTTTATTTCCCTGCCATGGAGAGTGTGTTCAGCAGAATGCTTTAAGGTTTCGGGTTTGTACTGCTTTGTAATTTTCTGAGTATTCACAGGACCACACCTGGCACCACGCCAACATTGCAAGTAACAAGAACCAAGTGAAGGGGCTTTGTGGTTAAGAAAGTGCACTGGCTTGCGATAGACAAGGGCGATATCCTTCTGTGTTTTCCTCTACAAAGGACCCTATACACACACCAACTGACCGACCAACAAATTGGACATGTATAGGCGTTTTGACAGACCAACTGACGAATTTCGATTTTTCTTTATCGGGCAGACATAAGACCATCAGGCAGCTGCCTCCCACCCCCCTCCATACACACACGCACACACACACACACACACACACACACACACACACACACACACACACACACACAAATGCACACGCAAAAATCACTCCACACAACAAATTGTGGCGTGTGTAGCACTGTTGTGCCAACAGCCCGACAAAATTTATTCTTTTGTCACTGAACACAAGCGATTAAATGCTGTTGTAATACACATGACAAGGTACGATGATGACGAAACGTTAAGGACAAAGTTTCTGCAGAGATTTAAAGTCTGCAGATGTCTGTGGAACACGTCGTGCGAGCAGTATGGCAATATAAACGCAAGAGATGAAGCATGTTTTTCATTTTTTTAATGAATCCAAAACAGCTTTGGGTGACACACAGAATAAAAATCCATCTACCCACACTTTATTTCTGTCAATAGCTTTTATTTCCGATACTTAGCGGAAATCTAAAAACTGAAGTATCGACACTAAAGTGGACGTTTTTTTCATAAAATGTGAGTAGCAGGGCAAACTTTGTACGAGTCTATTTTGTCAGTGTGGGTTGCCTACATCATGAACAGGTATGCACTCAGGGATAAACCTATGGTTCTCCTTGATTGACAGGTACTTAACCTATTGTTCTCCTTTGATTGAGAGGTACTTAACCTATTGTTCCCCTATTATTGACAGGTACTTAACCTATTGTTCTGCTAAAAGGATCCTTCCTCCCCAAAGAAAAACTCCCCCTCGCTACTACAGGTGCACTTTCAGGTCTCAGTTATTGGAATAACCCCTCTCACTCTTATCAATTAGATTAACTACTTAATTAAGTTCATCAGATAATTAACCTCTCCCCTCTGGCAAACCCCCTCCCAACCTTCCCAAAAACTGACAGGAAAAAGACTCAGTTGTTCAGTCCTTGGAGGGAGTTCGGTTGCAGTGTGTGGAATATTGTTTAAACACTTTAGACAACATATAGAATATTATTTAATTATTTATGGCAGATGGAATATAGTTTATTCATTTAGTTACAGAATTTGCTCGGAAATCGATTGCTGTATATGGAATATCGTGTATACGATTCAGAAAATGTATGGAATATTGTTTATTTAAACAATCTAAGTGATTCAAGGCAGTGTATGGAATATATGGAAATTGGTGGCTCTTTGGTGGAGAGGAAGGATCTCATAACAGGAAATTCAAGGGTATATTGTTTATTTATAAGAAATTCAGTTTGTGGGGGTTGGATTTCTCTTGCTCATCATTCTCTGCTGTTTGGAAACATGTAGCTCTTGTAGTAAGTAATTACATGGGGCAAACATGCTGCATAACCTAATGTTCAGCACTGTACTCTGGGTATCTTGACCTAATGTTTTGCCCTTTGTCGGCACTTAACCTATTGTTCTGTTAAGTGGTTTTCCATGTCACCTCCATTTTTCCTTAAACTATTGCACCGTCTTTGATACAAAATTAAGTAATTAGTTATGTCCTCCCACAATTTTCTGATACAATTTTCGAATTTCACATGCTTTTGAACGCCATTTCTGGTGAATCTTCTTTGTTACCCACCCCCTTAAACTAATGTACTGCATTCTACACAAAACTCACGCAAATTAACGTAGTGTTCTGTACTTAACCTGCTGTTCTGCTCCATGTCACCAACTCACGCACACCCTCCCCTTAACTATTGTACTGCTAACACCATGTTGATATAAAAAAAATTATCCAAATTAATTAAATCGATTTTCTTCAGATGTATGGGGTAGTATTTTTTAATTCACAGCATGCTATCGGTCGCTGATATGGATGGAATATGGGTTAAACAAAAAGTCGTTAATAAAAAACACTTCCTGCCACCCAGCGCCGATGTTGCCAACTCCGCACGTGCCCTCAGGAGTAGGGATGCGCCAGTGAACCCGCAGTGACGACGCAGCTAGCAGCTGCCGAGCCATGCACAGGTGTTCGTTCCGGTCCCGCAAGCATGAGGTGGTGGCATCCCTTTCATACTTGACACCTGAGAAATTCCTGACGAAATACATGTTCATTAGGCACCGTTGCTAGCGCATTGACACAGAACTGCGGGTCCAGTGCTATAGAAATCTGTTTCAATGCTTCCCAAAATAGCTCAGGATGCATTGTTTCAAGCGATCCTAACGGGACACGTGAGACCCCTTGACTGCGTTCAGAAATGGCTCTGAGCACTATGGGACTTACCGTCTGAGGTCATCAGTCGCCTAGAACTTAGAACTACTTAAACCTAACTAACCTAAGGCCATCACACACATCCATGCCTGAGGCAGGATTCAAACCTGCGACCGTAGCAGTCGTGCGGTTCCAGACTGTAGCGCCAAGAACCACTCGTCCACTCCAGCCGGCCATTGACTGCGTTTATGTATTTACCTGCCCAACGAGGCTGACACATCGCCAGGAGATGTGTATGTAGCATGGCTGGAATTTTTGGCGTCCTGCAGCCACTGGTCTGGAGATGTCCTAACACCACAATGTCTGATGGGGGACAGCATCACACTATAGATGGATGGTCTGCTTCAACTTGTCTTTGAACACATGAACAAAGAATACATCACCTTACACTCAGAAAACCCCGCAAAAGTTGTCTACGGATCAGCAAATACATACAGAGCTCATTATAATATTGGGAATAGGAACATTTTTACCAGTGTAACTACAATTAAATATTACGATTGCTGCTGCAGTCTGACACCAATCGATGTACAGGTAATGACTCCTCCTGATGGCAGTGGTTATGGAACGAATCTCAGTATCTATAGCGCACATAATTTTCCACATAAAAATTCTCTCATACCCTTGCGCTTATCAATGCGCTGACTCTGTACATCCCTCAAGATGGGACACACACTCACTTTCCCTGAACATGCCACAACATAAGACACAGTAACATTAGACTGCAATATATTCACATTTTCACAAACAGTGCAGTTATCTTTTATATCTGTACAGTGCCTGAAAAAAATTATGTTACGCCTACACTCACACCGGCTATATGTCTCGATTCTCCTGTCTTAGGAAATTATCTGACAAAGTCTTCGAATCAGCGCTTCTGGATGGTGCTGCATCCTGCCAAGGTTCTCTCAAACAAGTGTTATGAAGGACAGGCATCCGGCACTATATGATAATGAATACCATACCCATGGACGTAATACTTGGGAAGACATCACCGTCACAGGTTGGTGTACTCTAATCAACATCACTATCGATACAACAAGTTAGTGATAGGTGCTTGTGAGGCACTGCAATGCCCGTGTACACATTTTCTTGACAGATGTACTTTTTACAGAGTTATTGGCAGCATGACCTGTAATTTCACATGTCAGACACTGCTGCTATGTGTTTATCTGTTTCCTTGTAAGAGGTATTCTCCATTACGAATAACATTTTATATAGGACTAATGTGGGCATAGTATAATTTCTGAACTGTGATCGGATGTGAACAGTGGACGCTATACATCTCTGGAAAGCTATATTGTGCATGTATGACACAGAGCCACTATTATAAGGAAGTAGTTTTTTCATTTTACAGTTTGTTACCACAGTTTATCGTAGAGTAACCTACAAGAAGGATGTATGTCATGTGATGGAAATACAGGGCGTTTCAAAAAGAAAGAGCAGATTTCAAACATTTATTTCTCAAAAACTACAAATGATAGAAACACAATTCCAACGGTCCTTCACTCAATATGAGTACCAAATGTTACACAACAAATATCAAAACTGTACCTCAATATGAGCACCATTTGTTACACGACAAATATCAAACCGGTATCTCATTTCTTGCCACACACGACGCAACTGGTCTTTAGTTACCGAATTCACGGCCGCAACAATTCGATGTCGTACCTCTTGAAGAGTAGCGGGCATAGGTGGGACATAAACACAGTCCTTTATGTACCCCCACAAATAAAAATCGCAGGGAGTAAGGTCTGGTGACCTGGGAGGCCACAGACGATGACATTGATCTTGTGCTCCTGCTCTTCCAATCCACCGTCCTGGAATGGTGTTATTTAGGTACCGTCGTACAGGTTCAGAGAAGTGTGGTGGGGCGCCATCTTGCATGAAGATGAAGTGATTTGAATCTTCCTGAAGTTGAGGAAATAGCCAGTTTTCTAACATGTCCAGGTAAATGGTTCCTGTGATAGTTTTCTCCATGAAAAAGAAAGGTCCATAAACTTTGTTTACCGAAATTGCACAAAAGACGTTAACCTTTGGTGAGTCTCTTTCATGTTGAATAACGTCCCTCGGAGTTTCACTCGCCCAAATTCGTACGTTATGCCGATTAACTTTACCAGAAATGTGAAACGTTGATTCATCTGAAAAAATTAATCGTTCGGCAAAATTGTCCTCTTCCATGTCCTGTAGAATTGCAGTTGAAAATTCGAACCTTTTGTTGTGGTCGTCAGGACGCAATGCTTGCAATAACTGCAGTTTGTACGGCTTCATGTGCAGACGCTTACTCAGAACGCGCCATACCGTTGTTTTAGACATGTTTAGTTCGTGACTTGCCCGTGTCGTGGATTTTCTAGGGCTCCTTTCGTAAGCTGCACGGACACGCTCGACATTTTCATCCGATGTGCGTGGACGACCCGTGCTTTTTCGCTTGCAGATGCAACCATCTTCTACGAATCTGTGATGCCACTCATAAATTTGCTTATGACGAGGCGGCTGTTTGTTGAATTGACGGCGGAATGCACGTTGCACACCAACAATGGACTCTAACTTTGCAAATTGCAGCACACAAAATGATCGTTCCTGTGGTGTCGTCGCCATTTTCCTACAAACAAACGCCAGCGCCACTGCGGATTTGCATGGAACTTCTGCGCGGACCATTGAAAAACTTTGAACCTTTCTCTGACAAGAAACGTTTGAATTGTGTTTCTATCATTTGTAGTTTTTGAGAAATAAATGTTTGAAATCTGCTCTTTCTTTTTGAAACGCCCTGTATATTTCTTACACTGGAATATTAACAGCGCTGCATTCCACATGACTGATCGGTCGGAAACATTATAGCCTGTTTTAAATGCAGAACTGTGTAGCCTTAGGAGGGCATGTGTTTATGTTCTCTCTTACCAGTACCCTCCTGGTATTGATCCCAGACAATAGAACAATACTTTAAAATTGACAGCATAGTTGATTTACGTAAAATGCTTTGAACTCCATCCATCTGGAGCTCCATCACGCATAAAAATTACCCGTTTCTTGTTCTTCTTAACTGTCTATTACATCACAACACTTTCAAGTCTGTTACTACACATCGATAAGGAGTGCTAACCTCCTCGACATGGACGCATCTGAGGAAATCTTGTGCACTTGGATGTAGCAGTCTACTTCTGGTCAGCTGCAGATCAAATCGGTTATGGTGTTGCAGTGTGGGCTGGTAAAAGGCAGTGTGAGGGAGTTTTTCAGGCTCTAATTTTATCCCAACACTGAGAGAATGCTCTGTGACTCCCATCCACATAGAGACAGTTCGTAAATTATACACTATGCTCATGGTGCTATAAATATGTAGAGCACTGTGTGGTATACTTTGATGATGTATGTGTTTGAGAATTAACAATGAATGGATGTACTGCACAGTCATCTATCTACATTCGCAATGATACTTGCAATGTAGAGAAGGGGCTGTCTAGCTGTGATACTGAAATTGGGAAACATGCTGTCGCATCATTGGTCGGTGTTGAAATTACTGTAAAATTGCTAAAATTGTTTGCACTATCAACTGTTATGCTTATTATTACAGTACATCGAAGGTGTATTTTCCACTCCATCCGTCCACTGGTACACTGTTGGTTACCACATAATGATTGACTGACATCGTTTGTTTGAGATGGAGAAAGCGTTTTGGTGGAGGAGCAACACCTTATGAGGATAGCTAGCACCAAAACAGTGATCGCGCACATGATCGCAAGATGAGGGATCAATGGAAACAGAATGCAGGGCCATCAGCTATTCCATCACTGTGACAGATGAATTTAAATGTAGAGGTCATCAGTCGCCTTCGGACAGCAGTTTGGAAACGCTCCACAGCACCGCAAAACTCTTCCAGTTTCCTTATGTTGTAACTGCCTTTTATTTAAAATCATCCAGTGTGTGTGTGTGGTTTGTTTGGTAGCAGCAGTAACAACATGATTTACACCATGCAACATTTAGTTATCTGCAAAAGGCAATGGATCAAAACGTGTTAATATCAGTTTAGAACCTGACACAGACCTCAAAACCGTAGCGGAAAAACAAAATGTATGACAGTGTACTAAGCGTGTTACAGTAGAAACAAAAAAGCAATGTTTCAAACAACAACACAGGGCCACAGGGAGTGCCACTTGTGACTTACAGTATAGTCTGTGGGATACGGTCATCATCCTACAGCATGGGTGATGAAAATTAAACTGGTCTGTGCAGTTGATCAATACCTGTATATTTAATAGGATCACCACATGTGTTTGGTGCCAGCATGCATGTGGTATTTGTTTTTGATATATGGGAGGAGAAAGATGTAGTAAAAATCTTATCAAGTTCTCTATTGGATGAAGTTAGTGGAGCTTTCATAGGTTGTAATTTTATCTGTTGGATGGTGCAGAATAACGATGATAAAATGTTCGGGTGGTAGATGTGAATGGGCCCAGAGGGAAACGAATCTGCTTCACAGTACAGTATCTGTACGTAGTTTGGGGACGCAACACAATGCAGTAGCAAAATCCTCGTCCTTCTACCAATTCCCATACTGTCTGTTATACTACCTCGTATTACAGGAGTGGGCTTCATTTGATGCTAACCATACACATCATGCACTGTTGGCAGACCTATGACAACATGTTCCTGTTTCCATCGAATGATCAAAACGCAGTCCTATTGCACTAACTGAGCTTAGCCTGTTGCTACACTATTTGCAGAAGGTGGTAGACATAGCTTTCTCCAACTTGTACTCAATTTCGAGTTAAATTGGAATGTGCAAAGCTGTCAGGTTGGTAATGCAGAGTCTGAGGGGCGGTTGCAAGATGCATAGGGACTATCTAAAATTTTACTATAGCAGATAGATTCGAAAAAGGTGCCTCTTTTTGAGATACGAGAGTGTCAGAAATATGTTTGACTAGTAGCTGTAATCATTAAAGGATTTCTCCATCGGATACACTGCAAGTATGTGGTTGAATGGAAAGACTTGATTCTAAACTACAGACATAATTTCTACCAAAAGCGTTGCACTAGAAATCTGAAACCTCAACCAGCACACCATCTACTACAGTTTTTGACCCTCCTCAATCAACCATCGCCTATACCCAGTCGATATATCACCAAACCTCTGACGTGGCATTGAGACAGAATAAGTTATGAATACTGAAGAAATATCCAGCGGCGTCATCAGGAAGTTGAAAATACTAGCTTCACACCACGTTCCTTAGCCGAATCACTTTCTAAATTCGGTAATTTTATCACGATGTTGCTTCTTCAGTGAAGTGTAGCCGCACTGCTGGTCTGATAATGTACACTCCAGCACTCACTGTCTATATTCAGTGTCGCGGTATTTGTCTGGAAAGACCACTTCATTCGGAGGTAATGTCGTACCTCGATTTAAAAAGCTGGTATAGCTTTTAACATGGATACTTGTGTGCACCTGTAGAACTAAGACCACTTGTGATAGTCATATGGTCGTGTTTTTTAACATCTGGCGGTTTGTAAGACGATTATGTCTCTCTTTCTGCGCTACATTGGTACCACTCGCAAGAAAAACTTATGAGACATGTCCACCCATCGCTGATTTTTGTTCAGTACTATTTCGTGTTGCTGGCAGTCAGTTATTGGCGGTGTATTATACTTAGTAGTAGGGGATGCGTGATAGGATCGCCATGAGCATCTGACTTAGGTATGTGTGTGTGTTCCGACATGTGCAAAAGAAATGACAATGTCCAGTCATAAGGAAGGTATGGATTTGACGTGGAATACTGTGATAGCACAGGGAAGAGCATGTCAAGTCATAAGAATGGTACAGGTATTTCTATTTCCAGAACCACAGCCGTCAGCAGGGTGTTTTTCCGATACTTCTGTCACTGTCGAATGTCATCCAACTGAAACTGTGATCGTAATATTTAATTTTAAGTATAGGGATAAAATATATATGTGGACGGTTTTTTTTTTCCTAGGACGATTCTATGTGTGCTTGGCGTGCAACGCCGGTGACCTCTGGCGGGAATGATTCACGTTTCCGGATATGGTAGGAGCTGTCTGAATGGAGAGGCCTGTGGGGTGTAGGAATGTAGCTATTTAACCGCGTCGTCCTCTAGACGACCGGAGAGCGAAATAAAACTTAGTATGTATTGGACACCTTTCGTGATCACGTGGAAATTTGAGAAGATTCAATGTGGACGTGTGTCTGTGCTGAACTGTTATTCCCTCCCATGTAAATTGTTTGGTTGACTGCTTCTGCACATTTCACGTCTTTATTTAGTTGAGGGAACATAGATTGTGGTGTGTGAATCTAGCAGGTGGAAGACACGTTTGCTGGTTCTCTAGACATGAGAAACACTTTAGTTGACTTTGTAAATTATAGGGATGATTTGGAATCTGTAATATCACCGACATCGGTATTCGCGAGTGGAAATATCAGTTTAATCTATTCTTTTTTTTTTTTTTTTTTTTTTCGAGTTCCCACGTAAAGGTCTTCGCAGACGAGGTAAGTATCTAGTTACTCAATGGCTAACAACAATTTCTTAGTCAGGGGATAATTTGTGATCTCGGTGGTGGAAGCTATGCCTGGAATGCACTGACACAAACCCCAGCTTGGTGGTCTGAATATATATAAAATATGCCACTGTGTGTTGGCTGGAGCTACAAATATCGAAAATATCAAAAGGTTTCGTGGAAGTAATTAAATCTATAAACCAATAATACTCTAGGGTTTTTTAAATTGTAATTACATCCTTTATTCATCAACAAATGCATAGTGGTGGGAGGCGTTTCTGCTGTCTGAAAACGTCACCCAGCTGGTGCAAGTGTGGAAATATCATAATTTTTTTTATATACCTATAATTGATAGTCAGGAATGTAAGGCTGCTGCTGGAACGTAAAGGTACCGTGGCTTATGTTCCGACATACGTTTGTGGGAAGTAATCAAACTACTAGTCACGTAAAACAAAAAATATTGCGTATGTCTAGTCATAATAGAAGGGTAGATTGGACATGGTGAATTGTGATTTCAATGCACTGAGGAGTATATCCGAATGTAAGTGGTGATAGATTCATATCGTAAACAGTTGCACAACATAGAGCCGCGCGGGTGGTAGCGCGATTTGAGGTGCCATGTCACGGATTGCGAGGCCCCTCCCGCCGGAGGTTCAAGCCCTCCCTCAGGCATGGGTGTGTGTGTTGTTCTTAGCACAAGTTACACTCCTGGAAATTGAAATAAGAACACCGTGAATTCATTGTCCCAGGAAGGGGAAACTTTATTGACACATTCCTGGGGTCAGATACATCACATGATCTCACTGACAGAACCACAGGCACATAGACACAGGCAACAGAGCATGCACAATGTCGGCACTAGTACAGTGTATATCCACCTTTCGCAGCAATGCAGGCTGCTATTCTCCCATGGAGACGATCGTAGAGATGCTGGATGTAGTCCTGTGGAACGGCTTGCCATGCCATTTCCACCTGGCGCCTCAGTTGGACCAGCGTTCGTGCTGGACGTGCAGACCGCGTGAGACGACGCTTCATCCAGTCCCAAACATGCTCAATGGGGGACAGATCCGGAGATCTTGCTGGCCAGGGTAGTTGGCTTACACCTTCTAGAGCACGTTGGGTGGCACGGGATACATGCGGACGTGCATTGTCCTGTTGGAACAGCAAGTTCCCTTGCCGGTCTAGGAATGGTAGAACGATGGGTTCGATGACGCTTTGGATGTACCGTGCACTATTCATGTCCCCTCGACGATCACGAGTGGTGTACGGCCAGTGTAGGAGATCGCTCCCCACACCATGATGCCGGGTGTTGGCCCTGTGCGCCTCGGTCGTATGCAGTCCTGATTGTGGCGCTCACCTGCACGGCGCCAAACACGCATACGACCATCATTGGCACCAAGGCAGAAGCGACTCTCATCGCTGAAGACGGCACGTCTCCATTCGTCCCTCCATTCACGCCTGTCGCGACACCACTGGAGGCGGGCTGCACGATGTTGGGGCGTGAGCGGAAGACGGCCTAACGGTGTGCGGGACCGTAGCCCAGCTTCATGGAGACGGTTGCGAATGGTCCTCGCCGATACCCCAGGAGCAACAGTGTCCCTAATTTGCTGGGAAGTGGCGGTGCGGTCCCCTACGGCACTGCGTAGGATCCTACGGTCTTGGCGTGCACCCGTGCGTCGCTGCGGTCCGGTCGCAGGACGACGGGCACGTGCACCTTCCGCCGACCACTGGCGACAACATCGATGTACTGTGGAGACCTCACGCCCCACGTGTTGAGCAATTCGGCGGTACGTCCACCCGGCCTCCCGCATGCCCACTATACGCCCTCGCTCAAAGTCCGTCAACTGCACATACGGTTCACGTCCACGCTGTCGCGGCATGCTACCAGTGTTAAAGACTGCGATGGAGCTCCGTATGCCACGGCAAACTGGCTGACACTGACGGCGGCGGTGCACAAATGCTGCGCAGCTAGCGCCATTCGACGGCCAACACCGCGGTTCCTGGTGTGTCCGCTGTGCCGTGCGTGTGATCTTTGCTTGTACAGCCCTCTCGCAGTGTCCGGAGCAAGTATGGTGGGTCTGAAACACCGGTGTCAATGTGTTCTTTTTTCCATTTCCAGGAGTGTAGTTTAAGTAGTGTGTAAGTCTAGGGACCGATGTCCTCAGCAGTTTGGTCCCTTAGGAATTCACACACATTAGACATTTTTGCACAATACAGAAATGCAAGTGTTCAACTGCAGCTGCTATAGTGTATAGACAGGACGGGCGGTACGGCTGTAACAATATGTCCCCTCATCGGCACCCCTACGCGTACCCTCGCATTTTCCTTGTTGTTTCATTGATATGTTGATTATAGTACACCAACCCATGTTGATGATGTCTTCCTAAGTATTACGTCCATGTGTGTGGTATTCATTATCATATAGTGCCGGACGATTGTCCTTGATAATACTTGTTTGAGAGCACCTTGGCAGGATGCAGCAATTCCAGAAGCGCTGATTCGAAGACTTTGTCAGATAATTTCCTAGGACTGAGGAGAATCGAGACATGTAGCCGGTGTGGGTGTAGGCACACCATACTTTTTTGGGCACCGTACAGATATAAAAGATAACTTCACTGTTTGTATAAAATGTGAATATATTGCAGTCTAATGTTACTGTGGCTTATGTTGTGGCATGTTCAGGGAAAGTGAGTGAGTGTCCTATCGTGCAGGATGTACAGATTCAGCACATCGATAAGCACAAGGGTATGAGAGAATTTTTATGTGGAAAATTAAGTGCGCTATAGATACTGAGATTCGTTCCATAACCACTGCCATCAAGAGGAGACATTACCTGTACATCGATTGGTGTCAGACTGCAGCAGCAATCGTAATATTTAATTGTAATTACACTGGTAAATATATTCGTATTCCGAATATTATTGTGAATTTTGTATGTATTTGCTGATCTGTAGACAACTTTTGTGGGGTTTATCTTTGGAAAGTTCTGAGTGTAAGGTGATGTATTCTTTGTTCACGTGTTCAAAGATAAGTTGAAGCAGAGTATGCATCTCTGGTATGATGGTGTCTCCCATCCGACATTGTGGTATAAGGACATCTCCAGACCAGTAGCTACAGGACACTGAATATTTGAGCCAGGCTATGCACACACCTCGTGGCGATGCACAGCCAGTGCGTCTAATGTGTCCTGTTAGGATCCTTTGGAACAATGCACCCTGAGCTATTCTGGGAAGCATTGGAACAGATTTCTATAGCGCTAGACCCACAGCTCTGCATCACTGCACCAGCAACAATGCCTACTGAACACGTATTTTGACAGGAATTTCTCAGGTGTCAAGTACGAAAGGGATGTCGCCACCTCATGCTTGCGGGACCGGGACGGTCACCTGTGCGTGGCTCGGCAGCTGATAGGTGCGTCGTCACTTCACAGGGCCGCCGGTGCATCCCAACTCCTGGGAGGCGTGTGCAGAGTCAGTGGCATCGGCGTCAGGTGGTACGATGTGTTTTTTTATAAATGACCTTTTGTTTAAACTATATTCCATCGATTTCACAGACCAATAGGATGTTTCAAATTAAAATAAAATACCTCATACATGTGAAGAATATCGATTTAATTAATTGCATAATTTTTTTATCAACGAGGTGTTAGCGGTGCAATAGTTAAGGAGAGGGTGTGCGTGAATGGGTGACATGGAGCAGAACAGCAGGTTAAGTGCAGAACACTATGTTAATTTGCGTAATTTTTGTGTAAAATGCAGTACAATAGTTTGAGGTGGTGGGGTGACAAAGAAGATTGCACCAGAAATAGCGTTCAAAAGCATGTGAAATTCGAAAAGTGTGCCAGAACATTGTGGGAGGACATAACTACTTACTTAATTTGGTATCAAAGGTGGTGCAAGAGTTTAAGGAAATGGGGGTGATATGGAAAACCTGTTAAGAGAACAATACGTTAAGCGCCAATAAAGAGCAGAACATTAGGTTAAGACACCGTGCGTACAGTGCTGAACATTAGGTTATGCAACATTTTTGCCCCATGTAATTACTTGTTACAAGACCTGCATATTTACAAACAGCAGAGAATGATGAGCAAGAGAAATCCAACCCCCACAAACTGAATTTCTTATAAATAAACAATATACCCTTGAATTTCCTGTTACGAGATCCTCTCTCTCCACCAAAGCGCCACCAATTTCCATATATTCCATACACTGCCTTGAATCACTTACATTGTTTAAATAAACAATATCCCACATATTTTCTGAATTAAAGTCGATTTCTGGGCAAATTCTGTAACTATATTCCATATACTGCCACAAATAATTAAATAATATTCTATACATTGTTTAAAGTGTTGAAACAATATTCCACACACTGCAACCGCATTCCCTCCAAATGACCGATCAACTGAGTCTTTTTTCTGTCAGTTTCTGTGAGGGGGTGGGAGTGGGGAGGGGGTTTACCAGGTGGGGAGAGGTTAATTATCTGATCAACTTAATTAAGTAGTTAATCTAATTGATAAGAGTGAGAGGGACTATTCCAATAACTGAGACCTTACAGTGTACCTGTAGCAGGGGGGTGGGGAGGTTTCCTGAGGTGTGAGTAGGTAAGTGCCTGTTAATCAAAAGGAAGGATTCTTTTAGCAGAAGAATAGGTTAATTACCTGTCAATCATCGGAGAACAATAGGTTAAGTACCTCTCAATCAAAGGAGAACCATAGATTTGCCTCTAAGTGCATAGCTGCCCCTGCTGTGGGCAATCTGAACTAACAAAATGGACTCCTATGAAGTTTGCCCTACTGCTAACATGTTGCTTCATTGTGTTCAGTGTTAAACACAGTCCATTCTTTATACAAGCTCTCTGCTGTGAAGAACAAGTGGTATTTTTTACAGTTCTTACTGTCGCTAAATGCTTCATTTCTTATGTATTTTATGTTGTATTTATTAGATGATATACGCCACCATCATGTATGGTCTTTCTTCTTTGAATTTGAAATGAGTTTCTTAAACATATGGGACATCTTTTATGCAACATACGAGCACATAAATAAATTAATATCATTTACATGAACGTCTTTTTTATTTATTTTGCTTTACCATGACGTATCTCCCGAGTCAACTGCGGGTTTCAGGAGTCATTTCAGTTAATGGAAATGAATTTGAGATCCTCTTTACCTCTGCCAGAAGCTATAAATCGTAATACAGCTAACAGCCTCTCCTCGCAGCTTACAGCCTCTCTCAGGACTGTATTCATTTTCGTTAAGAAAGGTTTGATGACGTTCAGCAGCTTCGAAATGCATGATTTAGCCATTCTTAGATAACTACGGAAATCAACGGCACTCAGCTGGTTACGTAAGAGAACGTGATAATTTCCTACTGTGTGGCTGCCCAGCGGCAGACAGCTTCCGCCAACATACAATGGCTGTAACTCTCACTGGCTGCCCCGACCGCACATTACGTGCTACCAAATACTACTCGTGGTTTAAATAAATATTAGCTCAACTGAAGCGGATCTTTCTCAGTTAATTATCACGTCTCTCAGTTGCGGATGTCGTATATACCAAATCTTGTGTAACAGAACGTGGGTGAATTTGTTTGCTTGCATTAGCCCACTTCTTTGCCCACAGCTTTCTCTCGGCTTTTTTTGTTCTTGTTACCTCTTAAACAGCCAAGACAAACGCCCGTTTTTGTTTCTGTGTAAAATCAGATCTCAATAAACTCAATGAACTTCAGATGAACAAATCACAACACGCTGGCGCGGTAATCGCTGACAAGAAGTCCCCAGTAGCGCGATCGACTTTTTAAAACTATCTATACAGTCATGTGGTCTTTGGCCCTGATAACTTGACGATTTCGCCAGTGCTGCCAGAAGCGAAGAAAATTGGCTCTTCCTGAGCGATATTCATTTGTCTTCGAGTGCTGCCAGCGTCAAGGTGCACCTGGACGCGAAGTATTATAAAAAGGTTTGTGTCCATTAGCAAGTAACTTCTGTAAACAGTTACTGAGGTGTTTACATTAGAGCAAAAAACTTATTCAAGTTTACTTCTTCAAGTCACTGAGGCAAGTTTATTTGAAGAACTTGCTGCAGCCGGCCGCTGTTGCCGAGCAGTTCTAGGCGCTTCATTCCGGAACCACGCTGCTGCTACGGTCGCAGGTTCGAATCCTGCCTCGGGCATGGATTTGTGTGATGTCCTTAGGTTAGTTAGGTTTAAGTAGTTCTAAGTCTAGGGGACTGATGACCTCAGATGTTAAGTCCCATAGTGCTTAGAGCCATTTGAACCATTTTGAACTTGGCTGCAAGTACTTGTTACAGAGGTGCAGTTATCCTTAAAGACCAGAGCAGTCGCCACTGTTCTTACATTATTATTAATGAATTAAAAATCGTGATAGAACACAAAAATAGAAAAAGCGTTAGAGCAGTCATGTTGATGTTACCAAGAAACATTATTCAACTAACTAAAATCGGATGACTTCTCTCAGATTAAAATCTTGGCTACATCGTACAGAAATTTCGAACATCTCTTGTCTGTCGTACCCTATAATCAAATATTCGCTAACAGGAAACGAAAATGCGGGGCGGTATCTCACCAAGAGACTGCGTTTTAATGACTTTTCGATTTTTGCAAGCAGTATTTACTACATTTTATCACAAATGTAATTCATTTATGTTTAGGCTAATATTACAAAAAAATCAGCTAAAATTTGAAGACTTCTCTACTGCCACCAGACTTTCTCTTCTGGAGAAACAAACTGACTGGTAAATTTATTTTGCGCTTCCATTGCTGGTGGCGCCAATTAAATGTGTTTAAGAGGTTCCAATGGTATATTTGTTTTGGCCCATCTATCTTTGTGCGTATCCTTTTCGACACTGTTATTTTGGCATAGTACTGAATACACACAGTTTCTGTAAGTTTGAGAAAAACTTCCATGAAATGAAAATTGGTAAGTATTTGCAGCAAGGTGCAAGAAACTAATACGAGTTTTCACCCTGCAAAGGAGTGTGTGCTCATTTGAAACTTCCTGACAAATTAAAACTGAGTATCGGACCGGGATTCGATCCTGAACCCAGTCTGACACACTGTTCTGTCAGGATGTTTCATACAAGAAACTGTCTCCACCAAATTGCGAACTTCTTGAAGTTGACGAAAGTAGTGAACATGGACGGGAGAGGAAAAGGGGGGGGGGGGGGGGGTTGGCCGACAAGGTGGTTTCTAAATATTGCAGCCAGTTCTGCGATTTATGGATAATGCACAATACTTCAGCAAACACTACAGCAAGAAGTTAGACTGAATGGCTACTACGAGGGTGGTTTGAAAAATCCTCGGAGCGGAGTAGAATAAAAGTACTTACATCACTGAAACTTTTTTTTATTTTTCAATGTAGTCTCCTTGTAGATTAACGCACTTGGTCCAACAATGTTCCAGTGCCTTGATCCCATCTCGAAAATGAGTTTCCTCCAGGCCTGCAAAATAGTTGTCAACTCCGGCTGTCAATTCTTTGCTTGAAGTAAATCTTCGTCCACCAAGAAAAATTTTTTGTTTTGGATAGAGATGGAAGTTTGACGGAACCATATCAGGTGAATAAGGCGGAGGTGGCAACAATTAATACCTTAGTTGGTGTAATTTTGCCATTGCGACGGCACATATGTGCGGGCGCACATTGTCTTTATGGAAGATGACTTTCTTCCTTGTTAAACCTGGACTTTTTCGCACATCTTTTGTTGAAATTTGTCCAGGAGGTTAGCATAGTATTCTCCAGTAATTGTTTGCCCAATGGGAAGATAATCTACAAACAGAATACCCTTCGCATCCCAGAACACTGAAGCCATGACCTTTCACACCGAAGGAATTGTCTTTGCTTTCTTTGGTGGCGGAGAATCAGCATGTTTCCACCCCTTTGACTCTGGGGTATAGAGGTGCACCCAAGTTTTATCTGTGGTCACAAACGGATGCAAAAAATTTTGTTCGTTTCTCCTAAAACGGGCCAAACATTGTTCGGATATCTCCATTCTCGTGCGTTTTTGATCCAGCGTCAAGGGTCGCGGCACCCATCTTGCAGATAATTTTTTAATTTCTAATTCTTCAGTTAAAATGTGATGTACCTTTCAGATGACATCTGGCAGGCGTGAGCAGTTTCACGCATTTTCAATCGGCGGTCCTCCATGACCATTTTATGCACTTTCGCAATGATTTCTGGAGTAGTGACACATCTCGGCCGAGCACTGCGCGGATCTGCATCTAAGCTCTGCCGACCAAATTTGAATTCATTTGTCCACTTGGCAACAGTTGAATATGAAGGAGCAGCGTCTGCTAGGGTATTCTGGAAATTGGCATGAATGTCCTTTGCTTTCATACCTTTCTTTGCGAAGTACTTAATCACTTCTCGAATTTCGATATTTACAATCTTCGCAAATCACTACGCGGGAACAACAACATAACCATGCTACCACCACAGCTCTCTTCCAAGAGCACTGACGTGGCAAGTGTTTACAGGCAAAATTCCAATGAATATCACGTGAACAACTCGTTGCGCTAGCGCTGACCTCTCGTGGTGATTCCGAGAACTTTTCAAACCACCCTCAAATATGATTTCAGGATCACGATGCTGGAGGAAGGCTGAACTGTTACCTAAAGTAAAGGGAAACAAACCAGCCATGAATGTGTACGCCGTGGATAAAATCGCTGAGAGCAGAGGCCAAAAAGTAGTTTGTTTACCGCCCTGCAACTGCGTTCTAAATCCGAAAGGATTGGCAAGGGCCAAAATAAAACAATTTCAGCGAGAACAATGTCACTGGTGACATATTTATGGAATGATTGCAGAAACTTGTGAATGCTGCTTTCCTCCACTGGAGTGGCAAGGTTACTGCACGAAAGTACAGCAGTAAAACAATGGACACGAAATGGAGTAATGGGAATGGCAATCGAATAAGTTATCATCAATACCGTACGCCATAAAGCAATGATCATAACGATGTTGAATCTAATGATGATGATAATTATCTTGACTCAAACACAAATGCCACTGATCTTCAGTGAACATCATTTTGAGAATTCCTTCAGGCACAGTTAATTACACTTTGTAAAGATTACTGCTGTGCTGTGTTGAATAATGCAATATGCAGACAGATTCCAAAAATCAGTCTTTGACTTTCGATACATAGCGTCATAAGTTGTGCATTCATCTACTTTCATTTTTCATTATTTTCGATGGATGAATAATATGCTAGCTGTAAATAAAACTCTTGAGCAAGAATATGTCAACAAATTAGGTGATTTCCGATCCGACGGAAGTGTCACCTAAGCGAGCAATATTTCCGCGAGTGCCGCCTCCGATTTCCTGTTAAGAAAAAAACACAGGTTATGGTGCCAGCAATGCTACAAGCAGCCGACGCTGTCTTCCCCTCACAGCATTTCTCCTCTTGGTAGACGTAATGCGGGGGAACGGCCGTTCCTGACAGCCACCCCACTAATCGTCAACTTATCGCCAACAAACAATAGGTTAAGATTCCAGATATCACACACTGCAGCCATTCCCTCTGGTGGCCCCTCGTTTCCGAGTAATTGACAAAGAAGATCGGAATTTTGTGTGGTTGGCACAATCACTAAAAAAAAAATCATGATTTGTAATGTGGCTACGTGGCGTAATAGAGAGGATTACAGCGTCCCAAGCAGAAGGTTGTGGGTTTGAATCTCATCAGGTACAACAGCAACTTTTATATTTTTAAATCTTTATTGGGCTTCGATCACCATTTTTATTCAAATAATTGGTTTAAATGTAGTTTTTAATTCCGTAAGAGTTGTGGGTTCGTTCTCTTCAGGTACAGAAGCATTTTTAAATCTTTATCGGACTTTGATCATCATTTTTAATCAAATAATTGATTTAACTGTAATTTTTTAATTCCATTCCCTTGTCACATAATTTTAATCATTATGTCTGCTTCTTCGTTTGCTGTCCCTTTTTTTCTATAATTCTTCCTCCACTTGAACTCGTCGTTAACAGGTTTTAATTAATTTTATGTATTAATTTCGATTTAATTTCTTTTGTTTTATCACCCTGTTCTTTTCGTCCACATTATTGCGTCAGTTTGATCTATTTATCATTTTGCTTTAATTTCGTTTTGCTTCAAAACCTATCTTTCACTTAAATTTTCACATACATTATTTTGTCCATAGTGCAGTAGGTGTTTAGGTTATGTTTTAAATGTTCGTATGATGATTACCATGCAAAAAAAAAAAAAAAAAAAAAAAAAATACACATTTGGTAACAAGAACACGTTTTTCATACGATTGCACTAATATAAACAGATTATTTTGTCTTTTGTTTTTTAACTGGTAGATCGGAATTTTCAAGCAATTGAATACAATAGTAGAATAATATAATTAAATTCTTATTCACAAAAATTATGATTGGTCAAGAAAGATATAAGGAAAAATGAGAAAGTTCATACCGTGATTAAAATGATGTGACAAAGGAATTAAATTGAGAAATCGCATTTAAATCAATTAACTGAACAAAAACGATGATCAAAGTCATGTCGATAAAGATTTAAAACAAATGTTTCTGCACCTGCCGAGATTCCCAACACACAACCTCCTTCAAGTGAAGCTGTCACCCTACCCATTATATCACGCAATGATACTGCATAACACGATATTTTTAACGTTATTGAGACTCACACAAAATTCCGAATTTTTTTCTGTCAGTTACCCGCAAACGACGCCCCACCAGGGTGAATGACTGCAGTGTGTCATAACTGGGATCTTAACCTACATCACCGTATAAACGATAGAAATGTGGTGGAAATGCATTCAGTGACAAATCTGAAGCGCTCAATTATGCAAGTTTATGTGTGCAATCATGTGAATGCGGCGAAAACTACAAACGTTGTCTGCTGGACGAAAACTATGAAAACAAGTACTCCAAACTGACATTTCAAGTGAGTCACATCCCAAATGCAAATCTGTAACTCAACCATCTTTGTGGCGTGCTTATAATTATGTTCAAATGGTTCTGAGCACTATGGGACTTAACTTCTGAGGTCATCAGTCCCCTAGAACTTAGAACTACTTAAACCTAACTAACCTAAGGACATCACACACATCCATGCCCGAGGCAGGATTCGAACCTGCGACCGTAGCGGTCGCTCGGTCCCAGACTATAGCGCCTAGAACCGCTCGGACACCCCGGCCGGCTATAATTATGTATTACTTATATTTTAGGATAACTAATGCGAAAAAAGCGCAGCACATGTTGTAATGAAAGCATGAAATCCGTCTGACGATGAATCGTAATGATTCGAAACCGGTAACGGTATCCTTTGAATAAAGGAACTTAAAATAAATTTGTGCCTGGTTGGTGTGTCAAATCCATCAACCGTGTAAATAGTTTCAAAAAGTCGATCGCACCGCTGGGGACCTCTCCTTGAGACTGCAGTCGGTCGCAGCGTTTGTACGACAGTGTCCGGCAGGTCGGCTGATAACTTGGTGCTGGTGTAAGTGCCGTAAAATCCCTTCTTCCCTAAACCAAGGAGTCGGCGCTGAAGGAAAAGGCGTACGACGCGACGCCCGATCTCCGTTGGCAAGGCGGTAGTACTGGACGCGTCCGCAGAGCGGCGCCAGCTCCGCGAGACCAGTGTGAGACATGTTACTTTCCCGTCGAGACTCACCGGCAACGTATCAGTGCGGCTTCGGGCTGTGTACTGAGAAGGCTGTGAGGTAGCAAAGGCAGCAGACCGCGACCAAGGTGAGCAAGCAACGGAGGCTTAGCGCGTTGCGCCCCAAGGCGTGCACAAGTCAAGGTTTACGAGTTTGTAAGACCCTCCTTTTTGAACATGGTGAACGTGTTGCACCAGGAAGTAATTAGGCTGGCTTCTGGGACCTCTAGAGCCGGCCGGAGTGGCCGTGCGGTTCTAGGCGCTACAGTCTGGAGCAGCGTGACCGCTACGGCCGCAGGTTCGAATCCTGCCTCATGCATGGATGTGTGTGATGTCCTTAGGTTAGTTAGGTTTAAGTAGTTCTAAGTTCTAGGGGACTGATGACCACAGCAGTTAAGTCCCATAGTGCTCAGAGCCATTTGAACCATTGTTTTGGGACCTCTAGAACCATCCCCATACTGAGCCTATGCGGTGAGGTTGGTGAGACGCCGCCTAAAGATTAGGCGGCGACTTCTCATGGTACGGCAGATCTACACCTTTATGACTATGCAATTCACACTTAAGTGCCTGGAGCCATTTTCACACTATTTCTCTAAAATTCCAAAATCGAGCATCGCGAGGAAAGTGTGTACTTAAATGTTTCCGTGCGAGCTCTGATTTATTTTATTAGTATGATCATTTCTCCCTATGTTAAGTGGGCGTCAACAAAATATTTTCGCATTTATAAGAGAAAGGTGCTGGCGGAAATTTCGTGAAAGTATCTCGCCGCAACGAGAAACGGACTGACAGCCTAACTCGCTCATCATATCCGTGATAATCTTTCCCTCGTTTCGCGACAGCACAAAACGAGCTTCCCTTATTTGAACTTACCGCGCAGTAACACTCCAGAAGAGGCCCGACAGAAGTAGTCAATTTAGTGGATTTGTTGCATCTTCTAAGTTTTCTGCCAATAAGTCTTGGCACGTCTTCTCCACAACACACATGTGATAGTTCTAATTTAACTTACTCGTTATTCTAGGTATTTAATTGCATTAACAGCCTTCAGGTTTCTGATTTATTGTGTACCATAGTTAAAGGATTCCTTTTAGTACTCTTGTGGACGACCTCTCACTTTCCATTAGTCAACTGCCTCTTTTCGCACCATACAGATGTGTAAATCATTTTGCAGTTGGGTTTGATCTTCTGTTGCCTTCTGAAGACAATATCGTCTTACACGTCTGTGTACAATATCGTTGCTCGCCCATCAATGGAAAGGTTTCTTGAAAGTAAGCGATAGCAACGAAGCCCCGAGACTTGCGCAAAGGACTGCCTTTCAGAGACGAATGTGGCTTATTTCCAAGTTTTGTATCTAGGTTGGAGAATATCTGCGCCTTGATTCCTAACGAGGTCGGGAATTAGAAATCTGGCCGTTTTTAAGAAATTTTTCACTCCATTTTATTACAATAAATTAGATAGGCATCGCGGTTTTAAAACGGTGTACACCGATGTCTAAAGCAAGAGGTTTCTCTTAGCGGTTCAGCCGTCTTCCTCTACTGTACCATCAGGATTAGACTTGCTAGTGAATAAGACATATTTACCTTAGAGATACATACAGTCTCACAGGAACTATAGTAGATGTTAAGAAAAATGTTTCTCATCTGCTTCTTTGCTCTGATGCCACTGCAGCGAATGTACTCAGCGGAGAGACTGACGCACTATGTAATGGATATCTTTCCTCAACAGGAAGGAAAACATGCATAATTCTGCTGTATACCAGGGCACATGGGAATCTAAGGAAACGAGTAAGCAGCCAAGGTGGTCCGCAAGAAACATGAGACAATGTCATTCCTCTGTATGCTGCGACTTCTTTACAGAGAGCCGTACTACTGCGGGAAGAATGCGTGGCCACGAGAGATAATTAACTGCAGTCGGTAAAGTTGAATATCCAGCCATGGTGTGTGTGTGTGTGTGTATATATCACTCCGGTGCGGTGAAGTAAATTTAACCTGCTTCCAATAAGGGCACTGCCTGATGGATTCAGACTGAGCAATAAGTGGTGCCTACGACGTACAAATCACTATGCACCACTTAACTGTGCATTTTATATTGTGATACGAGGACAAACAAATGTAACTGGTGATCTGCCTTCCGTGCCCTCTAAGTGCGGTAAATCTCTCAAAATTGACGAGTGTCCAGCTAGCCTTTTAGACTGGAAATTGTTTTGCAGGGTTGCTGGCTCACCCTTTTTATTACAGTGCTCAGCCAGCCACAGCTGCTGCTGTAAAATTTTCATTATTTCCACAAAATTTATCAAGTTTTAGAAGTGACTGGATATGATTTTCGCTCGCGCGTGGACGCATGTCTGGGAAGGGCAGGGGTTACTGGCGAGCACAATTCTTGTAACATTTTTGTCTAATTACTGCTGTAGTTCTATTACATGTTAGTTTTGTCCCCACAGGTCTCTGACTTCATTAGCGGTGCTTATCTCGCTGACGTGCTTCTATACCAAAACAATAATATACAGGAAGTACTAGCCATACGTGAATTGCTTCAATCACCGTAACGCGTATTCCACAATGTCACCCGAAGTGTAGCTTAGCTTGTTACGTACGTGAATTTTCTTTTTTGGGATCCTCTTAGGCTTAACTTAATGTCAAGTATGATTTACTTTCGAAGAAGCTAATTAAAGCTATCATCTGCACTGCCATTCATTCGCTTGGTCTACCTAGCAAAAGAGGAAGTAAGCATTAGCTCTTACCACAGATATACAAAATAGCCAGAAAGTTTGAAAAGCTTGTAAGGGCGTTGTAATATAGATTGTGCTGCGAAGTAAAGGAAAACAGCTTGTACAGTTTGAGTTAATTAGAACTGAAGTTAGCCAGTCAGGCAGTTGTGCCTGAAAACTGAAGTGGCCCACCAGATAGGACTACCGTCAGTTATTCTCATAGTGTAGGCGGCAGCGCACGAGACTGCTCAGCCTTTGGCTTGGGTTCGTACATTGGCAGAGGAAACACCGAATTTGCTGTGGGATTCATGATTATAGAAACAGCAAAACTAATTCTTCCCCTTCGATTCTTATCACTTTCAACAGATTATTAACAACAAAACAGCTATTTTAGTTGTTCGATAGTAATATTTTTCCATGTTCAGCACTGATATATTCATTCAGTAATAGCCAATCAGGGCAGTTTGGTTTTCGAATTTTTGAGCTTAGGGTATGAATTGCTGTCAAGCAGCGCCCCTAGAAGTTACACGACGTCTTCTTTTTTTAGTAGTCTGCACCACCGAAAGTAGTATAGTGACTAACACTCAACAATGCATTCATTGCGTATGACCAAATTTTCCTCTGGTCATTGTAATTTTTTCTACATTTTCCCTAACTTAATGTGAATGCTAAGATGCTCCCATTTATCAGAACAAGCCGGATAATTTTAACATCCTCAAAAGAGCCAGGATTGTCTGTATGTATTGAGGGAGCATTAAATCCTAAGAAACTCTTCGTTACGTCTTTGATTTTTCCACAGTTGATATTCGTGTCGGAACTCTAAAACTGCACTAATTGTCCTTAATTGTTACGTATTTTGTGTTTAAAGTACTGTAATGCGATAACTGAAACATCCTAGCAACTAGTTGCTATAGTTTGCACTAAGAACTAGTATCTATGTTGATCAGCACTTACTGTCCTACTACCGGTAGTATACAAATGGGCCTTGCTTTTTTAGCATCAGTTCGAAGGTCGGCATTGCAAAGAACTAAATACACGATATTTCAAACCAATTAGTACATTTACCCTCACTTTGTACTGTCGGGAACAAAGGCAACAAGCTCTCTTTACTTCGCGTATGCAATCTTCTTTGGATTGCGATGGCGCACATAAGTCACAGTATCAGCTTAAGCAAATAGCGAACGTTACCCAATACTGAAGATCGTTCCTATGTAGCCATGTCCGTTGCCACAAAGAAAGGTTCACGTATGCTTACCACCCATAATTAAATATCCACAATTTGCCAGAATGCCTTAACGTAGTTTTCTGATTTGTGAAATATTGTGAATAAGGCAACTGATACACGATAGTTGTCCGATTTGGCAAAAAGGGAATTCAATTAGACCTGTAACGACCCGTCGATCTCCTAAATTACGAGAAAATCATGCTAACAATAAAAACACGGATGAGAAATGTGTTGCTGTAGTTCCCGATTAATAAAATACCTCAGTGCCTGCAGATTTCACACGCGACGCACAAGCGGGGAAGGAGCCGTGGAGAGTTGGGTAAACACTCAGAGCGCAACGAATCTGACCCGTCATAGCACGATTCTAGGAAAAGAGCCAGATAAAACTGGACTGTGCATTTTGATTCACAATGAAACGCGATAGTTCAGATACGAGAAAAAAGATAGTATTTCCTCATCCCAGAATAAACGGTTAGTCAGTGAAATCAGTGACAGATGCCCAACACCCGGCCCATGTCTATCGATTATACTACAGATTATTATTCAATCCAAGCAGTAGAGAGCGCCGAATGTCAAGCGAGGATAACCTCAGATCAGTGACCATCTTACGAAGAACTCTGCACTTCTAGATTAGAAGACTACGGGAGCAATGTGTTTGTAAGACAAGTGGTACCTCCCTTTATTAAATAGCTCCATAAAACGTCAATGCACGAGTCGTTTTCAGATTTAGTTGGACATAAAATTTCAGTGATAGTTAGCTTCACGAGTTAGAATTACTGAGTACAATATTGTCTGCTGGTTAAGGATGACAGCGGCTGTGAAGTTGACCATACTGGTCGGTGTGATTCTACCCACGTGTTGACCGCCCCGCTCCAAACACTTACAAGGGGAGGCCGCCAATTGTGAAATTCAGATTCGATTCATACTGCGCATAATAAAAGCTCATGGCCAGAGTTGTAATGTGGCAAAGCACCAAGATGCACTTCTCAGCCGTTGTCGAGAAAACCGAGTTAAAAGAAACCGTTGCGGTGAAATACTCTCTACGATTAATAGTTTTCTACAGCGTCGTGGCGCAGCGGTAAGCGCTTGGGTTTGTAATCCGAAGGTCGCCGGATCGAATCTCGCGCCATGTAACCTTTGAAAGTCGTTTGTCGTGGAAAAACTGGCGACTTCGAACATCATTATGTTTTCCACAAATAAAGTTGTATTTCACAAATGTTATTAATTGTCTTCATAATGTTTACCACGTATAGTTAACGGAAGACGTAGAAACGATATTCCGAAACGAATACATGTAGCGTAAGTAAAACGTTCGAATTAGAATAGAGACCCCACGAACACAAATTTGCTGTGGCAGGTATGAAATATAAACTCCGTTACTCGCTCGTTACACTTGATGGACAGATGTTGAATGGTCCGAAACGAGCCGCCGCATAACAGCGTAGTTGCATGCTAACTTCGAAAGAAGGTAGATGCGGTCCCTAGTGCAACTTATAACATCGTTGAAAATCAGTGCGGACGTGAGAGTTTTGGTACACCCCGTTAAACAAACGGAAAAATGGAGGCGGTACAATTGGAGAGCGATCCGCTTTCTCCAACATGCATAAGCAGTTCATCAATAGTTTATATATATATATATATATATATATATATATATATATATATATATATAATTTGAATTACAAAAAACTAATAATGAAAAAAAGTTGCATGGTGCAGGATTCGATCCGGCGACCCTCGGATTACGAACCCAAGCGCTTACCTCTGCGCTACGACACTGTAGGAAATTATTAATCGTAGAAAGTATGTCACCGCAACGGTTTCTTTTAACTGTCGATTTTCTCGACAACGGCTGAGAAGTGCATCTTGGTGCTTTGCCACATTACACCTCTGGCCATGAGCTTTTATTATGCGCAGTATGAATCGAATCTGAATTTCACAATTGGCGGCCTCCCCTTGTTTGTGTTAACTTCAGAGTAGACTTAGTGATAACAAAAGCAATTATCTATCCAGAGACTTGCTTGCACTTGCCAGTGTATTTCTAAATACGGTCAGAATGTGGGCACACGTTCTTAATTTACTCAGATGTCAGCGTTAACTAGTTCGACGATGAGTCCGAGACACTAAATAGCTCGGCACTTTAGACATTCACCAAAGTTTGCCAAAGATGAAACATTGTTCCAGGAAAAAGACTGAGGCTCGAAATCTGTAATTTCAACTCTTGTAAGCTTCCACTCAGATTATACACATTGTGTTGCAATTGTAATTCGAGGCAGTCACAGGTAGACACGGGTAGTTTAAAAACTGTGACAGAGTACCCCAGCACCTGGCCCATGTCTATCCATTATACAGCTTGATTATTATTCATTTCTGTCCAAATAGGAGGGCGCGCTGCAAAGTAATGCCTCCGAAATCTTTATGTGAAAACTCTTAGAGCTTTTAAATAAAACACGATTAGCATTCGATATCTTTATTCTTGTCTAAATATTTATTTCTCAACCTAGTCATTCTGCCGTAGAATACATTCTCTAAACGAGGCACCAGTTTCTTGACACAGTCACTATAGAGTGTTTGATTTTGATGGAGCCACAACCCCACCTCTGTTTGCGCCGTTTCATCACTATCGAAGCGAAGGCCTCGAAGGAGTTAGTTTCGGAAACATGAAAATTTGATGGGACCAAGTCGGGACTGTATAGAGGGTGATCAATGAGGAACCCAATGCGTCGGACTGTTGCAGATGTCGCAGCGCTCGTGTTGTTTGGCATTGTCGTGCTGAAGTAGAGAGCTCTATGCGTGGAAGGACTACTGGAATTCGAAACTAAATTACAGCACGCTGTTTCTCGCGCACAGATGCGTTGCACGCTACAATTCGGAGCCGTCTAGTGGCAGTGGGCTAAAATTACGGAAATATGTGGATATGAAGAATAGAGATGTAAAATGTTAATTTTTTATTTAAAAAGGTGTGTTTCCACATCAATTCGTAGGCATTACTCTTCAGCACGCCCTCGTGGATAACAGAATCCACAGGCTTTATAGGCAAACTGTATCCCCACCCCCCGTGATTAGTCTGGAAAATTTGCTCTCCACTTTAAGAATGAATTTTTCACGCTTCTCGGTGCTTATGACGCCAGATCTTCTGAAATGTTTCTTATAATTTTGCAAATATATTCAGTGGTATATGTGGATACTGCTGCAAACTGTGTTACAAACAGTTATTAGTAAAGAAGTGATAAATTAAAAAGTAATTCCCCAGGCGGCTACTTTGATGGAAGAACAGTGAAAACGCAGTAAGCGATGAACTTCGTTTTACGTGAGGTAGGGGCAGCGAGAAACACTGTATACATCTTGAGGCAGAGTAACTCATTGCTGGCGGACTATATTCACCCAGTATCTGGAGTGAGAGTATGTAGTGACTTGTAAAAACAAAAAACTTAAACACAATTTCAACCTTTAAGAAACTCTGTCGCTGATACACCTCCGCTGCCCTCCCCACAATGATAAAATGAAAGTTAGTCGCTTAACTTGGACCGAGTTAGCTGTTAAGTAATAGATGACTCAGATGAACAAAATAGGTGAATATACAGTTTATTAGGCAAGTTTAATTGCGAACATTTTTAGGCTAGGCTTTACCGTGACTGTTACTGACATTAAATGAAACAAGTTTACTGTTACCAGTCACCGTTTTATTTTTTCCACGACGCATTTCGAAGGTTTAAACCTCCATCATCGGGTGGATTTACATTAGTTAGTATTACATATGTGTGTGTGTGTGTGTGTGTGTGTGTGTGTGTGTGTGTTGTTTACAAATGTGGCAGTATACATGTGATGTGTTAAGTCAGCAAAAGGAACCTGTGACCACTGGAGGCAGTGCCACAAGTTCCTCCAAAATCGTCACACACACACACACACACACACACACACACACACACACACACACACGTAATACTAACTAATGTAAATCCACCCGATGATAGAGGTTAAAACTTCGAAATGCGTCGTGGAAAAAATAAAACGGTGACTGCTAACAGTAAACTTAGTTAGCGCTCATCACTATTGCTACAATAAAATTTTCGCTTTGATTAGTGATTCTGGCGTTCTTAACATGAAAACCACGAAATTTGAGATGAAGCGTCGTATGACAATGTTTATCAAACATGCACGCTAATAAATTTTAACCAATTCATGCCACAAAAACTAAATCTGTCTGGGTTTAGGTCAGTGCGAAACCCAGGAAAGCATTCATTTTCCATAATGTTTGAGACAGCCAAATGTTCAGCTACCCAGCAGTTGCCAGAGCCATAGTACTCTCACACAGTGATCAGCCATGTAATGATCCAATTGTATAAAGGAGAGGCTTAGCGTAATCACAGCGAATCACTTCTAGAAGTGAGTAAATTCTGTAATGAATAAAAACTGCGCGCTCCAGATTCCATGGGAGAGGGGGAGGGGAAGGAGGGAGGTCGGGGTAGGCAAGTAGTGCACCCTCCCTTTGCGGAAGCTTATGCCCTTGAACCACTTCAAACTCGGACACGATTATTTTAATAACCCCTTCTTACTTACTCTTTCTGTGTGTTACTAGTCATTATTCTGCCCCATTACGTTTCTTCTCATTACCTACCGCCGACATAAATTTCGTATTTTATGTTCAACAATATTCCACATAACGCCGTCCCTCAAAATTCCAACTGCCTCCTAGACTGTGACATCCCGTTCACTATATGAAAAAGCTCCGGCAATGTACTGACTTCGTGATGACCGCACAGTCGAAACGGAGTTCGCATTTTCAGCACCACAATCACCAATTTCTGTCAAAGAACCTGGCCCTGACAGGTAAGGTGGGCTTACTCTAAGCGGCATCCACGCGGCCGCAGCTCGCAGAGCCAAGGAAAACAGCCGCGTCTGGTGTGGACGTCAAGCCACGCCGCTCTGCGCTTGAAGGAACGGATTCCGCGCTGTGTCTGTACACGAAATGATTCATCGTGCGCGCTCTGTTCTGACGGCTTTTCCGTTTTTATCGACGAGCGCGCACTCCGGAACACTGCTGCGCAGCCACGAACACTTCGCTCCGTTCTCCATTGTTCTGCCCTGTTCAGTCGTTCAGCGCGTTTGTGCGCAGACTTTCGCGTCCGTCGGCTATGGACGTGGCTTTGCACACTGGGCCGCCAAAATATCTTGAACGCATCACTAAACTGTGTATTGCATGTGCAGTAGAGCCAAGTTAGTTATTTCCAATAGCGAACAATAACTCTGAGGAGTCATAGTACATAAATATTTCCCAAGTACACGTATGACAAATATTTGGTACTGTGAACAGACACGTTCAAACATACCTTTGTTCACGAGACTGCTTCTGGATTCTGTGATGATTACCAGTAGCGTAGCTAACAAGGGAACCTCCCCATCGCACCCCCCTCAGATTTAGTTATAAGTTGGCACGGTGGATAGGCCTTGATAAACTGAACACAGATCAATTGAGAAAACAGGAAGAAGTTGTGTGGAAATGTGAAAAAATAAGCAAAATATACAAACTGAGTAGTCCATGGGCCGCATAGGCAACATCATGGAGACCGTCGGCTCAGGAACGCCGTGGTCACGTGGTAGCGTGAGCAGCTGCAGAAGGAGAGGTCCTTGGTTCAAGTCTTCCCTCGAGTGAAAATTTTACTTTCTTTATTTTTGCATAGTTATTATCTGTCCGTTCGTTGATTGATGTCTCTGTTCACTGTAATAAGTTTAGTGTCTGTGTTTCGCGACCGTATCGCAAAACCGTGCGATTAGTAGACGAAAGGACGTGCCCCTCCAATGGGAACCGAAAACATTTGATCGCAAGCTCATAGGTCAACCGATTCCTCCACAGGAAAACACATCTGATATATTCTATACGACACTGGTGACGGCATGTGCGTCACATAACAGGAATATGTTGTCGACCCACCTAACTTGTACACTTGGCGAATGGGTAAAAAGATTCTTTTACCTTGCCCGATTTAGGTTTTCTTGTGAATGTGATAATCACTCCCAAAAAAGTGATGAAAACATAAGACTTTGTCTCACAAACTGAAAATAAAAAATTAAACTTTTCACCCGATGGAAGGTTTGAACCAAGGACCTTTCGTTCCGCAGCTGCTCACGTTACCACGGCGCTCCTGCTCGTCCAGTGTCCTTGATGTTGCCTATCTTCGCATGAACTACTCAGTTTGTATATTTTGCTTATTTTTTCACGGTTCCACACAAATTCTTCCTGTTTTCTCAATTGATCTGTGTTCAGTTTTTCAAGGCCTATCCACTGTGCCAACTTATAACTAAATTTGAGGGGGGTGCGATGGGGAGGTTCCCTTGTAAGTAGTTTGGCACCCAGTGCAATTTTGTCACCCCCACTAACACAACTCCACAAAAACCAAATTCCTTTTGGGGTGCTTGATAATATTTTGTAAACAGTTTTATGAATGGAAATAAATCAGTAAAACGCATTTTTATAAATACAGACTTATTACTGAAGTTGTACAAATAACCAAAGATCTTAGTGGTAGGTAACTATAATAACATGTACCTTGGATTCTGTTCTTATTAACTGTTCCTATTGTAAATTATGAAATTGCGTCATCGAAATAAATATCGTAGCCACACTGTCTTTGAGTGACAAAACTGGCAAACTACTTGTTCTTCACTCAGTGGACAGGAGGTAATTCTTAATTAGTTTGAAAAACTCCTCTGACGACGGTAACGAAAAGTATAAGCGGTATGATGATAAAACTAATCATCCTAGACTAACATCTGAGTTAACAATCAGTGTGTTGACCACGGTATGGTTTGGGAACGACACTGACAAAAATCTGGACAAAATGAAAGTGGATTGTTGGTTGCGGAACCGAACTCAGAACATAGTCTTCCACAGATCGTTGTACTGTGGCCAAGACATCTTTCGTTGCATCCTACCCCTCACGTGTTAATCCAACAGTACGAGAGGTTGTGTGTAGTCTGGAAGAGTGGGAGCGAGGCGCTATCAAACTGATGCTATGCGTCAAGCCGGGAGGCGTGTTCAGATAGCTCAGCCGATAAAGCACTGCACGCCTCAGAAAAGTGCCGTGCTGAATCTGGTACACAATTCTTAGGCTCTGTCAGGAAGATCCATTCCAGTGTACACTGTGTAGCAATGAGACAGTTGTTTCATTATGGAGACTGACCAGATACAGGGTATACAGCGTAGGAGTACCTGATTTCAATATCTCTCGAAAACCAAGATCGATAGACAAGTACAACAGTGTTTTGCGAAAACTCAAAGAATTTATACATCAGTTTGAGAGAGAGTCCGGGAGGACGACGGTTCAAACCCACGTCCTGCCATCCTGATTCACTATTTCCGTGATTACCCTGAATCGCTTAAGGCAAATATGCCAAGATCATTCCTTCGAAAGGGCACGCCCCCTTTCCTTCTCCATCCTTCCCTAACCAGAGCTTGTGCACCATATCTAATGACCTCTTTGTCGATGGGACGTTAAACGCACCGCAGTTCAGAGCGGTAAGTTTCACCGTTAAAATGTTAAAGGTAGTTAGCGTACCAAAGAAAGAGTTTGAAAACCATCTATTTAACATTGTTTTTCTGGTACTGGAATACCACAGATCGTATTCTAATCCTACGGCAATGAGGCGCATTTTCAAACACTGTTTTAATATTTCAAAAGGACTCTTTGACAATCGTTATCAAGCTCTTTGCTGAACTCCCGCGAGCAGGCTGCGTGGCTGAAAATACAGCGAGGAATGTTGGCACCAGGTAAACTATAGTTACTGTCTCAGCAATTATTGAGAAAGACCCTAGGAAATCCGTCAGAACAGCTGCAGCAGCTAAAGCGTTACTGCACGCAAAAAATGACAGGGCCCCCACATGTTCCCATTCAGGATCGAAAAGCCAACACGCCATACCTGTGTAGCGGCAGCCGCCGAGCCGAGAGGACGCGCAGCAAAACAGCAGCAGCACTTGCGATAAACTGTAAATTAATTTAGTCTGTTTTTTGTTGACGTGCTTCTGCAAAGAAATTCAATGTATGGGTGTATTTTACTGTGTAGACTAGTGGTTAGAAAATTTATCTCAGTTCTTCGTTTTTGCATAAGTCTTGTGACTATCGTTGTGTAGGGCGGCTTCCTAGTGTAAATTTTCCGCGCAGAGAAACTTCTCTGTTTGATAGCATGCGGTCTCAGAGTTCAGTGAGAAATCTGCACACCAACTTTTAGTGTTACTTTATTCTCCTTTGGTATATCTTCAAACTCAGTAGCGCCATTTGAGACCTCATATCTATTTTATACACAGTACGATATGGCTAGGTACTGTTCTTGTGAGCGGGCACAAGGAGAGTTGGCTGCTGTCGGTAACAGCTGGAAGCTGCGTTGGCTACCGTCGAAAAGCTTCTTGATAATGCTCGAAGTTGTTGTGACGTCGGGGCGCCAGTGAAGAGACGTGCGACACCTTTGGTGTCGCTGGAATCCCCTGGTTGCCCGGACGTCACTGCTGCTTCCGATACGCAACATCTGACCGGTCCGTCCTCACTCCAGAGTGGGTGGCAGACAGTGGTGGGTTCGGTGTCACTGGGCGGAAGGCGAAAGATGGAGCAGGCTGTGCGGCTGGCTCCCTACGTCTTAGCAACAGGTACGAGGTGCTTCCCAGTGCTGATGATAACTGAGCCAGCACGGTATGCCTCTCCTGTTGGGCCAATGGTCGATTTTCCTGCCCAGTCCGGACAAGTACAGAGGGTGGGTATGCTAGTCATCGGTAGCTGCAAGGTTAGGCGGGTGATGGAGCCCCTCACGGAGATAGCAGGCAAGGCGAGAAAGAATTCCGGTGTGCATTCGGCATGTTTGCCGGGAGGTCTCATCCGTGATGTGGAGGCGGCCCTGCCGGCGGCTATCGAGGGCACTGGGTGCAACCGGCTGCATGGAGCGGCACATGCCGGTACGAATGAGGCCTGCCGCTTGGGTTCTGAGGCCATCCTCGGCTCCTTTCGGCGGCTGGCTGATTTGGTGAAGGCAAGTAGCAACGCACGCGGGGTGCTAGCTAAGCTGTCTGTCTGTAGCATCGTACCCAGGGTTGATCGCGGTCCTCTGGTTTGGAGCAGGGTGGAAGGTCTAAACCAGAGGCTCAGACGGCTCTGCGACGGTATCGGATGCGAATTTCTCGACCTCCGCTATCGGGTGCAGTATCGTAGGGTTTCCCTTAATAGATCAGGCATGCACTACACGCAGGAAGTGGCTACTACAGTAGCGGAGTACGTGTGGCGTCCACATGGGACTTTTTTAGGTTAGAAGACCCCTTGAATGGGATCAAACACGATTTGCTTGTTAAGTTAGAGAATCTTGGTCCTTTAAAGTCAGATAGAAAAGATCAATATGATTTTAGTAAACTGCAGGAGCATCCAAGGAAAGGTCCCAGAATTAGTATCGCTTATTGAAGGTTATAATGCACAGATAGTTGGTTGAAGCCGGACGTCAATGACAACGAAATCCCAAGTTGAGACTGGAATGTTTATCGTAAGGATAGGTTAGTCGCCAAGGGTGGCGGCGTGTTTATTGCAGTAAAATATTCGATAAAATCTAGCGAGGTTATCACGGATTCCGAATGTGAATTAATCTGGGTGAAATTGAGTATCAAAGAACGGCCAAAAATGCTGATCGAATGCTTTTATAGGCCACCTAGGTCAGAATCTGTAGTTGTAGACCGCTTCATACAGAACTTACAGAATATCATTAGTAATTTTCCTGATCATGCCGTTGTAATAGGGGGTTACTTCAACTTGCCAGGTATAGATTGGGAGTGTTATGCCATCAAAACTAGTGCCAGAGACAGGGAATCGTGTGGCGTTGTTCTGGATGTCTTGTCCGAAAATTACCTTGAGCAGATAGAGAACCAATTCGTGAGGGTAACGTTTTAGACCTCCTAGTGACAAATATACCTGAACTTATCGAATCAGTTAACGTAGAGGAAGGTATCAGTGATCATGAGGCTGTGACAGCATCTATGACGACGGGTCCTACAAGTAATGTTAAGAAAGTTAGGAAGATATATTTGCTTATCAAGGGTGACAGAAGATAAATTTCAGAATATCTCAGCAGTCAGCATCAAATATTCGGTGATGAGTACGAAGATGTGGAGAACAAATGGGAAAAATTCAAAGGCATCGTTCAATATGCCCTAGACAAGTATGTTCAGAAAAAACTTTTAAGGAATGGGAAAGATCCACCATGGTTTAATAGCCGTGTTACAAAAGCGCTACTTAAACAAAGAGCACTTCATCTCAGATTCATGAGAAGTGAAAACCTAGCTGACAAAAAGCTGAACGAAGCGAAAATAAGCGTAAGGAGAGCGAGAGAAGCGTTCAGTGATGTCGAAAGTAAGATGTTGTCAAACGACGTGAGCAAAAACCGTAAGAGATTTTGGTCGAATGTAAAATCAGTAGGTGGGTCAATATCATCTATTCGTTCTCTCAGCGACCACACTGGCACCGAAATGGAATATAACAGAGAGAAGGCCGAAATACTGAATTCAGTCTTCTGAAGTTGTTTCACCGCAGAAGATCGTAACACTGTCCCTCCTTTCAATCGTCGTGCGGACGTCGAAATGGCAGATATTGAGATAACCGATTGAGGAACTGAAAAGCAGCTACAATCGCTTAGTAGTGGAAAGGCTTCAGGAGCATATAAGATTCTATAAAGATTGTGCGAAAGAACTTGCTCACCTTCTAGCATTAATTTATCGTAGATTGCTTGAGCAACCAAAGGTACCTAACGACTGGAAAAAAGTGCAGGTCATTCCTGTTTTTAAGAAAGGCCGTAAGACAGATCCACACAATTTTAGACATATATCGTGACGTCAATCTGTTGCAGAATTATGGAACATGTTTTATGCTCAATAATTATGACGTTCTTGGTAAATGAACAGCTCCTCTGTAAAAATCAACATTGATTCCGCAAACAAAGATCCTGCGAAACTCGGCTCGCTCTGTTCCTCCACGAGATCCACAGCGCAGTGGACAACGGCGCTCAAGCTGATGCCGTGTTTCTTGATTTTAGTAAGGCATTTGACACCGTCCCGCATTGCCGTTTAATGAAAAAAAAAAGAGCTTGCGGAGTATCGGCGCAGATCTGCGATTGGATTGAAGACTTTCTTGCAGATAGAACCCAAATTCGGAGATAGGCAAGCATCAAAGTGCAAGAAAGCGCAGCATGGCGTCGATCGAAATAAGGATGTTCAACATTTTGTAAACGGTAATAAAGGTTTCCAAAAGAAAGGCTTGCAATCCTGTACGTAGTCTGAGTTACCTCCCATAATCTCATCCGTCAGGAGAGAACATACCGACGAGGTGTTTAACTAAATGTTAGTACAGAATAGCGCTGTTCTGTGCCGAGAGTATAGCCGAGCCCAGTGGAAAAGGGACACATGCCATCTGCGCAGTGATTTTGTGATTTTGGTACAGGAACATCTAGCATCGTAGGCGGGAACTTCTAGCACAGTGGCATGTTCCAGTTCCTTTAAAGATAGCATATTTGCTGTTATTCAAGACTAACACATTCCTAGTGGAAGAGGCCCATGCCAATAATGTGCCTCATGAGTTGGTTTGTCTCATTGGTTAACTTGGTTTCGGAAAGCCAATCAGAAAGTTTCTCAGATGTTATGTTTCCAAGATGGCGGCAATAGGTGTTGCTATTAATGTTACTCACGAAGAAAATGCAACAGTACATGTAAAAAAAATTCGCAAAGAAAATAAGTAGAAAGATAATGAAAGGATGAGGTTAAGAAACAATGGAAAAGAATATAAATCCCAAAAAAATAAGATTGTGCCCGAGAAAGTGTTTCGTAGTGCCAGAGATCCATGCTACAGTTTCTGCAAAAACTAAACACTAATTAAAGAACAGGAGGAGGCGACATTTGAGTTTTATCGGCTGGGAGATTATAAAGTGCAAAATGCTTATTTGAATTAGTGCGGCCTAATAAGTGCAAAAAAGTGCATCCAAAAAAAGGTTCCAACAGTAAGCCAGGGGAAAGTTTCTTTCAGGTATTTTATTCGTGACACTCCAGTTACTGACGTTGTAGTGTGTTCCGACTGCATTTTTAGCTGTTCATACCATTTCTATTAAACATTTGGGGGCTGTCCGTAGTAAAAAAAGAATGTGACACTGAGTCGTGAATCTAAAACACATGTATCTGTATATATACACCTAGACAGGATAGAAGAGGCAAGTATTCGAACAAACCTCAGGCCATTGATAACGAGAGAAAAAATAAAGTTAGAAATAACATCGAAATGTTTCCAAGGTACACATCACGTAGTAGAACGCAGAATCCGAACACGTCCTACATAACCTCTGTTCACTCGATAGCTGGCATGTATCGTTCGTACTGTGAAAAATACAGATGCAGTGCCAGTGAAACATGTGTATGAAACCATTTTCAACACAGAATATAATATTGGTTTTAAAGTGCCGTCCAGTGATACACTACTGGCCATTAAAATTGCTACACCAAGAAGAAATGCAGATGATAAACGGGTATTCATTGGACAAATATATTATACTAGACCTGACATGTGATTACATTTTCACGCAATTTGGGTTCACAGATCCTGAGAAATTAGTACCCAGAACAACCACCTCTGGCCATAGTAATGGCCTTGATACGCCTGGGCATTGAGTCAAACAGAGCTTGGATGGCGTGTATAGGTACAGCTGCCCATGCAGCTTCAACACGATACCACAGTAATCAATAGTAGTGACTGGCGTATTGTGATGAGCCAGCTGCTCGACCACCATTGACTAGACGTTTTCAATTAGTGAGAGATCTGGAAAATGTGCTGGACAGGGCATCAGTCGAACATTTTCTGTACCCAGAAAGGCCCTAACTAGACCTGCAACATGCGGTCGTGCATTATCCTGCTGAAATGTAGGATTTCGCAGGGATCGAATGAAGGGTAGAGCCACGGGTCGTAACACATCTAAAATGCAACATCCACTATTCAAAGTGCCGTCAATACGAACAAGAGGTGACCGAGACGTGTAACCAATGGCACTACGTACCATCACGCCGGGTGATACGCCAGTGTGGCGATGACGAATACACGCTTCCAATGTGCGTTCACCGCGATGCCGCCAAACACGGATGCGACCATCATAATGCTGTAAACAGAACCTGGATTCATCCAAAAAATGAAGTTTTGCCATTCGTGCACCCAGGTTCGTCGTTGAGTACACCATAGCAGGCGCTCCTGTCTGTGATGCAGCGTCAAGGGTAACCGCAGCCATGGTCTCAGAGCTCATAGTCCATGCTGCTGCAAACGTCGTCGAACTGTTCGTGCAGATTGTTGTTGTCTTGCAAACGTCCCCATCTGTTGACTCAGGGATCGAGACGTGGTTGCACGATCCGTTACAGCCATATTCTGCTAACAGTCATTGGATCTCGACCAACGCGAGCAGCAGTGTCGCGATACGATAAACCGCAATCGCGATAGGCTACAATCCGACCTTTATCAAAGTCGGAAACGTGATGGTACGCATTTCTCCTCCTTACACGAGGCATGACAACAAAGTTTCACCAGGCAACGTCGGTCAAATGTTTGTGTATGAGAAATCAATTGGAAACTTTCCTCATGTGAGCACGTTGTAGGTGTCGCCACCGGCGCCAACCTTGTGTGAATGCTCTGAAAAGCTAATCATTTGCATATCACAGCATCATCTTCCTGTCGGTTAAATTTCGCGTCTGTAGCACGTCCTGTTCGTGGTGTAGCATTTTAAATGGCCAGTAGTGTAAATGTCGTATTTGTGATTCTGCTAAGGCACGTAATAACACCGAATCCACAGACCTCAAACTACACCTTGAGAAAGCTGCAGCTGCATAGTGCTCTGAAAAGTAACTCAAATGAGTCAAAACGGGATGGTGGTGATACTCTTGTTTTGTACATGGACTTACAACAAGCATTCCCAACACCATGTATTTCGACGGAAACAGTTTTTTCATAAGAGACGACTCTGGACACACAATTTCTGTATTCACCGTTGTAGTGATAAGGCAGAGATGTGTGTCTGGTCCGAGAATGTTGCGTCTGCAGAGGTCGATCAAGTAGCTAGCCGCGTTTTAAAGGCTTTAGATATGGTGAAGAAAGAATGTCATCTAAGGCACATCATTTACTGATTCGTGTGTTGGACAAAATAAAAACTGTATTATCCTAGGTCTGTGTTTGTACCTCCTAAATAAAAATGTTTTGATGCTGTTGAGCACAAATTTCTCCTCCCTAGTCACATGTTCCTGCCATGTGACAGGAATTTTGGAGTTACTGTGAAGCTGAAAAGAAAGACACAGGCTGTGGACTCTCCAGCAAAACGGGTTGAACTTACAAAAAGAGCAAGCAAAAGAACCCATTCATTGTGGTTGAAATGAAGAAAGACGACTTCGTGTCTTTATCGTCTACAATGAACAGCATCGTCAGTCGTAGCGTCACTGTTGACAAAAAGCCTGCATACATCAGAAATCCAATTAGTGAGCGGCGAACATTCTGTATTTATCAAATATTCACACAAACTGAGAAGCCTGTGCTAGTTGGTTTACAGAAGTGTCGTGGACGATTTACGAAACTTGCAGACTGCCAGTTAGTTCCTAAGTACCTAAATGGACGTTAAATTATGGCAGCAAAGTTAAAGGACCTTCAAAGCTTACTGCAATTTGCACCTCCAATATATTCAAGTTTCTGTCAATCGGTGATAAGTGATGATAGTGACGATACACTGGAACAGGAAAACATTGATGAGGAGTTTGACTACCAATGACGTGCTATGTAATGTTTACATGTGAAGGATTTAATTTTCTGTACTTTAGATTGTAATAAAGTGGCCTAATATTTAACAGTATTTGCAATGCTCCATCTAGTCATTGCAACAATTGTCGGTATCACAGCAGGAGTTCCCATTACGATACAAAATCATATTTCCTTAAGTCTCATTTCCTGACGCAACATACTCTGGTGGCATGTGCCCCTTTTCCACTGGGCACCGCGTAGTGGGTACACTAGCAGGCAGGTACACTGGAGAACGTGTTGGACAAACCAACGACTGTGGATAAAATGGAATCGTCAGTTCGGGTGGAAACTTGAGTTGATATTGTCGATCAGTCACGCTAGGATTTTCCTTCTCCAAGAATCATGATTCTTGAGCGTAAACATGTTCCATAATTCTAAAACAGATTGTCTGCTATATAGGTCTGTAACTTTTATGTGTGCATCTGCCTTAGGCCCTTCTTGAAAACGGGAATGACCTGAGCTTTTTCCAGTTGCTGGGTACTCGTCGTTGCTCCAGCGATCTACGGTAAACTATTGATAGAACAGAGCACAAAATTTTCATTGTAACCTTCTCGAAACCATACTGCCAGCGTGCCGCGGGAACTGCGAAATGCACAGCTGCAAACGTCTTTGCACTTGAAACGATACATTAGTGAACGCTTTAGTTTCTATCTGCAGTATTCGGGCTATATCGAGTGCGCTTTCACCGTGGCACGTTTGTAGACTTCGCATCAGTTCATTCCAACATGCAACAGGAAGTTGGGGGTAAGACTCTACGCGCGAAAATGAACGTGTTAACTGGCGCACCTCTTAGACTTATTACCGCCAGAAAAATTCATTTCTGAGCGTTTATTCTTTGTTAAAACAATTAGTTCACAACACTCTGATATCTATATACACTACTGGCCATTAAAATTGTTACACCACGATGATGACGTGCTACAGACGGGATATTTAACCGACTGGAAGAAGATACTGTGATATGCAAATGATTAGATTTTCAGAGCATTCACACAAGGTTGGAACCGGTGGCGACACCTACAACGTGCTCACATGAGGAAAGTTTCCAACCGATTTATCATACACAAACAGCAGTTGACCGGCGTTGCCTGGTGAAACGTTGTTGTGATGCCTCGTGTAAGGAGGAGAAATGCGTACCATCACGTTTCCGACTTTGATAAAGGTCGGATTGTAGCCTATCGCGATTGCGGTTTATCGTATCGCGACATTGCTGCTCGCGTTGGTCGAGATCCAATGACTGTTAGCAGAATATGGAATCGGTGGGTTGCTGAGGGTAATACGGAACGCCGTGCTGGATCCCATCGGCCTCGTATCACTACCAGTCGAGATGACAGGCATCTTATCCGCATGGCTGTAACGGATCATGTAGCCACGTCTCGATCCCTGAGTCAACAGATGGGGACGTTTGCAAGACAACAACCATCTGCACGAACAGTCCGACGACGTTTGCAGCAGCATGGACTATCAGCTCGGAGACCATGGCTGCGGTTACCCTTGATGCTGCATCACAGACAGGAGCGCCTGCGATGGTGTACTCAACGACGAACCTGGGTGCACGAATGGCAAAACGTCATTTTTCCGGATGAATCCAGGTTCTGTTTACAGCATCGTGATGGCCGCATCCGTGTTTGGAGACATCGCGGTGAACGCACATTGGAAGCGTGTATTCGTCATCGCCACACTGGCGTATCACCCGGCGTGATGGTATGGAGTGCCATTGGTTACACGTCTCGGTCACCTCTTGTTCGCATTGACGGCACTTTGAACAGTGGACGTTACATTTCAGATGTGTTACGACCCGTGACTACCCAACATTCGATCCCTGCGAAACCCTACATTTCAGCAGGATAATGCACGACCGCATGTTGCAGGTCCTGTACGGGCCTTTCTGGATACAGAAAACGTTCGACTGCTGCCCTGGCCAGCACATTCTCCAGATCTCTCACCAACTGAAAACGTCTGGTCAATGGTGGCCGAGCAACTGGCTCGTTACAATACGCTAGTCACTACTCTTGATGAAATGTGGTAACGTGTTGAAGTTGCATGGGCAGCTGTACCTATACACGCCATCCAAGCTCTGTTTGACTCAATGCCCAGACGTATCAAGGCCGTTATTACGGCCATAGGTGGTTGTTCTGGGTACTGATTTCTCACGATCTACGCACCCAAATTGCGTGAAAATGTAATCATATGTCAGTTCTAGTATAATACATTTGACCAATGAATACCCGTTTATGATCTGCATTTCTTCTTGGTGTAGCAATTTTAATGGCCAGTAGTGTAATTTCGGCCCTAAAGTTGAGACGCCATATGCACTTAGTGGCGTGTAACTCTACGGGCAGCATTGAGAGAAGCAGCGTAGTGATAAGACCCTGGGCTCACTTTTGGAGGACAGCGATTCAGTTCCTTGTCTAGTTATCCAGATTTAATTTTCGCAGTTTCCCCACTTATCTTTGATACACTGGGATGGCTCCTCTGGAAGGGACGCAACTGTTTTCCGCCACAAATTTTACCTCTTGCTCTTTGTAATGACATTTCCGTCGAAAGAACGTTAACCCAAACTTTCTTCCTTTTTTGGTTTCCGTACCTCAGTCGGTACTGGTTTATTTGCCTATCTGTTAAAAACCAATTTTCTCAGGAATAGGTGGACGTAGCAAGTTGAAATATCTCACATCTACATATCTACGTTCCGTTGGCGGTGTAAAAGACTGAAGCTTCTAAGCCAAGACATGGCCTGACGCGAATTTTGTGTCTCGCAAACTTTCAAGACCTACAGCGGCACTTAACCGTTCGACTAGAATCATGAAAGTCGGCTATAAGCAAGATTTTACGGTACAATCAAATGAAAAAGCCGTAAACTGAATTTTTAACCATCACGTGGAAGTCATTTGTCATCCATTTGAGTCCGTACGTACGTCACGCCCCTTTTTCTCAGGAACGGCTAGACATACAAAGTCACAATTTGTCACAAACGGTCTAAGGTTCCTTGGTCTAGTAAGAAACGGAAGCTTCTAAGTGAATGAAATGAAAAGATACGGCGCTTTACGTCACATTCTGATACACGCAAATTCTCATCAAAACTTAGAGGGTATCTTCCGTTGATCTAGAATCATGAAATTTGACAAGAAGCAAGGTTTCATAGAAAAGAGGAAAAAATCCCAAAGTTGTTAATTTAACTATCACACGAAATAATATTTCTTTTCATGTGTTACTAGAGTCCAAAATTAGAACAACCTCGACAGGCTTGTAATTGCAAGGACCGCCGATTTCTTGCCAGTATCAATGTCGATAACAGGCAAACATCGTAGAGATTCTCGATTTCCGGTGTGGACAAACTGTCTGTATACATTAGTTTGCACGGAACCCTCAGAGCGGCGCAATTTCTCCTCGCGCTTGGTTAATTTTTTTAAATCGGTTACTAACATTTCTAAAGGAAATGAAGCACCAGTACAAAAGTGTACAGATTACTTTGTTTGTACTAAGGCGTCCCTTCTTCCATGACCACTGACACAGAAAACAAAATACCCCAAGTTACGATTTGTGGACACGTGTTTCCGTTGGCTGACTGCCTGTAGCTGCCAGTGATAAGATTCAGAGGATCCAGATAATTTTCCCAAAGTCACAGCTACGCTCCTTGCTATAGCAACCACGAAGAACTCCAACTGAGACTACAGGTCCATCGCGTATGTGAAGTCACATTCAGATAATAACGTTCTGTGGCTCGATGGTGAGGCGCAAGTATTTAAACTGGACGCCACTTTAGCGAATTGTGTGTGTCTGATCTGCCCACTATCTAACAGTGGAATTGATTTGCCAGCGTTTCCACAAGACTTAGTTTTCGTGGCATAGAATATAGTGTTACAAAAAATCTCTGAACGTCGTTACCTTTTGGCACAAGATTTTATTTTCTCTCGGAAATTAAAAGAAAAAAACTGTATACTCTACAGAATTAGTTGGAGCCAGTTGCCTATACTAAATACCCACTTAGTGTGGCATGAAAATCAGGACCAATTATACAGTGTATATGAACTCTAAAATATTAAATTCAAATTGAATTTTTATATGCCGTTATAAAATGCGCGTTTCTGTTTTAATCTCTCGTAGAAATATAACCACCTGACAGAATTTTCACATTTTTACTCGATTCCGAGTTTCCACTGCGTTGAAAGTGTGCTGTTGAAGGGAGTATTTGCATTATAAATGAAGGAAATCGGAACGAAAAAGTGGAAACAAAAGAAAAGGTAACGCTTTTATGGATTCTAACTTAAAACACTGTAACAGTTACGTCACAACGGGTCTTATCAGCAGCAGTAAATTTTTGATACTGTTCTAATAGCTGTATCACTCGATCTGTAAATAAAGAAATGAGTTACTGTTTCTGGCATTTTTGTGTACTTGCGGCTAAAGAGACAGGCGTGGCCTTGGGCATGCAGAAGTAAGCACACGTAATTGGTTTCTTCTCTGCGTGCAACTCTGAATGCGCTCGTAGTGCCTTTGAGGAGTAATGTAATTCAGTTGCTGACAAATGTCGTCGAAATGTCCGCACCAACGAGCATGTACTTCGGTCTGATGCGGCCCATCACGATTTCCTCCCTTCAAACACACTACTTCACATAGCGCCCAAACCCACTGTCCTCGCCTAGTTCTTCTACACATTCCAATACGTATATCATACAGCCACTTCTCAGCAAAATCTCGTAACGTTCCTGACTGACTTACCTCGAACTAACATCTACAATCCAACCATTTTTAAAACAGTAATGTACTGTTTATAATCGAAACCAACTACGAGAAATAAAATGCTATGTTGTGCTGTGAAAATATGTGGTTCAGTTTTTTCTCGCCGTCAGTTTTAGTTATCAGAGCAGGTATTTTCATGGGTAACATTGTAATCCCACCCGTTCGTGGACTAAATCTGTCACTGAAGCTATTGTCCTCACAGATCCAGCAGCTTTACCAGTGACCCTAACATATCCACCCATTCATTTTAAGCGACTTCAGCTCCCAATCAACGTTTCCTTTGCAGTAACAAAAACATCATTCAAGGTCACAGATTGGGAGGGTGACATTGTCATAGGGGGAGCGGGGGAGGAGGTAAAGGAGACGAGGAGGACAGAGGAGAATGAAGAGGACAGAGGGAGGAGAAAAAAAATTAGGATTTATATCCAATTCCCATACATATTCAGCAATTGCGAAGCACCGCCGTGTCCGCTGGTCAGTTCGTGCACGGTACCTATATATTCCAAAAAGCAGCGCACGAAAATGCGCATTTTGAGTGTCTTATCTCGGGTCCTACTGATCAGAGTTAAGGGGTGAAGTGTTACGGATAGCCGTCGGCCTAGCAACCATTTGTATACCCATCCGAAGAACGCAGGTACTGTAGCATTCCTACAGTACAGAGTTAAACGTCAGTATGCCCATCCTCCAGCACAGGGAAAGGGAGCAAGTCAGTTATTTTGCATTCGGTGTCTAGGGTGGACCTTAAGCGACTTACAAAAGCACCATCTCTTCATGGGAAGTCCTCCGTAAACCACGAAAAACCAGGATTTTTCGATACGAGACGTACCAATTGCGGGGATGGCGAATTCTATAATTTCTGTACTTTCAGATCGACATTTTTACCTTAAGTTCTTTGGATCGTTTTTACCTTAAGTTCGTAAGATGATCTCGGGAACCTTGAAACTCTTTTATATATAATTATCCATTACTGAGATCCAGAGATTCAAAGTTACCCTACTAATGAACGTAAAATGTGCACATAATATCCGGTATGAGGTGTAATGCAATTTTGACTGATGTAGGGTACACATGGCAAGAGTTCTAAGGTCACCAAACTGTATTTTCAGCGTTTTTCACCAATAAAAAATTTTATGCACTGTGTCAGTATAGTGGGCACTTCACAACTATACAGACAGTTTTGGCCTGGAAATTATTCGGTGGTATCACCTGACAGCGTAAGCACCTTACAAAAAAATTGATACAACTTCTTTGTTCTTCCAAATCATCGCATTTTTGGAGTACTACAGGAGCAGCCTAAAAATGTGCATTTTTATGTAAAGTAGCGTAAAATGAACTTCCATGGATGATTCATGCGCTCACATTAAACTAGAGGAAGCATGTATTTTGTGGCGTGGTCATCTTACACAGTAGATTTGTAGTATCGCTTTAAAACCCTTTTTTATTCCTCAGCAGTCTGTTTTGTTTTATTTGGCGTAGGACTCAATTTGTGTTCGTACGAAACGCACGGCGATTCTCATTTCGACTAAAAGAACGCCTATTGTGCGTTCTGCGAAAATCTTCCAGACTTGGGAGTCATCGCAGCTCACGCTGTTGTAGAAGAGAAATAAGTGAACCAACAGAAAAATGCTCCTGTTCGAGCACAAAAAGGCGAATACGTTCCTCCCTGACACAAAAGTGCGAAACAGTTATCTCGATCCTCTTTCTGCTTTCCCAACCAAAAATTCTGACATGCGAACACACTCGCGCACTTTTGTGCTAAAGGCTAGTCTGAGAAAGACAGTGAGGGTAGAAAAGAGAACAGTGACAGTGGAAAAGAAATACATTAATGATGGGAAAGAGAAAATCGCAACGAAAGGATGAAGTCAAGATAGGAGACAGTGATGGTCATTTAGACAGTGGCAGTGAAAGAGAGGGAGATAGCAGTGGGAGGAAAAAAGGAGATAGTGGAAATGAGAGATGAGTGGCGACCATACACAGGCAAAGAGTGGCAGTGGGGGAGAGAAAAAGAATGAGATTGACAATGGCAGTGGGACAGTCAGTGAAAGTGGCAGGAGACAGTGGCAAGGAAGAGCGAGAGAAATGGATGAAGACAGCGACAAAGAAAGTGACGACGGGAGAAAAAGGAAACTGTGATAGGGGGAAATATAGACAGTGGCAATGAGAGGGAGACAGTACGAGACTTAGACTGAGCGAAAGGATATAGACCGTTCTATGTTAAAAGAGCACGATGCAAAATTTTTTGGTGAGGAGGGCAGGATGAGGATTCAGGCAGCTGATTGCCCACTTTTGTCAGTCTTTTAAAGACGAACATTTTCGTCTTCGTGCTCCAACAGGAACATTTTCGCTGGTTCTTTATATCTACTCCAATTTATCTTCTACAATTTTTGCGTTCACGGATTTCTGTAGTATAAATGAAGTTAATCCTTGATATCTTAGTACTCATATCACACTGTCCCTTTTTGTAGTCAGTTTTCCGTGTATTCCTTTCCTCGCTGTTTCTGCGGAGAACTCGTTTCCTATCTTTGCCCAAAATCATACAAAATGACGTAAATGAGACGACGTATAGGATTTACGAAAGTGCTGTGTCTGAAAGCTCGATTATTTTGGTAAAATAAGCGGATAGAGGTAAGAATGTGTACATACATAGAATCACAAATCGCCATGACCGATCTTTTAACAGGAGTTAAATTTGGAACAGCATTTCTGTCGTTAGCGCATCACCGAGGCTACTAAGTAAAATTATTTACATTTCAGTACTTCACCTCAGTGGGTGTTCAACTGCCTTCACTTAGGACAATGCGCTGTCTCGTTCAGAGATTGTTAGTAATTAGTGTTGTCGACCGATAAATGTGTCGACGTACTTTCTTTCCGCTTTGCAGTACTAGTTCAGTTTAAATACTGACACTGTTCTTAAATGAGAAGTAAGGTATTTTCGTAACAGTAGATCGTTGTCTTTTGGCAGAAAATTTGTCGAAAGTCTAAAAAAAAAAGCTAGTTGGCAAACTCTTATATACGGAAAAACAAATATTGGCGATACGTGCATTTAGTATATCGTTATGGAATGTGATCTACATAATATACATAAAGCCATTTTCACACAACCTCTAACGAAATGAATTTGTAATTCATTAAAAATCACTGTTTTATTATACAGTGGCGTGACTAAACAAAGAGCCAATGTTCGCCATAGTCATTACATCCTAAAGACGGAACAATAAAAACATCCTCTACTCAGTTTTTTTGACAAACTCAGACTGTCTTCGGTTTGTCACTTAAAATAAGCGTTAAGAGAATGTTTACTGGAATATCATTTTTGTGGTATTTGAAGCACTTACGTGGTTAGTGACTTTTACTGCCCATCTACCAGTCATACCAGTCATCAGAACAATCCACAGAAGTAACTGAAGACTATAGAAATGAGGTCGGTACGCGGACCGGTGTTACCAAGCAGTGTTGTAGCAGGTGCAGGATGAGAAAATCATCATGCCTTAAATTTGAAAGGCCGTAATCAAATGGCAGATGAGGCAAAAAGTCTGCGAAACTGTATTTTGTGTAAACCAAGCAGAATAAATAGTTACGAAGTCCACTTGAAATGCAAATAAATCACGCTTGGGTTTGTGAAAATTCCAAGGCAATTGATGAACATCAGAAACGACAGTTCTAATCTCCACTGACACGAGAAAGTGATTAAACGTACGGAGTGGTGAAAACATTCATATTATACTTATTTATTTATTCAATTTTATGTCGTTGTACCCCTTAGCATTAGCAACACAAGGTCATAGAACAAACAAATTTAAAAAAAACTCATAAAACTTAGAACTATGTAATGCCACAACCAACACATTGTTAATATTTCATTCAGAGTTTAAAATCTTGATAGCAGGAAAGGGAAGGGAAAGCTATCAGCCGTAGTCTATGAACAGGTATCACTCCTAGCATTAGCCCTAATGAGTCGGGAAAACCATGGCGAACACAAATGATCATCTCATAAGGTAAACAAGCCTTGCATATGTGTTGTCCCGAATTTCGAATTCATATTACCATATTAAAATTACCATAACACAACCAATAGGATCTAAAGTATTCCTACGTAAACGCATTTCCTACTTCGCTGATTCATTTCAGTGAATTATTCTCAGAACATAACTGAGCAAACGTAGTGCATTGGAGCTGCGGATAGTTTGACAGAAGAAAACTTCAATTTCAGTACCTACGTGTCACTAACGGCCTCACTCCGATGGAAGCCTATCGAATAACAAATATCATGTCTCATAGCCTGGTACAAGCCGGTTAGATTTAATGCCACTCCGAGGATTCTGTCTCTGTATCGTGTCTTGCAGACACACCTGTTTCACGTCCTAACTGGCATTCTACGGAGCATCTCGGGAGTTGGGCTTCGAAACGCTTTAACACTTTGTCTCTTGTAATGACGTTGAGTCTCCTGGGATTTGATTATTCCCCGCAAAGAGCTCTTTGGCAAGACAATGCATTCGCTTCGTGGTGATCGCTTCAATGGGGCTGGAGACGTCGCTAATAAACAGTCCAACGGCCTCGTTGCTTCCGAAGATACTCGAGCACCTGAATAGCAAAGCGTGGTGGAGCTGACTCTGGTGGAACATAAGGTCATAGGAAGTCAGCTTTTAAATCATTCATCTGGAGTAGTCCGATGTGGGACAGAACAATAAGTAGTGCAGGCAAGAGGAGACTTGAGGCTTAGGAAATCTTGGGTTGCAGAAGAATGTCGAAAATTGTTGGCAGATAAAGTACCTAATGAAGTACTGCATCGAATTCGGGAGACATTAGCGTCATGGCACAACTTGGCCAAAAGAAGGGTGTGTTGGTAAGTGGAAGCAGCAAGGAATAGTTAATCTGGTAATGAGGACGTGTGGGTGATAAATGTAGAGGGAGATAAAAGGCTTAACAACAAAAAACACGTTCGGTGGATGTGGACTGCAGTATAGAAATAAAGATATTTGCTTTAGACTAGTGTGGCGAGCTGCATCCATCATGTCTTCGGATTGAAGGCCTGAACAAAGACGTGGTTCACATGGCTCAATAAAAGTATTCTGAAAATGCAGCACGTTCTGTCCCAAGTACCTGTACACATCTCATCATACGTTTTCGTACCCAGTCACTGGGTTTGGTTGCTGAACCGTGATCAGTGAAATCATACATGACCAAGGACTGATGAGTAATGAGACTAGCGAAGGAATGGCATCTGTTGTGCATCGAAAACTAGAACGATTCTGGAAACGTATTCATGAGAAATATCCTGTTCGAATGTAGCTCCGGGGAAGCGTTGGCGAGAGGGTACTGAGTCAGCGTACGATACGCACTGCTTGCTCTACAGAGTTAGTATTGATTGGTCCTCAGCACTAAGACACTTCTAATGACAAATACACAACAAGCTGTGTATACAGTGGACTTCATACGGATCTAGATCGCCCTTCCCTCAAAACCGTGTGTTAATTACCGCTTATGCGACAAATTAAGATTTCTACATGTTGCCAATATCGGTTTCAAATTTTTTTGACAATTTGGTACCATGCTTCTGGTTAATAATTTACTTTCAGGACTACACGGTACCCGTGACGCTTCGTCTTGACAGCTTTCCATATCCTCATGAGGAGAGTTCCTATGACGGTTTGCTCCTTGCCTGAGATGTAGTTGTTCAGTCCAGAGACTGGTTTGCTGCAGCTCTCCATGCTACTCTATCCTGTGCAAGCTTCTTCGTCTCCCAGTACCTACTGCAACCTACAGAAGTGGCCGAGCGGTTCTAGGCGCCTCAGTCTGGAACCGCGCGACTGCTACGGTGGCAGGTTCGAATCCTGCCTCGGGCATGGACGTGTGTGATGTCCTTCGGTTAGTTAGGTTTAAGTAGTTCTAAGTTCTAGGGGACTGATGAACTTAGATGTTAAGTGCCATAGTGCTCTAATCCATTTCGTATTCATCGCTTGGTCTCCGTCTACGGTTTTTACCCTCCACGCTATCATCCAGTACTAAATGCCTCAGAGCATGTCCTACCAACCGATCCCTTCTTCTAGTCAAGGTGTGCCGCAAATTTCTCTTCTCCCTAATTCTATTCAAAACCTCTTCATTGGTTATGTGATCTACCCATCTAATCTTCAGCATTCTTCTGTAGCACCACATTTCGGATGCTTCTATTCTCTTCTTGTCCAAACTATTTATCGTCCACGTTCCACTTCCATACATGGCTACACTCCATACAAATACTATCAGAAACGACTTCCTGACATTTAAATCTATACTCGATGTTAACAAATGTGTCTTCTTCAGAAACGCTTTCCTTACCATTGCCAGTCTACATTTTATATCCTCTCTACTTCGACCATTATCAGTTATTTTGCTCCCCAAATAGCAAAACTCCTTTACTACTTTAAGTGTCTCATTTCCTAATCTAATTCCCTCAGCATCACCCGACTTAATTTGACTACATTCCATTATCCTCGTTTTGCTTTTGTTGATGTTCATCTTACACCCTCCTTTCAAAACACTGTCCATTCCGTTCAACTGCTCTTCCAAGTCCTTTGCTGTCTCTGACAGAATTACAATGCCGTCAGCGAACCTCGAAGTTTATTTCTTCTCCATGGATCTGAATTCCTACTCCGAATTTTTCTTTTGTTTCCTTTACTGCTTGCTCAATATACAGATTGAATAACATCGGGGAGAGGCTACAACCCTGTCTTACTCCATTCCCAGCCACTGCTTCCCTTTCACGCCCCTCGACTCTTATGACTGCCATCTGCTTTCTGTACAAATTGTAAATAGCCTTTCGCTCCCTGTATTTTACCCCTGCCACCTTCAGAATTTGAAAGAGAGTATTCCAGTCAAGATTGTCAAAAGCTATCTCTAAGTCTACAAATGCTAGAAACGTAGGTTTACCTTTCCTTAATCTATTTTCTAAGATAAGTCGTAGGGTCAGCATTGGATGACGTGTTCAAACATTTCTACGGAATCTAAACCGATCCACCCCGACGTCGGCTTCTACCAGTTTTTCCATTCGTCTGTAAAGAATTCGTGTTGGTATTTTGCAGCCGTGGCTTATTAAACTGATAGTTTGGTAATTTTCACATCTGTCGACACCTGCTTTCTTTGGGATTGGAATTATTATATTCTTCCAGAATGAGATTTTCACTCTTCTTGAAGTCTGAGGGTTTTTCGCCTGTCTCATACATCTTGCTCACCAGATGGTAGAGTTTTGTCAGGACTGGCTCTCCCAAGGCTATCAGTAGTTCTAATGTAATGTTGTCTACTCCCAGGGCCTTGTTTCTGCTTAGGTCTTTCAGTGCTCTGTCAAACTCTTCACGCAGTATCATATCTCCCATTTTATTTTCATCCTCTTCCATTTCCAAAATATTGTTCTCAGGTACATCAGCATTGTACAGACCCTCTATATACTCCTTCCACCTTTTTGCTTTCTTTTCTTTGTTCAGAACTGGGTTTCCATCTGAGCTCTTGATATTCATACAAGTGGTACTCTTTTCTCAGAAAGTCTCTTTAATTTTCCTATAGGCAGTATATATATCTTACCCCTAGTGAGATATTCATGAGAGATAAGACGATGCAATGATGCTGTACACATCCACTAACTCAGTATCGATTGGTGCAGCTACGAGGACTGTTCAATAAGTAATGCAACACAAATATTTTTCTGGGTCAGTTTAGGTTGTAAAAGTTCGGAATTCGGGTGGGGCGTGGTGGAATATTCTCGCTTCAGCCCCTGTACTTTCACTGGGTTCCGATAGTTGCGGGCTCTATACGTTAGCACTCAAAATGGCGTCTGTAACGGAGGTGCGTTCCAAACAGAGAACTGTCAATTACTGACGGAAAACGAGAGCATCGCAGATATTCATAAGCGCTTGTAGAATGTCTGCGGAAACCCGGCAGTGAACAAAAACACGATCAGTCGTTGCGCGAGGTGCTTGCGTCATCGCAACAAGGTCGCGCAAACCTGTCAGATCCCCCGCGTGCCAACCGGCGGTAACCATCTGTGACGCCTATAGTGTTGGAATTTGCGGTCACTCATTCAAAGTGATAGACGGGTAAATTTTAACATTTTTATGCAGCGACAGCAACTGATTGTTTATATAAGAATATACAGCCTACAATTGCAGGTTATCTTTATCGTTTACCTAGGTTTCAACGTTAGTAATAACGTCTTCAGAACCTGCAAAAAGTTATTGTAATGTGCTAGTAAATTAGATGTGGTCATACTACATGATGCAACGTGTAGTACTTAAATAAAATATTATTTAAATGTTTGCCTAAAACAAACCATGTCCTAAGTCAACTTTATAAAACTTGATACATAACTATCACCTCTATTAAACAAGCTGTAGCAAATTCACTTTAAGCCCGTTGTGTGGGCCTCGTCGTGTGACTAAAGACTGCGGACCGCGATGGCTTCGCGGTCTGCCTCACAGAGGTCGGCGCGCATGCGCGAGACGTATAGAATCAAACTCTTATTACGCACGCGTCAGATAACATTTTTGCTATGAATTAATTTTATACTTTACTGTTGTAAGGTAATTACCGTATCCAGCATGACTACGTTTTACGTTCTACTACAGAGCCTTACAAACCGACAAACAAATCTCGTAGGAACATCTGTAGGAAAGGTTCTATTATTACAGAAACTGTAATGGTCACATGCATTATGAATTATTGTAATCTAATATAGGCTGGAAGCCTTCGAAGTATGCCCTATTTTTTAGATATAGTTGACCGTTCAGTAAATTGCCTTTATCTGCAATTAGGTGTGCATAACTTTGTAGTTCCTTAAGCGTGTCGAGTCTATAGCCCTTAACTTCATGCTGTAGTAGCTCTGTGTCACGTAAAGGTTTAGGTGTATGAGGCATTTGCACCAAATGTTCCGCAAAGGCTGACTCCCGTGTTCCTACGCCCTTTATTGGAAGATGTTCTTTAAACCTTACTGCTATAGCTCTGCCTGTTTGACCTATGCAATAACATGGGCAATCATCACACACAATCTTATATACGCCTGATTTCGCTGACTTATCACAGTCTTTCTCAAGGGTATGAACCAAATTTCGCTTTAAACTATTACTCGTCGAGAAGGAAATTTTAAAACCTGAATTTTTCAACAGGCGCCCTATCTTGTAGGAGACATTACCTACGTAAGGAACCGACAAGCAGTTCTTGGTCTGATCTTGGGGTTGAGTATTTGTGTTTACTAAAGTCGTTGCCCTTTTTTGCGTTTTCTTATGATATGATTGCTTCACTATCTTTGGATCATAGCCATTATTCTGTGCAATACTCTCGAGAATTTGTAATTCTTTTTCGAGGTTGACATCTGACAACGGAATAGAAATCGCCCGATAATAGAATAGAAAAACGCAATTTTTTGCGCTTGTGGATGGGTTGAATCGGCCAGGATGATGTCTGAATAATTTGCCTTCCGGAATATGTTGAACTCTATTTTAGCATCTTTAATAGTCAACGTTAAATCAAGATAATTTAGTGGTCTATCAGCTGATTCCAATTCTTGTGTGAATTTTATTTTTTCATGTAGACTGTTAAATGTTGCGAAAATTTGCTTTATTCCTTCTGTAGGATGACCATATCTAATATAATTTACTAGCATATTATAATATTAACTTTTTGCAGGTTCTGAAGAAGACGTTATTACTAACGTTGAAACCTAGGTAAACGATAAAGTTAACCTGCAACTGTAGGCTGTATATTCTTATATGATAGACGGATCACAAACACAGATCTGCTCAACTGGAAGTCTGTTACACTGCTCAACTGGAAGTCTGTTAGAAGTGCTGACACACTCGTCCATCAGTAGCGGTACTGGAAGGTGTGTGCCCCTTGGGTTCCTCGCCGCCTAACGAAGTGTGAGGAATTGCATGCGTTTTAAGAGGCTGACCTTGACAATTCTTTGTCTAACATCGTCGCAGGCGATGAAACATGGGTTCACCACTTCGAAATGGAAACAAAACGGAAATCTATTGAGTGGCGTCACATCCTCTCCTGCAAAGAAAACTTTCAAAGCCACATCCTCACAGGGTAAAGTCATGATGACCGTCTTCTGGGACTCTGAAGGGTTTATTCCGTTTAATGTCCACCCTCATGGTGCAAGGATGAACTCTGATGTGTATTGTGCTACTCCCAAGAAATTGAAGAAACAATTTCAGCTTGGTCGTCGCACAACGATGCAAACTAACTTCTCAAACACAACGCAAGAGCTCAAAAGTCTGCGCACATGGGATCAGCTCCCAGAACTTCAGTGGAATGTTTTCCCTCATCCGCCCTACAAATCTAGCACCTTCTGACGTCCACCTGTTTGGCCCAATGAAAGATGAACTCCGTGAGAAGCAGTACGTGGATGAGGGGGCAGCCGGCCGGGGAGGCCGAGCGGTTCTAGACGCTACAGTCTCAAACTGCGCGACTGCTACGATCGCAGGTTCGAATCCTGCCTCGGGCATGGATGTGTGTAATGCCCTTAAGTTAGTTCGGTTTAAGTAGTTCTAAATTCTCGGGGACTGATGACCTCAGAAGTTAAGCCCCGTAGTGCTCAAAGCCATTTGAACCATTTTTGATGAGGGGCAACGTATTTGTCCCGACGTCGGCCAGAAGAGTGGTACTACGTGGGCATGCAGGACGTCGCATTGAACTGAGTTTGTTGAAAAATAGGGTTTTGTAGTCAAGAGTGGGAAATAACATGGTGTATTTGATTCCTAAGTAAAACCAACCTGCTTTCGGATGAACATCTGTTGCGTTTCTTATTGAACGCCCCTCTTCCGTTCCGCTTCGAAAGCGAAAAACGAATGACTGCACAATGCTCAAATTTACCAATGGCTGCGCAATTTTGTCTCCACTAAAGGCGTGGTACGGTACTGTGTTGCCGGCGTTTCTTTGTGCAACAGGACTGTAGACATGTACCTGCAAACAAAAGAAATAAGAATTATGTAACTCTATTTTTTTAGAGGCAGTGATTTACACTTTGTGGCTACCTGCTTGTACATAGTTTTTCATGTTTCCTTGCTCGTTGTAATTTTATTTGTTCGTTATTGTATACTCGATAGTGCAAATGCCACTTGAATCTGCCTTCTGTAACGGTCCTCAAGTTTACTCACGATCTGAGTTGTTTAACATACCCGCTCAATCACACCAGGCTTTCGCCCTGCGTGAGGCTGCAAACGCAATCTGGAGATAAGGTTCACTTCTATAGCCCTGACAGGCACTAAAATTTCACTGCAGTTCAAATCACAAGCATGAATCAAAACGATTTTTAGCCAGCTAGCACGACATTACCTGTATAGATGAGCGTATGGCAGACATAAGTTTTTGGTTCTACATTAGAGGGCTTGAAGGCAAATTAAATTGAAGACATTTGACTCTTATTTGGGAAGACTGTGGAGCAAATCCGTGGAGGTTCAGGTTTTTCCTAGTTCCCATTAATCACTCAAGGGATATCAGCATTGAATAGGCCACAACTGTTTTCCTTCTCCATCCCTGATCAACTGAGCGTGTTGAGATCTATCGTAGAACATGCTCAAGAATATTGGTTGGGATGCCTCTAGTCCTCAGTAAAAACAGTTAAGTCACTAATGGCTCTAGAAAGAATACTGTGAGGACTGGACAGTGAAGCAGTATTAATGACAATAAGCATTTAAACAAAGGCGAGCTATTGTCGCAGTGTGGGCAGCATTACCTACAGCTACCGCAAGATGAAGTCGGTGGGACATACAGACTACAATCTGTACGCATCTAAACATATTATAAAGTTCGCTGCCGCGTTTGCGTTTCTGTGACGACTAATATCAAGAACTACTTTAGGGATTTTGATACGGTTTTTACTAGTAGATTCAGCGATTCACGAGGAAGGTTTGCGTATGGTTTATTCTGCTGCACCAGCAAGTCGTGCGGTCGTAGACACTTACTGCGACCCTTGCGAAACCGGCGTAGGTCTCTAGTAGTAAAGATCTGACGAGCCCATTTGAGATGCGGGCACCATTGACTATTTCGGTTGCTCATATGATGAGCACGAATTACTGGCGCCTAAACAGTATAACAAGCCGACTGTACAATACGTCTGCAGTGCTTTGGGCATGTTAACAGAAAGAGCACTGACGGGTAGCCTGAGGTGTTAATGTGGGTTCAGAGAATAACTAAAATTGGATGGCCACCTCTGTCGTTGGAACTATGCTGTATGCCGTTCTACTCCAGAATAATATGCGTTGAACGTACTTTATTTTGAAGGCGAATTCTTGACTTCGTCTGCTGCTCTTAAGAGCAACCATATCAAGTAAATGTGATTGCAAGGAGGTGAAAATTGCTAAAAAGTTGTCAAATAATGGGGTTCAGATGTCCATCTAGAGATAACTTGGAATAGGCTCTCTTCGGCTGTAGTGGACTTCAAAATGAAGCAACGTAACAAACGTGACGAAGCTATCGCCTGTCAACCACATGTAATAGATAAAGTGGCATAATACCCTAATTCGATTATCACAAGTCAGCTGCTTGAAGTGAAGTGTCAGTTGATAAAACTTGGGACAAGAAGTAGGTCAAGGAACAGATGCGGCGTGGTATAGATGCTAAACAAAATATCAGATCAGAAAGGTACTAACCAGTTCAGAGAGGTTCCTGACAGTGGGAGGCAATTCTGTGAAAGAGAATTTTGTTTGCTAGAACCTGAGCTTCAGCGAAGCGAGAATAAATAAAAGAACCTTTATTTCTCCCATCATATCCTGAGGAAATGAAAGGCGTATTGCAAAAAAATGGTGCCGCCTTAAATTACATTAAACCGTTTTCACAAAAGAACACTGCTACACTGGTAACAACATCTACATCTACAAACATACTCCGCAACCCACCATTCGGTGCGTGGCGGTGGGTACCTCGTACCACAACCAGCACTTTCTCTCCCTGTTCCACTCCCAAACAGAACGACGGAAAAATGACTGTCTATATGCCTCTGTACGAGCCCTAATCTCTTATCTTTGCGGTCTTTCCGCGAAATGTAAGTTGGCGGCAGTAAAATTGTACTGCAGTCAGCCTCAAATGCTGGTTCTCTAAATTTCCTCAGTAGCGATTCATGAAAAGAACGCCTCCTTTCCAGAGTTCCTGAAGCATTTCCGTAACACTCGCGTGATGATCAAACCTACCAGTAACAAATCTAGCAGCCCATCTCTGAATTGCTTCTACGTCCTCCCTCAATCCGACCTCATAGGGATCCCAAACGCTCGAGCAGTACTCAAGAATAGGTCGTATTAGTGTTTTATAAGCGGTCTCCTTTACAGATGAACCACATCTTCCCAAAATTCTACCAATGAACCGAAGATGACGATCCGCCCTCCCCACAACTGCCATTACATGCTTGTCCCACTTCATGTCACTCTGCAATGTTACGCCCAAATATTTAATCGACGTGACTGTCAAGCGGTACACTACTAATGGAGTATTCAAACATTACAGGATTCTTTTTCCTATTCATCTGCATTAATTTACATTTATCTATATTTAGAGTTACCTGCCTTCTTTACACAATCACAAATCCTGTCCAAGTCATCTTGTATCCTCCTACAGTCACTCAACGACGACACCTTCCCGTACACCACAGCATCACCAGCAAACAGCCGCACATTGCTATCCACCCTATCCAAAAGATCATTTATGTAGATAGAAAACAGCTGACCTACCACACTTCCCTGGGGCACTCCAGATGATACCCTCACCTCCGATGAACACTCACTATCGAGGACAACGTACTGGGTTCTATTACTTAAGAAATCAAGCACAAGTTGTCCACGTTTGCACACTTCACCAGCAGTGCAGGGTCTTTCTTCTAAATATGCATTGCATTTCGTACAGAAAAGTCAGCTTCCTTAAGCATTCACACCAAGTCATTCCGCAAAAGACGACACGTGTCGCCAAGCGACAAACAGCATACTGATATCAAAACAGAACACATGTCACATTCTGACTGCATACAGCGCTATATTTTCACCTGGTGACAGAAAGTGAAACCATTTTCAGTACACTCCTCGAGCGCGCAGGTTAATGGACAAACCTACGTTGCTTAGACTGCACAAAACTAAGCATATGATTTCGGGGTCTCATGGTTAATGTCTAAATTTTATTTGCACTTACGTTCCGCCAAATGCACGAAATGTGTAGTTCTTCCCTTCGCATGCTCTAGTAAAGTGACCGCCAAACCGTCGACCGGGAACTACTAGTAGCTCGCGGGAGAATTTTCGGTAGATCGTGGTAATGTTCAGGTTGGCAAACCTAACTGCACATTGTGAATGATTTCCTAAATAATTGTTTGTGGATAAGATCAGGTTCAGTAAAACTTAACTCACGAAATGTGAAGTCCCAGAGCGCGCGAGAATTTTTGAACTCGCTCTCAAAGGTTAGTTTTGGCGGAACTATTCTATACCCCTCGTACCCTCCTTAAGCCGCCAACCCTGCAATGTTGTATTGTCGGTTGAATTATCACGTTCTTTAACTGTCGTAGACATGCCTTGGGGGTTCCTAGACGGCACGTCGTGAATTGTGTGTTCTCGTCAGTGTAGTACAAAATGTGTTCGCAGGAATGTCAGTTTTAACTACACTAAGTCTGACATTGTTAGTCGGTGGATGGAGAAAAATCACGAATAAACGAAAGACTATTTTACAGTAGTCGGTGATCATGACTAGCTAGCGTACAAGAGGAACATTCACGAGAAAACTTCAGGCCCATGGCGATGGGCACAATCCTGCGTCTCAGAAAAAAAGCAACTTAAGTTAGTTAAAATCAAATGTGGTGACACTAAAGTGAAATTTAAATTCCAGAACAGAGCGTAAATTTTGCAGATTTTCTTTTTGTACCTATTGAGCGCAATTTTTATGTGAAAGTTTAAACCCCACACTAATTTTGTGTGAAAATTTACTTCCTACAGAGATACTATAATTCTTCAGAATGTAAAATACAGTTCTGTAACAGTTCGTTTGTGTGTACTGTCTGAAAAATGCACAAAATTGTGTGTTTGTGTGATAAAAAGTCAAATACTTCACGCTTCATTCAACTCAACGAAATCAACTGGTAGTTAAACAACACTTCAATAATTGCAGAAATTAATGTTGTATGTCAAAATTTTCAAATGATTTATGCTTTAAATTGTTGAAAAATAGGTGCCCCAGTGACTGCACCTTGTAATACGTTAAAGAAAACTACACTTGTGAGTTAAGGAATTGCAGAACCACGAAGTTGGCATGTAACAGAAGACATATTTCGCAATGGTACAAATAGGCATCTACATTCGGTATACAAGGAAAGATTACGCATTTAAAAACTAAATTTGGATGTCCGTTGCTTGTGTTATGCATTGTGTTCGAAGTTGTGCCTACCAGCACCTATCTGACAGCGACGGGATGGTGGCCTGTCAAGGCTACAGTTCACCGTTCCAAATCATAGCTCCTCACGTTAGTCTGAATCCGAGGGCTGTGATGAAAGTGTGGACTCGATGGGTTCAATATGCTCATACTCAACTGCCACAAACGACACACGTCTAGCACCCGAAAGGATACCCACACAGTTCACTTGGTCGGACAGGATGTGTGCACAAATAGAAATTCATAATATTGCTGAATGGAAGTAGGAACTACTGTAATATATCTGAATAACCATTAGGAGCGATCTAAAGTGAACAAACCCCATAAAACAAAACTGCGTTAACAGTAGGCAACACGCTGAGATTCATTGGAAGGACCTTTAAAAAAATCATCCACTAGAGGAGTTGCTTACAAAAGACTTATTCCACTACATATTCAGTGTTTCTCATCAGTGTGATGTCAGGTTGGGTAAATAGACTAAATACTAAATAACCATCAAAGAGCTGAGCGTTTTATCACCGACGAACTCCAGTGGCAGAGGCTGCGAAGGAGGCGCTGTGCATTGCGAAGAGATTTGCTATTAAAATTCCGACAGCATACATTCCAGGAATAGTCGGAAGCATGATACTTCAATCTAAAAAAGTGGAATAAATGGCTCTGAGCACTATGCGACTTAACCTCTGAGGTCATCAGTCGCCTAGAACTTAGAACTAATTAAACCTAACTAACCTAAGGACATCACACACATCCTTGCCCGAGGCAGGATTCGAACCTGTGACGTAGCGGTCACTCGGTTCCAAACTGTAGCGCCTAGAACCGCACGGCCACTCCGGCCGGCGATACTTCAATCTACACACGTTCTGCGAAATGACCGCAACGTTAATATCAGAAATTAGAGCTAATATGGAGATTTATGCCTACAGTTATTCATCTCATACGCAATTCGTGAATAGAACGGGGAAGGAGGTAAAATAAAATACCACCAGAAGTACCTTCCGCCACGCGCCGTAAAGGCGCTTGCAGAGTGACGACGTAGATGTAGTCTGGTCATCAGGCGCTACATTTCTGACCTGATAAGACCAGTGGCTGCTGCGTCTTGTATTTCTATTAAATGAAGAAACACCGTCTGGATGACAGTTCCTGTTGTTACCGACTACTCGTTTCGATCTGCCCTGCAGATCTTCAGGTCTGTTTGAAAAGGGAAAACAGGCCCAAAAATACCGATTACAAACGGTAAAGTTGCAGACGGTCCCATAAAGGCAGCGCAAATGACATCAAAATGTCATAAAATATGAGTAACATAAAACCAACTAAAAACGCAAAGGATACAGTGGTGGAAAAATTCCTATCGCCGCGAGTCATTGGCTAACACACTGATACAGCGTTAAGGAGATTCTTATGCCATAAGAAATAAGGAATGAGCCTCACACTTCAGTATATGTAATCTTTTACAAAGAAAAGAAGATACAGAAATGTAGTAAGCCTCACAGTAAACTGTGCATCGTACTACTTACTTCGTTTGTAAATTTCTGTACTGACAATAGCGGTGATTTTAAGGCTACACGTTGATAAATGTTTACCTAGTGCAGTTTTACTTTGTGAGGAGTGCGTTCATTAAAGCGAGTTTCAAATGTTTGACCCATAAGTCCAGTAAAATTCTTTTGACAGTCGTGTTATCTTAAGAACATTGGAGTGTAAATATTCTCTCCTGTGAGATGTTACGACAAGCTGCGTTACAACGTATTTCCAAAGACATTTTCTTTAAGGTTGTGCCACAGTATGTCATACTGACAAATTTAAATTTTTTTCTTAATTTAGATTTGTGTTGTTTACGTTTTAATTGGACCCACTTGAAATAGTAAAGATGTCATCCAATTGCTCCTGCAGTCTCCTTAAAGATCTCAAATTCCTTATCGATCACGTCCTGTGCTGGAGGCAGTTGTTAAATCCGACGCAGCATTAAATGAAAATAGACTTTCTCGTACCGTCTCAGACGATGATTTAGCTTGGATTATATTATCGGCGAGTGTCGGTTTCCCAAATAAGTTGAATTTGTGGTTACCATTACCAGTTCCGTTCGAAGAGGTAAAGTCAATAAAACTGATGTTATCTTTTTCTATTTGCATTTAAACAAGATAACGGAAGATCACGTGTTTCCCGTGCTGTACTGACCTAATACGGTACAGAGGATGCTTGTTGCCCTGGGCACCTCCTTTTACAGATATCGCGCACAATGAAAATACCTAGTGTGGATTACCGCCACGCCACCATTCATCAGTCGCTATGATCGATCTGGCACAAAGTTGAAGCAGCATGGAAAGGCGTACTCGGTGTGTCATCCAAGCCCACTTCTAATCGATGTCCAGCCGGCTTCGAGCCACTGCTGCTATCAGAGATGGCAACTACATACACTAAATATCACACCACGTGTACCACCAAATCACCCACAAATTTTATCACACGTTTTGTCTATTGTTCTGTATACGCTCTATATGAATAATTTAGTTATTTGGTGATGACGCAATTTCAATGTCCAGCAGTGTGCTTAAGAAATCTATAACACTAATACCCGCGAGTGCGCCAAGAAACGAAATAAGTGAGCGACGATTTATGATTGAAAAAATCGCATGAACTTTCCCGAAGCAACACAATTTGCCTAAGGAACACAAGGTCAGCTGCAATTTAAAGCATAGAGTATAATCTGTTGTCAGGAGAAACGGAATAAATAAGCATGGTCCTGCAGCTAAAAGATGACTAGCGGGATGTATGAACAGTTCAACGACGTGCAAAGAGGCCGTTGGTATATGTGAATGATAAAAGATGCGCATGAAAACCCGGTTGAGAGTACAGACTGCTCGCCAGTTATGCACGAATTGTTGCGCACTAAGAGCAGATATTTTCAAATGGATAAGCACGTAATAATTAAATAATAAAAAGATAACAAATAAGCTAATGCAAGCAACTGCTTCAAAACAACAGATAACTGGCGTGCGGTAGTAGCAATCTAGTACTCGGACCCAGTTTCTCGTATGCCACCCTGTTACAAAGAACGCGCCAGCCGAAGTAACAGAACGACGTTCGGTCGAGACATACGGGGATAGTTCGGAAAGTAAGTCCCATTTGGTAATAAAAAGGAATTTAATACAGAAAAAAATATTCACAAAAATCTATAATACTTATACTATTCAACATAGCCCTCCGTAGTTTTCCAGGCATTTCTCACAGCGTGGTAAAAGTTCTTGTATTCCTCCGCTGCCTGTGTTGTCAACCGCGTGGGAACATGGTCTTTCACCTCCTCACCGTTGTTGACGTGATAACCACCAAAGAAAGACCTCAGATGCCGAAAGTGATGAAAATTGCTGTGAGCGACGTCGGTACTGAACGGAGGGTGGCCCAAAACACCCCAGCCAAAGCTCTGGAGTTGTTCTGCCACATTCGCAGTGTGTGATCGGGCGTTGTCGTGAATGGAAACACCTTTTAAGACCATTCATCTACGCTTGTTGTGTATTAAGCGGCGCAATTTCTTAAGAGTCTCGCAATAAAAATACTTACTGATTGTTTACCTCGTGGTAAAAAATGTCAGTAAAATGCCTTGTCTGTACCAAAACACTGTGCACATGACTTCTCGGGGTGTCAAGAACTGCTTGGGTTTAACCTTTCCTCGGGACGAGGTGTGCCTCCATTTCAAAGATTTCAGTTTCGTTTCAGGGGTGTCAAGGCAACCATAGTTCATCCCCACTGACTATCAGGGATAAAAATTTGTCGCCAAGGCCATCGTCATTGTAACGTGTCAAAAAATCAAGGGCGCTGCACATCCGTTGTGTAGTTCTTTAAGAAGTTTAGTTACCTAAGGTGCGCAAAGTTTATGAAAACCCAGTTTTTCAATAAGTCTCGTAAATTAATGTTCGTGAAATTTGGAAGTTGACGAACTGTAGCATTAATCGTACCGAGCGAAGCGGCGCATTTGTTAAGACACTGGACTCGAATTCGGGAGGACTATGGTTCAGACCCATGTCCCGCCATTCTGATTTAAGAATTCCGTAATTTTCCTAAATCGCTTCGGGCAACTGCCGGGATGATTCCTTTGACAGGTCACGGCCGACTTTCTTCACAAATTTCCCTAATCCGAGGGGACCGATGACATCGCTGTTTGGTCCATTCCACCGGAATCAACCAACCAACCAACCATTAATCATAAACCTACGGTTTTTCTTAATCATTTCTTAGACTGCACTAATCAGATCTCAGGAACCACAGATGGACGTCCACTTCGCTCGTCATGCACTTGATCACGCCCTTCCTTAAATTATCGACACATTTTCTCGCCATTGAAGCACTCGCTGCATTTTCTCGGTAAAACTAGCAGGTTTCTCGCTCAATGTCACTTGGTTTAACGTTCTTAGCTTTCAGAAAACGAAACACACATCTCAGTTCACACGCGGTGGGGCCTGCGATTAACGGTGCCATTATAAACAATCACTGCGAGCGACACACAACACAGAGCGAGCTCGAAATAGGGTCATTTCGTTCTGCTTGAACCAGAGATACTGCTGCGTATGAACGGAACTATGATCGTGGTAGTGCCGCAGAAAAAAATCGAAACGGAAATTACTTTCCGAACTACGCTCGTAAGTGAGTGTATTATGATAGTGTCCTGGACGATATGCACGTAGCTCCTAATGCGCTAGAATTGGATATATCGAATTTTGTTGGATGTATATAAATGTTATATACTCCTATAATTGTAAACAGGAAAACAGTGTAGGTTAGACAGCTGTTGCAGAGTTGCTCTGTTTGGATATGTTCTATTGTTCTATAAGCGTTAACAATTAACATGGCACGTGACAGCTTTCACGGCTCACCTGTTGTCAGTTGCAAACCAACCAAAGATCTTAGTAAAGACGCTCCACGCTGACGAGCTACGGACAGGCCACTCGATACACTTGGACTAAGACTGTACAATATATATAAAACTGTTAAAGGTCGTGACCAGAAGGATCAGGTGCACTGTCTAAACCGTATATTCACAGGAATGTACGAGCGGCATGCATCCGTGAATTATAAGACAGCACTGTATGTTGCATCGATGCCTAACAACGTGGGTACTAGAGACGGAGATAGCAAATGAGCGTAACTACAGCCAATCACAAATGGAACAAAGTAACACGTCCACATTGGGCATCAACGTGGTATTGGGACGCACTTTCTAATTACGTGAGACTTTAAATTACGCCACATAGTGTCGACGTGTTCTGGACTTACAGATGTTACTCTTGTAATCAGTGTTGCAGAGAATGTAGTACATTCGAGTTACATATTAAATGCTTTCCGTGTCACTCTTTATCTGTTTGTGGTATTACCATATGGCATTTATTTAATTTAAGGTGTCACGACTTGAAACTGGTTGCATAATATCCGAAACGGTTGTCAGTTGTTGATCTCTTTAATATACACGTTCAGCATCATTATGGGAGCAGTATGGGATATGTTCAGCAGTATAAACCGCTGAGAGCTAAAGATAGTCAAGACAGATATGTACTTCCTGCCATAACATGACCACAGTAGCAGACTTCGACTGTAGATGGATAAACTTATGTGGTTGTAGATCTTGTACTTATATTCATTGTTGTTGAAAACAGAGCGCCTTGAAATAGTACATAGCCCTTTGAATAGTTAAATATAAAAGCAGCATAGCTGTATAAAACGGGCAACCATTCAAAAAGAGCTCTAAAATGAAACAAAATTAACATAGGGAGGCTCACAAAACGTGTAGAATCAAATGAAATTTAACCAGACATCAACGATTTCGTTCTTAAGCTAGACTTTCAGCTGCAGTTCTCTGCCAGAAGAGAGACATAGATGTGTTGTGCGTTAGGCACATTGTTGCTACATCTGAAAGAGCAAAAATGTGAAATCACAAACACGATATTCAGATACTGACCTAAACAACTGTAACTGTGGCCACTGAAGTTCTTAACGACTGAAAATCCTAACGGCCGTAGACAAGTTACTTTCAGTATTACTATTACTGGATACAACTGTCATATTGCACGACGGATCATGAACTTCAGCGGTGCCAGGACGTCCAGTTCCCGTGACTAGCAATCTTTCTCGTATCGAAATATTTTAAAGGGCTTATACGAGGGTAAGTCACTTATTATCCGCAAAATAGTTATAAAATTTTATTGTAATCAAATAGGAAACTTACAAGAATATCATTTTTTGAAATAGTCTCCTTGCGTTTCGACGCACTTGGTCCATCGTTGTACAAGCTTCTTGATGCCACCGTAAAAGGAGGTTCTCGGTTGAGCTGCGAGGCAGGAATCCACCTCTTCTTTCACTGCTTCGTCCGAGACAAATCGACGGCCTCTTAATGCCTGTTCGAGTGGACCAAACAAGTGATAGTCAGAAGGGGCAAGTTCCGGACTGTAAGGATGATCCAGTACTTCAAATTTGAGTTTCTGGAGCGTTTTGGCAGTGTGGGCAGCAGTATGCGGACGGGCATTGTCGTGCAAAACCACATCATCTTTTGACAGCAATACTCGGCGTTTGCTTCGAATTGCAGGCTTTAGGAAGGCAGGGAAGGAGTGGTTGGGAAGGGAGTGAGACAGGGTTGTAGCCCCTAAAAATAGCTCAAATGGCTCTGAGCACTATGGGACTCAACATCTTAGGTCATAAGTCCCCTAGAACTTAGAACTACTTAAACCTAACTAACCTAAGGACATCACACACGCCCATGCCCGAGGCAGGATTCGAACCTGCGACCGTAGCAGTCCCGCGGTTCCGGAATGCAGCACCAGAACCGCACGGCCACCGCGGCCTCTCCCCGATGTTACTCAATCTGTATATTGAGCAAGCAGTGAAGGAAACAACAGGAAAAATTCGGAGTAGGTATTAAAATCCATGGAGAAGTATTAAAAACTTTGAGGTTCGCCGATGACATTGAATTCTGACAGACAGCAAAGGACTTGGAAGAGCAGTTCAGCGGAATGGACAGCGTCTTGAAAGGAGGATATAAGACGAACATCAACAAAAGCAAAACGAGGATAATGGAATGTAGTCGAATTAAGTCTGGTGATGCTGAGGGAATTAGATTAGGAAATGAGACACTTAAAGTAGTAAAGGAGTTTTGCTATTTGGGGAGCAAAATAACTGATGATGCTCGAAGGAGACAGGATATAAAATGTAAACTGGCAATGGCAAGGAAAGCGTTTCTGAAGAAGAGAAATTTGTTAACATCGAGTATAGATTTAACTGTCAGGAAGTCGTTTCTGAAAGTATTTGTGTGGAGTGTAGCCACGTATGGAAGTGAAACATGGACGATAAATAGTTTAGACAAAAAGAGAATAGAAGCTCTCGAAATGTGGTGCTACAGAAGAATGTTGAAGATTAGGTGGGTAGATCACGTAACTAATGAGGAGGTATTGAATAGAATTGGGGAGAAGAGAAGTTTGTGGCACAACTTGACTAGAAGAAGGGATCGGTTGGTAGGGCATATTCTGAGGCATCAAGGGATCACAAATTTAGCATTGGAGGGCAGCGTGGAGGGTAAAAATCGTAGAGGGAGACCAAGAGATGAATACACCAAGCAGATTCAGAAGGATGTAGGTTGCAGTAGGTACTGGAAGATGAAGCGTGCACAGGATAGAGTAGCATGGAGAGCTGCATCAAACCAGTCTCAGGACTGAAGACCATAACAACAACAACAACAACAACAACAACAACAACAGCAGCAGCCTGGCAGTAAGCATCTCACCGTAACGTACACAGTCGATTGTTCTGCCCCTTTCGCAATAATGTTCCAGTACTGGGACTTGTGCGTCCCAAAAAACCGTAAGCATCAGTTTTCCTGCGGACGGTTGGGTCTTGAATTTTTTCTTGCACGGCAAATTTGGAGGTTTTTATTCCATACTCTGCCGTTTACTACCCGGTTCGTAATTAAGGATCCATGTTTCGTTACCAGTAATGATCTTCTCTAAGTAGTTGTCCCCTTCGTTACCACAGCGATCCGAATGTTTTTTGCAGGTGTCCAAGCGCGTTTGTTTGTACAACTGTGAGTTGTTTTGGGACCCATCTTGCACAAACTTTATGAAACCAAAGTCTGTTGTGGATAATTTCGTAGGCAGAACCGTGATTAATTTGCAGACGATGTGCCACTTTGTCAATAGTTAATCGTCTAAGAGAATCATTGCACGTGAACGCTCAATGGTTTCTTCATTTGTGGTGGTAAACGGTCGTCCGGCTCCTTCATCGTGCGTAACACTTGTGTGCCCATTTTGGAATTTTTCAATCCATTCGTAGACACTCCGTTGTGGCAAAACACTGGTCCCGTACTGTACCGAAAATCTTCGATGAATTACGCCTTCAGACCACAAAAAACTGAACACTGAACGTTGCTCTTCTTTGGTGCAGATAGGGAGCAGAGCAGCCATGGTTAACAGCACGGTAACGATAACGAAACTAACCTAGCAGCTTGAAAATTGCAAAGATATAACAACAAAAAACCAAAGCATGCGTCATCAACGTAAAACAGTGCTATAAAAATATAACTAAATTGCGGATAGTAATTGACTTGTCCTCGTATAAGCGGCGCACCTATACAGCATAAGATTTGTCACCAATAGTGACAGTTCGCATGTCTGATGGTCTTGTAGTCAAATATTTGTGTAACGTAATTGTTCAGAATATCCAATTCCTACACAGAGCAGTTTACTGGGGTGGGAAATCAGATACAAACATTTGTCAAACTTTTCTTAATCTCATGGTCCTCTAGTGGTGAACAAGTAGAAACTAACAAACTCCAGGCCACTTGCGTGTGGAACTGGTCAGAGCCAACCTTAGACCCCACAATGACACTGTCGGCTGCTTTATGGCAGCCATTCCGTCGTGTAGGTCACTGTTAAGCTTTTACAAGGAGTCAGCTCTGCCTATGACTCCTGGAAAAGGAAACCCAGTGAAGTTCTTTCGTAGATTCTCAATACGGAACACGAAGCACTGAGCAAAGTGGAGCTGCTGTTCCCACGTACCTCCTCTCCATATGAGTCTTTCGTGCTGAGTGAAACATGTTCCACTGCACCCCATTTTGTCGACGATCAATTAATGTTTGACAAACAGTACAAGTAATCCGCGAACGTTGGAGGGAAATAAATTTCACTATGAGAACGATGCAATACCTCACACATCGTGTGGAGGGTGGATACTAGAATTTTGATAATATCTTTTATGTACGAATTAAAAGACGAAAATTAGGGAGAATCATTTACAAACGTTTACACCCATGACGCCTCACGAAAAATCCTTGAAAAATACTAGGTATCTCACTCCTTCTCTTCCAGGTCATACACGATGGAGTGTCTTCCCGAATGAAACGCTAATGGACATTTAGGCACCGCCATTCAGTAATCGTGTTTACTCATGCTAATACTGTTGTACCTGCTTGTTATGCTATCAAGAAGTAATTAAAGTGAGAGTCACTTCAAGGATGCGGCCCCGAACACCACCTCCACAAAACCCCGTATCTCGGAAGATATCCTATCTCCAACAACCTCCTTGAAAAGAAAGAAAAAATAACTATATGCTTATCGTAGTCACGTGATTTGCGGTTTGAAAGGTGTGCCTCGTTCGTGACTGCTTCGTGAGAGACTCGTGCATTTTTCATGAGTATTCCGATATAGAATAACTGACTGAGGTGAGTGGAATATTTTTTACTGGCCACTGCATCCGTTTGATCCTCGATGATACTTCATCACAGTAAATAAAACTAAATATTTAACTTGTAAATATAGTAGCCCCTGTACATTCTCAAGTGTTTGCTCTGTTACTTGCACTGAATACTACTGGATTTATACGTTTTTCTCTACTCCGAAAGTTAGCACAAGCATTTCGATATCCGACTAACTCCAACGCAATGTTCTTTCTAGACTAACACTAGACGAAATGGTAGCGGGGCAGAGGGAAATAATGGGGGTGGGGGGAGGGGGGGTTGAAGAGGGGGTTAACAACCATCATCTCCCGAAATCTTGGTCAGAACCGGAGTCATGATGCTATTTTATTTTTATTTATGGGACAGTATGTCCCACTCAAAAAATGTAAGACTAAGGCATGTGTGTCAGAATAACATTTTCAGTGTATTTAACATCCGCGCGAACTTTTCTGTCTTTAGACAGGGCGTGTTGTTAGGGTAGCAAAGCATAGTCAGGGACTTTTAAACTAAATATCAAACGAGAGGCAATTTCAATAGGAAATATTAGGGACGGTACTTCATGTTGACATTTCCCTGAAAGCAAGTGAAAACTCCTGAAAACCTTGCTCAGAACCGGGAGCTTAGGAGTAATTTTTGCTCCAATAATACAGCCAGACAAATTTAAAGCCTGACATACATGAAACTATTTGTGTAAACAGAATAATCTATCACTCGCTTGACATCTGCAGTTAACTGTGTTGCTAGTCTGCTAGTCGCTGTCTTCTCTACTTTCACTCAATGGACAATACGAACTAATTGAACAGCTAAGCAACTAAGAATGAATCTACTACAGTTTCACTTCCCTTTTGTATGTAAGAAAAAATGTTCAAATATGTGTGAAATCTTATGGGACTTAACTGCTAAGGCCATCAGTCCCTAAGCTCCGCCGGGACCAGCCGCACAGTCCATGACTGCAGCGCGTTAGACCGCTCGGCTAATCCCGCGCGGCTCTGTGTAAGAGTTCATCAAAAATATTGCCATTGTCTTGTAGTGTAACTAGGACGTAGATTTTACGCTAGATATCTTGCGTGATCTTCACATTACGAGAAATACAAGAAAATAAATAAACCTTACTTTTTTTAGCCACTTCCTCATTTTCGGAGTCTTACTTGATGGGAAAAAAATTAGGAGTGGAGCATAGAAGCCACGGCAATCATCCTAATTCAAATTTGCTGCGACTCATGCAGTTCACTTCTGGCGTATGACTCTCTTCAGCAAGTCTCCATTAACGATTTCGACGTGGACGGACTTCAAACCCTGAACTCCCTTTCACTCCTACAACGTCAACTCAAGTTTCAAATCACTTTGACGTGAGACACTGAGCGCAAAGACAGTTTAATGAGCTGTACTTCAGTCAGATAACATACACGAGTTTATATCATAACACACTGCACAGCGTTAGAAAGTGGTGGAATAGTACGTATTGTCCAATAAATATGGTCCGGCGAACGTGCTTGGGGAGAGGAGCGCTGGGTTGTTTGAGACTGAGGGACGATTGGGGCTAAATAAATTTGTCTTTTTGTATTTTTAACGATTTCTGAAGAGGCATTCGTGACGATTTTGCAGCTGTATTAAATTTATGAAACTCATTCGTAACTGCGGAATCAGAATTAACTGCATGTCACTTGAAGGTAATATTCTCATACCTAATGCACCTAACGACAGATTCCGTAAATGCGAGTAAATCTCATATTTCATTTGTTTTCACCAAATCGAGTTTATTCGGAGTTCTTCGGATACGACCTCAATTTGGCACACCCGACGTCCTTGGAGTGTGCCTGGGTCCAGAAGAGAACCTGATCCAGCGCGACCAGCCCCACTTCTTCAGCAACGACGGCGCCCGCCAAACGGCTGAGAATATAAAACCAATGGAAAGCAGAAGCTCACTTATTCTGAAACAGATCTGAATAACGTGATATATCCAGCTAACAGCACCACCGCCTATTACTTGAAATCACGGCAAATAAAAACATGAAAAATCTAACAATGTTCTAAAAACTTGAACGGAAGTGTACTAAATAAAGACTTCAAAAATTCTAGCCTCAGTAACTATTAAATGTGAAGACAACGCAATTGCAATTTAGAAAAAGATTCACAGATTAGTTACATACATAAGGTATTACCGTTTACCCAGTTTCTCATCATGACTGCTGCATATTAGTACACACATTAGTGACCGCTCACTGTTACAGATGTTCAGAAACTTTGACGGTGGCGTCACTTACAACTAAGGCATTCAACTATCCGGCGGTAACCCATTTGTGATGAACGGTACACTAACCGTAGCTCAATCTAGGTTTGTAAGAAGACAGGCATTATCTTAATCCGAAGTGACAGGAGAACACAAGCATACGGCAATAGCCAGCAGCCTAACGCTGATTTCATTGCTTGAATTACAAAAGCCCTTACTGCAGGATTTTGCTGTTGACGGCTCATTATCCACAGAGCAAGAGAGACAACCTTGATACGCACGTTGTTTCGTTCGAACAGCTGACAGTACTCAAAAGAAACCAGACACTGATCAACGCAAGGCGGTAACTTAAAATACATACAAGCACGGACGTGCGTCCAATAGAGACGACCAACAAAACTAAGAAACAAGGCACACGATGAGAATACTTAAGGGAGACAGTGATCTAAGCATTGTCGCAACTTAAAATGTATACGCACGTCCGACTAATGCCGAAACACGATGAGAATACCAAGGACAAATACTGAACAGCACAAAGCCGCATAGATACACAAGTTCGTTCAACACATGAGGCCAACAACATTAAGACACTCATAAAATACAACCAGGCGAATCTCAATGCTCACTCGGACATAGCTATCGCTAACCACACGTCCATGGACAAACCAAACGGTTCACATCCGACAGTTCAGTAGCGCAGCCGGTCGGCAATGGGACAAGCATATTGATTTTCCATAAATACGTAGTCAGGATAAAGATGAAATGCTAGATTGCATTGTGCATCAGACTGATTGTTCTGAGGTGGGAAAACCATAAAGGCTGTAGCGGGAGAGAAAATGATTTTATTTTGTTCTCAATTAAGACACAATTTGAACAAATTCCCACTGGTGCTGATTCTGGGCGTGTTAGTGTAATTGTTCGTCGTTGTGGCGAAACCAGGTACAGAGATAGCAGTAAGAGAGCGGTAAGTTGGGCAATGGTTGACAGTGTTCAAATGTAGTACAGTGTGATGAAATGTGATGAAAATGTCGCAGTACATAGCAAGAATAATCGAACTCGGAATAACAAATTTCGAGTGCAGGTATTAGGGGACGCAAGAATGCATATGGTAGCACGCTGACTGAGCGCAATCATCATCGAGACAGTAGTACGTGGAAGTGATCAGGACTCAAAGGCACATAGTTTGATTCATATAAAACAATGGAATTAATCTATAGACTCCAATGAGATATGATCACAATGAAATTTATTCCACCGATTAGGGACACGGTGCTACACACGATTAGCATTACAGACCTATACTGCCCTGTGACCGTCGAAATTCAGCGCCACCATATACTGTAATCAGAGCCGCTGGACGTGGCATGGAATCAAAGGGCGCCTGAATGCACTGCTGGGGAACATTCTGACACGCAGTTTGTAGGCGCGTCCGCAAAGCATCAACTGTGGCTGCAGCACGACCTGAATAAATGAGTTGTCGACCGACCATGTTCCAAACATTGTCGATGGGAGACGTACTCGGTGAACGGGCATGTCAGGAAGCAGTGACAGCCGTCATTCTTCGAAGACGGCTTGCCTTTTCACTACATGCGGCCGGGCATTATCCTGCTGAAATATGGCATGTGGAACGGCCTGCAGGAGGAGCAGTTCTTCGGGCTGTATACCCTCCCTGAAGCAGCGTGAGCTGTTCAGGTTGCCATCAAGACGTAGGAGGCGAAATGGCGTGTTACCTGCAGTGGTGTCCCACACCATCACACGTGGCATTTGTCCGCTATGCCGCTCAACAGAATACTGTCTGCACGATAGCGTTCACCACGGCGGCGTCGAATGCGCTTGCGGCCATAACCCGTAAGACAAGCTAAAGTGGAACTTCTCCGAAAACACTAGCATTTTGCCACTCAGCACGGCAGTGATGGGTTCACGTGCCCAGTCTGCGGCTTTGGTAGGTTCTGGTCAATGGAAGCTGATGAAATGGCATGCATGACACCAGTCCAGCCCCAGAAGACGGCATCTAACCGTCGACGCAGATATGTCCTCACCCGTTGCAGTGCTTCAACGTCGCGTCAGCACAGTTGACGAAGCTGTTCCGGCCGTTTCGGCAAAGCGGTCAAGACACTGGTCATGCCACTCTGTGGTCACGTTGTCACCAAGTACCCGGGCCGGCCGCTGTGGCCAAGCGGTTCTGGGCGCTTCTGTCCGGAACCGCGCTGCTGCTACGGTCGCAGATTAGATTCCTGCCTTGGGGATGGATGAATGTGATGGCCTTAGGTTTAAGTAGTTCTAAGTTCTAGGGGACTGATGACAGATGTTAAGTCCCATAGTGCTTAGAGCCATTCGAACCCAGTACCCGGTACTATATATGGACCCCTTCTCTCCACTGGTTCCACATACGCTTCACTGTTGAAGCAGCGTGCTCTGTAAGAGCCGAAATGTCGGGAAACGACAGACCTACCTCCCGTTCGAACGCACTCGCATGAAGATATTGCACCTTGTGACGTCAGGGAGGCTTAGTTGCACTTAGTTACACACTTCCACTTCACATGACGGCTCCGCACAGACTGAGCGTTGCGTAACACTGACCTGTCGGGTCACACACAAGACAGCGCTGTTGGGCCAAAGTGCACGCAACCTCTCTGCCATTTAAATCACTCATGGTTCCGCTGTTCTGCATGTCCTCTTACCGCGATGTTTTGCAGACCATTGCTTGTATCTCACAAATAGTATGTACACATATCATTGCATAGTACTTCATTAAACGATAAAAATTTGTTAACATCAAACTACACTTGCTCAAGCTTCCCCACAGTACACAAGCGGAGTTCACTGGCAATTTCCTCCCGTCTAATATTCTTTCTCCCATGAATAAATTCATCTTATGCTGCAATCACTGCTATAAAGAATCAGTACAAATATTCAGTAATATCCCACAAACTCATAATCTCAAAAGAAAATTGCTACTACAAAGTACCAGACCATCAGCAACTGATCCTTCACTCGTTTTGCGTTCGAGGAACAATCGATACTTAACCGTTTTGAATCACCAATCTCACACCATTGTGGAAACAGTTGCAAGTGAGCCAAACCCAATTTCTCAAAACATGATGCATTATTGACCGTGAACACGCACGCCAACCAAACGCTCCGCAGAACCACTCTATCAGTTTGTCGGTGCTTGCAGGAGACACACACTAAACTGCTGGTGATGGAACATGACCGGATCTAGCCGGTACTTTGACAACTGAAAAGTGATTTACAAAGGCATGTGCCAGCTGACTGAAATGTCTGAAAAACCTTCCTTGTTTCAGAACCAAACTGCTAAGTATTTAACAATGAGCAGATTTCATTGTACATCACTAAACTCACGACGCGAATGGTGCAATCATACAGGGAAAAAGTATGCCATTTCTACCAGACCGTAAAACTCATTGTCTCAATGTACAGCTGACAGTACAAACATCGACAAATAAACTCTAGGACTTAACCACCAGACATTTCATACAGCCCTCACAAATGCCCCATTAGCAGCCGCAAGTATCTGTGCAAACGTCGCAAAGCGAGCCAGGACAAATTTCCTTAGACATGACTCGTAAACGCACGCGGAATACACACGCTCACCGATGCATATGAACTGACAACTATTACTAACCAATCCTTCACGCCGTTCATTTACGGGAAAACAAGCACAACCCTAATCACGAACTTAAGTTCATTGCGGAAACCCACCAAGGAGCCAAACCCAATATCCGAATACGTAATACTTGACCATCACGACTGCGAAACCCTACAGATATCAGGTTGCGGTCCACTAGAAATAAGCAAATTAGCAATTAAACGATCAGACGGCTGAGCAAAACAGTCTAAGCACTTCCGGGTTTTAGAAGAATACAGACTCCTCTGCTACTCAAGAATGCACGATGGAAAACTTGTCGCATCATTATCTACACACGTGACTCTACGAGTCAGCGATTCGAGGCGCAGAAAGCTATCACTACAACTGCTAGAGGCGGTTAATACTACTAGCTAATTCCGCTCTACTGCACTTCACGAGAGAAGACCCTGTCTCTGGTTGCTGCAAAACTCTGGTCGCGAAAATAGCCGCCAGGGAGTGTCACTTCGACAGAAAGCGGCGCGCGCAGCAGTTGGCAGTAAGGCAGGACTACGAGGCACAATCACTCAACATTGCATCGTTGTGCGATAAATATTGACTTAAAATGACGAATGCTCTTCATCTAAAAGAGATCACGAAAAGATAAAGGAGGGCAACATACTTTCTCTTCCTGGCACAAAGACGACATTGTGAAACGTTTCGTGTTCGTTGCCTGCGTTTAGCAAGGCAGTCATAAATCGTTCGTTGTAAATCCTCCGACGCAGCGGTCATAAAACGTCGTTAATCAGTGGGATCGTCATTGCTCCATTCAATACTTGGCTTTCTGGAACCAAGGGCTGTCTCAACGTGTGCTGCATTACCCGTCCTATTAAAACTGCTTTCAACGTGAGCAGATAGGCGGTCACCAGACACTGTGAACTGCAACTGGAGCATAGCCCACTGATTCATCAGATGTGTACCCCATACAGCGCTGTACTAAATGAAATGCTGTGCGTAGCCCACATTCACTGAGCCCGGGTGTTAGAATCGGTGGAAATCGCCAGGGACGGTGAAATACGTCAAACTCGGGCTAGTAAGAGCCTGTTATCGGGCTATACTACTGACAAACTACACAATGTGCTAAAGTTGTTGGTTCAGAAGCTATACAGCAGTGCAGGAAGAACAGTTGCATTTTGCGTGATGTCATGCATTACTGATCTCTGGAGGCGTCCATCGCAGCCATGTGAAATGGCAACATGTATGATCCATCATTGACGGCCATTATTAGACTGGCGGGCTCTCTAGCTACGTATACGCACACGCACCGGAGGAAGCTAGTTAAGCTCGAAGCTTACTAGGAAGAAACGTAAAAATGAAGTGCGTGTCCACATGCGTCGACTGCTATAGACTTTCGTAGCGGCAGAGTGATACGCGAGCGTACAAAACACGTGCTCTGCCAATAGTTGAATATTGCTCGTCAGTATGGAATCCATACTATACAGGAAATAGAGATCCAAAGCAGAATTGAGTTAATAAAATCGGCAGTTCCTAAGTGCTGCATGGGGGCTTAATTAATTAAAATGGAAATATTTTTAGATTTTTCGTAGCTGTATGTCCGATTACGCTGTGTCTCGTAATCGGTTGGCCCTGACTAGAATTATTACGCAATCTGACTGCATAGAATAACAACAAAGAATGAAAGAAAATTTTCGTTAACACAGTTAATTAATTAAGTCCCCAGCAACTATAAAACCAACGCAACAACAAGCACAAGAGTAACTGTTCTGTGTGTGGAAGTATGACTCAACGCACATCTGGCACGGTTCTTCTTCAACAAGACAAGAATTTTTAAATACCAATTATACTGACGTGATAAAAGAAAATTAGAAATACTATAATTGCGTAAGGAAAGCAGAATTAAACTCTAATACAAGAACACACGCCAGATGCTTTGTTGACTGAACCTGTAATGACGCATTATTTAGGACACTGAAATAATGAAAAAAAAAAGAAACGGAGTTTGTTACCTCATTTATATTGATGAAAATCACTCTAATCCTTACAATATATCTCACACCGACTCTCTACTATCACATCTCAACCAGAACTCTCCAATATCACATCTCAGCAAGCACTGCCTACTAGCACATCTCAATAAACACTCTCTGCTACAACATCTCAGCACAGACTACCCCGAGTCCTCGACAGGCACTGACTACTACGAGCTCTCGACAAGCACTGACTTCTACGAGTTCTCTCCAAGCACTGTGGAGGCGGCTTAATAATACTCTTTGGCGCAATCTCTGGCGCAGTGGCTCAGTGTAGCCACCTTTCAGTGCACATGAAAGCATTACAAGCATTAAATAACAATTCAAGGAGTTGAAGAAAAGTTCTGGTGACTCTGAATTCTGTTCCACATTGGTTATTAAAACAAATATTAAAGTCACTAACCAAAGCTAGACAGCATTATACATAACCACCCACACTGAATTTCTAAAACGAAGCCTCACTAAAGCAAACTGATTTTCACGAGTCACAACCAATGCTTTAGTCCTGCGAAACAAAGGTGCTCGCCGTTTTCTTACAACGCCAGTCCTTCGGTGTGTAGTATGCATTGAAAACCCAGAAATTATGACCATCGACCTATCTATATAAACCTGTCCAGGTGATAGCAGCGTCACCTGGCGTGGAATGACTGCTAGTCAGACACATGCACGGTGCATGTAGCATGTGATCGTGTGGTCCGTGTGTAGAATGGGGAAGGTGCGCGATTTAATAGTTTCACAGAGGGCAGTTTGTGATGGTCCGGCAGCTCGCCACGAGCATTTTGGAAACTGCATGATTTGTCGGGTGTTTTGAAGAGTGCCGTGGCGTCTTCAGCACGTGGCGTCTTCAGCACGTGGCGTCTTCAGCACGTGGCGTCTTCAGCACGTGGCGTCTTCAGCACGTGGCGTCTTCAGCACGTGGCGTCTTCAGCACGTGGCGTCTTCAGCACGTGGCGTCTTCAGCACGTGGCGTCACGGCCACCCCTCATTACAGATGCTGGACATTGTAAGCTGGGCAGACCGATAAAACAGGACAGGCGGCGAACTGTGGTGGAACTAACATCAGACTTTAATGCTGGGCAGAGTAAAAGTGTGCCTGAGCACGCAGTGCACCGAACACTCCTATCGGTGGGCCTCCGCAGCCGACGACCCATGCAAGCGCCAATGTCAACACATCGGCAACTACGACTGAAATGGGCACGTGATCATGGGCACTGGATGCTAGCGCAGTGGTAGAGCGCTGCTTGGTCTGATGAAACTTGATAACTTCATCACTCCGATGGGAGGGCGCGAATCCGTTGTCTTCTAGGGGAACACCTGTACTGTGGGATGGAGACAAGCTGGCGGCGGCTCCATTACGCTCTGGAGAACATTAACGTGGGCCTCTATGGGTCCAGTGGAGCCCGTGCAAAGCACCATAACGGCCAAGGTGTATCGTACATTGGTTTCAGAAGACGGACGCCCCTTCATAACGATCATGTTTCCCGATGGCATTGGCATTTTTCACCAAGACAACGCGCCATGTCATAGGCCAGGAGTATGATGGAGTGGTTCTAGTAACACAGTGGCGAGTTCCGACTGATGTGAGTCGGCACCTCATTCTATTGCTTTCGTTTGTGGATGCCGTGCTGCCAGTGTGCACTGATCAGCCAGAACGTTATGACTTACCTAATAGCCGGTACGGCCACCGTTGGCACGGATAACAGCGGCGACGCGTCGTGGCACCAAAACAATGAGACCTTGGTAGATCACTGGAGAGAGCTTGCACCACATCTGCACCCGAGTCAGCTAATCCCCGCAAATTCCGCGGAGAGGGAGGGGTATGCAAGTGTGTGCTGCGAAATGCCTCCGAATTTATGTGAAACACTTAAAGCTTTTTAAATCAAACAAACGTTATTAATATTCTACATCTTTATTCATGTCTACATATCTGAAGCCCTCTGTCGCTAGAGAGCTCCTAATTGTAGCGTGTAAAATGGCTGCGTGTAACGCAACTCTGTCGATGCTTGAGAAACATTGTGCTGTAATGGAGTTACGAACTTGAAGATTTCATCCACACATGGAGTACCCTCTCCTTCAGCAAGACAATGGCAGACCTGAGACGAGCATTGTGGTAATAAAAAGCCGTTAGTGCTAATTTTTCCCTGAGCATCAGATCAGGTATTAGTGTAGACACATGGAGCCGAAACGGTACTCTGTACTGACAGGTATAGTCCACTTTGTGGTGCAGCTACGGCCATGCAGAAAACATCACTAAATACAAAAATATCTGCACTTACACCCGTTACACCTTCTATAATAATTAGAGACGTAGTAATTGATCTTTACATATTTTAAATTTTATCATCAGTCTGCTGACTTCTTGGAGCCATGACCAGCTGTTCGCCTATTTGAATTTTTCCAGTTATTGGTAGCCGCTTCATCATTGGTATATGTCAATTATATTTTTAATTGTAAAAGTTTCGTGAAATCGTCGAAGCAAAGCTGAATAACGTTCTAACACTTGCGAACGCTCTAGAATCCCGGGAGAGTAAAATTTAATCTTTCCTAGCCACTGGAGGCTTGAGCCGATACCCAATTGGCCAAAGGACACGAACAAGAAATGGAGCCACTAAAACTATTTCGTCTCCGACCTGTCATCACGGAGTAACGGACGGAATCGGCTACCGTGATTCTGGTAAACATGCGCTCTGGCTATTTCGTAAAAGATAACATTTGTGTATTTAAGTAAGGGAAAAGATTATCGGTAATGAAAGGATAATACTCAGAAAATTGTATTTGGATGTTTTGCTCGTTAGCATGGCGGTGAACTTGTTTAGTTTTAATTTTATGCGATGACTGAACAGGCCAACGGTCATCCTCAGTTATCTGACGTAATCTTCTCCTTTAGCACGATCGTTATCATATCTGAGAAAACAGGTCAGACTTCTATCGCACCGCACCGCATCGCATCGCATTTCAAAGCTATCTCGTAAGATCCTGATACGTTGATGAACAATCGTAGAGTTTGGATAAGAAGTGAAATAACTGCGTACATATTGTCTGGTCAAACGTACGTTACACTTCAGCAACCTATACTAGTTCAAGAGCTCTTGTCTCCTGCGTCGTGGCTGATACGGTCGTCCACGTGTAGTACGCCTTACGTGGAACGGGACAGAGACGAGCTTAACTCGCAGGCAACCCCTCTCGGTAACAGAGACGCGGTAACCCTCGACTCGGAGGTAAGCTTGTTCGAATCCTGGTGGTGATTGAAATTTTCGCTGCCAGTACTTGGCCAGCGAGGTGGCGTGAAGTTGCTGATGGTCAGTCTTCGCGCCATTGACCTGGATTGTATTCCAAACTTCTCCTCAGTCTCTGAAGAGAAGGCTGGTGACACTGTTGACGGTCGTCGAATAGGGAAGTTAAGCTCGGCGGTCCCTTTGGCGCTATTGGTGAGAAGTAGGCTACATGCTGCCACCGGGTTTCAACCCCTCCCTTCTCTCATCGTGCAGCACAAACATAACACGCGTCCGTCTGTCACATATAATCCATAAGTACATACACCACATATTCCTCTCACATCAGCAAAGCAAGAAGTCGGTGCCGCAGAGGGAGGAAACCCTTTCCGCTAGGCAACTGAACCCACCCCGTGGGATTTCCCATTCAGGAATTCCTGACGACAGGAATTCAGAACGCTGGTAAGCGATACCTAACGCCTCAACTAACGATACCTGTTAGATATCTCGATATTCCTTAAATGACACTGCCATAGCACTACTAGAATTCACTGCTGCTTTTGTATGAGTAAGACATGATGAAATTCTGCAGCCAAGATTATTTATTTTATGGCCTTCATTGGACCACTCTAGTTAAAAATACAAAGTTATAAACAAGTTGTTACACAGGGATACAATTTGGCTCAACAATAACTTAATATGATATTTAAGTAATGTAATTATTAGGATTTATTCTTGTATGAAAGGCGTTTTGCTCTTCTGTCTGCCCAATATTTCTTCATTCTTTCAGATATTTTCTTTCTTTCTTCATTTGAGACCACTCTTCCTGTACTCCTTTTATTGATTTTCATTTGTAGTCTGGTTTGCGGGTCTTGCCGTATTCTGGTTTTCTCTCTCTTGTTTTTTAGGTCATCTGCTGTAATTTGTTTTTATATCTTCCTTAATTTCTGTGATCCATTTAATGTCGCTCTTGCTATTCCACAATTTTTGTATTTTTTAATAATTCTGTTTTCTGGAGTTCTCATCAGATGTCCAGAATGAGATGCGTTTCTTCCTGATTGTGCTCATGATTGGTTCTATTTTCTTATATACTGTTTCATTTGATGCTATTCTCCAATGTCCATTTATTTTATACTGTTTATTTATACATGTCCTAATTATTCTTCTTTCTATTTTTAGTATTCTGTCAATTTCTGCTGTATTAGTTGTTTTGAAGATAGTTTCAGCTGCATACGTTATTTCCGGTTGTGTAACTGTTTTATAGTGTTTTAATTATGCATCTATAGATAGGCTTTTTTGTTGTATTTAGTTTTGGTAATGTAACTTGCGTAGTTCAGTTTCTTATTCTATTCTGCCATGATGGCTTCTCATTTAGATTGTATGTTATTATTTCGCCTAAACATTTAAATTTATCGACAATTGTAATTTCCTGTTCTCCTACTGTAATTTTGTTTGCAAGTGGTGGATCAGTTAGCATAATCTCCGTTTTTTCAATTGATACTCTAAGGCCTACTTTCTCTGCTACTTCTTGTAGTGATTTCACTTGTTGCCTGGCTTCTTGAAAGGTGTTGGCTAGGAGAGCAAGATCATCAGCGAATCCCAAGCAGTTTAAGCTAATATCATCTTTTGCACTTCCAATTCTTATCATCTTTGGATTGTCCTTGTACCATTCTCTCATTATGTATTCCAGTGCACAGTTGAACAGTAATGGTGATAGGCAGTCACCTTGTCTTAAACCTGTTTTTATGAGGAATGGTTCCGAAATTTCTCCTCTAAACTTCACTTTTGATTTGGTGTTGGTTAGAGTGAGTTGTATTATTTTAATTAGTTTTGGATGGAGTCCTAGATTTCTTAAAATTTTTAATACTGAAGGTCTGTGGAGACAGTCATATTCCTTCTTAAAATCTACAAATGTTATTGCCAGAGGTATGTTCCGTTTCCTGTAGTATGCCATAATCAATTTTAAACTAATTATCTGGTCTGCACAGCTTCTCCATGGTCTGAAACCTCCCTGATATTCACCTAACTCCTGTTCTAATTCCTCCTTGATTCTTTCATATAGGATCTTGGATAGAATTTTGTATGTGCAATTTTGGAGAAAGATTCCTCTGTGGTTGTCTGGGTTGCTCTTATGTCCCTTTTTGTGTAGTGGGTGGATGATAGCTGTGGTCCAGTGTTTGGGGAATCGTTCTGTTACTCAAATTTTTGTTAGAGCCATGTGTAAGGAGGTCTTGACTGTGTCACCTGCATATTTCCACATTTCAACAAAAACCTTATCTTCTCCACAGGCCTTATAATTTTTTTGTTCTTTAAAAAATTTTTCTACTTCTTGGAAAGTTGGAGGGTGTAGTTTGTTAGGTTTGGTTTTTATTGGGGTATTTATGTTGAATTGTAAGAGTTCTTTGGGTTCCTCGCAATTTGGAAGTTTGTTAAATGCTTTTGCCATGATTTCTGCATTTTACTTGCTACTGTGTGTCATTTTTCCATCTTCATCTTTCAGTATTAGTGTAGGGGCCTCATATTGTTGTAGTTGTTTCCCAAAGATTTTATAGTACTTCCCGGAGTTGGTTTTACGATAATTACCTTCTATAGAGTTTATAATATCTTTATGGAATCCTCTCTTGATTCTTCTAATATTTTGTGTGAATTTTTTTCTTTCATTTTTTAGGTTGATGGCATTATCTTCAGTTTTATATGTTTGAAACTTTAACCATGCTTGGTGTCTATCTTCATGGAATTTGTCACATTCTGATGTCCACCAGGCATGTTTCCTTCGGGGGTTCAAGGGAGCTAAATTCTCCGCTTCTTTTTTAAGATTAGGTACTAGTTGTTCTAGATCATCTGTTGATTTGATGGTTTGTGTTATTTGTTGATATTTATTATTTTTAATTAGCTGATGTGGGTCAAACCTCCTTTTTATTTTATTAGTGTTTCCGGTCCTCTTCTTTAACGGAGTGAAATTGATTGTAATTTTAACTGTATAATGGTCTGAGCCTGTGTCTACTCCTCTCAGTACTTTAACATTGTGGATCTCCTTATGGAAAATTTTTGTCCATACAGACATGGACTCTCCCTTCCTCCAGTCTGGATGTTTCCATGTTTTAAGGTTACTTGGCTTCCTCTTAAAGTGTGTTGATTTAGATATTAGGTTGTGTTCTCTGCAGAGTTCTACAAGTCTTTGACCGTTTTTGTTCGTAAATTTATGTGGACTCCATTTTCCAATTATATCTTTATATTTCCTTTCTTTTCCCAACTGAGTATTGAAATCTCCCAATAAGACTTTTACGTTCTTTTTATTTACTCTGTTCAGTTTGTTCTAGAAGGTCCCAAAATTTATCTACCTCTTCCTTTGTTTTTGTTAGACAATTTTTTTTCATTTGTTGGGGCATGAGCATTTATTATTGTATAGGTTTTATTCATTGTTTTAAAGCTTAGAGTCGCTATTCTTGGTGATACTGCTTGGAAATCCGTTACTGAATCTATTATTTTTATGTTTACTAAAAACCCTGTTCCGAACTGGGGACATTGTTTCATTGCCCTCGTTCCTGGTTTCCCATTATAAATTCTGTATCCCTGTGATTCGAATGGGTCCTCTGTGGTGTTTCTCATTTCTTGGATCCCTGTAATTAAAATTTTTTGTTTATTTAGTTCATCTGTGAGCTCCTAGAGTTTATGTTGTGTGTTGCTATATAATTTATTTGCTCATGTTTAATCTTCTTTTTGTGTTTTAGTGTGCATTTTGATGGTTGCAAACGCTCCGATTCGTTGCTGTCTTCTAGTTGACTACCCACCGAATCCGATGTAGCCTTTTCCTGCCTTTTTGAGCAGGACGGTGGAATTTTTTTCCTAAAAGACCTTTCCATTTTTGACTTTCAAAGGTTGTCAACCTTAGCTGGAGCAAGCTCCGATTTACAACTACGGTTGTTAACCGCAGAGGGTGTGTTTGGTCCGCGAGAGCTATTTTATTTCACTCAAGTCCGCCGGTAAGCCGGTGAGGACTTCCCTATCCGCCACCTGGGACGCGCCACGTAGGAGTATCACCTCTCCTCCTATTATGACAGCATAGTAGGTTCGTGGCTGCAGCCAAGATATTTGCATAAAAACAATGAAAACGCTTCCGTCATTATACAAGACACGTTTGCGATGGAAGGTTCACTGGCGTCAGTCATACTGGAAGTATTGGTGGAGCATTCGGGAGGACGACGGTTCAATCCCGCGTCCGGTCATCCTGATTTAGGTTTTCCGTGATTTCCCTAAATCGCTCCAGGCAAATGTCTGGATGATTCCTTTGAAAGGGCACGGCGACTTCCTTCCCCGTCCTTCCTTAATTCGATGAGACCGATGACCTCGCTGTTTGGTCTCTTCCCCCAAACAACCCAAGTATTGGTGGAAGTTACTCAGCAGGTGTGAACGTCTTCATATGTCGTCTAAGGTTGCAACTCGCTTGTGAAACATAGCTGTTAACATCTTCCTTTCATCTAAATTTGTAAAGTTTTCAATTACAGAGATACTGGACTAGTTGTTACTAATGTATGCTGATACACCTCCCAGTATTTCGTGAAATGTTATGACTGGCTCCCTCTTAACAAGTCAGTTTTATTTTTTCTCAGGTATCGTATCTAACTTCATTCTGTATCTTCTGAGAAAGTGATTTAGGATTGTCACAAACAATAAAACTTTATTGTTGGATAAAATGTAGCAAATTCCGTTTTTAGTTGCATTTGGTCCTTGCCGAGCCTACTTTATATTTTTACTGGAAGAATGTGTTCAGGACAAACACTTTGTTGTTCTCGGCTAATCCTATTAACGTAAGCTCCGTCATGTCTGGTAGCGTTTTCCGAAGTTGCACACTTCAGCATCGTTCTCTATTTTTTTGTCCTATTTTCGTACAAAGATTCCCTATAATCATCTCGAGGAGATCTACCAGCTCTTCACAATGTCCTCATGGACTTCAAACAACACACAGACCGTAATACGAGCACAAGGGTCAACAGCCCGCTCCCTGATGCGTAAAAGTGTCCATACCTTCAATGGAAATGCAACACCGACTTCATACATCACTACAGGTAGGAGTCTAATGGACTTAAATCCGTGGAACGCACTGGTCAGACCAGCTTCCTCGGTTACTTGGTTAAAATGAAAAGTTTCAACTTTCCTGTAAGGGTAATGAGGGAAAAAGATGTTAGTAAACGTAATGTAAAAAAGTAATTACGTTTACAATTCTTTCTAAATTTGACCGGTGCAAGCACAGCAGATTACGATTTGACTGCTAACTGTATGCTGTTAAAATTCACACAATGTTGTTGTTGTTGTTGTTGTTGTTGTTGTTGTGGTCTTCAGTCCTGAGACTGGTTTGATGCAGCTCTCCATGCTACTCTATCCTGTGCAAGCTTCATCATCTCCCAGTACCTTCTGCAGCCTACATCCTTCTGAATCTGCTTAGTGTATTCATCTCTTGGTCTGCCTCTACGATTTTTACCCTCCACGCTGCCCTCCAATACTAAATTGATGATCCCTCGATGTCTCAGAACATGTCCTACCAACCGATCCCTTCTTCTAGTCAAGTTGTGCCACAAGCTCCTCTTCTCCCCAATAGTGTGTTAAAATTTACTCAAACGACAATTTTAAAATCTTAAATGAAAGACGAAGGCGGCGGCATAACAGCAGTCAGTGAAGACCAAAACAGATACGATATGGGACGTAATTCGTGCAGACGCAATTTTTGTGCAGTGGTAGTAGTGGTGTCATGAGCAACGTACTAGAGATTTTGCCCGGTTGGGTGTTAGTTTAGGGGCGGGGGTGGAGGGTGAGGTGTTTGAAAGTAACTTTCGTTTTTCTTCAGCAGCTCGCAAAACCGCGGTTTCCAGGAAAGACTCGTCCCCACGCAAACTATATTTCATAGGCGATAGCCCCTATTCGGTTTTGCGACCGCCTGCGCAACCGAATGGTTGTCACAGTTCTCGGTGCGGAAGGACCCGGGTTTAGTTCCTGGTACCTCAAGATTGTTTTCTGAGCTAAAGAGGCTTGGTGCGGGGTCCATTCAGCCATTGAGAGACCACTCGAGAGAGAGAGAGAGAGAGAGAGAGAGAGAGAGAGAGAGAGAGAGGCGCCCCCCCCCCCAGGGGGTCTACAACTATTTTGTGGATACGTGCGTAGCAAACACAGGACCCTGAGCTAATGTGGCCCTCCTTCCTTTCCGGGCTGCATACCTTCCTTTTCCGCATCCTTCCCTATCCCCCATCTTCGCCCCCCCTCCCCTCACCTCTGGGTCTTTCCTTCCCTTTCTCCCCCTCTGGGAGTATGGTTTGTGCCTACGTCTGGAGACGGACGCTCATAAATGTAATGCATTCTTCGCCTTCTCTGCTTGTATGTCTTCATCCTTCCTTGCTCCTTCTCTTTTCCTTACCTCTTCTCTTTACCCTTTCTCCGTTGCAGCGTTTGAGACCTCACTTCTTTCCTTTCCCTTTCTTTCTCCCTTTCTCTTTTTTCCTCCCTGTGCGTGTCTGAAGGCCGACCCACGCATTTTCATGTGTAGCCGTTGACGGGGTAACGCGTAATTCCCCACCCCGGGTAGACAGGTAGGACACATACGTACCCCCTGGTAACGGCCAGGCCCAGGAAGGGGTGATTACCCGAGCTGATTCCTTCCGAAAGTGCCGATTGGTCCCTCTGTCCGTTTGTCGGGAGGTGTGACCTGAGGTGTGAACAATCACCTAAGGCGGGAGTGCCTTCAGAGAGGGCCCCCACAAGGGAGGAGCGCGCCATCGGAGACGCCGGTAATCATGGGGGATTCTTCCGCAGTGGTTTCCTCCTCTTCCACTATGTCTGCTCACAAGTGTATGTTCACTGAGTCTCAGCCACAGACAGTTCTTCCATCATTGCCACAGTTCCTTGTTGCTTCTCGGTCTGATGGTCACGACTTCTCCACGGTCAACCCTTTCATTATTCAGAAAGGTGTCGATGCAATTGCAGGTCCTGTAAAGTCTTGTTCCAGATTACGGAATGGCACCTTGTTGTTAGAAACAGTCAGTGCCCTCCAGGCACAAAAATTGCTGCATACTTCACTGCTCCACACCTTCCCTGTCCGGGTTGAAGCGCACCGCACTTTAAATTCCTCACGTGGAGTCGTTTATACACGCTCCCTCAACAGATTGTCTGACGAAGAAATTAGCACTACCTGTCTGACCAGGGCGTAACGGCTGTTCATAGAGTTATGAAAAGGGTTGACATGAACATAATTCCAACCCACACTGTCTTCTTGACATTTGACAAAGTTCAACTCCCATCGACAATCAAAGCAGGCTGTGAGATAATTTCCGTTCGCCCTCATGTCCCAAACCCTACACATTGGTATCGGTGTCAGCAGTTCAATCACACCAGCTAGTCCTGTTCCAATCCGGCCAAATGTGTTACGTGTGGCAAGGATGCCCATGAGGGTGCTTCTCCACCTCCATCCCCTCGTTGCATCAACTGTATGGGTGACCACGCTGCTTCCTCTCGAGATTGCCCCATTTTTCAAGATGAAAAGCTCATTCAGGAAATCAGAGTCAAGGAAAAGGTGCCGACCTTTGCTGCTCGAAAATTATTCGCCAGTAGACAGCCCACCGTGCCTCAGAAAGGAAAATACAGCACTGTCCTTGCTTCTCCTCGGCCAACAGAGGAGGCGGCCACGCAGACTTGCGACCTCACCTTTAGTGCCACGGTCGTCAGATCGGCCAGCGCAAAGATCGCCTGTTCAACCTCACCACTTTCGCCTGCCCACTCTATGGTTCACCCTTCATCAGGTTCTGCTAAATCTCGAGCCCAAAAGTCAGACACCAAGACTTCCAAAAAAGAGCATACTCGTGAAGATTTTTTACGTACCCCAACTTCACAACCATCGTTTCCTCCTTCATCTAAACATCATGTTTCCAAGAAGGCTTATAAGAAACCCAGTTCATCTTCTTCTCCGCCAAGGCGTGTCTCATCTACAGCACCACCTGGCAGAAATCGCCCTCAGCCGTCTTGTGTGTCGCCGAGGCGCACTGCTCGCGGCCGATCAACCGGCCGATCGCTGTTGGCAGGAGCTGCTCCTGAACAACCTATGGATCAGGACCTTCTGCCTTCGGCCGAATGCCATTCCACGCTGTCGGTCGCAAGCTCTGAGCAGTCGTTGAGTTGACGGCAACCTTGGTCACATTCCTCCATTTTCTGTTCACCCTATGTCCATTATCCACTGGAATATCAGCGGCATTCGAGCCAATCGGGATGAGTTGTCGATCCTCTTACGATCATACTCGCCGGTCATCTTCTGTCTTCAGGAAACAAAGCTGCGTCCCCATGACCGCTTTGTTGTCCCCCATTTTCAGTCCGTCCAATTTGATCTCCCCTCTGTTGAAGGCACTCCAGCACATGGAGGACTCATGATTCTTCTCCATGATACTCTCCATTATCACCCAATCCCCTTAAACACTTCCTTCCAAGCTGTCGCTGTCCATCTTTCCCTTTTTGGATATACCTTTTCTCTTTGTACTGTATACATTCCATCGTCCACACCAATGGCACCAGCTGATCTCCTTCATCTTCTTGGTCAGCTTCCACCTCCCTATTCGCTGTTTCGGGACTACAATGCCCACCATCCGCTTTGGGGATCTCCACCTCCTTGGCCACGTGGCTCACTATTGCTAGACGTCTTCCACCAAGCGGATCTAGTTTGCCTCAACACTGGGGTCCCTATATTTTTGTCTGCCTCCACAACAAATTTCTCTCTTTTGGACCTTTCGGTCGGTACTGTTCCGCTAGGTCGGCGCTTCGAATGGTTCGCCCTTGATGATACACACTCGAGTGACCACTTTCCATGTGTCCTTAGACTGCAGCCTCAACTGCCATATATGCGCCCGCGACGCTGGAAGTTTGCCCAAGCCGATTGGACACTTTCTTCGTCTCTAGCGACATTCGATGACCGTCACTTTCCTAGCGTCGACGATGAGGTCACACATATTACAGACGTTATTCTTACAGCTGCAGAACGTTCAATACCACGGACCTCCGAATTGCCCCGGCGCCCCCCAGGTCCTTGGTGGAACGAGGCATGCCGTGATGCAATACGTGAGTGGCGACGTGCTCTTCGTGTTTTCCGCCACCATCCTACTTTGGCAAACTGTATCCGCTATAAGCAGTTCCGTGCGCGATGCCGTCGCGTCAACCACGATAGCAAGAAGGCAAGCTGGAAATTCTTTATTAGCTCATTTAACACCTTCACTCCCTCCTCGGAAGTTTGGAGTCGGCTTCGACGGTTATCAGGCGCGCCTAGTTTCTCCCCAGTCTCTGGGCTCACTGTCGCGCATGATACATTAGTGGACCCCGTCGCAATTTCTAACTCATTGGGTCAACACTTTGCTGGGATTTCGAGCTCTTCAAATTACCCGCCAGCGTTTCTCCCGAAGAAACGTGCAGCTGAAGTGCAACCTCTTGCTTTCTTCTCTCAAAATCGCGAAAGCTATAATACTGTTTTCTCCATGCGGGAACTGCAACATGCACTCTCTTCTTCTCGCTCCTCTGCCCCAGGACCGGATGGTATCCACGTCCAAATGTTGCTGCATTTATCAACCCATAGTCTGCGTTACCTCCTTCGCCTTTATAATCGAATTTGGACCAACAGCACTTTTCCCAGACGATGGCGGGAAGCTATCGTCGTTCCTGTTCCGAAACCTGGAAAGGACAAACATCTCCCCTCTAGCTATCGCCCCATTTCTCTCACGAGTAGTGTATGTAAAGTTTTGGAGCGTATTGTGAATTGCCGTTTAGCGTGGTGGCTGGAGTCCCGCAGTCCTTTAACACCTGCCCAATGCGGATTCCGAAAGCATCGTTCTGCAGTTGACCATCTTGTTACTCTCTCCACTATATCATGAACAATTTTCTCCGGAAACGCCAAACAGTAGCAATATTTTTTGATCTGGAGAGAGCATACGATACCTGTTGGTGGACAGGCATCCTCCGCACACTGTTCTGTTGGGGCTTTCGAGGTCGGCTGCCCCTTTTTATTCGCGAATTTATGGCAGAGCGCACATTTAAAGTGCGGGTGAACACTACTCTCTCCCGTACTTTCTCCCAAGAAAACGGGGTACCCCAGGGCTCCGTGCTGAGTGTTGTACTGTTTTCCATCGCCATAAATCCAATTATGGATTGTCTCCTTCCTGATGTCTCAGGCTCCCTCTTTGTGGGCGATTTTGCGATCTACTACAGCTCTCAACGGACCAGCCTTCTTGAACGATGTCTTCAAGGGTGTCTCGATCGCCTCCACTCTTGGAGAATCGAAACCGGCTTCCGTTTTTCTCCCAGTAAGACCGTCTGTGTTAATTTTTGGCGTCGTACGGAGCTTCTTCAACCTTCCTTACATCTAGGACCTGTCAACCTTCCGTTTTCGGACGTCGCTAAATTCTTGGGTCTTATGTTTGACAGAAAACTGTGCTGGTCCTCCCACGTTTCCTATCTTTCGGCTCGCTGTCTGCGATCCCTCAACACCCTCCGTGTCCTGAATGGTACCTCCTGGGGAGCGGACCGAGTGGTCCTTCTCCGCCTCTATCTCGCCTTAGTGCGCTCGAAATTGGACTATGAAAGCATAGTTTACTCCTGTGCTCGGCCGTCTATTCTTCGTCGTCTCGACTCTATCCACCACAGTGGATTACGTTTAGTGTCTGGAGCTTTTTACACCAGCCCTGTGGAAAGCCCTTATGCTGAGACTGCTGAACCTCCGCTGTCCAATCGGCGAGCAGTCTTTCTGAGTCGTTATGCTAGCCATCTGTCTTCCATGCCTGCTAATCCAGTGCATGACATTTTCTTCGACGCCTCCTTTGATGTAGGGTATGCAGGCCGCCCCTCCTCCCTACTACCACCGGGAGTCCGCTTCCGTCAACTGCTCCATTCTCTTTCCTTCCGCTTTCCTAAAACCTTCTTGACAACTTGGGGTACAGCACCGCCTTGACTCCGTCCCCGGATCTGCCTGCTCCGTGACCTTTGTCAATTTCCCAAGGATGGTACCCCTTCACTTGTTTATCGTCGGGCATTTGCTGCTCTATGTGCACAAATGAAGGAAGCCACATTTATTTACACTGATGGCTCGAAAACATCGTTAGGTGTAGGGAGTGCCTATATTGTTGGCGACACCCCAAATCAGTTTCGGTTTCTCGACCAGTGTTCGGTTTATACTGCGGAGCTTTACGCTGTTCTCCAGGCTGTTCACTACGTCCGCCGCCATCAGCGGATACAGTATGTTATCTGTTCAGATTCTCTCAGCTCTCTCCTCAGTCTCCAAGCTCTCTACCCTGTCCACCCTCTGGTCCACCGGATTGATGACTGCCTGGGCTTGCTCCATTTGGAAGGAGTCTCTGTGGCGTTCGTCTGGCTCTCAGGGCACGTTGGTATCTGTGGAAATGAGGCGGCCGATATTGCAGCCAAGGCTGCAGTCTCTCTTCTTCGGTCAGCTATTCAATCGATTCCCTTCGCCGATCTACGGAGCGTTTTATGTCGTCGTGTTGTTCTTTTATGGCACGCACATTGGTCGACACTTCCCCATAATAAATTGCGGGACGTGAAAGCTCTTCCTTGTGCTTGGACCTCTTCCTCCCGATCGCGTCGTCGGGAGGAGGTAATTTTAACTAGACTCCGGATAGGGCACTGTCTTTTTAGCCATCGACATCTTTTAAGCGGCGATCCTCCCCCACTCTGTCCCCACCGCTCAGCTGTGGACGGTAAGACACCTTTTAATTGAGTGCCCCTATTTTAATCCGTTACGCGCCCGTCTACAGCTGCCGCCTGAAATATCGTCAATTTTAGCAGACGACAGGCGCTCGGCCGATCGCGTTCTCGAGTTTATTAGTGCCAGTGAAATAACGTCAGTCATTTGAAGCTTTTTTTTGGGGACAACCAACCCCTTTCTGTAGTGGATTTTTAAGCCTTCCTTCTGCTTTTAGTTTCTCCGATTTTTTGAGTTTCGTTCCCATTGCTGCTGGTTTCCATTTTTGGTTTTTACTGTTTCCTAAGTCACGGACCGGTTGCTAATGACCGTAACAGTTTTGCGCCCTAAAACCAAAAGAAAAGACCACTCGAGGATCTGCTTGAATAAAGTAGCAATAGTATTGTCGGGATTTATCTACCGCCAATAACGGCTGGAGGGACTGAACACGCTGACCACACGTTCCACGATCATTGATCGCCCATCCTATTATCTTGTAAGCAACGGTCGGCCACTCGCAACTGGCCTAGGACCTAATCCGTGAGTGTTCACTTACCGTACTAAGAGTTTGCACGAAGAGATATTAAAAATTTGCGTGACGCTCATGCGCTTTAGCTTAAGTATGGGACGTCAGTTGGAGGTACTTTTCCCGACTTGACAGACCACAAGTGTCCTGCCGGTCGTTCTTTACAGCCATGTGGTACGTTCTAAACATTTACCGTTTACACCCTGTTAACTGCAGTATGCTATGCATTGTTAAGGAAACAGAAGTATTGCGAAGCGTTGACTGACAAAACGGTATTCTGGATAATTGACTATTCTGCGAAGTGTTAGTCGCTGACATGTGCGGTGCAGTCTGTCATGATAGTAGCTTTAATTCTTCGAGTGTACCAGAACTTAAGATTTTTTCATTTTGTTAAGATACTTATCATGTTAGATATATCGAGAAATTAGAGTTACTGAATTTCGAATTTGTACAAGTGTGCTGCACTAAGAAATACATGAACTAATTCTTCATTTTTAGAAAGAGTAAACCTCCATTAGACTGTGTGTAACTGTATTTATCTTCTGTACTATCTAGATTTCGGCTTTTATGCCATTATGGAGTACAATGCTAAACGTTCTTAGACTATAAACACCTCATATCTGTTAAGAGGGGTAGGACGTCAGTAGGCCCACTTGGAGCAGAAGAAGCACCACAGGACATTTTAATTTCCACTGTCTATACTTTTACAAATAAAATCATAAAACTTTGTCAGCATGACCAGGAAGGATTCAGGATTCACAATTATAGCAGTGGAAGTTAAAAAACATAACAAAATAACTTTTTTACATGTGAAAATTAATCATTTTTTTCACTTTCTATTTGCTGCATTTGTTGCTATAGGTACAATTTTCTTAGTAAGTAAGAGAGGTTCTTAGATAAGTTTTGCACAACATACAAACCATACTTACAGGTGTATGAAACTCTAGAATTTAATTTATGAAAAAATGAATGAGCTGTTACATTTTAAACTTCATGTTTACAAAAACTGAAGTTTCACAGTTATCTCAATTTTTACCACAGTTTTTAATAGATTTGGAAAATTCTAGAGTTGCGTACACACTGTAATTATGGTTTATGTGCTGTGCAAAATTCATCGAAGAATCTGTACTTACGAAGAAAAGTGTACCTATAGCAACAAATGCAGCAAATAGTAAGTGAAAAAATGATGAAATTTCACATGTGACACAAATTTTATGTTTTTGAACTTCCACTGCTATGATTGTGAATTCTTTCTGGTCATGCTGACAGTTTTATGAATTTACTTGTTAAAGTATAGGCGATGGAAATTAAAATGTCCTGTGGTGCCTCTCCTGCTCGAAGTCGGCCTATTTGATGACCTACCCCGCCTTAAGATAGTCTAAAGCAGGGAAACACTTGAATTCAGACGTCTGCATAAAAAGAGTATTAAGGGAGGTGCGTGGAAGATTTCGGTTTGTTTAAAGAGTTCTGGGAAAGTGCGGTGCATCCGTAAATAATATAAGACAACGCGACCAATTCTAGAACATTGTTCCAGAGTTTGGAGTTCTTATGAAGTAGGTATGACAAAAGAAATCAGAGGCGTAACAGCTAGGCATAGCCAGCTCATGCAAAAGTGTTAAAAACTTGGAAGAAAGAGAACATAGTTCTCAAGAAGCCACGCCGGATTAGAAGAGAGAGAGCCTGTTTCGAAGTCGACTAAGGCACCATTATACTGCACTCAACACGTATCTCGCGTAGGTGTCTTGAGAAAGTGATAGGAGAGATAAGGGCACGTACAGACACAGACAGCCATATTTCCTTAGATCAGTACGCGAATAGTATAGGAAATAAAATCGGTAATATTGGTAGGATGTACTCCCTGCCACATATTGCTTGTGGAGTATTTATGTAGATGTGGAATCATAGAAATTACTCAGAGCACTGTTTAATACTGACTCAGTTTACTTTTTCTTTTACAGATGAAGAGCATTTTCGTGCTGCTGGCTGTCGTGATGGCGGCTGGACAGGGCGACGGAGCCCGTATACTGGGACTGTTCGACTTCCCAGGGAAGAGCCACTTCATGATGTTCGAAGAAGTGTTGAAGGCACTGGCTGCCCGCGGTCACGAGGTCATCGTGTACAGCCACAACCCGCAAGAGAAGCCCATACCAAACTACAAGGATGTCAGCTTGGTGGGCTCTTTAAAAGGCCCTCCCGGTGGCGTCACTTCGAAGGATAAAGAGCTGGGAATAAATAACCCCTACGGTACACTAAAACTCCTCGAAGTTATCACTGTCAGGTCTTGTGAGAAGGTTCTCCAGCATCCAGCGATGCAGGCTCTGATGAAATCGAACGAGAAATTCGACCTCATTTTCACGGAGACTTTCACGACAGACTGTATGCTGCCGTTTGTGCACAAGTTCCAGGCGCCAAACATAGCGATTTCTTCCACCCCGCTTATGCCGTGGACAGCTGATCGTTTTGGTATCCCGGACAATCCCTCTTACATACCTGTTCAGTCTGTCTCTGCTCGTGACCACATGGGATTCCTTGAGCGCCTTAGCAACACATGGTATCTGAAGTACAGCAAGTGGTTCTTCAAGACTTACATAGACACACCTACTAACCAGGCTGTCAAGAAATTTTTTGGAGACAGCCTTCCGCCTCTGAGTGAAATTGCGAAAAATACGAGTATGCTCTTCGTCAATACGAATCCAGCACTGAACCCGCCCAGACCACTTGTGCCAGCTGTCGTGGAGATTGGAGGCATACATCTGAAGCCTAAACAGAAACTGCCAGAGGTGAGTGCGTAGTGTAGTAACAAGGAACTAGTTCCACTGTCAGTACTTGAAAGACATGTCAGTAGCACATCATGATTATTTCGTGTTAGGTCTCTGAACGTTACAATCCGTAACATAGAGTAGAAGCCTAGGAAACTAATCTGAACACGGCATACGATCTTTCTAGAATTCCCGTTGGCATGATTTGAATAAAGCTTTGAAACGTATGTTGATAAGGCAGAGTGGAACCTGCTACAAGTGTAGGGCTGTTTGTGTTCCATTGCAGTTTGTAAGACTAATCAAACAACCCTGCATCTCTTGGCTGCCCTTGGACTGACCAATAAAACTTCTTTAGAGATTCGGTGTTTCACATGTGACCACTTCAGCAGATGACCAGTGGATAGACCCGTTCAGCAGATGAATAGATGTGGATAGACTGAGATGGCACCAACCTCTGAGGTGTCATGCGGTGCATTGTCACTGACACTAAAGTGCTGTTAGTAGTTTATTCGAGGCACCGGAGATTTGGAGGACTTTCTTCCAAGACTTAAGTCATCTAAGTAGCGAGATGTCATATCCAAGCAGATGGTGGGTCTCAGTAACATCTAAAATGTTTCTAATCTCATACAGTACGTTTGTTACCTATCACCGTATGTCCAGGACCGCAACGCCAGCCAGATTTCATCAAGGGTTGGAACTATCCTATTCGTGTAGTCAAAGTCGTGTAGTCATCGCACCGCGTTTGCACACGCTGCCATAGAGAAACTTAATGTCTGGTAAGGGAAACTCCCCATCCCATCCTCCCTCAGATTTAGTGGTCAGTTGAACCACTGGATAGGCCGTCAAAAACTGAACACAGATTAAACATGGGAATTGGAAGGAGGTGTACTGAATTGTTGAAAAAAGAAGCAGAATTGAAACAGTGAACGAACGGTATAAATTAGTATATGCAATATGGAGCGACGTTAGCAGTTGTCGTGGTTGTGTGGACCCGGTGTTAGACTACGAAGGGGGAAATTTGAGTCCAAATTTCTCTTATGCCCCACTTTTCAAAAAATTATGAACTGTCCGTCGGCTCACATAGGTGTCTGTCCGCTGTACTCAAATTTGTGTCTGTGTCGTGGCGTAACGTCAGTTTGCAACAGCGATGTGTAACGAATAGACCTCCAGACGTACGTACCTTCTGTTTGTTCGGCACAGGTACCGCATGTTATGCCTCTTGCTTTCCGTTTTAGAAGTTTTGACTCTTTAATTCCTTCGCTTTAACACAGTTCACACCCATTTATTTGTCGTTTTCTTTTCTGTAACAGGTCTACGCTGCATTCGCCTGTTCTCGTCATATTTACTTGTGACGGTGATGTTCTTACCACTTGGCTCATATTCTGTGACCAATATTGAGAGCAGTCTAGATGCAGCATAGACCTCTCACAGAAATGAGAAAAGCAGAAAAACCGGTGTGAACTACGCTACAACGAAGGAATTCGTCAAAGCTTCCAAAACGGAATGCAAAAGGCGTAACATGTGGTACCTGTGTAGAACGAATAGGAGGTACGTACGTGTAGAAGTCCCTTCGTTGCACACCGCTTTTGCAAACAGACGTTACGCCATGACACATACATACATTTCAATACATCTAACAAACACGTCAATGAGCGGACGGACAGTTAATAATTACGTGAAAAAAAGTGGGTTATGAGGAAGATTTGAACCCAGATCATCTCCTTTGCAGTCTAACATAAGGTCCAAACAACCACGAGACGACTCTCGTTAACGTCGTTAGATGTTGCAAATCTTAAATTCGTACCGTTCACTGTTTCAATTTTGCTTTTTTCCGAAATTCAGTACACATTCTTATTGTTTTCATGATTAATCTGTGTTCAGTTTTTGACGGGCTATCCAGTAGGCCAAATTACCATTAAACTGGAGAAATGGACTGGGGGAGTCCCTGGAAGAGATTTGTCTGCATCATGAGGTGGAAGTGTAAATAACCCGTTGACAACCCTATTGTGGCCTACTTGCATTACACCATTAACTTCTGTAAAGGCTTTGTTACCTGCTTCAGTATAATGGAAATGAACCCTGAGGGCTTACGTGAAGAACGAAAAACGTGGGTGACACGGGAGTGCAAAACTATGAGGGGGTCAATGGCACATTGGAAAGAACTGCAACATCTATTCCAACGTGAAACAGTCGGGACTTACATGAACATATTCTTGTAGGGTATATCTGTCTTAAGCTTCGACCATTTGTTCCCACCCTGATGCAGTGCTTCAGACTGCGAAGATCTCGTATGTAATGGGAGCGCTTTGTAAATTGTGAAGGCTCACCTCATGAATCGGGAAACTCGTACACTTACTCCTAAATACGGGAGCTGTTCTGGGATCATCCAGTATGGAGCAGAAACTGTGGCGTTCGTATCGAGAAAAGAAAAAATTCAGGACTCTGAAGTTAAGAAACGTATACCCTGTGAAGAAGCTAGAAAGCTTTCAAAGCAGGGCGGTCCTGGCGTTTCGTATTTCTTTTGCATCGGCCCTTAAACAACCAGTCGCATAGTGTGATGCCTCCACACAAACTAAGACCATAAACTGGAGTATATTCTCTTGTCACTGTACTTGTGAGGCAAAAGCTGTACTTGAACCCGAAATCATTCCAAAGCCATCAGCGATGGGCTTGGAACCAGTGACATAAAAGTAGATATCTTAGGTGTTGCGAAACAACTCAAGTCATTTAAGAAAGACAAGTCTTCCGGTCCAGATGGTATACCAATCAGGTTCCTTTCAGAGTATGCAGACACAATAGCGCCTTTCCTAGCGATCATATACAACCGCTCACTTGACGAAAGGTCTGTTCCTAAAGACTGGAATAAAGCACAGGGCGCACCAATATTCAAGAAAGGAAATACTCAACCCATTGAATTACAGACCCATATCACTGACCTCAATTTGCAGTAGGATTTTGGAGCACATACTGTACTCGAACATTATGACTCACCTTGAAGAAAATGATCTATTGATACATAACCGACACGGATTCAGAAAATATCGTTCTTGTGCAACACAGCTAGCTCTTTATTCCCATGAAGTAATGAGTGCTCTCGACAATGGATCTCAGATCGATTCCATATTCTTAGATTTCCAGAAGGCATTTTATACCGTTCCTCACAAGCTACTGTTAATCAAATTGCGTGCGAATGGAGTATTGTCTCAGTTGTTTGACTGGATTCGTGATTTCCTCTCAGAGGGGTCACATTTCGTAATGACAGACAGTAAATGATCGAGTAGAACAGAAGTGATATCTGGCGTTCCGCAATGTAGGCCCTCTGCTGTTACTGATTTACATAAATGATCTAGGTGATAATCTGAGCAGCCCCCTTAGATTGTTTGCAGATGACGCTGTAATTTACCGTCTAGTAAAATCATCAGACGATCAATTCCAATTACAAAATGATCGAGAGAGAATTTCTGTATGGTGCAAAAAGTGGCAACTGGCACTAAACAAAGAAAAGTGAGAGGTCATCCACATGGGTACTAAAATAAATTTTGGGTATACCATAAATCGCACAAATCTAAGGGCTGTCAATTCGACTAAATACCTAGGAATTACAATTACGAGCAACTTAATTTGGAAAGACCACATAGATAATAAATATTGTGGGGAAGGCGAAACAGACTGAGCTTTGTTGGCAGAACACTTAGAAGATGCGACAAACCCGCTAAAGAGACAGCCTACATTACACTTGTCCGTCCTCCTCTGCTGGAATAATGCTGCGCGGTATGAGATCCTTACCAGGTTGGATTGACGGAGGACATCGAAAAAGTGCAAAGAAGGGCAGCTAGTTTCGTGTTATCGCGCAATGATACGTGAGTTGGGGTCGCAGTCACTGAAACAAAGGCGTTTTTCTTTGCGGCTATTTACGAAATTTCAATCACCAACTTTCTCTTCCGAATGCGAAAATATTTTGTTGCCACCCATTTACGTAGGGAGAAATAATCATCATAATAAAATAAGAGGAATCAGAGCTCGAACGGAAAGATTTAGGTGTTCCTTTTTCCCACGCGCCATTAGAGAGTGGAATGGTAGAGTAGTAGTATGAAAATGGTTCGATGAACCCTCTGCCAGGCACTTAAGTGTGAATTGCAGAGTAACCATGTAGATGTAGAACCTCAGCCACATACTACCGCACAACACCAGAAGCCCACTAAGCTGCCCCCCCCCCCCCCCTACGTATGCAAGTAACTCCTACCATAAGTAAGAAAAAACGTCACACAAAGCCGTTTCGAAATCAAAATGGCAGCAAAACACTTGGAGCAGCGAGCACTCTCCCTTAGTTTCATGTTCTACATAACCCATTAAGGTTCCACCATTGCAATGGAACTTAAATGGCTACCGACTGCATTTTCAAGAATTACATGTCCTGTCCGCGGAGAGACTATTCTGCTTCTCCTTATGAGGAACTCATTTTCAAGTAACTGACACCTCCATTAAGGTGGCTACCACCCCTACAGGATCGACTATGTTACTCGGGATAGGGCCAATGGTGCAGTGATAGTTTCCTTCGATGACCGATGGAACTTCTCTGTCTCTCTTACCGCAATCACACAGCTGCAGTGGGTGTTCTCACACTAGTTAAGATCAATGTGTTATTCATACTTCCACCTCATGATGCAGACAGAACTTTTCCGGGCACTCCCCCAGTCCATTTCTCCTCATGAGGGACTTCAGTGCACAAAATGGGCTGTGGAGGTCAGCTACCACTTTCTCCAGGTATTGAATTATATAGCACATCACCCATTCAGAGAATATCTGCCTCTTGAGCTCAGGTCAGATGACACTCTTTCCTACAGCTGCAGTGGCATCTTCAGGCATTGATATTTGTTGTCTCCCTAGCTACTGAAGACTCAGTTCAGTGGGAAGTTCACACATACACTCCTGGAAATTGAAATAAGAACACCGTGAATTCATTGTCCCAGGAAGGGGAAACTTTATTGACACATTCCTGGGGTCAGATACATCACATGATCACACTGACAGAACCACAGGCACATAGACACAGGCAACAGAGCATGCACAACGTCGGCACTAGTACAGTGTATATCCACCTTTCGCAGCAATGCAGGCTGCTATTCTCCCATGGAGACGATCGTAGAGATGCTGGATGTAGTCCTGTGGAACGGCTTGCCATGCCATTTCCACCTGGCGCCTCAGTTGGACCAGCGTTCGTGCTGGACGTGCAGACCGCGTGAGACGACGCTTCATCCAGTCCCAAACATGCTCAATGGGGGACAGATCCGGAGATCTTGCTGGCCAGGGTAGTTGACTTACACCTTCTAGAGCACGTTGGGTGGCACGGGATACATGCGGACGTGCATTGTCCTGTTGGAACAGCAAGTTCCCTTGCCGGTCTAGGAATGGTAGAACGATGGGTTCGATGACGGTTTGGATGTACCGTGCACTATTCAGTGTCCCCTCGACGATCACCAGTGGTGTACGGCCAGTGTAGGAGA